>NW_024373923.1:1352485-2824217 GCF_014805655.1 Passer montanus
AGGCGGGGGCCGGCGGGGCGGGCGGCAGGGCGCGCTTGCGGCTGCCGCCGTTGAACATGGCCTTGACGTCCTCCCAGGCGAAGACCAGCTCATCCTGGGGGCTCTTGTCGGTCAGCTTCAGGTGGCGGCGCCAGGAGTTGAAGTTGGCGGCGTCGGGCTGGGTGTACTTGGCGTCGGGCGTGCGGTGGGAGTGGAAGATGAACTTGTTGGGCGAGAAGTACATGCTGCAGTAGCTGCACTTGATGCACTTGGCCCGGGAGCTGTTGTAGCGGGCCGGGATGAAGCTCCCGCGGCATCCCCAGGCGCACTCGTGGGACACGTCGAAGGCGAAGTTATCCGGCAGTTTGGGGGGCCGGTTCTCCCCCAAGAAGGACTTGCAGAGCCGCTCTGCCTCCCTCTTGGTGATCATGCCGCAGCGGCGGGAGGAGATGGGCATGGCCCCGGCCCGCCGCAGGATCTCCAGCTGCACCGGCGTGCACTGCACGCAGGTGATGCCCAGGGCCACCCGCCGGTTGTGGATCTCGTTGTAGCTGAAGTTTTTGAGGAGGGTGTTGGAGATCTGCGCCAGGCACAGCCGCTCCTGCCCGTCGATGACCAGGGAGACGATGGGGATGCCGTAGAGGATCACCTGCCCCACCTGGTTGGGCTTCATGGCGGCGTGGCCGGCCCTCGGCTGGCTCATGGGGTCCGGCGGGTACGCGCTGGACGGCGACGGCAGCAAGATATCGGTGGGGCCGGGCAGCGGGCTGGTCGCCATCGTCTCAGCGCCGGGGGGGCTGCTCTGCTCTAGCTGCGGATGGGGAAGGGGACAGAGACACAGCGCCGTCAGCCCAGCGCTCACAGGGATGGAGGTCCCCGCCGCACGCACCCCGTCCTCCCCCCGCTGCTCTGCTCTGCCGGCATGCGGAGGCGCTTCCCGCGGGGGGCTTCTCTCAGCGACCCCGACCCCCTAAACCTCCTCTGTCCTCTCCGGGGGTGCCCCCGGAGCCGTCCGACCCCGCGCATCCCGGCTCTCCGACGTGCGCATCCCAGCGCAGGAGCGGAACCGGCGGCGCACCATCGGACCGTCCCCGTTTGGAAGAATCCCCGACCCCAAACACTCAGCAGAGACCCGCGTCCGCCTCCTCGCCCTGCAAACCCGCCGCCGGCACCCGGCAGGGCTCCACGCCGAGCCTCCGTGGGCACACGGCCACCGAGGAGAGGTCGCCCCCCGCGATGGGCAAAGCACGGAGAAAGAACAAAAAAAAACCCCCCAAACTTTCGGTGCTCCCCGCGGCTGCCCGGCGCCCGTTACCTCCGCGGCCGCTCTCCAGCCGTGCCGCCGCCGGACCTTCCTCCTCCTCCTCCTCCTCCAGCAGCCGCCGGCAGGGAGGGAGGGAAGCGCATCCCCGCGCCCGCCGCCGCGGAGCCGCCAGCCGGACAGAGCCCCCCGCCCCCGGTGCGGCCCCCGTGGGCGCTCTGACGTCAGCGGCCCGGGGGGGGGACGGGGCCGGACCCACCGCACGCCCCCCCGGCCGGTGGGAGGCGAGCGGGGCTGGGGGCGGCTCCCCCGTCCCCGCTCCCGTCCTCCCTCCCTCTCTCCCTCCCCGCACCGGGAGGGGATGCGGGCGCCCCGTCGGGGCCCGGCCTCCCGCCGCCGCCCCCCGAGCGCTGCCCGGCTCCGCGCTCGGCTTCCCGGCGAGAGGTTTCCACCGGTGGAAGGTGGAATGCGCTTTGGCTTTTTTCTTTTCTTTTCTTTCTTTTATTTTTTTTTTTTATTTTTTTTCCTTTTTTTTTCGCCCTTCTCTCTTCCCTCCGCCCCTTCACGGTCTGAGACAAATCGCTTCCGCGAAACTGAACATTCTCCCCGTCTACCCCGTTTTTGAAGGGATCGGGAGAAAATACAGGAAAGAGAGAAAAAGTTGATTTCTCGCCACAGCCGTGTCCTCACCGGCACGAGCAGCTTCTGCGTCCTCACTGCCATTCCCAAATACCCCGGAGTCATTCACCAGAACCACCTTCACAAGCAACCCGGGCCCAGATTCTCGCTCCCACAAAGACCAATACGGCGCAAATATGTTCTGCTCGGGTTTTTTTTTAACTTTTCCCCCTTCCCCCCAGTTGGTTTGTGTCCCCAGCTAAGGAAAAAAGAAAACAAAATAACCCCAGCAAACAGACTGCAGAACGGCGGCGGTTTCTGCTTTTTTTTTTTCCTCTTTTTTTTTTCCTCCTCTTTTTTTTTAGTGAATACAGTGAACTGAAAATGTAGATTTTTTTTTACACGAATCACTTCCAAAAGCTTGTGGGTCCCAGCTCGCTCTCTGCGCAGCACTGGGAGAGGTCGGGGCGACCCCGCCGTGACTCCCCAGCCCAAGGCAGAAGGCCAATACCACTCAACGCCGCTGCTTTCCAAGGAGGAAAACGGCAGAAAAACGGCTAAACCCCGGGAAAATTAAAAACTCATTCCTAGCCAAAAATGGGGAGACAACTGGACCGTCAAGTGTTTCCTAATACCCTTCTGATTTATTTTCCTTTTACAAGAATATCTGTACCTCTCTTTTTCTATCCATGTGCACGACCAGCACTTAATATTTCTGCACATTTAACTATGACAATTTGATTTTTTTTTGTCGGTTTGTTTTTTTTTTTCCCTCGGGCATCACAGATCCAGACGGAAATCTCCACACCGACCTTTCCCAGGACATCCGCACTAAAGCTCACACCTTCTCCTAACCGGGTATTGCTCGGGTCCTTGATGATGATGATAATAATAATAATAATAATAATAATAATAATAATAATAATAATAATAATAGTACGTCTCTCCTTATTACTTCTGTCACTTCTTATTAAACCTCACTCTTCCCCATGTCGCAACTGTCACAGGGAGACTTCCCCTTTCCCCTCCCTCCTACTTTTTCCCCGATCCTCTTCTGCACGGAGCCTGCTGCTTTCGTGTGAGCAATGGCTATAAGCCTCGCATTGGTGACATTTTAATCAATGCTTCCTAGCCAGACTGACATGAATTTTACACTTCAAAACTCTCCTCCGTCAGCTAATTGATTCAAATTGTTTTATTGGTTAAACCCGTGTCACACACTGTATGATCTATTACCACGCCTCGGAGAAAATCTCCCCTCCTGTCTCCGCTCCCAGGTCGGCACCAGGAGGGACGGGGGGTTTTAGGGAGCAGCCGCTGCATCCTGCAGATGCTCAGGATGCTCAGTGCCTGCATCCCCGCGGCGGCACAGCGCGCTCCCCTCTGCCGCGGTCACTCGGCGGCTTTTCCCGACCATTCCCGGGAGAACCGGGGCTGGGCAACTTCGCCCCAGGCTCTGAGCCCGGCGCTGGAAGAGGACGGGGGAGGCAAAAGGGATGAAGGGGTTTTGCAGAGCACCTTCAGCGAAGGAACAGGGGGAAAACTCAGGCTCGGGACAGGGTCGTCTCTAGCTAGCGACGAATACGTTCTATTTTGTGGCGACTGAACGAAAAGTAAAACTAAACTGCCTTTTTTCTTTCCTTTTTTTTTTATTTTTTTTTCCTTTTTGTCACCTGCTTGGTGCCGTTGGCCCTCCTTGATTCCGTTGTATAAACTGAGCCTCTTCCCCCGTTCCCTTTAAAGGGAAAACCCAAACCCACGGGTCGGGATGTCTTAGATCCCGGAGGGAGGAGGTGCGAGGGCCACCGAATTTGGGGCAGAGACTGGCCCACACCAGCACCGTGGAGAAGCGGGGCAAGAATGCCCCGTTCTCTACTTTTTCTCTGCTTAAGCCTGCTGGGAAACCTCGTGGGGTGGCGGGACCTCAGTGCGGGCGTGGCGGGGGTGGCTTGGCAGGGAAAGGCTGGCCCGCGCAGCATCCCGCAGGTGTCCCCAGGCGGGGCTGCTCGGCCGGGGGTCGGATGGATCCCACCCTGACCACGACGAGGGGCGGAGGGGAATCCCCACTGGATGTGGGGTGCCCACACTCCTCCTCACGGCCGGGCGCAGACCTGGGGGCTCCTGTCCTGGTGTCGACTCCAATTCCTGCCGCTCATTTCGTTGCTCGCTGTTGCCACTTGGCTCGGAGTCGCCCCTCAAGAGAGGAGTGGAAAAGGTGGAGAAACTTCTGGCAGAAGCCTGGAAGGGCTAAGCAGGAGTCCTGGCTCCTTTTCCCTCTTCCCTTCTCTGCCTCGGAGGGGGCGAGCGGGAGCCGCTCGTTCTCCCGCCGCGGATCGCTTCCCGTGGAAAGGAACAGCGGGGAAAAGCGGCCAAGTTTAAACCACCCCAGCCCACCCTCGTGGCCTTTACGTACTTCCAGAGCGCTTAAATATTGTAGCAGAGAGGCCGCGAGAAGCGAGGTAACCTCGGTGCGTTTAAAAAACCACAAAGAAAACCGCCCCCGACGCGAACCCATTCCCTCCTCCCACCTCTCCACATCCCATTGAAACTTCCAGCCGTGTAAGTAGCAGACATGCAAGGTATTGATATAAAACCTCTTCTAACAAAATTTAGACAGCAAAGTTTGGTTTTGGTTTGGCGCTTTTTTTTTCTTTTTTCTTTTTTTTTTAAATACTTTTGTGTAGATTTCGCTTGCGTTGCTTGGTCTAGAGCGAAGCTCTTTTCTAAGTAGTTTTTTTTTTTAATCGCACTTTATTATATTAAGCAGAAAGGGCATTTGGAATAGAGGTGGTCCCATCTGGAAAACCCCGGAGCTCATTTAGATCACATCACTTCGGGCTTTTGTCTCTGCTCTTGAATTACCCAGCTAGACACAACAAAAGGGTAGAGATCCCTACGTGGAGTTTTTTTCAGTGGCAAAAGGACGCCTCGGAAAGATGCTTCCATATTCGTAAAAACGAGGGGGGAAAGGACTAAACGGGATCTTCTCTTGGCTCTCGAAAGACACCGGGAGAGTTCAGGGATGGGGCATTTTTAGATAGTTTTTTACCCCACCGGTGGCTGAAAACCAGCGCGCCGGCTGAAGGGAAGGAACCGAGAACGGCACCTTTTGTCTGATGGAGGTCTCTTAAATTCTCAGTTTAATGTGCTCGGAGCGACCCAAACCCGGGACGGTGCTCGCCGAAGGTACGTGCAGACCTCAGCCAGGAGGGGAGGCTGCCCGCCAGCCCCCCAGCATCACTCACCCGAAAAAAAAAAGCGATTTATCATTTTATTTTGTCCTACGGGAAGGGGCTGGCAGCCCGGGAGGAGATGGGCTCTGCCTAAGCCTCCATTCAAACACACGAGGGTGATTCTTGCTGCTCTGCCTGAGGATGGGGTGGCAAGGAGGAAAAGAGCTGCAAGTTTAGGTGTGCGTGAATTAACACCCCAGGGAGTGGTGGACTTGGGGAGGGGAAGAAAGATCCCAAACGAAAAAAAGACACCTCAGCTATTGATTTTTTTTTTTCCCCCAAACGCATAAATTAAAGAGCTCTGAACATTTGCATCAGAAACGTGCCAGCTCCGAAGTATTTGAACGAGCAACAAATTTCCACGGTGGCGAAGCAGGGCCCCAGTCGGGCTGTGGTGGGGAGCAGCGATCCCAAACTTCCGAGAGAAACGAAGATGACGAGGAGTCATCACGTCAGTAAATAATTCAATTTTGCGTCTTTCAGAACCCAGTAACCTTGGGTGTCTTAGAAAGCAGATTGTACAAACAGGCAATTAAGATGAGCACAGAGACTTTCAGAGGAGATATAATGAACCAGCTTTAATTACTATCTTGAAATTAAAAATGTAATATACAGATTTAAATTTATTTTCACCTAAATTGTGTATAAAATTATATGGCGTTCCCTGCCCCCCCTCCTTTTCCCAGGCTAAGAAACGAATTGCCACCAAGCTTGCCACTAAAAAGTCTGAAGTACTTTCCAAACCCTGCTCCCCAGCACGCAGTAATAATGATACATTTATCATTACTGATGACCGCCCACTGGTTTATTATTGCTTTGTTGCAACTATTACAATCAAGAGATTTCTTTATTTACTGTTAACATTCACTTAAAGCTGAATGTTAATGACTCTTCTGAATTCACCGAAGACTTTTCCGTTATATTTCAGGAGTAGTTACGGTTTGGGTTTCAGACACGGCAGAAAAGGAGGAGAGACGCTGGGGTGGTGGTTTGCTACTGGTTTCTATTTTCTTTTTCCCCCCCTTCTTAAAAGGCTGTTTAAGAGGATTTATCTAAGTCGGATTTTCAACAAAGAGTTGCAAAAGCCTTGGCGTAATGTACGTACTTGACTGTAGCTAATTATGAGTGTATTTTATTACAGGAGATTCATTCATTATTGATAAATGTTTGCAGTAACTTCCTGCTATGTAGAGTTGTATTTTACGAGGAATAAACAACCTATGGGGATTGGGAGTGTTTGGCTTTTACGCTTCTGCACTCTTTGACAGTTCCCATTGCCCACTTCGGGGTCTGGCTTGTCACCTTCCCTCTTTCTACACCCAAAGGCAACTTCTTCCCTCTTCCCTTACCACTGCATTCCTCTCGTTCCTTTACCCCTCGCTACAGTTTCAGGATTATCATTAAAAAATTATTTGTGCAGCGCGGGATTTTACTATAGGCACCCTTCCCTAAAGCCTGAATCCAAAGGGTTGTTGTACAGACCGGGATGAGCTCCTGTTTCGGGCAAGCCGATGGGCAGGAGCTGTGCAACAAGCAGGCAGCGCGCAGGGAGGGCTTGGAGGGCGGGGAAAAGGGTTTCCCCGAGGGCTCCCCGCTTCGGCTCCAGCCCTCGGACCCCCAAAGCTTTGGAGTCGCAGCCAGTAAAAAAAATACCAATCAATAATATTTTAAAATATCTAATTTTTTTTCCCCCCGTCTTTTAAGCATCGGAGCCGCTGCTCAAGCGGAGGGGCTGATGGCCGCCCCTTATCCCGCCTCTCCCGCAAAATCAGCCCCTTCCCAGGCGAGGAGGGTCTCTCCAGGGGGAAAAAGCCGACCTGTGTGGGGCAGAGGCGCAGCGCTGCGCTCAGCCCCGCATCCCCCAGCCCATCCCGGAGCCGGCAGGACGCGCTCCCCTCCCCCGGGGGGTCCCCGCTTCGGATTTGGGGACCAGCCAGCCCCGCTCGCCCTTTCCGCCTGGCCCAGAGCTCACGATTTGCGGGGAAAATTGAAAGCCGTGTGTGCGTGGAAGTACACATAGGTGGAAGAGGCGCGGGAACGAGGAGCCGCGCGTCCGGGAGGGACGGGCGGCGCGGCTCCAAAGCATCGCCCCTTCCCTCCGCGGCAGCCCAAACTTGCGGGGGGCTCCCCTCTGCCACCCCCAGCCAGACCCCAGCATGCAGCGAACAGCCGCCTTCCCCTGCCCTCGCCCCCGCGGCCAGCACGACCCTGCGACCTGTCGCGACAGCGAGCGACAGCGCTACCTGCTCCGGGAAAGGGTGGTCGCACCCCAATTAAAATGTCCCCACCGTCCCCACGCCGCCCCAGCCCCACGCTCACCTGGACAGCCGGGCTCCATGGGCTCTCGGGGGGCGCGGCCGGGCCGGGGCCGCTCTCGCTCCGCGGCAGCTCCGCGGCGCGCAAGTTGGGCTCCCGCGTCTGCCGCTGTGCCGCGGGTGGGTCGGGTCTCGGACGCCTTCTAGCAGCCAGGCAGCGCCTTGCAAGCGGTGCGGGGAAGCCGCCCCCTTCGCCGGCCCCCTCCCCTCGCCGAGGGGAGAGCCGCGGCCGCCCCCGCCCCGCCGCCGCCCCGGGGCAGGTCCGCCCCGACGGCTGCCGAGGGTGGGCGCAGGGCACCCCCCACATTCTCCCCGCCCGGAGGGACCCTGTTGCAGGGGCGGACTCTGCTTGGCCAAGCTCCCCCCGCCCCGAACTTCCCCCAAAATTTCCTTCGCCTCTTCCCCGCTTTGCAAAACGAGCCCCCCGCCCCCCAAATTGTGAGCGCTTTGGGGGACAGCGGGAAGGGTGTCCCCGCAAGCACAAGCCCCTGAGGGAAATTAAGGGTGGGTGCGTGTGTGGGGGGGTGCAGTGCCACCTCCTCCAAGCCCTCGCACTCCCGCAGAGGCCCCGTCCCCAGCAAAACGCTTCCCGCAGCTCACTCGACGTGCGGAACCAGGCGGCTGCTTAAAAACACAAAGCCGGAGCCCTAATGAGTTCAATTACAATGTGGTAAACACATTGCCTCTACGCTTTAATTAAGCCGGCTGTCCAATTTTAACTCATTAGTAATTCATTAAGAGAACAGCCTTTAGCTGGCTGCGAGGAGTTCCGAAGCTGCTGCGGTTACGCGCCGTGCACATCCCGACGTGTCTGAGGATGGAGAGCGGCGTGTGTCCGTCCTCCCCCGGAAAAGGGGACTCCTGGACCCCTAAGGGAGATCACCCCTTGTCCCAGCTGCTGTGGGACATCCTCCTAGGGGAAAGGGACGCGAATGTGTCGGGCTGGGGAGGAGGGAAGGAGTTCTGAGGATACCCGGGACCCCCCGTCCCTCTTCCCTCGGGAGAAGCCGGGACCGATTTAAGGGCAGGCGGAGGGACACACTTGGGACTTCTTCGGAGTCCCTGTGCCCTGTCTTAACAAAAACAAACAAACAAACCCCCCCCCCCCCCAAAAAAAAAAAAAAAAAAAAGAACAAAAAAGCCCCAACAAACCAAAAACCCCCCAAATCCACAAACACGGAGAAAGTATCTGGGCCAAGAAACAGGTCAAATTTGCCCGAGGAGCGGATCTGGTGTGATGAGCGAGCCCAGGGCTCTGCAGAGCCGGGCTCGCCTCTCCGCCCCGCGGGGCAGGAGCGGAGCTGGGGACCGGGGCACTGCGAGGTGCCGGGCGAGGGCGTGGGGGATGCCCCCCAAAGCACCCCTTCGGGAGCTGCCCGTGCCCTGCCGGGGCTCACCCTGCGCCCTATCCTCTCCTCTCCTCTCCGCTCGGTGCGGGGGCAGCGCAGCCGAACGCGCTGGGGGAGCCGCGTTCCCCTTTCCTTTTCCTTTCCTTCCTTTCGTCCCGCACGTCCCGGGGATGACGGTGGCAGGGGTGCGGGCGTGCGGGGGTTTGGGGTTTCCCGCTGCAGCCGCTGCCCCGTTCAGGATTGAAGCGTTTTCCCTTCAAATTGCAGCGCTTGGGGCGGCTCTGGGGCGGTCCGGGCTGGACATCCCCAAACCTTCCCCACATCCCATCCCGCTAGAATCGCTGCTCTTGAAGTGTTTGCATGACGAGCATAATTACCATTTTAGCACAGCTCCAACCGGCTGGAGGTTGCAGTTATTTTTTTCTAGATCTGCTGAAAGTTTATTTTTCATTCTTCCTTTATTTTTAGCTATCTTTGGCATTTGAAATCTGAATATGCAAAAGTATTTAGCAGACAGGAGGAGGTTTGGTTTCATCCCCCTTCATACTGCCAGGTACTTCAGGGAAACACAAGACTACAAAAAAATCTTTCAGAAGTAAGTTTGGGTGGGTTGTTTATTGTTTGGGGATTCATTTCCTTATTTGTTTGCTTGACCACAGATATTTATCGGATCCCAGACAGATGCAGAAGTCTTTATTTTTTTCTTGCCTCTCTCCTTGGCTCCTTGCAGTGTCCCCAGCCTCGCACGGGCACTTGTCACCTCTGCTGTCCCCCCTGCCCAAGCTCAGCTCCAGCCCAGCAGAAGGAAGCAGGTTCAGGACCTCCGAGCTGCCAAGCTGTAAAAGGGGGGCTTCAAACTCCAGATCTGAGTTGTAAACGACTAAATCCCTTCTGAAGAAGCCTTTAGGCAGACATCTCAAGAAGAAACCCTTAATAAGAGTCGTCTCCTTTGGGGAGTAGATTGGGAGCAGTTATCTCTTTAAAGCAGTTTTTCCTTTTTCACATCGCGGGCCCTCTCTGCCATAGTCCTGATTTTCATTTGGCTCCAGGCTTGCAAAATCGGATTGTCTGGAATTAAGAGATTTGAATATTGTTCCTCTTGATGTCAAAGACTTTTTTTTTCCCGCCAAGAAGGAATATCACACATGCAGGATCAAGCCCCAGTGGAAGGCAAGTCTGGGGGCACCCTGCTCAGGGCTCAAAAGCAGAGATATTTAACCTGTTGCTGTGTTGCCTTTGTCACCTTATTTTTATCATCAGATCTTTTAAAAAATCGCCCCGAAAGCTAAAAGAATATTGCTTATCTATTTCCAGAAATATCTTCCACTCCTTTGTCTTGACTAGCAAAGCACTGGCTTCTGGACACCCAGGGGACAATCTTCCTCCAGAGCCTCCTGGTATAAATCTAAAAATAATCTTGAAGCCAGTGGGCTACAATTCATTTTATTACCCCAGTGCTTATCTAGAATAGGTACATAAAAACTGTTAGGACAATTAATCTGAATTAATTTCCAAAGTGAATTAAATTAAATTGAATGAAGACCACCTGAATTCTGAATAAGAACAACCTTCACAGGGGTTTCACGCAGTTTAATTAATCCACTTTTAAATTCTCACCTTCAGCTAATTTGGGTTATTTTCCTGAGTGTCCCCACGTAGGCAAAATCTTAGAGGTAAACGTGGCTCAGGGGAATTCCTCCGGATTTACCCAGATGTAATTTAGAACAGAAATGTATCCTCTAATACTCTTTGACCATGGCACAGAAATGATGCAGAAATGAGAGATATATAAATTGTGCTGCTGCATGGAGCTCAGCTTTATGAAGGAAACCTTTCCCAAACGTTGTTTTGGGTTTGTTTTTTTTCTTAATTGTTTTTCTCTCTTCTGTCTCCCTGTACCTCTGTGTGTATAAACACAGGTACGTGTCTATGCAGACGTGCACATTATGGATGTGGGCTCTACTTGACTTTGCTCTATTTGTTTAATCCATTAAAGCTTCTCCTCTGTGCACCTGGGACTCCCATTGAAGTTAAACTGGGAGCTGAAGAAGCAGCAGGGTCAGCTGGCTGGGAGGCAGCTCAGCACTGCACCTTCACAGCTGAAATAGGATGGCAAGCCCAAAACCCACTCAGGGCCCAGAAATCTAGGACAAATTTACAAAAGCAAGGTTGTCTTTAGAGGAGCAAAGCCTCTTCTACTGGCCGAGGATGTGTTGTCATCTTTAGGAGGGTTGTAGGTGCAAGTGATGTTGAGATATTTATCATGACATTGCAATATTGGTGAGATAATTAATATTGGTCCATCATGTTCAGTGGTGCTTGGTCAGTTGAGGAGAGCAACTGGAGCAGGCACGGGAAGGTCTCAATCCTCTCCTCCCAGAAATCCACTTTGAACAGCTGAGTTGTTATTTCAGTGTATAACGTAACTACACCGGGTGTCTGCTTTTTTCAAACAGCTGTTTTAAAAGTCGAGGGAATTATTTTTCCTTCTGAAGTCAGTGGCTGTAGGACTCAAGGGTTAAAGCTCCCTAAACTGCATTTCCTGACCAATAATACCATAGAGCCATAGAATGGTTTGGCTGGGAAAGGACCTGAAAGACCTTCTAACCCCTCTGAGGTGGGCAGGGACACCACGAGTGGCTCTCAGGTGAGATCCCCCAGGTCAGAGCAGCCTTCTCCCAGCAGATACTTGTGCCAAACATCCCAGATTGTCACAATTACAAAACCTCTGAAATAACTCCTCCAATAACCATATCAGTGGGGTAAGGTGTAGCAGTGTGACATTGCCAGAGCACATCCAGAAACCTGGAATTTTACTCCTTAGCCCCATGAATTACAGCCTGACCTTGCAGAGAGCCATTTATAGACCAACATTTTAAAGATAAGCTCTCAAATAAGAGTGCCCTGTGAGTAATCTGGTGTGCTGCTCATCTGTCCAGACTGGGCATTTCTGAAAATCAATCTCCTTTGGATTGGGATTTCTCAGTTGACATTCCTAAGTTGGAAAAATACGACCTCTTCTTCAAGCCTGAATTTATGCACCTGGAAAGGATGTGAATGTGTTTAGAGAACAGCATTCATCTACCAGCATCTCAGAGAGGTTTTATAAAATGTAGTCGAGTTAAAAACTCAAACACACCATAGCCTTCATTCTCACTTTTGCGTAATACAGTTGAAAATAAATAAATAAATAACCAAATACCATAGCTAAAAGCATCTCTGAAAAGCTGCATAAAATGACAGATTCCCAAGAATTTAGAAACTGTGGAATAACTTCACAGTTTGATTCAGGTATTTCTAGATTCATCAGGACAGAAAATTTTTGCCAGCGTTTCTCCCTTTCCATCCAAATTTTAATTTCATGCACCATAAGATCAATCCACCTTCCGACACATTCATTTTGTAAATTTGGATGCATTTTGGAAATATTCAGGGCCAGGCTGGATGAGGCTTTGAGCAGTCTGGTCTAGTACCCCTGCCCATGGCATAGGGGTTGAAATAAGATGGTCTTTGATGTTCTCTTTCCACCCAGACTGCTCTGTGATGCAAAGGAAAATGCTCCTACCAATTTGTCAAATTTAAAAACATTGCAACAACCCAGCGGAGTCAATCTTTACAATGGGCACAGGAGATTTTCAAAACAGGCAGCAGAAAATTTTATGGCGCCCACAACTAACACAAAAGGTGAGGATATGGCCTCAGGGAAAATTCCATCACGGAAAGGGCTGTCCAGCCCCACAGGCTGCCCAGGGCAGTGGTGGAGTCCCCATCCCCGGGTGATTGGCACTTGGGGACATGGATTAATGGTGAGCTTGGCATTGCTGGGGGAATGGTTGGACTTGGTGAACTTAGAGATCTTTTTCCACATAAATGATTCTGTGATAATCCTGCCTGGTGCTCCCACCATGCCCTGCTGGGGCTGGGAGCACTCACTCAGGCAAGCTGATGGCTTCTGCCTTGACATCAGCTCACTTAGTCACCTCTGCTCCTGCCTTGCCAATTCTTTTGTTTCTGCCACCCCCATAATTATAATTTAGGCATTTCCAGAGCCCAGGACTTCACTGGTGCAATAGAATTTTCAAGGGCTAGTGAGTTTTCACCAGTGGCAGAAACATTTTAATTCCCTTTCCTCGTGTCCTGCCTTCTTTTCCAGCTCCCTCATAATGGTCCATCTTCCTTTTATCTGTGATAACCCTTCTGTCTGCAGTGTCACCTTCCAGTCTCAAACAGTGAAATGCTGCTTAGAAAATGAAATTTTCTACCTCCACAAGAGGAGTGTTCCTCATCACAACAGAAAAATACTGAGGAGAGGCTTAAATATATCTTCAGCTGATTTTGACATCAGGAAAAACAAAATTACAAGGATTTGACCCTAGCATAAACTTGTGAGTAAGTTCCTATATTTGGTACCTTTAAAAAGGACTTTTATTTTACAGTAATGCTAACACACTTTGATGAGCTGATGTTTAGAAATCAAGCAAGCACAAAGCTAATTTCAAAGAAGCACCGTTGTACATTAGTTTGGCCCAGAAATTAAAGTCTTTCCTGTCTGCTTTCGCTCATGATTGTTAATTAATTGGTAGGTAATAAACACAGACAAGGGTTTTGCAGGAGCAGAAACATGAGGTTATCATGGACTAGCTTTCCTGGTGCTATGTTATTAAGTCACAGTCCAATTTTTAGGAAAAAAAGCCTGCAGAGGAGACATGAGAGGCATTTTTTAAGAGGTGTCTATGAGCCATCGCAGCCCAGCTGATTTTTGTGCAGCACCGTGCCCTCCTTTGGGGCCTGACCTTGCTGATTTATTCCTCTCTCCAAGATGAAAAGTTGAAGTCCTTGGTCAGGCTTGGGGTGCACACCAGACCTGCAGGACAGCTCAGTTAAATTCCTGTCTTTGCTACCAGCTGCTGCTCGTGGCTGTGTTTGAGCCCTGTGGGTGGTTTTGTCTCTGTTTACGAATTCATAGAATCACAGAATGTTTTGGGTTGGATGGGACCTCATAATCATCCAGTCCACCACCCTGCCATGGGCAGGGACACCTTCCACTGTCCCAGGCTGCTCCAAGCCCCATCCAGCCTGGCCTTGGGCACTGCCAGGGATCCAGGGGCAGCCACAGCTGCTCTGGGCACCCTGGGCCAGGGCCTGCCCACCCTCCCAGACACCAATTCCTTCCCAATGCCCAATCTAAACCTACTTCCTTTCAGTTTAAAATTATTCCTACGTGTCCTACCAGCTTCTTCCCAGGACAAACCTAAGAGCCCACAGTTTATCACTGTAGGGCTTAAGGAGGCACCTCTGGTGCTGGATGAGGTAACCAGACCTGCCCAATAATAAATGTGGGGGATATGTATTAACCAATAGGACAAATCCTCAAGAGAATGACATTCTTTTGGAAATATGATAACAATTTTGGGGGATCAGTGTCTTAATTCCACCCCACTGCAGTCACACTAAGTGCACTGACAAGTGGGTAACCAATTAATAGTGATTATAAATAAGCAGGAAGTGCAGTATTCTCTTAGAAATATGATAATTTTGGAGGATCAGTGTCTTAATTCCACCCCACTGTCAGTCACACTGACAAGTGGGTAACCAATTAATAGTGATTATAAATAAGCAGGAAGTGCAGTAAAAGTTACTGGGGCACTGAGATGCAGTGAGAATAGATGTGCAAGGACCACACAGTGTGCTTTTACCCCATGAAGTACTGCCTCAGGACATAAACTCCAGATACTACATGACACCCCTGCACAGCAAACCCCAAACCCACCATTCCTGAGCTCTCTGGTCCCCGCTCTGCCAAGTCCCAGGTGTGCTGCAGGTGAGGCAGACACGTGTCCCCCTCAGGGAAGCAGGGCCAGTCCCACAGGGACAATCTGGACATGCAGTCAGTCCCCTCCTGCTTGAAGGGGTGTCAGTTGCCTAAACCTCATTAGCTGAAGCAGCGTTATAAATGTCTGGCTTATTTTTAAGGAAGGGAGGAGTTAGAGCATCTACTTTGCCTATTTACATTTGCTGCTGCCAAAGGAGCTGAAAGGCCATTAGCAGCCCTGCTGGTCTTTCAGCATTGGAACTAAACACCTTTAGCCCCAGAGGGCCTCACGGCAGCAGGAAAAACCTCACGCTTGTAAGGTCTCCAGCCCTTTATTACTTTTTTCCATCATGATTACCTTGGCTCCAGAAAGTTTTAATACCGTTCAAAATTCAATCCAGTTTTATTGACATCTCCAGTTTTGCCAAACAGTTAAACTGAAGCAGACGGCATGAATTTCAGTCAATCAATATTCATTTAGAACTGGACACCCATATGTAAGCATACTCTCTCCTTGGCAATGAGTAGGGAGGCTAAACAATCAATCCACACTTGTATTTAAACCCGGCGACTGCATTTTCAAAAACCCCCACATAAGGCAAAATTGAATGGTTGAATAAGGCAACATGTGATTTCTGTTATGTTATTATTAATAATTAATAATTCACTTAATAACACAGCGGGAGCCTAATCCAAAACCCACTGATGTCAATAGATTTCTTTCCAGGGTACTCAGTTGCACAAAGCAGACACAAAAGCTCAGGTTTTTAACAGCATTTAAGCACCTGCATCCTGTGCTGGACTCAGACACCTTCTGCTTCACAGCCCCTGGGCTCAGAACAAGGCAGGGAAGTGGTGGTGGTAGGGTACAGTGGATAATGGGGTGTGGTGGATGTATGGTGAGCAACAGGGAGCAGATCAAAACCTGTCCAGGTACGAGTGGCAGGGCTAGATCTGAATTTTGGCCTTACAGCAGTGGTTGGATGTGCCCACCTTTCTGTTCTGGGTATACACCACGTAAGACTGACATTTATTCAATACTTGTTGTACTTCAATATGACAAGCAGATTGCATCCAATATTGACAGGCTGGGAGAGCTGGGGCTGCTCCCCTGCACAAGAGAAGGCTGCAGGGACACCTGAGAGCCCCTGCCAGGGCCTGCAGGGGCTCCAGGAGAGCTGCCCAGGCACTGGGGACAAGGCCTGCAGGGACAGCACACAGGCCATGGCTGCACTGCCACAGGGCAGGCACACATTTTGGGATGTTGGGCAGGAATTGGTGGCTGGGAGGGTGGGCAGGCCCTGGCCCAGGGTGCCCAGAGCAGCTGTGGCTGCCCCTGCATCCCTGGCAGTGCCCAAGGATGGAGCTTGGAGCAGCCTGGGACAGTGGAAGTTGTCCCTGCCCATGGCAGGGGGTGGAACAAGATGGTCTTGAATGTCCCTTGCAGCCCAAACTGTTTTGTGATTAACAGCTGTCGTACATTCTCTGCATTATCTGAGGGATATATCTGCATACATCCCTGCTTTGGGCTCTGGCTGTGTGCAGAGTCTGATGTGCAAAAGATAAGAAGATCCAGGAAACAGCAAGCTGTTAACTTAACTTAAAACTTTCCCTGGCCTTTTCCTGGCTGCCATCAACATCTTTAGGGCAGCTTCTGAGAAGTGCTGTGGCAGCCAGACACCCAGACCTTGGGCACCTGAACCTTAAAGCAAATATTACAGTTGTTGTTATTAGTGTTTTTGCCTCCCTAATTAACCAGTTGGGCACTTGCCAGCTCTTTCTCTCTGCATTGCAAGGATGGTTTCCATTGGGTTTAGGCAGACAGTCTTACTTTAAGATCCCTATTGATCAGCTGCCATTCTCACATGGTTAAAGCACTCCTCTTGGGGAACTCTCCAGTGTTTTAAGTGCACACAGTTACTCTCATGACTGGCTTGTAAACAGGTTTTAATGGGGCTATTAGTGTAAAAGGACAGGAAACTTTCAAAAACAGCCTTTTAAATATTCATGAAGATGTTTAATCTGGTGCTTAATCACCACTGTTTGCATATCAGAAAAGAGGGGGGGCAGCAGTGCCTCGCTGTTAACTTCAACAGGACATTAATAAACGCTCTTAGACCCACAATTAATGCCCAAATGGCAGCCAAACTCTTTAGAAAGCATTCCCCACCTTCTGCAGAAGAGCTTCCCAAAACTGGTGTCCAAGGAGAGTGTGAGCTCCCAGGAGAGGAGGTCCAGGGCTGGGCTCTGCTCTTGCCCATGCTGAGCATGGCATGACCTTCTGTCCCCTTGGGTCACAGGCGCAGCAGAGTGGACTTTTCTGCCTGAGTGGAGGGTTCAGAGCCCCAGGGGATCTCCCAAAAGCAGCTGTGCCCGGGTGGGGTGTGCTGTGTCCCGTGTCTGTCCCTCACTGGGGCTGGATGGGCCCTCCAGGGATGCCAGCATCTCCCCACTCCCAACAGTGGGTTCATTCACTCATGTTTTCCTTCCAGCAAAGCTCTGGCTCAGGCTTTCAGCTGGTTTATGCTGACTGAGTTGGTGCAAGGGCATGAAAGACTCCCTGTTTGACTGGTTTAAGCAGTGATTTTGTCCTGGTGTCCCACTCTCTGTAACCCCTGCTGACCTTTCCTGGCCATCCATGTGGTCACACCTATTCACCCTCTGCTCTGAACCACCCCAGGAGCCTCACGGCTTGGGTAAAGGCAGAGTGAGCTAAACACAGAATTTCAGCTTCTGTGTTGCTTTGGATGTGGATTTTAGCCACTTCTTTGGCAATTTTTGTAATACACGTTTTATTTTCATTTAAAAAAGTGAAGGCGGAAAGGATAGTATTTCCCCAGTGGGAGAGACTTCATGCAATTTTAAAAACGTGCATTATTTAATCCAGCAGGCATTAAGATGCCTTGAGCTGTTAACACCTGTTGTGGAAATCCATAATACACAGGCTTAAAAAACCAACAACCCTGAGAGACCCATAAAGGTTCCTGCAGAGCTGTCGTCGCCTCTCGTGTCAATGAGTACTTAAGGGCCCTGAAATCTGTGGCTGAACTCACTCACTGAGCACGTGCTTTCTCTTCAGTTAAAAAAAATAAAAATTCCTTAGGATAATTTCATTGAAGAAAAAAAAAAAAAAGAATAATGAATATGAAACACCAGTGAGCTGCATTTCTTACACAAACCTCTCATGCATTTTTCATACATTTCCCCACCCAGGCGCCTAAATGCACCAGTTTATAGTCTGTGTTACTACCTTGTAAAACTCCATGTAAAACTTCAGTCAACGTATTCTTTAGTGCTTTGCTACACTGTCATTTAACATGTGTCAAACCCAGGTAGCCTGACCTCACCTGGGGAGGTCGCCACTGTCTCCCACAGAAGTAGGTAAAAAAAATTATATTCCCAATAGGAAATGCAAGGGAAAACCAAAACTCCCTGGGGAAAGTGTGGAAGAAACTTAGTGTGCTTTCACATTAGCAACACCTGTGCTCACTTCATCTTCATGATCAGCAGGAACCATTTGAGCTGTGGAGTCCTGGCTGTGCTGGAGCCACTGGAAAATTTCCCGCTTAAACAACAGGACCTGTCTGATGGGACCTCTCTAATGGGACCACCTAAAATTTAGACAGCTGCCTTCAACAAGGAGCTGAGTGTCTGGTGCCATTTGAGCTCTTTCAGCCCCTCTGTCACATACCTTGTTGACCCATGACAGATTGTTGATCCCACAGAGATGCTTCTCCCATCCTGGGGTGTCTGGGAAGTCCTGGGTGACAGGAAAAAGGGAAAAATAGTACCCATCTTTAAAAAGGGGAGCAATTAGCACCTGGGAATCACCACCCTGTCAAGCTGACCTCTGTGCCTGGGGTGTGCCTGGAATAGGAGCTGTGCTAAGGGACGTGGAGGAAAGGGAGGTGATTGGAGACAGCAGGGCTGCATAAAGGAAAAATCCTGTCTGACTGAATGCAGGGTTTTTTTGATGAAGTAGCTACGTCAGTGGATCAGGGAAGACCTACAGATGTTATTTACCTGGGCCTCTGTAAAGCTTTTGATACAACATCCTTCCCATTGAATTGCAGAATTATGAATTCCATGGTGAACTATTAGATGGATTAGGAACTGGTAGGGATCAGAGGGGTGGAGAACCTCTCCTGTGAGGAAAAGCTGGAAGAACTGGGATTGTCCATCCTGGAGAAGAGAAGCCTCAGGATCATCTAGTTGCATCCTTCCAGCACCTGAAGGGAACTTACAGGAAAGGTGGGACAAGACTGTCACCGGAGTGACTGGACAAGGGGGAATGGCTTCAAGCTGAAAGACAGTAGATTTAGATCAGATATTAGGAAAAATAATCTCCCCTGTGAGGGTGGGCAGGCCCTGGCAGAGGGTGTCCAGAGCAGCTGTGGCTGCCCCTGGATCTCTGGAAGTGTCCAAGGCCAAGCTGGATGGGGTTTGGAACAACTGGGATAGTGGAAGGTGTCCCTGCCCGTGGCAGGGTGCTGGACAAGATGAGCTTTAAAAGTCCTCTGCTAACCCAAACAATTCCATGATTCTATGATTCTCTGATTCTTTCTACGTGTCCTGGGGGCTGGAGGCACATGGGCACAGCTGCACTGGTGTCCCAGCTCCCAGCAGGGCCTGGAGATTGAGATAAAACATGAATATCTACTGCTCTGTGAAATAAAACATAAATATCTACTGCCATGTGAGATGTCCAGGGCTATCTGGAGTATCACATACCAGAGGACTGTGAGGGGACAGGATCCTTCTGGGGCAGGAGCTGAGATGCCAGGGTCCCCTGAGACGTGGTTGGATTTCATGGTGTGATTAATGGGGATACTCTGTGCAGGGCCAGGAGCTTGTGGGCCCCTTCCACTGCGGGACATTCCAAAATTCCATGGTTCTGTGACTTGTTTTAAGGCAGCTGGGTTGAGTCCTGTGTGTTTGCACCAAAATCCCCCCGCCCCGACGGCCTCAGCTACAGGAGACAGGCCCCACCTTGCTGCGGGGTAAGACAAATCCTGCAGCTGCAGGAGAGTTTTATCACAGGGATAATTAGAAACTTTCCTACCTGCCTCTATTAACTAAATAATTTTATAATTAGTTTGCAGCACTCAAGCCATTTCAGCAGCAGGCACAGAAATCTCTGAGGAAGGCAGGGAATACCGAGATTGTTTATTCGTGGATCCTAGGAAATTTTTCACCAGGGCTCTCTCCTGTGGTGGACTCCTTGGGGACGAGTGAGAATCTCAGCAATTTCATGAAACTTACTTAACACTCCAGCGATGTGCAGAGGAGGAGAACAGAAGGCAGGAGGACAGGTGGCATCATCCTGGAGAAAGTCAAAGGCAAAGCTGTCACAAATGCGGGGAAAGCTCACAAATGTGGTCAGGCTCAGACTGGGAACTCATGCTGGTTGTGGTTATGTGCCAGGCCCATGATCTGGGCACACTTCTCCAGTCAAAGTTTACCCCTGTTTCTCTGTTGGAATCAGGGGATTTTTTTACATCAGAACACAGATCGGGTGTTTTTCAATATTATTCTTGATTTCTAAATGTCTCTGTCTTAGCAAGGCACAGATTAAATCCCACTTAGCTTTTGCTTGAGTTTTACAGCTTGGCACTGAGATGATGATTCCTTTCTTGAAAGGATCTCATGGCATTTACAGAATAAAGCTTTTTGTTTGACCATACAATTATACAGGACCTTATCTTCAAGTATAGCTACTCAAATTATTCAGGCAGAAAATTCTGAGGCTGGAAACGTAGCTGTTAATTCTGCCTTGTAAACCATATGTAACGTATTTTTTAAATAATATTGGTTGTAGAAGATAATTATAATGTCTTAAAATACTTCTCTCTCCCAGACTGATAAATTTCAATGAATTGCTTTGAGAAATATTTCAGTAATAAATGCAGGAAAAATGTAAGAACTTAATCTATTTTGAAAAACTGTAAAATTAAAGAAAGGTGATTTTTTTATATTTTTAACAAAAAGCCTGATACTTTCCCCAAAAAATGTAAAGAAAAACCAGGAACACATGGAGTAATCCTATTCAGCCAGAGTGGTGACTCCTTATGACCATTTCTGAGATCTGTCCTGAAACTGCACACTGAAAAAAAGAATTTTCAAAAAGAGAACAACGAAAAGAGAATTCTGAAAGTTGTTTTCCTAGCACAGAACCATAGATTGGTTTGAGTTAGAAGGGACCTTCAAGATGATCTCATTCCACCCCCTGCCATGGGCAGGGACACCTTCCACTGTCCCAGGCTGCTCCAAGTCCTGTCCAGCCTGGGCTTGGCAATCACTCCTCAGGGATTTTCTCTGCACTTGGGTGCTTCAGGCCAAAATAATTCCTTTTGGCCTCTGTGGTGGTTTCTGGCAGATCATTGAGGGGTTGAAATTAAATCTTTCTTGGTCAGCCTTGTTTCCTGCAGCCCACATACTTCAGGCTAAACCCATGAGTCACTGCCCGAGCTCTTCCTCATTAAATGAGGTCAGCAGCTCATCGTGAACTCTGCACAAGAAATGACAATTTTTGAGGAAGGTAACTTTTGAGGGGAAAAAAAATAAAACCCAAATGAGAGGACAGTCTCATGTCCATCCTTGCACCCGCAGTGGCAAAGGGCACCAGTGGACAGAATGAACCCAAGAGGAGAACACTTCTGGAGATATCCCTAAATAGATGTTTATTTTTAACCCTCACATCCAAGCCTGGAAGATCCTATTCTTTCTGCAGGAGTCCTGCATTAGTGCTCCAGCTGAGGAACACGCATTAGCAACTCTTAGTCTCTTGCACTGAGCATTATGTCTCATCTTTGGAGTCAGATTAATGGAGATTAGTGGTACCACTTATGAGTTTAAACATCATTCTGACCCAAATTGGTTGTGCAAGCCCAACGTATAACATTGCACATGTCCAGAAAGTGATTTCATTAATTGTTTCAGGGAAGAAAGCTTGTGTTACTTTCTGCTCTAATCCTGAGGTACTGCCCCCCACGCTTTCCTCATCCACTGTCAAACACATCTGGTTATCCATCCACCCAAGGATCCATTTAATAATCAAAGATCATTTTGTTATAGCTGCAGTTGGCCTGTCTGCCTGCCTTCCCTGAGTGATTTCATCCATGCCTCAGATCTGTTGGATATCTGCTCCAGTTTCCACAAGGAGTGACACAGGGCTTGAGGAAACCCGACAAAAAATAAACAGGCACAGCACTGCAGAAACTGCTGCACTGTATTAAAACAAATGGTTTTAATTATTTAAAATTAGATGCCTTGGCAGAAGCCATGCAGAAACTAAAAACAGAGGAAGCAAAAATATTCTTGTTTAAGACTACAGAAATGGAATTGATCCTAATAAGTCAAGTTTATTTTTGTGAAATAATTAAAGAAAACCTCTTGCATTTCTCTGGCTGTGTGACCAAAACCAATTTGGAAACACACTGAACTTTTCAAGAAATCATTCACTTAGTTGGATTTTGTCCTGGTGTTATTAAAAAAATACAAAGGAATAAAAGAGAAACACTTTCCCTGTGTTGCTTTTAGCATTTCCCATGGGACTGTCTACTGGTGTCAGCTGTTTTTTTGGATGGAGCATTAAGAACAAGCTCTCATTTCCCTGTTCACAGGCTTGGCAGCCCTTGGCTGGCTCACAGTCTTTGTTCTACCTCAAGGGCCTGCACGAACACGTGAGACCAAGGTCCAGTTTATGCCTGTGTTTCCATGAAGAGCTTGTCCTGATGTGTGTGACCAGCCAAGGGAGGGACAGAGGTGTCTCTGCAGCAGATTGAGCACCCGAGGCAGCCAGACACTTCCTGCCTTGGTTGGCTTTCAAGAGCACCTCCACTTGGCAGGAGAGGAATTTATGTGGTTATTTTAAGAAGCCTCCCCCTTCCCTAAATAAATGAAGATGGAGGCATCTGAGCTGGGCAGGCTAAATCACAGCAGTGGCAGGTCTCCTGGCTCTGCTGAGGAGCAGCAGTGTCAGGGCGCCGTGGTTTGCCGTCTCCTCCTGTCACTGGCCAGGTGTGTGCTCCACTCTAAATTAACCCAAGTCCAGGAGACAAATTCCCACCTCTCTCAAGAACTGCTCAGGCAGCACTTTTAATAACTCATGTCCATCTCTCCCAGCACATCCTGGAGACACTGCACCTCCAGCACAAGGTGGGAGCTCCCTATTAACCACCACCCCTTCCCTCAGCATCCAGGGGTCTCCCCTGGGGTTTCTCATCCAAACACTGACCCACCCTGACCCTGTTTAGGTGGTGAGATCTGACAAGATCACAGCCTGGGGTGGTATGGCTGAATTTACATGTGCTTAACAAATTGCCTGTTCACTCAATTACATTTTATTTAATCATCTGTAATCATATAAATTATGCCTGATGGTAGTAAATGTTCGTGTCAGTTCCTAATTACAGATTGATTAATTGACTGTGGTGATTTGTATTACTTAGATAAGAATATATGAAGATGATGATAAATTATTATTAGTATGCAGCATTTCATATGAAACATAGGGGAAACTTTCCTTTATTTGACACTTACATTCGGTGTATCAAAAATGTTTTGCATTATCACATGCCCCAAAAGGGCACACTTACTTTCACTACATTAAAAAAAACAAAACCAAACAACAAAAAACAAAACAAAAACCAAAAAAAAACAAAACAAAAAAAAAAACAAAGAAAGGAGAAATATGGTGGTGAATCCTCAAGAATAAAAAGTCTTGAGGATTCCACCGGCCAACAACTTGCCTGTTGCTTTCTACTCACTTCAGTATTGATCTGGACTGCACATCAAGTCAGGTTTTAAAATGAAATTCAAGAAAGTGAGGAAAAAAATTGTGCTGGGGACAAGCCCTCTTGCTGTAGGGTTTAGCTTGGCCACACTGGTCTGAGTTTGGATGGTTTAAGCCCAGATTTGTTATTAAGAAGGAATACTGTGTGCTGAAGGATGTCCATTTTCCCATAAAAATATTCAACCAGACCAGGCTGCTCCAAGCCCCATCCAGCCTGGCCTTGGGCACTGCCAGGGATCCAGGGGCAGCCACAGCTGCTCTGGGCACCCTGGGCCAGGGCCTGCCCACCCTCCCAGACACCAATTCCTGCCCAACATCCCAAAATGTGTGCCTGCCCTGTGGCAGTGCAGCCATGGCCTGTGTGCTGTCCCTGCAGGCCTTGTCCCCAGGTGAATCCTCAAGAATAAAAAGTCTTGAGGATTCCATCGGCCAACAACTTGCCTGTTGCTTTCTACTCACTTCAGTATTGATCTGGACTGCACATCAAATCAGGTTTTAAAATGAAATCCAAGAAAGTGAGGGAAAAAATTGTGCTGGGGACAAGCCCTCTTGCTATAGGGTTTAGCTTGGCCACACTGCTACCTCGACAACTGGTCTGAGTTTGGATGGTTTAAGCCCAGATTTGTTATTAAGAAGGAATACTGTGTGCTGAAGGATGTCCATTTTCCCATAAAAATATTCAACCAGACCAGGCTGCTCCCAGCCCCATCCAGCCTGGCCTTGGGCACTGCCAGGGATCCAGGGACAGCCACAGCTGCTCTGGGCACCCTGGGCCAGGGCCTGCCCACCCTCCCAGACACCAATTCCTGCCCAACATCCCAAAATGTGTGCCTGCCCTGTGGCAGTGCAGCCATGGCCTGTGTGCTGTCCCTGCAGGCCTTGTCCCCAGTGCCTGGGCAGCTCTCCTGGAGCCCCTGCAGGCCCTGGCAGGGGCTCTCAGGTGTCCCTGCAGCCTTCTCTTGTGCAGGGGAGCAGCCCCAGCTGTGCCAGGCTGGCTCCAGAGCAGAGGGGCTCCAGCCCTGGCAGCATCTCCGTGCCTCCTCTGGACCCACTCCAACATATCCAGGTCTTTCCATGACAATGTCAGTCATCAATGCTGTCAGCACTCATTCCCAGGAAAAAAAACCCAGGATATTTTGTCTGCCAGCACAGGTGCTGTGCTGCTCTGTTTCTGTCCATCCTTTTCTCAAGGTCACCTGGCTCCTCCCACACAGCACAGCGGTCATCCCCAAACTGTTTTTTCTGTGTTTTCAGAAAACACAGTTAGAAAATGTCAACCTTTTGTACCAAGGTCACTCACAGACATCTTAAATGTGACCACTGAAAAGCAATCCTCGAGGAGCCCCACTAACCCCACCAACAAATTATCCCCAGCCCAGCCCTACTTCTGTCACTAGAGATTCTTATTTCCCCTACAGGTAAACACCTCACAATCTTCTTTCTAAGCCCTCGTTTCTCCAGCTCCACTAATCCAGCTAATCCCTCTCTGAAGCAAGGATAAGTGACAGCTTTTTCATTCCCTTATCTAAAAGTTGGGTGTCTTATCAAAGGAATATGCTAAACACAAGTGACACTTTCTGTCTCTGGAAAACCCCAGTTATATTTAAGATCACAGCTCTGTATCTGTAGCCATTCTTCCCTCCAAATTTTGTTGCAGTTTTGTCACCTTGTTAAGGTGAAAGCACTTAATAAACTGAAAAATTAAAGGTTTAATTTATTTTCTACCTCCTTGTATCTGGGATGGAGATTGCCCAGTGCCCTCACCTAGACTGAATTAAGCCCCCCATCATTTTCTTACTTCTCAAAAGAGGTAATTTTCAGTTTTTTCTGACTTCTTCCTCAGTGTCCATCCAGCCTGCTTGTGCTGCCCTGCCCAGATGCACCTCCTCCCTCAACACTGAACCCAGTGGCTGGATGTTGAGAATTAAAACCAGGATGTGTCTGACAGTTTCTGGATAAGAAGCTTTTCCTTAAAAGTGTTTCCACTCCCCTGCATTTTCCAGGAGCCCGTGGACCCAACTTGAAATGTTCTTTGCCTGTTTTGCCAGATTGGATCCACAGGGTGGGTAACCCCATTATGCCCATTAATTAACCCATTCAAGGAACCCTTCTCTGAGCTGATGCTGTGGTGATTTGTGAGGCATCAGCTTTTGAGAGCGGCATCCAGAACACCATCCTTTCACAGCCTGCTTCTGAGAGGAGACTCTGGGCTACCCACAGAGGACAAGACTTGGAGCCCATCTCAAAACCCTCATTCCTGAGAGCCGAAAAACTCCGTCAGCTTCTTGTTCTCATTAAGGAGAAAACGTAGAGGTTTTGGTTAATACTGGTAGGTATGGCAAAGGCAACCTGTTTCTTACACCTGAATTTTGTCCTCCACCTACCCTGGTTCAGACAGGGTGGGTAGCATAAATCAGTTAGGCAGAGGGTAAGGCCTTTAGGTGGATATATCTGTTTGTCTTCCAGTCTGTCTGCCTGTCTGTCAGTGCTGTCAGCCATGGGAGATGTCAAAATCAGGAATTCTCTTGGTGGTTGTGGTTTTTTGGTGAGTTTTTATTTTGTTATTTTTGTGTTTGGAGGGTTTTTTTTGTATTTTTTTGCTTGTTTGTTTCTTTTTTTGTTTGTTTTGTTTTGGTTTTTTGTTTCTTTTTTTTTCATTTTTGTTTTTGTTTTTGTTTTTTGTTTTGTTTTGTTTTGATTTTGGTTTTGGTTTTAGTTTGTGTTTGGTTTTTGTTTGTTTTTGTTTTTGTTCTTGGTTTTGGGTTTTGTTTTGTTTTGTTTTTATTTTTGTTTTGTTTTTGTATTGTTTTTATGTTTTTTATGTTGTTTGTTGTTGTTTTTTTTTTCCCTATTTTCTTCCCTTTCTCCCCTTTCCCTGCCATGACACTGTGGCTCTTTCTCAGACACTGTTGTACCTCGGTTATTTTTGTGTTTGGAGGTTTGTTTTGTGTTTTTTTTTTCTTGTTTGTTTCTTTTTTTGTTTTGTTTTGTTTGTTTGTTTTTTGGGTTTTGGTTTTTTTTTCATTTTTGGTTTTGGTTTTGTTTTGATTTTGGTTTTGGTTTTAGTTTGTGTTTGGTTTTTGTTTGTTTTTGTTTTTGTTCTTGGTTTTGGGTTTTGTTTTGTTTTGTTTTTATTTTTGTTTTGTTTTTGTATTGTTTTTATGTTTTTTATGTTGTTTGTTTTTGGTTTTTTTTTCCCTATTTTCTTCCCTTTCTCCCCTTTCCCTGCCATGACACTGTGGCTCTTTCTCAGACACTGTTGTACCTCCTCTGCAGAAACTCTCACTGCAAGAGAAACACTCTGTGCCCATGAGCTTGGATAAATCACCGACCCATCACTGCCTTGGATTCCCTGTCAGAAAAATCAGTACAAAACAATTACAGAGTGAGGTCTCTTTAGCTAATGCTGATAAACAGCCAAGGGACAGGGCATGGAGCATGCAGCAGAAACATCTTCCATGCTGCTGTTGCTAAGGTGGTCACTTACATTCCTGTGTGTAAATAAATCTGGAAGGGGAAAAGCCTCTGGGATGACCAGGAAACACACAAATGCTGGAAATGCCTCACCCATTTATGGTGAACTGAATTTCTAAGCTGGAGAGGAGTGAGTGGAGCTGTTCTGTTTTCACTTGGGTCTTTAGGCTTCGTGCTCAGGCTTGGCTTTGCACCCTTTGGGACAGAGAGAACCTTTTTGCTGTGTGCTTCTGCCCTGCAAGCCATGGAAAATCTGCTAGAAGAAGGGGTGCCAGGGAGGGACTGGGAGATTCATCCACCTACCCATCCACCTCCCCATCCACTCACCTCTTGGCTGATCTGTCCACTCCCATGCAACAAACTGATCCAAAACCCCCCAAAATATATCCCCCACTCCTCTTTGAGTCTCCTCAGCTTGCGAGCTGACAGCAGACTTGCCCTAATTAGCTCACTTTTCAAAGTTTAACAGGATCCCACCCTTCTTTTTTTTGACAACCCTCTAATGCTTTCCATGAACAGGACTGGAAACGCAGCTCAATAGACATTTTCATAGTCAGATTTTAAAATTATGATAGTCATTGTCACAAAACTAATCTGTGTGGCCAAACAAGCAGGACTATGCTGGTGCTTTTTAAAAATGCAGTAGGTCTGTCGCTGATGCTTTATTATCAGTTAATTCTCATAAAAGGTCATTAATGGTGCATACAGTGAAGTGCAGGACTGGACAGGCTGGGTCAGAGGGAGAGGGGATCTGCATGACTGATGTGCAATGCTCAGGGTCAGAGCATTACAAAATTATTCTCTTCAATTATTTACATCCTTCCATCGACTGCGTGGTGGGCTTGGGCCTGTGCAAGGAGCTGCTGCTGTCCTTGCAGGGTTTTTCCTCTTCCTCAGGAATGGCATTCATTTAAATAAAAAAGATCTGGTGAAATCCTGTCCTGCTCCCTGTGGCTGGCAAAGATTCAGGCAGGAGAGTGGGTGGTTCTGCTGCAGCCATTCGAGGCTGGGGAGCCCTGTGCTCCCTGACACGGTGACCTGTGCTGGGCGTAAATCCTGTGAGCCCATCCTGCACGAGCCCCTCGCGAGGAGATCCCACTGCCAGGTGCAAAAACGAGGCTGGAAGAAGGATTAAGGCTGCCAGTTTAATGAGATTATATCCTTATTATCACCATCACCAACACCAAAGAAGTTTAAATGTTTCTCTCCCCCTACCTCCGAACCTTCAGCTGAAGGAATCCAACTTGATTTTTTTTTTTTAAATTCTTTTTTTTTTTATTTTGCTGATGGCAACAGCACCAGGCGTGCTATATATCAGCCATGATATATAGCCCTACGAGCTGGCTGCTGACAACTTATGTCTCTTTTGTCTGGGTTTGCCTACTTGGCTGTTTAATTACGTGAAGTGCCTGTTTTTCCGCGCGGCGCTCACGTCGTACCAGCGGCTGCTGGAGTTCATGGATGGTGCTATGTTTGCATCAGCCATCAAGCTGATGCTTCAGACACGTTAGCATGACCACGCTGCAAAATATGGGGTAAGGAGGAGTTGCTATTGCAGCTCTTTGGTTTGTCTGAGTGAGCTAAATCAGGCGGGATATTTCCTAGAATAAAGTGGTAGGATTCTGTGGTTCTATGAAAATGTTTCTCTTCATAGTTTCAATATCTCCTTGCATCTCTTTTCTTTTTTTTTTCCTTTAATGTTAATGGAATTTAAATTACTGACCATAGCAATTTAACTTCTGATGAAAATAGCAATTAATAGAGAGGACATTAGAGAGAAGAATCCTGAGACTTTATGAGTATGGATTACTGTAAAGCTACATAATAAAATGATTACAGCATGCATAAAAGGTCATTATTGCTGTAATAATGCTGTCCCAAAGTACCTTTTTCATTCTGCAGGACTGAAACTTGTTACCAAGCCTAAATGAAAAGCAAGAAGTTATGTCTCAGATCTCTGTTACCGCAAAATTTAAAAATTAACCCAAAAATCTGATAATGATTTTTATTAATTTTGTTCAGGGATCTATTCTCCCATCCCTTTACCTCTTGAAAGGAGAAAATTTAAGCATTGAAAGGGGCAGAATTTTTAAAGAGAGAATTCTAGAGTTTGTGATAGAAATGTCATGGATATTTTAAATGAGCTCCCTGTAATCATAGCTAGAGGTCCTTATTGAGATCCATGTCTTCTACCATCTAAAGTAAGAAAAAAGCCTGATCCAGAAGGTATATTCCATTTCGTTGTTCTCTTCAATCTACAGATGGTGCTTGTGAAATACTATCTGAGTGGGCATCTTTTCTGAAGAGCTGAATAAAGTGTTGTCGTAGGTCTACTCAAATGAATATATTTGGTTTTTTGACATTATTTGAACAAAAATTAAATTTCTGGTTTGGCTTTGGGTCTTTGCAGACTCTCCTAAAATGAAAGGGAATCAGCCTAAATGAAAATTGAAAGAAAATAGTTCAAAGTCTGCTAATGGCACTTGAAAAATGAAAGATATAGTTTTAATCCTGAAATTTTGGGTGGTCTCTCTCATGTTTGAAGCACTTCAAATGCATAATGAGTGTCACAATAGTCTTGTTTGCCTTCCAGTGGGGCTGTTTTGCTTTTAGAGCTTAAAAGAAATTCTGTCTGCTCCACCTAGGACAAAAATCTCTCTCATTCCACTTCCATTTAATATTTGTCTTCCCACCTTTCTCTCTTGTGTCCCTCCAGCTCAAACCTCTCAATGGCTGATGGTCTTTTATCAACTATCTTCATGGCACTTCTGGCAAGGCCAAAAGTTGAGTCTTCTCTTTGGGACATCTCTATACTCACTTTAGTGGATTTAGAAACACAATTCCTGTTAACCTGTAACAGGATTTAGGCCCTCGAATCCCTTTACTTTAAAAGAATTTAGGAGAACCTCTACTGAACATTGTAAAATTTGAACAATTTGCCCTTTTGGAAGGGACAGATGGGATTGCTTTACGGAAAAGGAATGAGGTGTAAATCCCAGCAGCCTCATTTACCTTCAGGGGCTTGATTCAGGCCTTGAAATTCTAAACAAAGAGATGCCCAAAGACCATCAGAAAAAAATCCCACCTTGTATTCTCATCCACGTAGCTACAAATGCTCATTTCCCATTTTAATCTCTGTCCAGAGGATGAGCAGGCATAAGGCACATAATTGCAATTAATCTGAGATCTGCAAGTATAAGAAGCTATAAATGAGCTTATTATTATTTATTTCTCCGGGCATTTTATCCATGTACCATTAGAGATACAGATCTGAATGTGCCTTCTATGTCAATGGTAGTGCTCTGTGAAATAGCAAACATTAAAAACCCATAGGAGGGGTTATTCTTTCACATCTGATGGAGGTCTCAGTAAAATGCTTGGGTTGTATTTCACCTGGATGCCAGAGAGAAAGGCACAGAGCTATACAGACTTTCATCTGCTGGCAGAGATGGGACACCTCCAGTGCTGGGACAGCTCTGGACCCTCAGCACAAGAGAGACACTGAGGGGCTGGAGCGTGTCCAGGGCAGGGAACGGGGCTGGGAAGGGGCTGGAGCCCCAGGAGAGGCTGAGGGAGCTGGGAAGGGGCTGAGCCTGGAGCAAAGGAGGCTCAGGGGGGACCTTGTGGCTCTGCACAGCTCCTGCCAGGAGGGGACAGCAGGGGGGTCGGGCTGTGCTCCCAGGGAACAGGGACAGGAGCAGAGGGAACGGCCTCAGGGCAGGCTCAGGGTGGATATCAGGAAAAATTCCTTCATGGAAAGCTTGTCCAGCCCTGGCACAGCTGGCCAGGGCAGCAGTGAGTTCCCATCCCTGGAGGGATTTAAAAGCTGTGTGGATGTGGCACTTGGGGACGTGGGTCAGTGGTGGCCTTGGCAGTGCCAGGGGACTGGTCTGAGTCGGTAATCCTGGAAATTGTTTTCAGTCTAAACTGTTCTATGATTCTCTGCATAACATGGGATGTAGCTGGGGTTTGAAGATGACCCAGAACTCTGTGCATGGATGCATCCAGCACCTAAAGTGCCATCATCTCACTCTGCGTTCTTCTTTATCCCTCTGCTGCCAGGAGGACCCTCAGCAGGTCCCACTGTGCCTTGGAATGCTCATTCCTGGGGTTGCTGTGGCTGTGGAGCCAGAGCCAGGCAGCAGTTCCATGGATCAGCAATGCCACAGCACTGGGTTCCCAGGCTGCCAAACCAGCACCTGCTGGCCTGGGCTGGGGGAATCCTGAAGAGCTGTGGATCATCAATGCCACAGCACTGGGGTCCCCAGGCTGCCAAACCAGCACCTGCTGGCCTGGGCTGGGGGAATCCTGAAGAGCTGAGTCATGGACATGATAGAATCACAAAGCCAAAGCATGGTTTGGGTTGGAAGGGACATTTAAAGGCCATCTAGTCCAAGCACCTTGCAAGGAGTAGGAACAGCTTCCACTAGATCAGGTAGCTCAGAGCTCCCTCCAACCTGGTCCTGAATGTTTCCAGGGAAGGGGCAACCAACTCCTCTCTGGAAAACCTCTGCCTGTGCCTCACTTTCCTCTGTGCAAAATTTTCTTTCTAATGTCTTGTCTGAATTTTTTCTCTTTTGTAAAACCATTCCCCATTGTCCTATCACTACATGCCCTTGTCAAAGGTACCTGTCTGCTCTCCTGGAGCCCCTGGAGGCTCTGGCAGGGGCTCTGAGGTGTCTCTGGAGCCTTCTCTGTGCAGGGGAACAAGACTTTCTCTCTCAGCCTGCCTCCAGAGTGAGGCATTCCAACAGAAAGAGTGCTGAACCCTAAACAGGGTGTCCAGAGACCTGTCAGGACCTTTCAAATATGGGGCACTGGAGGAGGGAGGGAGCCCCTGGGTGCAGGGAGTTTTGGAGGCACCTTGGGAAGGAGACACAAATGTGTTGTGGTGAGCATGGATGTCAGCAACACCCCACACTGTACAAGAGTGATGTTTCATTCCTGGAGACTCACTCCACTGATACTGCAGTGGCTGATGCCACCCTTCATCATACTTCCCTGCCCCTGCACCCCTCCCTCCTCTTTTTAATGATTAAATGACTGCATTTGGTAAAGGCACAATAGGAAAAAAAAAAAATTAATAGAGGCTCCTACATCTCCTCCTGAGGGGGGCAATGGCACAGAGGCATCTGTGTGCATGTTTAATGGGTTCAATTTCCTTTCCCTGCCATGGTTTGGTGGCTGACAAGGGAATGCAGCAAGATGGTGGTTACTGCTGCTTTATTGAACGGGACTCCAGGAACACTCACTTGGGTACAACACGAGCCGTGCCCAGGCTTCCCTCTCCTCAGCATCTGTGCACGTGGCCAAGGGCAAGTGTTTCTTTGAGAGGGATCACCCCCCTTTTCTCTTCCCTCCCCCTCACCCCGTTCCAAGTAGCCAAACTGACACAAAGGACGCTGGCAAACTGGATGTGCTGGAAAAGCAGAGCTCCGGGAATGCCCCTTGGAGCACCATAAACGTGTGTCGAAGGAAATTAATTGAATGCTGCGTATCGAAGGAAATAACAATAACAATAATCACACACATCCCTAGCAACTAGAGAGGGAAAAGATCTGTGTGGTTCTTTCGTCTCTTCTCTGCCAAGGAGTGATTATTCTCTTCCCCAGTTAGTCCCAGAGCCATCAGGCAGATATTTTGAAGAGGGGAGGTGTTTTTCCAAGGGCAGGTAGGTGCTGAGGTCGGAAGAAGATGCGTGATCCTTTTGCACATTTCAGAGGATGCTGGAGTCTCACTGTGGTGCTGATTACTAGATTACTAGATGCACAGTGGTCAAGAGGACCAGGATGGAGGACCTGGAACTCAGTCATGTGGGCAGCACAACAGAGAGAGCTGCAGAATCCCAAAATTATTTGGGTTGGAAGGCACCTTTAAAGGTCATCCAGTCCATGCCCCTGCCATGGGCAGGGACAGCTCCTACGAGACCAGGTAGCTCAGATGCAAGGTTGGAGTGGCTCTGCTGGCATGGACTGAGATCAGGTCTTGTGCTGGTTCTCTGCTCGGGGTGTTTTTGAGGCCAGCAAGGTCATTCTTTATAAGACATCTTCAGATGACACATGCATGCAGATTTTTGCCTGTTGGATGAGCCACTGTCCTCAAATTCGTTTTCTCCCACAGCTTATGCTGGGATGTGACAAAACGAAAGGTTTCCCCAGAATCTAGGCAGGACTGGCAGCCACACATGGTTCTCCTCTCCTTGCTTGCAGGATCCCATCTCCCTTCAGGACCCCAGACCAGCCTTGAGATGAAACATTCCTGCCACATGCAGGAGCTGATGAGTGGTCCTGCCATTCCTGGGGAGGGAGGTTTGAAGGAAACTTATGGCCATAAGGGACTGTGGGACTTGCTTGGAAGAACTGTGCAGACTGAGGATGGGATCTGATCTGCAGGATGCCCTTCCAGCTGTGGCTCACACTGAGGATGGGATGTGTCCAGCTGAAAAAGTGCCTCCGAGTTGGACGAATGAAATCCATCTCTTTCCTTGAAACCCTGACAGCTGCTTTGCCTCCCTGCTCCTTCGCTCCCCATTTATAAAGAGCTGATGAGAGCATGCTTCTGCTCTCTCACACCGAGGCTTCATTCATTAATAGTTACAAAAGGTTTTGAGATCCTCAGATGGCCAGTGCGAGAGAAGTAATTATTTATTAACAGCCTCTGTGAAGGTGTGGGCAGCCATATTACATCTCTCCAGGGTATTTAATTTAGGTGCTGAGCATTTATTGTGAATCTGAGAAAGTAATTGCTGATCTGGGCGGCGGGAGGTGGTAAGATTTTTTTTTAATTTAATTTTTTTTTCTGTACCTGAATGAAATGCCCATAAATGCAGATCATATTTTTTACAACAGAGATAAAGAGCTGATACCGAGGCACCAACAGTCCATGAGAGTTTTATCGAGGCTGAGATGTGTCTTTGTTCATGAGGGTGCCCAGGGCTGGCTGGGGTGATGGAGGCAGGGGTGCCACGCTCCTCTCCCCTTGGGCATCCTCCAGGTGTTGGGGTGCCGCCAGCGGACGAGCATCTCCTCACGAATTCCCCCTGGGCTGATGTTCACCTTGCCCTGGCCTCCCTCGGGGGCTGACCCCGCTGCCCAGAGCCAGCCCGTGTCCCCTGCAGGTGCGTGGGGACACGGCTCACCTCGCTCCCAGCCGCGGCGGTGGCGCGGGGCCTTTGCCATTAAGCGCCTTCCGTCTCCTTTTCTTTTGTTAAAACCAAATGGAACAATGTAATTAGCTTGTTACAATTAAAGTGACTCGACTGGATAAATTGTAATCACCCAGACTGAAGTTAGGCATCCCTGCAGGTCCCGGCCAGAGCAGCTGAGCTGCCTCATTTGCATAATTAAAATATACAAATGATAATGGATTTTGTACTCAATTTCCAGCGGCTGTAAATTCGAGAAACTATGAAATTAGAATAACTGAGATGGAACCCGCCTTGAGGTAATGAGGATGACAAGTTTTGACAGTAGGGGTGTTTATAACACTAGTTTCTCGCTGCAAAATAAATAAGTACAAAAAAGATTAGACAGTGATATTACTTAATAGTTCCATGGACAGTGGGGAAAGGAGATAGACTGGTGATTACCTCTGCAAATTTACGCTGCCTTTTTGACAAGCTCACTCCTAACCTTAGGGGACACCTTTCTCCTGATTATGAGAAATTGAGAATGAATTAAATGCATAAAAAGGGTTGTCACGGATAGACAAACTAAAGGAAAAGAAATGAAATTAGTCTTGCCATTTTAGCTTGCCGCAGGAGGAGGGGGGAGAGGGAAGGGGAAAAGGCTGGGAGAGGTTTCAGTGCTCCTGCAAGGAGGAAATGAAGAGACTGAGTGGTCCAGAACCAAGGCTGATTTCACAAGAAATGGAAAGTCCTTGGGACCTCAGGTGAAAATAGGAGAAAAAAAATTTAAAAAGAGGTAGATAATTTCAGGGAAGCTACAGGTTCATCTGGCAATGAATTATGTTTTTTTCTATGAATGGCTCTTTTTTTTTTTTTTTTTTTTAAATTTCTTAGCAAATATTTTCTGCCTCCATTTTTAAGCTTCTAGATCTCTTGAGAACCCCTCAGAGCTGGAAATTTGGCCTGAGCCAGGAACGGGCAGGTTGCCTAGCATCTCTGACTTCTCTTTACCTGCACATCCAAAATAGCAGCAGTTTTATGAATATGCACACAAAAAAAACTTGTCCAAAATTATTCTGCAAGTGGAAAAAAAAAAAAAAGATGGTTTCTGCTCTTCCTAACTTTTCCACTTAGTCCAAAATAATTAATTAACAATGGAATGTGGTTGCTAAAGCTTTTTTTTTTTGCAACTTTTCTCTCTTTCAGTAGGACATTCAGCAGCATAAAGAGAAATGAACCTATTAAGAAAAGTGTTGAGCAGAAGATATTCCTGGAAGGGTGTGAAAGTGAAGAGCAGAGAGTTGGAGCCAGGACTGATTCTGGTGAGCAGGATTTACCTGCTTCCAGCTTCTGTGAACTGACCCTGGGGTGTGCTGATTTTTCTTTTTATTCACCCCTTTTTTTTCTCTGGTAGGAACTGGACTGATCAGCTCAGATGGAAATTCCAATCCTATAACTGGATGGATTTTCCAAGGGGTTAAAAATGGGCATTTGTTTGCTCTGAAATGAGGAAATTGATTAAGGATTGATTAAAGGAAAGCTGGCACAATGTTTTCCTTGGCCCTGTGTGGAGTAAGGATGTGATCACGGGTGTGTGGGAGCACTGAGGACCAAACCTGCCTTGCCAATGGGTTTGGAAAGGGTGGTGATAACTCTGTCAGAACCCAGGACATCCCTCTGGGTGCCCTGGATGGCTCAAAATCCTGGCAGGGGCTCGGAGACCCTGGCAGGAAGCCAAAAACACTTGGGATTTCAATCTTAACCCATGGAGCAAATTACCAACTTTATATGAAGAATTACAAGTCACAAAAGTTTAAGTAGCATAACAGCAGTTGTCACAGGGTGAAAAGTGGAATTTTGAAGAATTTTACTAGGGGGATCTAGGGGACAAGATGGAGGAATTTGGGCCTTGTCCTGTTCTTCTTCCTTCTTCCTAGTCTCCATCCTCTTGGTGATGGTGGCACTCTGGGATTGGTGTAGAGTAGAAGGTCACTGTCTAACACAGGTGATGGGTGTTGGAACATAACTGTAAATATCAAATATGTAGTTTGTAGTATAAAAGACAACACCAGCCCAGGGGTGTGCAGTGTGCCTCAGACTGACCTGCAGAACAGACCTCGGCAGGCCAGACAGAAAATGTTTTAGATAAGAAATAATAAACAACCTTGAGAACGACAGCCGAAGACTTCTGACTCCTTCTTCGACAGCTGGGTTGGGGGAAAGAGACTTTTAACACACCTCAGAGTCATCTTGACCAGAAGAGATCCCGAGATAACTCCACTATCCATCTCCCTTCTCCAGGATCCTGTGGATCCCATGATTAAAAGCTTTTAATTCCTGTGTACTCCAGTGAAATTCTAATGATATCACTGAGAGCCTGGAATAAAGAAGGTGGAAGAAGATGGAGGGAGATGGGAGAAATGGGGAAGGAGGAGAAAGAGGGAGAAAGAGCAAGGGTAAGGAGGAGGGGTAAGCAGGGGAGGCAAGAGGTTCCCAAAAAGCAAAGAGTGCAGAGGTGCTGAGAGAGACGGGCTGTGCTGGGGGGCTGCAGGGATCCAGAGGGTCCCACCCCCATCCACAAGGAGCAGAACACCCATTTTCTCACCCTGTCTGGAAATATTTTTAAACCAACTGTGTGTCTCCCTCTGCTTGCCCACAGCCATGGGTCAAAACAGTGCAGTGCTCTACATTCATCTTTTGAATATCACCTGAATTAATCCTGCCGTCCTCCAAAGGCTGCTGCTTGTTTTCAGGCCCGTTGGTACAGCTTCTTTTCCTCTCTTTCTTTTTTTCCTAGCCTTCAGTGTGTTTCCAGTTCAGGTACAGCCATCATTTACATTTTATAGTTTGCTTTACAGCACCTTGTTATTGCGTTATCTGTTAAAGAATGTATTTTTAATGCGCTTTATAGCATGCTTTATAAATAAGTTATTAAAGAACGTACCTGCAGCTAGTGATCACTTAATAAATATTAATAAAGCAGTTCCAGATGAGGCCATCATTAAGAGTGTTGCAGAACACCCTTGCTAGCTACCTAGAAAGAGTTTCTGTGCTGGTTACCAAAAAGTTCAAGAGAGTTAAGAAGAAGAGATGGGAAGGAACAGGCTGCCCAGAGAAGCTGTGGCTGCCCCATCCCCAGAAGTGTTCCAGGCCAGGCTGGACAGGGCTTGGAGCAACCTGGGGTAGTGGAAGGTGACTCGGAACAAAATTATATTCTAGGTGCTTTCAAACCAAAACCATTCTGTGATTCCAGGATTCTATGAAGGACAGAGTTTTGCAATGTCCTTCTGCCCCAGAACTCCAGACTGGAGTCTGACACAGTTTTTGTTTTGTGGTGGTTTTCTGGTTTTTTGTTTGTTGTGGTTTGTTTGGGGGTTTTTGGTTTTTTGTTTCATTGAGTTTTTGTTTTGTTTGTTTGTTGGTTTTGTTTTGGTTTTAGGGTTTTTTGGTTGTTTCTTGTTTGGTTTTGTGGGTTTTTTTTTTGTTTGGGTTTTTTTTTGGTCTTTTTTGGTTGGTTTTTTTTAGTTTGGTTTTTTTTTCTTTTTTTTTCTTTTTCTTGTTCTTTTTTTTTTTATGAAATGTCAATAGTGGGTATTGATGAAGTACCAATAGCAGATATTAAGAAGGGGAAGGTAGAAAAAGAGAGAGGGACCCTGAATGTATAGCTGGGTTTGTGTCCATTACAAGTGAGGAGCACAGAGGTGGCTTCGCAGGAGGTTATCTCACTTCATTGGCTTTTCCACTTCTGACTAAAATGTTATCTTAGCACTAAGATAGTCAATCATATTTTTTCTTCCATATGACTGAATCTGTATTTTTTGGTGGTCAATAGACACAAAGCCCCATGGTAAATATGGTCATTGCCTTCCATTTTGCAAATCTATTCTGCTTCTAGCTAGAGAAGGCTTTACAGCACCCATGGGTGGGTGAATTGGGGACAGACAAGGGCCTTTTGTACGGGGAGTAAAGCACCTAAATCCAGGCTATTTACAAGATTATTTACTGTACAATAACGAATTTGAAATTTTATGGGCTCATCTTGCACACAGCCAGTAGGATGGTGGGCAGCTGCTGGCTTAGTCACAGCACCACTGGACATGGTGCAGTGGTTGCACAAAGCTGTCCTGGGTGTCTGAGAGCAGAGCAGACAGGAGGGTGCTCTCTTCTGCTCATGCAGGTGCTGGTGGAGGAGACCCAGGGGAGGTTTGAGCTGATATTAGGGAAAACGTCTTCAAAAAGGGTTGTCCAGCCCTGGCACAGCTGCTCTTGGCAGTGGTGGAGACACAACCCCATCCCTGGAGGGATTTAAAGCTGTGTGAATGTGATATCTGGGGACATGGGTCAGTGGTGGCCTTGGCTGTCCTGGGGGAATGGTTGGACTTCAAGGTCTTTTCCAGCCTAAATGATTCCGTGATTCTGTGAGTCCAAAGAACTTCAGAACACTCTTCATAGTTCCCCATCCCTGCTGCTGTCCTAGGCTGCCTTCTGCAGCAGCAAACCTCTGGCAATCACCTCTGCCAGCCACTGGTACCTGCCATGTCTGTTTTCCATGAGGTGCCACAGTTAATTATGACCATTGTGGATGTGTCTGTTCCTCCATTAACATCCACCTCCTTCTTAAATCACGTGCAAACTTCCTCCCACCCACATTTCCTTGCCCTGCTCCATGGCCCTTATTCAGATCCATGTTTCCAGCAGATCAGAGATGCTCCCGAAGGGGAGAAAGTGCTTCATGAAGGAAGAAGAGCAAAGCTGTCTTCCTCCTTCCACCTCCCCTTTTTCCCTCTCACTATGGGCCAGGTACCCTCCTCCCACAGCCCAGGAAGCAAGGGATGGGTTTGAAACTTCCCTCTTCTCTCTGCAGCTCCCATAATTGCCTTTGACACTGTTTATCATCTGTGATAATACAGCTGTGCCCTGTTACCTCCAGCTGCCCTAATTCCTGTTATCAGTCTGGCACCAGGGAGAGGGAGGTGAGAGGTACAGAGGAGAGGTGAAGCCATTACAGAGCTGACAGGGCAGTGAGAATGGAGGGTGGTGATGGACTAGCCATCACTTGACCTGAATGCAAACATACATCCTATTGGATTGACCTTTCCCTGAGAGTAATGGATCTCCTCGTGCATCATTTTTGCTACATTGCTGGCCATTCCAAGGAGATGGTTTCTGGTAATTAAGATAGATCCCTCATATAATCCACCCACAGCGACAATCAATAGGCGCCTCCAGAGGGATATTTCCAGATTATTGCTATGTCAGCTCAACTTGTGGGAGCTTTGTAGATCTTACAGTGAGAAGCACTGCCAGGAAAGCAGCACGGGGTGGTTTCTGGGGAGGAAAGCACTTTCAGGAGGCACGTAGGGTGTCTGCATGTACATATGGGTCACTGTGCCCTCTCTTGTTTGGGATGACCAGCACATAAGGATTATAAACCCCAATGCACCTGTCAGTGCAGAAACTCTTGCATGACCACGAACCTGTTAGGGCAGAAAAGCAGACTCAGAATGGAATGACTGCAGCAGGGTGCTGGGGTGGCCACTGGTGGCATCCTGGCTTGTGTGTGCCACAGTGAGGCCAGCAGAGATTGTTCCTCCCTACTGGGAGAGGCTGCACCTTGAGTCCTGGTTTCAGTTTTGGACCCATCAAAACAAGATATTGAGGGGCTGGTGTGTGTCCAGGGAAGGAAATAGGGCTGGGGAAGGGTCTGGAGACCCTTAAATCATAAAAGAGTGGCTGAGAGAACTTTCTTGGCTCTGTACAACTCCCTGACAGGAGGGGCTTGGGCTCTGCTCCCAAGGAACATGGAGAAGAGGAGAGGGAATGGCCTCAGGCTGGGCCAGGGCAGACTCAGGGTGGACCCCTGGAGGAATTTCTTCATGGAAAGTGTGGTTAAACATTGGAATGGGCTGCTCATGGAGGTGTTGGGGTCCCCATCCCTGGAGGTGTCCAAGGAATGCCTGGATGTGGCACGCAGTCTCCAGCCTGGGTGATAAGGTGGGCATCAGTCACAGGTTGGACTCAACCTTGGAGGTCTTTTCCAGCCTTAAACTTCCTCTTATTGTATAAATCAAACTCGTTCTCTCACTCTTCTCAGTCGAGAAGGTGCTTTCTTGCTCATGCTTCCTCCTTTTCTACGTGGTGTTTTGAGTACCCACGAGGCAGGGATAAAGCCCCAGCACCACACACAGGTACCAGGCTACAGGTACCGGGTACAGGCACTTGCAAAGGTGGAACTGGGAAGAAAGATCTTTGTTCCCATTTGCAAATTGAGCATTTTGATGGAGGTGTCCTCCCAGGAGAGCACATTAGAGGAGGATACAAGTGCTTCTTGCTCCTCTTGATTCAGCCACTTCTCTCGTTGTCAGCCAAGGATTGTACCACAGTGTCTTCCAAATTCCAAATATGGATCTGGGAATGAAATCCCTGCATGCTGAAACTGCAGAAAGCAAGAAGCTACCCAATTTCTGCTGCCCCCACCCAATTTGTGCTGCCCCCTTTAGTGGTACAAAATCTGTCAGTGGAACAAGGAAATTCAAAAATTTCAGTGCGGTTCAATTCCCTGGTACTTGATTCAGCTAAGTGAGGACACTCCCCTGGAGTTTATAAATATTATAATTTAATATTTATATCTATTACGATTTAAGAAAAGACCAGAGAGCTGTGGAGTCTCTGCATTGCATCCTTGAATCAATTCCTGGTCTTCTTAAGAATGTCTCTTTGCTATTTTTTGGCTCCTTTTGCGCAGGTCTGGCTATATATTCATACCCCACCATGGAGCCTAGGAGAGAAATACTAACTATAAAGAAATATTCTGAGATACCAAAATACCAGTGATGGCAATATATAGCATATTTTATGGAGTCTCACACTGTGCATCATTTGCTGTAAGAAATGACAGTAAAATACATGTTTTTGAATAGTTAGTTCTTCCCCAGTACATTTTTGGGGGGGTTCAGTAGCCCATCTAGTTGGTGAGACACATCAGCAGCATTGGTGTTTTGGAAACTCCAGAGCAAGGGTTGGCTTTGCAGCTCTTGAATTGTGTGGCAAAACCCCTGCTGATCACAAGAGGCCCTGAAATTTGTTCCCTTAGTCATGTTGATCTGAGAAATGCAGCCAAACACGAGTTGGGATATGCGCTTTAAAAATGTCAAGGGGAAATTATTTCAAGCTCTGAATATACATGAAGTTAATAACTTGCCTCTTCCCATTTCCCTTTTTAGCTTTTATTCTGGATTGCTGACCTGATTTTCCAGAGAGGGATATTTGGTGGGTCAGTGGTAGGGAGGGATGCAAATGATTCCCTAAAAGGTTCAGACACCATTTTTTGCCTCCTGGTCTTCTTGCATAATCCTCTGAGGGCTTCTGGGCTGAGAGGAAACCTCCAGAGTGTGGCTTTTTTTTCTTACTGAGCGTTTCACATTTACCCAATGCACATTTTTCATCAGAGCCATCTTCTAATTTGTCTTTGTTCTGGAAACAAAATCTTCAGGTGTTCTGGTAAAAGGGAAATGAAGGAAACCCCTCTTTCAAGGGAAAATCTCTTATGGAGGTCCCCAACCTTTGGATTGCATTCCAAACAGTGAGACATAGAGCTACTCTCTCATCTCCAGATTTTTTTGTTAATGTTTCCATGAATTTATGAAAAATTTCTGCTCTTTGTCCTTCCTAATCTTTTAAATCAGCTTTACATACCTTCCATGCCCAGTTTGATCTCCACGGCTTTTCTTGTTGTGGGTTTTTTCGTTGTCTTTTTTTCATTATAGCTTTCCATTTCATGTTAGCACATAAAGAAAAATGCATTTTATTGGAATAGCTATGTCACAGCAAAGATTATTTTTTCTCCCTGTGGATGAAACCAGATTCTGTTTTTCATGTGGCTTATGTTATAACAATCTCACTTTGGCTGTATGGCCAAAACCTAATTGTAGTATTTTGAGAGGAAATTCTTATTATTTAAATGCTGTTTCACCCGTGATACATTTTATAGCTATAAAATAACATTAACTGGTTCTTATTTTATTTGTTTCATAATACTAAGGGTTTATATGAATTGATAAAGCTCCTTAAAAGTCAATTATATCTGTACCTCTCCACACTACTGTGTGCAAAATTTGTAAACAGGATAAAAAGAGATCTGTCCACCATCCAGCCAGTGTAATATCCTTTTTTAAAGGTATAGGTACTTTTCTGGTTGGGCCTAAGAAAAATAATCTGATGGATGATTTCTCTCAGGCCAAATTAGTGCTGTCCCTTTGCAGATAGAGAGGCACACACTACCTCAGCAGAGGGGCATGACATTAAATATTGAGAAGTCTTGAATTACCATTTGGGCAAAGATATGCAGCATGGAAACACAGCTGCTTTGGAGGAAGCAAGGGACTGAAGTTTTTGTGGAGTAACTCAAGAGTTTTTAAGACTTATAAATTTTAGAATTATTCCTCCACCCTTGATAACTCCCTAAGAATCATAGAATGGTTTAGGGTGGAAGGGATCTTAAAATCCCATCTCATTCCAACCTCCTGCCATGGGCAGGGACATCTTCCAATATCCCAGGTTTCTCCAAGCCCCATCCAGCCTGGCCTTGGGCACTGCCAGGGATCCAGGGGCAGCCACAGCTGCTCTGGGCACCCTGGGCCAGGGCCTGCCCACCCTCCCAGGGAACAATTCCTTCCCAACATCCCACCTAACCCTGCCCTCTGGCAGTGGGAAGCCATTTGCCTTTATCCTGTCATTCCAGGACTTTGTCAACAGCCCCTTCTATTTTTCTTGTCAGCTCCTTCAGGTCCTGGAAGGTCACAATTAGGTCATCCTGGATCTTCCTTTCTCTGGGCTGGAACATCCCAATTCTCTCAGCCTTTCCTCATAAACAGAAGTGCTCCAGACCTCTGATCATTTTTATGTCCCTGTGAGAAACTACTTCCAACTCACCTGGCTGCAGGATTAGTAGCTCCCCACTAATTCCTGGTTCAGTGTTACAAACTCATTGGTGTGCCATCCCAGGGTGTTGGCAGCAGGTACCAGACCATCAGACCCACCACAAGGATGGTCTTTGGGACAAATCCCCCACATATTCTGACTCATTTAATCTGATCTTGAAAATAATTCCTGGTAAATAGAAGACCATGAATATCTTCAGATCTCAAGAAACAATCCTTTAGTACGTGTGTGCATGTGTGATTGTGGATTAATATCTTTCTGAGCTCCAGTGAAAGGGGCCATTATAAAAATGAGGTTGGCTAAGATGATTAAACATTATTTACAGAAAGGACATGGGTCTGATTAAATCACAGGGAGGGGGGTCTGTTTTATGGTGACAGGAAAAAAGACACATCATCCAGAGGTGCTTTCTTCATTTCAGTAATTAGATACTAAAGCAACTTGGACAGTCTGTCAGCTTCAATATGGTGGCATTAACTAGTAGATCATGTAAATAAAAGCTGTGTGATTAGATAAAAAATTAAAGGCCCATAATTTTTCCTGTTACCTTGCAATTTACTGTTGTGGTCTGTAGAAATGGTCTCACCAAACACACACCTCCAAGAATAATTATCTATACAGCTGCTTTTTAAAAAACTTCTTTAATGGTTTCCCCTCTAGAACCCAGTTAAGTGACCAAATTTTGGGTGAGTCTGGCTGGACAGTTCCACAAAGAGATCTTATGGTAGCAGAGCTCAGCATCTGAAGTTCCTATTAGCTGCTCTTTTCAAAATCAGACCCTAAAAATTTCTGCTATAAATATTTTTTTTTTACCTAGTCTTGGGTCCAAGTTTATTTTATTAGTGTGGGAAAGAGAGAAAGAGATTTCAGTGCTTTTCCAATAAACTCCTTGGCATGACAGAGGTATAAAATGCAGCTATCTCATCCTCATGTATACTTCCCAAGGTTTGGGCTACGCTGGAATTACACTGAAATGCAGAACTGGGTGAGTGAGACTGGAAATCCTTGTCAAGCACCTCACTGAGGGTAAGTATTAGCAAATTACAGGAACTACATAAGGAGGAGGAATTTTTAAATTACCAAGTGTTCATAGAACTGTGGAACGGTTTTACTTGGAAAGTATCTTTTAGATGTCACTTATTAAACGTCTTCTTTTCCCAAGATTACTTCCTGGAGGACATGTGACTATTTCTGGATGCCTCAGAGCTAAACCATCAGCTGGGGTATGGAGACAAACAAGAAATCTGCCTCATCCTTGCACAGGTTGGGAAAATTGGTCTCAGATATGACCCATTTCTCCTGCCCAGCTGGAGGGGCCGTGGCCACCAGTGGGCAAGGAACCCTCTGCATCTGCAGGTGTACAGTCAGAGTATTGCCTGGTGAAGTTAATTTCCTGCAGCAGCACATTCTTTTGAAACCCATTGAGCCTGCCCATGGTCATCTGTGATTGTGCCACCCTTCTCAGTCTTCTGCTCAGGACAACCACAGCTTTTGTGTTTGTGCTTGAAGCCAACACCAGCATCACCACCCCAGACTGATGCCTTCCCAGAAATGTGATCTAGACAGAAACCAACTTCCTGCAGTTAACACAATCTGAGGCGTGCAGGATACAGCTGCCTGATGTTCCAGGCAGAAACCAGCCAGGTGGCTGGGGGTCTCTTTCTGCAGGAGCTCTGTTGGGATGATGCCTCTGTCTCTTTCCAAAGGGACAAAAATCTTTTCCAGTGGTTTTATATTTACAGTCGCCGCACTAAAACTGTTGCCTGTTTGCACTTCATTTTGGGCATGTTCTTAACGTCTGTTTAATCAATACCTGAAGAGTTGTATTTGTCTGCATTGTGTTTCCAGAGCAAACATGGATGCTGGCAATGGGGAAATGCGAGGCAGGTGTGTGCCTCTGTGTCATCAGGGAGTTCATACCAGCTACTTTTTATCTTGCTTTTTTTCTCCCTTATGTGGCACATAGAGGAATTTTGAATAAGTTAATGAGGTTTAGTAGTCTCCTGTGATGAAATGAGATACTTTTTCAAACCCATAAAAAAATGGAATGGGATTAAAACCAGCGGTTTAGCAATGCCATTCCTGGCAGTGGCACAAGTTCCTTGCTTTCCAGGAGTCTTTTGTTATTTTTAATTTATTATGCATACTGTAGTTGCATCTAAAAGTGCCATTTAGAGACCGCTGCACAAAGTGCCATGCGTGAATACACATCAAAACAACCATCTTTTTGGCGAATAAACCTTAAACACTTTTTTCCACTAGCAAATTTCATTGCAGTTTCCACCGCACTTTCCGTTGGAGGTGGCACTGACCCAAAACCACTTTTTTTTTTTTAATTTTTTTTTTTTTTTTCTTTTTTTTTTTTTTTGCTAAATGTGAATTGCCTGTATTATTCCTGGTGGGAATGGAGTGGCTGCTCCTGCCCTCCTGCCTCTCTCAGGGGGCGGGGAGCCGCAGATGCTGCGGGGTCGGGGCAGCTCTCCTGTGCCAGGGGGGCACAGCACTGGGTGCCCTGCAGGAACCCATCATCCTGCAGGAATGATCCTGCCGCCATCCCCGGAGAGTGGGCGGTGGTGACATCCATCTGTCCTGCCTCCCTGAGGCTGTTCCTGGCAGAGGGAGCAGCAGACAGGGGCAGAGGAAGCGTTTTGCTAATTTGTGCTTCCAGTAGGTAGATCCCAATACCAGGCTAGGCTAGACTGGTACAGCAAGATGCCAAAAGGCAGAATTTGGGTGGAAAAAGGTGACAGCCAGAGACCTGGATACAGGTATTCCAAATTTACCCAGTGGCTGCATGTTAACTGTACTAATTCTTCCTCCTGTGTGCATAGATACTGGTTAGGACTCTGCCACCTTTGGTTTTTCCTACTTGGCTCCCCAACAGAAACCCATGTGAGAACAAGCATGAAGGCATGGGAAGAAGTCAAGAAAAGTATTCCCTCTATTGACATCAATGTCAAGTTATCTTCACACGTCCAGGGCCCACAAAAGCATGTGGAAAATTGCTTTCTCATACCCCTGAATTATTTTGCTATGAAAAGTAAAAGTAAGGGGAAATTTAATATTCTATTGAGTGACAAACTGGCTTTGCTGCTTGAGTCTGACACAGCCAGTGCTTCAAAGCTCTGTAGTGAAGGAGTTTTGTATTTATTACTCCCTGTGCAAGGCTAGATACACGATTAACACCTGGCTTTTGGGTTTATTTTAGGTGAGAAGGTGAAGCCCATGGTGTTATGAGCTGGGGTGTACACTTCCCCAAACAACAGAGCCCAAATGCAGTGCCATGCAACCCCTTCATCTCTTCTTTAGGTCAATATCATAGAATAATGGAATAATTTAGGTTGGAGAAGACTTACAGGATTGCCAACTCAAACCATTCTCCCAGAACTGCCAAGGCCATCACTGCCCCATGTCCTCAGGCACTGCATGGCTTTTAAATCTCTTCAAGGATGGAGACACCACTGCTGCCCTGGGCAGCTGTGCCAGGGCTGGACAGCCCTTTCCAGGAAGGAATTTTATCAATATCCAGTCTAAACTGCAGGGCAGTTCCCAGCCACTCAGCCTCATCCTGTAGAGCCACATTTGTTGTTCTTAACATGCAAAGTGACTTAATTTCTTCTTTCAGCCAGGTCTGTCTCCAGCTCCCATGGGCTTGCTGTAGCTATTTACTTCACCTTAAAATTGCCACTTAATCTCTGTGCTGTTGTTTCCCCACTGGTGAGATGAGAACAGGACCAATGAGCTGTTAATGTTTCTAACGAAAGGGAGCAAAGCGCTGAGTGTAATTTTAATAAATGGCAGTGTGGAAGTTTTCCCTGCTCCACTGCTTTCTCTCGCAGATGATATAAACCACACAAACTATCTGCTCTCCTCCTAACACTCCCTTCACTCCAGTGGAGTTAATGTGATTTAATGCACTTACCATCCTGGCAGTTACAATTTAAGTGGCACGCTCTCGATTGCAAATGACAACCTTTTAATGACATTTCCCCCAGTGTGCTGCAGCTCCCTTGGCAGCCCCCTTTCTCCTTTGGGAAAAGAGAGCCCAGACCCTGCCTCAGCTGAGCTGAGCCCTGTGGCTCTAACAAGCCCCTCTGACAGAAGGAGCACGTCCCACCAGACTCTATTTCCTACATAGCTGCTCCAGGTTTGAATCCTGTGGCTGAACTTGCAGCCCAGACTCTGGGAATGGGGTTGTTGCCCTTCAGTGCTGTCTGCCAGAGGAGGTTTAGCTGTGCTAGCTGGCTCTGTGCTGTGCACATTGGGCTTTTCTCCTTCTGCTGCAGTTACAGTTGGCACCATTAAACTCTCGGTGTTCACTGCCTGGGGATGTGCAATTATTGTGGAGCCTTCTCCTAGTTACAGTAGGAGACACCGCGTTAGTGCCGTCACTACAGAGTGACAAATGAGCTTTTAATGGCACCTACTCTACCTGGAATTATCTGTAAACTACAATTAAGGAAGTAGATACTGGAGGAATTAAAGATCAGAGGAAAAATGGCATGCTTTTATGGTGACTTACGGGGAGATCTGCAAATTTGAGGTTGTTTTCTGTGGAACAGGTTGAGAGATGCAACAGAATGCAGCAGCTTTAAATGGTCTCTTCTCCACCATCACTGCAGGATGCCAGTGCTGCTGCAGTGCTTATCAGCCTGCCTTTAGCTGAAGCAAATCTGCAGGAGTCAGTTGTCTCCAGAGCTGACTGGCCAGTAGGTACAGTGGATTTGAAAGACTGGTGTGAATTTTGGTGGGTTGGTTAATTTGGAAGGTCTGCCACCGAGTTCTCAATCAGAGCTGTCAGACATTTCCAAGAGACCCTAAAAAGAAATAGGGTAAGGCTGCAGGAGCAAGACCAAATTAGCAAGTCAATTAGGAGGAGATCTAAAGTGGCTGGGGCAACCTGCTGCTGGTTTCAGGGGCACCAAAACCAGAAGGTGCCCAGTGCACTGGAAGTGTGGCCCTGGATCAGATATTTGTCCTTGTGGCTGCGGTGTCCACAGAAGGGACATCTGTGGTCTCCCCTCAGAAGCACATCCTTGTAAAAAAGCTGTCCCACTGTTTTGAAAGAGGATGAAAGAGCTAAAGAAGAGCAAATGAGAATAAAAATAATGGAATCATAGAACCATTTAAGTTGAGAGAGACTTACAAGATCATCAACTCCAACCATTAGACCATCAAGTCCAACCTTCAACATAAAGTATAAAAAATATAAAATTTACCAAGCCTGTCTTCAGACAAATCTGCTGGAATCACAGGGACTAAACAAACTCCCTAGGATTTCACCCTAAAAAAGCATCCAGCTGTGGATCCACTTTCAAAATTATTGACTGTCTTTGAGGCAATTTTATCATGGGAATCACTCTCATAGCAAATCTCCAGAGCATGACCCAGGCAAAAGTTACCAAGTATTAAAAATAGAATTACACTAAGCAATGCCTTTTTGCTTAGTCATCTTTCCTTTTCTGTGGTATTTTATTATTGCTATTCCAATGTGCTGGTTATTGAGTATATGATTATTCTTTCAAATGAGTTTGGACAGCGTCTATAGCTTTGTAGCAATTAAGAGGCCGCAGACTTTAGCAGCTCAGGAGAAATGGAATAGGTTTTAATAGCTTTATTTATCTTTAGCTTCTGCAGAGCTGTTTGTGCTTCCTCAATGGTGGGCAGTTTTACATCAATAAAAGGATGCTGGAACTTATTTCTTGTAAATGCAAGTAGGTCATTATCAATGGCATGGGGAGCCTTGCACAGGGCTCGAGAGAGACGCTTTCTCTCTTAACTCTGTCATCAATTACAAGTCTGCCAATGAATCTTGGAAAATGTGAACAAAAGCATTTTATGACCTGCCTCAGTAAAATCTGGCAGGCTGCAATGCTTCCTCGCTGCTGCTAATTGTCTTCCTCACAGAGCCTGCTGCCAGCTTTAATGCCCGCTGCCTCCTTTTACCTGAGGGCAACAGAGTGAAGTCTGGCCAGGTAAGCCAGGTAAGTCAGGTAGCTGGTGCTGTTAAATTAACTCTTCTAGTTAATTTTCTAACCTCCTAAATAATTAAATTAGCTCTCAGGCATCATTTTTTTGGGGCTGTCCTGTGCAGGGTCAGGAGCTGGGCTTTGACAGTCGGTGTGAGTCCCTTTCAACTCAGGACATTCTGTGAGTCTGTGATTCTTCATTTGCCTGTTTTGAATAGATCTTTTACACATGTGAAGAACCCTTAATGTGTGCTGATTACTGGCGAAGGCTTGGGAAGGGATGAGAGGTCAGCAATGGTGTCAGAGTCCCAGTTTGTTTTCCTCTTTTAAATGATGAGAAATCAGAACTTTGGCGCAATGATACAGTTCATCATCCTGCTGCTGTCAGAAGATTTTGTGGCTGCCTGTGTCTTCTTGTCAGTGCTTGAAAGATTGGTTGCAATCCAATGGATGACCAGAAAAACAAAGCCTCCTTTTGTTTTGAGGAACACATGTTACTGGCTGAAGCTAAAACATTGTGATTAACTTGTCACTAAATTGTGAAATTGTATAGAAGGAATGGGAATTGGTCCATTAGCACCCAGCTCTGTTTCATTTGCTCCTTTCCTTATCAGGTGATTAAAAATCTGATTTTCCTGGTAACCTCTGATCTATGATATTCTCAGCAGTGCACACACAAGTTTGTTCCTGAGCTCTCACTCTGTTTATTTGTGGCAGTTCCCACTGGAGCTGTCAAACAACTTCACTCCAGCAGACCACAGGAATCAAAGCCACACTGAGCAGTGTTTGAGTTCAAGCTTAAACACCACTGGAGGATTTCCTGGCACAGTTCTTTCTGTATTTTATTGAGTGAGTTTTTCAGCACCCTGAGGTGCTTTCTGACTCAGGTGTTTTCTGATTCAGGACAGCATATCAAAGAGATCAGAATAGCACTGGATACTGGAGCACAAGGAGCAAACATTTTCCTGAGTCCTGACTCATTGTCTGATTCCTGACAAGTCTCTTAAAGTGCATGAAATGCAACAATTTCTTGCACAAAATGAGGCACTGCTAACTGCCTTTTAATGCAAGAAGTGCTAAGAATCTTCTTCTTCAGTGGCATCCTGAGGATTACGGCTCATGCCAAAACAGCATCTTTCAACACTTGTGGTTCAATGGGCTCTGGTAGAGCTGTGCATTAATGACACATAATTGGACCATTTCAGGTGCAAATGATGCTTAGAGATTTAGCCAAAGTTTTGCTTTCTTTTGCTAGATGATGATTTTCAATTAGCCTTTTGCTTTTAAAAAAAATGTAATTCTTATTGCTCTCAAATTCTTACTGGCAAAATATTCTTTTCCAGTGCAAACACAAGGACACTTCATACATTGCACACATGTCTTTCTCCACATAAATATTAATAAATTGGTTACATAAATATGTTTGCATACATTAAAATTAACACTTTGAGAAAAAAAAAATTTGCTAGGCATTTTTGTTTAGATTAAACACTCTCCTGTGTTGCAAGGATGGAGATGGGGTGCTAAAGTTCAGCATGAAGTTGTTAAGCCCGTCTGGCAAGATGTAAACCCAAATTTCTCACCTGATTGCTCCTTACTGCCTACAGGGTAAATGTTCCAAATGATGCACAGGAGGTGTGTGGACAGAACCTATTAATAAATAATTGGTTTTGTACCCATGCCTCCTGCACACTTTTTTTGAAAATTCCCTTCTCTTTCTTGCCTCCAAGTGTCATTCACGGCAATCTATAGAAAATAAGACTGAAGAGTAAATGCAGGGTAAGAAGCAGTGCTTAAGGGAAGAGCTCTCAGCTGTATTCCCCTCCATCTGAGGTTATGAAGGCAGACAGAATATTTCCTCACACTGAAGGACATTTTTGTTGTATGCATATTCCACATCACGTAGCATTTTCCTTATCATCGCACAGTAACAATCCCTAGAAAGAGGAATATGGCCCTCAGGCTTCATAACATCATCCTTTATTAGGAATAAGAACAAAGAATGCAATTAAAATACAAATATTTCACATCCCAGAGGTCTGGATGCTGTTTGGCAGCTCCCAGGTGGTTCCATCTTTGAAGAAGCGTTACGGATGCGGATGCGCGCGAGGGGAAGCACCGCCGGAGTGGGAATGGGAACGTGGCTAAAGAGGCACAGAAATGCTGCTGGGGGAAAGAAAGGGAGGAAACCTTTTTAGGGCATATGCTCTAGATGGTTAGGAGATCTCCTGAAGGCAGTGCCTGAAGCCCCAGGTGCTGGGGAGTTTTAGGTTTTGTGTTGATCAGGGCAGGCAGGGGAGAGATTAACTTGAAGGTCACAGCCTGTCCCTGTGTCTCTCTGCTCTTTGTGCTGTAACCTTGCTGGAGAGGAGGGTCTGGATAGACATTCACTGTCCTGGACTATGATTTTACAGCACTGAATAACTCTCTTTTGACTTAAAAACCTCTTCTGGTGTGACATAATTACAACCATTTACTACTAGCTTTGGTTTAAAAAAAAAAAATCATTCTGAATTTCATAATAAAAAAAAAAACCAACCCAAAATCCAGATCTTCTGAGTGGTGCTTGCCCAAAAATAAAAGGACAAGACACCAATAAATATTCAGTTTTCGCAACTCCCAGAAATCAGTAATGCCGTTGTATGAAATGTTACTGATAAATCACATTACCTGTCAATTTACATGTATTACTTTATTAAAAATTCATCTATATTGTCTGACTCCTCCCCCACAGAAGCTGGTGTTCAATCCCAGGTAAACAGCAGTTTTTTCACTTAGATATCTTTAAAGTGTTGGTTAAAAAAGGTCCAGTGAGCAAAGAAATCAGGTGCATTTCTGGATGTGTCTATCCCAACAGATCCCCCAATAATTTTTTCAATGTCAGTCCACACTAGAAGAAAACTCAACTTGGACATCTCTTCTGCTGCACTCTGCAATAAAGATTCTGATTTTTGCCTGGCGTATGTTACAAACTTTTCTCAGTTTTCCTCTGTGGAAAGAAAGGGGGCATTTGTGCACTTTCACTTTGCAAAGCTTGGTGCTGGCTGTGTATCCCAGCCCAGGATCTCCCTGTGTTTTCACCCACCACTGTGAACCTGGGGTTGCTCCTGCCTGTGGCTTCGTGTTCCTATACAATTCAAGATTTATCATCCCTTGACAATCGATTGGCCATTCCTGGATCAATACTTACCACTTGGGTCAATTAATCTTGATATTCACTTTAAGAGTAGTCAGTATCTACTTATTGATTTTAAGAATAATGAAAAGTAAGTACATGGGACTCAATCCCTGGACTCCTGGTTGGGGCAAACCTCCTACCACAGTCAGGCTCTGGCAGACATTGGAGCTCTCTCCCTAAGGGTAAAAATTCCCAATTTGCTTTTTAAATTCTTGACTATCTCTATGTCCAAAGGTGTCATGTCACTCAGAGACACAAGGTGCTCACGTGGCATTTCCAGAGCATGAATGTAAAGTCTGAACAACACTGAGCTGAGACAGCATCTTTGGTGCTCCTGTGGGCTTTGACAGGCTACTGACACCACTTACAGGAGATATTCTCAAAACTAAAGATTAAAGAATGCCATTGCCACACTAGGACTAGGCTTTGATGCTTTATGATTCAGATCTCCCATCATTTCTGCTTGGAAAGTTCCATGAGTCACTCTGAACTCATGGGTGGTGAGTTTAACCAACAAAATGAAATCAAACAACTCATAAAGATAAATATATTTTAGCGTTTTTAAGCAGTTCTTGATTGCCTATGAGAATTTAACCTGAAAATTTCAAAGAACCACAAAATCTGGCCCTCTGTTATTAACTGATGTGTTTGCAGTAAAGCAGTGCATACAATTTTACACATGAAATGTAAGAATAAATTTCTTTGACTTGAAAACAAAACAATGATGTATCAGTAAATTCTTCCCTGACTACAAATTTATATTCTGGAAAGTGTTCATGGAACATGTAGCCATTTGTATTCTCCATAGTACTATTTCTGTATCTTTAGAATGCTCTGAGAATAACAAATGAGCTGCCAGTTTAGAGTGACAATATGTTCAATAAGATGGAAATGGGCTATCTAATATTTGCAAAAATAAAATAAAAAATTAGTCTCTGGAGGTAATTTTTAATTTTTAGAGCTTTGCATAAAATACTACAGAAAAACAAACCATCATTGCAAACAAAATACATTCTTCAACTAGTTGTCAGAGTAAGATTTTTGTTCTGCTGGAGAGAAGAGAGTCCTTCCTTCCTTCCTTCCTTCCTTCTCCATTTAATTTGCCCTTTTGCCCTTTCTTCCTTCATTACTCTTTTCCTTTCTTATTAAATTTTCCTTTTCTTTCTTTTTCTCTTACTCCTTTTACTTCTTTCCAATACACTGGCTACTTCAACCCTCTGATCCACTGTTGAAATAACCAAGGAAAAAAATAGAATCATGTCCATATAAAGGAAAAAAATCCTCAAACCCTCCCTTCAAAAGGGGGTGACAATCAATTAGAAAAAAATTAAGCATCAGTGCATAAAGGAGCAGAAGAGGAAGCTGAGTGCAGCCCAGCAATATTTTGTTTAGTCTAAGGGATTAATTATTCAACAGTTGCCGTCATGATGAGAGTGTGCACACCAGACTGAAACTGGCACAGAGGTTAATTGGTATCTAAGGGCTGTCTCTAGTCACCTGATACCCTTAAGTAGCATGGTTGCTATTTTAGTACCTTTTTGGACTTCAGAAAGAACCCACAAAAGAACCCTAAGTCACACGTGAGGAGGTGGAGACATGATTTCCTGGCATGAGGAGTTCGGGAAATTGGTACCCACATCGGCTTACCCAGTGAGAGGAGAGAGATCTTGTGTGCTTGCTGCAGTTGAGAAATGGATCCCCCATTGCTGCTGGTTTAAGCCTTATGGGTGCCATTTAAACTTGGCATGTCATAAATCCAGTATCTACCAGAGCGTTTGTTCTCCATCCCATTTTATTTGTGAGCGTGTGCAGAGAATTGCAGTGGTGCAAACAAAGATGTTTCGTTCCAGCCAAAACCAAGCAAAGTCCCAAACTTTGTTTCCTCACAAGGGGCAGCAGAGGGACAAGGACTGATTTCTTGTCTCTGGAGACAGAGCCTGAGGGAACATCGTGGTGATGTTTAGGCAGGACATCAGGGAAAGGTTTTTCCCCCAGAAGGTGCTGGGCACCGAAAAGCCTTCCCAGAAAATGGGCACAGCCCCAAGGCTGCCAGAGCTCCAGGAGGGTTTGGACACTGCTCTCAAGCACAGGGTGGGATTGCTGGGGTGTCTGTGCAGGGCCAGGAGTTGGACTGGATGACCCTCGTGGGTTTTTTCCAATATTCTGTGATGCTGTGATTTGCCAAGGGCCTTCTTCATTCGAAATTTTGGAGGAGGTCCTCAAGATTGCCAAAACCACTCTGGCTGGCAGGATATAGATTGTGTAATCACAGGTCTCAAGGGCTTCAGGGGTGACCTGATGAACCATCAGAAATTATCAGCAGGACAAACCAGCACATGGCGTTGAGCTTAAAAATTATCCTGTCTTCATATTCCTGACTGTTGGGAGGTTTTGCTTTAGGTTCAGAGGACATTCCCTGGCCTGGAATATCCCAAGAATGGCATCTCTTTTTCTTCTGTCCCTGCTTCAGAAATTGGGATATTACCCCTTTGGCTTTTGCCTCCTGCATGCAGGGGAATATCTGCAAAGCCCTGGTAGGGAAGGCAGAGATGTTCCAAGTCAGAATGCAAACACCTGGCTGTGCCACAGCCCCTGCTCCCACAACATCTGAGGTGTGTACAGCAAATTTTCAACAATTAAGGTGTGCCCAGTGAACTTAGAGACTTTGGCTCTTTTCAGAGCTAGGAAGTAGGTGTTTTTCTGGTATCTTATGATTATCTTATCTCCTTTTGGAAAGGGAGACTAGTGCTCATGAGCTAGATGTGGCTTACCTGGTAACAGAAAGGCAGAAGATGCTGGGAGCTGTGCACAGGATGATAAAGCTGAAGGAGGAACACAAGCAAAACCTCTGCAACAGGAAGAGTCACAGTCTTTAAAGGAGCTTAACAATATGTGTTTGTTACACAAACAGTAACTCAGGCTTGGGGAAGAGCTCTGAGGAGGGAACAAAATGCAAGAGGTGCCAAGGACACAGAGGAAAGAAACCACCTTGCTGTCCCACTACCTGGCAACATCTGACACCACCAAAGCTTTGCCTGAACCAAGAGCAAAGAGGTGCCCACCATCCACCCACAACCCTTCCTTTGGGGTTTGTAAATCAGCAGCTGGCTCCTGACTGACATCTGCCATTCAAGGACCCCACCTGACAGCATTTGCTGGCTTTATTTTCTTCTCCCTGCAGGCAGATCCTCTCTCCCATTCCACACCATGGCAGCACCTCTGTGTTGGGATAAAACAACAGCAGCCATTTGAACTTGTAATGTGAGAGCACAGTGGGAGGAGCTGGGGTTTTCAGGAACTTAGGGAGATTTTTGTTTGCTCTTTTCTAACTTCTGGTGATGCAGAAATGATCACATCCTCTGTCAGGGAAATGGGGAAGTAAAACAGTGAGCATCAAGTAAGAAGAAGAAATTATATTTAATGAAGTTGGATTTGGAAATGATTTTGTTCCAGCTACTTTGAAGCACCACTGGCATCCTAACTGAGGAACTGACAAGAAGATAATATTTTCTTCTGCCCTGGTAGGTTTTCTCCCCCCTTCCCTGGCTTTTTTCTCAGGCATTTTTTTGGCAAGTGGTAAATCACGTGCTGGAAGAGTGCATGTCTCTTCTATTGTCTTTAACATTGACCTCAGCCCTAGGGAGCCTCAAATAAAAAAAAAACCAAAAAAAACTGTCTTTGCCCAGATTGTCTTCTGGGTTGCATCGGTTTCCTCACTGTGAGAGGACAGACCTCATCTTAGAAACCACACAGACAACTTAAACTCAGCTAGTGGGACCAAAGTCCCAATAAACATCAAGGCTCAAGTGTGTTGCTGAATCAATCCAAGGAACAAAGACATTCAGATAATATTTCTAGCTATTGGCATAAAATATTACCATGAGTTAAGAGAAAGCAGTACTTTAAAATTATCTTCCTGCCCAGCTCCTGAGTTATCAAGAAGCTGAATGGACAATTCTGAAGGAAACAGAACACCTCAGGGCGATAAAGGAAGCTATTTTCAGTATCTTTGGCATCATAAACTCATAAATCTTGGAAGACTTTACAAAGGAAAGAGTTTTTGCTTCTGTGTGCTCATCTCTGACCATCGGTGAAGCACTGTGGGGAACATCACATCAACATCCCATTTCCCACACCTGTTTTTTGTGTGTCGGAGCAGCAGGCTGGGTTCTGGGATGTTGGGATGTATGCAGTCCCATGACCATCCAGGAGAGCAGGTCTCTGTTGGGCCAAGGATGAAGCTCTCCTGGTGTCATATTGCAAATCCCCTGGTGAACCCATCGGGGGTGAACCCCCTTCTCCAGTGTCAGGATAAAAATCCTATTTAGCAGCACCATCGCTGAGGACAAAATTGAAAAGCCTTTTGTTGAACAAAGCACCTTTCACTTAAAAAATCCAGGCAAGATAAAATGACATGTGTGCTAATGATGTATTTTATGAACCACCATCTGTCTCGGGAAAGGTCAGAGAAAAATGGCAACCGCTGCTCAGGTGATTGGTGGTGGAGGGGGGAAAATGGCCTCATCTGAACGTGACAAGAAGCTTCAGTGACATCATATAAATGCCATAATTGGGAAGTGGTAAATTGAACAGGGCTGCCTTTGGAATTTGATGTGTCAATAAACAAGTTCAAGGTGACACGTTGGATCAATACGGCACGACAAGAATCATCCGACAAATTTACTGCAAAGTAATTGGGTGCAAAATGACTCAACTCAACCTTCACACTGCAGAAAATCAAACAAACAGGCAACCTACAGGCAACAGTTTGTATATGTCAGATGCTGCTTAAGGTAGCTTGCGCAGTACTAATAGAGTTGTTTTAAAGAGAGATGGGGAAAAAAAAAATAAAAGTGAGGTTCCCGTTATTATGAGTGTGACCTGAGGCATTGCTATAACCCTCTATGCACCTCGAGGGTGTATAAATAGAAAAACAAAACACACAATTGCTAGAGGTAGTCTTAAATATTGATATTTTTCTTCCTGTCTCTGTTGAGATGACAAATAAAATAAACTATAAACTGGGAACACCTTTTTTTTTCTCTTAGCACAAACAAGAGGCTTTTCATCTAATAGGTTTCTCACCTTTCACTCCCCTTATTTTTTGATAAAGGAAGGTACAGCAAGTTACATATATTAAAAAAACCCACATTACACAGAGCTATTGAATGCAAATCACTGGCTACCATTAGAATTAACCATCCCCACTTACTACAAAACCTGAAAAGAGTCACTCAGAGAAGTCTCTTCAGCACATTAATTTGTTGACAACAAATTTGATGCTTGATTTGTCCCCACTCGACAACCTTTAATCTTGAGATTCTCTGAGGGGAAAGTCAAGAGCTTATTTTTTTTCCAAGAAATCTGGGCTCTCGCCAAGGCTACGAAAGAAGCTGGTACACTGACTGCACACTTTGGAAATGTCACAGAGATTGATTGTGTTTTAATTGTGCATTCATTCTGGAGTGAGAAAAGAGAGAAGATGAGTGGAAAGTCACTGCCAAGGAGAAAGGCACTGTTCATGTTCTCGTCCCCTCCCAGTCAGGCTGAGTTTTAGCAGAGACTACTTTTTAATTTTATTTTTTTTTTGGCTTTGTGCCTCCCTGGAAATGATGGGGAAGCCTCACTCCTTCCTTATCCCCGATGCTGCTGGAGCACAGGGAATCCAAGACAGACCTCAGGCCCTGGGACTGACACATGGCCCCAGCATCCACATAATTTACAGTGATCTGGAGATGCAGGAGAGCAGACAAACCCAACAGCTGAGCTTTATTGATGGACTGACGGCACCGGATAAAGCAGCGTGACGTGTTGGTAAGCTTTGGGCACACCGAGAATTTAATGAGTGTCAGAAAGTGGACAGGGAAAAAATAGTGAGATTGAGACGCAAGATTTGTGCCAGGGATGGGATTAGTGGGAAGAATTATGGGTGCAGCAGTTATATTAAAAAAACTCAAACAATTCATATATATACATATATATATATAAATAAAATAGAAAAATTTGTTGCAGTGCAGTAGTTATGGTAAAAAAACCCCATTCATATATACACACATATATATATATAAATAAAATAGAAAAATTTGTTGCCATCCTGAAGTTCTCATGCTCCCTCAAGCAGGGATATACACTGCCCAGAACCAGAGGCTGTGCAGCCTCTCGAAACCCAGGAGCCTCTTCAGGTTGGAAATTTCTGCCAAGACAAGTGGGCTGTGTCCCACCAAAGAAATGTAATCATGGTGAGAAAAATACTAGCGGCCCATCCTTTTTTAGGGAAAAATATTCCCAGATCTAGATAGTGACCAGATGTTGAGATGTGGAACCAAGTGCGCAACATCAGAGGGCCAGCTCTCCCCTTTTCCTTGCCACCAAAGTTATTCTGCTAGGTAGCAGAATGGGAAAAATGCACCTCTTTATCCCAGCAGAGGTTTGGGATGCCCTTGAGCTGCTGCCTGACCAAACAACAGAGCTATTCTCTTACCAGAAGATTTCCTTGTGTTTCAAGAATGACTTGGAAAGGCAGCTTGGAAGAGAGAACCGCCTTGTCCTGTAAGATTAGGCAGTCCATTGTGTAAACCTGACATTTCTGGTGGGATGTTTTTGTCCCCTCACTCTGGCTGGTTCACAGAGAAGTCACAGCTGAACACTGAAACTGGACAGCCTTGGTTGGAGGAACTGATGTGCTGCAAGCCATCTCTTCTTCAAAAGGTATCTTGAGGTGGTTTTACTGTTTTTTTGATGGAGTTATTTATCAGTTTCACACTTTTTTTGCTTGCTTCCTTTGTTTGGTTGTTTTTTTTTCCCTGAACAATTCGCATCCAAGCCAACTCTGGCTGTGGAAGGAACTGCATGGGATATTTCATGCAAAGCTGAAGAAGTGAAAATGCAAGGATACTTTATTTTCAGATTTTGGGGGATGTTTGGGTTATCAGAAGTTTGTTAACTGAGTTCTATTGTACTCTGTGAAGAAAAAGTTCTTCTTGGTAAAGCTGAAAGCCTCGTGTCACTCTGCTGCAACACATCTGACAGGAGGTGGAGATAACATGGTATTTCCAGCAGTATTCCAAATTATTTCTGGAAATTTTTGCAGCAGTAGCTGTAGATGAATATCTGCCTCTGTACCATTCTTTGCTTTGAAGAAGCTTGCACATCTGAAAACATCGCCTCCACACCTGAGAGAGGAGTCTGGGATGTTCATTTCCCATTAATTAAAGTGGGAATCAGATACCCAGTCTCTCAGGTTGCTGTGCAAACAAAACCATGAGGGAATCACACTGCAGGGCACAAAATGGGGAGCTGACAGACTGGTGGCACGTGGGCCCGTTGGAGATATGGATCCACAGTTTGGAGTTTCCACCACCTGAAGCATTGTGGAAAAATCCCAAGGAAACAGTTCTTTCCACTAATTTTGCTGAATTTCTTGTTCCTCGAACTGAACTCAGCTGATTTTCTTTCTTTGAATGATATTGATTTCCAGTGTTTCTCTAATTTATTCTTTATCGTCTTTGTTTACTTGTAATGATTATTTTGTTGTTAATTGCTATTTCTGCTGTGCTCCTTAAAAGCTGATTGAAAATCAATCCAAGCCAATGGTAAACCTGTCTCTGATTTCAGTGCATTTTCAAGTTATTATTGTTATTTTCCCCCTATTTCAGCATATCAAAAGGGAAAAAATTACAAATGAAACAGTCCTTTAAGCTGTGTAGCTCTTCCTGGAAATATTTGTATGTATGGTACCTTCCTTAAATCCTTAACACTTTGATTGTCTTTGGGTTATCAATCACAGCAGTTATTTTCTTGTCTGACTTAAGAGGATTATTGGGACTGGATTTTGTACTTTGTCAGTATTACAGAGTGACACCTCCACACTCAGGGCTGGGCTGCAGCCTGGCAGTGAGCCTGCCTGGCTTCCCTCTCACTGAGATCACCTGGACATGCCACCCACCTGGCTGGTGACAGTCTCTAGGAAATCTGTCCAGCTCAAGCAGAAAATTCAAATTAAAGCACCTGGGAGGCAGGGAAAGGGTGAAGGGGACAGATTTCAACCTAAGGAGCAAGTGATAAAACGTGGTTTTTCTTTTTGGGGTCCTGGCAGAAATCAGATGCCTACAGCACAGAAGCTTTGATATCACCTTAACTCATGCGAGCAGGTGGAAAGAAAAAGGGTATTTCATTTTGTGTTGAACTGAGGAATGAATGTGACCCCATTACTCCTCTGCAGGGAGCTTGTGGGCTGCTCTTCAAAGAAACATATTATTTGAAAGATTTCTCTGTTCCGTAGGCGAGCCCACTTTTCCCTTCCAGTTGTCTCTCATCTTGTTTTATTTACCTGTAGGGATGCACATTTATAGATTTTGGCAGCTGCTGGACCAAGCCTTGCCTGAGGGACCAAGGTCTCTTTGGGTGTTGTGTTTGACCCCAGATACCCAGTCTTGGTTTGCCTTGTCTCCTTCTTGAGTGAACAGGAGCAGAAGAGGCATGAGTGAGGTTGTCTGGGGCTGTGGGACCATATCCACAGGGAATCTTGCAGCCTTCTGTGCCTTCCCTTTCTCCCTCCAAGTGGAAAGGAGCTCAGGTGCTGCTGGGCCCCTCTAAAAGCTCCTTCAGAGAGGGTCTAGCCCTGTTCATCGTGTGATCTTACCAAGAGCTGGTGCTGCCAGGCATGTCTGCAGGTCTGGCCCATCAGCCCAGGACCTCTCCTCTTCCCTGGAAAAAATATTGCAGCTTTGGCCATTTAAAAGTATCCTGCCATGGCTGGGACTGGCGTGTTAATTGAGCTGCAATTGCAGGCCCTGAAAGGCATCAGGGTTTGTTTAGAGTTGCTATTAGTTTTTCTGGGTTGCAGAGAAGCCTTGCATGGAAATTGAGCCCATTATGTATTTGGGTCTTGCTTAACGAGATGCAGTGCAAAAGGCACTCCATTACTTTGGAACTAGAGGCTTTGCCTTCTTTCTAAGATTGATTTTTATTTCACAAATTATTACTGCATGGATTAATGATCTCTCTGCATGCAAACGCTCTCGGCTGCTACCCAGGTACATTAACCTTTCATAGAACAAAGAATTCCTCCTCCACGATGTTGCTTTGACCAAAGAATTTCTCTTCTAGGCGCTGAATATTAAATACACGGGCATCACCTCCTTGCTCTTCCCGACCACAATGGATCTGGATTCAGAAATTTTGGGCCTGTGTGTGTGAACCTGTGACCTCCTCCAGGTGTTCTCTTCTTCACTGGACCACTGCAGACTCCTAGTGCTCAAGGGAAAAGTTGTAGGCTGTAATTAGTAAGATAATACTTGGCACTAACAACTAATTTTTGGAGCACAGATGCAGCACTCAGGCATTCCTAAACAGGAAAAAAACTACAGTTTACTGACATGTAAAATGGGACTTGGAGGTGGAAAAAAAATGTGTCCATGAAGGTCCTAGAGAGAAGAGTCCAGACTCCTGAAGCTCATCTCCGTTCTTGTGCAACACAGTTCTGTTAACAGAAGATGTTCCCCTGAACCCTGATGTGCTAAGACATCTACAAGAATGTGCTCAAGATGTAATCTCATAACAAAGGGGTTAATCCTGCAATAGCTTCTGCAATGAGGGTGATCACATATACCTCAAATACGAGACAGCACAAAGGGAACAGCTTTAAATTCCAAAGAACAGGGTTAGAAGGGATCTTGGGCAGGAATTGGTGGCTGGGAGGGTGGGCAGGCCCTGGCCCAGGGTGCCCAGAGCAGCTGTGGCTGTCCCTGGATCCCTGGAATTGTCCAAGGCCAGGCTGGACAGGGTTTGGACCAACCTGGTCTAGTGTCCCTGTCTATGGCAAGGCATTAGACTGCATGGCTTTTAAGGCCCTTTCCAACCCAAACCATTTTGTGATTCCGCGATTCTGATTAAGCTGTTTTAGAAATGTGGATTCTTTTATTATTTATGTTGACCGACGTGCTCAGTCCAGTTCCCTCCCGGTCATTCTGTCGTGGCAGCATTCTCATTTAGAATTGAAAAGTCTGCTCTGCTGGCAGATTGCTGCCTGCTCTCAGTAAATAGCATGAAATGTAGCCAGCTTTGCTGTATTTGTGAAACTTTCCCCACAGCTCTAATTATGCCTGGGTAGTACTAACATTTAGTCAGCTTAAATTATTAAACTCTTGCAGCCCCCGCAGGTAAAAACCTGTTTAATTAATGACTGATTAGTTAAATCATTATGTGTTCTGATATGAATCACAATAATTTTTATAGGCTGTATTATCATTTTAAAGGCATGCTAATTTATTGAAGGATTCTTTTTCCTAAAAGGAACAGAAATAGGCATACCTGAGAGTTTAGGAGAAACCACCTCCTTTATTAAGGACAAAAAATATCAGGAGAAATCTAGTACAGAAAGATATTCCCTAGACAATCCTGAATGATCTTTATTACATCTGGAATCTGGAGATGCTTAGACTCTAGAGTAAGAGTCCTTCAGATCTGGACATTTTTATGTTTAAACTTGCATTTTTATTTATTTCCCCATTTGGAGGGCAAATCCTGGCACAACTGCACAGTTTTCTGTGAGGTTTCCAGGGCTGCCAGCAAGACTAGAGCTGATGTCCCCTGTCCATCATTGTCCTGCTGCCCTGTTGGTGTCTGCTGCCCACCAGAACTCCTGTCTCAGGCAGCAGAGCCCCATGTTCAGTGCAAGTGGCTTTCAGCATCAGTCTGGACTAAAATTACTGTGATTCAGCCAGGTTCTTGTAGCTCTTGCCAAACCATGTTGGTCCATGGCCCCATGACACCTTGCAGGAGGTGGGCTGGCACGCCCAGCTGCTACCCCTGCTAGCAAATGACCCTGCTAGCTGAATGGTTGGCTGATGCCACCTTTGGCTGTGACCCCAAGGCTGAAATCTGATCCTGGGGCAAATGCCAGGGGTTACAGCTGTGCCAGAGGAATAAATAAATTATAAACGAATGAATGGATAAATAAATAAATATAGAAACAAGCAAACAAATTCTACATTTCTAATAAACATGTATATCCATATATATATCTATATATATCTATATATATAAATAAACCTCAAACCTCTTTTCTCAAGGATCTCCACGACACACCAATCCTGACACACCATTGCCCCCAGATCACATTCAGGTGCTCAGACACCTTAAATCTCCAGGGTACCGATGAAGGCATTATCAGACACCAGAAAGTTGTCTCTGACAACAATAATTTCTGTGAGGACCACAAATTTCTTCAGAAGACTTCATTCAGCTAATCTTTGAGCACTCACAGCAAAATGGTTGTGGCATTATCAGTCAGAGGTTTGCCTCTGAGCTGGACTTGCTGTGATAGACCTAAACTCCTTTTCCAGGAATCAAATATATTTGACTGTTGGGAAGAAGAGATATACAAAAGATTGTACATCAAATCTGAATGCTGCTCTCTGAATGAGAAGGACTGTGACCACAGTCTTTCAGGAGCTGACAGAAACACCCATTTCCTTTTCTGAGTGGAAGCAGTGGCCACAAGCAGCAAATTTCCCATCCCCAAAACCTCATGACCAAGAACCTGAAACCATGCACTGACAGCCTTATTTTCCAAGGCACAGCTCTGGTTGGCCTCCTGGGGACTGCAACAGCCAGATTTGCAAAATTATGCTGTGAAATCATGATGTTTCTTGATCTTGTAGGAGTTGAGTTCAGTCTCTCACGTGAGGCTCGATGGATCTGGTTGTCGTCAGCACAGCAAAGGGATGAACCTCCAATGCAATGACCTTGGGGGGTGGCCAACAAGAGGTGGCTGCAGGGCAAATTCAGGCAAATTCAGAGGAATTTCATCTCTTTGCCCAGCTGAAGGCAGCTGTGCTCTCCCAGCAGCAGTATGGAAGTTCCAGGGGAGCCAACAGGAAGAGTCAGCTCTTGCTGGCTGCTTGGGTGGACATACTTAACGAGATACATATCATGTTGTGTTGCCTCACCGCAGAAATATAGGATGACACTTGCAAAAAGGAAAGGAGAATGGAAAAAAAAAAGGTTATTTTGAGCTAAATGCTCTCACAGAAACATAATGCACTGCAACACTGCTCACTTCCCTTTGGTTTGCCTAAGCACTGCAGCCAGACAGTGCAACAAACACACTCCAAAGAGAAGACACGGCTTGCTTGCTTGCTTTTTTAAAATTTTTTTTGTAGCTCTCTGCTTTTCTCTCCCTCTTTTCCTATCATATTGAATCATCAGGGTGTGAAATATAATAAAGCACTGTACCGTTCAATCTGTCGGCTGTACCTTACAGGTGTACTCCAGGTAAATATCCCCTTGGCTGGTGAAAAATGAGCTTACCTGAAACAGATGACTTTGATGAACTTCAGTAGCTGGGCCTCTATCACTCTTTTCCAATTGGCTTCCCCAGCAAAGCATGGTTACCCCACACAAATTTGTCTTACTGAAGGAAAGATATTCTCTAATTCACTTTGTTCCCAGAGACTTGCCCCCCTCGCTGACGTCTTCACTTCATCTGGCATTTCATAAAAGTATAAATGGCAGGGCTTGTCAGCTCTTCCACTGGGCGACTTTGGGAAATAAATTAATTATTTACCAGCCTATCGCACGCCCCATTGCTTTGATAAAACTGGAATATAAATAAAAATGACCATGTATTAGAAGGTGCCATTTGCTGGATGCAGCAGTGGCGGGTACAGGATCACAGCAAGAGCTCCTGCTTTGGTGCCAAGCAGGGGCTGAGAGCAGAAACAAAGCAGAGACCTGTGCAGATAAGACCCCTGTACCTGCAAGGGCTTTCACTGCTCACCATTTTAATTTTAGATAAGTCCTGAATGCCTCTCTACTCTCAAAAACAAGAACATCTACAAGATTAAGTTCTGCCTGACTAGCAGTAATCCAGGGAAGCCATTACAAATGGTTTGGAGGTTTCTTTTCTTTGATGACTCTTTGATGATTTCCAGTTTTATTTGTTATTTTTTCACTTTTTTCTCAGACTGACCTCTCTAGATGGCAAGGAAAGGCCAGGAGAAGTCCTGGAGGCAACAGAGAGATGTTGTGGGCAGTGCAGGCCAGGGAGTAGAGTGAGGTATTTTCCCCACTTTTTCCTTCAACCACTCATTTGAATGAAAATGCATGGTGATTTCCTGAGTAAGACTGTGATTTGGGCAGTACCTGAAGTAGTTCCCTTTTTGACTGAATATTTTTAAAAATCTATTTGAGCAGTACAGAAAACCTCACACATTACAAGAGGGATTGGCTGGCTGGGGGGTAGGGAATGACCTTTCCACTGAAGAAGAATTTTGTTCATCATTAATTGTCATTTGCAGTAGAATGTACTGCTTTTCCTCTTTAAATGAGTTACAAAAGGTAATTACTTCATCCTTATAGGCCTTTAAGAGGGACACATACACTACTTCCTTTTGTTGACTGGAAAAAGTGAAGGTGATGACAAGACCTGTCACAACTGTGAAACCAAGAGTTTTAAATCCTTAAGTAATTGCCCTGATCACAACACCCAACCTGATTATGTGACTGTATTTCTCTCTTAATTGTCTTATTGATGCTTTTGGTTCTCATCTCTCACAAAATAAAAGGACTTTACGGATTTTACTCCTGCATTTCTCTCTCCCACCTGGATAAGAGAAGAAACTTGAGACTGTGGGCATCTGAGTTGGCTTCTTTCCCAAACTGGAATCTTGAGGTAGTGGACTGTCTTTTCTAGAGATGCTGAGAGGACTGGACAGGCTGGGTCAAAAGGTGAAGCATTTTGAGGTGGGAGACCCTCTTTTCCCCCATATTTTCTAGATTTGCAAGCAAGCAAACTCTGTTTCACTGGCTGTTGGAAAGGTAGAGCAACAATGCTGCTAATGGGGCTGCACAGGAATTTGTGCATGAAGACACCAGGTTACTTTGGAAGATGTAGAAAAGGCAGGATGCAAAAGGATGCCCAGAGGAGATCTTCCTAAAATCATCAGAGCATAAGCAAGGTTATTATATCTACTTAAAAATTAAGTGCTCTGTAAGGTGGCCAGGCATGATATTTCCCATCCCTTTATAAAGTTGTGCAGAGCCCCAGTAGACCCAAACCATCAAACAGAGCTTCCCCAGGAGCAGAAATAACCTCACTGATCTCAGAAACTTCCCTTCTCACTCAATCCAGTTCTGTCCCAAATGAATTCAACATTTCACTTCAACTCTTACTGTTTTTCATTCTGCAAAGCAGCAGGCATGGAACAGAAGCCACAAACTCTATCCAAACTTGAATGATTACAGCAAAACTCTGCTCTGTTTTGGGTTATTTTTATTTTTTTTCCTCTGGTCATCATGGAATGGATTAATCTGAAACCACAGTCCAAGCTAGGATATGTTTTAAAAGCCTTCAGAGCAGGATTTCACCCCTGTTCAGTGCCTCAGCTTTTTGTTTCAGGCCAGGGTTTACTTGTGTCTTCCTCCTTCTTCCTTCATTTTTTTCTAAATGGTACTACCAAGTAGTAAAAGCACCATCCATGTTTCAGATGCATGCAAAGTAAACTACAGAAGGAAAGTGGCAGATAAATTTAACAAGCATTAAAGTTATATATAATTTAAATATGTATAAAATTATTTGGTGTATCGATTAGAAAATGGGCTGTTGACCATTTAAAGGCAACAATCAATTTCATAGTTCACAGGTCAGGTCAAGTTTCATTCTAATGATCTAAAAAAGCAAATAGCATTAGGAGATAATGAACTCCACAGGATTACAGATGTGATCTATAGCTCTGCTGTGGCACAAGAACCAGCAAATGAGAGAGGGCATCATCTGAAGTGCCCTGGCCTCCACAGGCAAAAACCATGTTTTTATAACTTGGCAAGGTGTCAATTTATGATGTAATCAAAGGCAGACGATGGAATTACTCTGCTCCTGAAACCCCACATGGTTAGGCTCAATGACATCAATGAGCAAGGGAGGTAGATCCCCATTAATGTGGTCTACAAAGTTATCTTCCCTGTTCTGGTAAGTGAACGTCAGGCATAGCCACCCTGTTAATCAAAGGGAGCTGATAGCCCTCCCTGCTCCCACCAAGGGGTTGGGTTACACCAGGGAAATACTGCAGGGCTGCCTCAGGGCTGCTCCTGGTGCACTGCTGCACAGCAGAGGATCCCAGATCCCAGCGAGGGAAGAAGGAAAAGAAATCTGTGCATAGCGAGGGAGATGAATTTGTGTCCGTTTCCATGTAAATATACAGATTTCTTATGTGTATGTGTAAGGGCAAGCATATTTTCATTGGGATGTGGAAGAAAGAGGCCATTTTAACTTTTAATAAGAGGAGAAAGGGTCAGTAACTTTTGAAATGCCTGGTTTATACCTTCACAAAATCAGAAGTTGTTAGGTTTGGAAGGGATCTGTAGAGATCATCCAGCCCAAACCCCCTGCCAAGACAGGGTCACCCAGAGCAGGTCACACAGGGATGCATCCAGCTGGGTTTGGAATGTCTCCAGAAAGGGAGAATCCATGCCCTCCCTGGGCAGCTGTTCCAGGGTTTTGCCAAAAAAAGTTTTTCCTCATCTTGAGGTGAAACTGCTTGTGCTTTAGTTTATGGCCGTTTGAAGATATTTAGCTGTTATTTTGAGAAAATTGCTGGTTTTCTAAAGAATAACTAGCTTTTGGCCTGGGTCTTAAACTTTCACATTCATTTAGCCTAGAGGGGATTCAGCAGTGACTTTTCACTCTCTACAACCCCCTGAAAGGAGGTGTTTGTCTCCTCCTCCCAGGTAACCAGAGGACACAGCCTGAAGCTGCACCACGGGAGGTTTAGGTTGGACATGGGGAGGAATTCCCCCATGGAAAGGCTGGTCAGTCATTGGAAGGGGCTGCCCAGGGAGATGTTGGAGTCCCCATCCCTGGAGGTGTCCTGGGAAGGCCTGGACATGGCACTGAGTGCTCTGGGCTGGTGACAAAATGGGGATTGGGCACAGCTTGGACTTGATGGGCTTGGGGGGGCTTTTCCAACTTCAGTGATTCTGTGGTTCTGTAAATCTTCAGTCCATATCTTCTGAACCACATGACCAGAATTTTTATGCCTTTACTTTTTGCTTTTCCTCTAAATTTGAAAGCAGTACAAAATCCATCTAGATTTGGGGCTGGGATGGGCTGACTTTAAATCCAGGCATGATACTTATGTAATCTCAATATTCCCATTTCCACCTCTGGTTTGGACGCATAAGAAATTTGGCAGTTTCTGAGAGGGTGCCTGAAACGTGAGGTAATCTTGGAGAAAGATGAGGCAAGACTCCTCTGAGTGTCCATTAGATAGAAGCAAATGAGGAAACTCCAATTTTACCAAGTGGACATGTGAAAGGTTCTCCACCTTTTTAATCATGAAGATGCCTTGAACACCCTTGAGTGTCTCAGATGGCAGTAAATGTTCATGCAGATTCTGTAATCTGGGCATATGACTTTTTTGTCTTTGTGCTCAGCCCACACTGCTGCCTTGAGCTTCTTTAAACAGCATTCACTTCCACACTGCTGTGTCTGCTCGGCTGTTGCGGTGTTAATGGTCTTACTTGGATTATGAATTGGGCTCATTAGACTTATTTTCTTCTTTAATATAATGAGTGTGTAAGCACTAAACTAAGAGGCATAAAACTTTGATAAATGAGAAAATTGGATAATTGCACAGCATCGGTGCTGCGCTCGTAGGAGCCTTCCCAGAAAAAAAATGGAAGAGGGAGAAAGGCGGAAGGAATGCAGGTGAAACAGAGAAATAAAAGTATCTAAAATAATGAGGTTTCAGCACCATCATATGCTCTTCTTGCATATCAGAATGGGTCAGCTTGGCTGGGATACAGAGCCCTCAAGGAACAGCCCAAAGCATTTATGCTGAAGGGCGTGAGACACTGGTGCAGGTTGCCTGGAGAGGTGGTGGATCCTCATCTCTGGAAATATTCAAAATCAGACTGGATGAGGCTTGGAGCAACCTGGTCTTTGATTGTTGGACTAAGTGACTTCCAAAGGCTCCTTCCAATTTAAACCATTCTGTGATTCTATGATCCAATCCAGTTTTTACCTCTCTTAGTGGCAAGGACACATAGGCTGTAACTGCAGGTGGCTGCTCCAGGTCAGCACATCCCATAAACGTCTGTTGAATAACTAAGCATGGATGAAATCACATATGTACTCAGCAGGGTCAAATTCAGCATGGGGGTTAGACAAGATGGCTTTTATGGTCTCTTCTAACAAAAACTATCCTATGAGAATGATCTCTTGTACATCCAGAATTCCTATAGATCCTCAAGCAAATGGATAAATGAAGAATCAGCCCAAATCTATTTCCTGACAGAAGCAAAAAATATAGAGGAAAGAAGAATCCCAAAGGCAAAGAAAAAGCAAAGAAACTGAGGAGGGTGAACCTACAAGAATATATGTTTTCAGAACCAATCTACCTATGAATGACCTGCCAAAAATCTCAGACAAAAATGTGTTTCAGCTTATTGCAGCACAACGGCAAGAAACCAGTCCCGTGAAGCTGTGCTGCTCAATGCAGTCCTGGATCATTGCTTATCTATTCTAATAGGCAAATACAACGGCTAAATTATAATTATGTACTGTACACAGCAGTGTTAGCAAAATAACATGATGTTTGGTACATTTCCCATCATCTTCTTAGGAGGTATAGCGAGCTGCAGGTTTGTAACAATCTTCTGTTTCCTCACCTCATTAATCTCCTGAAGTGGAGAGAGAGCAATACAAGCAGAGGGAGCCCAGAAATGTATGTACATTACCGAATTAACCAGGCATGTAATTAGTGCTCAGGTGCTTAGTCAAGGAAGAAACATGCAGGATTATTTAGATTTGGATTTAACACCCCAAAGTTTGAATAGTGGAGGTGGGTTGTATGAGTTTTTCAATCAGCTGCTCCAGCTGTGCTGGAGAAATAGGGATTTGTGCCCTGGTTTCTGCCTCTGGCATTGTGTTGTTTCCCAGTCTTCCTCTTATTTATGGGAATATATGAAAGTGAAGCATGCAGCTTGTCACAGCCACAGGAATGGGGACACACCTCTGCCCACCCAAGGACATGGACAATGCTGCTCACCCCAAAACCAGAGTCTGGCATGGCCCAATAATACTTGAATCCTTCCTTGCTGACTGCCAATAGGAAATGCAGTGTGGATGAGGCTGGGGTTTATTTTCTCGTGTTCTAGAGGGCTTCTGCTTTACCAGGGTGAATTATCTCTGTTGTGGTACCTTCTGATTGACATCTCCTGAGAATATCCTGCTTTAAGTGCATTTAGTGTCCATGGGGACCTGAGGGCAGACGAGTTCTGCTCATCCCACAGGGCAACCACATAATTTCCGAGGCATGCCCTGGGATGCTGGGTCTGTGATCCAGCTTGACACTGAGCTTGCCCTGTTGTGAACTGCATTTTGGGCTCAGCAACACCCTCTGTTTCTAGCTCATGTCTGGTGAACATTTGCAATCTCAGTCTGAGCCACAATGAATGGAACTGGCCACAGTGTGCACCCCAATCCACAGAAATGACCAAAAGCAGGGAATCATAGAACAGTTCGGGTTGGAAGGGCCTTTTAAAGTTTTTTTCATTCCAAACCCCTGCCATGGGCAGGGACACCTTCCAGTATCCCAAGTTGTTCCAACCCACATCCAACCTGACCTTGGACGCTTCCAGGGATGCAGGGGCAGCCACAGCTTCTCTGGGAAACCAGTTTGTTCCCTTCTTTCTTGTAAGCAGCATTTAAGTGCTAAAATATCACAATAAGGTTTCCCTGGAGCTTTCTCTTGTGCAGGGGAGCAGCCCCAGCTGTGCCAGGCTGGCTCCAGAGCAGAGGGGCTCCAGCCCTGGCAGCATCTCCGTGCCTCCTCTGCACTGGCTGCAGCGGCTCCACGTCCTTGTGCTGCTGGAGCCAGGGCTGGGGCAGCTCTGCAGGTGGGGTCTCACCTGAGCCCAGGGCACAGGGGCAGGATCCCCTCCCTTGACCTCCTGCCCACACCTGAATGAACAACTGTGCCCCATAACTCATTTCCAAACCTTTTCTGGCCCAGCTTTAACTACTTCCAGGCCACCTCCCCAATCCATCTTCTGGATCCCCAAATTTTGACACCATCCCATGGCAGGCACGGGGCTCTGCATGCATTTTCATGCTGGCCTGGATAAAGCACGGTGAGAAGCTGGATTGCAAATGGTAGCCTTGAGTTACATTTATGTAAACACCAGCGAAAAGCAGAGATAAGGGAATGAGGCACATTCCTGCACATCAGCTCGCTGGGGTTATTTGCTGCTTGTTGCTGGTGAATGAGAGCGAGGGCTCCCTGGAACAGCAGCACGATGATAAAATTGTGATGAAAATACTTTCTGTATTGCTTTTCATTGAAATATTGCCCCTTGGCGGGAAGCAGATTGGTAACATCAGCCAGCAGGAGTAGAAAGTGGGTCTTAACATCCTGTAAGCTCATCATGGCAAACTCAGGCCGTGATGTGTTTGGTGAACAGCCCTCATGTGCTTAATTTTGAAAGTTCAGAGAGAGGTTTGGCTGGAGCAGTAAAGGAAATGTACATGTGTGTAATGCAGAATTTGTAGGAGCAGGCTTTTGTTGTGCAAGAAAACAAGGTGGAATCCATTAAGAAAGAGTAGCTTTAATATTTCTCCCGCAAAACCTATTGTATTTTACTAGAAGTGTGCACAGAAAACTTCTGGGGGTTGCTTCAATGCCATGTCTAGGAATTCACTTACATATTTGGGAAAAAATTGTGTTATTGACAAATCTCAAAGTAAACTTTAATTTCTGAAGACCTTGTCCAGAGCAGGATTTGTTATGGCTTCAAGATGCGTCAAATGACCTGTGCACTCACATGTACATAACACACATTCCCCAAAATGACCTGATAAAAACAATTTAAAGCAGCTAAGGCCTAAATAAATGATGATGATATGTGAATTTGGTTAAACTTCCATCATTGACAACTTCAGTTACAATCACAGAATATCTACATTCCTTCACCTGTATTTCTACTAAAGTAAGGTTTAATTTTAATTCAGATTTTATTTTTATCCTTATTTTCATTTCTTATATAAAGACAAGGCAGTGGGGGACTCATAGGGTGTAATTCCAGGGCAAAACCCTTGCCTCATGCTTATGCTCTCAAATCTTTTCTCCTCTGCTGGTAAAACAAGCAGGATTAGCACACGATAAGACCAGTGGAGATAATAATTACACTGGCTATGAGCGAACTCCAGAACCACGGAATAAATCCCCAAACAATTATTAAAATGGCTCAATGCATTACACAAATTGGAAAAGACTGGGACATTTTTGGGAGGGGCGAAGGGAGGTAAGACACATTATTTAAGTGTTCTTGTAAGCCTTCTAAGATATTAATGTTGCAAAGCTTCTTATGAATATTTAAGAACATAAAATGGAGATACACTTCAGCCCAGCATTACCACAGAAGCCTGTAATACAGTTGAGTCCACTTAAGAAGGCAATATCTGACATCCATGACAGATTTAAACATGATAAGGCAAAGGTCATGTTTATAGCTGAAAAGTCCATGCAAACTAGTTAAATATTACTGCAGTTAGCTCTGTTATAGTTATTTTTATGTATTGATATATGTGGTTATAGAATTTCCTTAAAGATTCAACTTTCCCTCCAGGTGCGTGTACTTTTGGAAAGGCTTAAAAAATACCTATTATTAAATTATTTGATGCTTTATGGAGAAAGAACAAGTACCTTGTATCAAAAAGGAAAACAGCTTTATTTCTCCTTTTTTTTTATCTATTAGGAGCTGGCTGAGAGATATTCCCTGATGTTGGTACCACTAGGACTTTTTTCAGCAGAACTTTTTATAGGAAAATGTTTTATTTGAGTAAAGGAATAGGTGCCAAATTTTTCTTCAGAGACACTATAACATTCATAAAATCTAAGACAAAATTTTTTGCCTCACATTACATTTTTTCCTCAGTTCTGAAAGAATATTTTCATGGAATCATAGGCTCATAGAATATAATTAAAGAAATTATTTTAATTTATCAAGTTTAGATTTTGATTAATTTTCTTCTCCTTCAGTTTTTGTCTACCCTTAGAGAAATATAACATTTTTCTAACTAACTGTGATATTCAAAATTACTAAATCTCTGTGTCTATTTAAAATAGCCACCAGGATATTCCTGTTTTACAGACTGATGAAAACAATTGTGGTTATGGAAATTTCTATATTCCCTTCAGCAAAAGTGATTCCAACTGTCCAAGGAAAATTGGATGATGATGACTTTGCCTTTTTTTTTCTTTTTCTTTATCTTTTTTTTTTTTTTTAAATGAGAAATAGACTTCAAAACTTTTAAAAAAGGATCAAAATCAGGAGTGCCCTCTGAAAAAGAGAAAAAATACCAACAAAGCTGTTGTATTTTACAGGAAACATGACTGTAAGAGAGCTTTATAAACAGCAGATGGCTCCCATATAGAAGAGGCTGAGCAATCTGAGCAAACAATAATCAACATGAAAAAGCAAAGCTGAGTTTGACACACGGGGAAATTTAAGGCACTGAAATTAAAAGATATATTGGAACATACTGTAAAGAAAGATAGAAATGTCTCTGGTTTGCTCGTTTGGGTCTTGGCAGCTTCTCGGGTTGGCATGAATATTTACGTGGTGAAAATCTTTGTGGTGGAAGGCTGTACCTATATTCCAATCTAAATCTCCCTTTCTTCATATAAGGTGGTTCTAGTCCTGTCACTATCTCTCTCTGTAAGACACTACTATTAGAAGTGGTTTTCTTCAATATTCAATATCTTAGTAAGAAGAGAGTATTACAGTGGGTAGTTTCTATCAGATTTTTTCCTGGAAAAAAGGATAGAATGTGCAGAAAAAAAAAAATCTTAATTTTGTCTCAGTGGTTGTCCCCTGTACAGACCCATTCAGCTACTGACTAGAAGTAGCTTAACAGCATATATTTACTGCCATTTTCCAGTGTTTTTCCAAGGATCTGAGGAAATTTCAGGTGACAACAGGGGTATCACATGCACAGCTATCATACCAAGATGGTTCCAGAATGCTCTGTTTGTCACACATTTACTGCAAGATTTCCAGCACATGTATTTTTATGCCATTTATTAAAACGACACATAGACAAAGAAGTAAAAAATAATTAAGGAAGGCAGGAATAGTAGAGAGGAGGAAGGGCAGGATGGAGAGGAGAGTGGGGACAGAGAGGTTGGTTTCTCCCCTTTCCAGGCTAACCTCCTACAGGGAAGTGTAATGAACCAGCTCCACAGAAGTGTCCCAATCGGGCTCCTATTTTTCCAGGGTTTGCTGAGGACTGTGTGTGATCCTTTACTTCACACTCAGATGCACTGGTCTATTAGAGCAGTCTCTGTGCTGTGGGATGGAGGATTTATCTTACCAACATAGCAATAAAAGTAGTGTTTTGCAACCAGTAAAGCACTAAGGAAGCCTGCTCCTTTGGTCTGGCAACAGCTGTGTTCCCTGGAGATGTGACCTGCTCCTCAGGTGACCATGTCAAAGTAGAGTCCCTCCTGTGACTTGGTCTTTTCCAGCTTTGTTATCAACCCAAAAGCTGGAAATGATAGCGACTGAAACAGATGTCTGAGAATTGCTCCCTCCTCTTCAGCCCCGATTCAGTTCAGTAGGAGCAGAGTTAATTTTGTAGGACTGAAATAAATGAGATGGAAGGTCACAGAGCTAAATGTTTTCCACAGCCTCCTACCCTGCATTGCTCCATTTCACTGTGTGTCTAGGATGTTAGCTTCCTGTTTTACCTCCTATTTTGACTTCTTAAGTTTGTGCCACTAGGGATCAATAGGAATCTGTATTTTGTAGCTGCTGTCTTGGAGAAATAATACAATTTGCCTCAAAACCTAGAATGCATTCCAGCCTAGACTACAGGGATAGCACAACTGAAATAAAATCCTTGTGTCCATTCTTTTCTTTTATTAAGACATTCTGTAAGGTAGAAAAAGTCCTTATTCAACATTTCTCCTTAAGGAGGCTAGAGATTAAGTTTTTTTTTTTTACCCTCTGATTCCAGTGGTTTAAGTGCATCTTGCAAATATAAGGGTAGAAATGCATGAATATTATATAATTTCTGTAGCCAATTACAGACATAATTCTTGGGGAGAAGATGGAATTAAACCAAAATAGAGTTACAGAAAGATTTGGGTTGAAAAGGGTGTTAAAACCCACCTATTTCCAACCTCCCTGTCATGGGCAGGAATATACAATTTCTATATGTAAATGTAGTTTCTAAGGACCAATATGTCTTCATGTTTCTACAGGAGAGGAGCCTCTTTGCTAGGTCCTTGTCTGTAAAGAGAGGCTGCTGCATAAACACAGGTGAGGCAGGAGGTGCAAAACCTCTCTTTGCAAAGCCAAATGTCATATCCACTAAATAACCAAACTTGGTGTTTAAATTCTTTGGTGTACAGGGATTCCTTCTGGTTTTGGTGGTTTCATAGCTTTCATTAAGGGGCAAACAAGATCTAAAGAACAAGACACAAGGAATACATTTGGATAAAGTGTTTGCCTTTACGCCAACATGTGTTGCATCCCCACAGGTTATTGCTGCCAGAGACTAGTCTGGAGAAAAAGAATCAGTCTCACTTTTGGTACCATCATTGCTGTTCCTTGACCTCTTAATTAGGCACAGACAGTAATTATTTGTTGTGGTGACCAGACAACCCATTGGCTGGTCTGATGGTCTTTTAAAATGAGGTTAGTTAATCTTTCCCACTGTCACTGTGTACTGAAACCTGTTGACAGGGGAATTAGGGAACTGAAAATCTGTGTCTTTACAAAGGATTAGCATTAAAAACCTCCTCTGAGGACTGAAGCATCTTCTGCTTAGCAGAAAGGCTGAGCAGTGTGGGGGCTAGGGACCATCACTTTTCAGTGAGAGAAGAAATCATCTTGGAGTGCAACCTTACATCTATTTAATCATAAATTCCTTTAGTATCCTTTGTTCACACTACACTGAGACATTGAAAGTCTAGGGCTTGGAGCTCAATTGTCTCATTCCAAGCTTTCCCCCTTGCAAATTAGTTATGCTTTACTTTCCAAGTTGATTATCCTCACGATGTTGCCTTGGTGTCTGATCCAAGCCCTGCTGACATAAATGGGAACCTTTCCATGGACTTTAATAGTTTTTGGATGAGGCCTTAGCTATCTCTGTAGCTATTAAGAGAGGCACAAGTTGTGGAATGCAGTGCAGGTGTTTTTGCTGCTGAGAGGAAGACCTTGTACTGTATTTAATGTTCTTTAATTAATTGAGTCCCGAGGTATAGAGTGGGCTTATGTTCCCAGAAAATGCATTAGGGTAACACAGCACCTTCCATTTGCAGCAATCCAAATACAATATTAAAGTTTTATGTTTATTGAACAAGCTCCAGGAATCCACGTGCAGGAGCGCTTCACCTTCCACTGGAATGCAGTTCCTCCTTTGGAGAGAAACACGGGAATCACTTCACGGGGACAGAAAGGAATGAAGCAAAAGGTACCAAACACCAGTGAAGGCATCAGGTTTCTGATGTGAGCTGTCAGTAAAGGACCAATGCCATAAAGATGGCCAGAATTTTCCCAGTGTCTTGACTTTGCTGTCGTGTTGTGAGGGCTTTGTGCAGCTGCAGTGCCCTGTGGTAAATCCAAGACATCACACTTCCAACAGCAGAGTATCCTCATGTCACGCTGGAAAACTTAGGCCAGGTGCCCACATTTCTGAAGCTAAATAGTCAGGGTCAACCTGGCAGCCTGGGATGTCTTCCCAGTCAATGGAAAGAAATAGGTGAAGATGAAGAGTGATTCCATTTGGTTGGGTACATCTGCCCCTGAAGTTGCCTCTTTCTCTTTGCTGACTGGCAGAGAGCCCTGCTGACTGGTGTGAGATGTCATTCAGGTGTGAAAATGGGATTAATCCCACCTTCAGCTAATGGAGTCTTGTGGGAAACCTGCCTCAAGCTTCTTTGATGCCACACGTTCTGCCAGAGGCAGAACTGAGTACTCAGAGTATTCATTAAATACTCTTGAAACTCTGAGTGAGAAGAGAGGCTTGGCTTTGGAAATCTGTAGAAAAAGACAAAATCCACAGGCTTAAAAAGGAGGAACCAATTTCTGCACTGCCAAAAATTTTTTATGAACTCAGAATAACAACAGCAGAAGATGACCTTGTGTGGCTCAAGAGGTCTGTGGGGAAAGGAGCAGTGTGTACTCCCAGAAGGAGATGAGAGCTGGAACAGGGAAGGCAGGGAAAACCTGGGAAAACCTGGGTAGGAAAACAGGATGAGGGATGGCTGTGGGATGGCTGAGGAAGCCATTGGAAAACAGTGCAGACCAAACTGTGCAGGAGGAATTGGGGGCCTGGGGGAAGAAGCTGGAGGGCAACAGAGGGTTTGGGGGCATTTAACCATGGGCATGGACAAAAACAGGTATTACTGAGATAAACTGCAACAAGGAGAGCTTTTTTGAGGCTGTAAACCTTGGTTAGAAGGAGTCCAGCCCCCACAGAGCATTTCTGCAGATGTTAGTGGCTGCTTTGGTGGCAAGAGCACCCCATTATTTGCTAAGATATGTTAGAAGACCACTTAATCAGTTTAGAAATATATTTCTTTGTACAGAACAATCCAGACACCTCTGCTCGGTGATATTTATTGCAAAGTCAGAAAGTCATTAGGTGGCAGAGTTCAGATTTCCAAGTGCATGTTTGGTATATACAAGTCAATATGTTTTTGTTTTTTTTCTTAATTTAACTTCTTGATTGACTTATTATGTACATTGGCACTTTTAAGAGCTTCGAATAAAACACAGTGAGAGTTCAGAACAAATGTAAATGGCCTAAAAGAAAAGGAAAAAAAAATCCTATAATCTTTTTTAATGGCTATAAAACGTGGGAAGGATATATCATAAGCTCCCCGCATGGGGTCCTTGTCTGCGTTCAATCCAGTATTGTAATTTAGACATGACTTTTTATTTAATTTCTGACTGAGAAAGGGAAATTAGAAAACAACATTATCTCAGCTGCTCCGTTATAATGAACAATATTTCACAGTGCCAGTATAAGTTACCTTAAGAACTTATTTTATGAGACAAACATTGGCTGAATTCCACAAACAACTGGGTTTTCTGGTGTCTTTTGTCTGCTGAAGAACCCAAACTTAAGTAAGGTTTTTAATTGTAAATAAAGCCATCATTACAGGGATGTGTGTGTTACAGGGGTGTAACGTGTGGACCTCTGCAGTGATGGAAGTGATGGTGGAAGGCTCTGGGTTAGAACCAGGGAATTAATTCCTGCTGAAGTGCAAAGCAGAGGCTGCTGTCTGTCATGTTAAATGTTGTTTTCTGATTTTTCCTTCTGGAGCTTGTACCTGTGTTTGTCTCCAGCAGTGCTTGATATAATAGGCACGACAGAAACCCATGGAAACACATTATGAGCTTGGTTTTTTGAGAAGTGTAGACTAAAAAAAAATTTAAATGCAGGATTCAGCATTGAAAAAGATGGAGAGAGGCACACAGATAGCAGGGCAAAGGGGAGATACAACTGCCTTGAACAGTCTCAGGTCAAGGCCAGAACAAATCTGCTCCTAACAAACTCCTCCAAATATTCCCAAGAACCAGCCCCAGGGTAGGAAGCTGCCTTGGATGAACAAGTTTTTTGTTTTCAGCCAGTGTAAACCAGCCTTCTCTGTTTTTTTTTACTGCTGCATAAATATAGACCATTGATATAAAATAAAGTGACTTTGGTTGTTTTTCCTATGGGGAAATCCCAGATCGGGATTATGCAGCTGAATGTTTATTTAGCTGTAAATAACACATTGTCCTGTTAATCTCTGTATCTGTTTTATCAATTTTTAAGTCATGGAGATTTATCCAGTTTGTAATTAACCCTTTTGTATGGCAAAAGGCAGGATTGTCTCTTTTCCCCAGCCACTAAATACATAATGTTCTGATAAATATTTAAGCAGTAATGAGGAATGTAATGCACAGTAATCCATTAGTGCTGCATTCTGGGGGAGCAGCACGGTGCTAAAATGGATGCTGTAAGTGCTAAAATCCCCAGATTGAGCAGAAGGACTTCTGACCACTGCGGGATTTGGCTTTGAACTATGCTACAGGTTGGAAAAACACATTTGAATTTCCAGACACGCTTTCTTTGCCTGCCAAGAGAAGCTTCCTTAAAAGAAAAACCCACAAACAACCCAAAAAAACCCCCTCCCAAACAATAATAGCAAAACCAGCTCTGTGAATGGTGCATACAAATATTTTCAAGTCAGAAGACCACCAAAAGCCAAGAGTGTGAAATCAGAGCCTGGACCAGAGGTGATCTACAGATGGTGTTAGAGGTATGACCACAGCTTGTGACCATGACATGACCACAGCTGGTTCCACTTATATCTAAAACCAGGCTGGAGAGGGGTCTGTGAGAACTTTATCTCTTTGAGCAGCCCTTTCTTCTCTTTCCCCCCTTTTTTTCCTTACTCATTAGGTCTCACTGTCAAATTACAATTGTGTCTATGGTAGCTGCTTTTCACAGCAGGGTCTTGATTCTTGATTCCCAAGGGCAGGGAAGGGTGAGGTTGGATACCAGGACCTTTGTGCTCCTGGCAGCCACTGCAGCTGAGATTTGTGCTCACTTCCAAGCAGAATCCCAGCAATATTCTCTTCACTCATCTGTGTGCACTGAGCAATGGCAAGTGGCTCTGAAGAAATGTTCTGCTGGGACACATGGCAGAGCAGGAAGGGGACTTGGTGTCTTAGCAGAAACTCTTGGGAGTTGGTAGAAACCAGAAATATTTCCTTGAGGTCATGGAAAAGGAAGTTTTCAAGAGTATCTGTGAATTTGCACCTGGACCAATAAACATTTTTTTTTAATTGTTATTCATTTTACACCTCAATAAAGCTTAATTATAAGTAAGCAGTAAGAAAAGCAGGAGACATGTTTCAATAATATTGCACTTCTCTGAATCATTCCTGTGGGGCTCCAGCAATTTTGTTACCATGAAGCAAAATAAAACAAATTAAGAAAACTATTCAAAATTCATTTAAAAACATCATCCAAGGAGCATCATAATAAAAGCACAATAAGAGAGACAAGCTCACTTGGCTAATTTCCTTCATGTGCTGTGCATGTTTATAGTGTGTCTCTTAGTATGTTTTAATTAGCATCACAATCATCAACTGGTAACTAACAGCATGTATGGTTCAGGTTGGGAGATGGAGTCCATCCATTTGGAGCAGAGGAGGGGCTGAGGAGTTTAATTTTCTCTGTGGGTCAGCAGAGCCTGCTGGCAAAGCAGAGCTGTGAAGCCCTAAGTCAGAGAAAATGCACTTGAGGAAAGGAACAAATTTCAGACACTGGAGCTTCCATCCCCTGGGGCTTCCCATCCTTGGTCCCAGTTTTTACCCTTCTGGTCAAGGCAGGACTCATGGGGCAGACAACAGCATTGATCACATTGCTCACTGCCAGCCTGGAAACCACTTTAATTTTTTTTTTCTTGTGGGTGTAACCTCCTATTTTTGAATTTAGTCTCCTGTTGGATGCATCATAAAGAATCTTCCCTGTCCTTGTTTTCTCTACAGGAAGCAGCTTGCTCAGTTTGCCTTTGGTGTGCCCTCCCTTTACTGAAGCTCGGCTTGGAACATTTTATTCTGAGAATTACTGCACCTCTTGCTGCTTTTGTTTTATTTTAATTTAATTTTATTTTAAGTGATGCTTCTACCTCCATCTGAGCCCCAGTTGGTGGTGTGGGAACCATGTCAGGTACCTGAGGCTGTGGCTGAACATGGTGACCTCTTCAAGGCCAGGTTGGACAGGGCTTGGAGCAACCTGGGATAGTGGAAACTGTCCTGCCCATGGCAGGGGGTGGACTAGGATGAGGTTTAAGGTCCTTTTCAACCCAAACCCATCCTGCCCATAGCAGGGGGTGGACTAGGATGAGGTTTAAGGTCCTTTTCAACCCAAACCTTTCCAGGCTTCCAGGATTCTATGATTCTATGAGATGCACTCACCCAGAATTGAGGTGAGCCTTTTTTAACATCTTCCAGAACAGACCTGACCTGCTTCCCCTGGTTCTGGGGTGGATTATTTCAGGAAGTCTGTCCTGCTGTGAGCTACAAACTGCCTCAAAAAGGGATTAAGAAGATGCAGCCACAATGGACAGATCCTGCTTAGTGACCTTGAAAGGTTTCAGGATGCCATTTACTGTATGTTTGGGCACTATTCTCATATCTGGACAAACATCACTTCACCAGGCCATCTGCACAAAAGCACACTCAAGTGTTTCTTCCTTGACAGCCCCATTTAATAGGATTTTCCTCTCCCGAGCTGTTCAGGTATTGTCTCTGGAGTAGTTGACAGGGCACTGGAGCAACAGGGACTTGCAGTGTCTTGCAGTGATCCTGCTGGTCCTCTCATGTGCACTCTGAAATGATGGTCTTTCCATCTGGGAAGAGCAGGTTAGTAGAGGAGGAAAAGCTTTAGCCATATTTTCATCTGAGAATACTTTTATCTGAATGCTTGGCCCAGCCACTTTCTGTTAATAGTGAGGTATCTTGTCTAATTCACCTTTTTTTTCCTTAAAAAAAAAGTCACTTCCCCTTAAGAATATGTTATGAACTGCTGCACTTTAGCAGTGTGATAGTTCATAACAGAATCAAGAGGAGCATGAATTATTGTCAGAGCTACATTAGTAATGTGTAATCTGCAGCATTGGTTAATTTGTTTTGATATTAAAGTTTTAATAGGAAATATAATTTGATTGCATTTTAAAAATAAAAACTGATTTTCTGTATTACAGAAAAATATTATGAATAATAAGCAAAAAAGGGGCTAATATAACTAGACATTTCTATTAACAAAATGAATATGTTTCATACGCTCTCTGTGTACTAATTCAAGTCTTCAGATGCCAGTTTGAGCTGATTTAACATAAACTACAGCCTTGTTTCTTTGCTCTGCTTTTTGCAACATTGCCAGCATTAACTTGGGGATGGGACCTAAGTTTTTCAGTATCAGCTCCTTGCACACCAGTTATTGGCACTCGGTTATTAACAGCAATAACACCTTGTGCTGCACCCTCGATGCACCAGCTGGGTTTGGTCTGTATTTAGAGATGTTTTCCAGTTGGACTGAGAATAAATGAAGAGCCCAACTGTGGCAACAATGAGCTCTCAGCCTCCTAAACGAGTGTGGGTGGCTCGTGCTGGTGGCAGCGTGCAGATGGGTTTGTTATTGGGATTATGGCAGGGGAATGGCAGCACAGCAAAGGTGCAGCCCTAAGTGTGACGAGTGCTCTGGCACGAAGTGAAAACCTTAAGAGCAGCCACACTGGGTCAAATGAATCATAGAATTGTTTAGTTTGGAAAAGCCCTCTAAGATCAGTGAGTCCAGCCATTCCCTCAGCACTGCCAAGGCCAGCACTGTCCCATGTCTCCAAGTGCCACATCCACACAGCTTTTAAATTCCTATAGGGATGAGGATGTCTACACCGCCCTGGGAAGCTGTGCTAGGGCTGGGCAGCCCTTTCCATGAAGGAATTTTCCCTGATATCCAATTTAAACCTGCCCTGGCCCAGCCTGAGGCCGTTCCCTCTGCTCCTGTCCCTGTTCCTGGGAGCACAGCCCGACCCCCCCGGCTGTCCCCTCCTGGCAGGAGCTGTGCAGAGCCACAAGGTCCCCCCTGAGCCTCCTTTGCTCCAGGCTCAGCCCCTTCCCAGCTCCCTCAGCCTCTCCTGGGGCTCCAGCCCCTTCCCAGCCCCGTTCCCTGCCCTGGACATGCTCCAGCCCCTCAGTGTCTCTCTTGTCCAGAGGGCCCAGAGGAGGGAGGTCTGTCCCAGCACTGGAGGTCTGGCTTCCAACAAAAGGTTCAATTTATTCTTTTTTCAGCAATGCTATCCTGTGGACCCTAGGGAAGAGGCTAAGGATAAAGTGAGTCTCCTTTGACTGGGGCCTTCCAGCCTCTAATCACTGCCCAAGCTTCATTGTTTTCCATATTTAGCAACTTCTGGTGTATTTCTCTACCATGCTAGAGCTGAGATTCCGGAGGGCAAACTGTTGCTGTGGTGTTTTTTCACCTTTAATAAGCTGCTTTGCCCCCTTGTAGCTCTGTCCTCACGCTGTGTGACCTTGTTTACAGTGGTTAAAGACCTCAGGGCGCTGTTATTAAAGAATGTGAGCTTGGAGTAATGGAAGGGTAAAAGCTGTCCCATAGCGAGCAGCTGGAGGTACATGATCTATTCAGCTCATCAGAAAGATATAGAGGAGAACTGGTGAGAGAGTGTATTTCCTTCCTGGATCCTTCAGTGGGTACCAAAGGACTCCTCAGTCAGGTGGGAAAAGACGTAACAAGAGCCGAGAATTGTAGTCCAAAGCTGTAAGATGTCAAAATGGAAACAAAACACACATTTTTCTCAGTGAGGATAATTAACCGTGGATAATAGTCATCAGGGGGAAAGAAGACTTCTGCCTTCTTGATGACTTCAAAAAAAGAGTTTGTCTTTCTTCCTTTAAAAAAACCTTTGAGTCAAGCACATGATTTGAAACCAGACACATTTGAACGGCTGATGTGGAAAGACAGGATATTTTTTATACTAGATATCCAAAAGACCTTTCAGATTTCAGAAAAGTCAGCACTATGCAGGAGCATTGCCTCCAGGATCTTTGCCTTGGTAATTTATATTTCACCCACCTTGGTAGTTCTCCTGTTTCATTTACATATCAGCTGCACCCTGTCCTTGACTGGAGACAGATCCCAGTTTAGGATGGGTCTGATTGTTGGTCACAGCTTTCCTGGTTCTGGTTGAAACGAGGAGAATGCATTGCTGTTTCCAGTTAACTGCTCACTGGGTTTCACTCCAGAGCTAGCACTGGGTGATGTTAGAGTTATTCATCATCTTTGGAAGGGAGGCAAGGTGATAGGTTTGGGTGTAAGAAAGGGAGAAGATGATCAGTGGAGCAGACAAGGAATGCACATGTGATGAAAGTTCTGTACCTTCAGTATTTTTTATTATTGTTATTATCGGGGTCACTGTTAATAACCAGCAACAGGGCAAAGCCTCTCATGTCATTAGCAGAAGGAAAAATGATCACTTGGTAATACAGAGAGAGGAAAAATTTAGTTAGAGCGACTTGAAGCCCTTGATCAACAAATTCAGAAGTTTTTCAGGTCAATATTTCTTCTCAGCTTCAGCTTTTTTCTTCTGCTCTGTTTCTTGACTGCAGGACTTTCCAGCTGACATGGACCTGTTCCTACATCTCTGTTAATATCTTTCAGCACCTACATAACTTTGAACAAACAGTTGCCAGAGTGAGGAATAAAGAGATTCACCTTTGACACGGGATTTTATTTAGCCTGAGAAATGCCAACTCCAGTGGAAGAACGGGGGATAATTAACTCCTCATTTAGGTGTCTTTGGTAAGAACTTCCTTTTGTCTGGGATGAATTCTAGCGTTTAATTACTTACCTTGTGCTCCCACTCTTCCTTTTCACTACTGAAAAAAAGAAAAATGTTTTTATCCCTCTCTAAAATGAATGTTGTCTTTGTTTTTGCCAACCACGGTGAATTGCCTTGTCTGAATATTACTTTTTTCATAACTTTTTTTTTTTTTTTTTTTGCCTTTGTGGCTCGGCACAGATCATCTTCCAGTTCTCTGGCACCTCTACTCATCCTGGATAAAGGAGCTCATAAAGACCACTAGCACTGGGGAATGGACAGCTGTGAAGGGGGGGGGAATGGATATTTTATCAAGCAGCTTAATTCCTGTATTGATAGTTAGAATTTCTATACTTAACAGATATCCTTTAAATTTTGTGAAGTGTGAGACTAATCCTGTCAAAAAAAGCAATAAATATGAGCATATAAATTTAACGGAGAAGAAAGAATTATATCTTTGTTTATCCTTGTGGCATAGAAATAAATGGATCCTGTGCAACAATCCTGCATAAAGCATGAAAGAAATCTCAAGCCCATGAGATTTCTCCAGAGCCAATGAGAAGAGGTTGTGCTTGGTGGCAATCTGATTGCTTTGCCCCTGGTGAGGACACTGGAGAGGGCAAGAATGGACAAGTTAGGGGCTGGGATGAGTTTTCCTTATCACAGGTGTCTGTGAATTGAAAGGGGCAGTTGATGGGGAACATTACAGAGGTATGTGCATTTCTGAAAGGCATAAGGAATAGGGACAGGAAATAGCTATTGACTATTTATCTTCTCAGAAGAACCTGCACATTCACCAGGAAGAGGCAGTAATGAATTGGGGGTGGTTTCTCACACCTCTCCACCAGGCTTGGGCTAGGGGAGGACAGCCCGTGCCTGGCACATCCTTCCCAGCCCTTTGGACTGTCTGATGCACAGTGATGGACCATTATTATAACAAAAATTAAAACTAACCAGCAGCACCCCTCCATCTTCCTTTGCCAGGTGGGCCCACTTCATGCAATTCATCTACTACTACACCTTTTGCTTTTGCCTTTTTTTCTTATTAATGCCTTCCCTTTCACCACCTGTGAATTAAAAATCACCTATTTCTTCTCTAACTGCCAGAATTTTAAGCTCTGTTGTATCTGTCTGAAAACCATGTTGTCTTTCTCCTTTTATGTACACCAACCTGGCAATAAAGTTTGTGACACCAGAGCTCACAGTGCCTTTATCTCCAGCTATATCAGCTCCGTGGCTGTAAAATCTCCATTACCTTTCCTTTCCAGTCCCTCAGCTCTGCTGAACCACCCACTTGTCCAAAGGAAAATGAAGAGTAGCTTTTTCTTTTGAGTAGCCCTAGGCTGGGGAGAGAAGGAGGGGGACTACCTGGGCTCAGGCTGAAGAAGAAAAGGCTCCAGAGACACCTGAGAGCCCCTGCCAGGGCCTCCAGGGGCTCCAGGAGAGCTGCACAGGGAGTGGGGACAAGGCCTGGAGGGTCAGAAGTAGCCAGAAACACTGTCCTCTTCAAATTATGTTTATCTTCTTTACTTGGATTGACTTTTTCCCAGAGAGCACCCAGTGCAGCCTTGTTTTCACTCATAGCTGCTGGACACTACTGGCATATTTTGTTTAAGGGCATTTATTTCAGCCAGATGAAAGAACTGCCTTTCATTTTGCAGCTTGTACATGTAATTTTCAGAAATATTTTCAAAGGTTTTTTGGAATATATCACACCTAAAGAGGAAGGTGAGATGAGGCAGGACTTTGGGGGCACCTTTGCTCTACCTCAGCTCTCCCACCACCTGGATTTGCTTTGTCCTTCCAAGTGGTGTTCCACAGGCCAGGAGATAGTTTCCTTCATGATTTATGGTGAGGGTGAAATAAAGGGGGAAAGGTTCTGTAGTAGTATTTGTTATCTAAATGCAATAAAAATAGCATGGCAAAAAATTATTCAGAAAAAATATGAAAAGGTAAAAAACCTGGGAATGGTCTCTGGTGAATTGCTGATGTGTTTGGCTGTGAGAAATGGAGTGAGGAGGAAAAAGTGATAAATCTGATAATAGCTGGGGTGTCCTCAGAACACAGCCTGGCAGCAGAACTCGTGGCAGAAATAGTTCAGAAGTACCTAAAGGTAATCTGCACTTGGCATCATGGCTTATTTGTCACATTTTATAATAGTGCCTGCTTGAGTTTATCGTTGTCTGCTCATGCATTTTAACCACACCAAGGCGTTATGTGCAAGCCATGGGAATATTCCTGAAGGACAGAGGCCCAAATTCTTCCCTGTCACTCTGAGTTTTGTAAATCATCCATTAGCTTGCAGTCTGGACTAAACTGATTTTCATCCAACAAACTCTGTCAAGCCATCTTTAGGTCTCTGCACCAGCTCCCTGGTGATGCTTCAGGAAGTCATTCTGATTTACCTGTGTGGACAGATTGAAAAGATTAATTTGGATCTGCAGACTGAGTTCAGACAAACACTGAGGTGTGAGTTTGAAAGAACTCCACTTTTCATGAGCTAGACCAGACCACAGGCTTGCTCAGACCAGGACCATGACGAAGTGTGGGTTGGAAGCTGAATGCCTGAATTATTGAGTTTGATCTCATCCCTGTTGTGGGCTGTTCAGCAGTGCCATGCAGAGCCTGAAGGATCAAATTGCAAATATGGGCTGCGTTCATGTACATTTGTACTGTGTCAGCTTCAAGCTGAGCTGCAAATTCAGTGGAAGGAAAATAATTCAGAGTGAGACTCCAGCTAGGCTGCTGGGTTTCTCCAGCCAAACTAGAGGGTGAGGGTTTCCCTCACTGAAGATAAAAACTTTTAGATACCAACAAGTTCCATGGCAAACCACATGAGAAATAAATAGGTGCAGGTAGGCTGAGCTGTAGTGAGAAACAAATCTGTGCAGAAACTGCACCAAAGATTAGAGAGTGCCTTCTGCAGGAATCTACAGCTCCTCCCAAAGAGGCTGCCTGACACCCAAGAAGGAAAAGCTGCTGCCTCCTAACTCAGGCAGGACAACCAGAGCATGAAGGGTGCTGCAGAAGGAAAGCGTACCTCAGCTCTCTTCAAAGCAGGTTGCAAATTGAGGTCTGGAGCATAAGGCTGTCTCAGGGCTCAATGCACACTGTGTGACTGCCAGCATCTCCCTTCACACTGTGTCACAGCCCTTGGGGGATTATTTCACATTTAGGTCCTCCTGAGGCAAAGACTGTGACAATGCTTTAGCAAAAAAAAATATTTTTATTTTTTCCCAAACCACACGATTTTTGCAAGGGCAAGCATTTTACAGCACTCAGCCCCCTGAAAGGTGAGAAAGAACATGCAGCAGTAAGTTCATATAGATAATCTTGGTACAATTTCAGCTCAGGGCTTTTTTCCTTTAGTATCTCCCTCACAGGTCCTCCTTCTCTGTGGCATCCCTTAGTAGAATCACAGCATATTTACATCTCTCATGAGACAAAATTACACAGTAGATGAACCTGAGTGTCCCCTGTGACAATGCTTTAGCAAAAAAAAAATTTTTATTTTTTCCCAAACCACACAATTTTTGCAAGGGCAAGCATTTTACAGCACTCAGCCCCCTGAAAGGTGAGAAAGAACATGCAGCAGTAAGTTCATATAGATAATCTTGGTACAATTTCAGCTCAGGGCTTTTTTCCTTTAGTATCTCCCTCACAGGTCCTCCTTCTCTGTGGCATCCCTTAGTAGAATCACAGCATATTTACATCTCTCATGAGACAAAATTACACAGTAGATGATCCCTCTCCTTTGTTCCTCCTGCAGGAATCACTCTGAAATTCCCTGGCCTGTGTTTTAATGGAGGTCAGAGCAGAGCAAAATATCCCCTCCTGGCCTTAAAATCTATGAATAATATTTTCCCTTGGAGACTCCAGTCAGGATACAGTGGGAAGAGCCTCAGACACACCTGGGTTATGGACTTGGGCTGGGTGTAGGTTGGATAAAACCATCACATGCGGATGGATGGATTTGATGCACGTCCCTCTGTCCATCTGCAGCTCCATCCCAGCCCCACGGGGCAGTAGCATTGTGGTATCACAGCCGTAAAGCCACTGTGAGCTGGGATGGCATCTCACACGTCTGCTCTTGCTCACTGATTTAGTATTCAGAATTTAGAATTTATTGAGGATTCTTCCTTTGTCACATCATCTATCAGAGACAGACACCACCGAGATGGAAGGGGGAAAAAAAATTAAAAACCTGTTTATTGCTCAACTTGCTCTAGGCATGTTTTAGTTTATTGTTCAGCTTGGTTCATTTCAGTGTTTCAATTTGAACGGTTCGCTTAGTTGCTGTGGCTAAAAAAAAATAAATTAAGAAAACCATAAGAAAACCTATTTAAAAAAAAAAAAAAGAAGAAGACGAAGAAGAGGCAGCAGCAAAAGTTGAGATTTGTAGGGCCCCTCAGCACCTCCCAATGTCAGAGGTGTCAGCGGATAATTTAAGGGCACAATCTCACGTCGCCAGAAGAGACGCTCTCCCAATTCCCTATTCCGCACGTGTTCACCCACGGAGCCACTGCTGGCACCCCTGGGAGGAGAGACCCGCATTGCAGACACCCTGCCCAGCCCCAGGGGCTGGCTGCTCCCTGCCTGCCACGCTGCTCTGCACGGAGCCCTTCGCCAGGATGTGCCGAACCCGCGCGCGGCCGCTCGCTCTTCCCAAGCGCGCGGAAGGGAAATCCAGGAATTCATGGGTTTACAGCGGTGTGAATGGGGCTGGTGCCCACAGGGAGTAAAAGGTGGACACGTCTCTTGTGGTCACCCAACGGCAGATCGGATTCTGGCCCCACAGATTCCCGAGAAAGGGAATCATCACTGCGGGCTACCTCTCCCCAAATGCAGCGGCTCTTATTCCAGCAGCCGTAATTACGGCTCTGCTGATCCTCCAGACCCTGCCTCAGATACCCCTGCCTCCAGTGGGGTGGGGGCTTTCCAAAGAAAACAGGACCCAGCTTCTCCACGCAGCTGCTTTTTAGCATTTGAAGAAACCTTCTCCAGCAGCAAGTGCAGTAATCTCAATGGGAGATAAGTCAATTACAGCAAATTGAGCTATTTAATTTCTGGCTGCAAATGGCTTTCAGTTACACAAGTAGACACATTAATCTAATAACTAATGATCATATATTTTACTAATCATACAACGCTGCGTGAGGTATTATATCTAATTATATTTAAGATTAAGACATCTTTATATGTGTATTTTTGCTGGTTGCCAGGCTGGTGCAGATGGATGAAAACAGAAAAAGAAAGCAGGAATAGTTCCAACCCCTGCCCTGTACGAAACAGGGCATTCCTTTAAAAGATGGAAAGATACAATTCAGAGAGGATTGGCTGAGGCTGCCTTCAGGATAGAATAGAAGATAATGGGAAAGAAAAACTGCAATAAAATATTCTATGATATTGTCTGTTTTCTTTGGAATTTAGTGTTGAATCCAGAGATTTGATGCTAGTGGCTTGGGAGCAAAAAACCAGAATTGCTGAGATTAGAAAAGCCCTCTCAGATCAAAAGTTCCAAACACTCCCCAGCACTGCCAAAGCCACCACTGCCCCGCTGTCCCCAGGGGACACATCCACACAGCTTTTAAATCCCTGCAGGAATTGGGACACCATCAATACCCTGGACAGCTGTGCCAGGCTGGGTAACACTTTTGCTGAAGACATTTTCCCTAATGTCCAACCTGAACCTCTGCTGAAGCTACTTGCGGCCATTTTCCTCTTGTCCTGTCCCTTCTTACAAGGGAGGAAGAAACTAACCCTAAATTAAATTAAATTAAACACCTCGCTTTGTTCTCACCCTCCTAATCTGGCCTTGGGGGCTGCAGTCCTGCAACGGTGATAAGAGACAGCCAAGAGATGTTCCCCAAAGCTGTACTGGCAGAAAACCCCACTGCCTCCAGCTCCTGGGCTTTTCAAAGAGCTCCCTTAGAGAAACTCCTGAGGCTGATCAACCACAAGAACCCTCAATGCAACCCAGACATGCAACCTACAGTGCCCAGGGTCCTCTCAAGGACCTCAAAAGCATAGAATAACAGGACTGTTAGGGCTGGAAAACATCCCTAAATTTGTTCTGCTGCCCACAGCACTGGCTGGGTGCTTTCCAGTTCCTCATTCACCTGGGGTGGGCCATTTCCTGTGTCTGGTGCTTCCAGAATGGAGCAAAAGCACATGGCCACAGGGAAGTCCTATATGATCCTCTTCCCCCCAAGGAATGTCTTCCTCCAGGATGGTATATCTCTTTTCTGTGTGATCCCAAGGGCAAAGGCTGACACCAGCAAGGTGCCCTACCTACACTTGGACTGGGTTATTTCCTTTTCCAGTCTTTAGGAAGCTCCCAAGAATTCAAGGGATATTTATTAAAATAACTACTTGAAACAGGGTCTTCAATGCAAACTCTGAAAGTTTACCCTAAAGAACACTAGTCTGTGTTAAGATCACTCCCTGAGCTTGCCTGGGCTGTTGGTCAATGTGATGATGCAGTTATGCAATCACTGATTATTCTCTTTGGTAAATACTTTTATTTATGCGGGTATTTTTTGCATCAGTCTAGTGGCAATCCATCATATGTGAAGGCCTCGTGGCAGCTGCTGTTGAAATCAATATGTGTTAGGATGCTAGAAAACTGAGCTCATTTTTCTTCTCTTTGACATCGTAACTAAAGATCATAAAAAGAGATAATGATAATGACGCAAGGCAATGATTAGAGATACTCTACTAAAGGAAATAATAGAATCCAGCAAGCAAGAAAAGAAAGGCTGGTAAAATAACAGAAAAGGACCTTTCTCTTTCCCAGGGGGAAAATCTGAGTTACATGCAAGGGAAGCATGTATGCAACAATTAATAACCCTGCACCCTTGCTCTATCCCTTGCATTATAGCACCTCTGCAGCAAGCACTGCCAAAGGCAGGCCTGGGTCTTCAAGCCCCATTCTGGGCAAAGAGCTCTCCAAATTCAGAGAATCCAATGGAATACTGATTTATCATGAGGAAAAATCCCTTCCTGCTTACCAGCAGCTGTTCTGGAGTGAGATCAGCTACCAGGTCTTACAAAGCTGTGGCACAGCCCAGATTCTGTGAGACAGGGCTGGGTCTTGGTGCTAGAATCAGCTGTGACTTACCCTGCAGTGTGTTTGCATGGGAGAACGACACTCTGCACTCAAGCAGAGGCACTGTGCTGCACAGGGGCCAGCCAAGCTGTGATACAGCACATATAATATATACAATATATAACATGATGAACATTGCATAGTGCAGCTTGCATATGTAATCTCCCTATGGCATACAGGCCATGACAGGCATGCATCTCTACATATTTCACTCAAGGGATCCTGGAATTGTTTGGGTTGGAAGGCACCTTTAAAGACCATCCAGTTCCACCCCCAGGGACACCTTCAACAGGGCAGGGTGCTCCAAGCTCCATCCAGCCTGGCCTTGGACATTTCCAAGGATGGGGCAAACACAGCTGCTCTGGGCACCCTGTCCCAGGACCTCACCACCCTCACAGCTGGGAATTTCTTCCCAATATCCCATCTACCCCTCTCCCCTGGCAGTGGGAAGCCATTCCTCTTTGTTTTGTTCAGTGCATACCCTTGTAAATGCACTCACATGTGTTCTGCATTCTACTTCTAAGAAACAAATTAGCATAAACACATGATAACATGTTTCGATACACCATCTTTCATACATAAGAATCATCTCTCATTCACAAGAACATTTTTTTCATACATAATATTATTTTATTTTGTCTGAATATAGAGTACATGAGTATATTTGCACATCTCTGAAGTACACCACGAACCTTCAGCACAAGGTAAAACCTGAATAAAGCCAAAAAAATATGTGCATTTGTTACACAGCAAGTATGGAAATGAGACACATGCACAACCCAGCCACTGAAATCCCGACATCAAGTGCAAGGTAAGTCCCAAAAGCTCAAGATCCTTTACAGCATCAACACAGCAGCCTCAAGCCCCCAGATCCGCAGCCGGAAAATCAAGCTCAGTGTCAGCACGAGCACGCTTCTCCTGCTCTGATTGCCTCCCTGCAAGCAGAACCCCATCCTGGGAGGCAGGAGCCATGTTCAGATGTCAGAGGGAGACTGATCCCCCCTGTGCCGGCGCCTTGGGCAGGTGCTCTTTGTCGTTCAGTTCCACTAATCACACCGCAGCTCTGACATCCCTCCCAATATTTAACTTTCCTGGGACCTCTGGTAGTTTATTAACATTTTCAGGCTACAGGTACTGGTGTTTTCTGCCTTCAATTACGCGGCCACTTTTAGCTGCGGGAAAATTCCCTGCCCCAGGCGAAGCGTTGGCTGCAGTGATAGGAATAATCATTTGTGGGTGATATTTCAGCAAGGCGCAGAGGGAAGTGGAGGACGATCTGTGACAAACAAAATGGATAGTATCAAAAATCAATTCCACTCCTGCTATAGGAATGAGCAATGGGAAGGAAAAAAGAGGCAATTCAACAGCTTTTGCAGGGGCGGAGGACATGGGGGGAAGAAAGGGTTCTGCTTAGAAGAAATACTTTGCCGTGGAACAATAAAATGTGCTGCTTGAAAAAATTTGAGTTTCTATGTGGATTCAGATGTATCTTTGAATACTTCTGTTGGGTTTGGTGCTGGGAAACCCAGTCAGTGCCAGATCTCAGGCCCAAGGCTGCTTCCTTGACCTCAGCCAGATCCTTCCCCATGACAGGAGATCCTTGTTCTTGTCTGTGCACGTGTGTGATGTGTGCACACACGAGTTTGCACGCCTGTAAATGTGTGCAGATGTACACCTGCGACTTTTTTCCCCTTAGAGCTATGGTACCCAGGTACAACAGGGTTTGTGATCTGTTTAAATTCTTCCAGGTCTTCAAGGAAGTCTTCACCTAAAGCCATGGTCAAAGGAGCACAGCAGTGACCTCACACCTATCAAAAGTGAATCAGGATTTTTTGTTGAGATACCTGCTTTGGCTTAAAAAGCAGTTGACCTATGCAGACATGGGTGAGTCTGGGTTTTCAGGGTTGAAACTCTCACTTAGTTACTTGTAAAACATTGAGGGTTTACCTTGAAAAAGATAACTCTGTGATGGGCCAACATGATTATGGGTTTGGACCACTCAGCACAAGAGAGACACTGAGGGGCTGGAGCGTGTCCAGGGCAGGGAATGGAGCTGGGAAGGGGCTGGAGCCCCAGGAGAGGCTGAGGGAGCTGGGAAGGGGCTGAGCCTGGAGCAAAGGAGGCTCAGGGGGGACCTTGTGGCTCTGCACAGCTCCTGCCAGGAGGGGACAGCCGGGGGGTCGGGCTGTGCTCCCAGGGAACAGGGACAGGAGGAGAGGGAACGGCCTCAGGTTGCACCAGAAGAGGTTTAAATTTAAAATTTAAATTTTTTAATTGGGAAAATTTATTTACTGAAAGGGCTGTCCAGCCCTGGCACAGCTTTCCAGAACAGTGGTAGAGTCCCCATCCCTGCAGGGATTTCAAAGCTGTGTGGATGTGGCCCCTGGGGACATGGGATAGCAGTGACCTTGGCAGTGCTGGGGGAATGGTTGGGTTCGATGATTTTAAAGTACTCTTCCAGCCTAAATCAGCCTGTGATTCATTATTGCTGCAGAGTCCATCTGAAGGCACAGGAACGTGTAAGAAAACACATATTTTCACTCCTGGCAAATCAGAAAATTTGCTCTGTGAATTATGGCCCTGGTGCCGCCCAAAATGCCCACGATGACCAGAACCATCTTGCTTCGTTCAGGAGGTCCTTTCAGACATTCACAGCTCTGATAATTAGAAAGCTTCTTGTAATTTCCAGCCTAAATTTATTCATGGCTAGTTTAGATCCATTTGCACTTCAATAGCCCACTCCCAGAGGAAGGAGGAGGTTGCAGGGCTGTATGTGGAGGTGATAGGTTTGACCCAGAGAGGAACCTGGTTCCTGCAGCCTCTGTCGAAGTCGTCCCTGGTGACTGGATTGAGCAGTGGTCATTTGAAGTCTACGAGTGGGGCTGAAATATTAAGGATATCAAGCCTGCAGGTGGGGAATTCAGAGATGCTCATAGCTTCTAATTACAAATTAAATATTTGGTGGTGCCAAAATGCTATTTACTTTGAGCTGAGAAATTGTCTCTTTCTTTCTCTAAATGACTTTCATTTTTGATGAAGCTGGAAGACAGGAGAGTAAGATGCTTTAGTTTATTTTTCCTTGACTGTATTTTTTTTTTAATTGTAACTTTCAACACTCCCTACATTGCTGAGAGAAGAGGATGAGAAATGTTGACCAAGTCATTTCAGCCAGTTATTAGAAACCTGTATTAAACCTTAGATTTTAAAAACTGATTTTCAAATGTTTTCCCTTTTTTCCCAAACAAGTCCCTGGAAGAAAATTGTGGCACAGTACACCTTGAAAATCAACCTGAGCACCCTGTCCTCTATAGATGGTAGGGAAATATGATCTTGACTGAGCAGTTGTAGAAAGAGAGAGAGAGGGTCCATGCAGGGTCTATACTTGGTATGGACAGAAATAAATTTCCTCTTGAAGTGCCAAGCAGACTGCAGTGTGTCTGCCCTCTCTTAAATAAATAGAACCTTTAAAAATGGATGGGAAGTGGAAATGAAAATACCACTCTTTCTTACTCAGAGCTTTTCCAGTCCGTGGAAAAACCCTCTCTGGAAATAGTCATCCTTTTCACTCCCTCTGCTAGGTGTGGGAAGAGTGCAGGGTGGGGGAGCCTTGAGCATTCATCCAAGTGTCTGCTGCAAATTCTGGTTTGGGCAGGATGGGCCCTGCAGCATCTGCCCCCTCACACTGCTCCACAGTCACACAATGTTACTCTGGACTCCCTCTGCTTCTATCATCTTCCCCACAATTCCCCAGCCTAGAAAACCATAAAATCACAGAGTGTTTTGGGTTGGGAGGGTTCTAAAGCTGATCCCATTCTGCCCCCTGCCCTGGCAGGGACACCTTCCACTAGCCCAGGGTGCTCCAAGCCCCATCCAGCCTTCTTGGACACTTCCAAGGATCCAGGGGCAGTCACAAATTCTCTGGGAAAACTGTGCCAGAGCTTCACCACCCTGACAGCCAAGATTTTTTCCTAACATCCAATCTAAACCTAATCTCTTTCAATTTAAAGCCACTCCCCATTGTTCTTCCACTACACGCCCTTGTCCAAATCATCTCCCCGCACCGCTCCAGCATCCTCTCCTGTTTTTCTAGCACACTCTCTGAGATGCTGCTTCCCTCTGGGACCACGCCACGTCCAGCAGGTCACCCAGGGTGATGGGACACAGAGCCCTGGTGGAGCTCACCAGTGAGGACTTGATGTGCCAGAGCCCAGCCCTGCACATTGATCTCATCAGCCAAAAAGGGCCACCCTGCAGAGGCACCACGAGCCACACCTGACCTGCTGCCACATGAGGTTCACAGCTGTTTAAACAAGCACAACACAAATAAAAAATGAAGAGTTTTTTTAATAAGAACTCATTACTGCTAGCACCCAAATTCCACTAATGATTTGAATATAATTAGTGCCTTTCCAGGTCTTGAAGAGGGTTGATCACCTTCGCCCACTTTTGGTTTTATTTACAGCCTTCCCCTTTGTCATCTTGACATTTGCCACATGAAAGTTGGGGAAGCCTGGGGCGGGAGGGCTGAAGGGAAGCAATATCTGATCATGTAAACAATTAGACCTTTATCCATCCTGCCCAAAGAGGTCCTTTATCTGATGACAACCTCTGCAGAACGGAAGAGGAATAGGTACCTCCCTTTGGGACCATCCTAACTATTCAATCAATTCTCCTCAATTACTAACAAATCTAAATGTGATTTATCTGCCCAGGAATCATTCCAATATCAGGCAAGGATCTATCAATAAAACCCCCAAAGGCAATCTTTTTTTCAGAGCTGTCAATAGAACCTCTGAAGCACAAAGAGAGGGAGCCGACAATTGAGATATTTTGCTTTTTTTTTTCTTCTTTTTTTTTTTTTGAGCACTTAATTAAGTCGACAAGAAGCTGTCAAGGATAATTTTCAAAGCACACGGCCTCAGCATCTGACATTTGATAATATTACACTCCATGTTGATTGAAATTGATTTTTTTCTCCTCCTTTTTTTTCCTTTTTTTTTGTTGTTTTGTTTTTTTGGTGGTGGAAGGCTGCAAAAAGGGGGCATTTGACAACTTTCTTGCCCATAGATCCAAGGACAGCAGGCCAGTTTGTTAAGGTCAGTCATGACAAACAGTATGATGGGTTTTTAAAACCAGCTGAGTTTAACAATAGTAGGGCACGGGTGTGTTATTTCAGTGTCAATAAAGCGAGCTGCTCAGCAGTTAGCAAATATCTCAGCGAGATCAGAGGCGCCGGGATTAGAAGTAATAGTAAATTTATAGGGTCGGATTCTGATCTCAGTTAATACCATTGTAAATCCAGAGCGAATTTCATTGACTTCAATAGTTTTTGATCCAGAACAGCCCAGATGTGGTCATTTTCTGAACTTGTTACCTGAGCTGCCAATTGCATCGTTGCTTTGGATTTATTTGTGTTTATTTTTCACCCTGATGGGAGTTGGGCACTTCCCCTTGTCCCTCCCCCTGTAAAAGTCACTACTGTAAATCTCTCTAGATGATTATCTTCTTAAGTGCCTAAGCTACTTTGTAAAACTACACATGCAGTAGCTGCAATTCCCACGCCTTTGAAACAAGTGCAACTTTCCAGATCTGGAGCAGAATCCGGCCCTTGTCCTTGCTCAAACAGGAAAAAAATAAAAGTACAGATGGAAAAAAATCAGCTTCCAGGCTCTTCTTGCTCTTTGGCTCTCTAATCAGTGATCAGTATTTACTATTTGCTGCCTAGCACTCCATGCAGAAAGCAAAGCAGACTCTTAACAAATTGATTTGAACAATAATATTTTATTAAAGTTCTGTATTTAGTTGTTCTTGCAGCTGCAGCTGAGCAATTATAGCATTTCAAGAATAATTTATTGGTTATCAGAATCCAAGATATTATTTCTTTTGTCCCAGATGCAGAAAAGGACCCTGGAGTAAGGCAGTTGTGTGAGAGGCTAGGAAGCAGGAAGATGCTCTCTTTGGCCTCTGGGCAGAACAGCAGTGACCTGCCAAATTTTTTGGGTTCAAGAGGGTATGGTTTGAAAAAGAGTGGGGCTCAGAATGTACCAGTCCTACCCCTAGAATCTTTTAGGCTGGAAAATCATTTAAGGGACCAATTATTCCTCACCACTGCCAAGGCCACCCCTGCCACATGTCCCCAAGTGCCACATCCACACAGCTGTTAAATCCCTCCAGGGATGGGGACTCCAACACTGCTCTGGACAGCTGTGCCAGGGCTGGACAACCTTTTCAGAGCAGTTTTTCTTAATTATCCCTATTCCCCCACATACTGCTGGGCATCAGTTTATGCCCACCCAGAGGATAACTCACACCACCTGCTCCAGCACCAGGGCTCAACAGGGATGGGAAATGCTCTGGGAGTGCTCCCTTGGTCCCACACAAAAGAGGGGCTCCAAGACAAGGTCAGATCCTGTCCCCGTTTTAATTTATTTTTATTTCTTGCACAGCACAAGATGGAGATGCATCAACATCAAGTTGCACCCCCTTTCAGAAGATCCAGTTCTGGACATCTTGAGCAGTGGTGACAGGACCAGTCTCATCAGAAACCAGATCTAAAGGGCCAGGTCTTAAACAGATAAATAATTTCTCAGGAGTATGTAATTCAGACACCGGGCAGCTTTCACGTGTCAGAGAGCATCAGAGAGCAAGCAAGCTACATTAATTAATTGAATTGCCCAAGGTCATAGAGGAAATCTGCAGAAGAGGTCAGCCATGGCCACAAACACCCACAAATCATCATCCCCGTGGCCACAGGTGTGGTCTCAGCAGGAGTGTGGGAAGAGAAGGGTTAAGCCGGGCTAGATTGAAGAGAGACATAATTATCCCAGGTAAGAATTAACTTGTGAGGAATTGGGAGCAAGGCACCGCCTGACTGAAGCAAAGTGAGCTAAATCTGTCTGTCCCACGCCGATCCCCACGCGGCTCTCCCGCAAATGACGCACCAGAATTAACAGAAAGTATTTTACAGTAGGTACATTTCACCCCTCGGAGGGATGCTATAAATGTTGGTCTCACAGACGCCACTCCTGCAGTACCCTGAGATCAGCAGAGAGGGTATAAATCCAAATCAGTGCCAGCTGGAGAGCTCTCACAACAATTAAAGCAGAATTATAACAGGTTCCCGGGAGTGACCGCAGCTTGGATTCGAAGGGTGAGGGATCCTGGTCTTTCCACTTTGTTTCAGGCAAATGAAGTCTGGGTTTTATGACTTTTGGGATCTCGTGGCTAGGAAATTAAAAAGTTACCAGGGTCACTGCTGGGCACTGAATGTGACTGTAAACCAAATTGTTAATCTGAGGGTGTTTTAGGCCGGGGCAGCTGTGCCACTCCCAGTTACTTCCTAGGGGAGCTCTGGGGAGCAGCCTGGCCAGCACCACCCCTGACTGCCTTCTTGCGTCTGGCCAGCCAGGTAGCAGTATAGATGAGAGTGTTTGTGCTAAAGAGTGGCCCAGGTGGGCTGATTTTGGCTGTGCAGGTACAGCCTTTATGGTCTGCCTTCCTGGCCTCTTGGTCTGAGAGGGAATTTGGGATCTCAGCACAACAAGTGTTGTCAAGATGAAAAAGTGGAGGTGGGAATGTTCACCTGGACAAAGTAGCAGTGATGTTGGTCTTTGGAGTGGCCTCTAAAGGACAGATCCAGCCCTGGCCCCCAGTCTGCTCCCTCCATGGTTACCTGTACCCTCAGGCTTCCAGGCTCGTCTCATGGCTGATCCCACCAGAGATGCTGGCTCAGGTTTCTCTCCCAGGGTCTGGGGTCAAGATGACACTGTGTCCATCCCTGGTCCACTCTGCATCTCCATCCTGCCCTGTGCCATGTGCCTGAATGCCCACAGGGCTAAATCACAGCTCTCCTGCTTGCCATTGTCCTGGAGCATGTCTGCAGGATTTCCTGGGAGAACTCAGTGGCATAAAAACAGTCATCAGTCACAACCTGAGCAAACTTTTGATCCACGAGTAGGTTTTTTCCTTGCTTAGGCTCCACTTGGCTGCACAAACCATGAGCACCAAGATTTACTCCTGGTATTTGGTTTCTGTTGTTAAATCCTCATTTTCTGGAGCCTTGGGATAATTGCAAAACTTGTTTCCTTAAGGAAAAGGAGCATGCAAGCATGGGCTGGAGTTTGCTGATCTGGGAAATCATGAAGGAGCTGCACAGCTGTCGCACATCTTTCTCCTCCATCTTCCTCTGCTCCCCCTTTACCATCCAAGGGGATGATCCCTGCCCATGGTCTCCCTCAAAATGTGCAGGGACCAGCAAGACTGGGCTTGCTGGGATGAACCCAAGCTGCTTTGAGTGTTGTGATTGTCATCAGCCCCCACAGTGTGACTTGCTGCCCTAGAGGACATCATTCAGTGGTGGGCTTGGCAGTGCTGTGGGATATGATGCTTGTTCAATGATGTTTGAGGGTTACTCCCACCTAAATGATTCTGTAATTATATAATTTTATCCTTTCTCCTGTGGTTGGCTGGAGTTTGGTCGTCCTGTATCAAGGGGGTGGAAGGTTTGCACACCTGAAAACTCAACAGCTTTTCCCCTAATATGTAAATCAGCCTGATAAGACATAAAGATTATTTTCACAAGCCCACCTCCACCTCAGAGGAGGTATCAAGGTATACAGCTACGTGTGCAATACATTAGAGAAGGATTTGCTCTGAGCTGTCAGTCCCACACCGTGACCTGAGGCAGTGCAGACAGGATGGGCTGAGTCCTTACCTTCACCCTCAAGCAATCAGCAGCTCACTTAGACCCTGAAGACAGCATTCCACCAAAATTCTGTCCAAAAAAACCTTCCCCTGCTGAGACTCCATCTCTGCCTGGGGTTGGCTCAGCCTGGGGATCCCTCAGAGGGTGATAGAGGCAGCAGCACCAGGCTCAGCAGAGCTCAGCCTGATCGTGGTGTGATCTGGGCTTTGGAAAAATGACTTCAGGGTTTTCCTTGGGGAATGAGAATGGGAACTTAAGTGATCTTGGTACATTGGGGTCTTGGGGTGATGGGGGCAAGCACTGTCCAAGCAAATTGGGCTGGTCTGGAGTGAGACCTGGGGATGCTGGCCCTGGGATGCTGATTTCACCTTCAATGCCTTTGCCTCTGGCAAGTCAGTTAACAGTGAGGTTTCCCTCTGAGTAAAATGGGTAGAATAATCACTTCCTACCTTGCAGGGGAGGCGTGAGGATTAATTAATTAATTAATTGTTTTGGAAGTAATTAAGTTTCTTATTTCACAATGAATTGTTCTTTTCTTTCCAGTATTTTTTTTTTAAACTGTGGTGTTGTGGAGGACCTTGAGTTTCACCATGGCCATGAGCTGATGGGTGTTCCCCAGGACCAGGACAGATTCAAGTCCTTGCTGGAAGGACAGAGCTGGGGTCTTGCCATTCCTACTGGGTTTGCAAGTTACAACCACCAAGCCATGGCCCTCCTGGGCCAGGTTTAAAAACCCAGTAGTGTTATTTTTCCCATTTGAAAGACCAAATCCTGCCAGCCTCTGGCTCCTCTAGCACCTAGTGACTGAGGCTAGGGCACAGGAGGTGAGGTCTTTGCTCCTGAGAGGCAGCAGGGCTGGGCTCTGGGTGCCTTGGGGCTGGTCCCTGTTCCCCTGGGGCAGCACTGAGCCACAGCACCTCACTGACCCTGTGGAGCTGGCAGAGATCCCTGTGGCAGTCAGGAACACGGGGACACCACAGGAGCAGGTGCTCTGGCAGAGGACAGGAAGCAGTGACACGGCTCTTCAATAGATTATTTGTTTTTGCCTTTCTTTCCCTTAACCAGCCAAGCCTTTCAAACTGCAATTAGGAGTTCCAAAGCGTCCCTAATCCTTGAGATGCATTATTCAGGGCTGTTAAAGCACAGATTCTGAAGTGAATTTGGTGTCAGAACTCATATATTCAGATTGTCCTTAATTAACCATTTAAGATGAAGAGTTCAAAATCTCTCATTATGTCATTATTTTCAGAAAAGTTGCAAGAAACAAGACGCATGAGGAGTCCAGCACTGTCTGCTCTCAACAGACATCTGACAAAGGGATAAGTAAGTGTGTCTAATTCCCCTGGGCATTATTTGTACACGGTGCATAGGTATGGGTGAATTATTGCTGTCCCTGACTGTCTCATGATTTTTTTTCCCCTTCTCATATGATCTTTTTTTCCCTACCCGATGTTTTGACATCTGAGAAATTCATATTGGCAGGTTGATCTATATTGTCTAATACAACATGGAGCGTAATTAATCACAAATCCTGCCAAGTTTTTTTTTCAGAAACTTCAGACACAGTAAAATGGCAGAGATCTGTTCCAAGGTAATGAAGATTACATGACTAATTTCCACTAAAAACTTGCAATACAGACCAGAGCCACTATAAAAACAAGATTTGCACTCAAGCTTTAAATTATGCATTGGTATTACTACTGCAGAACCAACTCAATTCAGAGACTTGGGAAGTCTTGCAGTTAAGAATTGAGAAAATGATACACAAGGAGGGGTTTTCATCAAGAATCGAGAAACTCTTGAGGAGAAGCAGAAGACACTTGGCCAGATTAGCACTGAACCTTACAACTGAAATGTTCTTAGAATGATTTTGGGAATTAAAATTCAAGGAAAGCTGACAAGAAAAGAGAATCACAAACTTCAGGATGATGCATATTCTGGTAGTAAAGATTATAGCATCTCTTTATGTTGATATAAAGAGTAGGTCAGAACCTGCCAAAACTCAAGAATCAAATCAAATAAAATCTGTTTTAAACATTGCATTTTAAAACAGGCTACTGGGTCAAATGTAGGATGGGGCACAGTGACAAAACAACCATGAAGATTCAGCCATCAGTGCTGTTCTACTTTAGAAAGGGGGCCTGCATAAAATGTGGGAGTCTTGTCAGTATGAAGAGAAGAAGAGTGAAGAAGAAGGCTAAGGGGTAGTAAGAAGCAGGAGAGTTACTTAGAGGTGTTATTGCAGAGACTAAGTCTCCACCTCAGATCATAGTACAGAGTGGAAAAACTCACACTCAAATCAGAAAGAGCACAAAGGAAATTAGAAGGATTTGGAAGCTCCAAGCTGAATGCATGCCCACCAAAAGAAAAGAGGAAAAAAACATATCTGGCATCTTCAATCTAAAACTATAACAGGAAAAAACCAGCCAACCAACCAACCAAAAAAAAAAAAAATCAAAACCAAAACAAACCCAACCAAACCAAATCAAACTAAAAACAAGCAAACAAAACAAAACAAAACAAAACAAAAAAAAAAAAAGAAAAAGAAAAAGAAAAAGGAAAAATTTGAGGAAAAAATTGCTGAAGTGGCAAACACTGGTAAATAAATCAGAGGTAGGAACCCAAAGGTTTGTAGGGCAATGCCAACACAAGAACAACTGCAATGTCAGACTGAAGTTTCCTCTACCATACTACCATGTCCCAACCATGATGCAGATGTTTAGGAAGACGTAGCACAACATTTAGCTTTTCAAAATTTATAGGACTCTTTCTCAGCCTTCAGAGATTTGAAGCTTGGTAGCTTCCAGTAGACTTCACCAGGGACTTCAGGTGTTTATGGTATAACAGTGAAATTTAGGGAAGATTTGGCCTCAGCAGAGAAACCAAGTGAGATTTTCACATCTATATTCAGTACAAAGGACCCCAGAGTGTGTTACCTTTATAAGGCCTGTTTCTTGGGGCAGAAGGCCTGTTTCTTGGGGTTCAGCAGAAGACAACCCAGAAACTGAAGTTTCAGTAGGGGAAATCTAAAGTGGCTGGGTGCAGGGAACATTGTAGTTATTAGGGTGGGATAGTGCTCTTCTCTGAGCTGTAGAGGATCTTAAGCATGACCTTGGTGACAATTTTCTGTGCTGTGTTCTTGCTTGATGTCACTGTGGCTCCTGCACACACACTCTCCTCTCCAGGGTGTCTGCAGAGTGACAGCAAGTCTCAAATCTGCACTAAATTGCTAGATGCAAAGACCATCAGGGCATTTATGGTAAATACAATATCACAAAGAAGGCTCAGCCCATCCTTCATAAGGGGAAGACAAGCTTTTAAATCTGTTAGAGCTCTCTGAAGGGCTTGTTAAGTGTATGGGAAAGGTGATCTGATGTTACATAGGTAAGTTTTCTATGACAATCCATCCTGAAAGCTCAAGGAGCTGCTAGAAGGGTAGGACCTTTAAGGTAAAATCCCTAGGAAATGGAGCACAGGAATAACTTGCACGTTTCCAATGGAATCCAGTGTGTGTGTATAGTAAGATCCATTCAGATCAGCATGTTCATAAATAACCCAGGAAGGAGTGTGGATAGAGAGATGACAAAGCTCAGTGATATTACTGAATTATTCAGGGTGGTAAAAGCCAGAGCTGACTGATGAGACTTGCTGAGATCTTCAACCCCAAGTGACAAGAAAATAAAATTGAAATTCAACATTACTAAATGCAAAGTAATGCACATGCATGTACTCTGAATTGTCTATTACCTTCAGAAAAGTTGGTGTCACAACATGTAATTCTCAGAATTATTAATAAAAATTATTATTGTTATCTCACTGCTTGATTACAGATAGAAAAGCAGACTGGCTGCTGGTGATTACTAAGAAGGAGTGAAGAACAAGCCAGGGATGTTATGCAGCTGAAAGAATTAATGTTACCTCTGCATCGTCCTTTTCAGGACCTCTGGTCCCCTGAAGGAAATCATAGGAACAAGATTGGCAGGATTATTCAAGAGAAGAATGGCCAGGAAAGTCCACCAAAAAAGGTGAGTGTGGAGACAAAGGTGTATAAGGCCAAAGGAGGTATATTGTTCCTACTGTACATGGTGGGCTTCATAGCTTGTCAAAAACGTATGAGGTGGAAGCTGAGATTTTATGTGATTTCAGGACTCAGCAGAACTAATTAATGGAAGAGAAATCCATGAAGGCCTTTGATACAGATATATCACTTTCACTTCAGAAAGCCCTTATGCTGGAAATGTGGAGAATAAATTTGATGCAGAGTGATCTGTGCTTGCCATATTCTTATATTTGTCTCCAGGCTTGGGCCAGAGCAATGATCAGACGCAGTGCACTCAGACATGGGGTCTTTTGGGTTGAGGCAGCTGTTGTATTTTTTTTTTTTCTACAGAAAAATCCCTAAATTCTCTAGCACCTCAAAAGGAATCTCTGAAGTCCTGTGCTCTGGACAGACACCTGGAGCAGCTCATGCCCCTCATGCCCTTCCCAACCAGCTCCCCGGGCTGTCTGCACACTCGGGCATCCATCGCTGTTACACTGCCTCATTTCAGGATTATTCGCTCAGAAATCAGGCTGAGGAACACATTTTTTAAATGAAGTGTGGGTTCTCATGCCTAATTCTGAGCCAGGACCATTTCACAGCTGAGGACAGAGGTGCCTGACCATTATCCTCCCACTACGGGGAAGAAGGGATGGACAGAGGGTGTGACCATTGTCGCCTGTCTTGTATGAATATCCTGAACATGAAGACACTTGGGACACCCAGGAGCTTTTGGAAACCTGAGCCCTGTTCCGTCCAGTGAGAAGAAGGAGCAGGATTCCATCTCTTTGCTGTCAGAAATGCAGCCCCGGCCTACAGGCCGCTCCTGCTGCCGCGTTTAAATCCCACCAACCTCCCTGCTCTGCCTTAAACCTCCAGCTTTAGAGGTCCCCACTCATCAAAGTCTTGTCAGACAGCAAGAGGGGGAACAAGGAGGGCTTAATTGATCAGCTTCGAAAGTAGCCTTGAGAACTTGATTCAGATATTGACTTCCAACGAGCTGGTTTAACTCCAGCTTCCAGAGCCAGCAATGGCTGAACATCAAAACTATTAACCTCTGGCCTTACCAGTTGGTGAGACATCACAGCAGCAGTAATTAGGAAGTCAATCGGAATCACATGTCTCACTTACACTGGCATGTCAATCAATAGTGCCAGTGACAGATTCATTAGGCCAGGCCTTGCAGCACAAGCTAGTAACAACCTCATAAAATACGCTTTTGAGGCAAGGCAAAGAAAAATCTGCTTGGAGGACTTGACTAGATGACAATATGTATTGATTAGGGCTCAAGCAATTTATGAAGTGCTACTTGCTCTGCAACCTTTCTGTCTCAGTGTTAAATTTTCCCCAAGTAGTGGCTAAATAAAACAAAATATTACACTTTTTAAAGCCTTCTTCTGACAGGGCATTTTTAAAATTTTAGTTACAATTTACAAATAATATAGGTAAAACTTCTATAGTTACTTAATAGTGAAAGGTACCTTTCATTTCTCTGGACATCAGGGTTTGATAGAAGATATCCAACTAGATGTGAAAAAAAAATAAATCTGAAAGATGATTAGGAAACTCTCCTACCTTCCAGAGACAAATTTCATTTTAGCATTCCTTTCCTTAGAGCATTTAATGGCCATTCTTTCTGTCACGTCACAAGAAGAGTGGATATTTCTGGTTTTAAAACCAAATTAAAAGCTGGATTTGTGGACTACAACCAGATCTCTACTGCTTGTTTCAAACAGTGTTTTTTAAAGACAGAAACAGTGTAACTGGGAACTTTATGAAATGCTCCTTGCACTGCTGCTGTTTTCATTGGACTTTTGTGTCTTAATTTGCTTGTATCTCTTTTTTGTCAGGATTTCCCCAAGGTTCATAAGGACTCGCTGCCCTCTGTTCACTCTGTCACTGGGGGTGGGATTTATTTCCTCTTGCCCTGCACAGTGAGGGAGGATCAGGCTTCAGGGAAAATGTCCCTGCAGTGACACCTCTCTCTGTTGGATTTGAGCACTTGCACGTCTTGACCCTCTCTCCAAGATAATATCAGAACCAGATCACCTTTATCTCACTAGCCCAAGATGCCAAAATGCATCTGCAAGGCTGGTGAGACAATTTTCATGAGTATTGAGGAAATAAGGGGTTTTTCAGAGTCTCTCTCAGCATACCATAAATTGCCTGTATTTGGCTGTAAGTGGCAGAGCACACGAAAAAAAAAGGTGGAGCCAGTTTCAGTGAAGACCAAAGAAAAAACTGTCTTCTCAAATTTAGGTGCTAAAAGCACATCTCTGGGTTCTTCTGCTACAGGAGCGTGCTCAAGTCCTTATTCAGCATTAGCAAGACTCCCTCCTTGCTAGGTATAATTTTAGTAACACTCTGTGGTACCAAAGATTTTCCAAAAGTTGTAAAATGGTCACTGGATTTCAGCAACCCCTAGGAAAGTGGCTCAGGAAGACACAGGACAGAGATTCAGACTGTCTGTGAGCTGAACACTGATTTTTTTGCCTTGCCTTGCCTCCCTTTTCTCCCTTCCCTAATGCATCTCCTACTTAATTTTCCAGCATGTATTTTGTTGTCACCAGGATCATCCTGGTGATCAGCTTTAATAATCTATGGCTTTGTACAGGAAAGCTCTCAGGAAATTTGAGACTCCAAGAATCACAGAATGACTTGGGCTGCAGGGGATGCCAAAGCCCATCCAATTCCATCCCCAGCCGTGGTCAGGGACACCAGGTTGGTCAGAGCTCCATCCAGCCTGGCCTGGAACACTTTCAAGCCTTTTCAACACTTTAACCACCTCCTCACTTTTGGCTAAGTGTTAGAGACACATAACTTTCCAAAAGTTCCAAAAATGTAAAATGTAAAAATTGGGTTTCAGCAACCCCTAGGAAAGGGGCTCAGGAAGACACAGGAGAGAGATTCTGACTGTCGGTGGGCTGAACACTGATTTTTTTGCCTTGCCTTGCCTCCCTTTTCTCCCTTCCCTAATGCATCTCCTACTTAATTTTCCAGCATGTATTTTGTTGTCACCAGGATCATCCTAGTGATCAGCTTTAATAATCTATGGCTTTGTACAGGAAAGCTCTCAGGAAATTTGAGACTCCAAGAATCACAGAATGACTTGGGCTGCAGGGGATGCCAAAGCCCATCCAATTCCATCCCCAGCCATGGTCAGGGACACCAGGTTGGTTAGAGCTCCATCCAGCCTGGCCTGGAACACTTTCAAGCCTTTTCAACACTTTAACCACCTCCTCACTTTTGGCTAAGTGTTAGAGACACAGTGCAAGTGTTTGATTGGTGACAGTGCAAGCACTTCTGATTGTGGAATTTCTCCATTTTTTTCCAAGTATTTTGGCTCTGAGGTAGCAAGGGAATATTTCTCAGGGTGGAAAAGCTGATCTCCTGTGCTAACACCATGTCCAGAGAAGGCTGCAGTCTCTTATTTTCACATCAGGTTAATAAAACTACCAAAGCACCCCCTGTGAGGCAAAGACCTAACACTTTGGAAGGACAGTGACTGAGGGCTTGATAATTTGTTAATAACAACAGTTTTTGGTTAATTATTTTGGGAACTTTATTAATGTTAATAGTACAGCTGGACCAATAATTTATAATGATTTATTTCCCTGCTAAAATCAGACCTTTTCTGCTTTTGATTTGTCCAAGAATAGATTGTAGTTTGCTCAAATTGATTAATTACTTTAAATTACTTGCCAGATAACTTCTGCAAATAAGTCTGGTTTTGTGTCTGGTTCACAAGCAGTTCACAGTTGTGCACTACACATGAAAGCTGAACTGTGGGATGGGACAGGTAATTCACCCTGGGAGTTTGGTTTTCCAATTTGGGGGATGAAATATTTTAACTTGTTTTCATTGCCAAATGTCTGTGGGTAACACATTAAATTGTCCTCTCTCCAATTCTCTCCAACCCTCCTGCCAGTAAACTCCTCATTCCACCAAACAACCCTGCCAGTAAATTAAAATTCACTAGAATAACCAAGAGAAAAGGCCATAAACACGATCTAAGTAGAAACAACTTGATTTTAAATTCAGAATGAATACACATGACCATATTTTTCCATTACTTTCCATGTTATACCAATTAATTCCTAAAAACTTCAACCATCTTTCCTAAAATAATCCCAGGTGGTTCAATAAAATCCAGTGGGAACGGAAGAGTGAGCTGGGCATGAGTTGTTGAGTGCTGAGAATCCTTTAAATTATTTCTAACATGGAAAGTTTTGGAAAGGAGGAATATTCACTCCATGTACAGACTGGAAGAAGGTCTCTTTGCATATGGTTTCCTCTGTAACAGCAGTTTGTTTCCCATAGTAAAGCAAAAGATTTAATGAAAAAGTAATAACAGCTTACATTGGCAAACAGTGAAACCAGCTGTGTTTTTGTGGAAAACAATAAAATCAGCTTGCTTCCTCCAGTAGGGTGACTTTTTGAGACTTTCTAAAGACCCTTTGGTTTTCTCCCTCGGTGAAGTTGTTTTAAAAGGTCTAATGAGAAGGCCAGCTCCAGCTCATTACAAGATTTGTGCATGGGCAGAGGCAATTTTCTCTTTCCTGCAGCCTCCCCGAGCAGCCCTGGGTGAAGGTGAGGAAAACCCTTGGCCAGTCTGTGCCCCACGCAGTGACACAAGCCCTGGTGACACATCACCCAGGGCTGAGGTGGCAGCAAGACGTGGTTGTGAAGCTGTTCATCCTCTCTGCCCACTCACAGCACCTTTCCTGCTCATAGCTGAAGGAATCCTGCTGCTGCTGTGGCTCAGAACTGCTGTGGTGGTCACTGACATTTTAATTGTCTGGTCCGGGAGACCTGCTTGGATGATGCCAGCTGAATGAGTGTTATTATGATAATTTTATAAAAAATCCTTTGTCAGGTTTTTCTCCTGAGAAGCCTCGGAAAAGAAATATGTACCATAACTATCTGATAGCTTTAGAATGTGGTCTGGAGGTTGTTTATCAACAAGTGCATCTTTGATTGGCCTCATGTGAATTGTTTCTACATGATGACCAATCATGGTCCAGCTATGTCAAAGCTCTGAGCAGTCACAGCTTTTGATTATTCATTCTTCTCCTTTCTAACCTTCGAATGAAATCCTTTATTCTATTATTTTTAATATAACTTTAATAAGATGAATAGAATAGAATAGAATAGAATAGAATAGAATAGAATAGAATAGAATAGAATAGAATAGAATAGAATAGAATAGAATTCATATCAACCTTCTAAGAAATATAGAGTCAGATTTATCTCTTCCCTCATCCTAAAACTCACAAACACAACAGCAAATGAGTTTTATCCAAGCCTGGCAAGTCCCTGAATCACTTCCACACTTCAGCTTGGGCCTTGCAGGGCTGATTTGCTCCACTTTTATCAACACACAGATCTGGAAGAGGAAACTATTGAATTAATATCACAATTAAAACCCAATCAGAGCAGCACTCAATTGAAATCTCTGAATCAGCACAACAGGTTGTGAAATTGAATTATGAGGTATTAGAAGGAACTGGTTGCTGCAGTCATGTCTCAGCAAGTTTAATGGGAAAAAAAAAGCTTTTCTGCTTTTTCAGCTTTTCAGCTTTTCTGTGCTGTGGGTGCAATGCACAGCTGGTGTAGCAGCACAAGTGTCCATATGACTTTCATGGTCCTGATTCTTATCTGATTTAAGGCAACTTAAGGCAGTATAATGAGCAGAAAACACATCATGGATGTTCATGCCCGTACAAAAATACAAATACAAAAGATACTTGCATACAAAACTTCTTGCATTTTAGAATTTTGATTTATCAAAGATTTTTGGTGCTGACTCTTGAAGCATCTGTAGTTTCCTTAGCATAATTTCGTGAGTGAAGATGGAATGAAGTGACTCTGCTGCAGCAGAAGGGCTGTCCCTCCTTCCTGCTGGGTAATTGGGTCTGTGTCCCTGCATCCCCAACCCCCACATCCCTGTATCCCTCAATTCATGCCTGGAGGTGCTCAAGAAGCAGCTGGATGTGGCACTCAGTGCTGTGGTTTGTCTAACAATGTGGTCAGTCAAGGTTGGGCTCGGTGATTCTGGAGATCTTTCTCAGCCTAAATGATTCTGTGACTCTGTGACCCCTGCACCATCCTGGCTGCGGCTGCTCCATCCCTGGATGTGCCCAAGGACAGGTTGGATGGGGCTTGGAGCACCCTGGGATGGTGGAAAGTGTCCTTGCCCATGCCAGGGGATGGATTTGAGCTTTAAGGTCCCTTCCAGCCCAAACCATTCCATGATTCTGAGATACTTCCCTAAAAGTGTGGCCATGAGCCTGCAGATTCATGAAGAACGGTGGCAGATCATGGAAGCTTTCTAAAATGTGTGATTAAAAGCAAGAAAGAAATCTGTGTTGGGAGGAAGTGATCATTACAGTCTCATAAACAGAGCTGTTAAATTCAAAATTCTGCTATGGTGCCTCTGAACAATAAATTTTTAAAAATAAAATGGAATCTATAGGAAATACAAAGTTTTTGCAAAACATTTTCTGGTGTCCCAACCAGCTTGGTTTTTAGCAAAGAGGATTTTAAAACCCTTATCTAAAATTTTTCAGCAGTCCATCTGAAAAGCCAAAATCAGAGCACACCCAAAATTCAGATTTTTTTTTTTTTTCTCACTAACTTTTTCTCCACCAACTCCTCTCTCCCATGACCTTTGGGAGGCTGGATACCCTAAGGATGTTAAAGACATTTCTGAGATGTTATACCTCAACACCTTATAAAGGCAAGCCATGCAAGACATCCATTTTGGGGTTGAAAACTTATTTTTAGAGATCTGCTGGGTTTTTAAATGGGAAATGTTCCTGGATTTGCCTAGTGGAAAGTTTCCCTCTTCATGGTAGGGTGGACTTGAACTAGATGATCATTAAGGGCTACTCCAACCCAAACTATTCTATAATTCTCTTATTCTGTGGCTCTGATATTATCTGTGACTGCTGGCAGAGTTTTTGTACTTTGTAGACAACAATTTTTTTTTTTTTTAAGGAAAGTGTGGTTGATTTGTGTTTAATTTGTGGAATATGTTAAAACAGAAAAAAATAGCTGGAAAATCTAAAAGAAAATAATATTTAAAATTAAATTAAATTTTGAATTTTTCCTAATAGCTGGTGTTTGAAAAGGTTTTAAATTAGGGTAGAAATTGTTTCATCTTAGGTAGAATACAAAGGATTTAAAATAGGGTAGAAATTGTTTCATGCTATTGTTTGTTATAGCATCACCATTTTGACTAGCTCCCAAATAATTTTTCAGATTAGCTTTTCAATTCCACAAAAAATAAAGAAGAAATTATTTACAGCTAACTCTGGGCAGTCTCCTTCTTCCTCTTTGGGTTTCGAATTTCAAAATATTATTTCTTCCCTAGACCTTGGTGGGGGAATAAAAAGAAATTTTAAAAAATATTATTTCTTTTTTTTTTTCCAGAAAGGTTAATATCCTTCCAGCTAGGACTGGTCTGCTTGGGGCAGAAGAAAGAATAATTTCTCTCTCCCAGGCCTGGCTGATAGAAAACCTTTTGGTTTTTACAAGGCTCTGTAGACCCAAGGCCAGTCTGTCACCCTGAGAGTTGGTCTCTTTTCCCAACTAACAAGGGACAGTACAAGAGGGAATAACTTCATGATGTGCCAGGAGAGGTTTACATGATATATTAGGAAAAATTCCTTCATGAAAAGGGTTGTCCAGCTCTGGCACTGGTTGCCCAAAGGAGTGATGGAGTCACCATTCCTGAAGGGATTTAACAAATGTGTAGATGTGGCACCTGAGGACATGGGTCAGTGCTGGGGAATGTTGGGCTTGGTGCTCCTGCTGGGCTCTTCCAGCCCCAAGGGTTCTGTGACTCCAAGGATATTATTCCTGCTCCTCTGGTGGCTGTGTAAGGCACGGGGGGCAGATGCAGCCCTGAGGAGCCTGTTCTGGAGGGGGTTTTTCCTTCTCAGCACACGCAAGAGGCTTCAAGGGCAGCTCCACACCTGTCCCTTGGCTCTGCTCTGTGCTCCTTAAAAATCAAAGTTCTGATCTGAAGCTTCTCAAGAGTGAGATGATGCTCCGGCTCCAACGGTGTCACCCAGCTAAGTTTCATGATTTAATAATCTTCAATGGGAAAATAATCCAAACCAAAAGCAAAGTAAAAAGCAAAATTTTCTGAGAGAGACAGAATGGCTTAAGGCTGACAACTTAATTCCATGTCAGGAGGACAGGGTGAAAATCCCAAAGTGCAGGTTTCCCATGGATGTTGCATCACTGCTTTCTTTTCCCTCTGAGGGAAAAGGGTCCAGGACTGGGGCATTGTCACCAGGTCCTGGACTCTTCTACCCATCCTGGCATGGATGGGTAACAAACTCAAGGATCCCATAACCACATTCTCCTGCTGAAGAGGGATTGAGTAAAGGAAATTTTACCTCTTGGGCTCCTACCAGAAGTGAGAGGTTTGTGCTCACATTCTCTCTGTGTCCAGTTCATCAGCATTCCCTGGTAAAAATATTACAAGGATCTTAGTTTTGGCTTCACCTGCCCTAACCAAAACCAACCTGGGACTACCTCCTTAGCCACCTTTCTGTGTTTGCTTGGCAGCTTCAACACTGGTACTGCTTTGAGGCTCATGCAAACAATAAGAGCAAATTTGATAGGAAGGTTCTTCCCTAGAGAATAATGCTAGGAATGACAGGAGCAATTTCTGTGTATGCAGGGGAGATTTCTTGTGGCTTGTTGAAAAGATGAAAGGCAGGAAGACTGTCACTTATAAACAGAAAAGCAACCTCAAGTAGCAAACCAATAGCCATGTGGTTTCACCTCCTGTTGCAACTATTTTTATCACCACTTTATGCTCCATTGACCAATGGATTTTTTTTTCCAGCTTTGTACTTTTATATATATTATCCATACACACAGGACTATTATTTTTATCTTCATCATTACATAGTGCTGCTTTTTTGTGCCATTTAGACGTGAACCTCATTTGAACCCTAAAGCCCCATTTGTGGCACACAAAAATACTGTCATTTACATTCTGTGCCAAAGTATTATATAAAAAGCATCAAATGGGAGGAGAAGCAGGAAGCTGGGAGTAAAGATATATAGTCAGCAAAGTATATAACTTCTGGCATATTACTGCTTAATCCTAACATAATTATTCTCATCCTTTTATTTGATTAACTTCTAATAGTTCCTCTTGGTGTTAAAGGTCCCAGTCTGATCATTTGATTTTAGTGTCTGCTATAATTACCGATAATGTTCTTTGCAAGACAATTTAATGATAACCGCATAATGGCCTATATGAAGAAAGCTGCAGGGTTTCAATGCTTTTGAGTAATATAAAATACATTAGACTAACACAAGCTATCAACATGACAGGGAATGTTTGATTTACACCAAGGACTACGTTATAGAGTTGTGGAATTTTTTTTTTTTGCCCTTCCTTTTTCTTTTTTTTTCCTTTTTTTTTTCTTTTGCGACCGTTTACAATAAATGACAGAACAGTTGGACAATCTGCAACTTGCTGAGAGCAATAAAATGTAGCACAAAGTTAGAAGTGACATGGAGCCAGACCCAGAGAGCCGTGCTGAAGCATCCAGACAGACTGGTGTGACTTGCTTTGTCCTCACCAGGGGATGTTACAGGGGCAGACTCCTCAGTGTCTTTTAAAACTTAGCCAGAGTTTCTAACCTCACATATTTTTCCTGGATAAATATGTGGTTTGCATATCCAGGAGGCTTTTTCACTGTATTTAAAGTCACTGAACAAGTTGCCCCAGTATTTATTGATAGGTCTTTGCCTCCTTTTCCCAGACCTGGCATAAAAATAAATTTGATTTCAGCCCAGACAGGCTGCTGTTTGCATTCATGTTTTGCTTCACACTGTCACATTTTCACAACTAAATACTACACTGTGCTAAGTAGTTCAAGCTTAGCAAACACTCCTTTGCACAAAATTAAACAATCACTCATGGTTTTGGCAAAATGCAGCATAATTCATGGTGTGCACATAGGAGAGAAAATTTCCTGTCAAAAAAAGGTTAGCAGTGGACATATTACATTTGCTGCTCTTTTTTATTCCAGGATAATGGCATTTGGACAAAAGTAGGCCTGTCCTGTTTATAGTGCTTTATGCCCCATTAGTATTATTGCAAGTCTCTGGACTCACATGTTAAAGCACTTAATCAAAGGCAATGGGTTGAAAATCATGTCCCAGCACTTCTCATATTTGATTCGTTCCTCCCAGATAGAAAGAAGTAAAAAACACATTACTAGCATCAAAACAGCACATGCATTATCTGCTAAGCAGTTGAGAAGCTATCATTGGGTTTTATCCCTTTGGGTACTAGGACGGACAGGAATTTTCCCCATTCATCCATTCAGAGATCTGAGACTGCTATTTTTCATTTTTCTCCCTTTGACAGACAATCCTTTCAATTTTTTTCATAGATCTCTATTTTAAAGACATCTTCATGTCACTTATTTTAATTGCAGGCTGCAGGCATTGGGTCTAAGAAAGAAAAAGAAAAAAAATAGGCAAAAGAAAGGAAAGCGTTACAAAGACAATATTTGAAGTAGTGGTAGTTTTATGAAGATCCTCCAAGGATTTTCTCTGAGACAAACCTAATAATGGGAGAGGAACATATCTTAAGGGGAGAATTAATTTATACATTTAATTACTTGGGATCCACTCCACTTCTTGATGATGTATTTCGATTCTCCACGAGAGCAGCTCGATGGGGATTGAGGGAATCAAGAAACAGGGAGCCAGGGGTGAGCCCCTTCCAGGACTGCTGCAGTATTGATCCAGGTGCATCTGTCTGCAGCTCAGGGACGTGCTGCTGATGGGTTTGTCCCTCCCTTTCTCCAGAGGATGCTAAACCCCTGCCCTGGGAATTTACAGCCTGCAGGAACACCAGGCAGCACAAAGGAGGGCAGGGGACTGTGTGGGGAGGAGGAGGCTGGGTGGGAAGGATGGGGTGAGGTGGGTGGGTGCCTGAACCCTGCAGGCTGCAAAACTCCACCACATCCCAGGGAACTGAGGGGCACTGGCATTTTTATGCCATTCCTCCTATTCTAAAACAAGGAGTTTTACTTTATTTAAGCACAGGTAAAGCAGGGGGACTGATACCTGAGATGCTCTGCAGAAGCAGAGTGAACTCCATGCTTTTAGGGCTGTAACTTTTGACTTCAGGAGAAGTAATGGTGATGCTTAACCTGATAACACTTATATACTGTCCTTTCTGGACAGCCCCATCCCCACAGCTGGTTTTGCAGAAATATTTTTTTTCATGAAGAAAAAAATCCCTGGGCAGAACCTTTGCTTTGAAAAGTGTTGTGCTTCCTGTACAGGTCCAAGCACATATAGGTTTGCAAATAAAATGTAAATATCTAAAGCTTACCAGTGAAATTTCCGTGGTTGCTTTGTACAGGCACAGCACTTCCCCCCCCCACACCCCATTTTTCTTTTTTTACTCATGAGGTAAACAAAATGAAGAGAGAAAAATTAGACATTTCCATTTTCCTCCTCAGTGAACTCTTTCCTGGTTTACTGACCAGTCCTTCAGACTCCTGGATCTGTTTCAATACCAATGTAACTCAAAGCACAGACATAACTTCATAATAAGAAAATATTAATATAAATCAATACATTGTATTTATAATATTGATAATTTGTTTAGGATACTTTATAATCACAGGTTTTTTGCTTCTTTCTGCCAATATCTAAAAAAATTCAATAGCCAGATTAAAAAAACAATTTTCTGGAGATTTGGGGGGCATTGACACATTGTGGAGGTTGCCCAGAGAAGTTGTGGCTGCCCCACTACTGGAAATGTTCAAGGCTAGATTGCACAGGGCTTGTGGCAACCTGGGATAGTGGGAGGTCATGGTGTTGGTGGTCTTTAAGGCTCCCTCCAACCCAAATTATTCCATGATTCTAATGTAAACCTCTTGTGTACCCATCTCAGTTTATGGGTAGATGGAGTACCTGGGCCACTTGTCTGAGGATGTGGAAGGAGCTATCTAGGAGAAATGGGAGTTCCTGATGTCAGAGTGCAGATGATGTCAACATTTTCCCCTGTTACCTTGAGGCAGAAACTTCTGGACCCAGAAGGTGTGTTGTGTACGTGGTGCATCCTCTGGACAAGAGGCATTAGCTGCTCACTCTGATGTGTGCTAAACTCACCCTTTGGTTGGCACTGGCATATCCTTGGAGATTCCCCCTTTCCTGAAATATCAGTGGTGTGACAGTGTCCCTTTGCTTCCCTCTTTTATTTTTTTCCCTTCCCTCTTTTCTTCTTTCCCTTCTTCTCTTTTTTTGGTCTGGACAGTCCCAATTTTGGGCCAGCTAGCAAAGAAACAAAAGCTGCATTAATAGCACAGACTCAATCCTTTGTGCATGCAGCACAGCCACAGGTTTACATTTGCTCTTTATTCTCTCTCCCCTTCTAACAGAGCCTAATGCCTTATTTACTTTTTTGACCTCTGCTGCACATTGAGCTGTCAGTAGCAATGCCTAAATCTTGTCCCAGTGAGTTACGACTAAATCAGAACCCATCAGCATGTACAAGTAGTTTAAACTGTTTTCCTTCTAGTGTGCATTACCTACACACTGCCTCTCTTTCTCATCTGCCACTGAGCTGCCCAGCTGTAATTTGGTGGAGCCTTCCAGCAAACCTCTCTCATCTTCACCAGCCTTGAGACGCCTGAGTGGTCAGCACAGGAATCCAGGAAAGAAACAAAGAAGGAAGAGGTTATTAATGCCAACAAAGGGGATTTTTCTCCTCTTAATGGTGTTCTTAGACAACTTTCGCACAGCCAGCAACCCGGTCTAGTGGAAGTGTGCCTGCCCATGGCAGGGGGTTTGGAAAGAGATCACCTTTAGGAGTCACTTCCTACCCAAGTCATTCCATGACTCTGTGACTACCGCAGTTGTAAAGTTATTGGCAGACCAGTGTCAGGTTTGTTGCTCTTCAGGACTGTCATTAGGGCTCCTTCAGCAATGTGGCATTGCCTCCTTACTTCTGTTGATGCCTTTGTACCTCTTTGTTCTCCCCAGAAATGCATTTTAGTTTCCAGTCACTCTTTGCAGTGTGTTGGGTCCCAAAACCCCCTTGTGATTTAGGTTTTCTTTGGATCTAACAGTCTCAGATCCCACTGCAAGCAGATTGATTTAGAGGGTGATTCACCCCATGGAAGAGGATGTCAAAGATGAAGAGAGAAAATGCTTTCCTTGGAGGTTTCTTTTCTTCACTGGCTGGAGGAAAAACCTAAATTACTACATACTCTGACATAGAGGTGATTGAGAACTTTTCAGAGAATCACAAAGTAGTTTTGGTTGGAAGAGATCATGTCATTCCAGCTCCCCTGCCAAGGGACAGCTTCTACTGGCTAGGTAGCTCAAAGATGAAAACTCTCTTTTTTGTTGATAACAGACCACCTTCCTACAATTATTTTTCTTTATCTCTGCAACTGCTCCTTAGCCCTTCTAAGATTTTGTATCCATGGTTAATGTCAAGACAAATTTTGAGAAATTTGTTCACTGGAAAGTCTCCAGGACAGTCAGTCTGTGGAACAAGGAGATCTTGAGCAAAGGCACTTATTTTGGTCCAGTAAAAGATGAGTTTAAATTAGAAACCAAACAGAACATTAAGGCTGCTTGAAAGGTTGCTACAAAGAGCTGTTGGTAATGGAGTATGGCAGAAAGAAGAGGAGAGGTTTTTGCACCTGCAGAGGTTTTGTGTTGAGCAATAGGACACAAACATTTCTGTAGGACAGTGCTGAAGCCTTGGGCAGTAGTGCCCAACCTGTTGGGTGTATCCCAGCCTGTTGGATGTATCCCACTTGGACACATCCCTGCAGGTTGAGCTGCTGTCAAAGCAACTTCACATTCCCAATGCCTCAGCCAAGGATATAAAAGTTTCTCTTCTCCTGTGGTGGCAAAGCACCCTCTGGAGATGCAGAGACAACTGAGCAACCTTCTGCACAGCCTGGATGGATGTGCAGACAGGAGATCATTAAGAGATTCCCTACACATATCCTAATTAAAAACTCTGCAATGCAAATAGGAAGATAAAGGGATTTCTGACAATAAGCAGGATGAAGTGCCACTCAAGCACTAATTAAATATGATGGCAGTTAATCAGCATGGAGTGTCTTCCAACAATTTGCTAATGAAAATGGTGGATTGACCTTGAAGGCTCTTGGAAATGTTTTCCAGAAGTCCTTTCAAATGTGTCAATAACATTGTTGAAAGTAGGTGACACTCAATAAAAATTATTTTTTTGGTCTTTATAGGATTTATAACAGGGTTCATCAGGTCTTCAGTTCCCAGGTGTATTCGAAGGTTCAACTCCATCCAGAAAATTGGCTTCTTTGTTCATCCTGGGAGGATGATTCCTGCTTTGGTTCACCTCCTTTGCTCTTTGCACATATTGAAAGGTGGATGATGATTTGCCTGTTACATATCACAAGCTGATCTTCAAAGAGCTCCAGTACTACCTGAAAGGGAACTGGACATCAGGATGGTCCCAGAACATGCAACACAATCAGAGATGAGGCTTCATTACAAATTTCTTAATGCAAAATCATGCATAAAGGGGTTTAGAGACGTCAGACTGGGAATTTGGCATGAAACTTCCTTGATTTACAAATACAAAAAGAGATAAAACATTTGAGTGCTCAGCTCAAAATCTGAATGGAGTAAATGACAGTTCCAGTATTTATATTGCAGCTTCATCAATCAATAACTTCAACAATAGGCAATTAATCAATACCTTTAACAACCCTGGGAGAGAATGACATCTCTGGTAAATCTGAATGTTATGCTATAGATCCTTGCCTTAGATACTCATCCCTTGTCACAGATGAAGTACTTGACTGAATCCTGGAAGGTGCTGAGCACCTGCAGTTCTTCTGAGGTGACTGCAGTCTCTGAAGTCTCTGCTTTCCTGCTGGTAAGTAGAAATGTGTGTTTTCCATATTGGCAAATAAAATGCAAACATATTTTGCTGACCTCTTCCTGATGAGTAAACTGGTCACACTGGACTTAAGAGAGAGCATCTCTGGTGAGTTCCCTGCCACTTTATAGAGAGAGGGTCTATTAAGTTTATTTCACAGATAGATGCGTTGATGTTTTCCCACTAGAATCTGTTTCAGTATCCTTAAGGAGGATGGGCAGCCACCCCCAGGCTGTTTTCAGCACTACTCAGATCTAATTCAGAAAACAACCCACAGCATCCACTGGCAACAGCATCCCTGATTAATCCAAGTTCTTTATCAAGATGCTCTGTACTGTGCGAGTATCTTACTGAACAGTCTTGTACACAACATAAGCCCATTAAAATGATGGTCTGATTCTCTAAAGGTTTGGCTATATGGCTTCCCATAAAAAGTTTCATAAACCACCCACAATCAGCCGCCTTAATTCTCAATTCCTAAAAGCATATTGTGCACAGAGTGACACACTGAAAAATGAGAGGAGTTCTCTGGGCACAGCACCAGAACTCGACTGCTAATTGTGGAAATAAATAACAACAGCTCCTAGAGGCCCAGTGTTTGGGTTGTTTGGTTGGCTGTTTGTTTATCCTCCCTACCAGCAAGATTTCTCCATGGGTGGAATATGGAAGTGCGAAATGAAACAAACAAACAAACCAACTCACTCTCTCCTGCATAAGTTTGATTAAATGCAATATGTTGTGAGTGGGTTGTGGTGAGTTTTTTTTTTTACACTGGGAGGGTCATCAGGAAATGGAAAAATCAGGCAGTTTAGAAACTGAAAATCTCTCTTACACAGCCATCCAACAGTGGCCAGCAGCTTGATTTTTCTGCTAAATATGACACCCAACAGTGACAGAACATTGCAAATGAGGCAGGGCTGGCAAGGAGATGTTCTACAAATCAGGATCTGCAAATCCTCCTCCATTCATTGCCTAGACCCTGTTTTAGCTCCAGCTGGCTGCTGAACGGTCATCCTGATGAAGCTTGTGGTTCATCTTTATGAGGGTTTGCTAAGACTTCTGGCTTTTTTATAAGTGTCAGGAGCAGCAGCTACAGAACCCCAGGCTAGTTTGGGTTGAAAGTGGCTTCTAAAGTTCATCTACTCCAACCTCCCTCCTATGGGCAGGGACAATTTTCACTAGGCCAAGTTGCTCAAAACCCCATCCAACCTCGCCTGGGACACTTCTAGGGGTGGGATTTCTGCCATGTCTTCAGGAAAACTGTGTCAGCCCCTCATCATCGTCACAGGAAAGAATCCCTTCCCAGTATCTAATATAAACCTGCCTTCTGTCAATTTGGAGCCATTTTCTCCTGTTTCTGGTTCCACTCCAGCTCTTCTGAGGTCCCTTTAGGCTCTGAGGTCTCCCTGAAGCCTTCATTTCTCCAACCTGAACAACCCTAACTCTTCCAGCCTGGCTCCATAACAGACACGCCTCAGCCCTCCAACATTCCAACTATTTATTTTCTGAGGATGAGGAGTAGCAAGACCTGCTGCAACTAATTCTTGACAGAGCTTCTTATTTTGCATATTGGTACCATGGGGGTATTTTTGGGGGAAAACCACAACCATGTCCCCGTGCCCTGCACAGGGATAATGTGGCAGAAAACAGAGTTTAGCTGAAGGAGTCTGTTTTACTACTGTCCGCAAATTTCAGTCTCAAAGCTGTTAGCTGAGAAGGAAAAACTTTTATTTTGGGTGTCAAATTTTGGCACTGCTAATAAAAGACAACCTTCCTGGCAGAGAATATGAGACAACCAGCAGCAGATGCCTTGGAAGAGGGCAATGATTTTCCATACACCAAATTAATATTGAACACTGAAATTTCGTTTCATGTCCAGGGTATCAGCCATCAGATTTCTTTCCCCTTATTTCACATCTATCTTATGTGTTAAGCAGAAGGTCTGACATTATATAAAAGGCAGATAGAGTTTGGTGAGGCCCAGCTGGCAGTTCCTTAGAGCCCTGCTAGTTAGAGATTTTTGAGCTTCACTTCTGAGTATATCCAAGAAAACTCTGCCTTTAAAAGATCAGCCCAACCCCCTTTACAACCTTTGAGTTTGAGTTACCAGGTTTTACCAGGAAAGATAAATAATTTTAAAAAAAAAAAAAAGGAACCACTCAAATTTTCCATTTAAACACATTCCTTGTGGAGCACAAACATCAGTGTAAAGCCAGTCTTCAGAACTATATATTGTTTTAATCTTAGTTCCAAGTACTAGAACCTTGTTCTGCATGGAAAAGAATACCATGAATAGGCCAGGTTGCATTAGTGAGTGGGTCCCATCTGTCTCCTGCTACAACTCAATTTGATTTCATTCATTCTCTTTTGTCTCTTTCACTTTGGAGCAGACTTTTGAGAATCTCACAACAGGCACCGGGGCAACTGCTTAGTGTTCAAAATTGCTATTAAGAATCCACAGAGGTATCTCACAAACAATAGGACTGGCCACTTTCTCCAGGTATCATTTCATCAGGCTCTTTAGAACCCCAAATAGAAGGAAAAGGCATTTCAAACCGTTATTTAGTGAGGTTAAAATATCTGTACAGCTTGCATCTGGCCAGTGTCAATGGGATTGTAAGGGTTTCTTTTAGCTTTTACTTGTTCTTTCCTTGCGACAATAGTAAGAGGGTATAGATATAGAGGAAGCTATTCTGCCTTTGTTTAAATTTTAAATAGGCCATAGAAATGCTGTTCAGTAGAATTTGATTAAAATTGGACTGAATAAAAACTCTTTCCATTTTTACTCCTGTAGACGAGCACTGCACACCATTTAATTGGAGGCATTATTTATGTGATACTTGGTCTGTAATGTGCATATTCAGAAACGTAGATTGAAAATCAGTTTTCCTCTGACATGACTCTAAAGTTCAACCATCAGCTCCCCTTTTTATGGTGATATCAAGTAACTCCAGCTCTATTGCTCTTTATGTTACCACCAGCAAGTAACACAGAAAATTGAAACTCAATGTAGAGAACAGGAATTGGAAAGTTCAAGAAGAAATTGTGCTCCTAGTGAATCCCACCAACTCAGCAAAGTGGCTTAGAAATCCCTGGAAGGGATTGTAGGGAACAAGAAAATTATGTTTTTAGGATGGCCCGCAGGGTACATGGGAAGGCAGGAGCTGCATCACTCCTTGCCAGGGCTTGAGGCTACTTTAGTTACATCTGGATTTCACCCTGGAAGATGCAGTTGTGCACCCCAGAAAGGAAAAGGTAAGTCTGTGCTTTCACAAGTTCTCTGGATGGGTTCTTATCCTGTGCTGTTTGCTGCTCTCTTTATCACTCTTTGCAGGATGTCTCTTCTAAAGACCTTCTTGATCTCTTGCTTGAAAAATATAGTGAGTAGAAACTCCTTCAGGTGAAAAATTCCAGCTGCTACCAGATGTGAGTGCAGGGAGTACAAGGAGAAAGGATTGGTGTTAAATATTGGATGATGAATGAATGGCAGTTGTGTTCACATGCAGGACACAGTATCTGGAAAATGTGATTTGTTTCCCATTAATCATGTCTGTTCTTCAACTGAAAAGCTGTACACAGATCTGCAAGATCTCTGGGATCCCTGGAACTCAAAAGGGAAAAAAGGAACAACCAGCTCAAAAATTATGTGAAACCAACTGGGAGATTGTCCCCAGATTGCTCAGAAACCTGTAGGGTGACATACGTTTAAGTGGATATCACTGACTCATTAGCCCCAGTCAACAGCAAATTCCAAGTTTAAACTACCCACAGACCTCCATGGTGTACACTTAATTTCAAAACAATTAAAACAGCTGGATGGGAAGTTGAACAGCAGTAGAGGGCATAGAAGCTGCAAGATCATTGTTTATTTTTTAAGGAACTATCAGTCCTGTCAGAGGGAAGTTCTTCCTGCAACAGACTGGCTGATAAAAATGAGAACATATGGGAAGCCAGTATTTCATGGTTTAACAGCTTTCCTGTGTGGATGAGACCCCATCCAGCAAGGTTTGCCTTGCTCTGTGGACCATAGGGGTGGATTTACTGGATGGAAGATGGTCCATATGGCTTGTAGCCCTCTCCCCATCCCTAATACCTTCATTGTCTGAGATGAGTCTTGCACTGCAGAAAAGACAGCAACCCCCAACCCACACTGCCCCGAGCTGGCGTCACCTTGATGCAGCTCCCTGTCCAAACTCGAGGGCTCAGGTGGGCATCCGACCTCACAGCCTTGCAAATGTTGTGTACAATCTCTTCTTTATGCACAAATCTGATGGGGAGCGGCTGAGGGAGCTGGGAAGGGGCTGAGCCTGGAGCAAAGGAGGCTCAGGGGGGACCTTGTGGCTCTGCACAGCTCCTGCCAGGAGGGGACAGCCGGGGGGTCGGGCTGTGCTCCAGGGAACAGGGACAGGAGGAGAGGGAATGGCCTCAGGCTGGGCAGGATATGGGGAAAATTCCTGCATGGAAAGGCTTGTCCAGCCCTGGCACAGGCTGTCCAAAGAAGTGGCAGAGTCTCCATCCCTGCAGGGATTCAAAAGCCACGTGGATGTGGGTGTGTGGGCCTTGGATTAGTGGTGTCCTTGGCAGTGCTAGGGAATGATTTGACTCACTGATCTTAGAGCGCTTTTCCAATCTCAAAGATTCTGTGATTTGATCTGATACATCTTTTGTTTTATGAAGTAAGGCTAGAGCTGCAAAGTGTCCCTCCTGCCCTTGTCACTGAGGTGAAAACAGGAAGGCAAAAACACACACACCAGCTCTTTACAATAGGAACAATATCACCCATTCTTCTTGAAAAGTTCAAATCCCTTTTATGCAGCCCCTTACAGTTTGGAAAAGTGGTTTCCAACAGGAAATTGAGCTGGAGTTCACTTTGATTTAGCCAACTGGTCTCATCCAGGCTGCTGAATTCCAGATTTGTGACAGGAATGCCACAAGTCACTTCCTTTGCTGAGTTTTCAAAGCTCTTCTCAGCCATGCCTGCTTGATTGTTGGAGAAAGTAAGGCACAGGTTGATATGATTTTTCCCAAATCAATAGTAGGGCAGAGGAGGCTACAGCACAGCTTTTGAGGCCAAAACCACGGTTTTGGCTTACAAAGCATCATCTCCCACCAATATTTTGTTGTCTCAAATTTCCCTCTGAGCTTTATTTCCTTCTTCCAGATTTAATCTTTTTTTATTAAGACTATTTAGCACTGATCTATGTATCAGCCCTATAATGCCCTGCTGACACACAAAATGTCAACACGTCAAGTTAAAGTGCTGGATCCACCATTTTCCAGTGGCTTTTTAAAATGATAACAAGCAACACTTATCATTTGCCACCCAATACACTTGTGCAATAAGCAAAAAGCCAAGCAAACTGCTTTTCTTTTCCTGCATAAAGCAGTAATTTGTGTGGCAGAGCCAGACCAACTCAGGCTGCACGGGGAATGAAGATCAAAGGGGAAATTCACCTGCCTGTCTTGTTTGCTATTGATCTGAAGAGTAGCCACTTTATCAGTAGCACTTTGCCATCACCCCTCAGAGATCAGAGCCTCCTATATCTTCCCAGCTCTTTTATTTATAGAACCATTTAATAAATACATTTTCTTTCCCTGGGTCTCCTCTTTTTTTTGTGTGTGTGTGTTCTGTTTTGTTTGACCAGCAGAAACAAAGGGTTGCCCTCAGTGTCAAGGAAAAAGAAGGGTATATGGCCCCAATTCAGCACAGCATGTAAATACGTGCTTGGTTTTTAACAGGGCAACAAACACATGCCCTTCCTCTTAGAGGCATGTAAATATGTGTAGGGTTTTGAAATGCAGCTGCATGACACAGAAGCAAATGTCACCAGGGGAAGGAACTGGTCAGCTGAATATTCATTTTCCATCTTTGCTTCCTCTTTCTTCCTCTTTTTCATTACTGGTAATTACTGGGGTGATTGGGGCAGAGCAAACCACCTCCTGATGAAAGGGAAGGAACTATGAACCCTAAATGCCTTTTTACATTACCCTTTAAATGGTAAAAGGGACAAGGAAGACTGTGAAAACAGAGAGGGGAAAATGAAATCCCAAACCATGCAGCTAAGAAATGAATAAATGACTCTCCTCTTCACGCTGCCAGTGTTACACAACCTGCCTGCATTGGATTGAGACCTACGTGATCCTCTTCTAATTGAAATCACTTTACCTTGACCTCCAACAGTAAACTGAAAGCTTGTTGCTCTTGCTGCCAGCAAAGCATGAGCAGTAAGTTGTAGGAAATCCCAGCTGGGGACACGAGCTGCATTCACATGGCATTAATCTCACGCTAAGTGGCACTGAGTCAGGAGGTACCAGCCAGTCTGTAAACCTGCCGTCGTGCCCGTCGCACGCTGCTGGTGCCTGCCCAGCTGCTGTCCTGTCTTTTCTGCTTGAAGTCGTACAAGTGCAGCAAGCAAGGCTGGAAGGAGCCCTAGAATGCCGTTCAGTGTATGACCTTGACCTTGGGTGAGAAGAGCTAGACCCAAGCCGTGGTTGTGAGTATGTTTTACCAGTGTTGGAGGTGCATTATTTCCCTAGGCAAGCTGCTCCAGGGCTTTGACCGTCATTTCAGTGAGATCCTTAATTCTTCCGAGAGTCTGGGGGTGGCACAGGTGCCTCATCAGTCCAGCCAGGTTTGCATGTGTGGGTCTGAATAAGGTTCACATGGTTTTCTGGGGGATTTTTCACTGTATTGTGATACCACTGGTGGCAAAATGCTGACCTGCAGGGAAGAGCAGGGACAGGGTGGGTTCTCTTAGCAGGTGAGTTATCTTATTATGTGAGTTATCTTACCATGTGGGTTATCTCACCATGTGAATTATCTTACCACATAGGTTATCTTACCATGTGGGTTATCTTAGCAGGTGCTGCCTATAATTCACCCCCTCAGTGGAAAAAAGGTTATTTCCTTTTCAGCCCTGCCAGCTCAGGTTCCCTCTCATGGAGCGTTCTTTTCTCAAAGGCATTTAAAAAAAAAAAAGGCCTTGGGTTTCCTCATGTTGCATCTTTGACTACAGCAGCATGTGAGATGTCCAGGCACAGCTGAAATGACAAGATCTGAGAGAAGCTGGAGATGCCCCATACTCCAGGGGGTCCCACGTGGGCTGGCTGAGGGCAGAGATGGGAGCACTCTTCTCCATCCTTCCTCTCTCCTTTCCCCTTCCCCTGCCCTTCCACTTCCCATTGGAAACATTGCAAGGAGCTACGTCAAAGATGAATGAAATCCTTCAGTATTTTTAATACTTGGGTTTGTATTTTTCTAGCTGAGCTGTGCACCAAATTTGACAGAGATTTAAAGATGGATTTGTTCCAGCTGAGAAGTCACAGGAGAAAGAAGGATTTACCATGCCCTGATGAAGTTCAGTCCTTCTTTACTAACTGGGATTATCTTCAAGCATTTGTTTTATGAGGCAAGAATAACTTAATATAAATATAGGTGAATATTTAATGGAACTGCCATCCAGCCCTTCATACACATGTGATTTTCTTTAAGACAGCTGAGTGGTATTTACTGGCATTGTGGAGAACAAGAGAAGCAAGGTCAACTCTATAAAATGAAAGTACAACAAACAAATGAGGGAAAGGCTCTGCAGAATTTTACTTACAGCTCAGGGTTCCTGGTGCTGCAGTGCAGCATCTTTGAGACTAATTTCTGAAACAAAAAAATCATCTTTTTTTTCACTGAGCAGCCTAGAGTATCTGCTGCAGCATGTTGGATCAAGCTGTCCAGTTGGAGGCCAGAGGTGGAAAAGGTCCACAGCAGAGGGAAGTGAACCTTTTTGGGGTATCCCTCCAGTGCCCACCTCCATGCAGTGACGGTGGCACAGCTCTGCCCTGTCCTGTGATAGGATCAGGGGTGATGGTTTGATGGTTTCATACTAAGAGAAGGTTGATTTACATAAGGTATAAGGAAGAAGTATTTTATAATGAGGGGCGGTGAAACACTGGCACAGGTTGCCCAGAGATGTCATGCCTACCCCACGCCTGGAAAAATTCAAGGTCAGGGTGGATGAGGCTCTGAACCACCCAGTGGAGTTGAAGATGTCCTTGCTCATTGCAGGAGGGCTGGAACTAGATGACCTTTGAAAGTCCCTCCCAATCCAAACTATTCAATGAATTTATGATTCCTTCATTACCCCGCAAAAGGGAAAAAAAGTTTCATGGCACTTGTGTGGGTCTTCAAGGTTTATAATCCAGGTGAAGAAGGAGAAATTGTGGAGAATACAGCTTATGAAATGGATAAGCCAGGTCTGAAGTTCCTCAGACAATTAAGTTAAGACTTGAAGCCCATAAAATTTGGTGGAGAAACTCCCAGTGGGTTTGTGTGATGCCCTAGAGTGGGTGTAGGCTTATTGGAACTGACAAACCTTTGCAGTTTCCTCTGTCCTAATTACTTTATAGGGTATTACCATACTAATACACAAGCATCAGATCTGCCTTTTTTTTTAAATCTAAACTTGTAAAAACAGTGCAGCATTAGGAGCGTGGTAATAAACGAAAAACGTTAACATGCAATTCCCTTATGCTTTTGAAAAATTACTTCATAAATGCAAAGTAAAATATTTTCCTTTTTATTACCTGACAATTACATATTAAGAATTTCTTTTTATGTTTAAAAACATATGCAATGCGGGCAGGCAGGCTCCAAAATGTAATTGCCTTCTTTCTATAAGAATCAGATGTCATTTTCTCCAAACTAAACTCTGAAAAGAGATAGGAGAAGCAAATTGTTGTATGCATTAAATTTTGAAACATCTGATAGCATTCCTCAATTAAACTATTTAAATGAAAAAAGATTGCTTTACAGCTCTATCATATCCACTGAATAAAACCTCTGTTGAGGCAAATTGGCAGTGGCAGGTACCAAATGCATTGGCCTTAATGAGACTGGACAACCTAATAGAGGTCATTGGTAATTGTTATTATATACAATATTGCACTGTCAAAAAAAACCCCTTAAGCTACACACATTGCTCAAGACATCTGAGTTTCATTGCTGCAAAGGAAGGCTTTTATCTTTCTGTGTGAAGCAATATGATTGTTTTTTTCTCGTCACGAATTACAGGCTGCTCTTTAAAGGTGCTGTAGCAAAGGGATGCAACACTGGTCAACATTGTCATACTGTGAAACACTTCATGGAGGAGATAAGAAGCCCACCTGGAACATTTTTCCATTGTTTTCAGAGGGAGCTGGGTTGGGGTTATGATTACATGTTCTCTTTCTTTACTCTAGAAAGAGTTGTCTTAGCTGAGCTGTCCTGGGATCCAGCTTAGCTGGGCTTTTTTGATACTCAGCTGCTGCAGAACCTGAAGGACCAGAATCTGTCTGTGTGACAATGATGATTCCCTGCTACTTTTTAAAAATTACAGCTCTTAAGGTTATTTTGTTGGAGGGAAGAATTAGCTCTTGTTGATTCCTGAGCCTGCTGTACCAATATTAAAATGAGGCCCTGTGAAGAGGGGTCACATTGTACACTGCTGCTTTTCTTTTTCCAAGATCTTCCAGGTTCCTGCAAGCATTCCCAATGGCAATTGGGCCAAACTGAATAATTCACAGCATTGTGGATCCCCTCCTCTTGAATTTACAGAAAGTATTATCATGACTTGCCTAAATGATTCTGGAAGCTGTGGCTGCCCCATACCTGGAAGGGATGAAGGCCAGGTGGGACAGGGCTTGAAGCAACCTGGGATAGTGGAGGTGTCCCTGCCCATGGCAGGGGAAATGGATTAGATGATCATTCCAAGGCTTCATAAATTGTTCCATGCGGCTGAACAGAGTCTCCTGCCAGATTTTGGAGGAACAGGTAGGTGAGCATCCTTTTGAGGGTCTCTATAACAAAAATGACAGTGCAGTTCAATGGCAAACTGTTTTCTACCCCTGTATCGGATGCTCCTTGGGAAAAAAATATCCAAACAAACAACAAAACAAAACAAAACCAAAAACAACAAAAAAAACCACCCAAAAAAACCCAAAAAACCCAAACCAAAACAAACCAAAACAAAAAAAGCAAAAAACAAACAAAAAAACCCCAAAAAACAAACAAAAAAACAACCCCAAAAAAACAAAAACCCCCAAACAAACAAAAAACCAAAACAAACAAACAAAAAAAAACCAAAAAAACCCCAAAACCCCAAAACAGAAAAAAACCCAAACTTGTTGATTACTGGGAATGTCTTGCAGCAAAATTTTGATACCTGCCCTGCTGCACTGTCCCTTAAATGCTATACAAAAATAGCTAGTCTCGGCTGAGTATTCTACAAAGTACACAATGTGTGTCCATTTAACCTAATAAAATATTAAATAACATTACAGCTATGATATTTAGTTCTCCATTTTCATCCTACATAGCTTTGTAGGCCGGGACAAAGCAAGCAGGAAGAATTGCCCCTTCCTGATTCGGGGATGTTTTGAGCTCAGCTTTTCACACAAGGGCAGGGATGCTCCACCAGTGGGAAATCAGCTCACACTTCCAACCCTGCTGCCCTCTGGCAGTGATGGGATATCTGAGCCCAAATCCTTGCCCACCTCAGTCCTGCATCACCATGCTGGGCTCTTGCAATCCTCCCACCCACACCCGTGATGGAACCCATGGAGGTACAAAAAGGGTTGAAATTACACCACGGTTCTCAATCTTCTGAGGCTTTAATTCTCCTTAGATAAATTTTTACTGTGTGCTTTACTCTTATTTTAGAGACTCGAGCTCCTTAGCTGAATGTTGTAAACCATTAAGGTCAGCACTACAATATTTTAATGTTGCTATTTAACAGAAGCAAGATTTTTATGGCAGTGAAAACTGCTGCGGGGAAAAGAAAATGCTATGCAGACACCTAGCAGACAATTGCAAGTAAAAATCAAACAAAACTTTGGGCAAGAGAAATGTCTTTATGCAATTAATGTGTTAGCTCATACTGTCAGACTGATTGAAATAAATCACTTTTTTCCTTTCTGTGTGGGGGATTTCAAGGGAAGGACAGTACAAAGGTCCTTTCTGTAGCTGAAAGAAACTGCATTATCTTACATTTTTTTCCCCATACCATGCATGCAGCTGATGCACAAAACGGTGTAATTACAATCTGACATGGAAGTGATTGTCTGAGCCTGAAAATCAGTAATGTTAACCTTCTCAAAATAAATTTCAATTTGATCCTGTGAATTTTACATTGAAATGAGTTTTTTCTTTAAAACCCTGGAGAAAACAGCCCTGTATGTGCGCATTAACAAACAGCTTTGCAAATCTAGGCTGAAGTGAATATTCAATTTCAGGAGGTCAAATTGAGATTCAGTCTCAACATCATGGCAACTAAGCCACATGAGCCAAAGTGAACTCTTTCCAGGCCTGGCAGAGATTTTACCTGTTACTAAGGTGGTCACTTGCCCCTAAGCCTCCCTTTGTAGTCCCAGGGATATTTACATCCAAAGCCAGATCCAGTTGGTTAAATACCATCTCTGCAGTGGATATGCTGAGGAAGGTGGCTCTTTGTAGTCCCAAGGATATTTACATCCAAAGCCAGATCCATTTGCAGTTGGTTAAATACCATCTCTGCAGTGGATATGCTGAGGAAGGTGGCTTTGTCTTCAAGACTAAAAGAGATTTTCTGTGTGATTTCAGGATTTCAAAGAGCAGATTTAAGCTGTCACTTGCCTTCCTGCTGAGACTTCCATCCCCGTAGTTAAAAGCCCTAGTGCAGAAGGAAGAGGATTTTGAGGAGATACCAAACTGTGTAGGGCAAACATCAATCATGTTGATTGATCATCGCCATCATCAGCCCCAGACCCTAACAAATCCCAACCCCACGTGCTCCCCATCAAGTCCCAGACAGAACTTCCCTCTAATACTGTGCCGGAGATCTGGGGTCTGCAGACTCCTCTCCAAGCTACTTTTGGTGTTTTTCTGTGCTCTGTACACGTTAGGGCAGACAGGCCTTGAATCAGGGAGGGGTTTCCTACTTTTAAGAACTTCCACTGCATTTAAGAAGTGTAAATAAACAGTCTGTGCTCGAGGCTTGCTTTCTTTTTTTATGCACACACAGTCTGAGAGGTGAAACCCTTCAAAGACTTTCTCTCCTTAGACAGGGAAGTACTTGTGTGATCTGAACATGATCCCAGCTGCACAGGGCAATGTTGGAATCCCCATTCCTGGAGGAGTTTAGAAGCCATGTGGATGTGGCATTTGGGGACAGGGGTTCATGGTGGCCTTGGCAGTGCTGGGGGAATGGTTGGGCTCTGTCTTAAAGGTCTTTCCCAACCAAAAAAATTGTACGAAATACTAAGTTCTATGAAAGCCAAATCCTTGCCTTTTTAAATCTTTGAATCTTCTTTTGGCACCAATAATCAGATTTCTGGGGTTTCTTGAGCAGCATTTGATTATCCTGTGGGAAAGTGCAGCTGAGAATACTGCAAATTCTTCTGTCTTCTTCTGAGGAGATTAAAACTCTTCAGCTTCTTCCCAGCAGGGCAGCAAGAAGAAGCTTTATTAAAAATGCTGCATTTTCCTAGAAGAAGAAAAAACAACTTAGGAATTCCTCACTACTTTCCTTCATTTTCCTGAGGTCACACAGAACAAATCCCATTCTGCAGCAGGGTCATTAGCTGTATAATGATGGGTCATAGACCAGCACCACATTAATACCATGACTATGAGTGCAGCTGATACCAGACCACAATAAGCACCTGCTGCTACCAGGATCCACACAGTGGTTTTGAGCTCTGACTTGTGCTGGCTGGCTCTGCATGATCCTAAACTCCTCTTCTTGTGGCATCTGACAGACACATTCAAAGAGCAAAGAAATCTGCTCTTCCTATTTGACTTAGTAATTAATAATTTCTTTTTTTTTTTTTTTTTCATGTATGAAGAGATAAAGAGCTGGAAGATTCCGAATAGTTAATGAATTACCTGGATAATGTCTAATACAAAAGCTGTGAAAACAGAAGAACTAATAGTTCAGTGTGGGGTGGTGACACACACCTCTGACGTGCCACTGGAGAAGATCTGCTCTTATGGGAAAACCTGAAGCTGCAAATTCATGGCTGAATAAGGAGGATGCCTTGTGCACTAGAGGGAATATTGAAAGAGACTGGAATTTTTCACCTGAAAAGAAAGGAATCAAAGAATATCCTGAGTTAGGAGAGACTCACAAGTATCAAAAAGGGCTAAACAGGTTCAGGTGGATTTCTAGAGCCCTAACTTTAAATACCTGTGAATGAAAATTTTGGCTCAAATACCAAGGTGGGAGTTACACAATAAATTGATTTTTTTTTTAAATTTTTGTTGAAATTGTTGATAGCAAAGCTATACATTGCTAATAGTTTCCCCAAGTTAAACAAAACCATAGTGATTTGGTAGCTTTTCACACACCCTTTGCCCTGTGCAGGGCAATGGAAGTTCATGTCCACAGATCTGACCTCATATGGCCTTGGACCTTCAGTAGTCTTGCTTTAGAGGACATGAAATGCAGAGACCCTGAGTGTGCTGTGGGATTGATGGCTCCCTGTGTCCCCTCACATCCATCTCCTCCCCAGCAGACAAGGGTGTTACCAGGGGCTAATGACTGAAAACCCACAATGGCCTGGCCACAGCTCTGTGACCCTTTTTGGTAAACAACCACGAGGGCAGGGCTCACAGGCTCTTCCAAGGGCACAAAGGCCACTCCCATGGAGCTTCTCCTGGGCACGAGGTGCAGTGTGGGCACCATCCACCCCTTTCCAAAAGGATGAGTTGCAGAGCATGGGCCAACACTGGTCTTTGGGTGTGGAGAAATCAAGGTCAGCAGGAGCATGGCTGTGTGTGTGGCATGGCCAGCAGTCCCCTGCATGACAGGGGACACGGCAGGAGGGTGCCAAGCACTGTGACACAAGGTGGAAGCTGAGACACCGTTTGTGGCACTCAGAGCTTCAAAGTGCTCTACACACAATAATGACCAAAGCTCCACAAATGGACACTGCTGAAGTCCCCAGATCCTGACTGCCAGCTGAGTTTTCAATCTGGCCTTGAATGAATTTGCCAAATTGGCACCTCTGGCGCCAAGTGGAAGCAAAGCTCGGTCTCGTTTATAGGGAAGCGCTATTGATTTTTTTTTTATCGTCTTACTTTGCTCCTTCCAGCTCTCCCCTCCCTGCACCCACCTCCAGCAGGATTGAACACTTTGATTTAAGAGAGGCTGTTCAGTGCAAGAGACCCTCTTGGTGGCGAATTAGAGGATGCCTTGCCCCGCACATCGCAGCAGTCGGACCGCGGAGACGCGCGTATCCATCACCCTCACGCCTGGCGTTTACAATACAATTACACCCTTCCAGCTGGTAGCTGGGGCTGCTGACAGCCTACAATGCCACCCCAATGCCAATTCATAGGTGGATCCGGCCCCTAAGAAGCCAAACCCATCAGTGCCACCCTGGATGCAGCATGCCAGGGAGGGAGCGGTGCGAGCCGTGCCTGGGCTCTGCTGTGTTTTGGAGGGCTGTGACTCACTGGGTGGAATCACTGGGGTTTGAAGGGCAATGGCTAACTTTGTGCTTGCTTGCAGAGAGCTTCACACATCTTTCCTTTTGTCTGTGGAGCAGAACAGGGCTCTAACTGAAGAAATAATTTGCAGTTTCTCTTAGTCTCCTCCAGCTACAGGAAAATCATTCTGACTGGGCAGCAGCATCTACTTCTCTAACATGTTTCCTATCCTACAGCAAAAGACAGTGACTTTTAAGCAGAAAAATAAGGTTGTCTTTGGTGACTCACTTAACTCTGGTAGTTTAAGATCAGTTTTGAAGGCTCACAGTGACATCTTCCATCTACTCCATTTCTCTCTCTTTCTCTCCTCTGGAGCAGCTTGGCACCTGTGGGTGGTCAAATCACTTGTGGCATCTGTCAACTTGGAGAAAGGCTCTTTGCTTCTGTGAGTTCTGGATAATACCAGCAGCACTGATAATACCAAAGTGCTCAGGCTCTGCATGTGTGATGTTTGACTCAAGCAACAGGGAATTTCCAAGGGTCAGTGTGTAACCCAGCAGTAGAAACCCACAGAGGTCTGCAAATGGGGAAGCTGAAGATACAAGCCAAGGGCAGAGGACTTTAAAAAATGGGATTTAAAAAAATGTGTGTCCTTCTAGAATTGCAAATTTGTTTCCCAAAAGAAATGTAGACTATTGAACACTTTGTTAGACTAAATCCCAACAGACTCCTTTGAGATCAAACAAACAAACAAAAAAAGTTAAGCAATTTCCACCAACTGCCTTTTTAAAGTCTTCTCTTGCTGAAGCTGCCAGAAGAATGAAGTTTCATCTTCCAGGACTGAAAAAATGAACCTTTGTTGTTTGGAAATAAGTCAAATCTATAGCTGGAGTAGACATAGTTGACAAAAAATAATTTTACTGAAAGGTCCAAAATTATTCATGATGTCAGGAAAAAACTGCACCACACGTAGAGACAAAATAAAAAATAGCCCAAACAATCTATTTGGAAAAGCTATTTCATTTTTCATTTTTCATTTTTCATTCTAAAAACACATTTTTAGTCTTTTAAGAAAACCCTGAAGACTTCATAGACATTAAATATCTTCTGAAATAAACAACTCATTTTGGGTTGACTCAAATATTCTATCTTGTCTTGACCTAAAACTTTTATTGTTTTACATTTAACCAAAACACTGAGGAAAAAATTTCCTTGGGTTTGACCTGAACAGAAGTTTCTCTGATATTTGCACCAGCCAACAACCCTAAGCCCATTATTTGTTCAAATTTTGTGAAACAGACAGGGAAGGTGTAAGGTGGACAGTGAGTCATGGTCTCTAGTTTTAACAAGTTGCAGGCTGGGGTTGAAATCTTACCACCTGGAAAGCTCATGGGAAATTTACCACTGACATTGCAGGAGCCAGAACATCATCACAGCCTTTAATCTTCCCCTTTGATGTACAAAAAGCTGTTTGCACCATTCAAAGCAGTTGGTTTTCCCTACAGACTGCCCTGCTCAGTGAGACTGAATTGCAGGAGACCCTCAGCATCTCCCATCCACCTTTTCCTCTCTGAGGCTTAGTGAGGCTCACTTCTGGAGACTTCCAAACTAGACTTTGAGTCAAAGCTTAGGCAACATTTAGGTGTTTCATGTGAGTCACATAGCTGAGAAGCAGCACTGGTGTTGTCACAGCTAAAGTTCCAGCAGAGAATCATGAGATGGTTTGGGTTGGAAAAGACCTTAAAGCCCTTCCCATTTCTCCCCCTGCCATGGGCAGGGACACTTTTTACCATCCCAGGGTGTTCCAAACCCAATCCAACCTGGCCTTGGACACTGCCAGGGATGCAGGGGCAGCCACAGCTGCTCTGGGGAGCCTGTGTCAGAGCCTCACCACCCTCACAGTGAAAAATAGCAAGAAAAAAATATTTTATAAATCAGTCCATGTGAACTCCTTGTTTTGTTCTTGTGGAGTTAATATTAAAATAGGCACCATTCAAACATAATTGCATTTGGTGTGAAATGGACTATTCTCTTCTGCAGAATTACTTGTACAATTAATTCCTTTAATAACACCAAAGGGGAAAATTCTACGTGTCCTTCCTGACGACCTCATGAGGTACAGCCTGCCTACCCATCTCACCTAGGGTTTTGGTTCCAAGCATGTTGGGCAGCAGCAAAGGTTTTGGTTTCCTCTCTGTGCCACGGAGGTAGGAGAAGACAAAGATCTCTAGAGGTAAAACCTGGTTGTGGCTCAGCTGGTCACAACCTCCAGCTTTGGACCCCAGGAATGTCCCACATCCACCTGCAAAGAATTGCAGAGACATGCCAACCAGTGTGAGGAAATATCTCCTGGACACCAAAAATGGCATGGTTTTGCTGGCTGGTTCATTTCCCACTGTGCTCATATGCCAGGACACACTCCTGCAGGCTGCTCGTAAACACTTTCAAATGGACATGCCAAAGGTCTTTCCCTGTTCCCACCATCACCCTTGCTTTTCAGAGACCTCTGTTTGAGCCCTGGGCCTGGCTGGAGCTCTGGAGTGCTGCCAAGGTGCAGATAAAACACTATGATTTCCTTACACAAAATGTAAAGGCACAGGACTGACAGGAGAATTGGCCCCAACTGCTGAAAGCTTTCATGCAACCATCCTTCCTGAGAACTGCATCAGTGGAGGACCTGGCCACCATCAAAGCCTTACAAGGTGCAGGGTTTCAGGTACTGGTGGATACCAGGGAAAGCTGGATGGAGCAGGAGATCAAGGCAGGAGTTTCCCAGACCAGCCCTTTCACTCTAGTTCTGCACCGCTGCAGCTAATACAGGTTTTGCCAGTTATTTCACCAGGGAAAAACATAGATCTTTTTGTTGGCTGACACTGCTGGCAGTAGTTATAAATTGTCTTCTGAAATAGCTGGAGAGGTGTAAGGTCTCAGACATGAGCCAGCTGATGCTATTCCTTCAGCTCAGACCCAGGACCTGCCCTTGGGAGCACTCCCAGGCTGTTCCAGCACCACAGGAAGCAGGCTTGCTCCAACTCCCACCTCAAGTGTCAGCTTTTTCACTGCCAAAATCAGTTTCAAATTCTCCACCACCTCTCAGGGATCAAGCAGCACTTAATAATTAATACTCTGAATGCTTTCAAATCACCTGGAGAAAGAGCCAGCACAAAATCAAACTGTTATGGTCAATGTCACTGTTGGGGCTGTGAAGGATAAGTCCTGCCTGATTGCAGGTTTTCTAGAGCAGATTAAACTTGACATGTCTTGTTTTTTTTCCCCTACGAACAAGTCTCGCCTGTGCAGAGCAAAGCTTAAAATTCATTATTTACTTTGCATGACGTTGACATCACAACAGAGCCCTGTACACTCCGTCTCAATTGATGAAGAGAAGAAGAATCTCCTGTTTTGCATGATGAAGAAAAACTTCTGTAACCATCTGCATTTTCCCCAGTCCATAAGATTGCTACTCCAGGGACAGCCACACTCACCTTATGCCAGTGTGTGGGATGCTCTGAATTTAATTTTTTTTTTTTAATTTGTACTAAAGAAATAGATGCTGTTCTCCCAGTTTGTCTCCCTCTCCATCCTGTGAGATAAAGTTATCAGGAATAATCAGATCATGGAGTGGGGGGCTGGAGTGGAAATTGTACATTAATACTAATGTATCTGGCATTGCAGGAGACACCAAGCCTGCTGTTCCCTCATTGGCCTGGGAATGTTTAACAAGCTCACTACATACCTTTGCTTTGCTTTGCAAAAGAAGAAAACCCTGCACAGCTCCCCGAGCATCTGACAAGAATGCACAGACATAATAATTTCTTTGACCTCAGCCACATGAGTTTCTGAAAAGAACAAAACAGCATCATTTCATGGCATTTACAGTTTAAACCTTTCCTATTCAAGTTTCTAACAAAAAAAGCCAACAGCCCATTCTGGTCATGATTAAAATTCATAGGCTTGCTGCAGAGAACAGATGCAGAAGCAATTTTAGGCCAGTCATATCCCAGCTCTGCAAAATTAATTTGACAGGTTTGCATTAAAGCACTGATCAATATCCACTTTAGAGCAGCAGAGGCTAACTGAGAAAAAATAAGTGACCGGAGTGCTACCAGACGAGAAAAAATGAATCTTTGAGACTTTTTTCCCTCTAAGCTTGCACCTACATCAGAAGTCCTGACCTCAATCCATTGATCGGTTGCAGTTAACATGACAAAAGGCCTGGCGGATATACCAGAGCTATACCTACCAGGGAACAATCAACCCTGATACACTAAATGTTTGACAGAGTGACTAGACTGCTGAATTAGTATTTGCTTTCTGAGGTCTGGCAGGCAACCTTTCCGTCCTGCAGTTTCCTAGATGCTTACAAAAGGGATTATATATAGACATGGTTTATAGAACTTCTCTTAAACTTTCTTAAAGAAGCGCCTCTTAGTATTTTAAGCTGAGACCAAGATAATAAAACTCCACAGCCTTGTGCCATTCCGGGTACGTCTCCGATGGGGGAAAGGTGCATTTCTATTTTCAACTTAATAAGGACAAACAGTTTCATTAAAGTGGTCCAGAGGTTTTTTTTTTTTCATCTGTGGAAGAAGAAGGAAACAACTCAAGGCACCAAACCTACCCCTAGCCTTGCTTAGGAGTGGGAATGACACAATCCATATTGGGGCTTGACTGGAGAGAAACGGCTGGAAGTCTCTGCTGCCCTGGGTTGTGTGGGTTGAGTCCAGCTGAAGAGAGCATTTGTACAACCCCACACACACCACAGGTTCATCAGCACATCACCACAGCAGCTGTCGTGGTCCTGGCTGGCGTCGCCCGTGGAAGGAAGGTGTGCCACTACAGCATTTCCTCACATGGACTTTTTGTCTCACAGGTGATTCTGCAGCCACAAGGAGTGGTTATAACTCACCAGGCACACTTCCAGCTTAACTGCAGCTCTCTTCTTCTCCCGTGGGACACGGGCTGTCCCTGGATGAGAGGGAGTCTGACCTCACCCACCGCACCTCACCGAGCCAACTGCGGAGATCTGCCTGGGGAAGAGGAGGATGACGAGGTTTGGGGGCTTGAAAAGAAAAGTTAGAGTGATTTCCCACCTGCCACTCCTTGTCTGGGTTTGTGCAACATCCCTGGGAGTTGTGTGTAAGGATGGGTGGTGGCCTGGGCTGTGGTGAGGTCTCTCCAGGGCCGCCTCCTTCTTCAGCTGCACCCAACAGCTCCAGCCAACACCCAGAGTAGGGACCAGCACTGCTGGCTGCCACCACATCTGCAAACTTCACCCCACAGACCTGACCCCACAGTGAAAAATCGCTACACAAATTTGTCCTGCTCTTCCATTTTCCCCAGAGTTTGATGCACCCCATGGTGTACAACCTTATACCAACCTAAAGGACCTTCCCTACAAGAGCTGCTGTGAAGATACTTGGCTCGCTGCAGTCTCCAGAAAATTACACATCTGTTTTATTTCTACTCCTGATAATTTTACAATTCTCAACCTGAGCAACAAAATTTCTTGTTATAAACTTGACTACAGTTAGGCATCCATTACCCTTAATCACATACTAATTACCTGACATCACTCCACAGCAACCTGTGAGTCTTATGGACAATGTTTTGCCAGGAAAGATATGAGGTAAAAAGAGTTTATCGACCTGTTGTGAAAGTTGGTGCTGAATACCAGGCATGGAGCAGGACATCTGCTCATTTCTATCGATGTTTAACATACTCCAGTCACAAAAAGGGACAAAATCTCATTAAAATCTGTCATATATACCTACACAGCACAGTCAAGGAAATGGAACAGCCCATCCCATGGCTGAAGCACCTGCTTTATCCTTGGGAAATAGAAGTTTAGTTCCCAGTATTAAAACAAACCTCACTCAAGCCACCAAGGACCAGATTTCTTAAATCTGAGGTGCCTAATTACCTCTGAGTTCAATGGAAAACTGAGTAAGTCTCTTAAATACCATTTAAAATCTGTCCTCAAGCTACTTGGCTCCTTTCTGTCAAATGACAGTCATCGCTTTCCCTAAATTCCCAAGGAGTAACATGAATAAATGTATCAGTCAGCTCCCTCACTCCAGTGATGGAGGGCATGAACAGCCCACAGAGGGACAGCTAAACCCCTCTGCATCTAAAATACACTGAAAATGTCAACTACCATTTACCAGTGCACTAAACATTTGTATGCACAAACAGATGCTGCAGGCATGTAGACACCAGCTGATACATTAAATTTTCTTCTCCCTTGCCTTGAGGATTCTGGTGGAAAAGAAGCTCAGCATGTCTCTGGCTCCCTGAACCCCCCTGCCCTGGGCTGATCCCAGCGTGGGCAGCAGGGCAGTCTCTGGGTAGCAATTTCTAAAATTTCCTGTTGTAAATCATAATTGCTTCTCCTCAAGTCAGAAGTTACAAGCCCTAAAACACCTGGACTTCACTCTTCTTCTGCAGAGCATTTGGGCAGGTTTTAGGCCTTCTGCTTTAGCAATGCCTAAATAAGACAAAGCTCATGGTGTTAGAATAATAGGAATGTTGTCCATGGCAGGGGGAGGAACAAGACAAGGTCACTTCCAACTCAAACTATTCTGTGATTTTATGTTTCTATGCCCAAAACTTGCAAAGAATCACATTTATGGGCCGAATTAACATGGAAAAAATTCTGCTATTCTGAGCATCAAAATAATTCCTTCAACTCCAGCACCTCTTCTAAAGGCATGCAAAGCTTTTTTTTTTTTTTTCAAAACCATGTGAAATAAAAGTACCTGTTGGCAGATGTGGTTGTCTGACCTGCAGATGCAGGTTAAGATGGTGCAACACGAACTGTTGCACAGCCAGTACCAAGGCAGGACACGTTATTTGTTGTCAAACCAGATTTCTGCTAATCTTTCACCCCAGACCCCGAGTCAGACACATGAAAAATGTACCTGTAGTGCAGCATGATGTGTCTGTGGCACTCACAGAGGAACACAGAGGCTGACATACATGGTGTGATTGCCACCACACTCTCAGGCAGGTGCTGAGCACCTTGGCACTGCCTCTGCTAAAGATAAAAGGCCCCAGATATAACCAGTCTTTTACCATGGGCTTTTTTTCTTTCCTCTTTTATTTTTTTAAAGATCTATATTACATTGCAGTGTATATCCCTAAATGTATATTGCAGCACATCAATAAAATGGACCAAATTTCCACCTCATTTGGAGCCATGCCTGTTCTTTATCTCTCTGCAATAAGTTAACCTCTTAAATATTACAACATGCTGCTCCTTATGTCTCTTAAATATTAAACAAGGGCTGTACAAAATAGATTCAAGAACACACAGTAATCAATAGCAATGATCACGAGGGCAGGAAAATGGAACCGTTTAAGGGGTTTTAATCTGGTGAATAAACCTGGCGCTTTCATTCAGAGAAAAAAGTGCAGCCAAAATCCAGCTGAATCACACACTCTCTAACACCAGATTTTCCTCATTTCTCCTGCTTGGCACAGCTAGATTTTAAAAAGGAGTAAGAAGTCATCCAGGAAAAATACCTGCCAAAAATATCCCCGACCACAAACTGTTTCATGCAGTCAATACTTAAGTCTGTGCTTCAGAAATGCTCTGAGGGATATCTTCCATAAACCCCTGACATATATGCATTCCTCAAATCAGATGGGGGCTTCATTTTTTTTCAGAGCCCACTTTTATGATATGAACTTCTCATAACTGAGATACATTAATGTGGTTTTTATGTATACATAAAGATGAGGTCTTTACAGTCGGCTCTGGGACCTATTTTCAAGTGAAATGTGTGTTTAGGTACAGACACATCTGCAATATAAATGTCTTACAAGTGATAGAAGGACATTCAGACTCAGTTGAGATTGTGAACACCTCTCTGAAATTATCTGGAGAACAACCTAAGTTGTATGTGCACTATTAATAATAGAGTGTCCATGACATCATTTTGCTAATTACCCGGGTTTAGTGCACTCCATGTAATGGTATTTGTTTCATTTTTCTAAATGTAGTCACTGTTCTCTGAACAGTTCTTCTGGGTTTTACTCTCGTGGTGGTTAAAGAGAAGTGAAACGAAAGCGTGTCAATAAAAAGGTCATTACATTAATGCATGCACTTATTAACTCCCACCCAGGGAAAAAAGGAGCCAAGTGGCATTGGAGGGGTCTGGGATCCATCATCTGCGTAGAAAGCTCCTTTGAAAATCACTCCTGCAAACACAGAGTCAGGCACGTCACACATCTGCCTCCTCTGGTGCCACTGGACAGCTGCTCCCAAGTCCTTGGCTGAGCCCAAATATCCATGTCTGGATCTCTGTGGTGCAGAGAGCAGACCAGAAGATCACCAGGGTAAATTCCTGTCCTACATCTGTGCCACCCCCAGAGTCCCATGAGCCCTCTATAAGATGCCAATCCCCTCCCAGAAATTCCCATTTTCACCAAGTAACAAATTGCAACAATAACCTGCCACCTTGCCTGGTTTGTGACTTACCATAATGGTGTGCATGGTGATAATCAATTTCACTGCAATAACTATTATTTCTTCACTTATTTTGTAATTGTGAGCGTGCTGATAAATGGATTGGACAGTTACTTAATTTCACAATCTGTATCATAAATATCCTGTCCTGGAGTGTTATTTGTCAGCTCCGGCAGCAATATTCAATCACTGTCAAGAGTGTCCATGTCCAAGGCCAGGCTGAATGGAGCTCTGAGCAGCCTGTTTTACTGGAAGGTGCCCCTGCCTGTGGCAGGAGTTGGATGAGATTAATTTCAGGTCCCTGCCAACCCATACCATTCTGGGATTCTGGAAGTCCCAGACATGCTGGATGCTCACAGTTGAGCAAGACCCCCAACCCAGAGAACTCATCTGAAGCCTTGTAACTCCAGAGATGTCTTTGCATATGGAAAACACAAGCACATCTCCACTATATCTTGATTAAAACCCCTATGATCTTCTTGCTGTCACCAAAAAAAAAAAATAACATGGAGCAGAGCTAGAAAGCTTTTGCCTTAGCAAGGGGGAAGGTGCACCTGCAAGGGAATGGCTCACAGCCCTCTTCAGCCAGGCTCTGGTGAAGTTCACTGCTGTCCTGCTGTGACTTCAGGAGCTGATATCCACAAATTTTATTTAGTCCAGGGAAGGACAGGCATGGTACTGCCATGATTCACCCCCTCAGGGTGTCCAAGACAGGTCAGAGTCATGCCCTGAGGTCCCCTTTCCACTGACTAAAAGGGCATTTAAGGCAGCCCAGGGCAGAGAAATTTAGGTGAGGTGAGTTCCAGGAAAAAAAGCCCTTTGAGCCCAGTGATTTATGCTGACAGCTCCAGCCCATTCCTCATTTTGAGATGGGCCTCATCCTGCTCTGGCTGCTGAGGGCTGGGCACATCCAGACCTCAGCATGTGCACATCCTCTGCACCACTCAGTTTTGAGGCTTTCTGGCTGAGGATTTCTACCTTTGTCTGAAGATCACCAAAGGCCTTGATCTCTGGAGGGTTCCAGTGTGTCCCCAGCACTCCAGGAAAGGGCAGTGGTGAAGGGATGAGGATCCATCTCCAGCTGGGTGCGCGTCCTCAGCACCTCCTGGCAGCCACCACAGGGCTTCTCCCTCTGCCCTTGGAGGATGGCCATGATTTATGGCTGGACATGGCCATGCCACTGCCTCTTCTAGCCCCTTTCTTACTAAAACTCCTACTTTGGTGCATGCAATCCCTTAATGAGTCTCCTCCTGGGTTAACTTGCTGAGTTGAGTCCAGCCTACCTGTGTCATTTTCCAGTTAAACCCTGTATCTAGTAATTTAGGGTTGTTAATATAATTTTTGTTAAGAGGCAGTAGATACTGAAAGGTGGAGCAGACATGCTTGCTCTTTGACCAGTATGCCAATATGAGATTCCCTTTATTGTGGCTTTTTCTTCTTTTTCAGAAAACTAAAATAAGCAAATAAACTACCCCTTGAGTCAGTGTTTGCTTCTCTGCTTTTACCCAGCACAAGTGGTTTGGCTTTCCAGGGTGCTACAAGCATCAAAATTAATTGCAATACCAGGTTTGTGGGTTTTTTGTTTGTTTGGGTTTTTTTCCTGTTTTGTTTGTTTGCTTGTTTTTGTTTTTGTTTTGTTTTTTTTGGTTTGGTTTTGTTTTGTTTTGTTTTGGTTTGTTGTTTTTTTTTTTCTTTTACTATGACTCTTATTATTGTGGAAAAAGAAGAAGGAGAGTTTCTATTCTTCTTGCTGAAATAAGCAAATACTCATTTCATTGCCAGAGGTGCCTTGTAATGTCTTTTTAGATGTCTTCAGTAAAAGTCTCCTTGCCTCCTGTAAGTTAAAGAAAATGTACAAGCTGCCACTCTTATGCTTTGTGAGAGAGGGGAAGAGAATGTGGATAGAGATTTTCCTGTTAAATTTTGTCTGCCTCTGCCTTATGGGAACTTGAAGCATATCCACTGTAAAATGTTGGTTGCTTTAGAACATCACTCCCACTGATGCTGCCTTCCCTTCCTCCTGTAAATAAAATAAAACAGAAAATTCAGTAACCCAGTCATAACCTAGTGTTTAAGGACAGTTCAGGCACAGTTAATTTGACTGTTGGCTAATAAATATATTAATATATCACCCTTCCAAATACAGAGGAGACCTTTCAAACTTCAGCATCATTGGCTAAATGCCTGAAGGGGAAAAATGACTTGAAAGAACTTAATTCAAAAAATCCTTTAGGCCACACTGTTGCATCTTGCAAGCCAGCAAAGATGCAGACAGCTATGAAGAGAAAGACATCAATAAATAATCAGGGGTCTTAGACTTTTAAATGGGAATCTGAGCACTGCAACCCAAAGGTAAATTGAATCTTTTCCCCATCTTCCTAGCAGGTGCTCACGCCTGTGTAAGCCATAAAACTTTGCTCATTGTAAATGTAGCTTGCCCTTTCGACAGACATTTTTACATGGAAATGGAAAGTCTTAGCTTGAGACTGCTCAAAGGCATCTTTGCCAGCAGCAACTCCTGTTTTATATTTTGAAAGGCTTTTTTTTTCCTTCATCTTTTCCTTCCCTCTTTCTCTTTGCCGAGGGATATCTGAATCCTACTTAAACATTTTTCTGTGGTAAACAGCTTTAAAAAAGTGAGCTGTGCTACATGCAGTCACCAGTGCTTGTCACCACTGCATTAAAGGTGAGACAGCTGAGGCAATCAGTGAAGAAATGAAATGTCTTTCATTTCTCTTCCTGACAAAACTGACTGGACAATAAGCTTGCCATTGATGCTCACTGAAGGAAGCTGTAGGTGAATTTCATCAGTTAATTAGTGTTTATACCCATTCAGGTGCACCATGAGATGGTGCCCTGGGTAGGATGAAGAGTTTTGGCTGTGTAACAGGAGAGGCACCTGTTCCTACTCATCCCCTTCCTTATGGACTATCAAAAATGCAAAGCTGCTTTGCCCTCAACTTACCCATAACTGCAATATAACACATAATATTGTACTGAAACAATGTTCTTCCAATTATTATTACATTTGGAGGTGCCTGTGGGAGCTCTGGCTCCAATGTGGGAGGTGGGAGAGTGGACAGGACACTTTCATCCGAATTCTTCCACTCCTGGATGAGTCACCTGATGTGTGCATGGTCATAAGAAAAAAAAAAACTGAAAAACCTGAAGCTGCATCTATGAAGCTGTGTGGAAACTGCACCTCTCCAACTCCCCCATACCAGTTATCTCAAGTGAGTGTTAACTCTGAAGCCTAATGTCCTATTTCTGAGGAGGAACTCAGTGTTTTGCAGCAACTTCTTTTTTTTTTTTTCCTGCAGTGTGCAGAGGCACTGAGGTGAACAGCAAGCCATGAATAAAGCTCAAAGCAGTCCCATGTCACGTCCCAATTTGCAAGCCAAAAACTTGATGTTTCACAGTGGAATTCTAAATATGACCTCCACGTAAGTGGCTTTCCCTGCACTAGGATGAGAGCTTATAGTCTGTAATTAAATGCTGTTTTCCCTTGCATCTTTATTGCCAAGGAATTCTTCATATATTCCTTGACCACAAGAGTCTCTTGGCTGCTGCTCACTCCTCCTCGTTGGGTCAGAATGTGAGGATTTTGTATGTCCTGAGACAAACCTGTCCCATGAGGTCCACAATGAGGTTTTTTTGCTCAAAACCTTCACTAAGTTTAAACACAAAACTGACATGAGGGGTGATTTGAGTTTGCTGTTACAATTTATTTTGGGCTAGATTCTGCCCTCTTTAGACCAAAGCCAAATCCATAGTCTTTCCAAGGCCAGAGTAACTTCAATGTTCTTTTAACACTGGATACTTGAATTGTCTGTGGGCTTTTTGTCTGCTTTCAGTATTTGGTAAGTGTGATACCTTTAATAAAGACCCTTCTTAGAGAAGGAGACTGGTTAAAGAAAAAAGCTGCCTTCTCTGCCCAGCCCTGCACTGTGATTCCCAACATCCCATACAACTCCTCTGGGAAACTCCTTGATACAGACTGTTTCCTACAGTCCACAAAGATATTGCAAAAAACCATGAAAATAAAAATCCCTTGTGGGCTCCTATATAAAATTCCTACTACCAGACATCAGCTCTGGCTCAGAGAGTCCTGAGCCGTGAACTGTTGAAGGTAGAAAATGTAGGAGAAGTAGCTCAACATGCCTATCTTTTTCTTACATCCTTCCCTGTTGGGTTGGTTCTGGCCACCACTGGAGGAAGGTTTTGGGACCAGCAGGGATTTTTTGTGTGTAGTGTGTTATCATGCCTGTGTGTAGGCATGATAAGAAGGTAATAGATTCAAACTTGCTGGACTCTTTCCTTTCCTCCTTTTGACATATTCCCTCAGTACAAGTTACCTGAACAATCTGGCAGCAAAACACAAACTCAACATTTCATTCCTCCAGACCTCCTCTTCCCACCCCTGACCCATTTCTTTCCCATACAGCAACTTTCTTGGGACTCCACTGGCATGAAGTCTCCAAACAAGCAACAAGCAGCAAGAACAGATGAATGTTTAAAAACAACAATCCTATTTTCATGCAAATGTCCTCTGTGATAGAGAAGAAAGGAAGAGCAATATTGTATATTGGAGGTGGAAGCAAACTGTTTCTAAAAGTAGACTGTCTTTCAAAGTTTTCCATTAGGCATTCACTCCTTGAATAATCTCTGTGAGCAGAGCTCATCCCCACCTGAGGAGGCAGCCTGATCCATATGCATGAGGATCTCCAGCAAGAGATGCAACCTGCAGATCTGCATCTCATTTGGACTCACTGTGGTCTGGTCAGTCCTGGCAAGGGGTCAGTGCTGGGCAAAAACTTGTCCCAGATTTTTCATGATCATCAAATGGAAAAAAATGCCTTTGCAATACAGTGAGCCAGAATGAAAGGTGGTAAAACAAGGGCAGAGATGAGGACAATTAGAAAGTTTTTGCTTCCTCCATCAGCCCACAAACCAAAGAGTTTTTTAATAGAATCACAGAATCATTCAGGTTGGAAAAGCCTTCTGAGATCAAGTCCAGCCATTCCCCCAGCCCTGCCAAGGTCACCACTGACCCATGTCCCCAGGTGCCACATCCACATGGCTTTTAAACCTTCCAGGGATGGAGACTTTCTGGACAGCCTGTTCCAATCACCCCTTCAGTGAAGAAATCTTTCCAATCTAAACCTTTCCTTATGCAACTCAAGACAGTTTCCTCTTGTTTTGCCACTTGAGAGAATAGGCTGACATTCCCCTCCACACCACCTTGCTTTGAGGCTATTCCCCCTGAAAGGAGCTCCAAAAGGAGATACATACAGAGGGGTGAGCATCTTCTGAGCCACATGGCAGGAAAGATGAAAACCAGACTCTTCAATTCTGCCTACGGAAGGGGTTTATTCCACTGAATCACCATGGATGTGGCTACACATTTGTAGACTGGTAATAGTGCAGGGGGTCAAATCAGCTTTATCAAGTCCTGGTGTGTGTCCTCACTGTATCCCATAGAGTTTTGGACTGCTTTTGCAGGGGCCCTCTTGGAGCTGACTGTCTGTGGCTGTGTGTGCTAGGACGTGTAGGTTCAACAGATGGCATAGCAAGAGAAAAATCAGATTTTTCCATATTCTTTCCATCACTTTAGTGACATGAAATGTCTTGGCTTCATACACCTGAAACACCCAAAATATCACCTGAATTTCTGTGAACAGATGCAGAGGTTTGAGGTGTCCATGTGCAAATAACTTGTTACTAACCAGCTCCAAACACAGCCAGTGGGTGAGTCCTTGGAACTTGAGGAGTTCAAACCAGGAACAACTGTACATTTTTTAAGCAGTGATAACAATAAAAAAATATTTAAAGTCTGCACCAAAGTAGCTGTTTGTGAGGGTCTGGCCAGAAATTGCATTTCTAGGATTTATAACAAATGCATGATATTTATTGTCATTATTGCAACGCTCAGCCTCAAGTCTCATCCCCTTCCACAAGGCAGGAAAGCTGTAATTCCCCACACTGACCATGTTTTGAGAGGCTGTCTCATGTCTGCTGATCTCATACCTTTATTTTTCTTCCATTTTTTATATTTGAAATATATCAGTTTAGGAGCTAGACCAGAGTTTTACTGAAGTAACTGAGAATCTTGTCCTCGTTTTAACTCTTGGCACAGGGGGGCCAGAACATGACACAGGGCACAAAGAACAGAGTGAAGGGATTTCTCTAGTCCAAGGAAATGTTCTTAATTGCATCCTGAAAGCATTCCCACATGCTCCTATTTGTGTCTGCAGTAGGCAAACCTCCATTTGAATGCATTTCTCAAAGGTGGTGCTTCCCACAGGGAATTGTAGCCAGCCTTGGGCCTCAGCAAGAAAGAAAGAAAGAAAAACCTAAAGAGCTCTTCATCTTCCCTTGAAACCTCTGTGGAGGCTCTGTTTCAGAGCAAAATCACCCCTCCAGCTGCTGATGAAGCTTCCCAAGGCAGCAGCTAGTTGTGACTTCCCAAGTCCTGACTTCCTCAGCTGTGGCACTGGGGGACATGGGTCAGTGCTGGCCTTGGCAGTGCTGGGGAACAGCTGGAACCGATGATCTTAGGGGGCTTTTCCAGCCTCAAAAATCCTGTTTCTCACAGCAAGAGGCTGGGATTATTTCCCAGTGCTGGTTGGCAAGCCCTAGGGGCTATGAGATCATTTTCAATGTAAATGTGACCTCATCATGATTGCTTACATTAAGGATCACAGTACTTTGCAAGTCATCCTAATAAATTCACTTATCTGCCTGAGGAGGAGCGAGTCATATATCTGGTCTTTGACATCTGCTTTTCCAGGGGCTGTGAAAACCCAGCTACTCATTGCATGTGCTCATCCATGGACACTAATGCCATGGGATAATTTTAGACAGAGAGTATTAGAAATAAATGAGCAACCAATCTATATGAAATAAATTATAGTGAAGCAATGCCCAGGTCAGGCTATCAAAAACATCAGAAATCCCTTTTTGGAAGTATCTGTTCCTTGATTTAAAAGGGTGGGAATGCCAGTTGAGTTTGACAATGACTCTTCCCTTTCTGTGGGAAATGTGAATTTCCATGGGATTGCTGCTTTTGCAGGAGTAGGGGGCCCTCTTTCCTTACTCAGCTTCACATCCCTGGGATACTGTTGACCCACCAAAGGTGGCTATCTGGTCTTGATTTCTGGCAACTGAATAATTCAAGAGCAATTTATCTGCATTTTCAGGAGTGTTCAGGGAAGTCACTTCACAATCATTTACAGCTCATGTGCTATGGTACTGGGGAAGACTCTCTCCCTGTTTCACTCGCTTGATTGATGAGTCTCAAAATCTCAGAAGAATCATAAATTCCAGCGACAAATAATCATGCATTAGGAAAAAAAAAATATCAATGCAATCACTGTTTGTTTTTTGCCATTCACTACTTGATGTAATTTTAGTCTTGCAGGCATCCAGTCAGACTCAGTTACAGTATCGTGTTTGGGGGGGTCAATTATGAGCAGTAAGAGTGGACACTGTGAAAAATTCATAACTGACTGACTGGAAAAAAAAATCTCTTTTCAGGTGAAAATTTATCAAAGAAACAGTGTCTGATGAATCAGCATTAAGTAATGAACAGTGAATAGGGGTAAATATACCAGACCTGTTGTGAATGAAAACTGCCAGCACCAGTCTCAGCCAGAAAAACCCAGCTTTTAGCTAGCTTTTTGATCCAGACTGTGGGCAAAATAAGGGAAGTCTTTCTTTGGATGGCTCCATTCCTGCATCAGGCTCTTTTCACCACAAAGTTTTCCTCTCCTGCACAACTTGGCATGCAGTGTGTGTTCTCCATAAAGCGCTTAAAAGTGAAGGTAATTCAGCTGGTTTGCTTCCCTGCCTAGTGGGAGCTTTGCTCAGCGCTCAGAAATGTATGCAAGTGTGTGACTAATGTACAGCAAAAAGACTCAGGATGGAGCCACTTTATTCATTGTTTGTTATTGTTCTTTGTTGCTCAGTGTTTTGTAAATCCCCCTGGTTATGGAGACGTTTTTATTAGAGAATACATTTTTTGAAAATGGGGTTCCGCAAAAATGAAATTTCAGAGGTGTGTGTCTCAGCATTGATTTTTCTATTTGTAATAACACACTATAGCATATCTTGTTTTATATCAAGAGGATAAAATGTCCCTAACACAGTGATCGCCATTCTGTGGTAATGGATAAAGCCTGTTTATGAGATGTCATTTATTCCACAATAGACAGTAAATAAAAGCCATTTCAAGCTTCGGTTAAATCAAAGCTTGTTCGGGATTTCAGCAGATTTGCAAATTACCTTTGGGACCATTTTCAGATTCAGTTGTTTTCCCACATGCTATTGACTACCCATGTTTTACTATAAATACTACTTCTTGCTCTTTCTCTCTCTCTCTCTGTCTCATACCAAACCCTGGGATTGTAGAGGGATTTGTAAAGACAAGCAGATGAAGTAAATACACTGTATTAAAATTTCTTTCCTGTCAATGTAACAGAAATAAAACCACAAGTTTTGATGGCAGACTGAAAGCAAAACAACAGGATCCTGGATGCAGTATTTTGGAAAATCCAGAGGTCTTTTTGAGATCTTATAAAAGCACCAAGAGAGGTACAGCAGAAACAAAGGTTTTGTCAAAAAAAAAAAAATCTACTAAAACTACCTCACGTCAGCTACTTTGGCTTTGGAATTTATTGCTGTTACTGGATATAGTCACGGGAGGATGTTGGGGCCACATATTCCTTTCTTGCTCTGCCTTTTAGATGGAAGAGTTAAGGTCAACATACAAATGAAGATGAAGAGTCCTGGGCTTCTGGACTCAATGGGCTGAATTAATAAAACAAAATAAAATGTTTAATCAGAATGTCACACATATGGTGATATTTATAAACACTGAGGCAGGAACATCAGGTGTTTTAATTTTGGGTGCATTCTGCTTGTTTAAGAAAAAATGGGTTACTTGTGAAGAAATGCACTTTAGGGTCAAGAAAACTTTTTGGAAAATTCAGAGTGCTGTCACCTGATAGGAGAAAAGTCAAGATGGTTCATGGCACACTGTTTGGAACAAAAAGGCTTTATTTTTTTCTCTAGAAGGTTCACAGTGGGTATAAATGAGCATATAGAACAAATGACTCTCAGCCCATTAGAGCATGGACCTTTGTGGCTTGAAATGTCCTCTCCACTTCTACTTTTCCTCTGCTTTCATTAGAAAATCTTACAAAGGAGCGAGATGTTCTGGTTGAGAGCCTTTGAAATGTCCCATTTGACCTAAAAACTTATGATTTCCAAGCCACCAAATATTCTGAAACATACAGGAGGGGATTTATACTCTCACAAATTTATTCCTTCCTTTTGATAATTTAATCCAAAAATCAGTTATTCCTTTCTATCCACTAGGGAAGTAAAATTGCAGTGGGAAAGCATGACAGGTTCCCTTCTAGTACATACACCACAGAAAAACATCCCATAAAACCATTTACTCGAGTAACTCAGCCTTGGAGAGATAAATGCAGATCCACCATTCTGTAGAAAATAATGTGAATGTCATGTTGTGGTTGAGGAAAGCAAAAATAAAGAGCTCCCATCCTCCCTGTAGGACACTGCATTGCAGGATCAGCAACTGGACAGTCATTTTTAATTCCTATAAATAGTTTAGCACCTTTAAAAGTGGCCATGCATTGTCCTGGCAGGTGTCCTCTGTGTCTTAGTGATCTTTAATCCAGAAATTCCAAAAGGAATCTGTTCACTGTAAGAAATGTTAACAAGGTCTTTAGGATTCTTAGAACCATATTCCTGAGCATTTTATTAGTTTCTGGAACTCAAGAAGCATGGTGTCCTGCCCTTTGACTGGACTTTGAACAAAATTCATGGGGAACAGGAAGGGAAATTGATATCAAAGATGATACTTGGGCAGAGCCTTTGAAATCCTTATGATAATACATGTAAATATCACAGTCTCTGAAATATAGCAGCAAACTGTGTAGGGAACCAAGCAGATTTCCAATGGAGGACCTTCTTCTGTTTCTGTGGAATCTCATTCAAAATTACCTCATTCTCTCAGAAATATTTCTGCTGGGAAGAATCAGGGATTTTTAAATTGTTGCAGGAGAATTTTTTGGATCCCTGTTGGTGTGGAACCACTTTGAGGAGAATCCTTCTGATAGTTGCCCAACCACAGTTTATTTCAGAGGTTTTGCATTTTCACCAGAATCCTGACTTTCATTCTGTTTCCAAAAAAAACCTGCTTTGAAGCACTATAACCTCCCAAGGGTTCCATCATCCCCAATGTCCTTTGTAACATCTCTGTGCTTGTGCAAGCTTTGATGCATGAGGGGATTCCCTGGGACCAGTGATCTTCCCAAAATTACATCCCTTGCCCATTTTGCAGTTTCACCCAGTTTTCACCCAGATTTCAACAATGTTGGAGCAAAAGGCTGCTCTACACAGATGTTTGACCAGGAGGAGTTTTTGAATATTGGCTACTCTTTTAATATTTTTAATATATCAGTTGTCCACTCAGGGAGCAAATATGATGCTGAATGATCTGGGCAGAAACTCACACACAGAGCTGTTCATAGACAAATAATTTTAAATATATTGACCATTTTTTTCTTTATATTTCTAGGAAGAGGATTTATATAGTAGAATTTCACTAGGTATAGCAGATATATCCATTCCCCATTACAAGACAATTATACTTATTCTCAGCATTACTGTGGTACAGAAAAGAACTCAAGAGGAAGATAAAAAAAAGTCAGTTCTGGATATGGCACAAGAATACTGAGTGTACTGCTCCAATTTCTTTACAGTTTTGCCTGAAAATACCATTACAGTTAAAGTTGTGTCAGCACTTTCATTAGAAATCCAGTTTTGATTTATAACGCTGGCTGCAAAAAATTTGCTGCTGGCTGAAATTCAGCGTGAGGTCTCTGGCCAGGGGAAACATTTTAAACATTTTTTGGGAGATGGTTTGAAACAAGTTCTATTACTCCAATGTTACACAGAAGATTTCCTTAGATTTCACCGGGTGAAGCTTGGTTTTGGGGGTTTTTTTGGTGGGTTTTGTTTTGTTTTGTTTTTTGTTTGTTTTTGGTTTTTTTTTTTTTTTGTGGTCTTTTGTTTGGTTGGTTTTTTGGGGTTTTTTTGGGTTTTTTTTGGTTTTTTTTGTTTTTTCGGGGTTTTTTGTTTGTTTGTTTGTTTTTTAATTTTGTTTGGTTTTGGGGTGGTTTTTTTTGTTTTTTGGTCTGTTTGTATGTGGGGTGGTTTTTTGGTGGTGTTTTTTTATTGTTTTGTTTTTGTTTTTGTGGTTTTGTTTTTGTGGTTTTGTTTTTGTTTTTGCTTTTGTATTTTTTACAAAATGAACAGAATCAAAGGGTTATTTGGACAGATTACCTAATCATTTAAGTTCATGTCCTGGTTTTGGCTGGGACGGAGTTAATTTTTTTCTTGGATATTTCAAATTATTACCTTAAAAATCTGGAGGCTGCGCCAGAAATCCCAGGATTTCCATCAGGGAGCACCACAAAAACTAAGAAATGCTTAAAGCAATAGTCAGCAAGCACACACTTTGGTGCTCCCAGCCCATTAACAAGCGTTTAAAGCGCTTCAGGAAACTGTGCTCAGTGTCTCTGCTACTCCTGCTTTATTAGCTGGGCATTAGCAAGCCCTGGCAGCACGCAGGCTGCACGGTGTTGCTTGGATTAATTTAGTGCTGGTGAGTGGTGTCAGGCTGACAGGGGACAGGGACAATCCATCACCTGGACGGTTACAGGAGGCAGCTCCCTCTTCCCTGCGGGCGCCGTGCTGGGAAACAAGAGCATCACTGGGCCCCTTGTCCCCCCAGCCCCTGGGTGAGAGACACCAGCCTGGACAGCAATTAAACCATTCCTGCTGTGGACAGCCACCAGAAACTCCAAAAAGACCACAGGCCCCCAACAGAACAGCGGCAGAGACAGCACGGAGCTGGAAGATGTGACCACAACCTGCTGCATATTCAGCTATTGATCACAAAATCATGGGATTGTTAAGGCTGGAAAATCCCTCTAAGATCACTAAATCCGAACATTAGCTCAGCACCACCTTGGTCACCATTAAAAAATATCCCAAAATGGCACATCCATGATCTGTGCAATGCCTCCTGGTGGAGTTCTGCTATTAGGAATGGCCCTGTGGAATTATTTGTTACATTCTGGTACTGGTTTCTAAACAAAAGATATCCATCTATACTCCAGATGCCTGCCTTCCAAAAAAGCTTCATCTACGTGATGTAACAGTGTAATACAGGAGAGGCTACAGAGGACCTGTGAGATTTTGAGATTAGAGTCCTTCCTTCCTTCCTTCCTTCCTTCCTTCCTTCCTTCCTTCCTTCCTTCCTTCCTTCCTTCCTTCCTTCCTTCCTTCCTCCTCCCTCCCTCCCTCCCTCCCCCATCCAGCCATTTGTTCCAACATTGATACTCCAAAGCAAAGGAAGCATCATCCAACACAAACTGCACAAACATAGGATGGTATTTGGAAATTTGATGATAAATGTTATGGAATCATATAATCACTTCAGCTGGAAAAGCTCCCTAGGTTTATCAAGTCCAACCCAACACTCCAAGGTCACCACCAACTCATGTCCCCAAGTGCCACATCTACATGGGTTTTAAACCCCTCCAGGAATGGGGACTCCATCCCTGCCCTTGGCAGCCTTTTCCAGGGCTGGGCATCTCTTTCAGTGAAAAAATCTCTCCTAATATCCAATCCAAACCTCTCCTGCTGCAGTTTGAAGCAGATTTCCAAGGCAAATTAAAGAGGCATGGAAATGTGGTCACTACACTTTCAGACTGTCAGAACAGACCTTGCCTGTGTTTGGGCCTCAGTCAATTTCCAGGCACAACTTGTATTTAGGGTGGTCCAGAGATCCATCCAGGAAAACATTTTGTACAAGGCAGCCCTGCATTGGATCAGGCCACACCATGCCAGTGATCTGCAGTGACAGTGAGGAACCTCAGGTACCCTTAACTTATTATATGGTCATTTATTAAACACTGGGGACCCTGGATAAGGAAATATGAGCATGCTGACATGTCCACCAGGTGCTGGCACACTGCAGAAGATGAACCTTCCCTGCAGCAAATAGCTGCATGTTATTATCTAGACTGTGTGAATTCTGGGGTGGGTACTGCATCTTACAGGGAGCACACACTGCATCTGGCACGAGGGTGTGCTAACCTCAGCTGGAAACTAGAGATGTTATAACAACATAGAAGTAAATTAGCAGAATCTGTCAAAGTATTCTTGGCAAAAGATTCAAAATAAGTATAAATGTTCGTGAAAATGCAGTGACAAATTTACTCCTCTTTCTCCAGTGTTTCCCACTCAGGTTAAGGTGCAGAGAATAAACAAAAATTCAGAGGAGAAGATGAAGGGGTACATTTGAGAGCACTGTCCTCAGGGAGCCTGGAGGTCTCTTGAGGAAGGTATTGGGAGCCCTTATGTAGTGGTTTTCTTTCACCAATTTAAGATTTCCCCAATTTTTCCCCAATTTTGAGATTTTCCCAACCAATGCACTGGTGGTACCCCTGGATACCCCACAGACAGAGAGCTGGGTCTCACCAAGGCTGAGGGCTGTGGGAGCAAGGCTTGGCATGAGGATGACTGAGGCAGCAGCTCTGTGAGGCATGGGGAGACAACAACCCTCTTTTTTGCTGTGCAGAACCCCCACCACCCATCCCCAGGCACACCCAGAGGTCCAGCACTGCCCCACTGTGCACAGGCAAACAAAACACATCCAACTTCCACAGCTCTGCAACTGGGGTCTTTTTAATGCCACAGCTCATGTAAATAAAATCCTTTCACTGTGAATCTTAATTAAGGGAATGATTGTTTCTGGCCATCGCTGGAAAGGCAAATGTTTTAATTGGTTCTGATGTCTTTCCCTGAGAAAGCTTTTTCCCTCCCCAGAAGCCATATATCCCAGGGAGATTGCTTTTCCCTGCTGCCTGTCCTGTGAGGGTCCAGCAGTGGCAGAGAAAGGAGCTGGTTTAAGGGGTTATGGAGTGAAACATGCACATGAGTTAAAGAGCAGGAGCCGTTTAAGATCCCGAAGTGTCATTAGCAGTAACATGTCACATAAAATGAGGTGCGGATTTCCATTTTCATTTGAACTTCAGGTGTTTAGTAATCCAGAAGCTTTATTTAAGGACTGACCTTTAACCTGGCCTGTCATTCCAATTGCAAGGAGTTGATGGCCACTGGGAATCAATGGGCAGCATGAAGGTCACTTCCTAGAAAAACTGTGGCTATCAATGTGTCAGTTCCAATGAAGTATTATAACAAAGCAGGCAAAGAGCCTATCTGGGTCTACGAGGCACCAGCTTGCTCTCAGGCTGCCTCCCCATTTTCATCTATTCCACAAACACAAATAGAAATAAGCTGTTATTTAATGATATGTGTTTCTGAAGGCATGTGCTGTTTCCAGCTCTGTGAGTGGCACGAGAAAGGGGTGGTTAGAAACCCAGCACTCACTGATCCAGCTGCTGGCAGAGGTCCCCTTACTCCTCCACACAAAGCACTGCAGCAGAGCAGTCGAGGGGCCCCTGATCCAGTGAGACCTGGACAGCCCCTCCTGGCACAGCCATGTCGTGCCATGGCCACAGAACCATGGAATTGTTTGTGTTGGAAGGGACCTTAAAGCTCATTCAGTTCCACCCATGGGCAGGGACACCTTGCCCTCTCCCAGGCTGCTCCAAGCCCTGTCCAGGATGGCCTTGGACACTTCCAGTGGGGCAGCCACAGCTGCTCTGGGCACCCTGTGCCAGGGTTTCACCACCCTCATTGTGAAAAGCTTTTTCCTTGTGTCTTATCTAAAAAAAACCTCCTTCAGTTTACAGCCATCACCCTTGTCCTATCCCAGTGCAAAACTGTTTTTCCTTGGTGACATCCAGGATGGAACACAAGCCCTGAACTGGATCTGTCTGTTTGCAGCACCTCCAGGTGGACACAAAGACCAGCCTGTTCAGGAGGAGAGGAAGGAGCACTGCAAGAGGAGCACACGTGCATGGGGACAGGGCAAGAGAGGCACAATGATGGGATGGTGTTAGAGTCACAATGAGCTCAGCGCACTTCCCCAGGCCTGAAGAAGGAAAAAAAAGGTCAGCCTGGCCTGGCCACACTGCTGTGATTAAAATGAGCATTTACTGACACAAGAATTTGCTTTGGAGGTTTCCACAGAGTTTCTCATTTGCGTGCTGGCCAAATTCTGCGGCATCTCTGCAGTCAATTTTGTTTGCAATCGTGTAAAAAGTGGGTTATTTTAATTTTGGCTGAAGTCTAAGAACTTTAAGCTTTTATGAGCAGAATCCCAAGAAATCAGAACCCATCTCTGGCTGTGGACAATCTGTATTAGATGACCACTTTAGGGTGGTCTGGGGAAGAGTAGGGGACTAAAGCCACACGTGTCTGTCAAGGCCAAGTGAGTCCCACCATGAGAGCTGGTGAAGCAAATCCCAGCCAAGGGACAAGAGAGCAGCCAGGAGCTCCTGGGATGGACACTGCAGAATGTCCCAGGCACAAACACACCACCCTGCCTCATCCCAGTGCCACGTGGAGGGCAGGTGCAGCCCCTCTCGACATGCCAGCTGCTCCTGCACTGGGGAAGATTTTGATTTGTAGGGTCAAAGACAAACATAATCATTAGTCAAAATCTCTCAATCTCCCACCATGCCTTTGTGCTGGTTTTCAGCATGCAATTCTTTTCTGCAATCTGTCTCAGGGGTTTGGAAATTCCCTTTTAGGAAAGTTCTTTGGAAAGCCTTTTGAAATACCTTTCTAATAGTTAATAGTTACAATAATTTTTTATCAGCCTTCTCATATTCTTGCAAAGCTTTCAAGATCTTCTCCAGTAAATCCATTCTCTAAAAATTGTGCAAAACAGAATTTTAATTGGAATTTCTTTTCCAGTCACAGGAACTGGAAAGAAAATGTTTATATTGTTGAACTTACTGTTTGTGTATTAAATGTCTGCTTAGATCACTGAGCATGCAGATCCTCTAAGCAAAATCAATAGGAAGTTTATGCCTGTCTGTTATATGGATATGAAAACCTCTGTAAAAGGTCAACTTGACACAAATTAATGAATCCTGAACAAATCCAAAGTTTCAATTTTGAATTAAAAATTGAGAAACGTGACCAAAAGGTACAACCAGAGGTTTAGGTTTCTGACAAAAACACATATATATACATTGGAACAGGATCAGAGAGAGAATGTTAAAGCATTTCTTCTGTGGAGAAAATACACCCTGAGCAAAAGTGAAAGAGTAAAATACAGTTATGTTGTCAAGAAGCAGCACAATTTACTAAAGATGTGATTTTAGTATTGGTGTCCAGTTTAAGCACACAGAAAAAGTGGAGTTCAAATACTCAGAGGGCCCACCTGCCCATTATCCTGCACTCCATCAGCCTCCAAGAATTTCAGTCACTGAAGAGAGGAGTAGAATCCCTTTAGGAATTTAAACAGGCGAGTCAGATCATGCATGGAGATAATCTGTCACACTATTATTTATATTTCATGATACTTTCTTTCAAACTCCTTTATTTCCTCTCACTTACATTCTTTGTGTCCTCTTATTAAGGAAAAAAAAGTATTTATCATGCAAAGGGGCTGTTCTAAAGCTCTCTACACATACTTACCTGCCTAATCCTAGTTATAAATGATCAAGATTAGTTCTATTAAATGGATTTTAAAATGTGTTTATTCCCACACCCTGCCCCTGATTTGCACATTGAAACATTGGATGCTAAACACAAAGGTGAACACATCCTTTTTGCAAAAAAATGGAAAGAGCACAATTCCTTCCTCTGGTAGCAAAACCAAGTTATTTTGGAGATCCTGAAACAGACTGAGGTTGGCACCTCAGGTTCAGTAGAATTGCATGGAGTGGGGTATGTTCTGTACATTGAGATACAGTGCATTTTTTATTTTGCCCTTTTCTTTCTGGCTCTCATCACGCTGAAGGCTCTTTACCACTTTCACCTTAGATGCACTTTGCCTAATTTACACAATGACAGGTCCCTCTGTGCACACACAACAGCAAACCCACCAACTCCAGAGCAAACAAACCCCACAGGACGGGCAAGTGCCGAGGATGCTGCCGCACCAAGGAATCAAGATAATCCGGGCTGGTTATTGTTATGGCTATTTTTCCCTTCTGTTGGAGCTGGAGATCCCCTAGCAAAGACCTGGAAGCAGGCTGAGTTTCCATGCAATAAAGCAGCAGTGAGAAAAGCTCAGAGTAATTAAGTGGCTGACGCACAGAAGAAGCCGTTACAAAGATTTGACTAAATTGCCCATTCATTAGTAGCACGGCATGGAAGGAGAATTACAAATAGACAATAGAGCCTGCAGTAATTCAATCTAACCTTGTACTTACAGAAAACAATGAGATAATGAACAGAAAAATTACCAGGCACATATTGCATTTTGTGGAAGGCAGGAAGAGGGAGGGGGATCGGATTGGGATTGGGGGGATGGAGGGGTGGAAGTGGGGGGTGCCGGCGAGAGCGGCCTGGCACATGTAACACTAATGGCATCGCTCAAGCTGAGCAAACATTTCTCCAACACAATCATAGTTCTCAGTCTAAGGGCCTCTGGGGAGCTGAGATGAGGCTAGATCGTGAACAAAAAAATGTAATTTATAAGGCGTCTGTGGACTGGAATTTATCATCGGATCCGCTCGCCGCCGCTCAATTGATATGTAGTTGATTTCAAACAACACCCCCCAGGCGCCCACAGGGAACATTTTTTAGATTTTACGCTTGGATATATCTGTTTAACTCACCATTTACCAAAACAACGGCTGATGACAGCACAAACAAGTCACTCCGGGAAAAAAAAAAATACACAGACATACACAGGCACACGCAAACTCGCCTAGATAGGACTGAGCCAGGAGGGTTAGGGCTTTGCTGGGGTTATGGGGAGGGGAAAAACAGAGGCAGAGGCTGAAGTTGGGGTGTATTTTGCATGGAAGACATGGGTGAATCATCCACTAATTTTTTAGCCAGCCTTGGAGCTCTCCACTGGTCTTTTTTGCATTTACTTCTCAATGTAGGTATCACATGGAGCAGGTGTTGGAAGTGGTGGCTCTGGGAGGAGGCTGTGGGGTGAGGCGGCCTGGATGAGGGTTCAGTGTTGAGGGAGTTTTGCAAAGCACAGCAGAGCGTGTCCAGCCTTTGTCTTGACAGCAAGATGTCCCAGCATCACAATCCTGCTGGTTCCTGAGGTATTCCTGAGGTCCCGGCACTAGTGGGGAGCTGGGGGGCATCAGTTGGAGCAGGGAGAAGAAAAGCCAACCCTGTATTTTGGTGCCCCCAGAGATTCAAAACCAGCCTCCAGATTTTGTAAGGGATCTCATTGCCTGAACTAATAAAGCGCTGCTACTTCCCATCTTACACAAGAACTTGTGAAATTCCCACAGATGAATTTTACCATGAATAACAAGAAATCTCCTCTGACCAAGCCAGTTCACGCAATACATTTCTGTTGCATTTACTCTCCAAAGGAGGAAAAACAATGCTGACTTTAAACTACTTCTTGAAATTACCTTCCAGCACTGTGCAGAAGCCCTGGACTCAAGCTCTTTGTCATGCCAGGTGCTGTGCACAGAGCCTGGAGGTGAGCCTGGAGTGTCCCAGGCTGGCTGGATGGTGCTTGGAACAACCTGGTCTAGCTGAAGGTGCTCTTTACCCATGGAAGAGAGTTGGGGTGAGATTATATTTAAGGTCACTTCTAACCCAAACCATTCTGGGATTCTATGAAAATGCCCTGCAGAGCCCATAATGTAATTTTTTTCAAAAGGAAGTTTTAAGAAAATATTTTTTTTGAGGCATCAGTGAAAACTCTGTTGTGCCACAGCACAAGCGGTCCGCAACAACATTTATTTTCTTCAGTATTTTCATTAATTTGCTTTCAAAATAAGAACCTCAATGCTGTCAAAACTAGTGGCAACAGGAGATGGCATTTGGCTGCTCTGATGGGAAATTTGCTGATCATGGAAGAGCCTCTCCAGGGTGCAGAGGCTACAAGTGAATTAAACAGCCAAGGTGTTACTGCTGTTATGGGGCTGGTTCTTGTGCACCTCCAATACAGAACAAGCCCATGTTACCTGTGCAGAGGTTCTGGGGGTGCTTTGGTGGCAGTGGGGAGCTGCTGCCTGGTAAGGGATGCTGCAAGAGCTGTGTGTCCACCAGGAGGAGTGGACAGGAGGAGTCAGAGGTAACTCAGGGTGAGAAGGAGCTGGGCTGGGAGGATGTGGGGACAAATCCAGCATGGATCCAACACGGGCTCACCCACAGCACATGGACAGAGTCTCCAAGCAGCTCAGCAATGAGCACCTGCTGGTCTGAGTCATGGGCATCACCACAGTGCAGTAAAAACAAAGATAATTGGATAAAAACCTTCCAACCCAACCCAACCCAGCCCAAAAACCAACCAACCAACCAAATTAAAACAAAAACAAACACAAACAAACAAAAAACCCCACCCAAGCAAACAAAAAATTGCTTTTTGAAATGCCACCAAATAACCACCACAGCCCAAAAGTCAGTGTCTTATCTGCAAGGATTTATTTCCTGCTTATTTCTTCTGGTTTCCATCAGTACACCAACTGGCTTCAAGAGAGCCTTGCCAGTTACATTGGCAGGGAAAAAGTCCCTCTTTGCTAGATGGAAAATCAGCCTTCTTGATCTGTGTAAAGGAATGGTCTCTGTTGATTTAAGCCACAGAATTCTTTCAAACAATCCAAATCAAGAATGCTCCTTACTCCTGGTTGTAAATGATAGCACTTTCTTACCTAGGACATTCCCTCCACTCTCCTCTATTTTATATTACAAAATATTTTCTGAGTCATATAAAAGATTTCCCTCCATGCTGAAAAGCATGAAAAAGGGAAATGCCAGTGTCTGCAGCCCAAAGTCCCTGCACAGCTGATGGCTGTGGGGTATTATTTCACCACTCCAGAGCTTTCTGATACTACAGACAACAAATGATTGCACAGGATCAGGATTGTGGTTAGAGCTGCATAAAATGGTTTAGAATAAAAATTACCCATGGCAAATATAATGTAATTTAATGAGCCAGACATAAATTTTCTGTAGGGAAAAAACCCCCAAATATATTTAAAGATTATAAATTCCATCTTGGCTTTGTTTTGTGTTTTCCTCCCTTCAAAGGGATACTTTTTCAAATGAGGCTCTTTATAGGGTTATTTTGTCTAAAAGAATATTGGTTCATGGCTGGGTTTCTGGCAGGTTGATCTACCCATGGTCTACCTTCTGTCCTGGGTCTTAAACTTAAGTTTGTGTCACCTCAAATCACTCAGCCTGACACTGAGAAATTCTGTGTTGCTGTTCACAGAGAAATGTGCCCAACACACCCAGCCTAAGCTCCCTCCTCAAGGGCATGGTACAGTACTGTGTCAAACCTTCCCTTCTGGGTTTAGCTTTCAGAGCTCGAGATGAATGATAGCTCCCAGTTAATGCAATAAAATGTTCATTATTTGGTGTAAAAATGGATGAATACGCAGGGAATTTGCCCAGTAAATTTAACCAGTAAAGAGATTTGCACTGCACATAATTTTCAGAGAAACTTCATAATAGTATTAATTCTATGTTGTTACAATTAACTGATTTCTTAAGGGAGCCACTAATAACTTACTATCTACGTGTGTGAGCCTCCAAGTGTTTCCCTGATATATTTTTTATTCTATTTCTTTGTTTCATCCAAAACCGATAATAAGAACTCTTCAAGATTATCCAGTCTTTACAAATTTTGTGAGCACTCTCAGGCTGAGACCTTCTGAACATGAGAATTCTGAAATTTTGATCTTAGATAATATCAAGAAAGCCAACACGACAGGCCCTATAAATTCTTCCCAGCATAGGAAAGCTTTTTGCTGAGTTCATTCCCTTGCTGTTTTCTAAAGACTGCCAGTCACAGGATGTAAATCCACAAACCCCCTTGTTTCATTCAGTTCTGGTGCCAGTGAGAGAGGTGATGTTCACCACCTGCAGAAGACGCAGGGGAAGAGCAACTTGACTCTAACCAGAGAGATTTCAGATTGAGATTGAGAAAGCCCAAACTCACTGGTGATGAAGATGAAGTTGTCAGAGTTTGAAATTCTCCCTTTTGACGTGTTGAAAGTTCTGTGCTAAAATTGTAGCCCCCAAACCCACAAAACCCTCTTTGGATAATGCAAGGCAACCATCTGCAGACATATGGGGCTAATGCTTGCAAGCTGACATAGAACACTGGGATTTTTGCTTTCACATTTTTTACTGGTGATAGGACAAAGGCGGATCTGGCAGCTCATGCACACTCTTGCTTGTTTTTCTCACTAGTTATTTGGATTTTGTTGTTGTGGTTCTATGTTTGTTGGGGGGTTTTTAGTCCCAAAAAGAAACAGCCTTTAAACTGGAGAACTAAAACCAGATCTGGACCTGAGTCACCGCATTGGCCCAAGCCTACTAACCTCTATCAGAGGATTTGGTGGGACATCCTGTGTGGGTTCCAGCCTGTGGTGCCCGGGTAGAAACAGACCCTTTCACCACCAGTTTTCACCTGTGAGATCTGTGTGGACACAGTTTTGTGGTGGAATTGGAAGTGTTAGGTTAATGGTTGGAGCTAGATGGTCGTTAAGGTCCCTTCCAACACAAATCATTCTACCATTCCATAATCTTAAGGGTCTTTTCCAACCTAAATAATTCTATGACTCTATGACTTCAGCAAACTTAGGAGTGTGCAGTACTAATGCCCTTGCTGCCAACACCACCTGAGCTGGGGTTCAGATCACTTCCCTTTGCTAACCCTCAGCTGGAGTTGGGAGGTAAAATGGCTTTTGTTATGACTTTCCCCTCTAAGTGAAGTAAATGGAAGCACAGTATTGTGTCAGCCACGGCATGCCAGCAGTGCAACTATCTTCACCATGGCAAAATGCCTTTTTTCTTTCCTCCTGGATTGCACAGTTCCTTTGACAAGGAAGGGTAAAGACCCTCAAGGGTTCTCAGAGAACATCAATATGTTTTGTATTTAATGTGCTGGCTCGGTTACAGCAAATTAAGGAGAGTAGGCCTGGTACAAGATAATGCAGCATGCAGTTCCTCACTCCCTAGCCGAGTGGTATACACTGAAAATGATACTCCAGTGTGGAGAAATACTGCACATTACATCTCCCTGCAGTAACAGAAGAGACATTAGGCAAAGCCCTGACTCTTAATGGTACACATCAGGAAAACATCTGAGCTTGGGCCTTCAATCACAAACGCTGCAGGATTTAAAAATGAATAAACTTCACATTGTGATTCTCTTATTTATCCTTTATGCAAATTGTCCCTGGGAGGACACATTATGTTCTCTGCATGGCACGGCGCAGACCCACATTAAAGCGTGGAGGGCCACTCTTATGTAATGCACAATCCTCCCGGCCCCTCCGTGCGGTTTGTGGTGCAAAGAGAAACAAACACACAAAGGAAAGTTAAAAAAAAAAAACAGCCTCAACCCCCAAACCTAGAAATACATTCTCCACCAACTGCTGAAAATATCCCCATATTAAGCAAAGAAGCAGTGCAGAAATATTTCTCTCTGTCCTCCCGGCTACCAGTCTGTGACAGAAGGACAAGGCAAAACCAGGAAAGCCTCTCTGTAAACTAAAAATGTGGAAGCAAATATTCTAAATCCCTGAATCCCTACGAGGTGCCTGAGAATTCTGCTTAGACAAACCTAATGCATTAATTCACGTGGCCACAACCCCTAAAAGCCATCCTGTTAGCTAACCTTTCTGTTATTAGCTCCCCTTTCTCAATGGGACAGAGACACAATAGACTTGATCGGCATTATTTTTCCTGGGCAAAATCTCTTGCCCCCTTCAAGCTTTTCATTATTAGCACAAATCTTCTGCTGTGTCCTTGAGCAAGTATTCACAAGATGACTGGATGGCAGAGAAGCAAACAGCCCTACACGTGAAAAAGGAACGGGAAGAGAGTTCAGGGACTTGGCCACAAAATTAACTGCTTGAAAAGACACAGGGAAGACCTGTTAAGTAGAGCTCCAAGGGCAGGCTACCAGGTGGGTCAAAGCACCATAATCACAAATCCATCCTCCTTAAAATTATTTGAGTGATTTCCTAATATGCCTCCTGCCTACCCAGGGTACAACAGAAAGAGCGAGGGGTCCTGCATTTAAACTCATCTCCATGCTTATAATTATAGCTGGAAAATAACCCAGGCTGAACAAACCTGTCATGCCAGTGAAAATACACATCAACTATGATCTCCACCTCTGTAGGAGCTGATTCTGAGCACTGGATTTGATGTGATCCTTTCTTCTCCATCCAAGTTGCACCCCAAGTGGATGCTGTGGGGGGGGGAAAGTAGATGTAGATAGAGAAAAAAGGGTGGGGGTATTGAGTCCCCACCTCTGTCCATGACATGGTTTTGTGTTGGCTGGACTCTTCTGTCATGTCTGCAGTAGTAAAAACTGGTGTCAAAGACCTAATCACTGTATCCTGCAAGATAAACCAGAGTGAATGCCAGAAGAAGTAGGCAACTCCTCCGTGCCTGTCACTGTGAGGGTGGTGAGGCTCTGGCACAGGGTGCCCAGAGCAGCTGTGGCTGTCCCTGGATCCCTGGCAGTGTCCAAGGCCAGGCTGGACAGGGCTTGGAGCAAGCTGGGATAGTTGGAGGTGTCCCTGCCCATGGCAGGGGTGACACTGGATGAGCTCTAGGGTGCCTTCCATCCCAAACAATTTTGTGATTCTATTATGCAGGTAATTGCAGAGACACATCGGCCTGAGAGTTCAGCTAAAAACTCAAATATTTAGCTGAACTAATGAACAGGCAGTGCCATAAACAGCCTGAAATCCCTGATTTCTAAAATCACACTTCTTGGGATTAGGATATTTCTAGTTTTCTCTTCAGCAGAGATTCTGCGCGGCCTTTTCGTCTCAACCCAAAAATTTTAACTTGTCGGAATCAGTGGTTCAGGGTGAGCAGTAGATTCAAAAGCTATTTCAGCAGGACAAGATAATGTGCAAGTGTCTGATGCACAGGAAGTTCCACCTGAATATGGGACACAACCTTTTCCTGTTAGTGACTGTGCACTAGAACAGATTTCCCAGAGAAGGTGTGGAGTCTCCTTTCCTGGAGATATTCCGGAACCATCTGGACCCAATGTTTTGCCTTGTGCTCCTGTATGACCCTCCCTGAGCAGGGAGGTGGGACTGAATGACCTCCAGGGGTCCCTTCCTGCCTCAGCCATTCTGTTATTTCCTTAAGAATCACATGTCAAAAATATCACAGAAAATCAATAGACCCAATCCAATAATAGAAAATTATTTCTGATATATCTCAGAACAGAGGCTGAGGACTGGACCCTTGTTCTGAGCCAGCTCAGACACCCAAATATTATGGAAAATCCTGTAAAAGTCTTAATTTTCCAGACAGCAGCAAACTTGGAGGCCCTGCAAGGAAAAAACAGAAGGGTCACCAAATTCTGCTCTTGTCTGGTATGACATTTGCTGTTCCCCAATTGGGGGAAATGTGCTCATAAATACAAAGAAGGTTAAAGAGAAAACAAAAGTATGTACAATTTCCAGGAGAAGTACAGAAAGAAAGAGACTACACTATCTTTGCTAATCCTTACCTGCTGCTGAATTAAAGAAATATGCCATGCTTTCAACAGTAATATTTTTAAATATATTGCTTAAAGAAATGAGGCTGACAATTTCTGAAGCTGTTAGAGTCTCAAAAAAACACGACAAAAGGTTTGCAATGACAAATATATCAAATATATTGAATAAGTTCAAGTAAATTTTCAAGGAAGGGAAGGGGAAAGCTACTTAAAAGAAAACCACGAAGGCACCCAACCATGGTCTTCTTCTGGAATTAAGCCCTAAGATGAATTCAACCTTATTATTAGCCATGGAAGAGAAACATTAGCAAAGCAAGGTTTGAGAAAACAGTTTTCAGAAGTCCTGCTGCTCAAGAACAAGGACAACCCAAAAAGATAAAATAAAATAAATAATAAGGATAATAATAAATATATAATAAAAAGGGAAATTTTCGCTCAAATGCTGCTTGCATCAGCATGATACTTACACAGAACAGGTTTCTCAGAGAGTGGTGAGTGCCTCATCCCTGGAAACATTCATGGTCTGGTTGAATGGGGCTTTGAGCAATGTGACCTATGGGAAGCAACCTGACCTAGGGGCTTGGACTGACCTTTAAAGGTCCCTCCCAACCCAACCATTTCATGCTTCTATGATATATGATAAAAACACCAACAATATTTGACAAAAAATGAGGGGCTGGTCCTCTAAATCCACTCAGATTAAATACATTTAACGGCATTCCTAATTTTTGGATGCTACTTAGACATCTGAAACAAATCAAAACAGAGGGAAGCAGTGCAGCAATTTCCCAGTTCAGGCAGATTCCCTCGGCTTGGGCTGCACTGTGCACCTGCCCAGTGTGATGCAAATTTTGGGAGTGCAGAGGAGCTGAGTGGTTCCTCAGGCATGACAAATTTTGTGCCTCTCTCCCCGCTCACAAAGCGTTCCTAGGTTACAGGTTTCTCCAGTGTATTTGTGAATCAAAATTAGCTGCTGATGGTGATTTGCACTTTATAATTTATAATAATAATAATAATAATAATAATAATAATAATAATAATAATAAGAAAGAATCCAACTTGTCCTTATTTGTCACGCCTGGCTTCCTGAAACCACACTGGATGCTCAAAGTCTGCCTGAGCTCAAGGGGAGGCAGATCAGCTCATGGAAGAGAGATAATTTGCACAGAGCAGCCCTTCAGCTCAGGTGGCTCAAATAAATGGAAATTCTGGGGAAGTAATCATCACATATACTGAATCAGCCTTAACAAATGTTGATATTTTAAAGAAAGGCTCAAACCCACTGACCTCTGAGTTTCCTTGGCTCTCTGCTGTGGAGGGGAGCAGAGCAGTCTGAAAGGCAGCACCCACCAGCAGCACCCACCTGGATCCAGCTCTTTGCCCTGCTTTTTGCTGGTGGATATTTCTGCTTCACCCAGTTTTCTCATGCAAAAAATAACTGCAGGGTTTCCTTCATGGGACTCTTCCTAATTTCGTTAGCAATTTTGTCCTGATCTCTGCTGGGATAGGGTTCATTTTCTTCTTAATAACTGGTACAGAGCTGTGGTTTGTATCCATGATGAGAATAATGTCAATAATGCCCTGATGTTTTGGACTTTGCTAAGTAATGTTTCTCTTAATTCAAGGATTTTTCGGTGTGTCATGCTTTTCCAGTGAAGATGAACACAAAAAAGCTGGGAGGAAGCAGCACAACACAAATCTATGCTCAGAAGAACATTTATTTATTTTATTCCTGAATTACTTCATTGGTAATGCAGTGGTTTGCTCCTATGTGGTTAACAAGAATAATTTAGCTTGCAGTCAATCCAGCCAAAATTTCCTTAAAAACATCTCGGAAGATAATAAAATTTCATTCATTTTTAAGTGCAACCTGAAATAACTGAGTCTTTCACACCCTTCCCCTTTTTTTTCCCTTCAATTTCATAAAAAAATATTTTTACTTTGGTTTTGCATCTACAGAATGGCACTTTCTGCAGAGTCTTCACAAGGATTAGTGGAACAATCTTCTTTCTGTTTCTGGTGGCTTTGAACATGTGGATGACCCTGAACTATCTGTAATTTAATTAGAATTAAACTATAACTATGAGTGAAGTCTTGAGTGCTGGGAGGAAGGTTGGAATGTCACCTGGGTAATGCTGGGTCTGAGCCCTGGTGCTTGCAAGGGAGATGACTGGACCTGTGCTAGGCTGCACCTGTTCTAAATGCAGGTCATTTCTATGAGTCACAAATGTGATTTTGAGGGAATATTTTCACGTCAGCACAGATCCCTTCCTCATCACCATCAGGTTTCTACAGAGACACCAGGACCTCACCCCTTTGCCCTGCTCATGTCCAAGAGTTTGTATAGCTGGTAATAAGGAGGAAATCCTGTCCTGGCAATGCCAGTGAGACAAGCCATACCCTGGTCCCTCGGAGCCAGCACAGTGCTGCATTTCTGGAACAATGCTTTTAGTAGTCAAACATTGCAGAGCTCTCTCTGGTCGGCTTTTGATTCCCATTTAAGAACAAGCCACTCTGGCAAATGGTCCTATTGACCCATCCAAATGTTTCACTTACTCCGTCCTGCTTAGATAAAGTCCCAGAAATGTTCTTTCAAATAATACTGGAGTGGTAAATATTTAACAAAGAGAACGCCTCCGGCCTTCTGTGCGCTCTCCAGATATTCAGGATGACTGTGATGCTTTATTTTGGGAATGGAAAGTCTGATCTTCCACCCATCTCCTTTCCTCAATTCAGGCTTGTGTTATGAACTAGCTTGCCTTTTTTAAGGGGCCATTAATGATTTACTGCTGCAGACTGCTGAGTCAAAGCTGGTATGTGGAGGGCTGTAGCCATGAAGGCCACTGACAGTACCTCTTACCTAAATGGAGCCTCCTTCTCTTAAGAAACCAATTCACAAATGGAGACGCTGATGCTGCTCCAGTAAAACCATTTCCCATCCTTTCTGGTTTTGTTTGTTTTGTTTTAGTGGAGTAAGAGAGACCCAGTGGTGCTGGATTTGAATTTCCTTCAGACTTGCTTGTGCATTGTGGTTGTTGCTCGCAGCTGAGGCACGACGTGGGACACAACCAGAAACTCTGAACCAGAGGGAAGAGTGTGCATGGGCAAGAGCCTGAATGGGAGATGCTTTAGCAAAGTTATCCCTGAGAAGATACAGGCTGAGAATAACCAGCTGTGCTGCAGTAAGTCAGGGCAAGAATATGAACCTGCAATGCTGAGATGTGCAAAGAACCACACAATGTCCTGAGTTGGAAGCACAAGGATGGTCGTGTCCAGCTCCTCACCCTGCACAGACACCCCAACAATCCCCCCTGTGCACCTCTGGGAGCATTGCCCAAACACTCCAGGAGCTCTGGCAGCCTTAGGACTGTCCCCATTCCTTGGGGAGCCTGGTCAGTGCCCCACTACCCACTGGGGGAAGAAGTTTTCCTAAAAAGGCAAATTACAATTCTGTACCTTCACAAAAAAGATAACAAGGAGTCCCCAAGCTCTCAAGCTGATCTAAAGATGGCTTACAACCTCATAACTCATCAAGACTCTGTAAATGTTTCTTTGTTTCAGGTGTCAGCTTATAAACCTCTCTATCCTAGGAAATTATTCCCTTACTTTGGGTTTCTGCTAAGGAATTTCTCTACTTTTGCATCAAAGCATCCTAGAATGGTTTGGGCCAGAAGGGACTTTAAAGGCCAGCTGGTTCCAACCTCCCTGCCACCTGGCACTGGACCAGGTTTCCCCCTCTAGCCTGAACTTGAGCACTTGCAGGCTTGAGGCATCCACAGCCTCCTTGGGCACCTTGTTCCAGGACATGCTGGATGTTAGAACGTGCTGCCGACAGAAAGCAGAGATATGCAGAGTTGAGAATCATTACGAAATTTGGCTTCTCCAGCCAGACACCCCCTCTGACACTTGAAATGCTGCTAATTTCAGAGAGCAACCAGACCCCAAACATTCAGGAAGTTGTGCTACACAGAATGTCTCATTTTCCAAAGATCTTTTTCCCTCCCCCTCCACCCACCGCCATCCAGACAAGATAGGCTCTGTGTGCTTGACTTGCTGGAGCACCCATTGTGCCAAACCCTGCCCGTGTCCATCACAGACCAGTACAAAACACACTGGCAGACACACCTGGCCCTCAAAGCAGCCAGCGTGCTGCTAAGACAAGGAGAATGCTCAGCAGAGCATGGGATGCTCCGTCCATGGCAGCAACAATAAAACAGGATTATTGCTTAACCCCACAATTAGCACATGGCCCCAGCTATCTCTGTCCAGCCACATCCCAAGCCCTCATTTGTTTCAAGTTGTTTCAGGCAGGTTGTTGTCTCTGAAAGCTTTTGATTCAATTCCTCTAGCCAGCCCTGTGCTCTTATGGGAAACAGTGGGAGATCATTCCATGCATGGGAAAGTGTCTTTGCTCAGGGCAAAATGTGCTGGTTGGTGAACCCAGCTGCATTGCCTTTGTGTCAGGATGATTTGAGGGCAATGTTGAAGCTTTAACAATGCAGAAAATAAATTCATATCTCTCTGTGCGTCTTCCTGTGCACATTTTTGTGGAAAGGGGAACTGCCAAACTTGAAACACAGAGGAGCAGGGGAGGTTTTACACAAAACTTCTGTCTGGGTGGAGAAGCCTGATTGTTTAACCCTCAGAGACAAGGCAGAGAAATAGGGGATCCCTGTAACAGAGGCCAACATGCACCACTAGTTTTAACTGAAATGGAAAAAAATAAATCACTTCTTTGTTCTCAGGGAACGAGAAGGCACAGCCTGAACCCTTGCTGAACAGGAGCAGGGGAGGGAGGAGAGCAGCTCTCTGTAAAATGGCATAAGGGCAGGATCAGCCTTCCCCATCCACCACAGGAACCTCACCTGGACACTTTGATCCCTTGGCTCAGTATTTTGGTCTGCTGGAGCTTGGAGCAGTCTTGGGATGGTCAGACAGGACTCCCCAAGGTCCTCCAGTGACTGCTTTTAGGAAATTCCCAGGACTTCTTCACCCACATCCACAGCACCACCAGGAAGACACTGAGGACCACAGTGCAGCCTACAACTACAGAAACAGCATCAAACCATTGTTGGTGACTCTTAGTGACCAAAACAGGGCCAGAAAGCTTTGTCAGGCCTCACTCCCATGTTAAAAGGCTCAGAGAGGTAGCGGGCACTGTGGATGCAAGTCACACCACACCACTTGTCCTCTCCACTGGGGAGTGGGTCTGGCCCACTTTACTTACTGGTAAAGACAGATTGTAAATATCAGCAATGCTGAAATTACTTACATCCTCTGTTTATGAGGTCTTTAGCCTTGGGCTATAAAAAGAATCTCCTGAGATACATGGTCAAGTTTCCCTTCCTTTCTTCTTCTTTTTTTTTTTTTTTTTTTTAACACAGAGTGAATATCCTCTGTAATGATTTTTTTTTAATATCCTAGTTGAATAGTAGGAGGACAAACAGAGGGAGGTGTGCCTGTGTTTTTTCTTCAGCATGAGCTCCTAATTCCCATCCGTGCTAATGGGACTGGCACGCATGCATCAAGGGGAGAAGAGACCCCTGAGGGTTCACAAAATATGCAGATGACTGGTTTTTAATGAATGCAAAATGTAAAACAAAAGAAGTATCACAGTCAAGCTGCTCATGCATAATAAAGTCACAGTGAAAAGGGAGCAAATAAATAGAGAAGTCTTCTTGGCTATAACCATCCTTAATATGCAATGGACAATTGGGAACAGCAGGCCTTCCGAAGCCCACATCATCAAATAGCAAGTACATTTTGGCAACATGAAACCACCTACAGCAGCATTTCTCAAGCTCCATCCCACCAAGTTATGGGAAAAATATTCAGGCCTTTCCCAATGTACATATTTCAGGCAAAGCAAGAAGAGGCTGGAGAGCTCTGGCAGGATATTACATCAAGGCAGCAGAGTCAGAGCCTGTGGTGAGGGCTGGATTTGTCCTTGTTTTGGGAGGGGTTTCACCAGGAATTCAGCGAAGCAGAGCCACAGACAGAGCAGCCAGGCTGCAGGGCAGCATGAAATGAGGGACTCGTCCCACCAAAGTCAGTGCAATTTGTTCACTTGCTAATTTGATGGCATTCTGGGCAGCAGAGTTAATTAGACATAATTTGAGAAGTCCAGCATGGGAAGCTGCTCAGAAAGATGCTGCTCCCTCTTCCTTCTTCTTCCCCCAACAAGCACATGCCCTCCTTCACATCTCTGCACTAAGTCCTTGTGAGATGGGACTTCACTTTGTCACCGCAACTGAACACCCAGAGATCCTGCTACCAGCACCATTCACCAAATTCCAGAAATCCAGGCCATGCTTACCTCTCTTTTTGTGCTAGCCTCCAGTCCCTGAGTCCTTATTCTACAGTTTGACCTCCTTGCTCTCTTGGTAAGACCCCACATACAAAGTGATGGAATCGTAGATTGATTTGGGTTGGAAGGAATCTTGAAGATCCTGCTCAGCTTGATCTCAGCTGGGAGAAATTCCCCTTCAGCCTGGGTGTGGCATCTGCATCCAAGCACAGGAACAGCCTATTCCTTGGGCTGAGCATAGGCTTGTTAGAAGAATGTGATTTTTTTTTAAATCCAGGTCCTAACTAGACGTGATTACTAGAGGTTAGCCTAAAATTTTAGCCCTTGCCTTACCCCTAAACTGAGGGGACCCATGATCCCCTAAAAAATCCTCCTTTCAAGAGTTTTCTAGGGAGCATCAAATGAAAGGTAGATGGATGGAAATGTGACTAAACCCCTCTAACAGTGATAAAAACATCAGTGAAAACATGAGGTTTACTACACCAAAATACAGTACTTAATAAACCTCAAAATAAAAAATTAAACCTCAAAGTAAAACCCCTAATAAAACAGTTTTCAGCACTTAGAAAAATCAGAGAAATTATAATATCTGTGCTCTGTACCAGGCAACTAGGGGAGAGATTAAAGAGAACACATGTATAAATGTCATTAGCATGCTAGCAGTGATATAAAAAAACCCTCCAACTTTTAAAATAAATGAGCTGCTACAAAATAAACTACCTTACGACAAAATGTACGTAGGGGATATACAAAGTAAATTAAAAAACAGATTAAAGCAACATCTGTATATTAACACCATCATAAAACAACATAGTAGTAATAGCAGTGGTATGCAAAGGTATTATAAAATTATAATCTATCCAAGATGTTATGTCATCTTAATGAAACTGTACAGCCAATACATCTCAAGTATTATTCCTCTATGGTTCAGAAACATCCTGTTCTGCAGTTCTGCAGAACCAGGCTAACCTCAGTCCTGGTGCAAGGGGCACTCCTGCTCACAGGCTTGCACAAGTGGCAGCCAGGGCTCTCAGCACAGCTCACTGCTGCAGGCATTTGCCTCCAATGCACTTCTCATTTTCTGTCACCTTTTTGCCCTTTTCTTATGCTCCTCATGTGGGAGATGGAGCAGGAATCATCTGTTTGTCCCCGAGTTTGCAGGAGATGCCCATGACACATGCAGGATGCAGGAAAGTCCTGCTCCATAGCTAAGTTCTGGAGAGGAATTTGGCACAATTCCCATTTCCTCATAGGAATATCTTTCCCACCATTTCATGTCCTGACATACCTTCTCACTGACCTATTGAGCTGAAGAGTCATGTTAATTGGTAAAAAACCCATGACTTGCTGACACTCCTGTCCCTTTCCTTGCCTCTCCCTGCTGCCTCTGTTAGGAGATGCAGAGCCATGGATTTTTACATTACAAAATTTTCACCACCAATTTTTGGTAAAAGCTGGGAAGCATTGTTTGGTCAACTAAAAAGCAGACTCAACAGTTTTACATGCCTTTTCCAACCTGAATGATTCTATGGCTCTGTTTTTGAGGGCGATACCCTGCAGGAAAAGGAGGTTGAAAACAGCATGGATTAAATGGGAATCCCTGACTGTCAAAGAGAAATAAGCAGACTTAGGCCAAGTGCATGAGACTGACTTGACCACCACGTAGGAAACGGATTTCCTGGGTTCCTCCCACCTGAAAGGAGGTGCTCACAGGAGACAGGTGACTTTGGAGAGTGGCCATCCCATCTGCACTTCTCCTTGACACAGAAAAACCTGCAGAGTGTGACTTGGTCTCTCCAAGTGCTGCCCTGAGTCTCCCACCAAGTGCCTTGAGTCTTCCAGTAAGAGCAGAAGAATGCTGAGGTTTATTGGCACAGACTTGTAAAAACAGTTCAAAAGCTCAGTATTCCCATATTCTTAACTCTTACCATCAGCTTGAAATCACCTTCAAGTTGCCATGGGAGAGTTACGGATACCCAACCACCTGTTTCTGTTATTTACCAGCTCAAGTATTGAAATAGTTATGTGAGTTCAAAAGAGCGCAAAAATTTCATGGAAGAAACATGCATCAAGAGCTATCATATATTAATAAAATAGAACAATATATAAAAATACACAAATGCTACTATTCTGAGTAATCTGCTCCATGGGACTCTCCTGGGAGCTGGAGCTGTGGAAAGCAAGGACTTGGAGCCAAAGGGTTTTGGAAGCTGGAAGAGCATCCTGGGCAGGAGCCTCTGTGTGTTTACCCTGTTCCTGTGTCCTCCCCAAGGCACTGAGAGTTGGTCACTGTTGGATAGTGGTCAGGATTAATCTTCACCTCTTTTGTTCTTGTGCAACAACCTTACAAGGGGCACGGTAAGCCAGCTAAACAAAAAAAAGATACTCATTCTGCATTTGCAACTTCCCATTAATTTTCCATTACATGATGCTACAGCAGTAGAGGGCTGAAAATGTCTCCCTGGATTAGGACTAAAATCTCATAGATATTATTAGCATCACACAGCACAAGAGTCTACATTTGCTGCTATCACTAACTTAGCTCATTAATGACTTATGCAGCAAGGCTAATGCTATAAGAATTATGCAATATAGATCATAATTGCTGAAGCAGCTAATGAGAAAGCAAAGACCCTGCCTATGTGACATGAGGATGGAGAATCCTGATACCATGTGGTTACTGGTTTTATGTGCCTCGTTTCCCTTCCAGATGCCTGTAGGGTACTTATGAAAAAAAGAGGATGAGCAACTTTTATACAGGAAGGTATTGATAGGACAAGGGGGAATGTTTAAAAACTGAAAGAGGAGAGATTTAGATCAGATGTTAGGAAGGAATTCTGTACTGTGAGGGTGGGCAGGCCCTGGCCCAGGGTGCCCAGAGCAGCTGTGGATCCCTGGCAGTGTCCCAGGCCAGGCTGGACAGGGCTTGGAGCAGCCTGGGGTAGGTAAAGGTGTCCCTGCCCATGGCAAGGGGTGGGATGGGATGGTGTTTAATGCTCCTGTCTAGCCAAACCACTCTGTGTTTCTATGCCTTCTCTCTTGCTCACAGAAAAAGGGCTGGAGAAAGGAGAGGGAGCAAAAGGGACTGCACAGCAGCAGGCGTCAGCAAGGTGGTGTAAATCTGTACTCAGTAGGATATTGGTGGTGACTAAACCTTGCAGATGACCATAATTTGGCTCACCTCCATTCTGCTCTGCAGTGGTGCCTGAAAAAAAAAGAGAATACATTTCTAATAAAGCCTCAACTGTGCCACTATAGTTAATACCAGGCAAGAGAAATGCAGAGGAACAAAGTCTCTCAATCACTAATCCAAGCTCACCACCCATCAGCGCTGGGTTCGCCTCCTCCAGCTCTTCCTGCCTTTGCACAGACATGCATGGCCCTGAGGAATGTGAATTCCTCATTCCAGCATCCCCCCTGCATCCCAGAGATGTACAGACACCTTTGTTATCAGACCCACGGTGTGTGAGAGCCACAGGGTTTTTTTTCTGCTGTTCCCTGACCAAAGGACATCTGGAGATCTCACCTAGCACAGCTCCAGCTTTGACCACTTTAACCACACCCAGCTCACACTCCATCCACCATGGGCTTTGTGGCCATCTCTGAAGCAAATCTGCTGATTTTGTTGCTGTTTTGGCAATAAAAACAGCTACTTTGGGGTGGTTTTTTGGTGTGTTTTTTTAATTTTTTTTAGTGCAATACTTCAAGTGGAACGCAAAAGTTTTAATAAGAGAGGAACAATCATTCAGTGGATTTCACTGCAGTGGGAAGAAACCAAAAAGGAGGGGTAAAAAATGGGAACATTTGCAGCTTATGGCAAGGGAAATGAAATATTTAATAAGCAAAATGCTGTATGTGCAAGGAGGGCTCCCCCAGCCCCCCGCTTTCTTCCTTGGCAGAAATTAAACAACTTTTACACACCACGTAGTCTTCAGTACAGTATGCTAATGATGTCCCTGATGCCCTCTTCATCTGATCAAACTTAATTGTCTGTGTCAGGCTGCCAATTAACAAAAGGATCTCCTAGAGTACCAACTTCCAGAGCTACCTTAAAGGTTAATTGAATCATGTAAGCCCAATGCTCTGGCGGACTCAACTTCAGGATCCTATTCTAACCAGGGGTCTGTAGGGGTAACAAATAAAGGAAAAGTTTAATTGCTAAACCAGCCAAATCTAACAGTCACATTAGGAAAGAAATGATCTTTCACAGCTCTCCCTACTCTTTTTTTTTCTTTTTCTTTTTTTTTTTTTCAGAGCTTTGAAATAATCTTGGGCTTTTTAAGCATTTCAGGCAGTTTCTAGATTTCACTGTCAGGGTAAGTAGGAAGAACCAAACTTTCGATGTCTATGCAAACTATGTCAAAGAAGATGCCCAGGTAGGTCCAAATGTATGACTTATTCTCTGAATCGCCTGCTATTTTCTGAAATATTCCCCATCCAAAAACAAAGTGGCAGTGGGTGGAGGCTGACAGCATGAGGGCTGTGGAATCAACAAGCACTGCCATCACCCAAGGCATCAAAACCAGCTAATGGGTATCCCTGTTTCCTCTCCATCTGCCTCTTTTTCCCCCGATATTTGTTATTTCTTTTGGTTTCTCACTTTTTTACAAATATATTTTTAAGGTGTCCTTCTTGCCATTAGAGACTTGCATGGCTGCTTTGACAGAGGTGAACTGAAAATCAGTGCCACAAACAGAAAATATTTACTTTTTAAAAAAAGCATGTACTGTGACTAGGGAATAGGGACCCCAAAGCCAACAGTTGGAGGTGGAGTCCTTCATTTTTTTGGGATAATTACTTTTGTGGGGAATTCTGCTGTGTTTGAACCAAATGTGTCATCATCCCTGCTTGCCTTGGTACCCTGGTAAACCTCCCACCCTGGTTCTAAGGTTTTAGCTGGGCATCATGGCTTATTCTTCTAGTCCCCGGAACAGCACAGAGCCCTTTTGGGCCTAAAAGTGTACAAAACCATGAAGTAAATGGTGAGAAATAAAGGAAATTTTAAATTAAGTCCATGACTATGTGAACAGTCCGAGGACCAAGCAAAAAAGGGTATCTCCCACTAGACACACCAAAGTGTTAAAAAATACTATTGCAAAAAGTGTCAAATAACAAACAGAAATGCCTTCCCAGGAAGTTTTTATGAAGGCATGCAGTGCCAGTTCTTGCAGAGTTCACTTGCTTTTGTCCTTCTAACCCCAGTGTGTGTCCAAGTGCTCTTCCCAGAAGGACGTGGAAGTGACCAACACATCTTTTCCACTGCCAAAATAAAGGAGGTGAGGAAGATGGCAGTGCCAGGGGAGGTGGAGGTGTTAGGAGACAGGAGTGGGTGTTGGTGCCTGTCCCTACCCACCATCCCTCCTTTCATCTCAGCTGGATTCACCACTCCTTCCATGGAGGAGAGACCTGGGAAGGGACTCAAGGATGCCCAAGACCATTCTGCCCTGTAGCTCAGTGAGGAAGGGTTTCCTACAACTGCTCTGGAGCAATTATCTCGTTTTCCCCAAAACAGCTCAGCAGGATGACACATCTTGGCCATTGCCCAGGTGCACTGAGTATCAGCCCATGTCCTGAGCCATGGGTGAGCTAAGCCAAGAAAAACCTGCTGCATCCACCTGCAAAAAAGAAAAAAAAAAAAAAAGAAAAAGAAAAAAAAAAGTGGCCTGGTCAGGAGGAGGAAACAAAATAGAGAAAATACAGGAAAATGTTAGATTGGAACCAGGTGATCTTTAAGGTTTTTCCCCACTCAAACCATGCCATGAATCTATGATTCTATGAATGCATTTTAAACTGCAAATCCTAACAAAAAGGGCTGTAAAGCTAATAGAGCTAACACATATTATAACCATGGGTGACATGACCTGTGGATTTTAATCCAGAATTTATTCCCAATATATTTATTTTTAATTCAGCCTCTCCATCCGTTTTTTCCCCATTTAATACATATAACTATAATTTGGTATATATAATTAATGCATTTAATAAATATAACTATAATAGTAGGCTTGACCCCTTAGGAAACTTGATAGAAGTTTCCCCTTGTTCAAGCATTGTGGTGCTCTTACATAACGCCTCCTCTTCGCTCTTAGGAAAAAAAAATTAGGTGTAAAATCACTGCGCTCTTTTTTTTTTTCCTTTTTTTTTTTTTTTTTGTTTTGCTTTTTAACCTGCCTTGCCTTTTCCCTGCTGCCCCCCTCCCCTCCCAGGGCCGTGGTGATGCTGTGGTGGTCGGCACTGGGCTGACATTGTGCGCTGTGACAGCAAACAGCAGCGGGCAGAGGCGGCCGCCCCTCTAACAAACTCCTGCAAACTGATCTATTATCAACGGCAGGGGCCTGCTGTACCGCTGCCGGGCACAGTAATTAATTTCCATGCATATCATTGCCAGCATCGCTTACTGATCCAGGGAGCAAGATCAGAGATGTCACACCATAAATTGAGTCAGAGCCTTCACCTCTGTGTTCAGCGTGCAATTTTACACGCGCTTGACAAAGTAACAAACAGGGGGTAAAAAAGGCAGCAGTTCCCCAGGGTGATGGACGGGGGGAATTGGCCCAATAAATTGTTCCCTGTAAAAAGCAATGTTTTCCTCATTAAAAGGCAGTGAATTCTCTATTGCTTTTCATTAGTTGTGGCCTTGCTAGACGTGAGGTTTAATTGGCAGTGTGTTTACAGGACGCCGGCCCCAGAGGTGAAGGAGACAAAGAGGCTGAAAAGAGATTCTTATTTATTAAGGAGAGGTGACAGGCAGCCGCTTAATAAGTTTTTGTGTGGGTCCTGGAAGAAGTTGCACCATGAAGAATGGCTGTGCAGGTGTAACCCCTTCTGTGCCATTGCTTTGTGCTTTCTAACCATCAGAATCTGAATTCTAGATACTACCCATTCCTGCAAGGAAAATAAATTAAAAATACATTTTAACAAATGATAAAATAGCAACATAATGATAAAAATAAGCTTTCATTAGTTTCAAAGGCCCTGGTTCCATGCTCTGCTCTCTGGTTCCTTTGAAATACTGAAGCATCCTCCCCTGTTTGGTGCTCGTAAAAGAGCATGTTTTGGGATTACCAAACTACTTTTTATTTACAGAAGAGTCCAGATGCAGGGTCAATCCCTACACACCCCAGAAAAGTGTGAAAAGCCCACGGAACAGAAAAACACCATTTGCATAAGGACAAACCTTCTGTGGCTGTACCTCTGTGGGCAGCAGGCTCTGCAGAAAGATGCTCAGCACAAACCCAGCAATTAAAAAAAAATTGCCATATAGGAGTGCAAGGATTAAAGTAACTTAAATAGAAAATGCAAAAACCAAGGTGCTCTACTGATGTCCAGATTTAGGTATAGAACAGAGCTAAATGGAAACAAAAAAGGTTATGACTTGGCAAACAACATTATCTATGGCTCTTCACTGAACAAAAACAAGCACTTATCCTTGAAAGTTACCTATATAGTAAAACAAACCCAAATTTTGGCAAATTCTGACCATCTGCCTAGCTTTAAAGACACAGTACTAGAATTTTGTGGTGATTAAGCATGCAACATAGAAAATAAAGATAATTTTAAAACACAAGTTCTTGAAAAAATATGCCAGAGCACCTGACTGTCTGAAGGAGCTTGAGTGCTACAATTCATCCTAATTTACCTTCAGAAAAACTCTCAGTTTTACATGAGCAAACAGAGTCTGTTTTGAATCCTAGGACCTGCCATCCAAGATGATTTTGCTTTGTCTCCTAAAAATGATATCATGGAATCACAGAGCCATTAAGATCACAAAAGTCATCTAATTCCATCAAATCAAACCATTCCCCAGCACAGCCAAGGCCACATCCACACGGCTTTTAAATCTCCCCAGGAACAGGGACTCAGCACTGCCCTGGGCAGCTGTGCCAGGCCTGGACAACCCATTCCAGGAAGGAAGTTTTCCTGATATCCACCTGGAGCCTGCCCTGGCCCAGCCTGAGGCCGTTCCCTCTCCTCCTGTCCCTGTTCCCTGGAGCACAGCCCGACCCCCCGGCTGTCCCCTCCTGGCAGGAGCTGTGCAGAGCCACAAGGTCCCCCCTGAGCCTCCTTTTCTCCAGGCTCAGCCCCTTCCCAGCTCCCTCAGCTGCAAACTGCAAAGTGAAAATAAGAGCTGCAAACGATATTGCAAATCAATGCTCCAACACTTATCTCCATTTCATTTTTTTTTTCTCTAATCAACATATTTAAGAGCAATACGGCCATGCTGGCACTCCACAGCTTGTTGTGATTACAAGAAATACTGGTGGAATGGGAGCTTTAAAATTAAGTAGCATGGAGTGTCCAGTAATTAATTTGATTTTTACATCCATTCTTTATTTAATGCAACTTTAAAACTATGTTAGAAGCTGGAAATGAGCACTGTAGCATGAAAATGAACTGGCCAAGTTCCAAGTGAGACAAGGATTAGCATAATGTTAAATGCTGAGGATTGCCCTCATCACTGAGCTTGAGAGGGGGGTGGGTACCAGGGAGGAAGAGATCTTGCTTGTGCCTACCACCATAAAACTGGAGATCCAAGCACGATGCTGTGCCATGCAAAAACAGCATCTCTGCTCCAATCCTGGCAGAAGAGAGGGTGGAGAAGGAAGTGATTGCTGGGGTTTTACAAGAGCTTGGAAGGAGGCTGGAGTCTGGATGGGAAGGCTGGAGCAATGAGTTTGGGTTCTCCTTGGGGACCATCATGCCTGCTCTTCCTGACTCATCTTGCATTTGTGCCTCCCTGAGTTGCTGGAAGGATTCTATTCCCCGGGGTCAACATGTTTAATCTATATCTGAGGGAGATTCCTGTAGAGGCTGCAATTAATATTTTCCTCCTCTAATGCCCATATTCATAGCCTTTCCCTTTTTTTTCCATTTGTTCCATTAAGGTGAGCTGCCCCACAGCAACAATCTTCCAGTGATTCCCATCACCTTGCAGTAGCTTTGGCAGCACAACTTTTGTATGCCAATCCCCACCTTGTCACCAGAGCACTGAGTGACACCTCCAGTGACTGTCCAGCCATTCCTTGAACACTTCCATGGGGGGGGCACCCTCATCTTCCTGGTCAGCCCCTTTCCATGTGTAATCATATTTTCTGTGAAGAAATTCCTTCTGATGTCCAGCCTGAACCTCCCCCAGCAGAGCTTGAGCCTAGGTCTTCTCATCCAAATACTAATAATGTATACAAATAGCAATATCATAAGTGAAATAATAATATAGTATGAAATATAATAATCTCAACAAATATTTCTGTAAAGAAAACAAGAGTTAAAAAATAATACAGCATTTTAGCAATTACTCCTGGAGTTTGGGTTGGTTCTTTAAGGTCACTGAAGGTAACCTGTTCCCAGTTCTCTGGTACCTCGTGTGTCCATGCTCTGCATCTTTTTGGGGTATCATCTTCTCAATTTCTTACCAGATGCGAATGTTTTTGGGGTGCAATTTGTTCTGGTCATTACTGCTGCTGTTTGTTGATAAAGAACCTGTTCTGGAGAAGTTGATTTGTGCCAGGTTTGGAGTCAAGGGGCTGCTCATGCACACTCTCTGCTGTGATGGTTCATGGACAGCCTCAGTTTCAGGCTATGGTCCTTCTGCTTGGGGTTTTGCAGGCTCAGCAGACAGTCACCAGCCCATCAATGGGCTATCCCCTGCCTGCCTGGGCTAGCTGGCACTTGGGACTCTGCCTGTCCACCCCTGATGCCCTGACACAGCCAAACCCGTGGCTCAAGGACGGATGAACACCTTGTTAAACCTTGAGGTCAAGCACAGGGGTTACACACCCCTGCAGTAACAGCCCCTCCCTCTTGTCCCACCTTCCTTCATTAACACTGCACCTTCACTTCTTGATTATATTAAACCCCTAGCCTTAAATTTCAGACTTTCAACTACCTTTGCTGTTTTAAAGCAGCAAAGCCTGAGCAGATTTAATGTCAGAAGCTGCTGTGAAGGCGTTGCTGTGTCTTACTCAGGGACCGTGACCAGCCTGATCCAGCAGAAGGTGACCCTGCCCATGGCACAGGGGCTTGGAATGCAATAAGGTTTAAGGTCCCTTCCCATCCAAACCGTCCTGGGGTTCCATTTATGGCTTTGCACGGAGACTGTGCATCAGGTCCCAGGCCAACAGGAGACGGGGAGGCCCCAAATGGGGCCTAGCCATGTGCAGTCCGTGGGTGAGCCCTTGCTGGCCACCAGCCACATCTGACCTCATAATTACAGTCCCACTGCAAACCCCGCTCTCGCTGAAGCCAACAGCAGCTCGTCTGAGCTGTTTGGGCTCCCTGCTCCAATTTGGGAGAAAGAAACCTTGAAGTATAGAGCACACAAACCAGGCCTCACGGCCCATTACTGCAGCAGGCCCAGCCTTGATGCAGGCTTTTTCTGCAGCTCCTGTGCACGCTGAGCCCCCATTAATGTTAATGCAAGTGGCTGTTACACGCCAAAAGCAGCAGCAAAGAGCCCCCAGGAGCAGAAACCCATTTAGCAGGGCCACTTTCTTTACAGAACCTGTCCTGGCTTAAGCGTATCAAAATCTCTTTGGGTCTTGCTAATTGAGGCCAGTGGGTTTTAAAGCCAAGAGGAAAATCATCTGTTGTCAGATGGGAAATGTTTGTTTTGTTGCACTGGCTCAAAGTCTGAGGCAATAGGTAGCAGTGGGGTGGAATCCAGGTACATGGAAATCCATTGGTCTTTGGGATTATCTATTCTGGACACTTGGATGGACCCCTCACTCATACCTTGTGGATCTTATTTTCTGGACATGTGGAGACCTACCTTAAAAAAAAGGAAATTTTATGGGCTTCTTGAACAATTAGAGTGTTTTCTGCCAGTGTTTTCTCCAGATGTCCCTGACAGACTTCTTGAGGATCTTTGTTCTGGACACCTGGATGGACTCCAGATGGACAGACTGCAGATCATTCCTGTGGATACCTCGAGGCCTACTTAAAAAAGAGACATTTATGATCTTCCTGAATAACTGCAGTGTTTTCCTCAAGCAGCAGTTGGAGATTTCTTACATATGATATATAAGAATACGAGATATAAGAATATGAGATATATATGATATATAAACTGATATATAGGAACCAAATTATATATAGGAGGACAGAAGTTCCAGCACAGAAAATGCTTCTCTAAGTTATTTTATCCAACATAAGGGCTGGTTATTTCTGCTCTAGTCTTGCCCACTCACAAAGGATTTCTTTTTCCTATGCCTTTGGTGATCTGTTCTTCAGATCTTGCACTGATCTTAGGTTTGACTTAATGGAGTGATAGAGGAGGACAAGACAGCTCCTGGTCCTGCAGCTGAGCCCATTTTTTGTCACCCTTGAAAAATCTGACCCCAGGCAGACCTTTCCAACAAAACACGTGTCCACAGTACACCCAGGCATCACCTTGCAAAAAGTCTCATGTCTCCTGCCAGCCTGGCTGAAAGAAAGCAAAGCCCAGCAGTGCTACAGAGACCTGTTCCTTTTATTCCTGTTTATTTCCGGGATGCCCATTAATTGAACTAGGAGCAAAGCAAAAGACCTGATGCCTGTGCACAGTCCTACCTGCCCAGTGCTGCTGTCCATGTTCTCCCAGGAAGAGCAAAATAATCCAAAGGGAAGTCTGCATTTACAGCTGGGAAGGGGGAATCACCATCACCCAGCACAGCCCGGACCCAACCAGGAAGAAGTCATTGCTGCCTCCAAGCTTGACAGTGCCCATGGGTCAGAGAAGAGAACAGAAAGTCCCACCAGAGGGACTTTATTTTAAGATAAATAAATTGATTGCTTTTACAACATTTACCAAACTTTCCCAGCATTTACCAGAATATTCCAGGTGTTGGCCAAAGGAGATCCAGCAAAGGTGGCCTGGATGTGGTACAGTGGGACAGGATGATGGATGTTGGAGTTTAGGCACAGGTTCCATCCCAAGGATTTACCAAAGACATCTTCTTTGTGCCTAATCCTGGGTGAATGGAGCAAAAACTCTTCCGCATCAAAAGGAGAATATCCTGTGCTTAATAATAAGATGATGAGGGATTCCTTGGCATTCAGGGAAATGCCTATTTTTTCATTTTTTAGCTTTGTTTGTTTGTTTATTTGTTTGTTTGTTTGTTTTTAACTGAGACAAATTCTTGGGAGGTTTTGGTCATGGTGTTTTTATTTGGTTGGGGGGCAGGTGTTTGTTTGTTTGGGCTTTTCGTTTGTCTTCTGCATGCACCCATTAATATTGAAAGATTTTTTTTTTTAATGAAAGTTTTAGCATGAGGAGCAGTAGGATGGCTCTACACTGCCACCAGTAATGAAAGTTAGGCTTGCCAGCCATGAAGGCAGTTTAACCCCTTGGTCACACCTCGCCTTTTAATTCCCTTTGAATAGGCCTGATACAGCTTTGATGGAAAATGCACCCGGTGCATGGTTCAGGAGGCTGCAGAATTGAGAGCTATTAAATACTAAAAAGACAAGGTGAGAAACAATTTGCAAAATCTCCTCTTTTTATAGACTGCAGCTATTGAGAAAAATTGAGTAAATTCCCCAGCTACCAAGACTGCAGTCTGTTTCAAGATTCCATCAATTTTTTACGGTACAATCAATATTTATGAATCCCCAAAGAAATATTGCAAAGAGAAACATGGTGAAACATTTTCCATGCAGTTGCAAAGATGTAACGTGGGGACCTAAATAACTTTTAAAATAATCTCAATGACAATCAAAGTGCCTTACATAGCCAATATGGTTTAATGTCAGTGTTTATATTAGCTCTCTTCTAAAGAATAGATGGAAAAAGGGAAAAAAAGTAAAGAAAATGTTTGCAGTTTAATCTCTCCTAAAGAAGACATTTTACTATAATAAGTATTCTGTAATTTGGTGCTTAAAAATTCAAAGGAAGTGTCATATTGAAAGTTCTTCGATTTTTTTTTATGCATTAAAAATATTCACCATCATGCAAGCAATGGATTTTTCAGTCAGCTGGAAAAGGAAAAAAGATTTCTATAAAAACTAGGCAAACAAATCCACATTCCTTTAATGGCTACTTTAGGTTTAATATCTAAACTTATTTAAATAACTCTGAACCCTCCTGCTGAGAAATATTGAAAGTAATAGATTCCTTTGTGTGTAATCTCCATTTACATGTAGAGTTTAATTTCCCTCTGGGCAGAACCTGTGTAAAACTTGCCTTGAAATGTCCCTCTGTAAAAGCACAATGTTTAGGGTGATGCCTTTTATTTTATTTAAAATTTATTTTACACTTTTAAAAAAAGCAAAGAGCCAATTCACCTCGAAGCTGCCAAAACGGTGACTATGGCATGAAGTTAAAAATTATTGATCACAGTAATTGATCACAATCTACACCACAGATGCTCCAAAATGCTTCCAAAATCAAGATCAGCCCTGCTGTGCTCATCACACCCATGGCAGATCTCTCAAGTGGTGTTGGTCCCTCCAGAAAGAACCAGTTTTATTATTACTTTTCTCCGAGGAATTTAGATGGAATTTGATTTTGGGGTGAGGCAATTCTAAATTTTAAGCTTGTCCCTTGATGTTTGGATATCCTTTGGTTCCTTCCCTCTTTCCAGTTCTGTCCCACCTGCCATCACACAAATTTTAGCTAAAAATAGTCTATTGTGCACATTTTTATTTGGTTTTTATCATCTTTTTTTTCTTTTTCTTATTTTTTTTTGACTCAGAGAAAACAGTACTAGGAGTGATCCCTCTTAATGAACCAGTAACTTAAAGCATTTAATTACCTAAAACCAAAGCCTTAGCTTTGATGTCAATATTTTATTTTTAAACATTAGCAAGAGCTAAAGTAAGGAAATCTGATGAATTTGCAAAAAGCTTTCAGTGAGGTTTATTTCCCCAAATTAATCAGGCAAGTTGCAATCCCAGCTATTTATAAGTCTAGTTAAGTGTTGTTCCCTTGTGAGGTGCCTTTTCTTTTTTTCTTCCCTTCCATACGTGCTGAGGTGTCTCAGTTATTCAGCCTCTTACCTAGATACCTCATCCAGGGGAATCTCGGTGGGAAGATCTGATATCTGATCTGTTTCTATATTTAATGGCATATTTCATCATGGGGGAATATTTTACTCAACTACCTCCCCTGAAACTATTTTTTTACAGTGAGCTACATTCAAAATAGCAACATTTTAAAATGTGTTTTTTGCTGGAATATATAAGAGAAAAAAAATTGTTCTTTCTCAAGGAGGATTAAGCAGGATCTATCAGAGGGAAAAAAAGGGCTTGTCCTCAGAAAACTTTGGAACATGATTTAATTAAAAAGAAAGATTCCTCTAAAATTGAGATAATTGAGGATGATCATGGGAAGCATCCACAGTAAGGTGACCCATGGACACTGCACCGTGGTGGAAATTGGGGTACCCTGGCAATCTCCACTCTTTTCTTATAAATCCCGCGGAGAATTAAAAACTCAATTGTTCTTTGACCCCACACAGGTCTACAGTTTATAAAATATATACTTTTTTTAACACCAACCCTGCTGGGACAAAAAAACCACAACAACCCAGTAATAAAGCTGCAGACTCTTTTTGTGATAGAAAGCCCCCACTCCACCCAGGTAGCCAATGGCCAATGTTTCATGGATTTACAATGTTGCATATCTCTTTATCTTTTAATCCATTTAATCATCAAAATTTCCAGCAAAAACAAGAACTGGGAAAAAAAAAGATGAAACAACAACAACAACAAAAAAAAAAACAATGCCCCCAATTTGTGTTTTGTTTGACTGCGAGTAATATTCATGTCTGCATGAGGATGGCATGTAATTAACATGTCATAATCAAAATGACTAAGTTTGACACATTATAATCACTGCATGGAGATTATAGCATAGCCACAGGCGATCTGCACAGCCTATCTTAATATCATTTGCATAATGAAAGCATGGTGGCAGTAATAGCTTTTTTCTCTTGTTATCATAATTTCACCCAGGGCTGCAAAGGGCTTTGGTACTGTCAGATGTTGCCTGTTAAAAGTCGTTGTGTGTTGAAGACTCCAGTCCAAGTGACCCAAGTATTTCCATGTGAGCAATCACCACGTGGCTGCACAGAAATACACTGAAATGGGTTTTTTTCACCCCAATTTCCCAGAAAATGTGTAAGCACTTGTATTTTGGGGTGCCGATGGAGGACCTGTTTCATACCTGGGAGGGTCCTGTAGAGCTGGGCTGCATTTTCTGGGCATCCCATGGATTTTCCTGGGAATAGCAGGGCACGCTGACACAGCACTTTTCCTGAAACATCCATGGAGACTTCTGGGGTGCTGATGACCCAGCCTGGCCACAGCACCTCTACAGCAGTGCAGCTCCACTCTTCCCAGCCTGGGTAGCTGGGACCATGGCCAAGCAGCTCTCCAAAGCAATGTCAGGTTGAAGGCAATCCTCACCCCAAACAGAGAGTGGGGCATTCTCCAGGGTGAACAAATGGCCACTGCTTCTACCTGCTCAGATGGTTCCTGTGCAGGGGTAAGAGATCAGCACTGCAAAGAAATGTCTGCAAAAACAGGGAAAAAACATAAAATGAAGGCTGAGGATTGACCCCAGGTCTAACAAAGCTGCTTGGATTGATGTCCCCATGTCTCATGTCCCACATGGTGTCAGGGGCTGGTGAGGGCCAGCCTGCTGTCCCTTGCCATGCACAATGGGTGGTCCAGAGCAGAGGGCTGTTCTTTAAATTACTGTACCACCTTTCACTCAAGAGGGTCTCAGACCCAGATCTTTAAAGAGCCCCATGACAGGAAGGGTTCCAGCAGCTCCCAAACTCTGCCTGTTCATGGAATCATTGAATGGATTTGGGTTGGAAGAGAACCTTAAAGGTCATTTAGTTCCAGCCCCCTGCAGTGTGCAGGGACACCTTCCATTAGAGCAGGTTCACCACAGCCCCATCCTGATTTTAAATGTTTCCAGGGATGGGGTGTCCACCCCCTCTCGGGGCAACAGGACCCAGCTGATGGCCACAATGCCCCTTCCACCTGGCCAAAATAAACTCCCAATACAGGGAGGATTTCAAGCTAAACCTTATTCTGGGTATGAACCTTGTGCTTCCAGTTTCACCTTTCCTCTGAGTTACACCTGTAGAGTTTGATGTTCCACCAGGAGTTCACTTGTACCAGTGGCTCTGTATTTTGTAATTCACAGTACCTGGCTCTTCCATCGTTTCCATATTGTTCCAGCCACTACACAGTCCAATCACATTAACACTCAGTAATCCTCCTGCAGACATTACAGCATCAGGAATTGCAAATTTGTCTCACAGCAAAGAGTGGCGCAGTAGCTGGTGTAACATAAACTGATATAGTCCTCCCAGGTACACTCAAGAAAATTCCTGCAGAATTGGAGAAGACCAGAGCAGATGAACTAAGTTATGTATGCAGTCCCCTAGCAGCTTAGTAAAATAGTGTCACACATCCAGGATTCCTGGAATTCCTTTTGCATGGTGTTCTCAAGTGATTATATTAAGTTAGGTTTTAGTAATGGACTCAAGTTGCTTGCTTTTATCCTAACAGTGATATAATGTTGGCTCTTTTTATTTAAGTGGAATCTTTATCATATCCACATACAAAGAGTAAATGTGCTTTGTGGGGTGATGCTTAATGTGCAGTGGTGTCAGTTAAAAGATCAGCAATTTCCCCTAATCTGAAATTACCCAACCAGACCAGATTCAGGTCTGTGCATGCTGAGCCTATTTCTCCTTTAAAATGCCAGCCTTGCATATTCACCTGGGTAAAAAGACAGGATATGCAACTTTGCCTGTATACAAATATCCTAAAAAGACCTGTTCACCTCTGGACACTGGGTTTTTTTTCCAAATAAGTCTGCTTTTGAGCAGTCTTTCTCTTCGAGAAAGAGAAATTATCACATTTATCAGTAATACCTAACAGATGAATGCCAAATTACATTTACCATACTAGTGATTTCTATGCTGTTTACAGCATATTTCTATCCTACAGATGCATGGGACCTTCACAAACAAAATATTTTTCAGCTCCCATAAAGGGGCCAAGGAGCCATTTGCAGCCTAATTTGAGTAACTTGGTCTAGTTGAAGATGTCCCCACCCATGGCAGAGTGTTTGGAATGTGATGAGCTTTAAGTTCCTTTCAAGCCAAACCATTCTGTGATTCTAAGACTCAAATTCAAAATCTCTTCTGTCTCAGTGACTGTGCCCCTGCAGATACAAACCAGACAAAAACACCCAGAGATCCCAACTAAATTACACTCAACTCCAAAGCCTGGGAGGGATGGAATGAGGGAATTCATGCTCCAGAAAACTGGTGTTTCAAACCAACCAAAGCCTGAGAGGGAAAGAGGCTGGGTCAAGCTCACAATCTGGACGTGGGTGGGGCTGGACACCACCAGGCACCTTGGGTCACACTTTGCACTTGCCAGCCAGATATCATCATATAGAAAGGGTTGGGAAAAGTGCCACATTTCCCATCCTGCAGTGGGGAACATTCCAGCCCTGGGCTCTTGTCCTTTGTGGGTCACCCCATTCCCGTGGCGCACTGACAGCAGGAGGCTGCCAGCGCCTCAAAGAGCACCAAGGCTGAATCCAGGAGGGTGCCTGGGCTTTGAAAGCCTCTCCCAGGGCTGGGACACGGTGGGTGAGGGTGCTGTCACCAGCCTGGCTTCTCGAGAGGGCAGTGTGCTGTGTCCCTCCTGGGGCAGGTCGCTGCCAGGCTCCTTGCGCTGCCGTCCCTAAGTCGGGCTGAAGTCAAAGCCCATCTCGCTGTCATCATTCCAGTAGTTCATGTGTCTTCTAATCACATGTTTTATGGTTAGTAAAAATGCCCCATGGGAGCTGATTAAAGGTTTATGAGAACCAAGAAAATCTGATAGGATTTGGTTTGAATCCGACCAGTTTTTTAAGTTTCCTATCCATAAGCTTTTAAGTACTTACAAGCCATTATTTCTGTCTTTGATGCAGTAGGGTTGTTGTTTTTCCTTTTTATTTCTTTTTTTCCTTATTTTTTTTTTTTTTTTTAGTCAGGGGGAGGTGGTGGGGGAAAAAGCAACATAAATCTCAGAGCAGAGATTTTTAAAAATGATTATCAGATTTGGGTAAGATTTATCTTCCTCTTTAAAAAAAGCTTTTCACAATCACAATATAAATGCATTAGCACAAAAGCAGTCTAAACTCACATTCAGAAAGATACAGCACTCTGATATGGGGCTTCTTTAGTGGAAAGTACCTGGAACATGAAAGCAGCTTAACTCTTTGTCTCCTGTGTTTTCAGCCAGACCTTGCCTTGATTTACTGAAACCATTTCAAGCCCATAAAGTTGCCTCAGTGGAAGGTTTTTGCCTGGCTGTGCCAAGGGTTTTCAATGCAGCAGTTACACCAGCTCCTGGTTGTACATCAAGTTTAGGATGCCTCCCAATCCAAAATATCCAAACCAGTTTCTTATTTCCACTATTATGGAATAAGGTTTTCCTCAGCTTTTGGTGTAAAACATGGAAACATCACAATTTCATCCTGTCAGGGCAATCAGCTCCCCATCAAAGGCAGCCAACAATTGTTAATTTGGAGGTACTGGTGCTCCACAAAACCCACCTCAGGTGCCATGGCGTCAGAAGATGCTCTGGGGCAGCTGATTTAGTCTCTCTTTACCCCACACCCTTGCTGAATAACAGGGCCAATACACATGGCTTCTGCAGACACAGAGGGAGCATCTACACCCTCTTCCTTCTTTCTTTTCTCTTTCCCTCTCTCTGTAAACTTCCTTATAATTGATGGGTCTTGCTGTGTGTGGTGAATTACTTATTTTTCTAGACTTGTGTTCTTCCCCTCTCACAGCAATTAAACACACTGAGGTCCTTCCAACCAAAATTTTGTGTAATTTTAAGGTAGTGTGAAGGAGACAGGCTGAATCAGGCAGGATGTGCTGAATTGAACATCTGGTGGGGTGAAAGTGGTAACGTGGGACTCAGGATGCCTTAGTTCTACATCCAACCTCTTTTCTCATCAGTTTGGGATGAGCCTTGTTTGTTTCACCTTTATAGCTACACAGGAAAGGGACAGTGTGCTGATTAAGAATACTGGTGAATAAAAAGATTACAGCTGCTGAACTGACAGAATCTGAGTCCCCCAGTATTACACCTATATTCTGTATTTTGGGGTGTGTGGTAAGTCAAGAGGTTTTCTGGCTGATTCTGCTCCAACTAACATCAATGGCAATTGAAATCAACGCTGCTCAGCATTGGAAGAAGCCACAAAAAAGGGACAACAAAAGTATCCACTTGAAAAGTGTTTTGACAAGAAGTAAATAGACCCAGATCAGTATCCATGGCCAAGAACACAAAGAAGGCACAAAAATCTGCACAAATATTCAAAATCCTTTCTCAGGGTCTCCAATACCCCACCCAGAGCAGTTAATTTTGTGTCAGTTATTAACAGTTGGTTTTCTAAAGGGCATTGAGGAGGTCTTCATGAAGAACAGCAATCCCTGGTCCCATAAATCCTGTTTCCCCCAAAAAAACCATATATTTCTATCCTGATAATCCTGCAGAACCATCTGCAAACCTTCACACCTGTGCAGCTACAGAGGAGGGACATGGCACTGCCTGTGTGCTCCCCTTCCCCCTCCATCCATTTTGGAGGGAAGGTTTAAAATGCATAGGAAAAAACAGAGAGAAAACATATTTGTTCACTTGACTGGCACTTATATGCCAAACCTCCCCACCCCAAACCAAAAGAAAACCCCAACAGAAAAAAATTATTTATAAAGAGCTTAAGAAGAAACGAAGAGGATGATCTTACAGGTGGACTGGAAAACATAATTTTCTGCAGAACGTGGGTTTACCATCCCTGGGTCCTGCTGGTGTGTGCAGGCATTTTGGGACTGGCAGCACTGAAGGGGGAGGCTGAGTTCAAGCTGCATCACTCCCAGCATCGAGGACACAGAGATGTTTAAGCTGATGCACGCTCCATCCTGGCATTCAACAGAGAGCGATGCCAACTTCTGGAAAATAGAAGAGCCCCAGGGCAGGCTAATAACAGCACTACTTAAGAACGTAAGACAATTATTACCTCCAACTGTGAAGGAGTCTGAGTAATTAAAAAGGGTTCTTTATTTTGATTAAAAAAGATTCCTTTCAGTCTGTTTGAATCTTTAGTAAAAGCCCTGAACGATATTTTTAGATGCCAGAAAAGACATTCTGCAATTGATGAAAGATGTATAGCAAGCTCATTTGAAAGATTTTCCTATTATTATCATCTTATTGTCCAAAAACAATTAATTTCTCATTCTTTCACCCACATAACTTGCGGGAGAAAACGCAGGTCTAACCTAAAGCTTCCAAAACCTTCTTTGGATTAACAGAAATCCAAAATTAATTTGGTTTAATTACTATAAATTTCCTTCCCAATAAAATCTCAAGAATTTCCAATCATGCTGATTTATTTGAGTAATTAGAAAGCCATTCACAGATGTCACACTGTTAGGTAGTGTGGATAATGCGGGTTTTGCTTAACTGGATCCTGAGACCACAGCACTGTGAAGAATGACAACTAAAATAAGTCCAATAAAAAGTGGGAGAATAGGGGAAGGTGAATGGTACAACCTCAGGCAGTGCCAGTGGCTTCCCTGGAAATTAATTTCTGTCCATTTGCTGCTCCAATACCTCTTGCTCTGGTCCTTGCATTTTGCACCAGGTCTTGAGGGGCTCTGAATTCTTATTTTGCAGAGGAGGAGTCCAAGAGCCCCAGAGATGATGCATCCAAACTAGGGTCACCCCTAAGGGTGGTTTCAAAAGTAAAAGAACTGAAACGAGGCGTGCAATGGGTTTGGGTGGTGCAGACACAGCTCTTTGTTTCATTTGAACCTGCACAACAAATGGGACCATGATTTCTTGCAAAGTTGTTTTGCAGAGCAGGTGATCTATACCTGTGTCAAGGTGGAAATCATCCCTTCCACATTCAGACATCAGTGACTGGGCTGCTGGGAGCTGCACCTATCTCTCTTCCCCCTTGATGGGGGAAAAACAAAATAATGAAAGCAACTCCTCTGACCACACAGGGGTCCTTGCTCTACCTGTGGAAAGGCTGAAGGACCAGGGTGAGTCTGGAAGAGACTCCTAATTTGGTTTTCTTCCTACTTACTGACAGCAATACAAACCCTCTGCTCTGCTGAGTTGTGTGCTTTTCCTCAGGAGAGGTAAGCCCTGTCTGCTCTTGACTGTTATTTGTAAGAGTTCTGAGAGTTTCTGGAATTTAAAAATTGTAGAGAGTAACATAGATTTCAGGTTCTCTTTCCCTTCAAGTGAAGTGGAGGATTTAGCACACTCTCCCACACACTTGATTCCATTAGAAAGGTAATCAGTGAATTAAAAGAGAGAAGGGTCACCAAACTTGAGAGGAATTATTTAAGTTGCAGTAAATATAAATTGCAGTTTAGTGGGGAAAAACATATTTTAAAGACTCAGTTATGAGCTGAATCTAACAGCTTAAATCTGAGCCTTGACTGTGAATTCCCCCCTTCCCCAATCCTCTCTCCCCCGCCAAATTATCTTGGGTTTATACATGCCAGTATTTGACTAATAACATAATATTTAAATACCACAGTAATCTTAGCATCGTAATCCTGACACTCACAGGTTGTCTTAAATAAGGGTCAGCTGAAGAACATGGTGTTGTCCAACCCCCCGAGGCTGTCAGACATCCTCAGCCATAAGAAAATCATCTTTACTTTTGGCTTGAGCCTTTAATGGCTCTGAAAGCTGCTGCTTTTGTCTAAATACATACATTGTACAGCAGTTTAGGAAATAGGTGAAAAGGCTTTAATGGAGAGATTAGTGCTAGACATTGTGAAGCTGCAACTAGGTCATAAGAGATTTCAGAGGTCAGGAAATTTTTTTGCAGGGCTTAAGTGTTTTGTAATGTAGTTTAGTTTGCCCCTGGACCAGGGCATAATGGATGCTTCAAAACTTGATTAGTGTTGGTTAAAAATAACGAGGCTGGTACTCTGGAGTAAGAGTCACTTGACAAACTCCAGCATGCAACAGCAACTGCTCTGGTTCCTGCAATCATTTTAATGGACTGGGGGCAGGTAGGGAAAAAAAAAAGGCATTTTTTTTGCCAAAGGAAAGACCCTCAAAATCAACAATTCAGAATATCAGGCAGTTAACAAAACCAGAATCTGGTTTTGTCCCTCTTGTGTAGTCATGATTTTCCTAGTCTTTGGTCAGATGGATTAGGGAATATCTCATTAAAAAATTATGTAGCAACCATTTAAATAAGGTATTCGCAGGGAAAGGAGGGGTTTAAGTGCAGAATGAGTCTTCCATGTAAAATCAATGCTGTTAAACTCCATTACCCTCTCTTCCACCCATGTCTTACTAACCAGCCAGAACATAAACCATGACCCCAACCAGCACCAGCAACAGGTGGAAGAAGAACGAATCCATCCTGCAGATGAAACATTCTGGAGGGATATTTTAAAAATAATATCTCAAAGATATTGACCCTTGTCTCCTCTGCTGATCTCTAACCAGTTTTCCTCTTTTCTGCTCTCCCACATTTGCATAATTCAGCAGAGACTCAGGGGGAAGCAGCAGAGACACACCAATATGGGTGAAGATGAATTCCATCAGTGTTTGGTTGGTGAAATGCTACTGAAGTCAACATATAACACAGATGCTGACATCTCTGTTCCTACTTACATGTCTGAAAATATGCCTTGGTGTAAATTTATTTAGGTGTGTAGAGCACGTGGGTCCTCAATAACCCTTGGCCATTACCTGAGAAAAGTAATTCTGAATTTGAAGAGGAAATATAAGCGGTGTTCATAGACAGTAAAATAGCACATCTCAGAGTGTTGTTCATATTCAAAAGTAAGTCTCACTCTGGAGCAGTTTCTCAAAAAAATATCTATGGAAAATTCTGGGTTGGGTTAAAAAGCTTTGAAAGCAAAACTTGTAATGGGTCATGGTCACTCTGGAGGAAGACTCAGTGCTGGAAAAGCAGCTTTTATGCACATGGGAGAGACTGATTCTGGAGTATTGAGTACATGCCCCAGCCCTAAATCAGATGAGATGCAAGAACTGACTGAGATTAAAAAAATGTCATGGATAATTTGAAGCAGACAGAGAACAAGGTCTCCATGCATTAGGCATATTCAGAGTGAGAGAAATTATTACCCTCAATCAGGATAGCAAGAACTCACCCTTCCCAGGAGGAAAGTACAAGATACAAGACAAGATCTGCAAGTCTACCAAGAAAGGCACATCAAAAGTTCATGTTTAGAAGCAAAAAAACCAGGAAAACCGCATCATGGCATTAGAAATCATTGGTAATTCTAAAATTAATTACAATACATCAAGTAATATCAGTGCAGCAGGGGACATGGTGGATTCACCACTGACTGAAGTCTTCCAGCCAAAAATGTGGTTGCTTCCCAGTAAGATATACTTCAGGCAGACACAAGCTCTTGGCTCAATCGAGAAGGTCACCGGACCGATATACAGAGGTAGCCAGACTGGCTGATCCCTTCTGGCCTCCAGAAATCTCCAAAATCCTTCCACGGGGGCTTTCCCTGAGATGGGAGACATACAGAGACTAAGGCTAAGGCGTTGGGTCAGCCATGTACATCTTTGCCCATGGCTTCTCTCCCTCCTCCCAGCTGCAGGGGGAAAGGAACGGGAGCTGCAGCCATCAAGCTGGGGGCAGTTTGGTTGAAAACACTGATAATGCACTTCCAGTTCTTTCTTCGGAAGATCATGCGGTTTCTCAATGTGTGAGGCCAAAAAAGATGTGTGGCCCAGTGCACTCTTGACAAAAGCATAGATTCACTAAAGCTTACAATTAATATTTAATACCAACAAGTCTTCTGTGATGCTGTGCGGATGTAAATAAGTGGAGAGAATGTGATATTTACCCCACTATAAAACATTCATGAGAGCTAAGCTATTTACAAAAGCTAAATACGACACTGTATTTACTGTAGGTCACCTCCTAGGGTTAGAGATGAAAAGTTTTTGGTCTAATGGAAAGTAACATAATACACCATAATAACACAACCACTGTCTCGTCTGCAAAGAAATATCTCCTGGCTCCCTCCTTCTGTTGCAATTACAGGTGGGTAAAGCCACTACAGGGGGGAAGAAATAATAAAAACAAAAAGAAGCGCAAAAGGAAAGGGTGCCTTGAGGAGACTTGATACCTCATGCCTTAGGGACACTCATTACCTTGGGCTGTTACACTGTGTCCTCTCCATGCTCATTATCAAACATCGTCATGTTCATGCAGGAACTCATGTCAGTAGCCAGGTATGCGGGATGACTTCACTTTAATTGAAGTTACACTATCCCAGGATTGCCAATTAAGTATCAAAGTGTGTTGACGTGATCTGGGGCTTTCCTTCTACTCCGGTGGAATTCAAATTCCCCCTGAAAAAGGCTCCTTTGTATATAGCCAAACCTGCAATCAATACAGATGGTTAAATGGGATTGTCAAAAACTTAAAATGCCAATATGCTGGGAGTGAAATCACTGATGAAAGTCTCACAGTGTTAGGCTCGGGATTTATAGACCAGAATAGTTAGGTATTTGTTTCCACAAACTAGCCCCCACAGCAGAGCCCCTCAGCAGCCAGCTGCAATATTTGCTCCAAGTCTCAGAAATCATCAAAGAATTGTCAGATCCAAAGCAGAGTCCTGATTTAGGAAGCATTTGGGTGAAGTTGTAATACAAAGACTAATAAAAAAAAATTGCTTAAACGGACACATTTATCTCAGATTCCTGGATCATTGCTTGGTTTGACATCCAAAAGCAGGCTGAAAAAATGATGTAAGGAACTTCTGAGGTGATAGTAATTTCTGGTGGAACAGCTATAAATGGAAAAAGGCAATAAATGGAAGAAGCTTTAGCCTTTGGTGCATAGGAGAAGAGAATGTGGGTTATGTAAACAAGTTAGAAATGGGTCAACACCATCTGCCTCTGCAGGGAATGGTCACAGCCCCAAGACTGTCAAAGCTCCAGGAGCATTTGGGCAACACTCTCAGGCACAGGGATTGTTGGGGTGTCTGTACAGGGACAGGAGCTGGACTCAATGAACCTGATGGGCCCATTTCAGCTCAGCACAGTCCATGATTATTTTCCAGCTGGTGACTCACAGAGAGCAGTCTTCACCTCTTTAAAGGTTTTCCAGAGAAAGCAAATTTAGGATGGCTGGATGGGCTTGCTTAACTTTAATTTAGCAGATGATAATAAATGAGAAATAGGGTCAAATCTAAAAGTCATTTAGGCTGGAAAGGACCTTAAGTATCACTGGGTTCAGCCTCTGACTCATCACCCCCTTGTCAACCAGACAATAAGTGCCCTGTCCAATTCATCCTGGATCATCTCCAGTAGTGGTGACTCTGTCACCACAGCTCATGAATATTTCATTTGGAAGGAACCTACAGTGATCATCTGGTCCAGCTGTCTATCAAATAAAGTTAGAAAAAAGATTACTTCCTTGTGCATTAGAGAGGATTTTGAGAAACCAGTCACTAGAAATGGAAGTAGCAGCTGATATCTCCCCTCCTTCTGACCTGTAGGACACCTCCCAGTAAAATGGGACTCCCCATCATGTACTTCCCAACAATTATTTCAGTACAGGTGCCTTTCCCACAGCTGCCCCCAGACGCATTGTTCCAATGGATAGAATAATCCCAATGCCCCTATGTATACCACAAAGCAACACCCTCACTCACTGCTCCTGTGTGAAACCCTTCAGCCTTTCCACCTTCTCTCTCTCCAGTCTGCTGAGCCTCAGGGGCTGAAAGGAAAGCACACCCTGACTAATGAGCAAGCAAAGAGTCAGAATCCTTCAAAAATCCCACAATCTCCCATCTGTGTCCACGGGTTTGAAGAGACTATGTGGTTTTGGTGATCCAGGAGCAAGTGGCTTGCCTGAGACAACTCCACCTGGTTGGTGACAGAACCTCAAAGCACTCTCCTGCTCTGGTCACTAAACGCAGCCTGCACAGCCATCAGAGATCAAACCAGTGCAGGAACCTGTGACAGGGTAATGAACAGGACAGTGGTCTATAACTAAGGCCTGGGGTCTGTCTCTTGGGAGTAAATCCTACTACTGATATGCTCAGTGTGCACACTTCAGGAGAGAAGATCTATCACAGTACCATGCAAACCCTTTGTGATATCTGCTTACTGCACTCCCACAGAGACCAGTGAAGGTTCAACATTGTCATAGGTTAAGAACATCCTCAAACCATGACAAACATGATGGGTGAGACAGGATCAGTAGGAATAGAGAGGTCTGTGCTGTTTCAGAATGATTTAAGATAAGATATCTCACCTCATCGCCTCAAAATTTTCCACAAAGACTGGAAGATCACTCTTGGGTGTTCCTCAGGTGGAGACACTGCGAGTGAGGCCAACAGCAGAGATTACACTATTAACCTCATTTGCAATCCAAAGATGGTGCAATTTTGGGTTCAGCTACAAGCTTGGTGATGTTTGCTGGCATTTGGGCCCATTGGCAAGGTGCTGCAGGAGCTGTGAGTTGCCTTGCTGCTCACACATCTCATCCACTCCCCGGCAGTGTAGCTCAGCTGGATGGAGCTCAGTGAGCATCAGTGCACCCTCCAACCAGGAGAGGCTGTACAAAGCCAAACTGCAAAGCAGATGGGACTGAAATTCACAAACACAGGTATCCAGATGCCTCAGGACTACCCAGAACACCTCCCAGGGGCTGGCAGGTTGAAGTCATCAGGTGCAGCCCAGTTGTGGCCCCTGTAAGTGTGGTGACTGAGTCAGACTGGGGAAGGGGGAACTCTGGGCCACAAAATACCTTTAAGAACCCAAAGTAAGAGTAAACAACTCCCTAGGTTCCTTCCTAAAAAGCAGAGTGGTCCATGAGTTTGTCCTTAGAGGACATTTCCCAGGAGCAGAGCACTTTTCGTAATCACAAAGTATTTTCACTGATTGCAACAAAATTCTTTTATAATGAAATAGAAAAACATCTTAAAATACTGACATGTCTCATTTCAATAAACTTTATTTCATCTCAAGTCATACTTCTTTTAAGGTCTTCAGCAGATTTAAATTTATATTTAGGAGTTTTTTTCAATTAAACAATCATCTTAGCTTTTCTTAAATGGTACCAAAATATTTTCTTATATCCAATTTTTATTTTTTATCTAAATTTAGCAAAATGTGAATTCTGAAACCTTGATGTTTTCAACAAAGTAAAAAAAAAAATCTTTTCTCTAATCTGCTTTACAAACACAAAGCAACTCCCCAAAACTGAGATGCTCAAAAGCATTGTCATTAAAAGTCCTTGTCCCAAGGCCCATTTAAAAAAAAATCTTTTCTCTAACCTGCTTTACACACAAAGCAACTTCCCCAAAACTGAGATGCTCAAAAGCATTGTCATTAAAAGTCCTTGTCCCAAGGCCCAGTTTTTGGATCTGATTCCTCCAAGTTTATTGTTGTTCTCTCATAAACTGCTCTGGAATTCCTTCCTTTTGCATCACTGTTTCCTGCATTTCCAGGTGCAGTGTGGGGGATTTACAGGCAAACACTGGTACTGTCATCACTTACACCCTTCATTTGGCAGTTTATTTGGGAGTCTCCTTCCTCAAGGAAGGACAAACAACCTCAGATGGTTTGGAGGAGAAGTTTGACCATAAATGCTATGAAATGCTCCCTCTAATGCCAGCCTAGAGAGTTTCTCTAACTGCAAATTTCTTTGTCAGCTGTGGAAAAGGAACATTTCTCATTTTTCATGAGAGGTGACTCAGTAGGATGCTGGTGAGGGTTTGCTCAGCATCTGCTCCTGTTGCAGACAGCCTTTACTTGGGAGCAGCCCTAAACGTGACATTTCTGCAGATGAACCCTAGTCAAGATACCAAAGGACATGAGCACGGTGTTGTGGCACCTTGTGCTAAGAGATAGTTAGTGAAGAGGTGATGATAAACACAGCAAAAACTGTCTGCAGCAGGCAGAGGTGGATGGAGAGCTCTGCAGGCCAGGACCTGGGGCTCTCCTGCCACGTGCAGCCTGCAGAGGTGATGTGCAGCATTTATTCCCACCTCTGCTCTCTTGTGCATCTTGGCACCACTCTGCAGCACACACCAAATCGCTGCCACTTTGTGGGAGAGGAAATGTTTCTCCTTTTGTCCTGTCCATCAACTCCACGATGGTCACAACTACAAAGTTATTCACGCAATGAAATGCCATCAGAGGTGACATGAGGGGAAGAGAAGATGACCCAAATTCTAGTTCTGCCTCCAAGATATGGAGAAACCTTATTTTTTTCTTTCCAGCACCCTTTTCCTTGGTCTAATACCCCATGCAAAGATGTAAAGGAAAGCCACCTCCTTTGGAAGGCTGACAACTAGAACGATGACATTGTGCAACCGATAATGCAAAAAATGTTTAAATATCCTCCCTGCCAAGCTGTGCTGAGTAAGTCAGGTAATCACTAAGGGGTGCATAACCATTTTATGGGTCATCAAGTGATAAAGCTAATATGCTGCTTAAACTCCCCGGGAGAGAGGTCTCATTTGGTTGCATCAGGCCATTACGCGGGGTTGTAAAAAATGAAATTGTTTGATTTGCCTAAATACAGGTGAGATGCAATAAAACCCCTTATTTGCCATCCCTTGCTGTGTTATGGCAATCCCAAAGCAGGGACTGACCTTTTTATTTCTTTAGAAAGCACTATTCTTACCTATAGTACCATAGAAATAAAACTTAAGTATTTGTCTGCATAAACATAATTATTAACAGTATGGCAGGGTGGGGGGGGATGGAAAGCAAGAGGTTTTTTCAAGATGAAGCCATACAGACCAGGAAACATGATTTCCTCGAGTACACACCACTATCTTCAGGCTTGGGGAAAGGGAGGAAGAGAACAGGGGAGGGTAGTGCTCTCTTGGTTGAAAGCAGAATGGATCCAAGCATCCCAAACACCGGAGCAAAAAGGTCAAAGAGGGAGAAATAAAAGCGTTCTCCACTGCAGTGGGGGGGGAGAAAGAGAGAAAGAAAAGGACCCCGAGAGCATTACATCTTGATCAAGGAATGACTGATAATATTCCAGCGCACCATCTTTCAGGGCCCTCGTTTGATGACAAAGCACGGCCAGCATCCCACATCCATTATCCGCTTCCCTCCCCGAGGCGAGCGCATCAATAACGCTCCCTCTGCCTCGCGTCTGCCCAGGGCTGGTGGGCATTTCCATACAGCCCGAGCGCATCATTACAGCCCACCAATCCTTCACCCCCGCCCACAGCACCCTGCTGCTGCTCCCCGGCCCCGGCTTTAACCAGTTCCTCTCCTCCGGGGATGCTCCCTCCATCCCTGGGTGAGAGGAAAGGCCTCGTCTCTCCTCCCTGTGAACCCCACTAAAAACCGCCTGGCATTTGGGGGCAGTTGCCCCTCCTCTGGTTTTACTTCAGTTTTGCTTCTCCTCGCCTTTTAATTAACAAGCAGCCTCGTCACAGTGTGAATTTGACTGTAAACATCCTCAAACTTGTTGCCATAATTCTGCTGCATTGGTGGTCAAATTTGTTCAACTATCTGCTGCTATCCAGGAGCAGAGCAGGATCCTGGCAGGCATGGTTCAATCAGCCTGGGGCCCACACCTGTGGGAGTGGAGGGTGTTTTGATTTCCTCCCAAAATCCAGCGATGGGCTCTAAGACCCTCAGAATTCAGGGTCTGACCTGCTTGTCTTCTAGCTCTGGGTGAAGATGAAATCATTCCGCTTGGGAAGGCACTGGGAGCCTGCTGTGGGTCTTGGCAGCATTTCAGAGGGGTGATCAGGCCTGCAAGAACCAGCAGTGGCAATTTTCTTAAATAATTGACAACGGATCTTCCCCAAAACTCCAACAGAGGTGTCACTGGTGTGATGGAAATGAAGAAGGTACCGAGTGAGGGGAGCAGGTTTGGAAGATGTGGTGGTTAAAGCTCTGATTAGCACAAGGTTAAGAAAAGGTCTGTAGCAGACTCTGTCTGACTTTACAGCAGCCTTGAGTGACTCCTCTCAGCTGCTTCTGTACCTGTGTTTTCCATCTCACAGAATCCTAGAATGGTTTGGGTTGGCCTTAAAACTTATCTCATTCCACCCCTGCTGTGGACAGGGACACCTTCTCCTGAACCAGGCATTTATTGTGGACAGAACAGTGTAGCTTCAGGGTGGTGATATCAAAATTGAAACAGGAGACACCTGACTGGAGCTGTAACAGCACCAGCTCTTCCACCTCTGCCATGCCCAGCCCAAAACCAATTGCTCCTCACCCACTGGAACTGGAAGAAATTCTCTTTCTTCCTTTGCAGAAGCCAACCACCCCCTGCCCATGCTGCTTCTTCACCACGGGTCACCCAACAAGATGCCTGGTGGTGGAAAGCAGAGCACACCTAAGAAAAGCAGCAGAAAGCATTTTTTTTCAAATTACTGGTTCAAATCCCAGCAGGATCAGTGGTGGATTTGAAACTAGATCAGGTAACTTCCAGGCAGCCTTGTGAGCTGCAGAAAAAAGGTTACTTAGTTCAAGTCCTTTAAAAATAAAATAAAAATAAATAAATAAATAAATAAATAAAGCTCAGCAAATCAGGAAAATTTTTGTCTGTTAACAGAGCTCCCCATTCACTCCTAGGATAAATAGGAGAAATTCCAGGCACATCAGCCAGTAACATCACTAATGAACCTTTGACAGTGCTACAATACACATAGGGATTTTCAGAGGTGGATCATCCTCATGCAATGAGAGAAAAAAAGTTCCTCAAACATCTCAGACTCACCCGGGTTTGCTTGTTTGTTTGTTTGTTTGTTTTCTCTTGAAGGAGCAACAGGGAGCTCAGCCCATTCCTTGTGCCTTCCCCACCACAGGTTTGCACGCTGCAATTAGAGCCAGGGCTCAGCCATCACTCCATCAGCTCTACACACAACAAAGCCTACCCCTCTGGCAGGAAAAGATATGATACGTGGGACCAAAACCTGTACTTAACAGGGAGGGGTGAGGGCCAGGCACCCTCCAACCTGTCACCTGCTCCAGGAGGGGCTGGGAGGGAAAGGTCAGCTCCATCAAAGCAGCCAGCAAAGTAAGCCAGTTAATAGCAAACCTGTTTCTAATTGCTCGCTGTATTATAGCTACACCTTTCACCACCTGAGACCACCAGGAACCCATTCAAAGCCTTGCTTCCTAGCTTATACATAAGCCTTTCATGTTTTATTATAACCCTGACGATTTTTTTACTTTCATTTATGTGCGGGAGAAAACAGCTCTGTCGCTAGCCTCAACAGAGGGACTTTTTAAAGCCTTATTTCCACATACATTGCTTCCAGAAACCCCCAGCAGGTTCCCCCCCCTCCAGGTCCCTGCAGTCTGCTGTCAGTGCATGAATGGTTGAACACAACCCCAGCACCCTCAGCAGCAGGGTTTCCATCCTTCTCCTCTGTGTTGGTGCGGGCGATGGAACCACCCCAGTGATCCTCCTCACGCTGTTGCTAACTGCAGTTTGTTATTCAAGTGCCCTGCCCTCAATGGCAGCAGTGCCATGGCATGGAGGAGGTGTTCCAAGGAGCTCCACAAGTGCTCCAGGCGCTGGCAGCTCCCACCATGGCCTCTCACTCAGGTCTGAATCCGTGCAGCCTCTTTCTGTGATGCCTCCTGTGAGCTCCCTCCATCCCGCCCCAGCCTAGTTCAGTTTCCTGCCAGTGGCTCAAGCAATGGGTTAGGAAAGGGTTGGGATGCAGAGCATGGGGAGCAGCTCAGCCCCACGGCATCTCAGGTCATGGCCATCAGAGAATCACAATAACCACTGAGGTGGGGAAAGCCCTCTACCTTCATCAAATCCAAGCATTCCCCCAGCACACAGAAGGCCAACACTGACCCATGTCCCCAGGTGCCACATCCACATGGATTTTAAATCCCTCCGGGGGTGGGAACTCCACCACTGCCCTGGGCAGCTGTGCCAGCACTTGGGATCCCCTTCCATGAAAAAATTTTCCTGATAACCAACCTAAATCTACCCTGGCACAACTTGAGGCCATTTCCTCAAAGCCTGACCTTGGGGTTTCAAGTCCTGTGGGAAACACTCTGAGCTGGCTGTGCTCTGCTCCATTCCCCCAGGATCCCAGCAACCCAAAAAAGCTCTTTTTTTTTTTTTTTTTTTTTTTTTTGGGGATTTGGTTTGGTTTGTTTTTTTGTTTTTTTTTTTGTTTGTTTGTTTGTTGCGGGATGGCAAGTTCTAGCCAGGTGTGGGAGGGAATTCCATCTTTTCCACAGATCAGGTCCCTGGCACTGAGCACATCTCCCCTGCCTGATTCACCTTTCCCTTGACAGCCTACACCTCTGGCAGTTAATTCCTCTTCACTGGCTATTAATATTTCATGGCAGCACCAGGACAGCACCACAACAGCTGCTTCAGAAACAGGGGCAGACCATCCAGATGCCCTCATCACTAAGTGGGTCCAGGTTGTTCTGGCATTGTGTGGTGGTTTTTTGGCATGGCTCAAGGTTATGGCAAGGGCCACTCACTGACAGCATCACCTCGCCCTGAGTTTTCAGGCAGATGTGGGAATTCAACAAATTACAACCAAACCCAGCCATGCTCAGCACTTAATCCTGGCTCAGCTGAGCCCCAGCCACCTTGTCTCTGCTTCTTTTTTTTTTTTTCTTTTCCCTGTTATTTAAATCATTTTGAGCAAGAAAGTAGGCCATGAAAAAGGGGGTAGCATTGTTTTAATAATTAGCAATTACGATCGCTGCAATATTAATTGCATATTTCCATAGCAAACATCCCCCTGGAGGGGAAAAGTGAGCGGTGGTTAGAGACCGCCGAAGCCTAAAACTGGAATTCCTGGGAACAGGGAGGGGAAAAAAAGGGAGAGAGAATATGAACTTCTTACATTCAAGTAAATTACTACAGGGATTCCTCAGAAACCTTTAATTAGCCCTGCTCTGCTGTCGCATTGATTGGTCTGAAACTCATCAATTATTCAATGGCAGCAGCTCTTTCTCTCTCTTGCTTTTTCTCTCCCTTTCTTCCATCCTTTAGGTGGAGGAGCCAGTTCTTAACCTGCTGGGGCATTTCTGTTTCCATGCCACTGAGCCACTCAGCTTGATTTCCAACCTCCACCCCAAACCCTGCAGGGACACAGTCTGGTTTTCATGCTGGAGGGGAGAGGTTCTGTGCCCTTGCCTTGCTGTGGGGTCAGCACACTTAAAGGTGGGCCATGCTGCCTTTTTAGGGATTGCTCACCATCCCTGGATGTTTCCCACCTTGGGTTATTGCTCATCAGCCTCCAGAACTGGGGTTTTCCAGGTGCTCCCTATGCCTGGCATCCCTGAGGGGTGGCTGCCACCTGAGGGAAGGAAGGTGTCATGGCTCTTCCCAAGCCAGGGGTGCACTTCCGTGTGGGGAAATACGGTTTAGAGGAATCACAAAAATTAACTCTGCCAGAAACTCCTTCGTCAGCCTCAAGGTGAAAGCAGAGTTGACCTGGATTTGACTGCTGCTCAGTCAAATTTGGCCTGGAAGAGTAGAATCCTGCACGCACAGCACTATTTGCTGGTCATTCTTCCACTGGCTCGTGGCTGGAAAGTCAGTGATGTTTATCTCAAATTGGTCCGTTTCTCCAAAAGCCCACAGATTCCACATGCTCATTTGCTTCATCCCTGGCAGTGTCCAAGGCCAGACTGGACGTGGCTTGGAGCAGCTTGGGCTAGTGAAGGTGACCCTGCCCATGGCAGGGGAGTTGGAATGACAATAATCTTTAAGCTCCCTTCCGAGCCAAGCCATTCCATGATTCCATAATTTCCCAGAAGGCACAGCCCTCCTTAGCTGACCCCTGTGGCACCAGCACTGTCCCAGGACCACCTCAGTTGTCTCATTTACCCCACCCAGCAGCAAACCCCTGCTCAGTGTCTGTTTGGCCACCAAAAGCACTGACAGGCCTGTTCCTTCCAGCAGCACCGGCCACGGCAGCATCTCAGCTGCAACTCCCAGATGGAGACAACCAGCAGCAAGCAAACTTGCAACCGTCAAATTCAAAATTCAAAATTCATCCCTGGCTTCCTTGCTCTAGTTAAACTCTTACAGAACAGCTTTACAACCCTGTGTGTATTATCCTGTGAATTTCTCGATCCTGTTTATTCCCCATATTCTTGCTAAGATCTGGCTTCTGGAGACACCTACATATGATCCCATTCCCAGACTACACAGTTCAGACCAGCATCCATGCTTGGGAAAGAGACAAACTCACTGGGAATACAGAGCACAGACCTAGTCAAGACTTATGCTTTTCAGGCTTTGTTCTAAACAATAAGCCTTTCCTTGAATTTGTGACTTTGAGAAATTTTGGTTAGCTGTGCAAACTTTGCTGGATGCCAAACATTTTTTTTTTTCTTTTGATATATGACATTTTAATTTACTTTTTTTCAAGTCTAACCCCTACACACTTTTCAAGAATGAGATGGAGTTGTGGGGTTTTTGCTTTTCCCAGGCTGAATGTAGTCTTTTGTCCTTTCTTCTTCTCATCTTTAGACTTGTGAGAGGATAAGATCACAGACTCCTGGAATGGTTGGGCTGGAAGGGAACTTCAAGATGTGTCATTCTACTGCCCTGCCATGGGCAGGGACGCCTTCCACTGTCCCAAGTTGCTCCAAGCCCCATCCAGCCTGGCCTTGAACATTTCCAGGAATCCAGGGGCAGCCACAGCCTGTCTGGGCAACAATTCAATAGGTGAGTAACAATTTGAAAAGTAATTCTGGGCAGTATATAAATGACTTCAGCTTTCCCCTGTTGTTGCACATATGAGGAAATTTTGCTTTCCTGAAGTCCTTCATCCCATCCTACAAGAAAGACAGGGGATTTTGTATGAGGGCATGTGGCAATGGGACAATGGGGAATGGCTGCCACTGCCACAGGGCAGGCACAGATTTTGGGATGTTGGGCAGGAATTGGTGGCTGGGAGGGTGGGCAGGCCCTGGCCCAGGGTGCCCAGAGCAGCTGTGGCTGCCCCTGGATCCCTGGCAGTGCCCAAGGCCAGGCTGGATGCATGCAATAGGAGACAAGAATTTGAATGCCAAAACTATGATACCTGTGGAAAAACATATTTAAACTAGCAGGGAGACAAAGTCAGGGCAGAAAAACCCCTTTGCCTTGAATGCTGGTGGAGAGATGAACCACCCAAATGTCCATCCTCCCCAGAGCACCCCATGCCCTCCCTGCCAACTATCCACTGTTCTAGGGATCAAATTGAAAGGTTCTCCCTTATTTTCTAGCCTGTGAAAAAACTGGGAGAAAAACAGCGTGTGAAACCCATAAGAAAAGTGGTTTTGTTTTTCTTCTAAAGATGAGAAAAATTATTTTAAAGGGTTGTTTAATTTGATCCTCCTTGTTTCACTTAATTTTTTTTCCAAAGACAGCAGTGGTGACAAGGGCTTCAGATTTTACAAGTAATTTTGGATCATTTCAAAACACTATTTAGAAATTTGAATATGCCATTTAGATTACTTGTAATCATGCTCTGCCTCTACATTTTTGAGCATTTTGTTTCTAGGAAAAAAAAAATCTGTTTGATTTGATGTAATTTGGTATATGTTATTTAGTGAGTTTGTTCACCTTTTGACACGGGAATGATTTGTTCTCCTCCAGCTTTCATTCACCCCTAATATGCTCCATAGGTTCTTTGGTGCTAAGTTTGGTTTAAAATTTGCTATTTAAAGCAAAGAAAGCTTTAAATTGAAGCTGATTTAAAAAAAAAAAGAAAAATAAATACATGATGTTATCCAAAATAAGGACTTTTGGTGCCTCAGCAGGGGCACATCCCCAGGTGTGAGGAATCTGCCTGAAGACCCTGGGAAGGTTGGGATGGTCCCACCAGGCACCCCGAGCTCTCCCTGCTCCCACTCTTACACCCAGGGATAGCTGCAAAGAAGCCACAGATGAACACAGGCAAAAAAAAAAAAAAAAAAAAAAAAAAAAAAACACAAACCCAAAAAAAACCTGAACCTTTTCCCCAAAAAAAAAAAAAAAAAAAAAGAAAAGAAATCCAAACCAAACAAAACCTGAACCCTTTTCCCCAAGAGGGGGATAAGAAATGATGTATTGACTATGAATTTCATTTATCTTCCCGCCTTCCCCGGCTCGAGCCGTTGCAGCGGCGCCGCTCGCGATGCGTGTACACATATTAGCCTGTGTATTTCCCATCCTACTTATCCCCTGGAATTTATTCTAAAGCTCGCTTTTGGAAACCCATAAGTACGACATAATTCGGAGGATTTGGTATTCTGGTCAATGTTTTGCCGAGTAGTTATTCCGCGAGCCCTGATATTGTGTGGAGAGATGTGTCCTTAAATAAATATAAATATATATATTTTTATATATTATTATATATAATTATATAATAATTATATATATTTATTATATTTATTATATTTATTATATAATATTTATTATATAATAATAAATATATATTATTATATATAATATATATATTATTTATATATATTATTATATATATATATATATAAAATATAAGACAGGTACAAATACATAAAATTTCACTTAAATCACATTGCATTTTATCTTTTAATTATAATACATAAAGTCAGTACAGGTCACGCCCAGAAACACCAAGGACATTTGTTTTGCTGGACAAATGCTTTGAACCTGTTTTACCCTCAAATAGGGAAAAAAATGTGTTTCCTTGCTCAAGGCAGCTCTTCAAGCTCACAACAAGCAGTCAGGCATGGTTGTGACACCCAGGACTGGCAGAAATGTCACCAGTTAGAAAGTTTTTTATTATGGATAATAATTTCAATCCTTTTATTGAGATCTGGAGCCCACATGCTCATCCCAGCACCTTCTGCAGGACATGGGAATTCCCCTGTATCATGTGTTAAAATCCACTGTATTATTATTAAAAGTCATAAACAATATTCATACTACAAGATTTTGAAAACAACTTGGTTATTTTGTCTCATTTTGAGGGAAATAGGAGGAAAAAAAGTGACAGCTTTTTCCTGGCTCTCCAAGCCCCCTCACCCCCATCTGCCTTCTGAAGCAAAGGAAGAGGAAGAAAAATTGAGAATAATACTTTTTCCTCATTTTTTTCCATTTTTGTTTCCCTTTACAATTCAAAGTACAGATGGGAAGCATTAGGTTTTTCTAAGGATAAAGACAGGGGTGAGAAATTTCATATAAAGTCATGACACTGCTTAAGAAATGACCAAAGAGAATTGGTCAAAAAATTAAACAAAATCACACTTTACCCTTGAACACATAGACCTAATTTCCTAAGCAGTGTCATGACTTTATATGACTTTTGACCAATAAGAATTGGTCAAAAAATTAAACAAAATCACACTTTACCCTTGAACACATAATTTAAAAAAAAATTAAAAGAAACCAAACCGAAAACCTCTAAGGTGTCTTAAGAACAAGTATTATTCTGGAGAAAGTATTTAATTGGATTTTTATGGGATATATCAAAAGAATTTGCTTCAAATGCAGTTTCATCTTTGCTATTAAGATCTAAATTTCATGGCTAAAAAAAAAAAAAAAAAATCATAATTTTATTCTTTAAATCTTTGCCCCCCTCACCAGAGAGGAGGGTTAGGATTTAATTGTTGCTAATTTTGTTAATCCCCTGATCAAGCCACCAGCGATCCCAACCCTTTCCCTCTGCATCCTTCCCAGGAATACAAGTTCACACCCTGACTGAACAGAGCCGGGATTTTGTGGGCTGCAGACCCACAAAACTTGCTCAAAGACACTTAAAAAGATGGGGGCAGGGGACTGAGAGTGAAAAATCACCTTCTCTGCCCCAAAATAGCCTTTTTTTCCCCCGGCATCAGCCTTGATCACAACCTCGTGCAGCAGTGCAAAGAGGGACACCAAAACTCCACCTGCATCACGATTTTTTCCCTTCAGCTGGTGGGTTTAAGGCTGGATCTCCACTCTTCGTGAGAAAAGGCTTTTTCTGTTGATTTTTTCCCCTTTTTTTCTTTTGTTTTTCCCAGTTCTCTCACTATCACAAAAGCAAAAACCACGTGTGCATCCCTGCCTTTAAGAGAACGAGGGTGACTTCGCCCCTCTCCTCCCTGCCCACCCACCCCTCCCAAAAAAAAATTCAAGGAGAACATACAGCTCATGAAAATTTAATGCCATATGTAACAAAGCAAAATGAATATTTAATTGGGGCTTTTATGTGAAACCAGATAACAAAACCAGTTACACACAGAGGGAGGAGGGGGGGAAAAAATCATAATAAAATTAAGCCACTCTAATGTTTGATAAAAACTGGTACTGAAGCAGTTAAGCTATTGGCAACAAGCAGCTCCTAATAAACACTCAGCTAATTCTGTAGGAAAAGCACTAATTAGAAAAGCAATAATAATCGGTGTAATTGCTCTAAATTACCCTCCTCACAGAGAAGTGTGTTTGGATACTGCAACGCAGCTGCTCCTGCTCCATCCAGGCGCTCGCAGCCAAGGACGCTCCGCTTTTCTCTGCTGCCCTCTCCAGGTCCAGGGAGGTGGGAGAGCTGTCACCTCTCACTTCCCACGGAAAGACGGGGAAATCCCACACGCCGGGCACCCCTGGGTGTCACAGCCTGCTCCGATTGCATCCCCTGGGTGTTGCCGGCTCCAGAAAAGAACAGCACTGAGCTCCAGAGCTGGGATTAGGGTGGGGAGGAGCGAGGATCTACAGGGGAGGTTGGTAGATCCCTCTGGATGCCCAAAAAAGCAATAGAGCTTAGTGGTCTGGGTACATTAGGCAGGTCAGGGTTTCGTAAATGTTGTTTATAGCATGGCAGGGCTTTGAGCAAGAGCTGCATCCCTCCATGGGATGCACACATCACATTGACCCACAGGCGTCCAGAAGCACAGGAGGGATAAAATCCAGAGCTCTTAGACACGAAGATGCAGCAGAGAGCCCAGAACTCAGCTCCTGATGCAAAAAGAGGAATATTAACTCATTTCCAATGCATGGGGTGCCTGGAGCAGAGGCCCAGGAAGAACTCATGTCCTCATAGTGCACCCAGCAGGCATTTAAGGACTGGCTGGATGGGGCCCTGAGCAACCTGATTTAGTGGGTGACCACCCCGACAATGGCAGAAGGGCTGGAATGAGACGATAATTAAAGTTTCTTCCAATCCAAACCATTCTATGAGCGTTCTATGACTGAATAAGCCCTTCCCCTGCAAGGGGCTCCCAACAGTTTATTTTAAAACTCATGGTCCTGGAGATGAGGACCTGAAGATGCTGTGTGTTCCACTGCTCAGATTAGAGTTTGGTTTTAGATATTGGGAGCCCCCAAGTGCTCCTCCATGCTTTATACAGAGCATGGAAATCATTGGTGCAACGATGCTCTCCTGTGCAATGCTTTTGATTATTGGCAAATGTGTTTATGTTAGCTTAAGTAATAATGAACAGAATAACAAACTTCCATTGATTGTATGTCTGCACCAGGCAGTGAGGCTGCACTAGGGCTGATAACTAGCATTTTCAGAGCACTAAATTGTCTCCCCATGCAGTAAAGGTCAGGGTGATGGGAGATGACCAGTGTATATGTGAGGTTTCAGCCCAACCACACTGTTTTCCTCCAGCTGTAATTTTGAAATCTTCTTTCTCAAAAAAAAGAAAAAAAAAAAAAAAAAAGAGAGAGAAAAGATAAATTAGCTGCAGACCAAGAAGCCCTGGAGTGAGTTACCAAACTACATACCTGAACAACTCAAAACTGCAGCAAATTCTCTGCAAATTCTCTGGCAGGTCAGCTAAAATGGTCACTGAGTTCTCCCTCTGGAAGTTGAATCTGTGGGTGTCAGATACACTAGGACAACTCCAAAATCTTCTCCAGAAATGGCATGGTTTTTTCATTCATTTCACTGCCAACAAATCCCACAGCTGTAGAAGCAATGATCTTTTTTTTCCCTTTTTAATTTAATTTCACTGATCTTGATGAAATCATTAGAGAGGAAATCATTCCAGGAACAAGGTAAAAAGGTCAGAGCCCGTCCCCAGAATTTTCTCTTTAAGAGGAAAGGAAATGCAAAAACCTAAAAGGGTGTTTTGGAGGTTAAACCTCTCTTGAGCTTGGTTTAGTCCCTCCCTTCCCCACCACAGCCTGCGAGAGCGGACAGTCACACTGCAAGTTTCCCTGTGTAATTACGTTTAAATCCTCATTGCCTCCATGCTTGCTTCAGCATTATTTATATTGGTTTAACGATCCATTAAACAAATACTGTACTTTGGGAAGTGCTACTTTGCTTATGAACAATTACAGCTTCTCCAGCGTTCAGTGATGTTAACCACAAGATCAGAGGATGATGGTGCAGGGCTGGCTTGGAGTAGGGGCTTGGGGCTTCTGGGGGCTTGGGGAACAGCTTTTAGCATTATTTACATAACCCTTCCTGGGGTTTGCTTGCATTCCAAAAAGTAGCTTGAGGACATTCATAAAGATCTTCCTGCTTTGATTAATTTTCTGTTGGTTTGGGTTTTGTCTTTTGTTTTGGTTTTTGGTGGTGGTTTTGGTTTGTTTTTGTTTTTTGTTTGGTTGGTTTTTTGTTTGTTTTGGTTTGGTTTGGTTTTTTGGGGGGTTTGTTTGTTTGTTTGTTTTTTGTTTTGTTTTTGTATTGTTTTGGGTTTTTTTTGTTTTTTGTCTGTTTGGTGGTGGTTTTGTGGAGGGGGGTCTTTTTGCTTGTACCTTCTGGTTGGTTTTTTTGGGTCTTGTTTTTTTTTTGTTGTTTGTTTTTTTGGGTTTTTTGTTTTGTTTTGTTTTGCTTTGTTGCGTTTTGTTTTTAAAACTGTTGGTTTGGGTTTTGTCTTTTGTTTTGGTTTTTGGTGGTGGTTTTGGTTTGTTTTTGTTTTTTGTTTGGTTGGTTTTTTGTTTGTTTTGGTTTGGTTTGGTTTTTTGGGTTTTTTTTTGTTTGTTTGTTTGTTTTTTGTTTTGTTTTTGTTTTGGTTTGGTTTGGTTTTGTTTTTTGTTTGTTTGGTGGTGGTTTTGTGGAGGGGGGTCTTTTTGCTTGTACCTTCTGGTTGGTTTTTTTGGGTCTTGTTTTTTTTTTGTTGTTTGTTTTTTTGGGTTTTTTGTTTTGTTTTGTTTTGCTTTGTTGCGTTTTGTTTTTAAAAAAACACCTTCCCGTAGCAACCCAAATTAATTATACCCTGATGACACTCACAAGGAGATTCCTACCTAGCAGCCTTTACTCCACTAGAGCCCAATCCTAAAAATACTTGCAGAGTTTTGGTGCAGTGGACAGGTTCCAGAGAGTGAAGCACATCCCGTGAGGAAAGCTCACCTTCCCATCACAGACAGCTTTGTGTCCAGCTGGGCACAGTGAGCACTGAGCCCAGTGTTTGGCCAGGAAGGGAAAACGTGGCCCTGGCCCCTGTGGTGAGCAGCTGTCCTCAGCCCTGGAATGACCTTGGGGTGGGAAGGAGCCCACAAACACCCTGCCAGAAATCTGGGACTGTACCAGGACCTTGGGAATGGGGAGCATTAGTTTTACCCCAAGTGGGGCTTTGAGGGCAAGAGGAACAAAGAAGGAAATCCAAGTGTGAGGGAAGAGATGGGATTTGGGTCTCCACCCTTCAGATTTCAGCTAGATCAGCAGTGGGGTGTAACAGGTACAGAGGTGCCTTGAAAGCCCATCTTTTCTGCCCACAATATTTTCTTTTTATGGTCTTCATCTGGGCGGCTGAGCTTATTTTATCCTTCCAGTTTGGTGCACACAGCACAAGGGAGGAGAGTGAAAACAAACTGAAGGTACAGGTGGGCAGAGACCATCCCATGTCAAAGTGGGGCATGGGGAGGATTTGGGGACATCAGGGGGACCTCCCCAATCCCTGGCAGCTTTCAGGGCTCCGGGATCCCACAGGTACCTGCAGCAGCTCAGGTCTGCAGGAGCTGGGGCACACTTTTGTGTTCCACCTAATTAGGGTGGTTGGATGTGCCTGACAGGCATGCTGGGATCTTCCATGTGCCCAGTCACCCTTTACTCCTTTCTAAAGTGCTCTCTTGTGTCTTAAGGCCTTGTCTCATTGTGCTTGGCCTGGCAGAGTGGAAAATTTAATTTTAAACTAATTAGTTTCTAAGTTGCTGAATATCCTCAAATTACCAGGCATCACCTTTCCCAAGGGGGAAGAACAACATAACTCACCTGTATCCAACATTTGACACTGCTGGAGTCAAGAGCATGGAAACAAAGGACCCCCAATTGCTTATTGTCTTGTCTCAAAGGTCAAGAGTCGTTTCTGACAAAGCTCCAATTAATAGTTTATTACCCACAACTGACCAGAGTCTCTTTTGTTAGCATTTAATATTACTAGCTAAAGGTTTGCTTTGAATGCAGAATGAGGTGATCTTTGAAATCAACTTGTTCAGCTTCCCTTGGTCTTCAAACAAGGCTGCCCTCCCTCTCCTCACTGCCTGTTCCCAACTGCTCTTCACCCGACAAATCAATGACGTGCTGTTGCTCTTATTACTTGGTCACTGCAAGGTCATGTGGATATAAATACTATTTTCCAATTATTCTCACCAATGGGCCAGTAATCACACAGAGACCAGCCAGCTCCTCAAAGCTAACAACAGCAGCAGTGACATTCTGTGTTTGTTTTTTCAGGTTCATGCAACATCTGTGTCACTCTGCCAGCACAGAATCACAGAATTATTCAGGAAAAGCCCTCCAGGATCATCAAATCCAAGCATTCCCCCAGCACTGCCCAGCCCAACACTGACCCACGTCCCCAAGTGCCACATCCACATGGCTTTTAAATCCTTCCAGGAATGGGGATTCCACCTCTGCCCTGGGCAGCTGTGCCAGGGCTGGACAACCCTTTCCATGAATAAATTTTTCCTAGTAGTTTCCAATAAATAGTTTTCCAAAGGTTACCTTGGGGTTTGTTCCTTGGGGTTTTTTTCCCTTTTGTCCCTTGAAACACATCAAAACAAAAGCCTAGGCATTAGGGATAGGCATAGGATTTACCTTTGGGATTACAACAACCTTCCACTCCCGGGCTGGTTTTGGAAACAAAACCAGCTTTGGAATAAAGCAGCACCACGTTTTTATGGCAGCAAATGATCCTCTCTCCTCTCCAGCTCAGGTCCTGGCCGGTGACCTGAGCTGATGGCAATGGTGGGGACATCCTAGCAAGGTTTGGGGAGGGAAGATGCAGCAGAGACTTTGCACTTTTTTTCAAATAGAGCACTTAAAAGAATATTTTTCCCCAACAGAATCTAATTAAAAATGGAGAATATTTCAAACGCAAGAAGTTATTTTGCTTAAAAAGTGTTCCTTTGAGATATTCCCTAAAACTTTTCTTAAGTCCCTGTCCCACAACCCAGTTTGTCAGAACAGAAGTTAATAATCACAGGATTAGGATTATTTCTCAACAGGAGTTAAAGTTAAGAGAAAAAAAAAAAGTTATCTTCAGAGCAATGTGCCACAGATGGCTGCCATGACTTTGTGGCACGTGGGAAGACCCACATTCTGTTTGTTCCAGAAAATCCTGGAAGGATGCTGGTGGCATGGCCAGAAAAAGCCATTTGTGCTCTGCAGTAAGGCGCCTGTCCCAAGGTGTGCTCACTGATCTCACCCCTTTCCCCAAAACATGCTTTAGCACCAGCCCTTGTCCTGCTTTCCAGTTCTTCTGCCCCCTCTAAAACACCTCCCCAGTTTTGCTTTGAGGGCTCTTTGGCCTGCACACCTCATGGGAAGCTCCCAAATTCCCTGCTGCTCCATCCACATCCCATTCTCCAGCTCCCCCTGGCACCGACAGCCACCACCAGGATCCCTGGTGACGTGATGAAGGGACGCTGTCACCACTGGCAGGGGCCACCGTGGTCACCCAGCCTGCAGCTGTGCCACCACAGCCTCTGCTTGTGGATTTTGGAGATTTTGGCAGAATCCGCCCTCCAACCACTCCAGGTGGTGATGCTCATCGTGCCCTGCCGCCCCCAAAAGCGGTGCCTGAACCCCACAGGGCTTTTTCCTCTGCAGGAGGGCACAGAGATGATGTGGCTGAGCTCTCCCAGGGACAGGGGACGTGGGGTGTCCCCATGGAAAGGCTGCATTACAAAGCACGCTCCAGGTTTTGGGAATCCCCCGCTGGAGCGGAGCAGCCAGCGGGGCTGGGGCCGCGCTCCCAGCCCGGGCTCTCTCATTCCCCGTTCTCTGCTGCCATCGGGTGGATATTTCGTTGTATTCAGCTAAAAGCTGCGAAATCCGAGTGCATTTTCCCTGGGTTTAGCCACCTTGCCCGCGGGCAGCCGATTACCTGGCCTTTGGTCACACGGGCAAAGCCACGGGAGCCTGAAGACATGGAAAGATCCCTGATGTTTTCCCAGGAACGAGCTGGTTGTGGACACCACAGAAGGCTGCCAAGACTCAGCAATTGGTTGTTAGGTCTTGTTCTGCTCTCTTAAGTCTGCAGTCTGGATCTCATCCCACCCGGGGGAGCAGCATCATTTATTATTTATTGCTCCCCACACCCAGCATCTCCCGTGCAAACCCACCCCAGGGCAGGGAAGGCTTTAGGCAGTGCCAGGATTCAGCACTAGCACCCACCTTGGCATTACACCAGCACCACAAGGTTTCCTGTGTGTGTTTTTTTTCAAGACCTGGCAGCCTCCAGCAAAGATGCCAAAGAAAACACAGGGCAGGATTCATGTTCAGCAGGGAACCAGAGTGTTTGGAAGATCTTCTGGTGCTAAATGCACTGGAAGTGGAGCTGCTGGCAGAGAAAGAAAAGAAATGCACATCTTAATTTACCACTCAGCAGCAAGAAGCTTCCCATACCAGAACTGGTCCCATCTGATATCACAAGTGCATCTTCTTCTCAGCATGCCACATGACTTAGAATCAAGAAATAGAATCCAAGAATGGTTTGGGTTGGAAGGGACCTTAAAGCTCATCCAGTCCCACCCCCTGCCATGCAGGGACACCTTCCACTGTCCCAGGTTGTTCCAACCTCATCCAGCCTCACCTGGGCAGTGCCAGGGATCCAGGGGCAGCCACAGCTGCTCTGGGCAGACATCCAGCCTCACCTTGGCACTGCCAGGGATCCAGGGGCAGCCACAGCTGCTCTGGGCAGAGCCCAGGGCCTCAGCACTCTCACCATTAAAAAACTTTTTCCTTACATCTACCCTGAACTGACACTCCTCCAGTTTACAGACATCACCCCTTGCTCTGTCACATCAGGCCCTGCTACAAAAGTCTGTGTCCGAGATTCTTCCAAAACCCCGTTTGGTACTGAAAGTCTGCAGTAAGGTGTCCCCAGACCCTTCTCCAGGAGCACACCCCCAGCTCTCCCAGCCTGTCTCCACAGCAGAGGTGGTCAGCCCTTGCAGCACCTCCATGGTCTCCTCAGGGATTGATGCAGCAGCTCCAGAGCTTTCTGAGCCCCCCAGAGCTGGATGCAGAACTCCAGATGGGGCCTCACCAGAGTGAAGCAGAATTGCAAAGATTGCTTGGAACTCTGGCACTTGTCAAGGATTTTGGAATTGTTTTGCACTCCTGTAGAAAGCAGTAGCCAGTTTAAAAGGTGTAAATCAGTACTTTTCACGCCACAGCAGCAGCACCAAAAGCCCGGAGTATGATCCCAGCACTGAAATTCAGACAGAGCATGCTTGTGCAGAAAAACCCCAGCAGTCTGATGGAGGAGCTGACCAGCCTGATCCTGCTGAGGCCCAGGGCACTGCCACAATGCTTGGTGTTAGCTGCAGTGGGATATGAAGTGTCACCCATGACCCCCCAGGCTAATGCATTGTTATCCCTCCAAGCATCCACCCCTGGTGATTTATTCCCAGATCTTCCATTGCATTTCAAGCCCTTCCAGAGCTGGGGAAGCCACAGGGAGAGTTTTCCCACTGAGCACATTCCCCATGCCAGGCTGAACCCCCAGTTCCTGGCTCAGCAGTGGCAGACCAAACAGAAGAGAAACACCAAGCTCACACTGGGGCAGGGTAGGAGGTATAGATCTTCCTTGAGGTGGGCCTGGAAGATTGGACAAGATGAATCCTCTGTTAAATACGAGCTAAATTGGTGAGTGGGCTCAAGATGCCATGGAAGGGGAGAGCCTGGACTGACAACAGCACAGACACAATTATGCCTAATCAAAAACCCACAGGGGACACTCTCAAGTTACTCAGAAAACCCACAGAGAAGGAAAACAGGACATTGAAGAAAGCATCTTAAATTTTCCCAGTAGATTTTGATCATCTGTAAGTTGTGAAAGCACTCCTCTTCCCACTTTCATGAAAAGAGGAGCTGGCACAGGGTGCCCAGAGCAGCTGTGGCTGCCCCTGGATCCCTGGCAGTGCCCAAGGCCAGGCTGGACAGGGCTTGGAGCAATCTGGGACAGTGGAAGGTGTCCCTGCCCATGGCAGGGGGTGGCACTGGATGAAATTTTAACTTCCCCCCCCCAACCCAAATGTCTCTGTGATTCTATGAAAACAAATCAACACTGGTGCAGGAGCCAGATCCAGTTCCTGCAGCACCAGCAGAGCCAGAAGCAGAGCGTGGCAAAGCCAGCAGGAGAGATGGAGAGACAGAAACAGCCACAAAAAGAGTCTCCTGCTTTGCAGGTGCTCAGAGTGCTCGTGGCCCCAGGGCTCTCTGCCAGCTCCTGCTCTTCCCCCTGCCCCTAAAGTAAATAGGATGCCCAGGTGTTGACAAGGGACTATTGGCAGAAAGCAAGGTTAAAAAAGCAATAATTCAGCCAACTAACTGCCACCGCTGTTCCTCCCTATCCCTGCATTCTTGATAAACAAATTCATAACAAGATTTTACTGCTCTGTTCCCTGGAGCAGTCTATTAGTCTGTCGTTCAACATGCACTACCAGTCGGAGCCGAGCTCCCACAGCACAACATCCCTTAAGATGATCTCCTTTGCATTCGCCATGATGTAATTATGCTAATTATCCAGCCGGCTTTAATATCCCCACATTTTCCAGGAGGTTTATGATCAAACCTGTTCCTTTAATTTACTTTCCCCGCCGTCAGAGCTGTTTTGATGCTCTCTGCCACACGTACGTCTCTCTGCAGCTTCTCAAGGCCACGGGGAGCTCAGACGCACAACTTCGTCCCAGCTGACAGGAATTCTAAATATTATTTCTCCCAACTTTTTGATGGCTTCCCCCGTCCACAACTTTACATTGATAATGCCCATCTGCATGTTGAGGTTTCATCCTTTTTGTTTGATTTGTTGTTTTTCTTTTTAGCTGGCAGTGTATTAAATTTCCTGGGAAATCTTCATGTATTTACCCTTCCATTTCAAATGAAGGCCTTGCCTGTTATATTAACATTTATCTGTGGAAAAAAAAAAAAACAAACAAAAAAAAACAAAAAAAACCCCCAAAACCAAAAAAGAACACAAAAAAAACCAAACAAAAAAAACCAAAACAACAACACCAAAAAAAAACCACCAAAAAAAACCCAACCAAAAAAAACCACCCCAAAACCCTAAAAATTTTGGAAAGTGGATCCTTACAGCTACCTCTATACAGCTATACATCCTAGTATAAAAATCATGCATATTATAAAACAGATGTGGCGACTCGGAAATCAGTCTGGAATCAATTGCTTCAAGTAAAATATATTAAAAATATTATTTGACATAAAAATCTCATTATTTTCCCTACTGCCTGAAATACAGCATGGTTCAAACCCTACCAGAGTGGATCACAGAAAGTCCTCCTTACTCAGGGAGCATTAGCTTACTTAAGAATATTTTCTTTCATGTTTATAAAGTTTCAGTGCAAGTGCTCAGTGGGATATGGGTTTCATTAGCTTTTTCATTTCAACTTTTGCTGTGTGCTTTCTTTTCTTAAAAAATAAAATGAAATCTGAATTTTCATGGCTTGGGGCTACCACAAATTTTTCTCCCCATAAAATGTGATTTCAATTCCAAGAACAGTTGGCTATGATCAGAATAGAAAAACCAAACATGACCCAGATCCCTTTTCTACAGGTTTTTTTTTTGTGTGTGCATAATTCCCAAAAGTTCCTAGTGCATGCAGTGACCATTGGTACTGCATAATTCAGAAGAATTTTCACTATTTCCTTTTTTCTTCTTTTCCCTCCATTACCATTTAGCTGAATGACCACACAAAATCAGAATGTTTTGGGCTGGAAGGGACCTTAAAGCTCTTCCAATCCCACCCCCTGCCATGGCAGGGACACCTTCCACTGTCCCAGGCTGCTCCAAGCCCTGTCCAGCCTGGCCTTGGGCACTGCCAGGGATCCAGGGGCAGCCACAGCTGCTCTGGGCACCCTGGGCCAGGGCCTGCCCGCCCTCAGTGTAAAAAAAACCCCATTTTCCTTCTGTCCTATTAAGTGGTAAAAATGACGTTATTTTCAATGTTTTTATAGATTTATTCATGGGCTGAGCAGGGGGTTTGCTCTGTATCCTCCTGGAGCCACCCCAGCACACTCTGGAGTCATGGAAAGGGTGAGGTGTCTTCTGCAGGGCCAGCACCCACAGCTCAGCGCACGGGCAGATGAAGGTCCATCACACCTCTTTGATTTTCCTTTCAGACACAGAAACCCATCTCCAGCACTCCACACATGCAGCTGGGAACACCAACCAGTGATTTTTTTTTTTTTTCACAGCTGCTTTTCACCAGTGGTTGATCCTATCCCCACCTAATCCCATCAGTTCCCACTAATGTCACTAATTCCAAGGGCACAGGGCCAGCCCTCAGCTCCTCAGTGAGGGGACTCTGCTTGGAGAAGAAGGTGTGGAAAATGGCAGGATCAACCTCTAGGGTGAGTTAGACACAGGCTTAGAGGGAAGCCTCTGAAGGAATGCTCCTTCCCTAAGAGCTGGGCTCTGTCAGCCATGAGCAGTCTGGTTTCCTCCATCCCCCCCTGACAGCCCAAGAAGAGAAATGAAGGACACAGATTCCCAAGCCACAACCAGGACAGGAGATCCTAAAAGAGCCAGAGGGGAAAAATAAGTTGCTGGCTCTACTGGGAGTGCCAAAATACTCAGAAGCTTTAAAAAGGAGAGGGGAAAGTCACTTCTGGGGGCCCCCTGTCCTTACCTCAGACCTCTGGTACTACAGGGGAAGAGGAGCTAGCAAACATCCCAGGAGGACATCCCAGCTGTGAGGTAGAAAATTTGAGACTCAGGATGAAACAAGTGGGCAAATCTCTGGCTCAGGAGGTCAGGGATTATCCCACAGAGATTTCAGGGACATCAGCCTTTAGCAGGCACAAAGAGGGCAATATAAATCACAGAATCCCAGAATGGGTCAGTCTGCAAAGGACCACAGTGGGTGCTGGTCCCACCTCCTTTCTCCAACAGGGCCAACCCAGAGCACAGGGCATGGGATTGCATCCTGATGGTTCTGGAATATTCCCAATAAGGGAAATTCCACACCCTCTCTGGGCAGCCTGCAGAGTGTTGGTCACTGGCCAGGGCAGAAGTTCCTCAGTTTAGGAAGAATATTGAGATGCTTGAGTGGGTCCAGAGGAAGGCAACAAGGCTGGTGAGGGGCTTGGAACACAAACCCTGTGAGGAAGGTTTGAAGGAACTGGGGTTGTTTAGCCTGGAGAAGAGGAGGCTCAGAGGTGACCTTATTGCTCTCTACAACTTCCTGAAGGGAGGTTGTAGTCAAGTGGGGTCGGTCTCTTCCACCGGGCAGCACTGACAGAGCCAGAGGACACAGTCTCAGCTACATCAGGGAAGGAATAGGATGGATATTAGGAAAAAAAAAATTCACTGAAAGGATAATAAAGTCCTGGAATGCTCTTCCCAGGGAGGTGGTGGAATCACCGTCTCTGGATGTGTTTTAAAAAAGACTGGACATGGCACTTGGTGCTATAGTCCAGTTGAGGTGTTAGGGCATAGGTTGGACTCGATGATCTTAGAGGTCTCTTCCAACCTCATTATTCTGTGATTCTGTGTTCAGGTGGAACTCCCCAGGCATCAATTCCTGCTCATTCCTCTGGTGCCATTGCTGACCCCCAGAGCAGAGCCTGGGCCCTGCTCTGACCCTCCCTGCACCAGGGACAGACATTGACTCTGGTTCCAAACTGCTTCACTGGCCAGATTCACCCTTGTGACTTCTTCAGAGCTGCACAAAGCAATAGCAAAGCTCAGAAACCACAGAACACCCTGGGCTGGAAGGGACCCACCAGGATCACCCAGCCCAGCTCCTGCCCTGCACAGCCCCCCAGCAATCCCACCCTGGGCATCCCTGGCAGGGTGTCCAGAGGCTCCTGGAGCTCTGGCAGCCTCGGGGCTGTGCCCATTCCCTGGGGAGCCTGGGCAGAGCCAGCACCCTCTGGGGAAGAGCCTTGCCCTGAGCTCCAGCCTAAACCTGCCCTGACAAAACCCCAGCCATTCTCTCAGGTCCTATCACTCTTTGTCCCTGAGAGATTCCAGGAAAGCTCAGCCACACAATCCAAAACATCTCAGAAAGACCCTGGTCATGAACCTGCTCAAAAGCAGAAGCATCCACCTTTACTGATCACATGGGAAATAAGCAGGCTGGGTTTATTTGCATTGGGCTAACCACACATCACATGCCTTTGAAATAATTTCAGAATAATCCCCTACCTGGCGGGGAAAATAGCAAAACTCCACTCAGTTCATCTCCTAGAGCACTCAAGGACAAGCAAGAGGGGAGCTGCTGAGACAAGGAAATCCTGTTGTCTTTACCCCAAACCCAGAGGGAAATCAGGACTGCCTGACAGAGGAAAAGGCAATAGTTTTTGATATAGCAAACTGTGGTTGACAGACCAGAAAGCTTTGCATGAAATGCCTTTTAAAACAGCCCAGAGCTTTAGGGCATGAATGTGAAATTTCCATGTCTACCAGGGCCATGCCAAGGCTACTGAAGTTGCCTGTATGAGCTACTCTGACCAGAAAAGGTGCTGTTGGCTGACACTAACCCAGGGAGAGCCAGCCTTTCATTCCCAACCACCCAGCTGTGACCAGGCTGTTGTGGGAAAGTCTGGCAGGAGAGTAGAGAGAGCACAGCTGGGAACACCTGGAGCAGAGCTCACAGGTGGAACCTCAATGAGGAACAAAGGATTTGTGTCCACAAGCAGCAGACACCATCTGACCACGGGGCTGGCTGGGGTGCCAGCTGCAGCACCAGGGTCAGCAGAGAGGAAAACATGCCCAGGAGGAAGCCAAGTGCCTTGCTGGAGAGTCACAAGATGCTCTAACTCCATCCTCACAGAAATACATGATTCCAGTCAGATGTTGGCACCTTCCTGAGGTTGCGCCAACTTAAATGCAGTCACTGTAGGACGTCTTAACATCTTGGCTTTGTGGCTTTCCCCCCCCAAATTCTAGCTGTCCTAGGCTTGGTGAGACTTAAGGTTTTGGACAAACCGTCTTGAGAGGGGAAAATGTCACCTGTCAAAGACACAGATCAAAAGATTGCTTCCCCAGGTGGTAAAAGAATGAGGTTGGAGAGCTAAAGAACAGCATACCACAGACAATTTTTTGAGGACAAGACATATTAGGAGGTAGGTTATTAGGAGGTAGTGTTTAGAAGCTGCCTGAATTCATACAGCAGTTTTGGGAATGCATTTCTGCATTTCAGCTGCAGGAATTTCAGAACTGAATGCCCACCCTATGTGGAAAGAGATTGTTTCTATATGCTATGGGAAAGGAAGATTCAAAGAGAGAAATATTCAGCAGCAGGTTTGTCAGAAAAATTTAATTTTGAAATAGCTGGAGACACATGGGGTGACATCAACTCAGGGAGGCTGCCTGTCTGGAATGATGGCCAAGGGACCAAATTGTATGCTTTGCTTTTATTCAACACTCCCACATAATCAACACTTCCCCATGTAATATTTTAACTCTTGTCAGAAGTGCTTGGCGCTCCCCCCCACTTTTTTAAATCCAAATATAACAAAATTTATTTGTTTCTCTTGTGTAAACTGAAAAAATTTTATTGTTTTTTAAATTTCTTAAAACATTTTAATCAACAAAGTTACCCTCGTTGTTTTTTTTTAAGAGTAACAATTTTCCAAGAAGTGAGTTATTCTCAACGCAACACGAAAGCCAGCGTGAGAATTTACTTTGGTTGCCCCAAACTTCTCCACTGTTACAACCACCAGGTTGTGTTTAACACCCTGCTGTGTCACTGTCCATCCTCAGCCTCCTTCTCAGAGAGGTGAGGAGTGCACGGATTGTTTGTTGGATCTCTCTGGAAGCACGTGCTGGGTTAATGCCCAAGGTCAGATGAGCCTCTCTTACATAAGGGACCAAGGTCAGTGAAGGTCCTTGTGCAAGGCAGCTTTACCCTCCCAGCAGCTTGTAGTGGTGCCACCTCTGCAAATTCCGAGACTACCTGGAACAAAAACAGGCAGTCAACTGCTGTACAACCAGTTTCATGAACATCAACACCTGCTTATCATTATTTTGCCTCTTTGAAGAAGACACTTTGCCATTTCAGGTGGTCAGAAAGCCAATCCCCCTCATCTCCACCACTGTCCCAATTAACCAAAGGACAAGAGACATCCTGGTGGGTCTCACTGGGCCCAAACCAAACCAGCTCCACAAGCCAAAGGAACAGGGACACGAAGCAAAACAACCCCGCAGCCATTCAAAATTCACCTCAGAGTTTCCATGACTCAGAGCTATGGGCTGCCAATGGTGGTACCCTGTCAGAAAAATGCTGTGGCTTCGTGAAGCCAGCCTGAGGCTGGGAGGCAGGAAGACGTGGGTTAAATTGCTGCTGCAGATGCATCCTGGGGTGATGGCAACAGAGAGAAACTCCCTGGGAGTTCAACCTTGTGTGTGAGCACACAGGGCTGACATGGGTGAGAAGAACCCGAGGACTCCAGCAACACAAGGGCATAAAACACCACCCAGTGACTGCTCTTACCTGCTTCCCATCTGTGCACAGACACTGCTCATCTCCCCTGGCACTGCTCCACACAAACGTCCAGCAGATCACTTTCCCTGCCGTGGCTGTGGGGCTTTGATGCCCTCGTGGATGCCTCTGATGCCTCTTCTGGATGAAGCAACCCCTACAAGAACCTTTTAAGGGAGTGAGGCTGAGAAAAGAGATTTCTTTTTCTGAACTTCTGAAATTATGGTATTAATCTTGTTCAGTATGACTGTTTAATTCCTTTTTAATCTGCACACTCAATCAGTTCTTTTCTGGAGCGAGGAGGCTCTAAGCAACCTGGCTTGTCACAGAGTTGACATTTTCTTGACCACATGGACGACAAGAATACAAAATTTTAAAAAATCCCATACTACTCAGTGAAAGGCAAGGTTGCACCAAAGCCAGCCAGAGCACAGGGCAGTAGAGAATCTAAAATGGGGGGGGCACACCTGCTGTACACCTCAAAAGGCACATCCTGGAAATCATCAGTTTCAGAAGTGGCTCAACCACAGCTGAGGAAAAAATCTTACAAACAGAGGTCCATGGATGCAGGTACACCAGTGTTAGCATCCTATACATGGATTTTGGGTTGAACTGGATCTGTCACTAAAACACCCCATGCCATGGGAAGAAGTCCACAGATTACTCCCTTGCTCCTCCATGGTTTTTAGTCACTTCCTTAGCGAGATGACTTTTTCCTTAATTAGATGACTTTCAATGATTTGGCCTAATATCAAAGAAATATAAATGCTTTTCAAAAGCTGGCTCACCCACGGAGCTGGATTTTGACAGGGTCATGGCAAATTTAGGCTAGCAGCACACTCTGCAAGGGCACTGGAGCTCCTTAGACCACAGCCAGAAATTAATCTGCCTTTATTTTTTGTTAGACACACAGTCAGACACAAGAGGCCCATCATTAGCAATTGGTATGGCCAGTGCCACCTGCTGCAGTGGTAATTAATATTAATTATTCTAAACCTGCCCTGATCTTTTGACAGCACCAGACCCAGGCACTGGGGGCAGACTCAGGGAATCTCTCCTTATCCCATGCCTGGGATACAACTTCCCAAAGCTCTGCTCATCATCCCAAAGTCAGGATAAATCATTCTTTCTGCTCACACAAGCATCTCAGCCGTCGGTGCATGCCTGGGGGAAGCTCTGGGTACAAAAAGATCCCAAAATTCTAAAGTCATCTTTTCAGTGAGCTCAAGGGTTTTGACTCCCAAGGCTCCACCTGTGTAAACTCATGATAGTGGGTGGAGCTCAGAGAGAACACCCAAATTATGGTAATTATCACATAATTATGGCATTACTGCAGCAAACCTCTGTTAGACCCCCTTGATTTCAACAAGATGATCAGAAGTAAGGTCCAAGAGGGTATGTGTGAACATGCACATGGGAAATGGGAATACTGACCTCGAGTTTGTGTCCTTGGGATGGTGCAGAGATCAGAACTGCCTTCCCAGAGGCACCAAGTTAGTTTCTGACATCACACAGAATCAATAATTCAGCTGATGGATGACCTGTTTCCCAGGGTCTCCAGTGGAGAGAGCACACCTTTGTCACACTGTTTTTGTCAGCCAAGTGAAACTGCACCGAGCAAGGGTTGCTGTTGACACAGTCAGCTAAAAATATAATGCACATTTATGACAAAGTGTCCTATGCTTGAAATTAAGTCTCTTCAAGCTTCACTTCATCAAGGCTTTGGTCCATCAGCCAGGCAAGTTTCAACCCAGTGCAATCCAAACACAATTAAAATATTTAGACTGTTTCTTGCACGCCAATTCCATTCCCACTTCCCCCACCCTGTTTTAAAGGAGAAAACTTTGAAGCTATTTTTCCCTCCTTCTTTTTAATAGGACTTCCTGCTATTGGCAAATAATTATTCTAAAAAATTTCCTCTTTAATATTCCTCCTCAGGACCTCAGAAGAGCATATAGTGTTTTCTCCACATTTTACAAGCGTGTCTGCTGTCACGCAAAACTGCACTAACTTTGGATTTAAGTGTTTTAAGAACAGAATCAGGAGACAAAAAAGTCTTGTAGACTTTCAGTAAGTCGGGCTCTCTTCCGAATTCCTCAAAAACAAAGCCCTCCCTCCCAAATCCCCATCACAAAACACTCTCATGCTACAGGATGAGATGAACTATTCGCCAAGGAGCACTTGAACACTCCCAAAAAACTGTCCAAGCACTAAAGAAAAAGCAAAAAATATCTCCTTCAGAATAAAAAATTCATGCAGATATTACAGCAAACCTCTTTCCATGGAGGTGGTGGGCTGTTTATTACTATTTATTTATAAGACTGCTTATCCTCATGGTCAGGTAACCACCAGGAGAGAGGGCAAGTCCTGTTGGCTCTTTGGTCTTGAACTGAAATTGCTCCAGAAGAGATCATGCTGAGCCTCAGCTCTGGCAACAGGAGATGCAAAACTGGATTTGTGCTTCTCAGCCCCACTGCCATTAAACCTGCTTCTGTGCTCCAACAACTCCTTCAGTGCTGTAACAAAAGGAAAACGAGTTTTATGATCTTTAAGCAGATGCGCATCACGAGCGTTCGGATAGCAGCTTTGTGACCAGGTATCACTGCTGGAGCTGAGCACCAGCCACCCTCTCATTCTTTTTTTCCAGCTCCACCACTTTTCCTGTTTTACTAAACCTTTGTATTTCTCAGCCCTGGCTCTTTGCCCGTTTTAATTTCATACACGGCACAAACCTCAAAGTCTGCATACATTATGAAGACGTTTTCCCTCCCATCAGTACTAACAGCACCGTTGCTAATTGCTGTGGTTTTTCTTCCCATTGGACTCTCAGACTTCTGAAGCTGTAGAAGAAAAGATAAGTGTACTTGTCTAGAAGGAGATTACTGTTTCTAAATTAATGTTATCACTTTCCAGGCCTAAGTACCAAAAGAGATGCTGGGTTATGAACGTACACTTCCGTGATGGAGATGCATCTCCTGTGCAAAGCAGGATCCTGTTGGGAATGTCCAGTCTGGAGGCAGACACTCTCCAGAGGCATCCCAACCCACAGCCTCCCTCCCTGCCTGACAGTCCTGCCAGGCTGCTGAGCTCCTCAGGTGCCTGGCAGATCTTCATCCTAAAGATATTTTCATTTGTTCCTCACTACAATTATTTTTTTTTTTCCTTCCAGGACCTCCTCTACCAAACTTGATGCCCTTTGCTATCCATCACACCCCTTACAAAAACATAAGGCAAAGGTCTTTTTCCACTATTAGGCAGCAGTCTGGGTGGTGATTATTCATTCAGCCTTCAAGTGGACCTTGCTGATCTTCATCCATTTATGCCTGCAGGGGAGACCAGCCCAGCCTGCCTCTGCCTTTGCCAAGTTTAGCACCAAGCACAAGGAAGCACAGCACAGGCACAGCTAATTCTGCTTGTGGACACCTTGGCTGAGGCTCATAAGAAATTTCACTTGGGCCTGTACCTGAATCAACGCCCCCTGTGACAGCACACTGTCCTTCACGTGGTGTTACCCAGCAGGGTAATTCCTCCTGCAGCTCACAAGGAAGCTGCAAGGAATCTCCTCTCAGCAAGATCTGTGTGATTCTTCCCAGAGCTTCACTGAGATGAAGTCCTGCCCCTCTGCTGCCTGAGGCACTTTGTTTTTAACCACAGACTCCTCCAGTGATCTCACAGGGGAAAAAGAAATACACCAACACACAGGTGTGAAAGCCCTGGGGAATCCATGCTGAGTAACCCCCACATGAATCTCACCAGCTCACACATATTTTTCTCAGCTTCACTTTGTGAATTCTGCAGATCCACCCACCAAGGACATGCAACACAAATGGAAGAGACAGGTCTTCTGAAATGTTTCTAAATTCGATATGCATTGGTGTAATTTCAAAGCAATTCATGCATCTAGACAATTCCAGTGTGTCTGTCCAACTGTTTGGTATCTCTGAAGAGTTCTGAGTGTGTGGCAGGGTCTGTAATTCCCTGGTCCAGGACTTGGCTCTGCACCTTGACCTGCCTCTACTCCAGTTTCCTCAGAAACTGGGTGCATGTTTGAGGCTCTGGTCTCCCTGTGTAGTTACTCCTTGATCAAAGGTGACCATCTTCTAAACAACTCCTCCCCGAGATTAAATATGAACCCATGGAGAGCATCCAACTTTTTACCCAAAGATAAACTGCAGCTGCTGGCTACCTGTGTTTTATAATCCTCCACTCTAAGTGCACAACAGCTGTTCTTGTAATTTCACTTCAAAATGAGAAGACAAGCAAACTAGACTTTAAAGACAGAGTAAGTTTTAAAATCAAACTGAATTTGCAGCCTCAGGTACACATTGCTCATAAGCTCAATTAGTTCATGAGGCATAAATTCTTTATGATACCTTAGTATAGTTTTAGGCAAGCAAATAGAGCAAAAATGTTGTTGCTAACAGAAAAATCAAGTGTCAGAAGCTTGCTTTGTTTCACCTTCCCCTGCTGGGAAAACCGTAGGGCCACAATGTCTATGCCCATAGACACTTTGGATCCTATTCCAAAAGAAACAGGACAAGCAACTGGGCTTTATCGAATCCATTCTGACCAGATCTTCTACACGGGAGAGAAGGATCAAGAGAACCAAGGTCTGACATCTCTACATATCCATTGCCATTCATTTCTCTTCTGCCAGCCAAGTAGATTTAATTCTGATTACAGTTAATGAAACAACAGCTAACACAACATCAAAGACTGCTCTCAGCTTTGAAGCCTTGGTTCTAGTTCTTGTAGCTGTGACACTGCAGGACAAGAACCTTGCTCCACACACTGCTTTCCCAAGAGAAGAGATGTCAACCTTACTCAGAGAACTTTTTACCCAAGAGAGATGGAAAAGAGGACCAACATGACTGAAGAGTGTTTAAAAAGGCCTTCTTTCATATGGTTCATGATGGTTATTCACTCGCCGAGCTTAAGTGGTCAGGAAAAACACATTTCATTTGTATTTTCTCAGTAGTGATAAAGCTTCAGACAAGTTGCAAATTAAGTCCCTGGCAGGTGCCCTGGGGTGATTTTATGATGCAGTGTATCCCCTACCACCTGATCTGCTGTGTGCCCAGAAATGGCCCTGTGGCTTTCAGCTAGGCCCAGAAAAAAAGAGAGAGAGAGGGTGGGGGGAGTGGTGGAATTTTCTTGAGGCTTGTATTCAAAACTCAGAGGTAAGAGTTCAGTTCTTTCTGAGCTCGCAGCAGGGCAGAGCAAAAGACAGACCAGGAGATTTTTATTATTTTTTTTTTTGCTGTTTTCGCTGGTTTTCCTCGTTAGCAAAGGCAAGAAAAGTTTTCCCAGGACTGTGGGGGTTTTTCCCCCTCTGGAAATGTTCTGTTTTCCTCTGGTCTGGGACACCAGGACAATCACCTGGGCACCCCCCAAAAGCTGCACACTGAGCCTGGATGCCAGGCTGAGCCCTGGAGACACTGAGGCACACCCACAGAAGGACTCCCTGAATTTGCCATCTCTTCAGAGCAACAAGAGGTTTCACTATTTTTTGGGGGGTTTTTTTAAATGTTTGTGAGTACTTTGCTTGTGAAACAAACAGGTTTTTTTCAGCTTTTCTCCAAGGAGATTTTTCTCCCAAACTTGTTGGTGGAGGGGCTGCTGGAATTCATGTTTCAGGGGAGACCCCTTTGGGACGTTTCCTCCCAAATCTGTCCCAAACCAGGACAAATATCTTGGCACCGAACACAGAGCTCAAGAAAGTGGAAAAAACCTGAACTGATTGCATTTTGGTTTCACTTACTTTGTCCTGGAATTAAGCACTCTGTCCCCCCATGCTGCTTGAGTTTATAGTGTCTGTGGGTGGAGGCCTTGATGTTTCTCTGGCCCCTGGGCCTGTTTGAGGTGTTAATTCCTTTCTGGTCCCTAAGTTTATTTTTCTATCCACAGATAGCTCCAGTATTGTCCCTGGCACATAGAGGGGCACAGATTCAGCTTGATATTTTGCTGGGTGTGATGATAATGATTTATAGGAATTTAACAAAGGTACTAGGGTTTGTTGGAAATATGTATGGTTCATGGCTTCTTTGTACCCTGTGTCCTAGTTCCAGTAGCATGTTTTGGAGGTTTATTTGTAATTGCACCCAGTCAGAGGAGGAGCAGGGGGTGAGCCTTTCCTTTCCTTTCCTTTCCTTTCCTTTCCTTTCCTTTCCTTTCCTTTCCTTTCCTTTCCTTTCCTTGAATAATTTCTTAACTGGGATCTCTAGTTTCTTACTTTTAAAAAGGAAATTATATTGTTTTGGAGAGCAATTCAGTATATTTAAAGTGCTGCTTTCAAAGATGTGCTAAAATGTTGATGAGATCAGTTACTTTTATTACATTTCCTTTCCTTTCCTTTCCTTTCCTTCCACCCTTCTGCTATTTTATCTGGCAGGATTTCTCTATATAGTTTGTAGCTTATGTAGAGTGGGAGCTGAGATGTCCTGAGGGGCTGATGAGACTCCTGACCCAGGCGTGGATCCAGATCCAGACGTAGAAAATTCTGAGTGGCGTGGAGAATGGGAGAGGTTGAACCCTGAAGGAATTTTCTGATCCAACAGCCTGTGAACAAATTCAGAACCCTGGTGAGGTGGGGAAATATCCGGAAGAGAGCTGCCATGATGACTGGGCCCTGGCCTGTGATATTGCATGCTGCTAGATACTGTAGGGCAGCAGACAGAGGCAGGGGGCAGGGAGATAAATCAGCAGCTACCCAGTCACTCAGGCTGCAGCCAACACCCCAGCTACTCAGGCTGTAGCTAAACCAGACAGTGAGCCTAAACCAATGGCTGTTGCTCCTACCATGAGAGGCATGAAAACACAAAACCAGTCGCCCAGTGGATGATGAATATGCAGGGGAAGGAACCTCAAGGCCAGCAACTGGCACAAGATCAGAAGCCAATACTGAGTCCTTTTTCCTGAAGGACCTTCATGGCCTAAGAAGCCATATGCAGCAAACCCGGTGGAAGACCATGGAGCAAGAGATCCAACACTTGAGGGAAATGGCAGTGGCAGAGATTATCTTCTCAGATGACATAACAGCTAGGAATCCAGACTTGGTACCATGTACATCCATGATGTGGCGAAAACTGGTACGACTTGGGCCACATGAATATGCTTCTGCTTTAACAATAATGAAGTGGGACGTGACCGTGCCTGACATGGCAAAGAAGCTCCGAGTTTTTGCAGATGCTGTACATGGCCCAACACGTGGGAACACGTCTGCAGAGATTAGAAGATGGAAGAGAATCACAATAAATTCAGAGAGGAGATTAAAGAAGACCTTCTCCAAATCTCGGCAGTACAGATCAGAGGCTCTGGTACCCAGCGCAGACGTTCCCCAGATGGAGAGAGAAGGTACACCCCACGAGCTGAGCTGTGGCTCTTCCTGTGTGATTGCAGAGAGAACATGGGATGGAAAAGTCACTGCTGCTCTGGCCTGATGGGTGCATGAATTGAAGGAAGACAGGGCTCAGAGAGGAAGTTCCACCACAAGGAAAGCAGCTCCAGTTGCCCGTAGCCGAACTGTCAGGTATGATGATGATGACGATGACATGTCCAATCCCCTTGAAGGAACCTCCAAGACATATGTCCAAGGAAAGAAGGATAACCAGGCTTAGAGGGGCCCTGCCTCTAGCCAGGCAGAGGCACAAAAACTGAAAACCGTGTTCTCTGGACGGTGTGGATTCGTTGGCCTGGCACATCTGAACCACAAAAATATGAGGCTTTGGTCGACACTGGTGGGCAGTGCACATTAATGCCATCAAGACACGTGGGGACAGAACCTGTTTCAATTGCTGGTGTGACAGGGGGATCACAGGATTTCCCTCTGGGGAACTTCCTCTCTTCCTTCCAAAAGCAGTTGCTAATGCAGCTGGTGTGTTTTATAACTATTTTTAGTTATAAAACTATTTTTATAATTTTTTTTAACAAAGACAGTATTTTTATGATTTTTAACAAACACAGTACCCCACTAATGCTTCAGAGCTAGCACTGAAGTTTCAGCATCCCCAAAATTAGGTTAGCCAAACTTGTTTTGGTAAAAAGAACAGTGCTTCATACTGAAGTAAAACACTGTGTGGGCGGAGTGTAGTGAATCCTGTATTTCACAATATTTTAACTCAATACCCAGCTGCAGTAAAATTTCAGCTTGCAATGCTAAAAAAACCCAAAACTGTAACCACAATGAAGTGTGACAAGTTTCAAGGCTAAAACAAAACACAGTTCATTGTGCCAGCTATTCAGAGCTGCAGATGATTATCAAACCCCCAAATTTCACACCCTCCCACTTCAACATGAAAAATATTGGACACATGAAAACAAAGAGCCTGATGAAGTATATAAGTTGTGATTTCTAGCTGTGTGTTTATTAGTTTAAACCTTTTATTCTTAAATATCTTAGCTCACTAATTTGATAGCACTAGAGAACCTCTTAAGGCAGACATTTATATTTACATTATGCACTTAAAACATGCTCCTCTGCAACAGCCTTTGCTACTAGACAGTCAAATTCAGATTTTACCTCTCCCTGTCAATTTTATATGGCATCTGAAGTTAAATTATTTACTCTTCTTGCCTGCAATTGGTCTCAAGGAGGTTAAGATCTGGTTAAACACAATGTTCTGAATAAAAACACGAGAACACCATAGCTCTCCTGGTGTTCCAGATTTGTGTAACACCACCTGAAATCAAAGGACTCCACACAAAATGCTGAAATATGAGTAGGGAATGCCTGTTGCAGGGATCTTGCCACCTAGAGAGGAGCCAAGTGCAAAAAGAAGGGGGAAACATGCCGAGATGATGACACTCTACTACCAATTCTCACAGTTTAAAGCTGTAAAAATCCAGGCACTCCACATGGTTCTCAAAGCCTCAGCCCTGCAACAACTTATAAATGAAATTAAGTTTTTCTTTGGAGGAAAGGTTTTGAAAAGTCAACTCTGTGGCTCCAAGCTGCCAAAACGCAACTCAAAAATAATTTTTAGGTTTGGATGTTTACACTAACCACCTGGTGCTGGATTACTTGGCTTTGCAATACTATGAAAATCAAGCTCACACAGGGCTAGTGAGAAGAGAGATCAGAACCCCAGCTCATGGAATTAAAGTCAATACTACACAAAGTTTGTACAGTTTTTTCACCTCTGTGATACATGTAAGCAGCTGGCTCCCCACACTTTACTGAAAGCATCTCCCCTTGAGTACTCCCTGCTTGCTTGGTGTTTTATTTTGCAAAATAGCCTCATTGAAAAAAAAAAATCCCATTTTATTTGTATTTTGGACATCAGTACTTTGACTGGCAGAAGAGGGGAGGGAAAACATCACATTCCTTATGTACCACAGGCATTCTGCACTAAAATGCTGCAGTCATCTGCATGATTTTGAAGAAGAGCAGAACAGCAGTGGGATAAGTCAGAAAGGCACTGGATTAAGAAACAGGGGTAGGTTAAAGTTAGTCAAGAACTGCCAAAGGCACTTAAATGAAACACAGATGAGTAAACATTACAAACACAGATAAGCTCCCTTGTGCCTCTAAGCTGTGGCTGGAGCAGCAATGGCAGGAGAACATTTCAGTGGTACCAGCAGAAGTCAAAAACAGTGGCTTCAACACAGACCAGAAAGGCTCTGCACCCAGGCAGTGTCTGCAGGGAATGGCACTCTCCTTGGACGTGCCCATTCCGAGAAGAGGCAGAGTCAAGGTTACTACAGTGTTCAAGGAAAGCGACTAACACTGCCACAGGTGAAAGGCACATTCAGAAATCCACAGCAAGGAGACCACAGATTTAGGCCACCCAACTGACTCAAGCTGCAACCTGCTCAAAAACATAAGTCTGATCCAGACAAGTTGATCTTATCTGTCTCACAGGTGAAAGTAAACACCTGAGGTAGCAGGATGCAATTTGATTGTGGCAGGGAGAAAACAACTGCTTTAATAAACTCCATCAGGAGTAGGAGTCTGTAGCACCAAACACACACAGATCCAGAACCTCCACAACAGCTGCATGGAAAGTGGCATGAGGATCTAAACTCTACCTTTCCACCCACCACATGCAGAACACTTGTGTCATTTAACTGGGTGGATAAGGGTAACTCCTGATCTTCGATGAAAAAATATAGGCAGCAATTAATTAAAAAAAAACCAAACGGCCATTTTGAGAATTAAAACTTTTATTAGTGTATTCACATATTAGGCAAATGCAACACGCATGAAGCTTATTTCTTAGGTCCACAAGTTCTACCAATACATTAGTCTACTGGTAAAACTAGCACAAACTGGTAACTGCTTTGCCAATTTTTGAAAGGTGTCTGGCCCATTTTCTCAAGGCTTGATTTTTGGTATTGCTTCTATGCCCTAGTCATTATGGCATAAAAATATCCATCACTATCATCAATTCAGTCAAGTGATTAAAAGCTGTAACACTGGCCACATTTTTGTTCTCAAAGCTAAGTTATCACTAGCTGTACTTACAAAGTACAGAACTAGTGTAATTGATGAAACAATGGAAAAAAACAGACAAAGGCAATCCTGCTACTGCCACAATAACAAAAGAATGACAGACAGCTAGATCACAAGATTGTTAGTAAGATGTGTATTTTTCAAGTCAGAATAACCCTTCTATACAGTTTCCCAACCCATCCCCAACCCAGACTTATTTGTAGAATATATTTCAGAATATTTTTAATATGGTGCAGCTGTAGTGTCCAAGGGTTCACAATAACATGCACTGTCATGAAGAACCTGGAAGTCCTCCTTTGCTGGTCATACCTCAGCAACCACTATCCTAGAGGTTTTGCAGAAGCAACTACTTTTAATAACAAGGCCCATTATGACATAATGAATGCATATGATCTGGTGTGTAAGTAAACTATAAAAGCGACTCAGATAAGAAATTTAAATTCTGTTACTGAAATATGTTAAGAAGCTGCATCTATTTAAAACCTAAACAAAGAGTCTAGCTTACCCTGGGAAATAATTTTTCAAGGTATACGGCTTTGAAAACTAAACCCCATTATTTTTAGTGACATATGAAAAAATGAAAAAAATACACATGATAAGGGGTAAGACTTATTCAATGAAAAAAAATTACAGATATAAGGGGTAAGCCAATAATCTTGTGCACTTAATCCAATATCCAAAGCCATGGTAAATTCTCAGCCCATGAGAGAAAATCACTCATTTCAATGATCCAAGGTACAAAAAGTCCCAAATTACACCACTGCTGGCAATACTGCTGGCAACAGATGCATCAACTCAAATGGGTATCAAAAAGTAGACTGCTAGTGTGATGGACACTCAGAATTTATAATATGAATTCATTTTAGGCCCCATTAAGTATATAAAGTATCTTAAGACTTCACAGATGAATCTCAAGACATTTCTTTCCCTTCCAATGGAGGGACTTTCTCTTTAAGAACGCAGCAAAAAATTCAGCTTTTATATAAGGAAAGTTTAGGACAACTTGAAAACCTGCTTATATTAAAAAATATAAAAGAATAAGGGAGCAAAGTCTTGGAATTTCATGAGATGCTTGCCCCAATCAAAAAACCAAAATTACTATTTATGGGAACTAAAATGTAGAACAGCACAATACTGTGATATTTGAGATCATGATACATTATCTGTATATATACTTAGCTATTCATGTTATTGATAACCATTAGGACACTCAATTATATACCCAATAAAAAACACCATTAAAGAGTCTTTAGAACTGTCCCTTCTTTCTGAAGAAGGCTTTTCTATACACTAAATTTTCATCTAGTATCAGAGTATAGGAAACAGAATCCACAAGGTGCTTTAACTGATGAGACCTCAAGTGCTGTTTTTTCTTTTTTTCTTTTCCTTTTTTTTTCCTTTTTCTTTTTTTTTTTTTTCCTTTTTAAAAAACCTTTTTAGATAGTAAACAGTTCATGGGGACCACACACAAATACTACGACAGACGAGCTGTTATATTAAGTCTGTTGACTGGACTCGAGTTTTAGCCCACTGGTGACAGAGGAGAGTTTTAGGACATGCTGGAGCAGCGAACTGAAGGGGAGCCCATCTGAGTCAATACTTTGTCCAGCCACTGTAGAGGCCCGTTCAGGTGAAGCTCAATCCAGCAAGGAGTGCTTGTTACCGTCTGCCGCCTAGAAAACAAAGAATAGGGAGAAGTCACTCCATGGGGTTGGTGTCACCAGGTTTTGGTAGCAGGGGAGACTTCTGCCAGAAGCTGCCACAAGCTTCCTTCATGTCTGGCAGAGATATCCTCTGGCAGCTCTGAAGATGGACATGCTGCTGGTCAAGGCTGGCCAGTTAGGAATGGTGATACCTCTGGAGAACAGATTTAAGAAAAAAATTAGGTTGTTGCTCAGGTTTAATTGTGGGCACAGAAGAGAAGGGTGAGAACAAGTGAGAGGAACAACTCTGCAGACACAAAGGGCAGTGGAGAAGGAGGGGCAGGAGCTGCTCCAGGTTCCAGAGCTGAGATTCCCCTGCAGCCCATGGAGGGCACCAGGGATGCAGAGATGCCCCTGCAGCCCCTGGAGGAGCCCACAGCAGAGCAGGGGATGCCTGAGAGAGGCTGTGAGCCTGTGGGAGGCCTGTGGAGAGGGGAGCCCATGCTGGAGCAGCCTGTCCTTGAAGGATTGCACCCCACGGATGAGTGATCCACAGTGCAGCAGTTCATGGAGAATTGTTGCCCATGGGATGGACTCACACTGGAGAGGTTCATGTAAAACTGTCTCCTGTGGGAGGGACCCCACACTGGAGCAGGGGAGGACTCTGACTTCTGTCCCTGAGCAGTGGCAGGAACAACACCTGAAGAGGACACACATTCCTACCTCCCTTTGCAGCTGGGGGAGAAGGTAGAGCTGGCAAGGGGTGAAGGTATTTTAGGTCTTATTTTACTTCTCATTATCTTGCTCTGGTTGCAATAATTCATTCAATAACTCTGATTCAAGCCTGTTTTTCCCAAATGGTATTTGGTGGGGGTCTCTCCTGGTCATTATCTCATTATCATTTTGCTCTATTCTCTCTCTCCAGCTGTGGACAGGAGTGAGAGAGCTACTTTGGTGGCTGCCTGGAATCTAGCCAGAGTCAACCCACTACAGTCAGAAAGCAGGTTTAGCTGCCACAAAATTCTGCATCATATGATTAAATATGTTTCCATCCATAACTAGTACACAGAGATAAAAGTCTGTAACCATTACCATAACTATTACTAAACTTTTTCCAGAAAAAAAAGTCCCAGAACTGCAAAGCACTTCACATACGTAAGACAAATAAATAATTACATGCTTGTCCATAATATGTGAAGAATATTTCACCCTGGAGAATAATAACAAGTATTTTTTCCAAGTGCCACACCAAGAGCCTTATTTCTACAAAGAAATTCAGAAGTAAAGGTTGTCCATACCACAAACACCTGTGTGCAGCTGTATCTCAATCTTTCAAAGATCTGCATGTATAACTGGATTTGAGTTTTGTAGACAATTACTGAGAAATATGGAATAGAAACCCTTGGCTCTGCACTGTCAGTGTGGCCAACACCACAATGCTATGGTGATCGTAAGCTCCGGCTTTTTGGAGTAAACTACATGAAAAATTTACAAGGAAATTGGTAGATGTCAGAAACACTGTATCAAAACACAGTGTGTGGTTATACTGAGTTAACTGATGGTATCTCAAAGGAACACCAAACTTTATCTCTGATTTCCTGTAATCTTACACTTCTACATGTGTTTTGTACTATAACATCCTCACACAAACAACTGAAGTAGAAATTGGGTTTCCCTTGTCTTTTACACTAACTTGCCTATAATTTTCCACAATAGAAGCCTTTATTGAAACACCATATAGCAAATTTCAGCAAAGCTGAAGGACTGACAACCGTAAAAGCTTTATTCTCTCTCCCATACACCTTTGTTTCCCAGATGTGTTATTCAAACATCTTCCTTCTCATCTCCAAAGTAAAGAAATCAGTATTGGACAAAACGAACTCTGCTTGAGAAATCCTGTTTCACTGAACCCTCTCTAGGCATGGGAGTTTTCCCTAACCAGACTGGCAAGACTATGGTTGCTAAGCCAGTTTTTTTGTAGTAATTCCAGCTATCCAAAGATTCAAAGGCAGTAGCTTAGTCAGACACAAACCGAGCTCCTCCATTTTTACTGTTGGCACTGCAGCCCTTTGCTTTAAGGAAATCTGTTTATATAAACAGAGGAACTGAAAAGGCAGAAAGATTAGGACAGTGAAGATTGATTTCAAAAGTTTAACATTTTCTAGAAGACAGCAGCTGGGGTCTGTGCTCTTTCAGCACTCTAAAAAACAGTTATCTTAGCCCCAAATGCCTATGCCATAACAAAGTGATACAACAGAAAAACAAATCTAAACCACAGGAAATATAGTTCCATTTACTCTTGAATCCTCTCCCAAAGAAGGAAGTTCATTGTTCCACCACTGTCAACTCTTCTACAATGTGTTTCACAACACAATTCCTCAAAATTTTACAACTTGTTCTGTTCAACAATCCTCCCTTTGCACCATGCTGGTAGAAACTGGTAAAATAGCGACAGTCACTGAGTAACTATCTTAAAGCTAAAAACTCAGTTTCTTAACCCAAAGATTTCCAGTTCAAAGATTACTAATTACCTCTGCTGAACTTTCTTTAGAAGATGATCCTGGACCTGGACAGTTCCTGTGCTAACATGAACATTTGACCTGATCATTGGTGATCAGAACTTTCACCATCCCCAGTTTGGGCCAACATGTAACAAAGCAAAAAGCTTTGCTAGGTATTGTGTCTACCAAGCCTATAAAACGTATCACCTTGCCGTACCTGCACATTTATGCACATATGCTTAAAATGCAAGTAATGCTTTGCCTTTGCCTAAGCCTGTTCTATGACAATTTTTTTTTTTTTCACATAATAATGAAGCACAGATGTTTTAACAAGAGTGATGGGGTTTACAGTGTTTCCTGATCCATTTCAACAAGTCAGGCCACATTAATTTAAATTCAAGGTTGTGTCATTGGAGCCACCTCTTCTTGCTCTAATCCCAACTGCAGCATATTTGCAAGCTTTGTGTATCAGTAATTTATTAGCATCATCTTAAAGAGAGGTGCAAAGAAATTAGTTCAGTATGAGTCAGTAACCAGTTTTTGTGCTGTTTTGGCAGGGCTACCACTGCAGCTTTTTCAATCCTATGGTCTACAAACAGTTTATAGACCAACCACCAACATTCACTCCGCTCAGAAGTAACTTTAACAAAAGCCTCCTCACAGTTTTAAACCAGCACTTACTTCAAAATGCCTCTATATAATCTGACTGATTAAGCCTTTCTTCTGCTCAGATTTGAATGTTGTATTTAATTATGCCTAAGTGTATACATACTCCTTCAGAGCCAAATCAAATAGCTCTTTAAACCTGAGCCAGATTTTTTTCTTGTGTACCTCTTCCTAACAAAGAGGTACCAATTTATTCCATTACTCAAATTTCTCGTTTCATCTCATTAGACTACTACAAAATTGGCTTCATTTAGCTGAGAAACCTCCCCCACATACTGACACTTCTATTTACATGTATGTATTTCAAGAGCAGATAAAGGAATCAACCCAAGTGGAGCGTACACACCATTATTCAACTGCAGAAATTATATGGCTTTTAAAAAATCATTATGCATTCCATTAGGATATTGACATGTCAGACTTCATTCTTTCAGTGGACAGTTTCTAGAGAGGTTTAAGATATTTGTTTAAAACCACAGGTCTAGCTCTCCAAAATAATGAAATCCTTAGAACTGCTCAGTTAGAAGTCAATTCCTTTTGTTCTTGAATTTCCATACTGCATTAAAAACAGGCACTGTCCTCAACTACCACTTTTCATTTGTGCTAATAGAGAACACAATTGGAATCCATTCAAAAGCAGATAGAATGCTATTTCTTTCCACTCAAAGAACTGTTTTTAGAAGTTTTACTACATAAACACAGTCATCTTAGTCCTGCAAAGCTTTTTCCACTGCAAGTTCCAAAATACTTGCCATCCCTTAGATGCTCCCCAGCTATTCCATTCTGCAAGAGGCACTGCAAGTCTCCGTTGGGCACCACCAACCCCATCCTGCACCACAGCCCAAGGAACTCATGTTACATGCAGAACAGGACAGAGACCAGAATGACTGCAAGTCTAACACACAGCAAATAATCTCACAGCACAAACTGTGGAACTCTGAGACGATGGCGTGGATTTCACCACAACATGCAAGCCAGCAGGACTGAGCAAGGGAAAGGAACTTTGACAACATCCCTTGCTCAACAACTGGCTTCAATGCAACACTAAAATCAGTTTATGGACTTTGCAACTTAGCAGTTCCATAGCTGAGGGGGTGAAAAAAGGAAAATATGGGTTCAATTTGCAGACAGCATTTCCAGAATAGCAGCAAGAAATGTGTATGTATGGCTTTCAAGCCAGACACTTTTACTCGTGAAAGAACAAAAACTATTAACTCTAAATTTAAGAACAAAGGAGGTTTTTTTCTTACCTGTATTCAGCCCCCCATCCTTTGACAAAGCTCATTCTTATGGTACACATTCTAGTAAGCTGATAAACTGCTTCAAAGCCCTGATTCACAGATTGAGCCAGAAGAGCAGCAAATTCTTGGTTATTAAAGATTTTCAGATTGCATCCTATAAAGAGTCGAAGAGGTACAGTCAGTGAATACACTTGCATTTGCTACACAGAAGCCCGAATCTACGAAGGAATCATGAAAAAGGAAAGCAAACGTCTTTAAGTGAACACGTGCACTGGGTATTTGCACACAAGGCCTCTGGTAGGCCACTAACCTGGAGGAATTTTGCACACAGTTGCAGGATGCCAGCCGTATCTTTGATTACAGTTGGGGCTCTGAACGAAGATCGCGCTATCACTCAGGCACTCGGCAAAAACTTCCCCGCCAATGTAATACAGACGCACTCCCCTGCCTGCAGTAAAATCCAAAGGAACTCCAGTTATGGTATGACACAAGCAGATTAGGGAACAAGGGGGTTTATTTCTCAGAGAAGGCCAAGGTTTTTCTTTAGAACACAAACAGAAATCAATTATCTACACAACCTCACTGCTGTGCTGATAGCTGCAGCAGGAGCAGTACACAATTAAACTGCATTTTTCTTCCATGAATGTGCAATATATGAAGGAAAAGCAGAATAATTTTTGGTTGAAAGTGAAAGAGCCTTTTCCAGCCATATAATGGCTTGCAACCAAATCCAAGCTCAGAAGCAGTGTTCATAAAAACAGAATTAAAACTTGTGCTAATATTAAAGCACTGTATGTGAAGCAGCACAGGCCACTATGGTCAAAAGAGAAAACACAAGATCACCACTGCAACACTCTCTACTTAAATACACCCACACTATTTCACAACCCACTGCATACCCCTGTGCTGCTTTAACAAAAACAATATGACTTCATTTAGCCCTATTACAAAAAAAAAACTGTGAAAAAAAATCTCAATTTTCCACCTTTAAACTGTTACTTTGTTCTGTCTCTCTGAGTGGAAAACAAATCTGCATGGTTTATTTCTAGCAGAAAGTAAATAATGTGCAATTGATCTCCCAGAGAGAACTATTTATAATTAACAGATACTTTAGAGGCCACAGTTTCCATTCGCCTTTTTAGTTAAAACTATTTTTCAAACAAAATGTAAGCTCTCTCTATTAAAGAGTAAGAGCTCATGAGATTTTTGCTTTTCCTCACCATTGATCATTTTGACCATTGAGTACAGGCACAGCCTGGGTTTCTGCACATCTAAAATTTTATTAGACAAGCATTTGGATTTGGCATTTGGACTTGGCATAAAAGGAGTCGGTTCTACAGAAGAGGTTGAAATTTTACTGCAAGTAAAAATAACAACAACAACAAAAAAATCTCGTAAATGTTGCTAATGAAAGTTAAGGTAGTTTACTGAATAACCCAAAGTCAAGACACTGCATTGTGGAAAACAACATTTTTGACTAACCATTACAAAGAAAACCTTAATCATGTCAAAACAATGGGTCCGCAATAGCAGCTTTTCCCATTTCAGAGAAGAATTCAGAATTTCATTCTATCAGTGTCCGTTCTGCATTTTATAAACTACAATAAACTAAGCAACATGGGAATATTTTGTAATTAAAGCTTAGATTTCAATTACAAGCAATTCTGAATATAAATGCTGCCCAGGGCAGAGTGGCCCACTGAGGATGCTAGGAGCCACAAATCTGCCCCCTGGGATGCTTTGGTGTGCCATCATTTTCCAGAAGGCAAGAACAGCAACGTGAGCCACAGGAGTGCCACACAGCAGAGTGGCTTCCTCCTGTGCTGCCCTGAGCGTGACAGCTGTGTATGGGGCTACTGAGTGAGGAAAAGCAGCTCCTTTCAGCTCCAGCCATCACTACCTCTCTTCCCATTTCAAACTGCTTCAGCAGCAGAAGCTGCTATGTTTCTCCATAATGTCAGAAGCAGTGACTCCTGTGTCTTTCCACTTCTGTTCTCAGCCAGAGAGACCAAACTATCCTCGACAAGCCCTGAGAGATACGGCTGATGGCTGGCTGCACAAGGGTGAAAGGAACCTACCTGGGTCATTCCAGATAATTTAACCGACAAAATGAAATTAAATAATTAAAAGATCAGAGATCTTTACCTATATGTCGCCTTGTCATTTCCACTGTAGCATTTCTGTTTACATTGGAAAGCAGACCTAGACAAAATCGCTCTGAATTTGATGGATCTGTAAAGCCATCTACAGTCAGGGAAGGCTGAGACGCATGGAAGGTTTCTCCCACTCTTTGATTCAACTCATAATATGCTATTGAACACCAAAACGCAGGCTCCGAGTAAGTAACTGGTTGCAAGTCTAAAAAAAAATTTTAAAAACCAAACTTAACACAGATTTTGAGGCTGACAGTAGATCGATCTACCCTGCTATTTATCTCTCCCAGAAATGACAGCAGTAGTCTCCTCAAACTACTCAAACTATGTTTTGCTTGCTGTCCTTTTTACCTTCTTCAGTAAATAGAATGGAATTCAATCTTCCACACAAGGGAAGGAGGAGGGGAAGAAGGGATGATCTAATCTGACCACAGCTCATTTAGTTCAGTACTTGCATTTTGCTCGGCAAAATGATTAAGCTAATGGTGCTCTGAGCGCCAGACGTTGAGACATTCCTGTTGCCTTTTCTGTAGCTTGCAAACATTTTGGCAGCATTAAAGGAAAGATTAAACTATCAAACACTGAACAAAAATGAAAAAAAGAAAATGAAAATCATGTTCTTTTGTATTACACTGTCTCTTTAGATAAAGGTAGTTCTAAGCTACTTTATTGTCCCCTAATAGAGAATCTTCCCTGTGTACCTTCAGTTTTTTTCTTCACTGCTTCCCCTTTTTACCTACCCTAATTACTTACTCAGTGTTCTGCATTTTCCTGTCACATCCTGTCACCATTCCTTAAACAAACCCATGGCAATCTGATCTTCCTGTGGCACTTACACAGACACACAACAATAGCACTGGATCAAAGCAGGTGGGCTACTAATGTGGGAGCAACAACTGTGCTGTGGTTACAGGTGAAACAGTACATGAGAAGAGCAGCAGAACACACACACAAGGGAGACAGCAAGTCTGGGCAGCATTATGGAGAGGCAAACCTCCTTTTAAACTATTCATTTTATAAATGCTATTCCTGCACACACAAAGATATCACTCTTTCTCTTTGCTACGAGCTCAACAGGTACAGAAACAGAGTAATTGTTAAAAAGTGATTAACTCAGCCCCATTATGCTTAACATCAGGAAGCCAACACAACAGTGACCTCTTAATATAGCTCTTAATTTCTTACAGCACATTTTCACTTTTAAAGTAATTACATATATAATGAAGAGTCACTACACATGGAGAAATAATTGTAAGTATTTCCAGCTTACCCAGGCTATGATTAACTGGAGAGAGAGTACTAGGAGACAGCTCTGCTGGAGATCCTGTTGAAGCAAGACAGACAGGTTTCAGAGCAAATGTTTTTTCTTATTTCAGATCAGTAGGCATAACCATTATCTACATCAGGTTTTCATTGAAGTTTTTCAGAGCAAGAAATCTCAGTTTTCTGGAGTATCACACACTTAAACTGAATTAGGATTTCATTCAATCTTCCAGGCTTCTGGGTACCCACCCCTCCTTGTAAAGACTCAATTAAGTTAGCATTGTATTGGGCAGAACTCTGCCAGTTCGTGCACACTCTCAACCTTTTTTATGCACTTCTCCAGTAAGAAGGTAGTGACTCCCAACTTCAGTAAAAACAGGTAAGAAAGAGTTGATGAGACAAGCAAGACGTTGCCTCTCTGTTCTCACAGGAAAAGGTTTATCTTGGAAAAGACCTTCCAGTATCTGAAGGGAACCTTCAAGAAAGTTGGAAAGGGACTGTTTACAAGAGCAGGTAGTGACAGGACAAGAGGGAAAGGTTTCAAACGGAAAGAGGAGAGATTTAGATTAGATATTGGGAAAAAAAAAGCTTTATGCCGAGGATGGTGAGGCCCTGGCACTGGTTTCTCAGAGAAGCTGTGACTGCCCCGTACCCGGAAGTGTCCAAGGCCAGGCTGGACAGGGCTGGGAGCAACAGGGGGTAGTGGAAGGTGTCCCTGGTGGAAAGAGACGGTCTCTAAGGTCCCTTTTATCCCAAACCATTCTACAATTTATGATTCTATGATCGTCAGAAAAGAGCAAGCTAGATTTCCTCATTTGAGGAAATAATTCTTTCCCAGAAGGAGGAATTTAAGCACTCATAAAAACATGAACTCTCCAACACAATTTGCACACAAGGTGGCAAAATACAGAAAGGCTTTCACAGAAACATTCCTACAGTGACTGCTGATGTCAGGCTGTTTTAATTAAGGTATTTATTGTCACATAGTGGGAAAATATTGCAGTTCTTACAGAAACTGGTGCAGCGGATTCCAGCTTACTGAAAATGGTTGCTAACATTAGCTAACCAAGCACACTCAAGTCTGCCAACACACAGCAGGAGGTTCTTACCCAGCACATTAACTGTGCTTTGTCCAAGTCTAAGGTCAGCCACATTATCTAGAAACCCTTGCATACAAATGCTCTTAAGTTTACCACAGAACATTCCACACAAGAATTAATTTGAAACATGGCAGAAGTGGTAAGTTTGTCAGAGTTAGAGACAGGTTCTCAGAACACAGACTGTCTATACCTTGTTCAGGCCAACAGACATTGTGTTTCAATGAACCTATTTGCCAGGGAATGGTTGAAACCAATTAGCTACTAAAATCTATTTTAAGGGTTTTCTGGTGAAGTCTTAATTAGACTTGTATGCTTCTGTTACAGAACAAATGTAATATACTTAATATGTCGCAGAATGTTTTAAAAGCATTTCCCTGGGAAAAAGATTGTTTTGTTCATTAAAGACTGAAAGTGGTATTTTAGGCATAAAACACGAAGTTTTACAGAGGAAAACTGTAATCATCTTTTGGACTGGATTCATGCTCCTGTGCAGAGGGACCAGAGCTAGCAATACAAAGCCTTGAAAGTGATGAAAAATAAATGTTACCTGTATCCATGCTTTGGTTCAGCTGTTGGTCACTCGTTTCTCCATCTTCACTGATATATCCTGGAGGAGGTGTTTCTTATAAAAAAAAAAGAAAAATCAGCCAATTTGTAAAATGATTAGGCAAACTTCTGCAAGATCTAAGTCTTGTGTATTTTGTCATGATATCTTCACAAGCTCTGTTACACCTACCTGAAGACTGAAACTGAATGTCATTTTGCTGTCCCTTTTTTCTTACAGTAGGACTTCAAACATGCTACCTGTTTTATTGGTATGTAAAATGTATCTTCTTTTGTATGTCAGTCAGTTGCTGAAATACATTATATAAATACCAGAATACTTGTTTGTTCCGTTTAAGACAAGATGCTGTCACTACAACGAGTACCAATTTTGCAATTGTGATCAACAGCTTTCATATTTAGTAGAAGTACAAATGAAAAAAACCATCTGGTGATTTCCACAAAAAAATAATGTGAGCTGTCTTTATGTAGGATAACCATCAGATCAGATACCCTCCCACACCTCACTGAAGTTGCTAGATTTAAAGGTTGTTTTTCAGTTCAGTCCCCAAATATGTATTTCCTCCATACACAACAGCTGATTTGACTCATTTATAACTATATTAACTTAGAACACCGCACGAGTTCTGTAATTATTACTACTAATACTTCTAAGCTCTATTAAAACTATCATCTACTCTTTTAACTAGCTTTCTTTAAAGACAGAATTTCACAGACCAAAGTAAATTCAGTACCAACTTTGAAGCATTCTGATACCAGAAACTGTGTCTAATTCCTCAGAAAGATCTTCAAAACCCAGGAGAGTATGCATGTTCCTTTTCTCCACTCATAATGTTCTTTGTAATCCAGATAACGAGTTAACCAACTGCCTTTCAGGAAATAAATTTCTTTGAACTGGGCAAATGTCTTTTCCTACATATTATAGGCAAAACCTGTGTTTCTTTGGTGAAAGTGTTTGAAGCTAACTATCTCTACAATCACCTTAGAATTGTCTCTGAAACTTCCAGGGGTTAAACAACTTTAATTACATTATTACCAAACAGTAGAAATTTAAAGATAAAGCCTTTTTGTTTAAGAAATAAAATAAAGTTATAACAAGCACCATGTATGAGATGTACTGCATACTGTGAGATCAGAAGGAAACCAGTGAGAGGAAACTAGATTAAGTCAGTTGATTAAATTAAAATGAACTGAGAATTTTATCTTTGATTCATTCTGTGTGCTAAATATAGACATGACAGAATTCAAGTGAAAATTTAAAAGGACAATTAAAGAAAATCTTCACTAGTAAGAAACATAATAACAAAAATCATATCCATTTCAAAGATTTTTATAGCATTCATTGTGATTAAAGGGACTCCACCCTTCTCCAAATCATTAGCTATAGCTAAGCCCACAGCTGTGGCAAAAGGTCAATACACATTTCCAATCCAACCCACAACTCCTGTTTCCAGTTGCTAATCTAGGCTCTTTGGCACAGATGATTTTCCATGTCTAGTCTCTGCCCAAACAGAGAAGATTTACTCTACCTAGTACTATTAGCAGTTCAGGGTCAGAGGTTGAGCACCACACAGCTGGAAATGAACACACAGGTGGGGCACCAAAAATTTGTAGCAGAGCTTGAGTGCTGCCAGAAGTGCGGATGATGCAGCTCAGCCCACCCAGAACCCAAAGTGGAACATGCAGCTCCCCACGGCCACCCTGCACCTTCGTGACCACCAAGCTCTCCTGCAGATCAAGTACTGAGACTGGGGTACAAAGTTACCAGATGTGAGCCTGCCCCACCGCTGAAGAAAACGCTGCTGGGAAGAAGGCTGTCAAGGCACGCAGGGCTTATCAGAACCCAGCCAAGCATTCCAGATTAAGTCAGCAAGGTCAAATAAAGTAAGATATCACAATATGAGCACAGGAGGAGGGTGTCAGTGACAAAGAGAAGGAGGTGTGGTTACCTGCATAAACATGATTTGAAGATCATGTGAATTCCTACAATCACCCTGAGCAAACTTCCTGCACATAACTACTTTAGCTCATTTCCATAGCACTGGATTTGCAGAAAGTGGCTTTCCAGTAAGCTGTTTGCAAATCTTACCAAAAGCCCTCAGTTTGAGTTTAAAAAGTATACTCAAGTTAAGAAAGCAACACCATCTTCTAGCACCTAAAACTGCTCTGTAAAGGTGGAAACAGACGTGGCCAAAATTAAACAGAAAGGTCAAATTAATTGATTGTTTAATGCCATTTCAATTCTTGGATATATTTAAAGAAAACACAAGCAACATTCTGCTTAAGAACTGTATGTACAATGTGTACATTGCCCATATTTGAGTTTTGGGGCAGTCATCTAATTCTTTCAAAGACTCCAGATGTGAATTTTCAGCTTATTTGTAACATGAATGCATTAAACATTTACAAGCAAGCTTCAGCTTTACTTGGTTTTACACTCCATGTGACTTCCTGAAGAGATAGGAAACAGGAAGTTGGGGCAGGAAAAAAAGGTCACTGATTTTATGTTTCAATGAGGGTAACAGGGTTTCAGGTGCAGCAGATTAGCATTGTTGTTTGTTGGTGGAAAAGAGGGGAAAAGAGAGGGAAGAGAAATTCTTTACCAGTTCAATATTGTTAGGTTGTTCTTTCATACTAGAAAAATGAAACAGTATGCACACAATAGTAACAAAAGGCTAAAGCAGACTACTCTTGTGATGTGAACTACAGATCAAGACACTTTTTAAGTCACTGCTTTGCAACTTAAAAGTTTTCTCCATATATTACATAGGGTGAGACTGAGCTTCAGTTTATTACTCAATCTCAAATGCACAGCATTTGGCAACCCCTGCATGTTTGTGAAAGAGGCCTATAGCAGAAGGTGAAGATCTGCTTTGGACTTACTAGCATTCTGAATCTCAAACAAGCTAGAAACCAAGTCAGCTATTGTGAAATGACAGCAATATGGTTTCACGCATGATCATGTTCTGCAAACAACAGTGTTTAGGTATTTCCACTTGAATTAATACACTAAATCAACAAAATCTAATTTAGTGTTGCATATTTCAATTAATTTGATCATTTAAAAGGATGAAATTACCATCTTTGTTCCAGTGGCACAAGTCAGAACATGCTGTCTAGAGTGGGAGTTAAGAAAATACCTGGTATGTAATTGCTCTGTGGTTCAATCCCAGCTGGGAAGTTAGTGTTCTCAGGAATGGAATGGGTATAGTCATCCAGAGGTGGCAGCTCCGTTAGGATCTCAGTGTGCCGCGGCACGAGCACGGGAGGCAAGACTGGAATGGCAAAATTCAAAAATCACTGGTAATCAAAATACACAATTTTGTGAGCTAAAATGAAAAAAATAAATCTAAAACATCTAAGAGTTTCTTCAGACATTTTGAAATCGTCTGAAACCCAGCACTGCTAGTACTACATTTGCACAGCTAGTTATTGGAAGAGATGGGATTCCTGAGATGCCTTAAATAAGTGTCTGAAACCCAGCACTGCTAGTACTACAGCACAGCTAGTTATTGGAAGAGATGGGATTCCTGAGATGCCTTAAATAAGACTATTCCACATTAGTAAAGGTGAATCAACTTTTTTGTCCTATCCAGTCTGAATTGCACCTGGCCAGCTGGAAACTGGTAGCAGTCCTGAAAGTGTTTATAAACACATTTGTAAAGATTTTTCAGTAATTTTACTATTAAAAACTTTCAAGGATACAATGCCAAAAAGAATCTTGTACCTCTATCAAGAGGACATCACCTTTCTCTTGTTTTTCATTTAAAACATTACGCTGAATAAGCACAAAGAGATGCTGACACAGGAAGTCAGAAGCAGTGCTCCTACCTGGCGTCTCCACTCTCTGGTAGTGGTAAGGGTTTACACATACTTCATCCTTTTTAAGATTAAAAGCATATTCACAGTTTTCAATTGCCTTAAGTTCATGGTGGCTGTGAAGGTCTGGCCAGCGCCACAGGCGGCAGTAAATGACATGTGGCAATCCCTTGCGGTGAGACACCTGCAGACGGCCATCGAGAGATCTGCAGGGAAAGATGTGGAGAAGCATTTACAGACTGCCTCGACCACTCCAGCAACAGAGTACACACATGGGTAGCTCATTCTCAGAATTCAGTGCGTTGACTCTGCTAGTGACATCTATACTCCAATTAAAAGGCTTCAAATGCAATGAAAGTGATCGTATCAAGCAATCAACTCATGTTTGAGCTGCTCAAATTATTGCCAGTGAATTTAGAGTTCATTGAAAGCCACTTACACACAACCAAGTATTTAGAATGATTGCTTCATATATATATATATATTTATTTTTTTTAATGCAAAAGACAGTTGTTAAAAATAAAATCACACACTTAATGGCCTCTTCCACTGCTAAAGGCACCTCAAGGCTTTGCTGTGGCATGGATGCTTTATGGTTTTAAGCATAAGAACTCCCACAGGACTGCAAATAAGCCTATAAGCAGTCAGCTGCCCAAGTGATCCACATGGCAGTATAACTGCAATGCAAAACACATGAATGCACATCTTGTAAGGGCTGTACAGTTTATCTTCTTCACTTCATCTGCCTTGCTACCAGCTGAAAACGTTTTGCTAGTTTTAAGACAGACTGCATATGCTTACACAAATGCAGATGTTTATGATTGTTATGGGATGGGAGACAAACCTCAATACACAAAGCAAGTAATGTGACATGAAAAAATAAAGACCCTGTTTAGAATTTGCCCACCATTAAGTACTGAAGAATTTACAAACAATTCTTTAGTAGCTCGTATCTGAGCCAATTAGCAAGATTTAACTGAAAGCTTGTGGCATACAAAGCAGTTTAAACACTTTGTAAGATTAGGTCTAAAGAATTAAGTTTTCCAATTTCGTTAATATAAATACCAAATCACATTAGAGCTTGCATTTAACAAGTCTTCCCATTCTTTCAATAGCACTGGCATGAAAAAGGAGTAATAGTAAAATTAAGAGTTTCATTGGTCAAAACATCAGCTGTGAACACACTGATTTCTACACTGGCAAGGAAATATTTCAAAATGCTGTACCATGAGAGGCCTAGGAATCATTTTAGTCTATTTTATAGCTAAAGCATCCCATTACAGACCCTCCAAAGCCAATCCCTCCCACAAGATTTTTATGATGCGAGAGAGGGCAGAATATTCACCTGGTTTGTTCAGAGAAGCTGTAAAGGCCTGCTGTATCCCACTGATCTATCGTGTTTGGTGTACTCAGTCCCCAAATTTCAGAGCAAGTGCTGTGCATAAATTGAAAACAAAAACAAAAAATTGATATGAATATGGAACATGGTTATTCAAAACACCATGATGTCAAACATGGAAAAATGTACAGAATACTTCCTTTCACATAGAAGATAGAGCACTGTTAGACTGGCATTTAAACTGACATCTCATGCTATATTTTCTATATGAAGGAGGCTATCAAAATGGAACAAGTGATTCAAGGTAAATGATAAATGTTTTTAAAGGTGAACAAGTTCTCAGGTTTTAAGTAATTGATACAGTTGCAATGTTCCTTAAAACAGGCAAAACTTCCTCAGCCTAGTTCTTTACAAAATTCAGTTTTAAAAGGTAGTTTCTGGATTGGGTTTTTTTGTTTTTGTTTGTTTGTAAACATAAACTGCCCTAAGACTTCAAACAAAGGCCATGTGTATCCAAAACTGAACATCACAATCTAAAGTTCAAGTGTCACTACTTAAGAATAAATCTCATTTTCCATGCACACACTAATTTGTTGTTATTCTGAAAAACAGAAATTCAAACTCTGAAGAACATATTATAGCTGATATTTAGCGGTTTTCTGTACTCTCCTTGATTAAACAGCTAAACATTCTTTCACACAGTATACAAAACAGAATGTTTTACAGTGTACTACCTTAAGATTCAACTGCCACATAACTTTAATTGCTAAATCAAGCAGGAGAAAAGGAAAGACAAGCCATTACCAAACTGGTTCAAGGAGCAGATCACAATGGGAAAGATAAAGGAACACCCAGTCACAGACACAAATTAAAGCAGAGGCAAATTTAAACAGAGCAAGAAAATAGCACAGGATTGTAAACAGGTAGCAGACTTTCAAAGGATAAATGAAGCTCAGTTCTACAACATACTTGCTCCATTGAAGTGATCACTGAAAACAGACACTTTATTTTATATAAGTAACATACAACTAAACCTCACACCTCAGAAAATGAAGAATATTTGTTTCACAAGCAACTTGAATCTCCGCTTTGTAATTATGCAGCCTGAAGTTGGTTGGCTGCTATATTACCTTTAAAATTAACAGCCTCTGAAAAGTTGCAACAGTAAGAATCCAAGGTCACCAAACTTCTGATTTTAAATATAAGTGTTGTGACTGAAATTTACATTACCAAGTTTAGCCGATATACTCAAGTTTGGATTGAGTGCTTAAGAAAAGAAATGTGAGAATGGTGTTTTTATTTCTTTTCATTACACAGGGAAAACTCATTGGTGTTACAAAACAAAAGAGCAGACAGCACTTCATTGGACTTGAAACCACTTTCAGGGCTGACAACCACCTCAATTCCACAGTGACTTTTAATAAAACCTAAGTGTTGGCAACTGGTGAAGGCAATGAATGGGTCTTGCTTCCTTCTTGCCTCTACTACACACCTAATTTCTAATGCCATCCCAGTGAGGCTGAAATATGCATGCCAGTGAGAAGCAACCCAAATCAATAACCTGGCTATCCAACCAGGGAACAAACATGGCTGAAAATACATGTTTTGAGTCACTTTTCAGTCAGATCACTTCTCTTCACTGTAGTTACATGAGCACTACAAAGAAGGAGAGTGTAACTGCGGGTGGTAACAGACTGCTTTTATCACAAATAAATACATTAAATACAATAAGGCCTTTTGATATATTACTGGTTATAGCTACAAGTGAAATATTGTACTAGATGAGTCTGCCTAGTAGAGAGCAGCAGAGAGCCAGAGATGAAGGCCCATTCTCTGGCACAGATCCAGCTCTTCAGAAAAACCAACCATCCTAAACAAGTCCAGGTCAGACTCAAGCAGCATCACAGCTCTCCCGAAGTGGGCAAAGAGGGATCCTGCCCATGGCTGCATCAGCAGGGCCTGCAGCCTCTCTTGTCCACATTCCTAAGATGCAGTCAGAACTCTGGGCTGCCAGAAGCTTTGCAAGGATTGCCCTGAAGGCACATGGACACCAGGGAGCATCTCTGCACTGTAACTGTGTCCTTAAATATGCACCACTACTGCTGCTAAGACAGATCATCTTTACAGGCAATTAGAAGAACAATCAGCAGACACAAAGCCTGCTGCATATTAATTGACACAGTGAGCTCTGACAGCTCACTACCTTTGAGCAATGGATCCTTCATATAAAGCAGTGCTCCAAAACTGTGGAGCTGTCGCACAGATTACACGTTCCCAAAATTGTGGGGTGCATCACTGGTGTAAGCATGACATGCCATGCATTTGGTTCACAAGGCTTTTAATACAGCACATGCAAAAGTAAAATTTCATAGCCCTTACAAAACAAGATGAACAGGAACAGTATTTTATATTGCTAACCTCTTCTCCCTATTAATATTTAAAGCTGACAGCATATTCCACAACGTACAGAAAGACAAACAGTATCCTGAAGCAGACTGTGTGACAGAGCCACAGCTTGGAATGAAGCTCAAAACACCATGGAGGGAGGACAGGCCAAGAGGCACAGAAAAGTGATCAGTCAGAGCAGCAAAACTGCTCCAAAGTCATCAGTTTGCATGACATGCTATCCTCTGGGATGCATATCTGCTTAGAGCTGGGATTAGTATTAGTGTTTTACTGTTTCATCTACACCAGGACTATACTTAAACTCCAGAAATGCACAAGCAAACACAGAAGAAAGACCCTGCAGGAAACTGATCCATATGATCAATGAAGTCAGCCCAACAAAGCTTTTACTGTTTGCTGGAAGAAACATCTAAAGAAATAAAGAGGTTTCTCTACTTCCTGCTGACATAAAAGATCCATTGCCTACAAGGTGCAAGACCGTCCCCTCACCACGTAACCCAGGCAATAAATCAAGACTCTTAAAATTCACACACACGCACACCAGATCAAAACCAAATTCCTCACAACCCTAAAAACCATACTTCAATACACAGTACTTCCATGAAAGGCCACAGTATGTTCATTCATACACAAGCCATTGCCTGACAGAGGGCAGGCATGTCTACTCATCCCTGAAACGTGGTGCTGGAAAGGTGACTGAATTCTGAAAAATGTTTTAACCACCAGTAAAACCATCCAAAAGTAAGACAGGAGGTACAAATTTTTAATAGTGCAGAATTACTGCCTCAAAATGAACTGGAATCACTCACTCCTAAATCTACCTTTCAGAAGCATCCAAAATCTTGTGTGATGCAAAAGAGTCCTTTCCATGCATTAGTCCACAAAGGTTTCAGGAGAATCAAGTACTAACATCTGTACTCATAAGTCAAGCCTTGTCTGGAAATATTCCCAGGCCCTGGAACATGATCATGTGTGCTAGAAAGCAGCTAGGACATTCCCCAGCACCAAGCTGTGCCAATTATTGTTCTCCCACACAATTCCCAGGTTTGTGAGTCGCACACCATGGGGACCCAGTCACACTGGACAATTCAGACGCAGCTCCCCTGCTCTGCTAGCTAAATGTTGAAGAGAATGGACCAGGCAGTCCTGAGCCAGTTGGACAGTGCTTGGGAATGTTCCCAGGCACGTTTAATTTATGAGGAGGGGGGCAGCCAAGATGTATCACCATTTCACCTTCAGTAAGCACTCAAGCCTGGAAGCACACTTCAGGCTTTGTATTTTACCAAACAAGGGAGTTTGGTTTTGAACTCACTGTATCACTGGTAAGCCATCATTGTTTTCAAAATATAATTTGGCTTCTGTGCCACTGTACCTAAATGTTTCCTGTGCAGACAGTGTTTAAATATACTCCAAAACACAAATTCAAAGCTAATGTACTTCCTCTCTCCTGGACACCTGCATTCCAAAGAGCATTTTCACTGCTGTTCTTAAAACAATTTGTTGACAGAAACAAGTGAACATTTGGTCAACAATACAAAAGCTAGTTTTTTATCTTTTCAACACTTTTCAAAAGTAGCTCCCAATAGCGAATCACCATGTTCTGTGGCCTTTAGCACTCCCTGCTTGAACAGAAGATTGTTACTTTTGCAGTTCCCACAAGTAAGTGAATGTATTATAAGGGACTTCAGGAATATAAAGCACCAATTTGGCTCAGATTCCCAGGTGATGTGGAGGTCTAACAAGAGAAAATTACTTCCTAGAGAAAGGAGAAATGCTGAAAAAATATTTGCAAGGAATAAGAACTGCTCTTTGAGACCCGTTACTTTTAGGGAAATCAAATCTAGCAGGTATGTGGTTAAGCTGCTGCACACTAAGCCTGGGACAACTGGGGTATGGGACTCTTTAGGACTGACGTGGTAAAGAAAGGATCAGACAAGTTTATATATGGTGGAATCAAAGCTGCTTCTGACAGAATCTTTCCCTGAATGGAAAGGGCTGAAAGAGCTGGTGTTTCAACATAGTGTTTTATCTGCTTATAAGGAACATCATCTCATATGATACTGTGTAATTCTGGCAAGAAGAATCTTTAATGTGGCTATCAGCATGCAACAGTACACAGCATGCCTTCACTTCTTCCATTTCATCATTTCCTTTAACAGGAAAGTCTGAGTTCCAAAAAACCTGTACTCTGGGCGAGAAATTACCTACACAGCAATGAGCTGCAGCAAGGCTTCACAATTGTCACACAAAATGCCAAAACTGACTGTGTTTATTCAGGAAGACAGAAAACACTGACATACACAAATAAAATGTGGACACAGGACAGCCCCAAGTATTGAAGATAATCTACAAGTATTTGTATTGGCTTATCTACACAGCACAGATGATGTTCCCAGTCATTATTCCACTATCTTAGTGGAATAACAGTTAACTATAAGTCTTCTACAAAAACTGGACTATCAAGTCCTGGTACAAATACAAATAAATTATTGATCTGCCCACAACAAATGAACATAGAAAACAGTTTGTGCTACCCTCATGAGTAAGCAATAAAATTGTTTAATGCAGTGTATCTCAATCAGAGGCATAATGTCCCTATCAAAATCCATAACAACAAAAAAACCTACATCAATGAAATGGTTTAAAGAAATGCACGGTACTGATCTTCATGAGTCCAAAAATACACACAGACCTCATATCAACTGGAACACACTGCCCGAAACCAAGTTCTTGTATTTGATATGTTTAGGTGGTAAAGCACAGGAGAACACTCACTGAACAGGACAAGATGACCCGTGACAGCACAATCTCATCTCAGTGAATACAGAGACTTGCAGCAGCAGTAATTGTAACTAGAAACATCAGCACTTGGAGATGTACATAGACAGACCAATCCACAATCCCCTCACTCATGTCCAGATGCCAGCTATTAAAGCCTACTGATACTCAGCATAGGCTGCTTAATTAGGATCAGTTTCTCAACGCAGTTTAAAGCCAGATGTAGTGATTTGCAGATCCAAGCAAGTATGTGCAAGCATTGACCAGATATTCATGGCCACAGCACCAACCAGCTCATGTCTACACATAGCACTGCACATCCTCCAAGACATCCCTGCACCTTCTCCAAGAGCACTTGTAAAGCAGGAGATACAAACAGGGATAAAGGTGATAGATCTTGTCAATAATACCCATTTTTACAAGGATCTTGTTTATTTGAGGCTATAGCTGAAAAACCTGAAGACAGCAGAATTTTAATCAGTATCCTGTGTGTGAATAGTTTTGGTGTGCACCAAAACTATCACACACAGTGCTTGGGCTGACCTAGGTATATTACAAGTTGTTGCTACTATAAATTTATTACCAATTTTTACTGAGAAACAGAAAGAACAAGTAACTATTCTACCACTATTTACAGTGTTGGCAACTCTGTGTGCTGAAGGTACTTCTTGTACTAAATTAAGTGCTTGCAACAAGTACGACATCAGATGGAAGTAGACAGAACCACTTGAAAGTATTTACATATGAAGTACCAGAAACTCTATAAAGAAGTTATTAAATATTGTCACAATTCATATATAACTGTAGTTACACATTTTTTCTTCAAAGTCTTGCAAGGTGGAACAGCTCTGAAGGAGCTAAAAGGTGCTGAGTTCAGTCAGCAGCCTCCTCTTTACCTGAAGTGGTAGCACTAGAAGTATGACAAATAAAACCTGAAATGCAAATAGCACTGTGCTAGTCAAAGCCCACATTATACAGAAAACATTATAGAAATGGTCTTGGACATTTAATTTGCTTATTTGTGAAGCATTACACTGAGCCCCTAATATCTTTCCTGAATCTTTCACATCTTTCAGAATCTGCAGCCACCAACACGTCTGCCAAGTTCATGTTCAAGGCAACCTTCTCCACTTCCCTTTCTCCTGCATCTTACAATCATGAGCCTATCTACCACTGAATCTAATTTGTCTGCCTCTACATTTTCTGATGCACTTGTAGTGCTGGAGCTGTGGCTGAAATGAAAAATAATTTCAGCAATCTGTGACAGTACTCCATTTATCTTTTTTTAAAATGGGAGATAAGAATCAAAGTTTTCCAATTCTAGAATTCTTATGCAAAGTGTGCCCTACAGAAGTGAGCCTGATGTTGGTTTCACTGTTCTTTCTCAAAGACTAAACAAGAAAAAATACAACAACAACAAAGATGATCAGATTTTTCAGTTGAATTTGAGAAGTTACTTATACAAGCACCAGGCACCTTTATACTAGCCCAACATTTACTAGGCTTACAACTTTGACTGTTATTTTGCCAAGTAGGCAGAAAAGAGGCAGAAAATTTGCTTCAAGAGCTACATCAAGCTATCCAAATTGGAGTTAGAGCAGTAAGAAATAGCCATCAGACTTACAGAATCCCATTTTCTCATAACAAAAGGGCAATGCCAGTGCTTTAGCATTGCTCATGGCTGCCTCTGTAAAATTTACCTGAGAAAACAACTTGAAGTCTGCAAACTCCAGATCTGTACCTTGAATACAAGATATGTACCTTTGTTTTTAAAGAAATAAATCAATCTTGCTACATAATGTCTTAGATCCAATTCTTCAGAGCAATGTAGTGAGCAGGAAACCAAGGCAGGAACCACAACACTGACTTGGCCTCCAGTTTATCACTGGTGTGGCTACACTGAAGCTGCACTCTTGTGAATACACTTTCCATTACACTCCATTTATTCTACCTTTGAGAAAAGGACCAGTGAATTGATGTATGGAAGAAGAGAATCCTTCCTTTCATATTAGTTACCGTCTTCCTGATGCTGAAGATTCAAGAACAGCTGAGGAGCTATAACAAGCCTTTGGACCTAGGTCAGAAATGGTCTCAAAGTCTCCAGTAATAGGAAAGACTGAATTGAAAGGCTTAGGTGTAACAGAGATTAAACTAAGTCAGCATTTTAAAAAGTTCACTGGCTAACATATGTACGTACATGTGTACATGAGTATTGTACTCAGCACAGACAGCTCCTACCAAAGCTGCCTGATCATGGTTTCCTTAATTCTGGGTTTCAAATGAAAGTAAGTGTAGCTGCTTTTATATTCTGATTTGATAGTCCTTTCTGTATACTGACAATTAGCATTTTTCCCTATTACAGCCTGAAATGCCTACAAACCAGAGAAGCAATGCTAACTATATTACCTGACTTTCCAAGTAGCACCTCAGCTAGCTGCATCACCAAGTGCCTGAACAAACACTCTAAAATGCAGTCTGGTTGACCTCAATGCCTCAGCTGCTGAAATGCATGTTGCTTATGTTTCTTCCCCCATGCTGGGGGGTGACAGGGGAAAGGTTACTTGCACTATGCTGACTTAGGAAAGACTAAAACAACCTGCAATAAGGACATGAATGCCAAGTTCCTTTCATGACATATCTACCATACTCCTCCTTCGAATTATTTTGCACCGTGGCAGAACTGATCAATGTTTTCACTTGCATCTCCAGCACCCCATGTTACAGTGACATAATGTCATCTGCTCACTTAAGTGTACAGAACCAGGCACACACATTCATCACATGGAATGACTCAGAGCTACAGCAGCTCATTCCTGCCTGTCAATGACATCAAGTTACAGAGGTCCTGATCTCATTATCTTGCAACAGAAAATATAAAGATTCAGTAATTCAGTATGAAATAATGATTTCTCTTCCAATCACCTGCTAGAGATGACCTAATAAGTTAAAAAACGCCAAATAAAATCCACAGGTATTAATTCTTTTTGAAAATTATCTACACCAGTCTGTGGATGCTCTTCAGAGGAGCTGGACAAAGGTTCTTCCATGGAGACAATTCTGTGATAGAAGCTGGGGTAGAAAAGCAGACCCCTAGAAAAGGGGTTCTGTTAAAGGGCTGTACTAGTAACCAGAGTAAATTAATATCTACATGTATTTACACATAACTATAGGTGGATAGTTTAGGTAGTTATAGGTGGTTTGCCACCAGAATCTCCCATTCTTCAAAGGGGAATCAGAGCCTGGCAAGTCTAGGAAGAGGATACCAATTAAGGTCTTACAAAGCCCAGGACTGAATCTTCTTGCAGAACTGAAAGTACAGATTTCTCTCTCAGCACAAACTCAGCAAAACAAAAATAAAAGTGTGAGCTGGGCACCTACATCTACAACTAGGAGTGCTTCCTCTAGTGTCTCTAACCCCTTAGATTTACTTATTTAAGCAACTGGCGTCATATAGTTACTAAAAAAAAAAAAAATTAAAGTTTCTTTTCCTTCTTCCCTAGAACCCAAAAGCAGACCTTTATGCTTCAAGCAGAAGCCACATATTACTTGCTGAAAACTGTAACACTACCTTCTCTCTCTCCCTCCCCCCACCCCACAGGCACCTTCAAGACACACTACATGTAGCCAAGAAAGATACATTTATATATGTGCATATTTAGTGGAATATAAATCAGGAACCATTACACAACCTCTCATCTTTCAGAATGCTTTTACGAATAAAGTTTACATAGAACTTTATAAAGTATATTCAAAACCATTACATCAAATAGAAAATGCAGCATCTGAACCGAGGAAAATGACTTAATAACCTTCCTTATAAATAGATGTATGCTAAAAAAATTAACACATCAAAATAGCCAGAAAAGCAGGAGGCACAGGATGCAATTAACCTCTCTAACACTGTGGGAAAAGAAAAAAAAAAGTCATTGAATAACTCCCATTTACTTCAGATTAAAACTTCAAGGATGTCCACAGGGGACATGAAAAGTGGAACGTGATGTACAAAAGATACAGTTAGAGCCCAGCATTTGAGCTGCCCGGAGCTCGTTCTGGGGCCAGTAGCTCGTTTTCTCTAGTTCTGCTGAGTGCCAGGCCAACAAGTGATCCTGATGAACTGTATATGCTTCTGTTGCCTTTTCTAAAGCAACACTTCTTCCTGGTCACATGTGCAACAAACTGCCTGCATAGGCAAAAATACAGATATAAGGCTCTTCAAAGCACTTTATTATCCTCCCTTCTCCCAAATCCTGACATGCTAGCCCAGTGCTGTCAGACAGAATAAAGCTGTCAACAACAATCAGTGCTACCTTTATTTTTCTCTCAATGCTAGGAGATCCTGGAAGGATAGCACCTCAAAGTTCAAGAGCAATTTCCCCAGGATGCCATGGAAACCAAGCTGAAGTAAAATATTCCTTTATTTTCTCATTGTCCATATGGTCTGCTCAGACACAGATCTGATCAAGGAGTTTCTACTCTGCTTGAAGGCAAGTGAGGAGTAGAGCCTGAAAACTTCTAAATGACAAGGTCAGGCAACACAGAGGTGGTGTCAGGACTGAGAAATAAAAGGCATGCAGTGCAGCTCAGCCTCCTTCAAGTCTCAGCAGGGAGCTGGCCACAAGTCTTATGCTCAAAGACCAGAGATGTGGAGCATCCAAAAGCAGCCCACGGAAATCATGAGCTAACAGCTTTGCTGGGAAACTTGCCCTGCAGTTCTCTACTCCCAACCAAACACCACAGCTTTCAGCAGCTCTGCATCACACAGACACTGAAGCAGTCTAACTGGAGATAAGAAGGACCTAAGCATGGAAAAACTGCCCCCAGTCACACGTTCCAAAACAGCCATCAAAACCAATCACTCCTAGATGCCCTGTATCTAGTGAAGATGACAAGTGTACAAGAGCATTCACAATGGCAGCTCTCTAAAGACTAACCAAGGGGTGGAGGGAACCCAACAACAAAAAAAAAAAACCAAAAAAAACCAAAAAACCCAAAACAAAACAAAAAAACCCCAAAAAATAAAACAAAACAAACAAAAAACCCAAAAAACTCACAAACAAACAAACAAAAACCGCAACAAAACCCAAAGAAAAAAAAAAAAAACAAAAAACAAAACAAAACAAATAAAAAACCCAAAAAACTCACAAACAAAAACTGCAACAAAACCCAAAGAAAAAAAAATAAACTCCACACAACACCACCAACCATAAAGAAAAACCTATTACCATGTGAACCCACAAGCACTGAGGACGTCGATGTTTACGGTTTAAGATGGCATTCTTGAAATGGTAACTTGGAATTCCTACACTGCTTTCATTTGTTACACTATTACATCCAGTAAAGGTTTTCTAACTGCTTCAGTTGCATCTTTAGAAACCTAAACTACTCTATGATAACATCAGGCAGTGGGTTAAGATGACATCCAGTGCATTTTCACAGGTTAATGCTGTATAATTCTTTACAGACCTGAAAACCAGAAATAACCAAGGACAAAGTAGCTGTATATGAAGACCTATCTATCACAATATTGGCTGATATATCCACAACAAATTGTTTTGTTAAAAGCAGACAAATCTCACAGAAGATCTAACTCCCAACAGACATTAAAAAATTACCTTTATCTCAAGTTCCCTAACCACTGTTAGTCACAGTAGGTGTGGTGAAAGCTTTCCCCACAAGCTAACAGGTACAGCTACCAAACAAGGACCAAGTCAAGTAATTTTTCTTGAGGAATCCATCATCCTCCAGGTGGGTGAGTGGCTGATGCTACCACTTGCGTGGGCTGTTTTGCAACTGATAGACAGCTGAGAAAACACGAGATGTTTTGATTAACCTCCTCAAACTACTGTGTATTTGGGGTAGTGAAGAGGAGAGATTAGCCCCACAAGTTACTTGTCCGCAGTTATCAAAAAGTATGTGATCTTGGTATAAAGGTTACTCTTGGAACAACAATTACAGGATCTTTAAATACCTCATTTCAAACTGAACTTTCCTCTGGACAGCCCCTACTCAGAAACCCAAGAAGAAAAACAGAGCTTATATGCTATGAAATGCTCAATGCAGGGAGGCCACCACAATCCGTGCTGCAGCCCAAGCCATGCACACCTGGCACAAAACTGGTGAATCAGAGAATACACTGACCTTGATCCATACCCCAAACAACAGACCATTTTCATGAAAACATTAAAAAAACCAACTATTATATAGCTAAATTATGAGGATTTCCTATAAGGAATTTCAAGTGAAGTTGAAGTTAGAGCCTTAAACAAAACTTTCCCAAGCAACACACTGAGGCTGAGAACTGAACGGTACCTGACATCACCTTTTGACAAAAAAATATGAAGTTATGTCTGACAATGCCTTCACCAATACTGACAGTGCCCATATTTCATGATGAAAAAAAAGAAAACTCACAACTAGCAAGGAAGGCATAAAAAGCCTTGAAGAGCTGCATTATTGAGATAGAATAAATAAATAAAACATTATTTTTAAAATGCACTTTGCATGTTTGCTTAGATACTCTATTACTCCATATGCTTTTCATAAGACAAAAATGAAGAATAGCCAAGGTGCCTCTACACTCCTTAGGCCCAGAAAAGAACATGGGACCCTACAGCAGATACTGTCACCAGAAAATTGGAATATGTAGGAGGCACCTCTAGAATAAGAACCAAAGTTACTTCCTGAGCTTTGCTGACTAGAGCTTAGGCAGAAAGGATGTGTTAAGACCTTGGCCAAGTCCTGAAGTCTTTGACATCTTGCTCACAATCCGCACCCACAACATGCATCTGAAGACCGTGCCCACAAGTGCTCTTGCCTCACATCCAATTGCTTAACAGGTAAAGCACTTTCCCAGGACATCCAACAGGTCCTTTTCCTCACTCCACCTACCAGAAGGCAGCCCTGATCTACCACCACCTGCCCTCTGCTGAGGCGGCAGCTGCCCTGCTCTCTCTTTCTGTCCTATGGCAGCCAAAAAGATAGGAGTTTCAAAGGCTCAGGAATACTAACATTTAAGTTAACAAATGCATGGATTTTGCTGGAAGGAAAGCTGCTTAAATCCTTCTCAGAATGTCTGTGGTTGTTGGCCAAAACTTTGAGGGGCTCCCAGAGGATCAACAAACACATCGGCACTCAACTCCAGTAAAAATGTCTTCCCATCAGCAAAGGGAAGTACAGAATTTTCTTAATGACTGCCATTATCCAGCTTGCACTAGGTAGAGCCCTTCTGTTTTCCTCCTGTATTCATCTAACTGAGACATACAGCGGACAGCAAATTTTTGGGTACTAACTGTGTTTAGACAAGACATCAATCTGCACGACAGGTACATGGGACAAACAGAACATTCAAAATTAAAACGCAAAAGAACCAAAAAAGCATTTTTGTTATTGGTTTTATTTGGAATTCATGTTTATGGACATATGTGAATTCCTTTCCCTGGTACGGCTGTTCCTCCCACTGTAGCAGAAAGGGATATTTATGACATAAAAGAGAGTAAAGAATTTTCAATGAGCTTGGGTGACTGGAGGCTGTGCTGCTGCAGGTTATGCAAACACTGCAAGGCTCAGAAGCCACTCCTGAAACATGTAGCTGGAGTCCATGGGATGAACATTTGAGTAGCATATTAGAGACAAGGCTTTTTCAGCCAAACACGAGTCAAAAACCCTTTCAAATACAACTGTCTGTGCCACAGAGCTGCAAGATTCCACATCAGTTGGTATAAGAATTTCTTCATGTTCAGACCTTCAAAACTACAACACAAGTTGAAATTATTTCAAGTATCAGAGGAACTCAAAGCCTTCCACAAAACTAAGGGGAAGTAAAGACCAGTTCTCAGAGGTAACTCACTAACTGAACTAAACAGTAACTTTGAAATTCTGCATTTAAGCTAAACTGAGTATGCTTCACTTGTACCAGGCTCTTCCCTATCCAGTACTCAAGAAAAGAACAAACCAAACACTGAAAAAGGGGCCTGTTTACCTACAACTATGAGCGAAGATTCTAAGTGAAAATTCTCATCTCTAGTTCTAAGACTTGCTTGTATATTTTGTAATGAAAAGTCACAGTTTGGAGGATCTTTTCTGCACAAACACTGAAGTCAGATTACTGTGCAGCACTTGTTCAAGGGGATTTCCCCAACCTCATTGTTCTTCTGCCAATTTTAAAGCATATGCAGCGAGATGTGAACTTACTCCAGCTCCCAATTGTTCTCTTGTATCCTGCCAGTCGGCTTCAAACAATGCAACATGACAGAAGCCAACGAAAGCTGTTCGTGATGAGACTACGGCATTGTACACAGTAAATTTTAGACGCTCTCCACCAATCAGCAGAGCAACTGAGTCAGAGTAAGTGAAAAAAAAAAGCAGTAAACAAGACATGGGAAATTACTTTTATTAAATTAGCAGGTGTACATTACAACCGGGATTAAATCAGTAGGGAGCCTATTAACCAGCTATTTGTGTTCAAAGCTGCAGCAGTAAAGGAACTGCAGTATCTTGTTTAGCCTATAAATTCCTCCTAGCCTAACAGCCTGAGCAACATATTTGGGAAGTTTTTTCCTGTAAAATTGGGTGGGTTGTCATAAAACATTCACACTAGTAAAAGCAGCACTCAGGTGTTTTGTTACAGTACCAAGAAAACTAAAATGGCTGACTTCTACAGAAGAATACAATGAGGAGAGGAATCTTCACCACACTGAATAGCTGGCCAGCTATAAAGGCATGAATTACCAGAGCAAGACAAGGAATAGTTTAGCACAGACTGGCTAAAGACTGATTCCTTTATTGGAGAAGAAATAACAACTACTTATGAGATAATTTTGGGCTCAGTATTGACAATAAAGCACAGTCAACATTTTTTTTGAGTGACTAATACATCTTCTTAATGGCAGCATGAACTGTCAAGATGCAGGTGTTACTCTTCCTAGTCAGAGCTGTCTACCAGAACCTACTGTACAGGTAAGTAGCTAAAATAAATGCAAGTAGCCTCTGCACCAGTTGGATTCTGACAATTAACTGCATGTTAAAAAGAAAAAAAAAACCAAACTTAAAAAATCAAGCAAGCTGTAGCACTTACTTTAAAACTTATCTTTGATTCAGACTTTTCCTGCTTCTTACCATTAAGGCAATCCTAATGAAGAGCAGCATCAACTTGAACAAAGAACTTCCACAAATCCTAACCACTCACATTTTCACCCCCAAATTTGCTTTCATATCACTGATACCCCAACAGCAAAAAATACTTTAAGCTTATTCTATGAACAATTAATATGCCTTATAGCAGTGAAGGTGGCATTACTACAGTCCTTAAAAAAATATATATATCTCCATTTACAGACAGAAAAATAACAGCAAATTACAAACTTAGGTTACCTGGGAAAAGTCAGGAAATCCAAGGCCAGAATCCTCATTCCCCCAGCCTTTATCCAGAATTCCACTTAGTATATAATGTAATCCTCAAATTCAACATTTCTTCCTTTTGACTCGAGAGACAAGCTCCTTTGAACTATGCAGCATTTTGCTATTTGCTAAGCATTTTTCACATTTGTATTTTTACACACTGACCTAGCTCAAATGACATGCCAATACTCTCTGCTTGGCACACCAACTCTAACAAATTATGTGGGTAAGTCACATGGCTTCCTGAATTGCACGAGCTTAAAACTGGCAGCCCTAAGTACCTTTGTTTAATACTCTAAGACTTCCTTTTTCAGGATGACATCATTGTAAGATGCTGTAACCTGAGCTATGCCCACACTAAAGCTCAACCTCAGCTACAGCAATTCAGTCCTCACCACCAGCCACAGCCGTGCCGCAAAAACAAGTTAACAGTTATGTTTTACTATTTGTAATTAAACCTCACTCAATTACACTTGAACACAATTGCTATCCTTAATTTCAGTAAAAAGTTCATCCCATTCCACCTTCCACTGTCCCAGGCTGCTCCAAGCCCTGTCCAACCTGACCTTGGGCACTTCCAGGGATCCAGGGGCAACTACAGTTTCTGTGGGAAATCTGTGCCAGGGCCTCCCCACCCTCACAGGGAACAATTCCTTCTCAATATCACATCAGACTCTGCCCTCTGGCAGTGGGAAGCCATTCCCTGTGTCCTGTCACTCCAGGCCCCTGTCCAAAGTCCCTCTCATTCAGTCAATTTACAGTATCTGAAGAAGCTCTAAGGTATCCCTGAAGAGAGACTATTCCACTAGGAAGTGGTAGTAGAGGAAAACGAAGCTATTAAGAGAAAAAAATGCATTACCTTGTGTTCATATCAATCCTGCATCCTACTCCACACATGAAATATAGCAACTTCATTAATCTAATAGGAGAAAACTAACAAAATTTGCTTTTAGACTGTAATGTGGGAATTATATTGAAAGGGTTAATACAAGAAGGAAAAACAGTATTTAACATGATAACATTACCAACATTGCCATATTAATCGCTAAACTCTAGTTGAGACATTAAGTTTCAGGGAGCCTTGAAGTCAAACCTCATGTGAATTTTTATTTCCTACTGTATGTTCATGCAGCATCTAAAGGTGTTTTGCAGCCTAGAGTTTGAACATGTCATTTTGCATAATTAGGGCAGCATCCGTTTGTCTATTACCACATCCTTTAGTCTTTTACAGAGAACAATATTTAAGTCCCACCATAATTGTGGGACTGCAGAATAAGGGCAGTTTAATTATCCTGCTACACCTTTACAATGAACACATTCAAAGTATTCACAGCACCAGATATCACAAGGAAGAGCACAAGGTTGTGAAGCAAATCTTGGCCAATACTCCCCAAAACCTCAGCTGTTTCTTGCCATATTTCAAAAAAATATTTCTTTGGCTTTGCTCTAAAGAACTTTTTTATTGAAATTCCAACAAGAGAGAAACAGAAGGGGGTCTGCTTCATCCTCAATAATCCTGTCATAAGAAAAGGGAGTCAGTTTACCACAAATGATTTACAAGAATATTATTCCTGTAATCTCAGCAATAAAAATACTACTTTAGTGAACTTTGAAGCATTGTCTTAAATATCTATACATATTTTTGAAAGCTTAAGATGTTCAGCTATAGTTTACATGCATTTTCATTTACATCCAACTGAACACATCCAGACTGAGAAATACTATGTGGTTGGAGGTTTTAAAATATTTTTCATATCTTAAACTATGACTAAGAATAACTGTCCATCCCCAACTTCAATAGTGAATTATCGCTTCTCTGCTACAAACCATCAGAAAGTGCCAAGCTTTCTTTCTGGGAAAACAGGCTTTACCTCTGTCAGGATTGCAACGATATTTTAGGCTCTGCTATGCCAACCCAAGTGCCTACCACTGTCCTCTTCACTAACTTGCTCACAGCTTAGCAGATGTTGGGAACTCTCCTAGAACAGTTCCCAGAGAAACTTTCCCTGCTCCCCAGTCTAATTGCTGAAATCACCCGTGTCCTATGGGTTTAACCTGAGGAGGAACAAAGGAGTACCTGTACTGCTCTCCTCTGAAGTAACCTATTTTGGGGAAAGACATTAAAGCCTGAAAACAATCTATTCTAGAAGCCACATCAGCTTGACAACTCTGCTCTATTAGTGATCAAAAGCATTCCTAAAACTAGGTTACTGCATGCAGCTATGTGATAACCTTCCTGACAAATATCCCCAAGAAATTCAAGAAAACATGCTAACTGCTAGGTTTGTTTTTTTCAATAAAAACTTTGCTCTTTACACCTAAATTTACTTTTTTACTCAGTTATGTGAAGAAAGAGGCATCAAAAAAGTGTAATTTTAAAAGATTTGTTTTCAAACAGAAGTTCCAAGCCAGCTTCCTCATCTTTGAAAAGGGCATTTCTTTGCCCAGTGTACTCCTGCTGTTAACTCTTGTGTAGACATTGTAATCTGCACCCCTAAGTTCCACGTTCAGAGGATCAGAGTAACCGCTAAAGAGAGCCAACCTCCAGAAAATAATTTCAACATGTGCCATAAGCCATGCCTAGGTCCCTTGTATTATTCACAGTACAGAATGAGGAAAGGGCTTCAGGGCAAGCAACCAAAGGAATAACATTTATATAACAGAGAAAGATAGTTTCTTCAAAGGATTTTAATCGAGTCAAATGGCCTTTGTTTTCATGTTTTCAACAGATTCCGCTCTTTTAAGTATTGAAACATTGCAGAGTACATCAAAAATACAGCAAAGTTAAGATATACTGGATTTATTTCCTGGATACTTTAAGCAAGCCTAAAAGAAGTTGTGTCAATAGCATTATTCACTTGAGCATCAAGAGCAGTCTTTCAGGCTCAGAAGTCACATGGATATTTACTTCACAAAAAAAAAGCCCTAACCAAACAACAACCAAACCCAAAAACACTACAGCCTTCAGATGCAATCAATGCATGCCACTGTGTTTTTACATTTTTTAGGAATGAATAGAATATCAGAATTCTGAATGCAATGCTTAAATAACACCTTTTTTCCCCAGAACAATCTGAGTATGACCAATTCCATGGGAGCAATTAAAAAAATCACCAGCCTTCACTATCGGATGAAGTGAAAGCCATACTTGTATGGCTTTACAATATTTGAAATGTTACTACTTCCTCCTAAAAAACCCAAAGCACCATCAACATTAATGAAGTTGATAAGTAATTCCAACCAATCACTTAATTTGTAACTGTCTGCTTCACATTCCCAACACTCCCTCACAATCATCCACATTCCCAAAACCATGGAACCCTTTGTAGGGTTTTCTCCTTGATTCTGAATGGTACAAAAATTCAGAATTCAGCTCATATTGGAAGCAGAAGCCAGGTGCTTTAGAAATCTAACTAGAGACTGCAAATTCCACAGATCATCTACAGTCTTACTCTCACTCTCTACGTCAAAATTGCGAAGCTGCAAAAAAAAAAAAAAAAAGCCAAGCAAGAACAAGTTTCTAAAAACTGTGGCACAGAGAAGCTCTCCTCACGTTAAACAAGAGGAACAGAGAGCACACGTAGGACCAGATAATACTAAAACTCCAACGGCAAAGCAGGCTGAAAAGCAAGAGCTTGACAATAGTATCAGCCCTTGCTCGGCTCTGGAAGCAGCTGCTGAGTTTCACCTGGGACTTTGAGGCACCTGCCTGGCACCAGCACCCCAGCAGAAAGTCTCTGAACTGCCATTCAGAACGCTGGGTTTTTAAACCTTATCAGCCAAAATTTGTCAGAGTGCTTTCCGTCCATTTTCAACATGGCTCTACTTTTATGATGCAATTTAATAAAAAACAGCAGTAAAAATTACCTACTCTGCAAGAACTAAGGCCGCCAACTAAAGCTGAGATTCAAGCGTTAACTACAGTTCCACATGCACAACTATATGTAGTAACTGTAATATGACTACCACTATTAATGTCAACAAAAATGCTTCCCTTCCCTTAGGTTTTGGTTGTTTTTTTGGTTTGTTGTTTTTCTTTGGTTTTTTGTTTGTTTTTGTTGTTTGTTTTTTGGGGGGATTTTTTTGTTTGTTTTTAGGGAGGGGTTGTTGGGGTTTTTTTGTTTGTTTTTTATGTTTTGGGGTTTTTTTGTTGTTGTTGTTGTTGTTTGTTTGTTTGCTTTTTTGGTGTTTTTGTTTTGGGATTTTTTTTTTTATTTTATATTTCCAATTGTGGAAATAAAGGAACTACAACAGTCCAGGTCTAATTATCCCAAACCTGACCCAACCAAACTCTATTACTAGTTGTACATTATAAAGCACTTTACAAAAGCAACTGTTTTTTGGTCACATTTAAAAGAAGCAGAAATCAGGCACGAAGAATATCTGTACTCTTTTTAAGACAGCTGATTTCACCAGAATACTGGGATGCTGAAACTAGTTGTGTTTTCATACTTTGGATTCCAATTCTCTGTGCTGTTACCACTGAAACAACTTTTAAAATAACAAAGATAAGACTATCAATATGGCAGCTGATTATTCACTACATGGCATGGTTTGTTAAATGCTTGGGTTTCAGCTACCACTAGTTACAAAGCATTTATAGACCGGGTTTTGAGGAACCAGCTCTAGCAGAAGATGCCTCTGCACATGGCCATGGCAGGGGAGCAGGAGGTAGATGATCTTCAAGGTTCCCTTCAACCCAAACTAATCTAAGATTCTGAGATTTGAAAGAATAATCCAGGCTAGGAAGGAAGAAACTGCTCCATTAGAAGAAGGATGCTCACACTGTTTCTCCACTGACTACATCTTCTGCCCATGTCAAAACTACATGAGAGAGCATGAAGACAAGTTCTTAAGTGCCACCAAATTAATTAAGTATTTTAGAAAGGTGAACTCACGTGCCAACATTTCTTTTCAGAATACACAGGGATTATGTGATTAGAATCCCACTGGCTTGCTGGGAGGATTCAGCAAGATAACTACAAATTACTTAGAGGGCTAGTGTCAAAAGGACTTCTGTACTTATTTAGCCTCTGCTCTAGATTACTGACCCACTTATGAAGAGCTAAGCAGTCCTGCTGTGCAATGCCAACACCCACTCCATCTGTTTGCTTCTGCTTTCTCAGAACCTCCATTAGTCCCATAAGAAGTTGTGTTAATTACCACATGAGCAGCTTTTGTGTAGTACACACAGGATCAGCCTCCCTTAGTGTGCAGTCACCTTGACAAACAGCACAGGAGCAGAATAAACCTGATTCAGCACGATTATCAATGACACACAGTAAGAAATGCAGATTTCTGAGTAGGTGATTTAATACAACTTTTGCTCAAGCTGCTTCTCAGTTTTTCGAAAAGTCTGTGGGAGTTTGGACGCTTTAGGTTTCAATGATGAAAAAGTATACTAAAGTTAAACACTGTATCAAACGCCCTGGAAATCTCCCAGGGGACCAGAAACTTGTGAAACTGCAACTGAAACTTTTTTTTAGGGAATAATGCAACAGTGACAAACAGAAGCATGCCACGACAGTTCTCCATATCTACACCAAATTAAAAGGCAGTAGTAAGTAAAACTAAAGCTAGCTAGAAAAACCAACACACAAAAACCCTCCCCGAGCAGAACAACATTTGGAAAGCTAGCCCAGCTGTCACATCAGAACTGCATCTCAGCAGCTTGGCACCACAAACTTCCTGCTGACTAGTAAGGAAAAAAGTTTCAAATTCAGCATTTTATTATTTATCCCTGCTGATCTGCAGATCTTTAAGACATTCATTAAAGTGGGTCTCAAGCAGTGGTTTCATTAACTTACTAAATCCAAGAACAGAATCTCCAAGAAGTCATTACAGTACTGAGTTGACATTTGTTATTTCTTGGGAACTCAGACTACTGCTGTCAAAATGAAGTAATATCAACAATACAAAACCCAGCTATGAAATTAAAAAAATCTGTATGGCACTGCTGGCAGTCCTGCTATCACCCTGCTCCTTAGTGTCAAAACAATTTTTACATTTAAAATTAAACCCTGTATAATAGCCAACACCACCTGATGAACTTCTCCTGGCTTACAACCCAGGAGGAGCAAAATCCAGGTCCAGTTCTTTTTACAGCTGAGTGGAGGACAGAGAACAGCAAGAACTGCTGGTCACAAAATATTTGTATTCCATTTTAAAGAATTATTTATTATGCCCACTTTAGCACAAAAGGTCATGCAAGCATACTCTACGAGTAGACTACAGTCTACTCAAAAATAATGATGTATTAGAATACTGTTTGTATCTCTTAATAAAATTCATTGTAGACACCTATTTTTCTGAAATAGCAATATCTAGTAGTAATAATAATATAATAAATATAATACTACTAATAATAATATAATAAATAGCTCCAGTATCCCTGCAGGAGTGCTCTATAAAATCCAAGAGCTCTAGAACCTAGGTACACATTTTTATATCAAGTGTGTTTAACTTGTGTCATATGAAACAACTTCCAACTAAGCACATCATCTCAGTCTCCGTAAAGACTCGCTAAACACAGGAAGTCATCTCAAGAAATATAAAACCTTACAGGTTTCAGTCTTAGTCTGCTGATAATACACTAAGACAAGAGAGTACTAGTATTTTTTAATCTATTGTCTCCATCTGGCAACAGGAAGAAAGCAGAAGGGAAAACCAGAAACTTTTGGGTATACTCTAGGGAAGAAAACACAAGCAGAGGGCAGCATTAGAAACAAAAGAAGAACAGAAAATAGAAAAATAAGAATTAAAATAGTCATTTACTGAGGGTACACTCATGACTCTTCCAGACAGCTGTGTCAAATCGAAAACAGAATGCCGAAACCATTATCAGATAACAGCTACAACACATCTGATACATGGAATCATTAGTGACACCAGTCAAATCTAGTTTGCGCTATGATTAATACAAAGTTTAAAAGCAGCTAGGAGGAATGCACTAATACAGAAATGAAGTTCATAAACCAGACGCAGTTCCTCTCCCCTATAAATAATTTTAGTGTCAAGTGACTTAAGTGCCCAGAAAAGTGAAATCCTCTAACTTTTTCAGGGAAAAACACACCTGTGAAGTGATTTGATACTTCTGTCACACACAATGAGCTTGCCCGGGCACCCCAGTGGGATTTCAGTGCAACATGAATCAAGAGCAGACTGCATTACACTTACAAACACAACCCTTGCTCTCGCACAGCAGTTGCTATGAATTAAGCTGGGAAAGTCAAAGGGGTAGAATGCAAGTTGTTCATCTAAATCTTTATACATATCAGCAGAGCAATTCTAGAAATGCCCCAAGTTATTAAGCAAAAAGTGTTTTCATTAAACAATATCAATAATTACAGTAAATAAACTGGTCTTCAGACAACCTGCCTCCAAAGATAAAATTTCCCTTCAAAAGGGAGAATGGAGGCAGCTTGTACCATTCAAACTAGCAGATACAACTGAAAATAATTAGATTACTGAAGTGTTGACCAAGGAAAAGCTAGTCTTTTGGTATATTTTAAAGTACAAGTGTTGGCTCAAGCATGCCCTCCTCCCCAGGTATAGACAGGATTATTAAATAAAAGCATAAGGCTACAAACTCAGAGCAGTGTTAAATATCATGAGAATACATACAAACAGGACCCTACACATCAATGAAAATTGAAATGTAACGAAATTGTGACTTCACAAACATGTGATTCCATTATAAGCAAGAACCATATTAATCCAACACAGATTTTAAATAATTTTAAAGAAACAAAAGCATGCAACTGTTTTTTAGTCATTTGTTCACAGAAGGTCTGAGCATCCATTTAGTCATTTCCTAAGTGGCTGTAACAATTTCAAACACAGCAGCACTTACCTTGGTATTGTCACACATTTTGTATTGCAATTCTGAGTGGTAATTGCCTTCTCAAGCTCATCCAGCTGTCCTGTTTTCTTTAGCTTCTTGACCAAGCTTTTCACTGCTTTCTCACACCACTTCTCCTCCTGACCGTTCTGCTCACCACCACCAGCCCCTGCAGTGCCACCAGCGGATTTTTTCCATCCCAGAAGTCTCTTCACAACCGGTGGAGTGAATGGCAATATGGACATGACTTTCACCAGACAGGACACTCAGCAAGCAATGAACTGGAGATTCCTGCCTGATCCCTAAAACCACAAACCGAAACAAGAGACACGTTAGCACTGAGGTTTCACATGAAACAAACACCTGTCTGCCTTAGGACCTTTCACTGCCAAATGCCACAGAATACTGCATCCAAAAAAAAAATTTGAAAATAAAATAAATAAAATAAAAAAAACACTCAGAAGTAGTCTGTATTGCTGTTAGGTACTTCACCAACAAATATCAAGTTTGCTGTAGAATCTTCAACAGCTAACACAGCCCAAGATTACCATTGGAATGGAAAATTCATTTTTTTCTCAAGTCTTTCCTGACTAAAGCAAACTTCAGCAAATACAGAAGGTAACTTAAGTCTAGCTTTGTACCTAGGTTAGCTGGTTTAAGTAATTTATTAATATGTTCCCCAAGGGATTGACAAATTGCATACACATATATGCATGTTCTGCAAATCTCCAAATTAATTTAGCAGGTGAAATTGTGTTTGGAAGGCGATTTAGTCATTAGGGCTTGACAGAAACCTTCCAACAGCCAGCCATTTCACAAACATTTTCCCATATTGTCATGTTTTAAATAACTACCAATTTTTTTTCCATGGAGGGACACCAATTTCAAATTCCCCCTAAGTCTAGTAATAAGCCCATTCCCCTGTAAAATTCAATGGTCTACAGATAATAAATTCTCTCAAATGGCAGTCCTTAAAATCAAGTCTTCCAAAATTCACTAAAGGAACAGTTAAAACCTTAGTTTGTAGGCATCGGGGTAGTAGAACTGTGTTTTCCATTTTAAAAGCCTTTCATTCAGTATAACTACCTGATCAGGATATTAATATAAAATGAAATATTAAAAGGGATGCTGAAACTGGAGCTATGTTTAGCATTCACTGCAATATGCACTTCAAATCATTTAAAAGAGAAATGATAGCCACTTAGAAAAAAGCATCTTGCTTTTGCAGCTTCCATTAGGCTGGGTTTAGGCATTAAAATAAAATACCTGAAATCAACAGGCAGACAGCTGTTAGAAATTGCTCAAGGACATTAATGGTCCTATGGATAGAAGCATAGCTTTGAAGTAAAAAATGATCCTATTTCCAGGCAACAACTGGGTATTTGAACTCCAGAAAGTTCCCGTATTCCCAAGCCGTGTACGTTAGTTCAGTCAGCTGAAAATACCTTGTTTCAGCTAAAAGCTAACACTCCCTTTTGGCTACTTGATTTGAGCTTTGAGGGCAGCTTACGTGCCTCTCCAACCTGTACAGGCACACTCTCCACATCTATCCAAAATATGCCAACTTCATCTTAGTGAAGTCTCCCACCTGCACAACAGCATGATCCGAGGTACTTCAGGCTACAGCATTCATGGCTAATTTATGCCTTGTCACATTTTTGCAGTTTCAGTGAGGGCCAAGTCAACAAACACTAGATTATATTCTACAGGTAATTTAAGTCATAACTTTGCAACTTTCACAAAACAGAACATTCAGTAGGCATGACATTTCAGTTTCAAATAAATTACACCTCCATAAACCAGCTTCTCAGAGCACCCAAAAATATGACTGAAGCAAGCAATGTAGTTTTCTGGGGTCATGGAGACAGAGGTTCTAATTAACAGGGACCCAGATCAACACTGATAATTTTATGCAAGCCATTGAAAATACTTCATCCTAAATCACAGAATCGCTGAGTGGTTTGGGAAGGGACTATTAAAAATTATCTTGTTGCACCTTCTGTCATGGGCAGGGACACCTTCTACTATCCCAGGCTGCTCAGAGCTCCATCCATCCTGGCCTGCCACACTTCCAGGGATGGGGCTGCCACAACTTCTCTGGGCATCCTGTGCCAGCACCAAACCACCTTCAGAGGCAAGAATTTCTTCCTTACACCCAATCCAGATCAACCCTCTCTCAGTTTTAAACTGTTGCACATTTTTTGTATGTAGTAAAAAGATAAAACATTCATTTTCACACAGGACTATAAAGAAATTTCTTTCTTCCAGCAACATTAAATTATTACTGAATTGTCCCAAATAACTCCAACTGCACTTTTGCTGAGCATGGCACTGGAGGCCTGGCTACAGCAAACAAGAAAAATTAAACTGAATAGAGAACATTTTTTAATGAAACACTGACTCGGACACTCAAGGTACAGTATCATAAAGAGTCAAGCCAACACAACAGCTTTTTGCCACAGGAAGCTCAGTTCTCCTTCCTTTCCTTCCTGAGGCATCACCACCTCAGCACCACTGCTAATGCTCTTCCACAAAAATTCAGCTAGGTAAGAGCAAAAACCCATCAATTTTCTGGGGTTTCTGCCAAGATAGTTCTTTCAAGCTAAAAAGCTGCTCACACATGGTACTGATGTACTACAAAGTGATGTCAGATGAATTACAGGAGTGTGGAAAGATAATTCCAGCCCCAGACTTCAACTGCAGCACTAGTGTTGACTGCATAGCTGGAAATGTGCTTAATTTAAACCATTTATTTTGGTGACAAAGTCAAATTAAGCATCCTGATATGTTCTGAACCATTTGAGGGCCTGGCAGTGAGACACATTAGACCCCTAACGAGTACACCAAGCAGCTCCAAAGATGAAACAGACAGGCTTGCAGGGCCGCCACTGGTTGAAGAATCGCACTCCATTTCTAAAGCAGGCAGCAGCAGTCACTGGGAGCTTTATAAAAATCCTTCAGCCTTTGAGCTGTATGTGAGGTCAGTATTGTGTGCTTCAGAAGCACACACAAGAAATTCAGAAAGACTGAACTAAAGGAGACAACCTCCTTGGCTTTTAAGACTTTGTTTCAAAGAGCAGCAATTGGTGGTATAATATCTGAGTACTAAATTCAGTGCTGACAGATGTAGGCAATCAAGTACCACTATCATTGCTGATCCACACAACAGTTCTTATCTTTATCTGAATATTTTCTGTTCTTTAGCTTCAAATTTTACACCTTTCAGTGCTACATAATACTCCTTTGACTGTCAGCCTTATAAAACACAGACTTCAGAAAGGTCTCATTTACCACCAAGGCAGTAAATAGCCTCTTTCTGAGCCTATTCTTCCAGGCCCTCCAAACATTCTCAATGCTTTTATCCAGTTTTTCAGCTTTTTAATACTCCCTGTGATGAGGTACTCAATTTTGCAGTATTCTCTCCCCTAATAATGAAATATAATTTTCTGTATTCTTTGGTGGTTTGTTTTTTCTTTAATAAAGATTTGGCTTTCTGCTTCAAATGCACATTGAGTAACTTAAGTCTTGGAGCACGAAAGAATTTAGAAATTCCATACATTTCATTTGAACTTTCATATTATTTTGACATACTCAGAGGAAAAAAATCTCTTTTCACATTTCCAAATGACTGTAGGCTCAGATCTAACTAATCAGAAATTTCCAGATACCACACTTAATTTTATACAGTTGCCTTACAGATGTGTGCTCATCCAGCTTCTGCGGAAGATGTCAGAAAGCACAAACTGATAAGCTACCTTTACTGATAAGCTGTAAAAAACCCCAAAACACCAAGAGAAACATTTAAAGAGCCCTTTCTAACAATGATTTTTGAGTTTAGCAGCTATTCAACAAAAACACAACATACAGCTGCAGACTAGGGAGTCTGGGAGGCTTAAACTAACTTCTTCCTTCTAGCTACTGTTTTGCCATGTCAGTGATTTGCCAGGAGTTATCAATAAGAATTTCAGCAAGTTATTCCAGTAGTGACCCTGTATCTTTCAAAGGGTGAGCAGAGAGAATGTGACACAAGTAGGACAGGACTTCATTCAGCTTAATACTTCAGCTGATTGTGACGAGTACTTACATGAGAGTATTTCACCCAGCTTAATTTATGAAAAAAAAGCCACTCTGCTCCAAGCCTAGAGAAGATAGTGCAAACTGCAAGGCATGAGTGGGCTGAATTATGCACAATTTGGATAAATGGAGATGTAGCGATGAAAAAGCAGCCATGGATGCACCCAGCCTAGTGCTCCAATGCTCCTAAGGCGGCAGAAGGACATGCCACTCAACCTGGCTGTATTCTGCAGTCCACTCTCCTCATAATCCTTCAGCAATTTAAATTGTTACAAAATTAAAGGCTACATTGCTACTTACTCTCATCAGAAGCAATTTATGGACTTGCTGCCCACAAATCCATCTAACCGCCTTCTGAACATGCCTTCACAACCTCTTGTGGCAGACTGCACTAGTATTTAACTGCCCACTGTTAAAAGAATTACTTCTAGTAATTTAATTTATTCCCTCCCCAGTTTCAGAAAGTCACTCTTGTTCTACCACTGAAAACTTTGCTGAGAATGAAGAACTACTTGCATTCACCTGGTCTGCAAGCTCCAAAACTCTGTACACTTGAACCACATCCCTCCCTCAAATAAGAGGGCTCTCAGCCTCTCATCACAAAGAAACTATCTGAACACACCTCACACAGTTTGGGATGTTTCCCTGGACAGAGGCCAAGCTTGAAAGCTTTACTTCTTCCATTAAATTAATTACAAGTATTTGAAGACACTAAGGACTAATCTAAAGGACCACAGAAAAAAAACTGTATCAGCCTAACGTTATCTTTGCACTTATCTCTTTGGTCATATTATCCTAAAGCTTTCAACATTATAATTTAAACATAAAGTACAAAGAGAGAAATTGACACCCAATGAGGAACTGGAGATATAAGGCAGAGTGCACATGTCTGCTGCAGAACTTCTGTCAGGAGCTCAAATAAATATAAGGATCCCTAGACCTGCATTGGGTTCTACTGTACCCACCCAAATGGTAACAGAAACACCTTGTTTACACCAATGGGTTTAGGAGTCACTGTTAAAGCTCATTTTTGACCAGAAAATCCCATTTCTAGTCATCAATTATAGCTTTTACCTTCAAATGGATACAGTAATAGAAGAAGGTTGATCTCTTAAAGAACAATAATTGCACACACTGCCGCTGCCAACACTTGCCTTTTGGTAAAAACATTCCTTTAGATTTTTGCCTGGTACACATTCTTCATCCACTAAAAAAATAAAACATGTTCTCTTCCCCAAATGCACACAGAACTCCATCTTTACCAATGCTGCAAGAAACATCTCCATATTGTTAAAATGGCCTCAGATTAACTACATACTGAATATGTAACATCTCCTCTCACTTGGAGTGGTTTTTTTTTCGTGATTCCCTTGTCTTTTACAGCCAGCCTCCTCAAAAAACTGAGTACTCACAGCCTTTGCTGTTAAAAGGAGCTCAGATGTGCTTCACCATAACTCACTCTCTGCACCATGACCCCTTTGCTCTCTTCTGCTGAGGCCCAGTATGGCATGGCCTAAATTTGATCTGTTTTTCCTTCCTGTGCACTGCTTCCAATATCCACTACAAGACACCAAGATTCAGGGACTCTGTGGGTAACTGTAGGGAGATTTTCAGAATCCCTTTCCAAGCTCAACTGTAGTTGAACTAGTAGTGCCAAGTCAGCAGTGTGTTCCACAGCAGAAAACTTCCATTTCAGCCCTTTCCATCCCAAGTCCATCTCTGGACTGTGCCTTCAAACTGCGGCTATGGATACTCAAGGGAGCACTCTCTGTTACCCAGAAAGGTACAGAAGTTTCTTTAGATTGCTGGAACACAGAGAGCATGTGCTGTTACTCCCAACAGATTAAGACTGGAAGAGCTACAAATTGCCTAACTTTGGTGGTATTTGTTTCATCTCTGCCCCCGCAGCATATCTCTGCTCCCTGATGCACACATGTTTCTAGAGTTGGTCAAACAGTGTCATAGTTGGCAACTCCTAAAGTCAAAGTTTGAGTCATGTCTACTATTATTCCATTCTACTGTGGTTCTCTGGAACAAGTATTAAATATTAAGCCCATGATCCCAGCAATAACTTAAGCATAAAAGATGAAGAAAACCTTAAGGGCAGCATGCTAGCAGACTAAAACCTTCAAGGGAAATTTTCCTTTCCTGAGTGTCTGGAACATACTATAAACACACTGGTGCTACCAAAAATATCAAGTGATTTCTGGCTAATTTATTCTAAAGCCTTATGCAACATATTTCATATCAGTCTGCTTATTCATCTTAAACTTGAAATAAAGAAATCTGATCTCTCCTGGTTTTACTAGAAGTATTCTGGCTTAGAAGAATTTCATTTGCAATAGTTCTTCTGAAATAAAGAGGACAGAAGTTAAGCTCCTGAGGAAAGAAGATCGAGGAAAATAATTTGTGGTATTTGAGAGAAAGTCTACAAGCTCATTTCCTCCCTATTTTAGTCCCATTTTTGGGATTTTTTTAAGGCAATGTTTTTTTCATTAATCCTGGAATCTGGAAAAGACTCTTTATCAATTTCACCAAGCGCACAATGTGCACCTGAATGCAGTATCAACTTCAAACTAAAACCAAAGCCAGTCTTTCACATTGGAGATAGAATATGCTCTAGCTTAAATCACTCAGTGGAAAGGACAAGAGATGTCTATTGCACCCACCACTCCTCCAAAACTGCCTTTTCAAGATTCCAGAGGGGCTAACTCTTTCATTTCCTATAAAAAGACACCTGGTTTTGTGATATCTTCCTGAAGAGCCATCACCAGAAAAAGTGATATGGTGCTCATTGTCACCTCCTCATACTCAGAGGTCAGAGTAGGGCAGCATTCCCTTACTGGGGTTTGGATGTCAGGGTTTGTTTTGGTTTTTCCTTTGGAAGGGGAGCTCAGCCCCACTGAGTAATGGCCTCAGACTCCAGTTTATGTTTTCAACCAATCAGCCCAGTAGAGGAGGTGGCTCTGGAGAGCTCCCATCCCAGGGAGCTCTGGCCAGCAAGACCAAGGTCCCAGCTCTGTTTTGACACAGGCTGATGAAGTCCAAGGCATGATGCTTGTGACCTTGGAGGGAAGGAGGAGCAAAGGGATTTCTTTCTCTGGGCCAGCTTTCGAGTGAGAAACTGAAACATGCCTATACAGAGACTCAATTTACACATATTTTTAAGTTTACCATGCTCTAATATTGCAATGCATCTTGAAACTCTACATAGCTATTCTCACTGAAAACACAGTTACCTATCATGACTGTATATCTCGCTCACTCCATGAAGTTTGTTTATGAATCAAATGAGAAAACTCAAATTTCTCATAGATAGAACTAAACAAGCATGACATTGATCTTAAAAAAGCTTGGGAAGCTGGATTTTTCTTCAATTACTAAGGGCTACCTCAAATTGTAGCCAATGCAGTAATGAAAAGGTGTACTGCCGTTAAAAAATTAGCACTCCATCTAACACGTGCATTCATGGCATACTAAAATTGCCTGCAACAGGAGACATGAGAAGGAAGAGTTGCTAATTTTATTGACCTTTGATTAAACTACTGGGAGGCCCAATGTATTTTAGCAACTCTCCTAAAACTGCAGAAGAGGAAAATTACCACAACTGTAGCTGGCCAATCCACCTGTCTCTACAAAGACACAAAATTCTTCCACTTATTCAGTGTTATGAACATCAGAGTACTGCTTCTTAAAGCTCAAAGGACATTAACAGCCCCAGAAAAGCAGTGACTGAGCACTCCAAAACACAGCAGTTTAAGCCCTTCTCACCTCATTAATTTTAACTAAAATTTTCCATGTGCAACAGGCAAGTGTCAGCTTCATTATGTTAGAAAATAAATACTCCTGGGCTAAATTTGACAGGAATATTCACAGAGCTGCTATCAGTTACCTAGGTACCTGTTTCAGTTTATAGCTTAGCAGCTCCTCCACTTTGTTAAAGCCCAAACAATTGCATTTAACAATTAGTTAATGCAAGTTCACTTTCAATAGAGGCCTGGAGCTCCTCAGACAAGCCAGCCCCCCACCCCCTAGATAAACAGGGTTCCATTTTGTTATGTATCTGATGTTACTCTCCTATTGCTCCAGGGTTTTAAACCAAGCTCGAGCCCCAGACTAAACTGATGGGAGACTCAGGAGCTCCCCTCTTGCAGTCTCTGCTTGGTCTTCCTTCACACTGTGGCTGTCAAACACATAACCAGAGTAAAAAGTCATCTGGAATGAAGGCTTACTGTTTGCAATGGAGTTTCTGTTACTGGAAGTGCAGAGGAATGTTTAGGAAGGTTTTCTGCAGTAGCCAATTTCTTCTAGCCCAGAGAGTATTGAGCACAGGGCTGCCTGTACTCTCCATTCTGTTACAAAAACCTAATCCCATCGCATGACCTGCAGCAATTCAATTTAACAAATCAACAATTACAAATATTTTGGCAAAGTAAGCTTAGGTATTGTTTGCCTCTCGGCACAGTTCACAACCAGTTTATGGCTTTATGATAAAAGTCATTAAATCCAATCTGAAAAGCAGAATTTACAGCTCACTTAGCAAGTCAGGCCCATAAATGGATGCTTTCAATTACAGGCCATTTACATGCACAACCATTAAGGCAGCACTGAATACATTTGAAAACTCTGGAATACTTTTTATAATAATTTAAACTTTGTGTCCTGTTCTTTATACAAACAAAACTTAGGAATTTGCTTCATTCTCAAGCAGAGCTCAGATTCATTGTTACCCAGAACATACTACAAAGCCTGTTCTCCCAGTACTTTTGTGGGAAAGGGATTAGAGAGATGGAAACAAGGTTTGTTTTTTAAAGTTGCCCTCAGTAGCAGGGAGGGTTTTTTGAGCTCCAATAAACTCAATTATATCAACTGGTGCTCAAGACCTCTGAAAGATCAAGTGGAACAGGAAGATGGAGGAGGACCCAGGGAGAGCCTTTCATTTGGAGATTCACTGTGCAATTCCAGGGTATTTGATTTTGTTGGTGAATCTAGCTGCTGGGTGGAAGGAAACAAGAGAACAGTTCAGAGACCCTTTCTTTAACCTCATTTTTTCAATTGTTTCAATTGTCCTGTCCCTTTTACTGTTAAATAGAACCTCAGGAAAGCCAATGAATCCTTCTCCAAGGTTCTATCACACACATCCAGCCTCTTCAACAAAGAAAACTGGATCTTCGAACACTGACACTCCTTTTGTTGGCTGTCTGTGTGTCTGACCCACACAACTGCAGAGCAACAATCAGCTGCCAGGTTACCCTTTGCAACACTCCAATATGCTGCTCAGCATCTGCTCAGACTCATCTTCAAGTGAAAACCACCTTAAACAAGACCCTCCCCTTCCACTTCTTAAAGGCATTTGTAACTAATGTTATCTTTCATCACGATAGTGCTAAGCAAAGGGGGGAAGGGACTTCACAAACACCTCCTTCACTCACACTCTCATCCCCCCCGAATTCATCGGGGCTTGTAAACGTTAGAAGTCTGAAAGCCGTGCCTCAGAAAGAGCACACAAACAACTCACTCACGCACCAACACCTCGACAAGGCATGAGAAAATCTAAACAAGCACCCTGGCTCTGCTGGCCTCTCACCTCAGCCAGGGGGTGTTTCTTTTCCAGCCTGGAGAGCAGAGCAAGGAACTAATCAGTGCCTCGCTGCAGAGGCCAGCCCCCACAGAAGTCATGTCACGGATATCAGTGTGAAAGCACAGCTCTCCAGGCTGAGAGAACGCTGGGGAAAAGACAAACCTGCTGCTACCTGCGGTCTCCTTGCAAGCTGTCACTACAAACCTTCCGATGGAATCCAACCCCTTCACACCCCTGGAGTGGGACAGCACGAGCCCCACACACAGGCTGCAGGGTTTCGGAGACACTCGCTTTGGCCAACCCAGTAAACAAAGTTTTTCCCTAATGCCATCCCACTGGGAAGCGCCTGAAAAGAGCACAACGCACGTGCTGGGTTTTTCTCAGTCGGAAGCTGTGACGGACAGCCCAAGAGACACAAGACCAGCCTGCAGCCTGAATCCCAGCTGTTCAACAGCTCTCCACAATCACCACAAGAGCTCTTCACTCATTCACACGCTTTCCTCCCTTCTTTTATTTCCCCAGAGTGAGCACTAAAAGACCACGCTGTATTGCACTTCTCTTCCCCTCCACTCTCCACAAAATGAAAAAAAAAAAAAAAAACCAAAAAAAAAGGAGAAAAACCCAAAACCCTACAAACAGGAACTCCACAACTCTGCAGCAGCAACACCAACCACTTGCCCTTATCACGACACAGCTTCCCCCGTGCACTTATGGAGACAGATGAGACACGACCAGGTTGTGTTTGTTTACAAACAACACCCAGGCAAGGAGCTGCCACAGCTCCTCTGGGCAGCCTGTGCCAGCGCCCCACTACCCTCGCAGGGAGGAATTTCTCCCCGTATCCCACCCACCCCTGCCCTCTGACAACACACGGGTTGCTGCAGCACTAAAGGCGTGAATAAAACCAGCAATCTCGATTCCTGCCTCACGTGGGCTGTGTGTATTTTACACCCTGCAGACAAGCAGAGGGGACGGACAAAAGGGCGAGGCGAGGCCTCGCAATCCCAAACACAAACTCCCAGCTCCTCGCCCCACACCGCTCCTAACTTTCCCCTCCAAAACTCCGGGGAGTTTCGCACGCCCAGCCCTGGCTGCACGTCCAGCAGGCACACAGGGCTGCCCTGGGCAGCACCAAGAGCCGGACGCCACGATCCCCGCCGCTCCCTTCCAGCTCGGGATATTCCGCGGACCCCTGCAAGGAAAACACACCGGGGCACGGAGGCAGGGAGCGGGGGAGAGAAGGAGCGGCACAACTTCTTTATTCCTCCCTCCCCTCACCCACACACACACACACACACACGGGCGGCACAGCGCGGCCCTCCCACCACAGCCCGCGGGTAACGCCGGCGGCAGCGGGATAACCTAAAGCCCGGGTCCTACCACAACAAAAAGGGCGAGGGCGTGAGGGAGGCGCCCCCGGCCCCGCCGGGACCAGGCCCGGACGGTTCCTCACGGCCCGCGCAGCGCCGGCGGAGCGACCCTGCCCACGGGGCAGGACCCTGCGGCCGGCACCCCCCAGCACCCACCGGGAGCCACCAGGATCCGCCGAGAGCCACCGCTCCTTCCCCTCCTTCTTCCTCCTCTCCCCTTCCTTATCCTCCTCCGGCTCCCCGAGTGCTCTGCGGCCGCCGCCTCTTCCCTCAGCGTTACCTCCTCTGAGGGCCCGCCCCCCCGCGCCGCCCCGCCCCCGCCGCTGGGCGGGGAGCCCGCCCATTGGCCGTCTTTATCTTCTCTTTACGGAGCCGCACTACGATTGGTCAAAAGGTATAATTGGCAGTTCGGATCGCCAATGGAGCGCCCTCAGCGTTAAAAAAAAGACAAGGGAAGGGGAGTGGAAGAAACAGGCGTGAGGCGAGGGGAGGCGGGTCGAGGTCGCGGCGCTGATTGGTGGGGCGGGCTGTCAGTCACAGCGCGCGCGCCCGCCGCGGGAGGCTGAGCGGGGCTCGCCGGAGGTTCGGCTGAGCTGCGGCCGCGCAGCCGCAGTGCGGCGCCTCCGCTCCGTATCCTTCCGCGCGGTGAGAGAGCCGCGAAAGAGTGCATCGATTCCCGGCGGGAATTGCCGCTGGATCCCGGCTGGGGTCTGCAAGGGTGGGCAGGGACACCTGGCTTCCACCGGAAATAGCGTGACACCACGGCCAGGGCAGCGACCGCCCCCCTGTGCTGGCCCTGCTGAGGCACCTCCAGTGCTGGGACAGCTCTGGGCCCTCAGCACAAGAGAGACACTGAGGGGCTGGAGCGTGTCCAGGGCAGGGAACGGGGCTGGGAAGGGGCTGGAGCCCCAGGAGAGGCTGAGGGAGCTGGGAAGGGGCTGAGCCTGGAGCAAAGGAGGCTCAGGGGGGACCTTGTGGCTCTGCACAGCTCCTGCCAGGAGGGGACAGCCGGGGGGGTCGGGCTGTGCTCCAGGGAACAGGGACAGGAGGAGAGGGAACGGCCTCAGGTGAAGCTGAGGTTGGATATTGGGAAATTTCCTTCATGGAAAGGGTTATCCAGCCCTGGCACAGCTGCCCAGAGTGGAGTTTCCATCCCTGTAGGGATTTGAAAGCCATGTGGATGTGGCACTTGGGGACATTGGTCAGTGTTGGCCTTGGCAGTGCTGGTGTCACGGGTGGGCTCCCTGGTCGTGGAGGGCTTCTCCAGCCTAAAGGATTTTGTGGTTGTAAATGGATTCAAACTGCCCACAGCTCCGTGTCCCATGTGGGGGTCCCGAGGTGTGACACGGACACAAGGGAGCCCTGGAGCCTGCCCAGCCTCCCTCTGTGCCTGCGCCCCAAACTCAGGAACTCGTAACACAGCGGGCTCCTTCAATATGTTGGAGGGTTTTTTAGCTGCTGTCTTCAATAGTCTCTGCAAAGCTTTAACCTTATGTTGAGGTAGTGATGAAAGGTAACCAAACTCCTGTGCCCCAGCAGAGGTCCAGGATCACCATAAGGGAATCAGAGCCTGTTTGGGGATCCATCTGTGAAACCCTGGCTGTGCCTGTTTGGGGATCCATCTGTGAAACCCGTGGCTGTTGTGCCCCTCGAGACCCTTGTTGTGATGCCCAGCAGGTTCCCTGGGGCTGCTCAGCCTGGAAAAGAGAAGTTTCTGTGGAGATGTCCCAGCACCTTCCAGTATCCAGAAGGGCCCACACAGAAGCCAGAGAGGGACTCTGTGTCAGGAGCTGCAGTGACAGGACAAGGGGGAATGGGTAGAAATTGAAAGAGGGGATCTTTAGGCTAGATCTTAGAAAGAAATTCTTTGATGAGGGTGGAGAGACACTGGGACAGGTTGCCCAAGGAGGTCGTGCCTGCTCCAGCCATGGAAGTGCTCACAGCCAGGTAGGATGAAGCTTGAGGTAACTTGTATTGTGGAAGGTGGCCCTGCACATGGCAGTGGGGGTCAGATGAACTCTAAGGTTACTTCCAAACCCTTAACATACTATGATTCCACAAGTGGGAAGCCACAAGGTGGTAGTTTAGTGGGGTTTTTTGGGGTGAGAAGGTAAATTCTAGTTTCTGTGGAGATGTCCCAGCACCTTCCAGTATCCAGAAGGGCCCACACGGAAGCCAGAGAGGGACTCTGTGTCAGGAACTGCAGTGACAGGACAAGGGGGAATGGGTAGAAATTGAAAGAGGGGATCTTTAGGCTAGATCTTAGAAAGAAATTCTTTGATGAGGGTGGAGAGACACTGGGACAGGTTGCCCAAGGAGGTCGTGCCTGCTCCAGCCATGGAAGTGCTCACAGCCAGGTAGGATGAAGCTTGAGGTAACTTGTATTGTGGAAGGTGGCCCTGCACATGGCAGTGGGGGTCAGATGAACTCTAAGGTTACTTCCAAACCCTTAACATACTATGATTCCACAAGTGGGAAGCCACAAGGTGGTAGTTTAGTGGGGTTTTTTGGGGTGAGAAGGTAAATTCTGGATTTGCTGTAGGTCTGTTGGAGATCCTCTGTTTTTTGTTGTTTTTTTTTTTTGCTTTGGCCTTTTTGATACTTTACTATATATCATATATCTCCACTTCCTTTACACCTGAGGTCACATCTCCCTAACATAGCAGTTGTCTCTCCAGGGTCATGCTTGTCTTCTAGACTGAGAGGGTTTCTGCACTCAGGGATGTGGGTGTTGTGATTCAGTGTCTTGGGCACAGGTCCCATCTCAACAGGGTTGATATTCCCAGGACAAGGTGAGACACCTCACAGTATTTAGCCCTTCTACAGAATGTAGAGTCACAGAAATCTCCCTCTTGCCTGTTCCGTGCCTGGATTTTCCCAGCTTGAGGCAGACGTGCAGCTTAATTTTTTGGTAGCGTTTTCAGCCAGTTCCAAACGTTTGAGATTCAAGCTGGTCATGAAATTAGCAGCAAAGTGAAATGGAGAAGATCCCCTCTGCAGACAAAGCAGAGCATCTGAGAGATTGCCATCATGTTTTTGAAAGGTGAGGTGTTGCACTCATGTCGTGCCTGGAAACTCACACAGACTCTTCAGGCAGCTCTGCACTTGCTTTGTGGAGGTTTCACTGCATCCAGAGAGAATTTTATTTTTATGAAGAGTAATTTAATTAAACTCAGTTTTCATATGGATTTGCGTCAGACATTCCCTTCACCTCTCCTCTGCAACAGATTCATGGCTCCCTCTCCTCATATCTCCAAGGCTGATACATCCAAATCTCCCTTCTGTGTCCCCAACCTACTTGTGTTGGCCTTCTGTCTGGAGCAGCACACGCTGTGCCTGGTTCAGGGATGTGTGTGCTCTGGCTGGCCAGCTGCCTGCCCCTTATCTGCTGCCAGGGAAGCCAAGCAGTGCTGATAAGGGCTGAGCTCTGCTGCCTCTCTCCCATGCAGAGCACTCAACAAGTGTCTCCTCTAACAGAGCCGCTGCTTGCCATGAGGCTCGACACACTTTGTTTCCAGAAGCTCTGCTTCTCTTTCAGGCGTGGTTGGAATCAGTCTAAAGGTTGGCCAGCTTATGCTGGGAGAGCCTTACACACACACACACACAAATCCAACCTTTGCACAAACCTTTCTCTAGGAAAGGGAATTGCAAGCAGTGGGAGGGAAGAAGCCAGCGGAAGAAGGCAGCATCAGGGCTGCAAATCCCAGAGCCCAGAAGTTACTTCAGGGTGGCTGTGGAGAAGGCAGGCAGGCAGGATGTGCATCTGCTCTAGAAAGAGCTCCCAGCCATATGCCTGCACCCCCAGGAAGCACATTGATTTAGATTGGGCATTAGAAAGAAGGTTGTTTTTTTTATGAGGGTGATGAAACACTGACACAGGTTGGCCAGAGAGCTGGTGGATGCTTCATGCCTGGAAACATTCAAGGTCAGGTTTGACAGGGCTTTCAGACACCTGATCTCACTGAAGATATCCCTGCCTTTGGCAGGGGAGTTAGACTGGATGACCTTTAAAGGTCTCATGCAAATCCAATTCCAAACTATTTTATAATTCTGTGAAATAATACTTGATTTAGTAAAAGAAATTGCAAAACTCACTGACACCAAAGCTGGATATTGCTATGTCCTGTTAATTAATAATGGAATCCTAGAGTGGTTTGGGTTGGAAGGCTGGAAGTTCATCTCTTTCCACTCCCCTGACATGGGCAAGGACACCTTCCACTATCCCAGGTTGTTCCAATCCCTGTCCAGCCTGGTTTTAGACACTTCCAGGGATCCAGGGACAGCCACAGCTTCTCTGAGCACCCTGTGCCAGAGCCTCACCACCTAAAGGCAAGAATTTCTTCCTAAAATCTAATCTAAGTAATTCCTTTTTTAGTTTAAAACCATTTCCCCTTGTCCTTTCACTATCTGCTCTGTAAAAAGTTGCTCTCCATCTTTTTTATAAGATCCCCTTAGGTACTGAAAGCCCTCAGTGAGGTCTTCTTGGAGCCTTCTCCAGGTGAACAGCCCCAGCTGTGCCAGGCTGGCTCCAGAGCAGAGGGGCTCCAGCCCTGGCAGCATCTCCGTGCCTCCTCTGGACTCACTCCAGGTGCACATGTTTCTCAAACCAGGTAGCTCAGCACATTTTGGACATTAGCAGTTAGGTACAAATGGCTGTCAGAATTTGGATTTGAGGTCACAGTGCAGGAACATGAGCATCTCCCTTAAGGTCTCTGAATGTGAGTGAGGCATTCAGCATCCTCACGAAGGATGTTCATGTGCAGAGACAGCAACAGCTCAGTGGTATCTGCCATCTGTCTGCCAAACAGAACAAAGGAGGTTGAGCAACTTGGTCTAGTGGAAGGGGTCCTGCCTGTGGAACAAGATCATCTGCAAGGTGCCTTCAAACCCAAACCATTCTGTGATTGTATGGAATAACCCAGGTCCTATAAAATAGGATGGAGCAGCAGCTGTCTGTGCTGTTCTATAGAGGATACATGTTGACTTCTCAAAGCCTGTGACCAGACGAAATACATCAATATCAGGTAACTTCAAAGACACCCAGGATTTCTGAATGACCCAACACTAGCAGATGTCCTGCATGGAGGTAGGGACAAGTGCAATGCCAGGAAGACAGGTCTTGGAGGCAGAGTAGATAGTTTTTGTGTTGAAGTGATTATTACCAACATGTCAAAATGATGTGTTAAACTGAAAAAAATGGAAGAGCTCTGAGCAGAGTTGTGATACAAAGGGTCGGTTCATGACAGGTAACAATGTATGACTGGGGAAATCCTTACCCTGGTCTGCAGCTTCCTCATGAGGGGAGCTGAAGGGTCAGGCACTGATCTCTGTGGTGACCACTGACAGGGCCCAGGGAATGCCTGGAGCTGTGCCAGGGAGGGTTAGGTTGGATACCAGGGAAAGGCTCTTCCCCCAGAGGGTGCTGGCACTGCCCAGGCTCCCCAGGGAATGGGCACAGCCCCGAGGCTGCCAGAGCTCCAGGAGCCTCTGGACACCCTGCCAGGGATGCCCAGGGTGGGAATGTTGGGCTGTCTGTGCAGGGCCAGGGGCTGGGCTCTGCCAGAGCTCCAGGAAGATTTGGACAGTACCCTCAAGGACAGGGTGGGATTGTTGAGGTGTCTGTGCCGGGCCAGAGATTGGACTCATGGTCCTTGTGGTTCCCATCCAAGTCAGGGTGTAGGGTTTACTTCTGTGTATAAAAACAACCACAAATCCATGGAAAACCACTGTTAAATGTTCCTAGATTTCTTAGCTCATTCTGTTGGAGAACTATTCTGTACTTCAATAGGTGCTTTGTCTCTTGCATCACTGGCTGCAGTGTTGCTTCCCTGCTTTCTCTAAATGCCATCTGAGCATGTTATTTTTTCTCCAAACTTACATGGAAGTAACTTTCCCCTTGCACAAATCTGCAAAAGATTATGAAAGAGGGAATGGCACTGAGTCTGGGAGCTGTGAAAGGGACAGATCCCCTTTCACTCTGCATTACTTCATGGCCAAACGTGGAAGCAGCCTGTCCATGCCATTGCAGGACTGCCTGCCATGGGGGAAGCAGTACAACAAAAACCACCCATGTTGTTGGTACCAGCATGAAAAACCTCCTGGAGGACTGAGATTGTGTCTCACTCCGAGGGTTAAATAAGGATTAAACCCCTTTTCCTTGTGTCTCATCAAGCTTGCACACAGCACAAAGAGGGTTAAAGAGAAAACCACACTCTGCTTTCCCCATCACATCATGAGGAACATGTCAGTTGATTTTCAAGACAAGTAATGTCTGGCGTCGCGTCAAAACGGGCATTGCATAAAGTGACTAGAGAAGAGCTTTAGCATCATAAATTTAAATAAAGCCATTGCATGAGGGATAAAAATCTCCAAAATAAACAGCAACTTTGCTCAGTCATACCAGCATAAATTAAATACTCACAAAACTTCTCAAACTTAAAAAAGTATGCTGCAACCTACGGCTGGGAATAACAGCAAAATACATTAAAAAGGCATTGCATATTTCTGCTATTCTTATCTTTCCGATATTGAAATTATTCATTATTTCAGTAATGAAATGAATAATCTCTGAAACCTTGAAACACAAATCTGTTCACTACCTCTTCTGAAATGCAGATGTTTCCAATATTACACAAATCACTGTCATTTCAGACTGGGCTGTTGGAAGATTTCAAAACAAAGCCAAAAAAAAAAAAGAAGAATCAGTTCCACAGTGAAAAAAATATTGACAAAAAATAAAACTTGACAGCTCTTGATGTAAGCCTGCTGTGTCTGTCCTATCCCCTTGGCAAAGCAGACTTAAGAAATAACCACTATTCAAAAGAATAGGCTTGAAGAAAAGTTCTGCCTTCGGACCCATCATTGCACAAACTGGTTGGTGTTTGTGGTATAAAGTACAGCGCTTTCATCAGATGGAATGGAGTTAGACATAATCCTTAGAAGTGACATCCCCCTTGAGACATTCATAGCACAATGAGAAGACCTATATATCTGTTCTTAATTTACAATGTATGATTTTGATGAGTAAATGATTTAACTGCCTTAACTTACCTTAATTCCTAGTGCCTTTGTGCACATAAAACTAGTTGCCCTGAGTAACCAAAAGCATAATTAATTGACAGACAACTTAGGCACAATCAGACACTCAAATTTTTATTTCCTGTGCTGCATTATCTTGATTGATTTTGTACTGAAATTGACAGGAAACTTTCATGCACTGAAATTGGCTTTTCCTTCCCCAATTCTGTTTTTCATTGCGTAGAAACTTTTCATGTTGCCAGGATTTCTGTTTTTCCTCAGATTATTCCTTTGTCCTTTTTTATTCTTCCAAATACTGCACCATTCATCTGCCTACATCCTTTATTTTGGAATAGTTGATTAGAAACACATTTATGGTAACCCCAAATAAGCCATCATTAAAGTGAAATAGCCTTGTTTACAAAGAGATTTACACAAGTTTATCTCTATTGACTTAAATAAACAACTGTAATTTCTGAGTAGGCCTGGGGGACAATAGCTTTGTTTCTGAATTAATGGTAGGCCTTGGTCCAGGAAGGATTTGAGTATGTGTTTAAATCTATGCAGTGAATAAGCCCGTGGTACCAGTCATAAAAACAAAATTCAGCATAAACACAAACCTGGTATGAATAATTTTTTATCATCTTTATTTCTTTTTTAGTTTGCTTTTTCCAGGAAGCTAACATTAATTCATTACACTGAAATCTGCAAAATAATCAAGAACAAATAGTTTGTGCCTCTGTGGGAAGGATCAAAATAAACCAATTTATGCCGTGATCAGTTATTGCAATACAGTCTGTTTCTGTTTTACACTGTGTAAGATGCACTATGCTAATTAAGCATATGTTTGTATAGATTAGTCTCAATGAGATTTACCCCAGTTTTCTATGCCATCTGTGCAAGATTGGTAGCTGAGTTGGGAGTGATCTCTGTATATATTATCTATACTAGTTGAAGAAGTGTTTAGAGCACTTTGAGGTAGAAATTTTCTTTTTGTTATTATTGGTCCAACAAATCTTTGTTTAGGGATTTTGGTCATTCTCCTCATGCTTTCAAAAACTAGTGATGCATTACATTATCAATTTTAAAGTTTTGATTAAAAGTTATCATCTTAAAAGATTTATTCTGATGGACCAAATTAATCAAGCAAGACTTTAAAGGACCTGACAAATCCTTTCTTGCTTAGATTCATTTAGAGATATAAAACATATATTACTGTTAAGCAGGTGAAGATAACACAAAATAAAAATGTTGCCATAAAAAAAAACTAAGCCTTAAAAATATAGTGGGACTTTATCACTACAAAGCTGTCATGTTGTTTATTTTAGCTCTTGGCATGTATCATGATGAATAACTGATGAAAAAAAAAAAAAAAAGTCTATCCTTCTCACAGTGCTTGCAGCCAACTGATAGTTTTTCTGTGTAATCCCTAGGGAGGCCTGTGTCAGAGCCTCCATCCCTGGCATCCTGCATTACCAGGGGCTGGCTTCCCTGTCTGGGGTGACAGGGGAAGGAGCTCGTGGCTGTGGACAGCCCTGGAGCGATGCTGTGGCAGCAGCTGTGTTTACCAGGAGCTGGGGAGAACACCGGGAGTTATCCCCGGCACTGCTGGGTGGTGGTGGGGTCAGCTGGCTGTGTCCTCCCCCAGTTCAGGATCAAGCTGGGGATGGGCACCTGGCCTCTCTCAGCACAGCACACTCCACTCTGCAGAAGTAAGTTTTGCCCTGTTTTACACGGAGCTGGCCACACAGACCAGATCTCAGCAATCTGTGGGCAGTCATTGTCCTCATGCCAGGGTCTGCCTGCAAGGCACCGAGGGGTTAAAAATTAACATTTTACCTGAGTCTACAAATTTATGACTAAGATGGAGCATTACAACCATTGCGGTATGTTCTTCACTTCAAAGACCAAATAATTTCCCCCAAAGGATCCCTTTTTGGGTCCACAACCTTTGCAGCTGTGATGTGTTGCAGAAAAAGCAGCTTGGCTCTGATGGCAAACTTGGGTTGAGAAAAATCCCCTATCTGCCTGGTAGGCTGGTGTGGTGAAAATGGGGCCTCTCTCTTTTATCTTCATGCCATCAAATCTCGTTATGCCTTTTTGTTTGTTTTGTATTGTCACACTGATGTCTTCACATACAAATCTTTATCCCATGTAAATATTTGGCTACTGGGAGTGAGACACCTCAGTGGGTTTTTTCCTTAAGTAAACATTCTAAACCAAGTTTCCTTGGTCTTTCTCTGCTAGGGGGATTTCCAAACTTCCATGTTTATCCCAAACCCTCTTTACCTCTTCTGTTTTCTTTTTAAAATATGGACATTGAAACTGTGAACAGCCCTTTAATTCATATGCAGTGGTACAACAGTTTTCTGCCTTTGTTCAGTTGTCATCTTTTTATGCATTCAAAGGCCCCCTTTCCACTCTGGGCTACTATGTAAAACTAGAAGTAGATACCTGTAAATCCTTTTCAAAGCCCCTGCTTTCCCAAACGCAGTCCCTGCTCTTCATGTTGAGATGTGCACCCCTGATTCCTTCAGACAGCTCTCTTAAAAACACCAATCTGAGTGACTACACTTACTGCAATGTGCAGATTGGTCTGTAAAAGTAATTTGTCAATATTTATGAAACATGGCAGTAAGAAAAGACTCCCAGCCTCCAGCCACGGGCGAGGATAGCTTTTGATTTTTCAGATCTCCACGCTTGCAGGTGAGGAAAGGTCAGACAAAAATGAGAACTTAAATGCTTTAGGGTGCTATTGCTGGTGGAAATGGAAATGGAGAGGCATGTCTTCTGGTAGATGTGACCAAACCAAACCTGAAACTGCAGTCTGGCAGAGTCAGTTCCTTCATGCAAGTTTGACAGGGCTGCAGGCAAGCAGATTACAGATCATACAGTTTTACAAAGCAGAGATAAGGAAATCACTACATACAGGCTGCAAAAGTCAGATTCAGAATTAATCAGCATGTTGATATGTGTCACGGCAGGGAGCAGGGCAAGAATGAGCTGCAAAAGATGAAAACTTTGGAAAGCATGGGAGATGACACCACAGACAATAAAAAAGAGCAGCCTCTGAAATAGAGGCAGTGGTCTGCAAAGGGCAAGAAACAAAGGAAGAGGCCAATATTCAATGATCCTGCTTTATGTGTTCATTCCAAGATACATTTCTTTCCAAGCCTGCACAAAGAGCAATCTGCAGCAGTTTGGAGTCTACAGCAACAGAAGAAAAACAGTAACAGCCTTCAGAAGGAGCATCTTGCTCTCATCCACTGGCTTGAAGATTAAAGCAAAAAAATCCAACCAACCAACCACCCAAAACAAAAAAACAGTTTGCACCTCAAGCACTATTAAGACATTATATGGGAAATGTTCCAAAGGCATTATGTCTTCTTTGCAGAAAGAATGCAAGTGACTTTCTCAAACTTAAAAGCTAAATTTAAGATTTAGGTAAAGATTTAAAGCAAGGACCCACATTGTCCTCTGTGTGTAGTTTTGACATTAGATGTGTTCAGTGTAACCACAGACTTCTCCTTAGATAAGAAAGGGGATAGATGTTTGTGGTTTGCAGGGCAGAGGCTAAGAATTTTGGCCCAAGCACTTGGTGGGTGATTTTATCACAGTACAATGCTTTGGAGGACCTTGAATTGGGTGCAATTGTTCAATTTCGTGTATGAATCTCAGCTGAACTCTGTCCCACCGTGAGAGAAAAAAGCCCCTTAGAAGTTAAAGAAAACAGGAGAATCATCTGGAAAGCTGTTTCCAGGATTCATCTGTAGTTTAATGAGAGTTGAAAACCTCTCGATGGAGCTCAGTGTCTCAGGGTTTGTGAGTGCTGTAACCAGCACAGTGTGGAGCTCAGGGCTGGCTGGCTACCCAGGCCCTGGTGGATTTTGCAATGCACCAAACTTGGCAGGTGATTGCAGTGTTTGGGGAGGAAGAGAGTCATGGAATGTCAGTCTGAACTCTGTCCATTCTTGAGAAACACCATGGAGACTTGCCTGGAGCAGGTTTGAGTCCAGCAGTCATTCTGCCCAAGGAAAGCGCCCAGCACAAGCCCTAATGACTCTGCTGATGGGCACTGACAGCGCATGCTCCGTGTGAGAACTGCCCTGTCCTGAAAATGCTTAGAGAAGTGACAGCCAGTCACTTGGCCTTCTTTCTGACCGCCCATCCCTGGATGCTATCTTCTCATCCTTCAGCTGATGTTCCTGCTGTTCCTCCTGCAGCTGATCCGGAGGAGCAGCACCTGCAGTGTCTCACCTGCCACGTGTCAGTGCCAGACAGCTGATTGTCAGCCTACCCGTGGAACTGTCTAGACACACTGATGTGCTGTCAAGTGCACAAAGTTAACAAAATGATAGGGCAGAATATTTTCCCCCCGTGAATCCTCTATCAGTCTTGATCTCACAGGTTATTTGTGTCAGTGGCAAGTACAACATTTTCAGATGAAGACACAGTTCGATGAATCAACTCTGCCTCTTTAAGATGTTCTAGGGTTTGGTTTTTGTTTTTTTTTTTTCTTTCAAAAGTCCATCCCTGTCATCAGCTCAGGCATACACAAATTCCCCAGGCACATGCAATGCTGCAGTTACAGGTAGTTTGCACTTATTTAACAGCTAATGTCAGTAGATAGTGGTCTCCTGCTGCTAGATAAAGCCAGAAGAAAATCCGTGACAATTTACACCCTGAGTACATTTAAAAATTAAGGCTAGTGGCTTGGGAAAAAAAAAATATTTTTTTAAACAGAACATCAGTATCTCTTCTTAGCTTGCTTCTCAGCAAAAGGGTGAGGAGCAGAGAAGAGTGAGAGAATTATCCCAGCACCATTTATGATCCAGATAGACAGGACTGTCCCCATGAATGAGTCCCGCCATTCTCCTCTCCTGTCTTTTTGCCCTTTTCTGAGCACAAAGACTTGATATGGCTCAAGCCTGTGACGTGACCCAGCTAGAGCCTGGGCTGTTGGTGAGGCTGCCAGGTCTCTCACAGGATGCTTTACGTGGAAGATCTCCGTGCTCCGAGCCAGGAGCTGCGCTGCGTGGCCGCTGTCTGTGGCAAGAACAAAGCCTTGAGGAGGAGCATCAGGGGAGCAGGGCCAGCATCATTCCCATGCAACAGTACTTGTAACATGGTTTTGCTCTATAATATATACCCAAAAAAAGGCGTTTGTGGGATTTACAGCTAGGCCTCTGCTGGCTTTTGAGAGAGCCCTTGAGGCGATCTCCAACACCAAATCCTTGCAGACAGATGGTTGGATGCACTTCACCAAATGTTAGAAGTTAGACATCAAAGTCTGAGTTACTCATCCTAAAGTTTCTAGAGGACAGTTCATCTGGCCTGTTTTAGAGATTGTTTTAGGATGACATGAATAATAATAGGAATTCCCTCTATTTTTCTGTACTGACTATAAATGTAGCCTCTTAACTTCTAGATACCTCAGGCTGCTTCAAGTCTGCAGCCTGGCTCTGGACACACAGCAGAGCAGAAGGGTCTAAACCTGTAGGAACTAAACCTAGACCTGATATTTTGGTGTTTCTAAAGGTTTCAGGCTGGGGTCTGCTTGTCAGGTTTGGGACTTTTGTTTTATTTTGATTTTTTAATGTACTGAGTTAAAACACTTGCACAATCACAGCACAATCACAAGATGAAGCCACAGTTCTCCAAAGGCAGGCATGATAAACTCAAGATTTAAAGTACAAGTCTGTTGACTACCAGAATTTCTACCTGATGTGTAAATATCTGGTGTAACACCATAGTGCCCAGCATAGTTGTATGACAGGGTCAGGACAGGGATTGATCTGGGAGCTCTGGAATTCTCTTCCTTGCTGATCTTGCACAACATCACTGCTTGCCAGCTGTTGCCTTTGCCTCCTGTTCTTCATCCTACAAGTTTTTAAACAGCCTTTTAGATTATTGTACATTTGCATTTCAGTGTGTTCAGGAAGATAAGACTTGGAAACTTCAGTAAAAAATTTTCCCACCTTTTGGGTTTTGGTTTTTTTTTTCATTTTTCTACTGTTTAATATCTAGATGTCAGGTGTTCTCCTGTAGGGATCCTGAGAAGGAATTTCTGATTATTTTGCTGCCCTTCATGTCAGTGGACAGCCTTCCCTATGTGCCAGCTTTGTCACTGACAGCAGCTCCATCCTTCACAGGATGAAGGAGATGGTGTGTGGGTACATCTCACAGAGACCCCCCTTCACAAAGAGCCAGTAATTGTTAAATAAATTATATGCTTTATTGTCCGCATGTTAATAACTCTAATCCCACCTCCAACCACCACGTTCAGAAATGTGATTAGGGAGGATTATACCTCACCTAATGCCTAATCAGTTGTCTGTTCCTGGCTGGCCTTTTATTTCCACACACGCAACACAAGGGCCCTAATCAAACATCTTGCACGCACGGAAAATGCCGAGCGAGTTAAAAATCAGTCGGGTGAGAGCAGGTAGCAGCTAGAAACCAGACGTGACTGAAACACCAACCAGTGTGGTTACAGCTCTGGGCAGCACCCAGACTCACACCCTGAGTGTTTGGTTAGGCTGATGAAAAACCAAAAGGGCTGGAGGCAGATCTCCACCAGACTGGTTTTCTGGTGGTTTTTATTTTGTTGGTTTTTTTGTTGTTGTTGTTTTGTTTTGTTTTGATTTTGGTTTGTTTTTTTTTTTTGTTGACAAAATGTGGTTGTTTTTTTTTCCTCCTCCTCACACAATTCTTGTTTTTATTTTACTTTATGCAGGAAAACATGGATGCCTTTTCCAGCCACACTAATGAGCAGGCTGCCACAATTCAGAAGCTGCCTAAACACTGGTCCCTGAGCACCATCCTTGCTGTGAGGTTTGATATTAAACTGAGCCTCACTCTTGATGTAAGGTTCAGTTGCTAGTTTGTGGCAGTGAACATGAAGTGACGTCCTGCTGTCCCAGAGTAAAAAGCTGGGACACTTTCTGAAGCTGAAGTTTCCATGGGTGAAACTGAGGTGAGCAGACTCACAGGACTGGATGCCTTTCCCCTCTGACTGTGCAACCTGAAATCACAATCTGCTCCACCTTACCGAGGATTCACCTCACACAAGCACCCAGAAATAATCATCTCTTCCCCTAACAAAGACAAGGGCAGAGAGGCAGCACCTCGTGGAGTATATGAACACCAAGAGAAATGGCTAAGTGAGAACCAGCAGGGTCTGGAAACCCCCTTTCAAAAAGATGAAGGACCAAAGAAACCTTCCCTACTACAAATTGTTAGCACTATGGGAGCCACCCCAGTTATCCAACTGAGGTTTAGCTCCTCTTTCTTGGAAGAAGGAAGGTTTGTCATGTTTGTGTATTGCTGTGTGCTGGGTACTGCAGCAGCACAAGGACGTGGAGCTGCTGCAGCCAGTGCAGAGCAGGCACGGAGATGCTGCCAGGGCTGGAGCCCCTCTGCTCTGGAGCCAGCCTGGCACAGCTGGGGCTGCTCCCCTGCACAAGAGAAGGCTGCAGGGACACCTGAGAGCCCCTGCCAGGGCCTGCAGGGGCTCCAGGAGAGCTGCCCAGGCACTGGGGACAAGGCCTGCAGGGACAGCACACAGGCCATGGCTGCACTGCCACAGGGCAGGCACACATTTTGGGATGTTGGGCAGGAATTGGTGGCTGTGAGGGTGGGCAGGCCCTGGCCCAGGGTGCCCAGAGCAGCTGTGGCTGCCCCTGGATCCCTGGCAGTGCCCAAGGCCAGGCTGGATGGAGCAGCCTGGGACAGTGGAAGGTGTCCCTGCCCATTTGGAATGAGATGATGTTTTAGGCCCCTTCCAACTCAACCCACTCTATGATTATACAGATCTGTAATAATTAAAAAAAGAAAATCACATTTTCAAGTGGTTTCACATTGCTGGCACTTTTTGTTTCTATAAAGTTAGTTCTCTTTTTCTTTTAGCTTAGAATTACAACACTGTGCTGAGATCTGAAATGCTGGGAGCCTTGTGGAACCTTGGTGCTGTTGGTTTGTCTACAGTGTTTGTTATCAGGAGAACCAGGGACTGTGTTTAGGGGAGAAGAAAGCAACAAATATTTGGCAGAGAACTGAAATTGTGTCCTGAACATCAACACAGATGCAAATCAAAGCATGATCATGGAGAAATACCCAGGGATTTAGCAATTCTGGATTACAAAGAGGATTTCAGCCATGTATTTCAAATCTCTAATCTCGAGTGAGCAAGTAATCTAAATCCACCTAATAATAATGAATGAAATTATAGCTTGGCTAAATAATTACTCCCTTTTTTCCTTCATATAATTCAGAATAAATATATTTCATGAGCTTTCATTTGAGCATTACTTTACGTTGCAGTGATTTTAGATACTCAATTTTAAATCTGTTCTCTTGGTTGACTGAAACCAAACTTTCTCTCTGTTTTTGGTTTTTAGTGTTGGAAAAACTGCACTGTACAGCCTGGTGCTAATGTAACCCCAGCTGCTCCCTTACTAGACCTCTGTCTGTGAATTTGCCAACTTGGCTGCTTCAGAGAATTCCAGCAGGGGATTGGGATTTGACAGGGCACAGACCTGTCATGGTAGAGATGCAGCAGCCACCTTTCTGATGGACACCTTGAAGTCTGATACTGCACAGCCCAAAGATGCTGCTAAAGCCATTCCAACTTGGAAATTCCACCTGAGGACCAAGAGAACACAGTGAAAGTGGAAGATGCTTTGCTAGTGGCTAAGCAGGAGGCTGAGCTTGCTTATGCCTGGACACAAAGGTGGACTCAGTTCTGGAGTCATCAGAAGAAGGGGAATCAGGGCAGCTTGGATAGATTGGAGCAGCCTGGCCTAGTGGAACGTGTTCCTGCCCATGGTAGGAGCTGGAGTGAGGGGATCTCCAAGGTCCCTTCCAGCCAAACCATGCTGTTGTGCAGAGGGGCAGGGAGCTCCTGGGGGGTGCTGGTGCAGCCCAGCAGCACAAAGTGGTGTCAGCCAGGGGTGTCAGGGGCTGCAGCTCTGCCTCTGCTCAGTGCAGCCCCCCTGCACAGGTGGGCTCAGCCCTCCTGCTGCCCCCTGCGTGCTCCTGAACAGCCTCGGGTGGATTGGAACCTTTTGTGGAGCTCCCCTTGGCTGAGCAGAGAGGGACAGTGATCAGAAAGACACTGGTCTATTGTGGGAAATTTAGGACTTTTGAATAACTGACTGATATGGTCAAGTAGAAGCCATTTATTGTTTACATTACACACGTATTTATGATTCTGCAAACTACTGAGTACACACTTCTGATTGGTGCTTTTGTTTTGTGCTCTCATTTTCTGCTTCCATTTCTTTGCATCAGTGATTGGTTATAGTCTAGGTGCTTTACAGTCTTCTGTTATCTAGTTTTTGCAATTTTGGTATTCAGTCACTTGGCAAGCATTCCCCCTTGTCTTGTCACTACATGCTTTTGTAAAAATGCCCCTGCACCAAAATCTAACCCTGCAGTGAGCTGGCACACTCACCCTTGCCCAAGCCTGAAGCCTCTGTGCAAACCACAGCCTGCTCAGACAAAAAAAGAGAGGTGCTCACCCTCTCCCCTGTGGTGATCCACTTCTCCCCATGCCCTCCAACCCCTCAGGGTAAGTTTTGAACTTACTAGAGTAAATAGGAATTAAAAATACTGGATGAAAAACTGAGGCAGGGGTGGCAAACAGCATGGATGAGGTTAGCAGATTTGGGAGATAGCACAGTTAAAAGTTTGGTGTTGAGGCCCTGACACGTGCCAAACTTTTGCCTCAAAGCTGCTTCACCAGGACACCAGAGTATCCTCCTGCAGGAGCCAGGAGTGTTCCCATCTTCCCACACACAGAAAATGGCTTTTAAGGCCACCTCCAGGAGGGCAGGAGAAGCTGAGGGCCAAGACTCTTCAGCAGCTGCTAAATTACCTCTCCTGTCACAGAAATTTCCAGCACAGAGACCATCTCACAAGCTGCCTGACAGCTCTCAACACCAAGTAAGGGAACAAGCTGCCCACTTTGGTCACTTCTGCCAGTGAAAATGCACCCCCAGCAGCCTCCAGCTCTGTCTGCTTGTGACTGATCCACAGGTGGCTTTTTAGCTGTCGTGCTTTTTTTTTTTTCCTCCTCTTTGCCTTTGCAAGAGACAAAAATTCAGCTTCTGGATGAATGTTGACCTGCAAATTTGAAAAAGTGCATGGGGGCCAGGGGCAGGGTCCAACACAGTTGTGTCTTCCTTGCACCTGCAAAGAAGGAAAGCAACACCAGCACAGTTGTACTTGAAAAGAAAAAAGTTAGAGAACAGTGAGATTCCTTTTCCCCACCATTATTTGTGTTTTGTTTTACCTGTGTCTTGGATGTGAGGATGGTTGTCAGAAGCAAAGACCTTTGAGGGTTTCAGGACACAGCTCAGGTTTGTCCTGAGCACAAGCAACACCCAGCAACAAACACAGGGGCCACGCTCAGAGTTCCCAGAGCACTGTCAAATCTGTTTTAGGTAACCACACCCAAAACCCAAGCCCTAAGAGTTAATTTTCAGCCAGTGCTGGTGTTTGTCACCATCTGCCAAGCCGCCCAAGCCACTGCAGTGCCACCATTCCCCACTGCCCCTCCACACTCAGCACTCGTGGTTTGTCTAGCTTGGGTTTCTCCTGCCATCCCGTGGCCTGCTCACTCCACACCACCATCCTGCTGCTGCTTTTTGCCTTCAGTGACTCTGAGAAATACGTGCATTCCCTGCAGTTGCCCACCCACTGTTCTGTGTGCTCTGAGGGGACTCCTGCCCACGCTGGGTGGTGCAGAGGACACTCCGTGGCAGCAGGGAGGTGCTGGTGGCTTCCCCTCAGACTGTGAGGTCTGGGTAACCAGCCTTCAGCCTGCATTCTTCAGAGCACTGTTAACTTCTGCAGGGGCAGATTAGGCCTCAGTGTCCTTCTCTCCTCACTCAGCCCCTTCTTTTAGCCTTGGTTCCATATCAGAGTCCTCTGTTCTGCAGAAGCAGCAGCCCTGGTGCCACAAAGAGGGGGCCACTCCAAGGCTGACGCCTGTTCCTCAGCTGGTTAAAATAAATAGATTTTTCTCCCAAGACATAACAGCTTCCACTGAGGGTGCCAGTGTCCCCCACAACTGTCCTTTCTTGGACTGGAAGAGGGCTGTGCAAGGGTATTGCTATTTGTCTAGCCATGTGTTTTACCTTCTCACTAATGAAAACCATCCCTGTTTTTCCTCTCAGAAGCTGACGGGCTCCCATCCCAGCTCCTCTTTGAAATTACAGTTTCTGACTTTCGCTGTCTCTCCCTCCTACCTACCCTCCTCGTTCTGAAGTGAGGGATCATCCAAGGGACAGCAAGTGTGCCTGACTGAGAGCCCTCCAGCTCTGCTCCAGAGCACAGGCAGACCAGGCTGATAAACTGATATGCACCGTCCCTCTCCAAGGAAAAGGCTTCCAGAACCACCCAGCTCCCATCCTGGGACACAGCCCACTGCTGTGCAGGCAGCTGTGCCCACCCCAGCGACAGAAAAAGTCTCAGCAACAGCTCTATCCTCTTTGGGAAAAAATAGATTTTTCATTTTTCTCATGGGGCACAAATACTAATAATATTCCAAGAGTTCTTGCTCATCCTTGTGGGTCTCTTCCATCTCAGGATATTCTATGATTCAAATACTCATCAGGAGCCCACAGCCTGGGGCAAAGACCCTTAGGGAAAGAAACTGTGACTTTCTAGTAAAGCCTGGGAGGTTTTTAGTCCCTGATGCTCTTGGTGTCGTTATAAAACCTTTCCTCCAGCTCAGCTAGGAGTTGTGGGTTTGACACAGAACCTGAGTCTTGGCAGAGGATTTGATACCAAAGCCACCAGAACTCCCTCTGCAGCCAGCTGTGTGTTTTATTGTGCATTAGATGTTTGTAGGACAGGATGGGTTATTCCCTGGGCAAACCTCTCACCACCACACATAGAAGTAACCTGGATGCCAAGGCACCTTACACAGAGAAATTCCATGTTTTGTGTTCCAGGAGTTTGAAGACATGATTACAGTGATGGAAAAATCATAAAACGTTTGTCACAGACAAGGATTATGGCTCAATCTTCCTCCCTGGACATGGAAGGAAGCAAACCCAGACCTTCAAATTTCAAGGTTCTGGTGAATTTGCGACATAAATTATTCATTGTCCCAAACAAAGTACTTCCCTTATCTAACTCATCTCTGCTTGCTGGAGCAATAAACATGGCTGTAATTAATTCTGGTGCAGAAGAGCCAATAAAATGAATTATGTCCCAGAAACCTTTCTTCTGCATCCTATTTTAAGACCAGTAACAAAAACACACTGCCAGAAGCTTCTTTCAGACAGACCATCATGAATTATAAAGACACTGGAAGACAACATGCAGATGCAGATTCTCTCAGGCTTTGGTCCTGCACTGGCACAGACAACAACAGCTCTGTCCTCTTGCCTTGGCTGAGCTCAAGGCTTGCATGGGCAGGCAGGGACACCTTCCACCATCCAAGGTGCTCCAAGCCCTGTCCAGCCTGGCCTTGGGCACTGCCAGGGATCCAGGGGCAGCCACAGCTGCTCTGGGCACCCTGGGCCAGGGCCTGCCCACCCTCCCAGACACCAATTCCTGCCCAACATCCCAAAATGTGTGCCTGCCCTGTGGCAGTGCAGCCATGGCCTGTGTGCTGTCCCTGCAGGCCTTGTCCCCAGTGCCTGGGCAGCTCTCCTGGAGCCCCTGCAGGCCCTGGCAGGGGCTCTCAGGTGTCCCTGCAGCCTTCTCTTGTGCAGGGGAGCAGCCCCAGCTGTGCCAGGCTGGCTCCAGAGCAGAGGGGCTCCAGCCCTGGCAGCATCTCCATGCTCCTCTGCAGTGGCCCCCATGGGTTTAAGACTCATTTCCCCTTACACTCAATTCCCCATCTCTTCCTGAGCAAGCAGCTCCTCACTTTTCAGCAGGGATGAGCCTGTACCTGCTCTCCTGACACTGAAATCAGCTCCCCAGTGCCTCCCTCCCCTCCTCCCCTCACAAATCCCTCCACATCCTCGGAGCCATAGCAGGAACCAGCATCCCAAACAACACAGCTAATACAGCCTCTCACACCAGGCTCCCTGATCAAGGCACAGCAGAGTCTCAGATTAAGTGATAAGCCCCAGCGCAGCCCACAAAGATGGATAAAGTCACCATTTCCATTTTACAAATAGAGGAACTAAGGCAGAAAGATTAGCTGCCTTCCCTCAAGGAGCCTCAGACCTGGACTCAAATTAAACGAGTTTCTCTCTAAGCAGGGAGATGGCTCAGGTTACAGCTGTGGGCTGTAAATCACGGCGAGGCTGGCACAGGCTGATGGGAGAGAACACATGATAGCTTATTAAACGTAATGAGGCTTAGGTCCCCAGTTTTGTTTGAAGCCGATACCCTAATTTGTCCAGATAAATTGAATTTTCAGAGCAAAAAGTGTCTTTTCAAGCATTCTCACCAGCCTCTTGCATCATGCTGGTATCCTCTCTCTCTCTCTCTCTCACCTGTAGTTGTCTGAGCTACCAAGAAGGCAGGAAAAACCACATTCACCCCACAGCATGGCTTGAAGATGGTGCAGAGCCCTCCTCTCTCCCTGTGCTGTGGGATTAACAACCCCAAGCTATTCGAGCTGAACCTGTGCATCTTCAGCTGCTGCTGTCCCTTATTAGCTCCTCATCCAGCACCTGAGAGCTCTGGGCGCATCCACAGCCTCCTGCCCCTCTAATCTGCTGTTCCACACAGAGAATGTGTCCTTTAGTGCCATGCTGTATCCCATCCTGGGTGTTTAAATGTGCTGGGATCTTCAGGGGTGGTTGGTGAAAGCTTTGGATGCTGGGGCCAGGAGGCTGACAGGCAAAGTGGGCAGGGCATGAGAGGGGACATATTCCCCTCCTGCCACCGGGGAGCAACCAGCATCTCAAAAGTGTGGTTTTGTGACCCATTCCAGAAGTTTAGCTGGAGAGGGATTGCTCTCCCCTTAACTGCAGGAGGAGCTGGAGCACCACTGAACGCCTCTGTGATTGTCTGACCTGGATGAGCTCAGACCCCTTCCTGCATCCACCCTGCTGCTCCCAAGGTGCAGCAACACCCAGCACCCTCTGATTTCCACCGTGACATCTTTCCAGGCTCGTTTGTGCCCTGAAAATCCACTTCACAGTAATTTTTGTAAGTGCAGCCTGCTGCCGAGCTGCTTTGGAGAAACACATCCCAAAGCGTCAGCGCTGCCCTCCCGCACCCTGTTGGCTTCCTCCTGCCCAGATTTTAGCTGCTTTCTGCCAGGGGCCCCTTCCAAAAGGTCTGTGGTGCCCTTCAGCACGCCCCCAACACCCTCTGGTCCCCTTGTGCTGCTGCTGGGCACAGGGACCACACCATCACCATCACCATGCAACAATCACCGAGCATCCTTCCCACACCCCTGGTCCCCATCTAAACCCTACGTGCTCCCACGGGCTGGGATGTCCCTTTTCCTCCCCTGGAGGCCCCCCCAGCACCCCCCTGTGTGGATGGAGCATATGGCCGGGCATATGGGGCGTTAATGCAGCAGCTGGCACCGGGATTTCGCAGGCCTGGGCTGCAAACAAGGAGCCCACGAGTGTGGCAGGGCCACATCCCCTGCTCCGGACACCCCTGCCCCATCGGGGGGGTGGTGGCAGCGTCTGCAGCCCCTCCCTGCTGCTGGGATTTACTCTGATGCTGCCTATAGGGGAAGGAGTTCCCTTCCTCTCTGGCATTTGGGATGCTCCTGGCGTTTTGTTTTCCCTCTCAGAGCATCACCAGGGACGCGGGCGCTTGCCTCTGGTGGTGGGATTTTCCGGGGGTGGGCTGGTGGCGGAGACTCCCGCACCCTCGGAGACAAACCCGTGTCACAGACCAGGGACAGTCCCGGGCCAGCCGCGGGTCCCCGGCTGCTCTCACCCGCTCGCTCCTCTCGGCTGGAAAACGCCCTCTCTTGCTTACTTTCTTTTTCCCTCTTGCTCCAAATTTCACCCTCACCAGCTGGATGGTGATTTGTGCAGCGGCCTGCTGAGTCAGACAGGGATGCTGGAGGCAAGGAGGTGGGGTTTCCTGGGAATACTCCTTCCCAACATTTAATTTAACAGGTTGTGAAGCCACTGCCAAGGCCCAGCGCTCCCCAGGGATGATTTGCACCTGTGTAAAGGGTGGGCTAGCAGCACACACACAGATACCCGGGCACTGTGAATAAATCTCTGTGCCTCTCCATGCCTCAGTTTCCCCTCCCAAAGGAGAAATCCTGTTATCTTCTATATAAAATCTGGTGAGGGTAACAGCTAAATGAGATATGTTAGATATATGCAAGTCTGATATTAGATATATGTAAGTCTGTGAATGCATTCACGGACTATAGGGTTATGGGGATTATCTACAGACTATATAGGGTTATATTGTATTTTTATATTAGCACATTCATACATATATCAGAGTTGTTGAATCCATCTGAAAGCGTGTATATATATTATATCTATATCTATTTACACTCACACACACACACATGCACGTATATGTGTGTATATATATATATATATTATCTAGCTTGGCTGTTTTTACTCCAGGGAAAAAGAATCCCAAGTGCTTGGAGCTACAACTCTCTGTTGTAGGCTGAGCTGATTGAACATAAAGAGCACTGGGTATGAGGAGCTCATCTGCTGCTGCTGCAGCAGTGATGATTGCCCCTAGCTCACAGAACCACAGGATTATTTGGGTGGAACTAAGATCATCAGATCCAACCATTCCCCAGCACTGCCAAGTCCACCAAATCCATGCCACATCTAGACACCTTTCAAGTCTCCTTTAAATCCCAGGGATGGGGACTCCACCACTGATATATAATCTAGTTTGGCTGTTTTTACTCCAGGGAAAAAGAATCCCAAGTGCTTGGAGCTACAAATCTCTGTTGTAGGCTGAGCTGATTGAACATAAAGAGCACTGGGCATGAGGAGCTCATCTGCATCTGGGCTGCTGCTGCAGCAGTGATGATTGCCCCTAGCTCACAGAACCACAGGATTATTTGGGTGGAACTAAGATCATCAGATCCAACCATTCCCCAGCACTGCCAAGTCCACCAAATCCATGCCACATCTAGACACCTTTCAAGTCTCCTTTAAATCCCAGGGATGGGGACTCCACCACTGCTCTGGGCAGCTGTGCCAGGGATGGACAGCCCTTTCCCAAAGGAATTTTCCTCATATCCAACCTAAATCTGCCTTGGCACAATCTGAGGCCGTTTCCTCTGGTCTCTTGGGATCCGACCCCCCCGGCTGTCCCCTCCTGGCAGGAGCTGTGCAGAGCCACAAGGGCCCCCCTGAGCCTCCTTTGCTCCAGGCTCAGCCCCTTCCCAGCTCCCTCAGCCTCTCCTGGGGCTCCAGCCCCTTCCCAGCCCCGTTCCCTGCCCTGGACACGCTCCAGCCCCTCAGTGTCTCTCTTGTCCTGAGGGCCCAGAGCTGTCCCAGCACTGGAGGTGTGGCCTCACTGTCTCTCCATGGGAGATTTTCTTCCACCTGCCACAGAGCTCCTGTTCACTCTTCACTTTTCTCATCCAGGTCCTGTTTGAATCCTAATCATCCTAAATTTTGGGGTGTCACAGCCTGGCTCACACCCCTGCAGCAACACCCAGAGCAAATCACTGCTCACCTTCACTTCAGATCCAGGGACCTTGTCTGAGAAAGGTTGTGAGGACTTTGTATTTCCAACTGATTTTTCAATGAATATGTCATCAAGACCTCCAGAAAAATCTCGCAAAAGCTGCCTAAATGAGAAGCCAGTTTCTGAGAACTGAAAGGTGAAGCCTTAAATGTTTCCCCAACGATGCAAAACTCCAGCTAACACTGCAGAAGTTGGTCCCACCGAGACAACCCTGTCCTGTTCACTATGGAAACTGAGTTAACAGCTCCCCTTAAGGACAGGCAGGTTTACACCATCCCTATAAGGATTTGCCAGAGGTTACCCAAGAGCAGAGGAAGGTTTTAGCTGACAGACAGGGTCTGTCCTTAAAAACCTCAGCCCCTGCCTGGTCTGGCTTTGCATCTCCTGCCTGCAAATTGGCTGCCTGAATTTCAGATGACCCCTGGGGCTCGAGGCACTGCATGAACTATTAGGAAGCCCAATCGGATTTGTGACATCTCAGTCAGTGTCATCTCTGCAGAAAGATGGAAATAAAATGAAACTTCAGGGGCTGCAGCTCAGCATTGCTGTTTGGCTTCTTCCTTGGTATTTGCATTTATGGTTTTTAGTCTCAGTTCCCAAGGAAATGAGCTTTATATAATTGTGTAAGATTTAGATTTGAAACTTGCCTGAACTGAGCGAAATTATTAGTGGTACCATGAGGGGAAGTAGGAAATATCAGCTGAGGCCACACTGGGCATCAGAGGGTCCAGTCCTGGCTTACCCTGCAGGAATAATTCCCTAAAAAATCAGGGTTCCTATGAGGCCACTGACAACTGTGGCACGTTCCCAGCCTCACTGGCCTTATTGCTTGAGGATGGTTAACTGAGGTGTAAAAATTTCATAAGAATCATAGAATCATTTAGGTTGGAAAAGTCACTTAAAATCATCAAGTCCAACCATTATACTCCGGATGAGGCTGAGGTTTTGATTTCCTCTTCCTGGCAAGCAGACGTGGCTGGGTGAGGCGGGAGGTGATGGAGGGTCCTGCGTGTCCTGGTGCTGCTGAGGCCCCCAGGACAGCTCCAGATGTGGGTCCCAGCCCTCTGCTGTCCCCGAGCTGCCTCCAGGCCACCACAGGAGGGCAGCCCGAGTTCGGGCGTGCAGGAGCTGAGCGAGCAGATGCTCCGGAACGGGGAGAAACAAACCCCAGCAATTGCACCCACACAGAGAGCATTTATCTGCCCCGCACAAAATTTCATTCGGTCGTCACCAGGAGCTGCTTCTCAGCCCCTGCACGCTCGTGGTGACAGCCCAGGTGCCACATGAAGGGTCACAAAGTGCTCCATCACCCCGCTCATCACCACTCGATGGCAAAATCATTCATGTTGGGAAAGAACCCCGAGATCACCAAGTCCAGCCACGAATCTGATGCTGAAATCCGAATTCCCCGGCCCCAGAGCAGCGCTAAGGACACGCGAGAGGCTCAGTGCTTCAGGTAACAGTTTATTTTCTCCAGGGGTGCAAGATGTGCAGCAGGTACGTGTACAGGACCGCCAAGGGGAGTCGCAACCAAACAAGAGACTGGAACGAAGAAACCTAAACAGTATCCTGCCCTACAGCAAATAGTGCAAGTCATGTAAAACATCGGTTCAACATAGGAAAACACGGGGGGAAAAAAGGTATTTCCAAGCCACAGGTATTTTCTCTCCCTCTGCTGGAGATCCCAGAGGTGGGGCTGGCAGGTGGGATGGGGAGGAGCTCACTCGGGCATGGAGTGTAGAGGATGTTGTCTTTTTCAAGAAGGGATTTTTCTCAGTTCTTCCCTTTTTGGTTTTGGTTTGGAAAGAAACACAGGTGCACACAGTCAGTCAGAGGTACCAAAAGGCAATGGGAGATCTTAACAACCCAGCCACGGGTGACCTGCTGCCAAGCACAGCATTTTCTTAAAATGAGATGGTTGGGGTCTTGCTTTGTGTACTCTCTTACCTTAAAAGTTTCCCCTGAAACCACACAATATTCCAGCTTCAGGGCACTGAGACTGTAAATAAAGCACTAATCTCCTCCAAAATGGATGGAAAAGGATGGGGGGCATAGCAGGTCCCAGGGGCTGCAGGCAGAGCACAAGAGGAGCAGAGACTGGGCAGCATTTGCAGCCTCACTGGTGCTGCCAGGAGTCCTGCTGGCACATTCAAGTATAAAACATTGTAGGCTGTGCTTTGCAAAATTATTCCCTTTATTTTTTTTCCTGCAGGTGATGGCCAAATGGAAAAGCCTCTCACTTCCCAAACTGCGGGCTCTTTCTTCCCTTCTTAAAACACAAATATTTTTTTCTCTGTGTAATTTCCTTCGGCACAACTGCAGGAAGAGGCTGTTGCCATGCTCAGCAGAAGGGGTTCAAGCCCAGGGAAAGGGTTTGCCCATCCAGCTCCTTGCCACTCGTGCCAGGAGATGCTCCTTGGGCAGCAACACCTGGTCCGGTGCCGTTCCCCCTGCACAGCCTGGATGCTCCAGCAGATAACAGCAGCTGCTCAGGAGCAAGCATGTAGCCATATGTTGTTGCTAACAAGCATTTACTGAAGCTGGTTTCTTCCCGTGATTCCCATGTGTCTGATTAATGCACAGCTCCTCCGAGCGATTTTTAGATTTCTTTTTTTTCACCCTCCCCTTGCAAATCCATCTCTTCTTTTTTTTTGTTGTTGTTGTTGTTCTGGCATTATATGCAAACCAAAATGTGAGCATAAAAAGGGGTTAAAAGCCACAAGAGCTGGAAAAAAAGAAGTTATAGGTGTATTTAAATAGCTAAAAAGTAATTCACACAATTTTCATTTGGGGATTTTTTGTGCTCAAAACCACACAGTTTATGGGCTGACCCTGCCATGGTCCTGTAGGCTCCAAGCACAGAGGAGCTGCTCAACAATCCCTGGGAGAGGGATTGGTACTTCTTTGTTCCCAAGTCACATTTCTGGACTCTGCCTGCAGATCTGGACCCCTGCCCAAGCACCTGATGCTGTGGAGTCCTCCTGTGAAATGTAAAGGAAGGAAAATAACCTGTGGCTGTAAAAACTTGGGAAGTTTACTGGGATTGCAGCAGGGTGTATGACCGATGAGCCTGAATCCCTGGTCCCCAGGCTTGGGAGGTCTGACATGGGCCTTTATTTCCCATAGTTTTCCCAGTTAAAACAGACTGGGAAGGAATCAAGCTGCCTGACCTGGGTCCCTGGGCTGTACCAGCATCCCATCCTCTTGGGAAAGGCTTTTCCAGGATCTGTCCCATGAGCTGAGCAGAGCGCAGGGAGCGGCGCTGGTGGGAACATCCCTCCCCGTGGTTAACCTTATCTCAGTGAGCTCTGGGAAAGCACAGAGGTGCCCAAAGGTGATTCATCCCACCCCTGGGAGGTCCAGCGTGGGTGGGGTGAATCACCCTCCACCAGAACCTGCCTCCCTCCAGAGCCAGGATGGCTTCAGAGGCAGCCTGGAAATCACCTTGCAGGTTGCAGGACAACACGTGGGTGTCTCAATAGGCACAGGGCACCTGTTTACTTCACCTCCAAATGGCTGAACAATGTGGGATGAGTCCCACCGTTCCCAGCTGGAGCTTATCTTCCAGGCTTTTCCACCTCATTCAAAAACAACAAAGGAATTCTGCAATTTCTGAGCGGCCACATGAATTACAGGGCTCATGTTTGTGTCAGTTGTGTTTGTATAATCATAAAATCATCAGAAGATTTGAGTTAGAAGGTACCTTTAAAGGTCATCCAGTGCCACCCCCTGCCATGGGCAGGGACACCTTCCACTGTCCCAGGCTGCTCCAAGCCCTGTCCAACCTGGTCTTGGGCACTGCCAGGGATCCAGGGGCAGTCACCATCTCTTCAGGCAACTTGTTTCAGTGTTTTGGCACCCTCACTGTAAAAAATTTCTTCCTTCTATCTAGACTGAATCTTCTCTCTCAGTTTAAAACACCTCCACTTGTTCTACCACAATAGGCCCTGCCAAAATGTTTGCCCCATCTTTTTTCTAAAATGCCTTTAGGCCCTGGCAGGGGCTCTGAGGTGTCCCTGCAGCCTTCTCTTGTGCAGGGGAGCAGCCCCAGCTGTGCCAGGCTGGCTCCAGAGCAGAGGGGCTCCAGCCCTGGCAGCATCTCCGTGCCTGCTCTGCACTGGCTGCAGCAGCTCCACGTCCTTGTGCTGCTGGAGCCAGGGCTGGGGCAGCTCTGCAGGTGGGGTCTCACCTGAGCCCAGAAGGACAGAGGGACAGAATCCCCCCTGCCCTGCTGCCCACGCTGCCCCTGCTGCAGCCAGGCCACAGGAGCCAGGATGGGATGAGCCAGAAGCCACCACACGGTGAGCTGGGACAGAACTCGTGTCCCTGCAGGCCGAGGTTTGGTGCTCATTACACCCGTCCTGGCTGGGAAGCGGGAGCAGATCCCCAGGAAGGCACCTTCACACTCAGCTGGGCTCCCACGTGGATACCTGTGGCCTGGACTCACCACACAACACCAAAACGGGAAGAAACAGGGTTTTCTCTAATCACCCCTCTACACCCCAAAAGATGATCACTGCCAGCACTCAGCTCCCTCCAGCCCCACCCAACCCAGCGCCAACGCGGGAAAATCAACCTTAACTCCATAATTGTCATCAGCATGGCAACGCCAACAGCCCCTCGGGCTGGAGCCCATACCAGCTCAATCTTTAATTAATAAGTGATTATTCTGGCTTTCCAAAAGGTGTCAGGCAAGCATCCACAGAGCTGAGGCCACATGGATGGCTGCACTGGCAGCTCAGCAACCGCGGCGGCTTTGCCTTCTCACCGTGGCCACAGGCAAGAGAATCAAGTCCTGCTAATAATTTAAAAGCATCAATTAATACAGTTTAATAAATACATAAAATGATCTAGTCTCTTTTTTTCCCATCCGCTTTTTAGCATCAATCAAAGTTAAGGGTGATTGTCCCGTGAGTAACTAAGGCAAATTTGTTTGTGTATGTGTGTGTTCCTCTCTACTTTTTTGATTTTTTTTTCCATTGTTTTGTACATAAAGCAATCACATAAAAATAGTTATAAATAGAAAAATTGCAAAGGTTTATCCCCACTTAGACATATAGGAAAAAAAAAAAAAAGAACCCAACTGACCTAACAAACAAACCGAGACAGAAAAAACACCTTGCTTCAAGTCCTTGCAGATCATACAGTACTCAGCATCTTTGGATATTTTACAATGACTCCAAATCGTAGACAAAAAAACACCTGAAGGAACCAATCATCTGCAAAACGTCGCTTGTTTAAGAAGTTGATGTGGATTAAAAAGAAAAAGTTTGATGCAGTTTTAAGAAGATTTCTTTTTCTTCTTACTTTCTTTTTTTCTCTCCATTGACTTTTGTTGCACGTGGAGTCTTTAAGGATTTCATTTGGGAGGAGGAAGCCGAGTGTTGGGCAGTTCCTTGGGACCATTCTGCTATGGGTGGTCGCAGAGCAGAAATCCCTCAACCCTCCTGAGGGCTGTGGAACCCTTGGCTTCCCTGTGTCCCCTTCCTTGCCTCTGGTGGGCAGATTCTCATCCAGTCACTGATGGAAAAACCAAAAACCTCACGATCCCGCGGCCCTCGCATCCCCTTCGATTTTGCTGACGTTGAAAGGTCTTATTAAACAGAGAAATAAAAAGCCCCAATTTCTAACATTTACATTTCCAAGTGTTGGTTTCACGTAAAGCAACCACTGCAACCCAGCTCAGGCAGTGGTGGAACTGGGCTCCCACCATGTCTGCCTCCCACGGCTCGACCAGGAGGAGCCATCAGAGGCAGATGCCCCCAAAAGCCTTTATCCTTCAGAGCAGCTCATGGATTTGGGGCTGAAGGAGGTGGACAGGGTGATTCCAGCCAACTGGCCATCTTTTGTGCCCCGGAAGTATTGCCAGATGGGGTGGCCAGGATGGGGTCTGCAGGGATAATGGGGAGTCACCCCAAACCTGCTGGGCACCGTGGGGGACCTTCAGCTTGGAGTACCCTGTCATGTGTCACCACCTTCTCTTCTGAACCAACCACAGTGAAGAAACAGCATTTCTACTTGCTTGCAAGTAGACAATATCACCATCAAGACACCAGCAGTGAACTTCTTTTCCAGAAAGATCCCTTGAGACAAGCAGCAGGGATATTTGAACACCGGATTTTTTCCCACCAACACTGCAGATCTGGGGACACGTGAGTGTTTTGTAAATTTTTCTCATCACTATCACATAAGAATTTGAGGGAATTAAGGACAGAACCCCAGACATTTAAGAATGGTCAGCGGCAGCGAATTCTGACTCTTTGGTTTGAAACGACTTTTTCATTTCAAAATTCCCACTGATTCATTTTTTCAAAGCAAGGGTTTAATAAAAGCTCAGTATCGAAACATTACTGATTCTTCCAAAACTTTTCCTTCACCTTTTCAAGCAACTGAAGTTAAAATACTCAAAATAGGCTTTGGTTCTCCTTTTGAAACTTTGAAATAGCTAAAGAACCAAAATAAGTAAAATCCCCCTTTTCCACCCAGCTTTGCGCTAGGTGTTCGATCTCCTTTTTTTTTTTTTTTTTTTTTTCAATGTTTTTAAGGTCCCAACTCATGCTGCAGCTCAGGGCTTTCACCAGCCCTGTAAATCTGATATACTGCTGAGAAAGGCAGTGGCCAGTATCCTCCCTCTGTCCCTCTCCCAGTAAGGCTGCTAGACCTCCCCCTTATCCCTTGTAGAATAAATATTGTTGCCAGACATGGGAATTAATTAAGAAGAAAATAAAACAAAACCAGAAAGAAAACAGGAAAGTCCTTTTGACCAAAAGGGTCAAGGAATGCAACATAACAAACCCAAGTCTGGACAGCTTGTCAGTGTCCAGTGAGCTCCGCGTGTGGGAAAATGGGGAACACTTCCCACAGAAAAGCCACCTCATGGCGATGGCCGAGCCCTGGACTAAGGCAAGTGACATTTTTGGGGGTGTTGAAGAGAGCAGCAGTCCTGGCCTGGCCTTCCCAGATGGAGCTGAGAGTGGAGGGATGGGACAGTGAGTGCCTGATGGCCCCAAAGTCTAAAGTGCCGGTGGCCACGGGGCACAGCACCTGCCCACGCCCTGCTCGCCCCAGGGATGGCCTGGTGGCAGGCCATGGCAGTGAGAGGACAAAGAGCTTCTCGGGAACCTGATGATGGAGAAGGGCAGGCGGGAGCGGGCTGCCTCGTTGGGATGGGAGCAGATGCATGGTGGGACCGGGCGCGGGTTTAGTTGCTGGCCTCTGAGATGGGAGCCACGTGGCCAAGCCCCGCCAAGCCACTGAAGCCTGTGCTCCAAGGGTCGGGGAGAGGGAAGAAGGGTTGGGCAGCGAGGTTTTCATTGTGGCCCAGGGCGAAGGCGAAGATGCCCGCGTTCCTCTCCATGTCCATCTGGGCCCGCCGGAAGAGCTTCATCTGCGTTTCCTCAATCTGGCTCTCCAGCTCCTGCAGGCTGAAGGGGGCCTTGGCCCCGCTCAGGAAGTGCTTGGGGCTGGGGCCGGGAAGGCACATGGCCGTGCTGCTGAGGTGGCTGCTCATCTCCTCCAGCGTGGGCGGCACCACGAAGCCGCTCTCCACGGGCGGGCCCCCGGGGGCGAAGAGCAGGCCGGCCGCCCGCCAGGCCGCGGGCTTGCGGCCGCGCCGGGGCCGCGCGACGCGGCAGCTCTGGCGCTTGATGTGGCGGTGCAGGTGGTCGGAGCGGGTGAAGCTCTTGTAGCAGAACTCGCACTGGTAGGGCCGGATGCCCGTGTGGATGCGCATGTGGTTCTTCAGGTCGTAGTTGTGCACGAACTTGGCGTTGCAGTGGATGCACAGGTACGGCCGCTCCCCCGTGTGCTTCCGCATGTGGATTTTGAGCTTGTCCTGCCTAGAAAAGAAAAGGCGCTTGGTCAGGCGGTGTGGGCAGGAAGGGGGGTGGTTGGGATTGATCTTTTTGGGATTGGCTCCCTGGCGGGGATCAGGGGAGGAGGCGATGGGAAAGTGGGGAGCTCATCATGGGGCCTCTCGCAGTGTATGGATGGTCTTGCAGGCTGATGCTTGCATTGCCTCCTCCTTCCTGGGCACTAAAACATCATAGGCAGAAAAGCCCTCCACATCAGGAGTTTGCAGCCCATCCCAGAGAGTTCAAAACAGCTTAAATTGGAGGAAAAAAAAATCCCTGTAATAAACTCAAAAACCACAAAATCATTAACGCTGGAGAAGACCTAAGATCATCAAGTCCGACCACACCGCCAGTCAAGGCCACCGCTAACCCATGTCCCCAAGTGCCACATCCAGATGGCTTTTAAATCCCTCCAGGGAGGGAGATTCCACTACTGCCTTGGGCAGCTGTCCCAGGGCTGGACAGCCCTTTCAGGGAAGACATTTTTACAGATTTTCCAAGCTCAGCTTTCTCTGGCACAAATTGAGGCTGTTCCCTCTTGTTCCGTCCCTTGTTCCCTGAGAGAAGAGCCCGACCCCCACTAGGCTACATATTCCTTCCATGTATTTGTAAAGAGCAAGATTCTAAATATGGGAATATATCTATATATAACTAAATCTGGGATTATTAAATAAATACAGCCTCGTTCCAGCCTGCAAATAAGGAATTCAGTTGGGATTCGAGAGTCTGGAAATGCAGGACAATACTGCTTAAATTCAGTCCCTCTGGGAGCCGATTTTCCTCTCCTTTTATTCTTGCACTGACCACATGGTGTCTCAGGAGCTTTCTTTTGGAGCAGGAGCATCACAGAGGGTGATGCTGCCAGAGGTGCAGCGCCCAGGCACTCTGCCCTTCCCTGCCAGGGTCTCCAAGGCCAGCACACATCCAACCTCCCACACAGTTTGGAGAAGTTTCTTAAGTCCAGACATGAAATAGTGTAATATCCATCCCAATGGCACTTATTTACAAATATTTATAAAAATATTTTTTAAGTGGAACATCTAAAAGCAAGAATATTTTCCCATATGGGCAATCCAATCACTGCTTTTTCCCCAAAAAATAAATGTTTCCTTCCACAGACAAAAACAGAAAAAAACCAAAATTACGTCTAACGTGTATGATTATAAAAAGTGAAGCTGAGTGTGGCCCAACTGAGCTGAACACTGCTTCCAAGGTTGCACCAGTGGCATTCAAGTAGAGAGCAAAGTGGGAAAGTTCATATTGTTTTCCAAAATTAGTTCAGTGTGAACCCTCCAACATGCTAGTATTGAGGCTAGAAATATGTAGAACATGTGGAGTAATTTCATTATTAGATAAAAAAATTTATTATATATTATAGATATGTAATATAAAACTATAGGGTGTATTTTAATTTAAACAGTAAAGAATATACAATTCATTATTGTTTTAAAATATAATTATATTATAAATTGCATAATGTATATATGTATTATGACTATTTAATTTATATAACATAAAAAACAGATAAAAATCTGTTTCTTCTGGCAAGTCAAGCCCTCAAAACTTGCAAGGTGCTGCCTCTGAACTAGTTTTTGCCACCCAGCCCATATTGAAACAGTTTTTGGTGACATGCCCAGCAGCACAGAGGTGTTGGCCACATTGTGAGGAATGCAGCTCCCGGCTGGGCATCCCTGCACACCATTCCCGAAGGAACAAGGATGCAAAGGAGTATCCCTGGCAGGAGAGTGAGCTCTTCACCAGAGGATGCTTTATTGCTCTTGGGAGACTGATCCCAGCCTGGCCCTGCACCTACAGGTTTTTTAGGGAGACATGAAAAAAGACATCCCTCAGTCCCTGTGCCAAGCTCAGGACACTTTTCCACTGTGGCATTTTTAAAGCTGGTATTACCCCAAGGTTCTCACAAGGGTGCATTTTCTCTGGAAGGGCTGGAGTCAGAGCTCAGCAGCAGCAGGGAGAATTTCACCCCAAACGGCGAAGTCGCGCGTGGATGAGCGCGGGGGCTCGTGCTGCAAAGCGGGGGGAAGTGTTAACAAAAAGCAGAGCTGCCGACCCCACCTATAATTTAATTTAAACCTCTGTAGGTAATGTTTAACCTAGCAGGATCGCTTTTCCTAATAAACACGCTGCGTGCCAGGACTGTATAATGTAAATACAGGCAAAGCTCTTTTCAGGCTATTACCCATCTTCGTCAGCAGACGGGGAGAAACCCAACCCTCCCTGCCCCAGCAGCATCTCCGGGGATTGCAAGGGAGGTTTGTGGCTCCACCTGGAGCTGCTCAGAGGCTGGGGGGGTGAGGTGCTCTGGGGTGAAGCACCTCAGGGGGATGTGGCATGGGGAACACGGGGTTTGTGAGCTGGGAGCTGGCTGGAGGCTCGCTCCGACGGAGATCCGCACTCTGTGTGTGTGAATAACCTTAATGCAATTGCATTAGGAGAGCGATTAGGGCTCTGCGAGCTGTCACAACACAAATAATAGGAACAAATAATGTTAACCTTTCCGGCTGGAACAGTATCTCCTTGAGCACTCTGGGGCTGTCTTGGTGGAAAAGCTGAAATATTTGCAGCTTTCTCTGGCGTTCTAGCAGGGTGGAACAGCAGACTACAAGCTGAGTGGCCTTTGTTTAAGGAAAAAATAATTAATGAGCCATTAAATGAAGTCCTGCTTCCTGCGATCAGATGTCCATGGGCAGCAGGAGTGGCAGGTCCAGGTGCACCTAGGGTCCTTGCTGGGGGATGAGAGACCCCACTGATGTGGAGGGAAAGGGATCTGCTGGGGAGGATGGGGCACTCCTCCCCCAGGAAAACAGATCTTCTCCATTTCCCCAGCAGATTTTCACCTCCACAGTGCCTTAAATGCAGAAATAATGCCAAGGGCTGATTCATACTGAAATTCCATTTGGGAACCTCTGCTTCCCTTCACCCTCATTCCCAGGGGACCCCAAAAGGGACCATCTGAGCTTGCATCTCCCCAGTGAAGGTACTGTGGGTGCAAGTCCAATGCTTTCAGAAAGCATGGGATCCCCCCCTCCCCCGAGAGCAAAACACATAATGCATGTGGCAGCACTCAGGAAATCACAGTAGAAATATCTTTCTACATCTCAATCACTCCACTTTGCTTAAAACTACACCTTTTCCTAAAAAAAGCTCCTCTCACACGAGAATAATGATGAAAACAGCTAAGAAAACCTCACCCCAAACAAAACCAATTAGCTGCACACTATTCAAAATCCTTCCAAACACATTTAAAAACAAATCAATATTTTAAGATATCCGCTTTGCTCAGGGTGTTAAAGAAGGAGAAGACCCTCCAGCACCCAGCTCTGCACAGTGACCCACAAGACCAATTTTCATCAGGGATGTTGACGAACTGCGCTGTTGGGTGAGTCCCAGTTTTTTGATTTTTTTTCCATTGGATGAAGTCCCCCTACCCCTGTGACCTGTATTTAGAAGCTGCTGAGCACATGGGCGTGTAAAAACTATCAGGTTTAGTCCCTGTATTAGTAATGGGTCATGCTAGACCAGCTCTGTGTGGAGTTTTCAACCTCCATCACATTGATATAACCTGTCTGGATTAGGCATCGTGCCTCAGTTTCCCCAAACTAAGTGAACAATGCTGCCCTTGCCTGCAAAGGACTTTGGGAGCCCTCTGGGAGGGCTCAGCTCTCTTACTCCTGTTACAGGGAAGATGTCAGTGATGGATCTAGGCAGGCTATTTCCTCATCAAACATTAGCACCCGCAGCAGCACACACAAGGGACAGGGACCACAGGATGGGGCTGGCCAGGCTGTCCCTCCAGTTCAAGAGGCCACCACGCTCACAGGGCTGAACCCACCCCATGGAGACAACAGTGCCAACCTGGGGATGCAGCAGGAGCCAGATCCAAATTCCTGCAGGCAGGAATTATCACCATGCAGTGGCCTTTCCCCTGCAAATACCAGGGTGAGCTGGCTCACGCTGCACATGCCCGCCCGCGGCACGATGCTCCCCGCATTATAATATGGTGTCTGCTGTGTTAATGGAGGGGAGCATGGAAATTTATTTTCAGGTCAAATTCTCATCATCTGCATATCTTCCATTCGAATATTATCATAGGGACAGGAGAAGAAAAGACAGGCTGAATGCAGGAGCACCCCAGGTGTCCGGCCATTGTCAGGAGCTCGCCTCTGCCTACTGTGCAGATTATTTTCCTCTGGTTTTCTCACCCCAGCTTAATAGGGCTCTCTCTCTCTCACATGCAGCCAGGAGCTGAAATACCATGCTCTTGTCAGAAAGCTTTATTATTATGGTAAAGATTGTTCTCATTAGATATTAATTATACTCAGCAAGAGCAGGTCCAGGAATCTATTTGTCTCCGCTCACCGATTAAATCTGCCCAGCTTTGCAGAGCACGGTTTCAGGCTGGAACACTAGATTTGCACAGCTAAATACAACTTGGCAAGACAAGTTGCAGCTGCCCCATCTCTGGAAGTGTCCCAGGCTAGGTTGGACAGTGATGGGAGCAACCTGGGATAGTGGATGGTGTTCCTGCTCATGGCAGGGGGTGGAACTGGATGAACTCTAAAGTAATTTCCAACCCAAGCCATTCCATGATTCTGTGAGTCCAGCTGTTCCCTCAGCGCTGCCCAGTCCACCAAATCATGTCCCCAGGTGTCACATTTACACACCTTTTAAATGCCTTCAGGGATGGGGACTCCCCCACTGCCCTGGACAGGCTGTTACAGTGCTTTGCATGAAGAAATTGTTCCTCATAACCAATCTAAACCTCCCCTGAGGTGACGCTTGAGGACGCTTGCCCTTACCCTGTCATTTGTTACTTTGGGGAAGAGAGCGAGACCCCAGCTGCAGTACTAAGACCTAATAATTAGAGCCACTCCAGCCCCAGAAAGCCCAGAAAGCCCAGATACTGTCATGTCCAAACGTGTGCAACTTGGTTGTGGTCTACGCTGATGCCAAAATGTGCAAACCCAAACTAATTACATCCTGTGGCTAAAATGGCCCTCCCAACTCAATGCATCTCTCAGCACATTAGAGATGAAGTGTCCTTGGCTGTTTGACCATCTGTTTTCCAGCTCACTCTGGTCCCACTGTGGTGAACTACAGTGGGGTTGAAAATATCCTGTTACTTATTTAAGCTTTTGTCCAGTGAGGGGATGGATACAGTGAGCTGTGGATGTCATCCACAACCCACAAAAATCAGTAGGTTCTTTTTCTTCCTCCACCCTCCCTTCCTCCCCTTTTTTTTTTTTCCAAAGGGACAGAGATCGTGCCCTGCTCTCTTTCCTACTTTTATTTTGGGACAAAAACTCTGGTGAGTTTTCTCTGATGAGCAGCTGAGAAATCAGTCACGGGTTATGATGTGGCCCCTCCAGCCACCACCCCACTCCCCACACACAGCAGAGGTGACCAACACACACCTGGTAAAGCGAACTTCACAGATATTGCACATATAGGGCTTCTCCCCAGTGTGGGTCCTCATGTGCCTGGGCAGCTTGCCAGCTCCCATGATGACTTTGTTACAGATGGGACACTGCTGGGATGCCTTGGGCTTTATTTTCCTCTCTTCCTCCAGGGGCCATGGGGGAAAAACTCCTCCAAACTGGGTAGCACTTAAGAAATTGAGATAAGCGCTGTAGTCAGTCTCTGCCTTAATATGCCCTAAGGGAGCTGCTGGGGTGTTGGCAAACATGTCCTTGAAGAAGTCATTAGGGAAAGGAGGTGGAGGCAGGTCTTCCTTCTCCTCCTCTTCCTTGATCTTCCTCTTTTTGATCACCAGATCCAAGGGGCCGTTGTCTACTTGTGGCTCCTCGAGCTGGGGGAAGGAGTTAAAGTCGCCGTTCCACAAGTGGGGGAAGAAGCTGGGGGCAAAAGGAGACAGAGCTGGCCTCCGTTCTGGGATGTTTGCCTTAGGGTACAAGTTTTCACTCAGCAAGGACTCTATGGAGAAGTCTCGTATCATGCCCAAGTGCCCAGAGGAGTTACTGGCTGGGAAGTGATTTGGAAAATCTTTAGGTGCTTCTGTATAAGCTTCTTCGGTGAGATCGGACTCAGAAGGGCTTTGGTGGCAGCTTACTTCTTGTACATCAGCTAGGTTCTCCTGATTGACAAAATCTTCCACTTCCTCCTCCTCCTCTTCCTCCTCGTCTTCATCTTCATCTTCATCGTCCTCGTCGTCCTCTTTGTCATCTTCCTCCTCGGCCTCTCTGTCGGGCTCCATGATTTCAAGGCAAACATTGATGATGCTCTGGATCTCCAGCATCTTGGCGGCACTGAGGATGTGCTTGACGTTTGAGGTGGTGATGGTGAGGGTTGAGGTGTAGGCGAACTCGAGGATGGCAGAAAGTGCTTCAGGCTTGACAAAGTCAATCTCGTAAACATAGGGCTGGTCTGTTAAAGTGCCGGTAGTGAAGAGTTTTTTGAAGTACTTGCTGCAGGCAGCCAGGACGGAGCGGTGGGTGCGGTACTCCTGGTCCTGCACGATGAGGATGACATCGCAGAGGAGCCCGTCGTGCCGCTGCTCATTTAAACCGCACAGGACCTCGCTGCTGTGGTTCGGGAATGGGATCCCGATAAGATCTTCAATGCCATTGGCCATATTCTCATTTAGTGCCCTAGGACAAAGCACCAACAGCAGAGCGTTAGCAGGGCATTGCCAACTGATAATGCCAGAACGACGCTGCCTTCTCCCAGAGTCCTTCCCTCCTCTACCTCACCTGATGTCACCTCCTGCCTGCACTGTCTCAGTGCGTCTCTAGGCCACCTTCAGCTCCTTCCAGATCCTCTGTGACTGAACCTCTGCTTCCCTACCTATCTCCTCATCTCCTTCTTTGTCCTCATCCTTCTTAATTCCCACCCTGCTCACCTTTTCACAATCACCACAAGCTCCCTCTTCTCTTTCACACCCCTCCCCCAGAAACCTTGTGCAATGACTCCCTACCCACCACATTTCTTCTGCGTCCTCCTGGAGCCAGCATTGTTCCAGGCACACGTTGGATTTGTCCTGCCAGGAGCTATGTGGGGGAAGTGTGATGCTGTATTGCTTCACACTGCCAAGAGCCTGCACCTACACTGCTTGAACGAGATGAGCCAGGGAGTGCCCATCTCATCTACCTGATTGTTTTTGGGGCTGGTACAACAGGACATCCCAGACAGGAGGGTCACAGCTTCCTGCTGCAGCAGGAGAGTGATCCTTATGGATCTTCAGTTCTACTTCATGCCTCGAAGCTATGACATGTCACCTCATGTGGGGACAAGCCACATAAGGAATGTCATCCTGAGGGATTTGGGATTGGGGAGGAAAGCAAAGATTTGTGTCATAATGTGTATCTAAACACTCAGAGGAAGACAACCAGGTAGCAAGGACCTGGCCAGACAGAGTGTTGTCTTCTATCTTTTCCCATGAGCTGAGATCTCTCCATTCCCAATCCTGCGTGGACTTGTCAGCGTGGTATCAAAATGCCCTGTGCTTCTGGCAGACATCTTCCCCTGCTAGAGCAGCTTTAGCTTCAAAGGAAAACTCGGAAGCAAAAAGCCCACACCCAAGAGGAAAACCTGACTTTTTTTTTTTTTGGCCATTTTTTAATCTGTAAAATGTTTCCTCTTTCACATGGCTCTAGCAGCCCTTCCACATGAGAAATCCCGGGAAAGGAAAGCGATTTCCTCCAGCAGGCGACGAATACATTAATCCCCTCACAGACAGAATACATCAAACAGACAGAAACTTTGAATACACTAACCCTTGGATACCCCCAGGACACAGAGCATGTGTTCATGCAGTGTCACCTCCACCAGCCCTGGCCCTGCTGCAGGTAGACACTTGGTTGCCAGCCAAGGGACAGAGCAGTTAATCTCCAGGAGAACTCAGTGGAAGCAAAACTGCAGCCCACTCCATCCCTTCTGCAAGGCTGACACCACCAGGCAGGTTCCCCAGTTCCACACTATGCCACCTCTGCAGTTCTCCTGGGATCCACTGCCATGTCCTGGCTATCCTTCCCTGCTCAGTTTCTGGCTCTGCTGATTCCAAACCTCCTTCCAAGCCACCAGTGGGGCCCTGGTTTACTTCAGCTGGCTCCCACCCTCCCAGCTGCCTCGGGGATGGAAAGAGCCTGGTCTGATGGAGGCTGTCCATGAAAACCTGTGCTTCACCTTGGCCAGCAACCCTTGGGAAGCCTTGGGGGGGGCCGTAGAGGAGATCAGACTCTGCATGAAATGTTCCCGTGGGAAAAGGAACACTGTCTCCCTTTTCCTCTCTCCCCAGGGAGACCTTGCAGGTATCTCCCCCACACCTAGCCAGCACTGCCAAAAATGGATGTGTGGGAGCCAGAGAGCGAAGGTCTCGGAGGATGTTGCAACCTACAGGGAGGTGATGGACCACAGGCCTGCAGGGAGCCTCAGGGATGGGGGACAGCTGTCCATGCTCACTGAAGCCTCACAGGGGCTGGAGGGCAGCCCCAGTCACGGGAAGCCCTCTCCAGCCAGCTCCCCTAGCCTGGAGCTGGGCAGAGGAACCAGGAATTGCACCCAGCTCCGGCCAGCGACATTTTCAGCGGAAGGAGGACGCTGCAGCCCCGCATCCCATGGTGTGCCCATTACCTCCACGCTAATTACGTCTGTTGTCTGAAACAAATTGATTCATTACAGTGTGCTGTGCTTAACCATGTTAACCAGCAATGCTCCTCTGCCATCCCGACCAGCTCTGTATCAAATCCTCCTTGAAAATCGCCGATAAATGACAGTAAATCTAATACCTTCTCCAAGTGGAGTGTAAGATAATAAATAACCCCTGAGCCAGGGAGGAAAAGACAGCTTCCTTTCTAGGGCTTTGTATCCCGAATAATAAGCGTGAGCAATTAAATTTCTATTGCTGTTTTTATCATCTACTCGTTTATTTTTGTTTGGAAGGAGCCTGAGTGTTAAAGGAGCTTCTTGCATGAAGGAACGTGTCTTCCTATTTTCATCTTTCACTGCCAGATCACCCTAAGTGCCAAAAATCAGAACAGCAGAATATCAGACTACCCTGAGAAATGTTTTTAGAGAGGGTTTTTTCTGGACACTAAGCTTCATTCTCCCTAATTAGTGGATTATTTGCTCAACAGCAAGAAAAATTAGAATGGGGAGATTGTGGTGTGATTATATACAGAGTTACATATATTCATATGTAAAAAATAGATTTAAAAATTAGGGGGCTTTGGTGGAAATTAGCTATTTTTCCTTTCTTATCCCTCCCTGGTCCTCCTGAGATGTGGTTTTGTTAACTGCAGCATTTAGGCAAGCCGATAACTTTACAGGATGCTGGCAAAATTGAAGGTGATTCATGTCATTTAAACCGGGGGTGAGGGGGGGAGATGGAGAGAAACAGCCCATTCATTTGCATACATTTGCATTTTTTAAACTCTCAGGGTGGTTTGACAGCTCTGGAGCTCAGCGAGCTTGAGAAATGACCTTATGGTTCCCATGCCCCCGGGGAGGTTGATGGCCAGAGGCTGGAAGTGTGCTGAGGCTGACGTTTTCCTTCCTTCCCCTCCCTCCTCTCCCTCCTCCTGCACTCCCCCCTTCCCATTCCCCAAGCCAAGGGTGGGGTCCTCAATAATAACAGGCTTAAAAATAGCATCTGATGGTGACAAATGTCACCAGTGCACACACACACACACACACACACACACACGCAAATGCTGAGCAGACGACAGGGAGTTAAACAGCAAAATCCCATTCTGTAATAGAAAATTACAGCATTGTTAAAATAAACTGGAGGGAGATGGTGGAAAGGGTGGAGGGCACCTAAAATAAATGTATTCTGCAGATCATGTTCTGAAACATTGCATTTATGGTCATGCTTAAAACTCATTCATTGCTTTCTTGCCAGGAAAAGCCCCACTTATAAAAAAATGATGGTGGGATACTGGACTGCTTCCCCCACATTCTGCCAACAGATTTAGACACCTGAAGCTGCAACAGGAAAAAAAAGAGGGGTTGGGAGAGCTAAGCTTTGTCCTCTTTTTGGGTGAAAAATGTCAGATACAAGCCAGGGACTACAGCAATGCCATAAAGCACCTGCAACGTGCACTCCCTGGGTGACCCAAAGCTCATCCAGGCACTCTGCTACTCAAAACCTCCTCTTTTTTTAAAATAATCTTTTTTTTCTCCAGCCTCTTTCACTATAATACTGAAGGATCCCAGCATCTCCAAACCAGCAATGTAAAACTGAAATATCAGAGAGAGGCGAAATGTTGATTTTAGCACCGTGCTGAGTAAAAACCAGAAGTACACTCAACAGATTATAAAGACATATGCACAGAAAATAGATAAAGCAGACTCGTATTGCCTCTACTTGTCTGCAGGGGTGGAAATGGAGCACGGGCACAGCTCGGAGCAGCCCTGGAATGATGTGCCAGCCCTGGGGAGGGACGGAATCCTGCCCCCGGGTCTCAGTGTTGCTCAATGGCAGGAGCAAGAGACCTGCGACCTGTGAGGGCTCTCCACCAGCACTTCCCTTTCCCATCTCCTTCCTCACCCCCGGTGACAACGCCCTGAAAAGCCGAGCCCTCGGAGGAGATAAAGGCTGCCAGGCAGAGCCCAGGCTTGTGCAAGGTGTGGCTGCTGGTTCAGGGCTGTGTCAGGCACGGGGGATGTCCCCTTCCCATCCACGGGGACAGCACTTCACACCCTGAGTCTTGGCTGGGAGACAGCAATTTTGGCTTCTAATTGTTTGCTGGCACACAGCATAATTGCTGTAACATGCAGCGTTTCAATATTTTAATACTCTAATATTCTAATACATTAATATTCTGGTACGTTAATATTTTATTATTTGTATATTTTAGATATTTATAATTTTGCATTAATATTGTATATATTCATATTTTATGTGGTTTTATTTTATATTTTGATTATTTGCATTGAGATTTTCTGAGTATCTCCCTTTAAAATGTGCATTGCTTGGCCTTCTCTTTGCTATGATTTTCCCTCAGGAAAGTGCTGGCTCCTGACTGTGTTTCCTTTTTCTGTGCCTCCAGTGACTCTCCGTGGGAGTGCCCCCCCAAGATATGGGGGTGCCCCAGGGCAGGCAGGGGATGCAAAGCAGCTGCCCCCCCATGCCAGGCTCATTCTGCATTCAGCACAGTGGAGGAAGGAGCCTCAGGCTCTGGCTGATCTCTGCCTGCTCCTGGTGTCAAAATGTCATTTTTCCAGGCAAAACAAGGAGTCTCCAGCTCCTCCCTTCACCCAGCCTGAGTGTGTAGAGGGATTCAGGGTGCAAGGGCAGGGGCAAGGCTTGGGGTTGAACATCCCTGACCACTGCTCCCCCACCCCAGCCTGCTGCTGGCCCCCCCTCCTGAGCATCCCTCGGTCCTCACTGACGCAAAACCCCTGGAGGAATTCCAGTTTTACCCCTGAAGCATGAGACCACCCAGCAAAGCATCCCAGAGGTGTCAGAACCAGGTTTTGGGGTGCTGAGCATTCCAGGCCACCCCAGGCTGCTGACCCTGTCAGGAGAGGGAGTCAGAGAACCACAGAATGAACCTCAGAGTGGTTTGGGCTGGAAGGGGCCTTAAAGCTCATCTCCTTCCAGCCCTGCCATGGGCAGGGACACCTTCCACTATCCCAGGATGCTCCAAGCCCCATCCAGCCTGGCCTTAAACACTTCTAAGGACGGGAGAGTCAGTAGGAGATCTCATCACCTTTCCTCATCCTGATTTATTTTTTAGCACCACCTCCCCGGCTCAGGGCACTCAGCACCCTGAGGCTCAGATGCTTTGGCTCTGCTGCTCTGCTGCCTGCACCTCTTTCCCAATCCCTGCTCCAGGCTGCAGGAGTGGAGGCAGCAGCCAGGGTGGGCTGGCTGCTCTCCCTCTGCATCCACCCATGGCCCTGTCTGTGCAGACCTGCCTGCTACATCCATCAGCCCATAAAATATATGTGGGTTATTTTTTTTTTCTCCCCCCAGTTTTATTTGTGTCTCTTCATAATGAGGCAATTAAGATGTGCATGTGAGATCACCGTAATCTGTCAAAATATTACAGCTACTTTCACTGGGGTACGCTGGCCAGTGATTGATCACTCCTGCTCCTGTTACTTGGTGGAAAAACACGGGCACAGGTTGCCCAGAGAAGCTGTGGCTGCCCCTGGATCCCTGGAAGTGCCCAGGACCAGGCTGGACAGGGCTTGGGGTAACCTGGGATAATGTAAGGTCTCCCTGCCCGTGGCAGGGGGCTTGGACACAATGGTTACTTCGAACCCAAACCAAACTCTGATTCTATTTTGGTGGAATAGGGGTGCTGAGGCTCTGTTCCTGCATCCACCAACTGCTCCACAACCTTGAGCAAGTCCCTTGTGCAAATGTCCCTGAGCAAAGCCACCCACACCAACACCCCATTCACAGCCAGCCCCACAGGGACAACACCACTGCCTTGGCCAAACACTTCACTCCAATTAGGAAGACCAAGAAAGACTTGGGATCCCCAAATGCCTATTTGAAGGCAAACAGACAGGTGGGATTACATTTTTATTTGAAAAAGAAGGAAGGTGTAAAACGTAAAAAAAGTAAATATTGCCTTTATATTTATTCCTTACTATGGGGGCACACCTCCCCTCTGAACATCTTGTCTCCAGAAGAACATATTATTAAACCACCCACCCCAGCAGCAAGCGTTTCTGCCCTCCAGCAGGAAGGTGGGGCAGAGAGCTCATTGCCTTTCAATCACTTCCCTGGGATCCCTGGAATGATGAGGAAAACGTGGTGACATCGATTGCTGCCTCCCTCACAAGGAAATCTCCAAGGTTCTGAGGGACACCACCCCTCTGCAGACCCAAAGGTGGTTCTGTGTGAAGGAAATCACCACAGTTCTGAGGGACACCACCCCTCTGCAGACCCAAAGGTGGTTCTGTGTGAAGGAAATCACCAGGGTTCTGAGGGACATCACCCCTCCGCAGACCCAAAGGGGGTTCTGTGGGAAGGAAATCACGAGGGTTCTGAGGGACATCACCCCTCCGCAGACCCAAAGGGGGTTCTGTGGGAAGGAAATCACGAGGGTTCTGAGGGACATCACCCCTCCGCAGACCCAAAGGGGGTTCTGTGGGAAGGAAATCACGAGGGTTCTGAGGGACATCACCCCTCCGCAGACCCAAAGGGGGTTCTGTGGGAAGGAAATCACGAGGGTTCTGAGGGACATCACCCCTCCGCAGACCCAAAGGGGGTTCTGTGGGAAGGAAATCACGAGGGTTCTGAGGGACATCACCCCTCCGCAGACCCAAAGGGGGTTCTGTGTGAAGGAAATCACCACAGTTCTGAGTGATATCACCCCTCTGCACAGACACAAAGGTGGTTCTGAGGGAGGGAAATCACCAGGGTTCCGAGAGACACCATCACTCTGCAGACCCAAAGGTGGTTCTGTGTGAAGGAAATCACCAGTTCTGAGGGACACCACCACTGGAGACCCAAAGGTGGTTCTGAGGGAGGGAACCACCTCACAGCAACACCACCAGGGTTTTACTACTCCAGGAACTGCAACCAGTCTGGGAGAAACAGGGTTGACCTGGGACAGTTTGGGGTGTTCAGCTTTCAACTGAGCTCATCCACACAGAAATGATGATCTTGCTGTAAACTCATGGATTTTGCTTGGATCTGGGCAGATCAGAAGAGGGAAGACGTTTCCAAAGCGATGCTTTGGCGAGGGAGGATGCACAGAAGGTGGCATTCTCCTTGGAAGAGGCTCGCTGGCAGCATGGATGGGGAGGACACCCTATGGGTGGGTGCAGAGGTGGCATCACCCCACAGGTCTCCTGGCAAGGGAGCAGCTCTGGAAATGGATCAGGTCAGCACAGTTTAAAGGGATGCTCTGTGGGACACCAGGGGCAAAGGCCAAGCAGAATCCCCGGGATGCTGACACAGATGGAGACCTCCCTCTGATGCCAGGAGGAGAGGGGTGGCCAAGGAGCCCAGCCCTCCACAGGATGCATGAGATGGAAAAGCTCCAGAAGTTGAGCATGGTTTAATCACATAATTAAAGTGGTTAGGCTTCAGGGAGTGAAATCACAGGGGTGACCTTCACCCTGCTATTTCTTCATTACTTACTGGACTTGTCAGAATTCATACTAATCTCTGAACAAAATCCTTGGGCATACAAGGATTCATCCTTACCAACATCTGGCTGGCAAGTTGAGCCCATGTGAACTATTTATATTTGCACATACTATATAAAACTGATCTTTTTTTCAGCTGGAACTACCAGTTTCCTATAAGCAGTCCACAAAAAAAGTCGTATTCACTGAAGTCCCATCAGGAAGTTCAAAACAAAAGGTGCTTTAGAAACATCTCCAGAGTTTCCAGTGATCCCAACAACAACCCTTTCTCCTCCCAGTTTCCAAAATCCATGCAGGAGTTTATGCAGCCAAGCAGATCTGGGACACATCAGTACTGAGATCTGCTGGATATCTCATACATCACTTGGGAAGCTCCACGGGGACTATTTGCTTAAGAAGGCAGTGACACGTGCCACTCATTTGTTCACCAGGATGTGGAGGCCAAAGCAGCTCCTGTGCCCTGTGTGAATCCATCCTGGGGAATTTTTAAAGACTCCTTAAACACCACAGAAAATGAACACCTGTGAACAAATCCATCCCTGCAGGTTGACTCCAGCTAACCAGAGCCTACATGAAGTACTCCGTACTTATCAATTTTGTTTACATACAGATATGACCTGGCAAAATTGCAAATTATGACTCAAATTACCCCTCGGCGTGCTGAACAGATGAGTGCTGCTGGTTGTAATGGGAATTTGCTGCTGCTCCATCACCACCAGGACCTGACCCCGGTCCGTGTAAGACTCAATTTTCTGTCCTCAGTTCCTCTGGGGAGGAACCTGTGGCTGAAGTTGAGCTCTTGGGTGGTACAAGGTGAAGAACAGGTTGAGCTCCTGGCAGGGTGTTGGAACCACCTGATCTTTAAGGTCCCTTCCAACCCAAACCATTCTGTGGTTCTATGATACATCACCAAGTCCCATGCCCCTCCCATTTCCTTGGAGCCAGTTCTCAGCCCCAGGTAAATGCCAGCAGGAGCCCTGTCAGGGCCAGAATAGAATTCAGTGCCTGCTGTAATTGAAGGGCCATGTTTTCACTTTGGTTTCCTTTTCCTGACTTCCTTAAATTGCCCGTCACACTGCCCAGTTTCAGAATTTATATAAAGCTCCAAAACCAGGAGCTCCAGGTCACTTCTGGGTGGCAGCTTGATGAAGTCTGCATGCTGCATGACAAATGCCATCTGATGTGCTGAGCAGGCCTTGGCAAAGGGGCATCCTGGTGATAAATGGTCAAATAAACATAAACAATTAGTGGAGCTACATCAAAGGCACCACCTGGCTCCAGATGGTGTTTTGAGGGCTTCATCCACACACAGAGCAGGGGCAAATTAATTAACCACAGCATCTAGGCAGGCACCAGAGAGAAGACTTTATAGAATGGTCACATCTGACCACAGTCTTTTCTTGCAGCTTCATCTCCCCATTCAAGCATTTCCTTGGAGATCTGGAGCTTGAGGGGATGGTGCTCTGGGCATCAGCCTCCTACTGCTCCTCTCTGCTCAGGCTTCAGAAGGTGCTGTAAGGCTGAAGACGCTCAAGATATTTTTTTTCCTTGAAATCCATTTTCTTGAAACCCTGTCTACAAGGCTCTGTGTAGCCTTGATGGTCTCCTGGCCATGCTCAGTACAATGTGGCTGCTACAGTCAGTGATGCTGGGTGAGTGTCTCCCCCCACCTAAATCTATATGCACACACTCAAAACACGTGTGGGAGGGGGGAATATGTTAAGTGAAACAGGAGAGCTTCCAGGCATCCTCTGCAGCCACCCCACTCTCATGGAAACTCATTCACACCTCAAGTGACACGCTCCCCCTCCCACACCACCAAAATGAGGAAGAAAAGAGAGAGCAAGAGGAAAATCCCCACCAGGGACATGCCCATGCAGGGTCTGGCTGAACATCAGGTTGCTGGTCCCCCCACAGCAGCTCTGGCATGAGACAGATGAAGGTCCATGAGGTATGTGACATTGCTGGTGGCATTTCTGCTCACATGTGTGCAGCCACTCTCCTCCAACACCTGCCCACTGTGACCAGACCCTGCTACAGGGAGTCACATAGGATATACATACATATATATACATAGGATACATCCCTATTAACACACAACATTACAATCCATCAGTGGTAGGTACCTCCTTCCAGCACGGCCTTAAAAATAGCCAAAAAAGCCATTTCCTCCCATTCTGAACTCTCCTGGGAAAACAAGCCAGCCCCTTCACTCTCTCTGGTACTGTTCTTCTTCAGAGCCAGAAAAAGGAAAAGACATTTTTTAAAAAGGCTCCTATTGAACGGCCTGCACACACTGGGTGGGTTTGCTTCCTGACCAAAAAAAAAAAAAATAAAAAAAAAACCAACTAAAAAAAAAAAAAAAAAGAAAAAAAAAGAAAAAAAAAATAAAATAAAAACCAACTAACCACAGCGGAAAAATGTGCCCAGCTTAACCATGGAAAACTGGTTTGGCTGGCGTCCCTCCGGAGTGGACAGGATTGCGAGGGACTTGGACTCGGATCCGGGTGAGGCTGTCACCAGCCTGCCTGAAAACACAGCTCCAAAATAAATACATTTTTTGAGGGCTCCGAAAAAGCAGAGAACGAAGGATGGGGATCCAGCTTCCCCTTCTCTTCTCCCCCCCTGCCACTCTCCCCCAGAGAGAAAGCCACCAAGGGGAGGACTTTGGGAACAAAAATAAAAGGGTCAGAGCGCTTGCACATTAAATCAGAAGCAGATGTGTGCCTGCTCGCCAGCCTGAGTCACCGCGGGAGGGTGGGGAAGGGGGGGTTATCGCTATTTTGGTGCTGGGTGTGGGGTACAGAAAACAATGTGAGGAGAAGGCGGTGCAGTGTTTGAGCAGGCTTAATATCGGCTTGGGAGCAGGTACAGGCAGGCTCCAGCAGCGGTGGGGTGGGAAGCTCAGCTCGGCAGTGGCACTGGCAGCAGCTGAACCCCATCCCCTGCCCGGGCAGGACTGCTCCTCCAGACCCTGCCCCGGCATCCTGGCAGCATCACTGGGCATCTCCAGTGGCACATATCCCTTTCTGGGGGGGTTTCTTGCTGATCTGCATTTAGTCCCCCAGGATCAACCCTCCAGGAGGAGCTCCCAATCATCCCCATGTGCTGGCCGAGATGCTGCCAGGCCTGAGGTGTCTCCAGACTCACAGCAAGGCAGAGGCAGGAGCTTTGTCCTCTCTCTCAGGAGGAGAAACTCAGCAGCTCAGCACCTCTCTAAAGCCCTGCTTGCTTTGGGCCAAGCCCCGTAACACGAGCTCGGCTTCTCCCTTCAGCTCCCACTGTGCCCTGCTCTGCTGACACCGTGTTGCTGTTCATTAAGCTCATAAATCCCACAGGTATTTAGGAGAAAGGTATCTCAGATTGGTCTATTTAACTCTGGCATAACTCAAAATATTCTATTCCTGCTTGGCTCTCATGAGAGCCCTTGCAGCCTCATTGGTTTGTAATTGCCATTTCAGTCCTGGAGCTCTAAACACACGAGCTCCTGTGCTACGGCTGGGCCAGAAGAGTTCCCACAAAGACATGAGGTGGCTTTTGGAGAGCTGTGTTCATGGAAGGTGCCTCTGCAGAGTACCTCGTCCTGCAATGGCAATAAAGCTTGCAAAGACACAGCCCCTCCGGCCCCACCACCCCATCATCTGAACCATGGGCAGAATGATAGTGCTGGGCTTGTACGGTGGTGTCACAGTCAAACCCAACACAGGATGAAAATTCAGGACCCTGGTTCAGAGAAGAGATGAAACAGGGCACAGATGTTACCTGTGAGTCTCTCCCCTGAGTCACCTACAGGTCCTGCCTCATCAGAGAGGGGAGTTAGCAGAGTGGGCGAATATCCATCTCTCCATCCTTTGCTGCCCCGAAGAGGAGCTGCACAAGATGCTCCACCCATGGAAACAAGAGGTGATGGCTTTAAATGGAAAGTGTGGAGGTTCAGACTAGCTAGAGGAAAAAACTCCTATGTTGAGGGTGGTAAAACACAGGCACAGGTTGCCCAGAGAAGCTGTGGCTGTCCCATTCCTGGAAACATTCAAGTCCAGGTTGGACTGGACTTGGAGCAACCCAGTTTAGAGGAAGCTGTCCCTGCCTAGGGCATGGGGCTGGAATGAGATGACCTTCAAAAGTCACTTCCAGCCCAAGCCATCTGATGATTCTGTGGTCCCATGACCATTTTTATGCAAGCCAACATTGTCCTGGCCATGCTGAAGCCCCAGTGAGATGCATCACGTTCCTAACTCTTGAGCTGGGCATTTCTAGTGGAAATACTGCCAGGTTTCAGCACAGGCTGGCCAGGGAAATGGGATGAGACTTTCATCCAGACTTTTTATATGTAAACCAACCATCTAATGAGCTCTCTGAAGACCACAGGTAATATATGGGCATAACCTTATAGCATGGCCCAAGCACCAAATATCCAGAGGTAACTCCCTGTCTTCCAGGGATGATTTAATCCAGCTCTCAAGGTTACAGAGCAATTTAACTGAAGATCTGGGGTCAGATTCAGATTTCATTTGTATCTCAGCTCCTTCTGTGTGCCAAGTCCCTGGTTTCTCTGCCAAGCTGGTTGCAAGCTAAACAGCAGCTGAGTCCTCAGCTCAGCCCTCAGCTCCTGCAAAGCCTCACCCGCCTGAGCAATCCGTGCGATCCGGCGGGGCCCACCCATGCCCAGCTTGGTAAATATAGTCAAAGCTGGTGGAGAACCAACAGAAAAAAAAACATTTGAACTCTCCCTGGAAGAAGGAAAAGAAAAATACCCACTGCTTAGATGTTTCTCTCAAACACATGGAAAAAAAATAATACTGAAAATCAATGGGATTAATTTTTTTAACCGACGCTTCTGCAAGCAAGAAGGGGGTCTGAGGGATCAGGTCCCTCAGCAGGCAAGTCCTGTGTCCCAGCTGACTCTTTGCACATGCCAACTCACAGTCTGATCTGATTTAAACCAGCTGAGTTGTAAATGAGGCTTATAATGGAATTGGCAAATGACCCTTCAATACAGCATCACAAACCGACAGCACTCAAAAATAACCAGGGGTCGAGTCAGGACTCAGCTCTCAGCCAAGGGTGAGGGCAGGATCTGGGATGCATCATGCCAGAGGCTACCAAACGCCCCAAGCAAGCAGGGAGAACTCCCAGCCTCTCCCCTCTTTAGAGGGGTGACCCTTCCAAAACAACAACAAAACAGAAAAACAAAATAGGGAAAAGGAGGGGAAAACGCAGCCCTGACATATAGAGAGAGACAGTCTTGCCTGTTTATGTTGGCTTATGCTGAACTCCAGGCAGTTTCCAACTGGAACCCAGAAATGCTGATGGTGTTTGGAGTCTGTCTGCATCCCTCCCATGACGTGAAGAGGCATTCAGGATGATGGGCTAGGATGTTGGTATTTTTTTTTCCCCTAACAACTATATTTACTGTTACATTTTGAACTCCCCATGCTGTCATTACAATGTCAGATGAAATTACATGTGTGATAACCATAACATTGACACATGCACAAGTTCACAGGGGCTTTACAAGGAAACAGCTTCAAGGGAAGAGGAAAGCTGCTCACATGCCTCAACTCAAAGGGGATGTCCAAAGGAGTCATTGAATTACAGGGCACTGCCTACAGCCTCAACTTGGCCTTGCTGGAACTGAATTACATTTTTTGGGGGCTTTTCTGGGTAAAATGTATTCTTATTTATCCTGGTGTAATTCTGGATTGACTCCTGGGATTCAACTGATATTGTTCTGGATTTGCACCAGCACAAAGAGGATGAGGATGTTACAGTGGTCTGCAGGAGAGACTTGCAGAGTGATCTGAATTGCACTGGGATTCTGTGCTGGAGCCACCATGAAGGTCACAAATCATAGAATGGTTTGGAGGGACCTTAAAGCTCATCCAGTTCCAAGTCCCTGCCATGGGCAGGGACACCTTCCCCTAGACCAGGTTGCTCTAGGCCCCATCCAACATGACTTGCAACACTTCCAGGGATGGGATATGGGAGTGCAGAATGAAGATAGCTACACCACTGAAAAACCATCTTTTATCGAGGCACATATGCCCCTACAGAGCACTTCAAGACTGAGGAGAGATGCTCTCTTCTGATCCAAGATGTGCTACAGCCATAAGAAAGGAACCCCAGCTTCTCATCCATTACTAGGCCAGAGGTAACTGCTCCACAAAGCTCAGCCTTTAAGGTGTTAAGAAAATCCCAATTTCTGCTAGGGAAAAAACAGCAATCAGATTTCTTCCACCCTGCTATGGGCAGCTGGGTGAAGAGAACTTGGCCAGTGCTCCTGGAGTATGGTTCCAGCAGCAAACTCTAGAAGAGAGGCATTACTTCCAGTGGCACAGCTGGGTGCATAAGCCAACATCTGTACAGTTCTGACTGCATCTGCTTAGGGGGAAGTGGTACAAGTCTAACTAGGCTGGTCCAGTTAAAGTGCTGCAACTTCCAGAGAAACTGACAGGATGTTACAGATCAACCTTGCACTGCATTGTGACATACTGAGACAGACTGAGGGAGCTGGGGATGTTTGGCCTGGAGAAGAGAAGGCTGCAGGGACACCTGAGAGCCCCTGCCAGGGCCTGCAGGGGCTCCAGGAGAGCTGCCCAGGGACTGGGGACAAGGCCTGCAGGGACAGCACACAGGCCATGGCTGCACTGCCACAGGGCAGGCACAGATTTTGGGATGTTGGGCAGGAATTGGTGTCTGGGAGGGTGGGCAGGCCCTGGCCCAGGGTGCCCAGAGCAGCTGTGGCTGCCCCTGGATCCCTGGCAGTTCCCAAGGCCAGGCTGGATGGGGCTTGGAGCAACCTGGGATATTGGAAGGTGTCCTGCCCATGGCAAGGGGGGTGGAATCAGATCACCTTTAATGACATTTCCCACCGAAATTCTTCAGTGATATCCACAAAGAATCACAGAATAATGAGGTTGGAAGAGACCTCTAAGATCATCGAGTTCAACCTATGTCCCAACACCTCAACTAGACTGTAGCACCAAGTGCCATGTCCAGTCTTTTTTAACATATCCAGAGATGGTAATTCCACCACTTCACTGAAAAGAGCATTCCAGTGCTTTATTATTCTTCTGGTGAAAATTGTTTTCCTAATATCCAACCTATACCTTCCCTGATGTAGCTTGAGACTGTGTCCTCTAGCTATCCACCTCTCGACATTTCAGCTCCTACACAGATTATTTTATGGAGCAGCTGCTTTGCTCTTGCTTTCTTGCACCAAAAAAGAAAAAAAAAAAGAAAAAAAAAGAAAAAAAAAAAGAAAGTTAAAAAAAAAAAGCAGATGTCTAGCACAACAGCAACACCAAGGACTTGTGGGCTGGAAAAGGGCACTGCACGTGAGTGGGGAGCACATGGCTGCTTCTTTGTGCTCTTCCCAGGGTGCAGGTTTGATTCACCTCCTGAGCAAAGGAATGGAGGATGCTCTGGGTGTGTGTTTGTGGTTGGGCAATGTTCTGAAGAGCAACAGCACACATGTGGAACCACTCACACTATCCTAGGACCTACTTTTTGCCCTGGGTGGGAAAATATGAGCGTTTCACCCCACTTTGCCTGTTGTCTCACTGTCTGTGCTTTGCATCTCCCTCCACAGCACAACTATGACAGCCTCTGGTTAAGTATATTGCAGTGATTACTCTCTAGGAGAGCAAAACTCCTCAGGTAAGCGGCTACAATAAAACCAGACACTTGGAAGCATCTACCTCTCCACTCACCCACCCCACTCCAACTGTGGATCTCCCCAACCTACATGATGTTGTCCCACACATCCACCACATGAACAGAACACCCCTTTGCAGCACATTAATTCCTACCCTCCCCTGCTTGTCCACGAAGACGCACAACAAAAAGGGGTGTGGGTACAATCTCTTGCATAGTTTTACATGCACAGAGATGTATATTTTTGTTCTCCCAGTCCTTCCCAGGGATGGGCAGGAGCCCAGCAGCTTGCTCACACCACACTTCAAAGCCGCGCACCAGCGCTGGATGAAACGCCAGCACCGCAGCATGCCGGGGACTTTCCTCTTCCAAGCCAGCTCTTCAAAATATTTATAAAGGCACTTAAGCCCCGTTCTGACCACTGCCTGTGTTTGCAAGCCCTGCCCTGGGACTCGTGTCAGGTCGCGGGGAGTTCCGCTGGCATTGCTGGCATACCTGAGGAGAGGCAGAGGGACCCGCTCCCCGCTGGCAGAACAAAGCCCTGAGTGATTGCAGAGCTGTGCCCTCCGCCGGGCGCAATTATGGTTAGAGAAAACCCTTGTTTATAGCAGGATCCTTCCAGCCGGGGAAAGAGAGATTTAATTACAAGGTAATGGTGCCGTGGGCGTGTGCGCGAGCGCGGCGCAGATGCGGCCAAGAGCTGGGCTGCTCCCCCTGCCCAGGTGGCTGCTGGTGGGTCCAGCTTTTGTGGAGGGTAAAAAAAGCGGGATTTGGAGGATTTGGAGTCTTCCTCCGTGGTTGCTGAAGTCTGAGCATTGAATCAGGGGAGGCAAAGCATGGAGAAATAAAAATCCAGGAGAGATTCTTGTCTCACCGGGTCAGGAGCAACAGGAAGGGGATTAAAGGGAGGTGGATGGCCAAATTACCCACAGCTTTTCTCTTTCCTTTTTCCCCGAGTCATGCCCTTGAACACAGGCTCCTCAGGTAGGTCATGAGACTCACAGAGTGGTTTGGGATGGAAGGGACCTTAAAGATCATCCCCTGCCACAGACAGACACCTTCCACTATGCCAGGATGCTCCAAGCCCAGTCCAGCCTGGCCTTGGACACTTCCAGGGATCCAGGGGCAGCCACAGCTGCTCTGGGAACCTTGTGCCAGGGTTCCACCACCCTCACAGGGATGAATTTATTCCCAAAGTCCAATCTAATCCTGCCCCCTGGCAATTTTAAGCCATTCCCCCCTGTCCTATCACTATTTGTCCTTGTGGAAAGTTGCCTTCCATCATTTTTTATCATCTCCCTGTAAGTAGTGGAAGGCTGAGGTCTGAGATGGGTTTGGTTTCAACTCCCTTTTCCAAATGGTATTGCAGAACCAGAGCCCAACCTGAGCTGCTGACATTTTACACACAGAGATGGACTACAGGACATGGTAAGCCCACGGGCTGAGTCCTTATCAAAAAAACCCCACCTTTAGATGAAAAAGTGCAATCCTGTCGGACACCCAGAGCTCCTCAAATCTGTGTTAGCCAAGGTACATGCTCATCAAATGCATACATCAGGGAATATTTTTGTAGCCCTGTCTTTTCTGCCACTAATTTTAAGGAACAGAGTGTGGTTTCCTCTCCTGTGTTTCTCATATTTTGCTTAAAAATAAAATTTGAACCTAAATCAAACCAAACAGCTTCTTGCCCAAGGTGGTAAAAGAAAAAAAAAAAAAAAGCAAAGCCTCTTCTGTGGCGAACCCTTCAGAAAAAGGGAATATAAATCCCCCTGTGGTTGTGTTCCCCCAGCAGCATTCAACAAAGCCCCCAAAAGCCAGTGCAAAATTTGCAGTGGATCCTTCCTACCTCCGCACACGACTTCTGGGAAACACATAAAATATCTACCAGAGCACAGTCTGATTTATACTTGGAGCAGGGCACCTTTAATGGCAGCAGGAGTGCGGGTGTAAATCTCCAGGCACGGAAAAATCAGACGCACAGCCCCAGCCCTCTGGATCCACTCTGCTATGAATGCCACTGAATAAAAATGAGGCTTTATGGTACAAAAAAAGAGAGGTACATGTCCTTCTGCTGGATAGGAGAGATTTCTAAGGGTGCAGGGCTATAAATAATGATTAGAGCCAGTTTGCACACGTGTCTTGTGCAGCCCATGATGAGACACTGAACAGGTACTGAGAACATCACAAAAATGACCAGGAGGATGGGGCCCCTCTGCTCTGGAGCCAGCCTGGCACAGCTGGAGCTGCTCCCCTGCACAAGAGAAGGCTGCAGGGACACCTGAGAGCCCCTGCCAGGGCCTGCAGGGGCTCCAGGAGAGCTGCCCAGGCACTGGGGACAAGGCCTGCAGGGACAGCACACAGGCCATGGCTGCACTGCCACAGGGCAGGCACACATTTTGGGATGTTGGGCAGGAATTGGTGTCTGGGAGGGTGGGCAGGCCCTGGCCCAGGGTGCCCAGAGCAGCTGTGGCTGCCCCTGGATCCCTGGCAGTGCCCAAGGTCAGGTTGGACAGGGCTTGGGGCAACCTGGGATAGTGTAAGGTGTCCCTGCCCATGGCAGAGGGAGGCACTGGATGGCTTTTAAAAGCCCCTTGCATCCCAAACCACTGTTTGATTCCATGGGACCCAGTGGGTTGAAACAGAAGTGGAGGCTGTCGTGCCCTCTCATCCATCCCTGCTTCCCCAACTTTCCCAAAGCCAGCCCTGTCCACATGCAGAACCAGGCACGGGTTGTGTCACATGTCCAGCAGGATGAGCCCACCCCACTGCCATGGCACCCTACACACCCCACCCAAAGGGAGGATGCACCCCAAAGCTGTCTCCTCTCCCTGCCCTTTGCACAGTGGGGTCACAGGGACAGCTCCCATGTGAATGGGGACAATGCCACACTCACTCCTGTCATGCAGGAAACACAACCCTAAGATCTTATGCCCACCCTGACTCCAGAACAACAGAAAAAAACCCCATGAATATCTTCGGGAGCAAACAGGGATGGGCAGTGAAGCTCGTGTTTGCCTCCATAGTCCAGTCTAATAATTCTCACTGTTGCCAACTCCTGCTGTTCAGACAGTGTCTGCCCTGTCTGAAGAGCAGGAACACACCCCCAAGAACCCTGCTCAAGTCCTAAAAGACCTTCTTTCTCCCTTGACCTTCACCAAGGGCAGATCAGACCTCTGCTCTTTAGGTACATTTGAGTGTGAAGGCATTAGAGGAAGACCCATGTGAGAACAAAGAGGAGACTGCTTCTGGAAACACGTGGTGAAATTAGAAAATGAAATAAACAGCCAGTCTTAAAAGAGAAAACTCCTGCCATAAAGTAGATTTTGAGGGGGGGTGGTGAAAGGAAAGAAATGGCTGTGCACTGCCCTGCTTTGCTAAACAGGCAGATGGGACCTGTATTTCTCCTCTGAAACTTTAATGGAAGGATATGATTCTGCTGCAAGCATATTTTATATGCCTGGCGATTAAAGAGGAAGGAAAGGGCATAATTTATAGAATTGTGAAACACAGAGGATAGCTTTCTGGCTGCAGTGTTTCTTTATTTTCTTGTTATTCCTCTTATTCTTCCTTTTGCTCCTAGGCTTGTGAAAGGTGATAGATGGGCAGCGGTGGAGACAGAAATCATCCTATTATATTCACAGGGCAGGTACTGAATCAGTGACCACAGTGGCTACATGAGCTGCACCTCCTCTGAACAAGTCTGAGACCAAAACAAAAAAGTGTTTCTGTGTGTCCTCATCCTTTCTACAGTGCTTTCCAGCTCCCACAGCTACCTCACCTCTCAGGCTTCAGTCTTTCAAAGAAGAAATTTGAGCCTTGCTTGGTTCTTGATGTAGATGGGAACATGACATGGCCAAGCTCTTGCCCCATCTGATCCTCCAGATCCTGCATTTTAATGGACAACCTGCAAAACTCTGCCAAGACCCTGGCACTTCCCATCCATCCCACCTCAGAGGAAGCAATTTATCCTGCATTTATCTAGAGAGACACCTTGCAGACAAAGACCTGGTGGCCAAGAAGGTGCCCAGAACTCAGTGGCATGTCCTTGCACTGAAGATGGCCAGGCACACACTCAGCTGAATGAACAAAAGTGGTGCCCAGAGGTGGAGGAAAGTGAACCTTCTGTTCCATTCATCACTTGTGAGACCACAGCTGGAGGACTGGGTCCACTTTGGAGTCTCCAGAGAGACACTGCCATTGTGGAGGCACCAAGATGGTCACGGAGCTGGAGCACACGAGGTGAGAAGAGAGTTTTGTTCAGCCCAGAGAAGAGGGCATGAAGGGGGAATCTAATTTTCTTCATCTACCTACCTAATGCAAAACTATAGAGAAAAAGGAGTCAGACTGTTCTCAGAGCACGAGAAGCCAGGGGAAGAAGTTTCAGCAAAGCAAGTTTATATCAGACATAAGAAAAACATTTCTTAGTAAGAGGCTGGTCAAACCTTGAACCATGCAGCCAGAGAAATGCTGGGATTTGTATCCCTGGAGATGCTGAAAACTCAACCACACAAAGGCATGAGCCTGACTGAGAGGTGGAAGTTGGATCAGGAGTTTTCAAAGGCTCTTTACACCAAAACCATTCCCTGACTCCGTGCTCCAGTTTTGCAGACAGGGAGCCAAGGCACAGAGCAGATGAAATAACATAACCACAGGTATGCAGGCAACCTGCACCTGAGGCCACATCTCCACAGAGCAACCTGAAGCCCTACCCTCACTGCTTTTGAACATATTAAACCCATCACCACAGTCGTGTCTGTGTGTGCTGGGCTTTCTGGGGTCATCTGCTTCCCTGGTAGAAGACTGAGCTTCTCCAGCTGCAAAGTTCTTTGGATTTTTAATTTTTTGTCAACTTCAGAGCCAATTCAGCAACTCATCTTTCTGCTAAGAATGTCAGTGAAAGTGTCAGCTGCATGGCTGGTCTCTGTGATGTGGAACCATGCCCACCAAGACTTGGACCAGGACGGTGCAGCCCATTTCACATCAGCCACCATCCAGCCCACACTTGGCAGAAGACTGAAGACACTATCAGCCATGCCTGCATGACTCCTGGCACTGGGCCATTTCTCTCCAGCCCTCTGAGCAGCCACGATATAAATCTTGCTCTTCTTTCACTAGTCTTTGCCGTGACAACACAATCACTTGGCTGCCCATGCCAGCTCTCCTTGGGCGTTTGTCAGGGATGCGTCAGTGGAAAAATGAACTCTGCACCCTGGCGAGGAGGGGGAGCAGCTCCTCATGAAGCTTAGCACTGCTGACCTTTCTCAGCTCACACGTTTGCTGCAGGAGAAGTGCAAGTCCTTGTGAAATCACTGTGAATATTTACCTCCACCAGGAGCAAATCCATATTCCTCCCTCCCGGTGAATAAGCAGGAAGACCTTGCCCAGATAAATGCAGGGTGAGAGCTTGGCTTCCCCTCCACTACCAGCACTCCCATGCTTAAATATCTCCATGAAATCTTTGTGTGTGCATGTGTACACATCCGTTGTTCAGAGCTTTATTTACTCTTTAGAAAGAAGACTGCTTGTCCCATTGAAGCCAGAAAGAAGGAAGAAATTCTTTACACTGAGGGTGGTGAAGCCCTGGCACAGGTTTCCCCATAGCAGCTGTGGCTGCTCCTGGACCCCTGAAAAAGCTTAAGGCTAGGTTGTACAAGGGCTTGGAGCAACCTGGGATAGTGGAAGGTGTCCCTGCCCATGGCAGGAGGTGGGACTAGGTGAGCTTAAAAAGTCCCTTTCAAACCAATCTATGAATCTGTGATAGGTCAGCCGAGTCCTCCTGTTTACCCCAGGAATGCTGCAACTCCTGGCAAAACAGAGAAAAACATTCCCTGAAGTTGTAAAACTGAGATCTCCAGCAATTCTTACACATTACCTAAACATTTGGGTTCTTTTTCACTGTCTGAAACCTCTTTAATTGAATCACTCCAACCTCTGTGTATCGCAGAGTCTGGTCAGGGGATGCAGGACCCCACTGCGTGCTGGGCAGTGTGGGAACGTACAACCCCCCAGCCACCTTCAGGGAAAGCAGAAAAGTCAGCGGGGATGGACAAGATGTGGATTCAGCTCAGGAAGCTCACACAGTTACAAGGCATAAGCACGGGAGGGTGGAGCCCTACTTCTGTCCAGAGAGAGGGAAGGGAGCCCATCCCCTGCTGAAAGCTGTGGGTGGACGTATTGCACTTGGCCAGCCAGAAGATTAAGGCAGGTCCCCTAATTGAACATTTCCCAATGGGAGGGAGACAAAAAAAGCAGTTTGAGGGGTGGAAAGAGTGCAGGTAAAACATCATCTGGAGAGAACAGGGTGGGCAGGAGAGGCTCCTCACAGAGAGGGGTGAGATGAAGGCTTGTGGGGCAGAGGAGGATGCTGCTGCACCAGCCACTGCGTGCTTCAAACACAGGGAGCAGATAACACATGGAGTCATGGAGCAGGGCGGGAGGAGGTGAAGGAAGCGGGCAGGAGAGAAGATTACAGGAGCACGGGGAACAACAAAGAGGAGGAAAACGGAGAAGGAAAAAATTATGCAGGGCCTTGAAGGTCAAAAGAGTCAACTTCAAAAGGATTCCTTAAAGACATAGAGCAAATGCCTTTATATTGAATTATTTAGTTTCCACACAAATCTAAATAGCATATGGGGGGAGGGGTGGGGTGATTGCCTCCCAACACTCTATTTGGCACAGAGGGAAGACAAAGTGGAAGGATGATAAGAGAAGTCTGGGACTCTTTCTTTTTCTAATGGACGAGATGGCTGGAGTTGGCAAGACCGCCTTGCAAAGGATACAGAGGGAAGTGGAGGAGGCTTTTCAGGAGAAAAACGATGGGAGTGAGCACAACTTATTCTTTCTGGAACTGAAAAATGTTAAAAATTGACTTGTTCAGCCTGAAACAAAATGTTTTCCTAAATTCCAGGCATCTGTTTAATCAAAAACACAGCAAATGTTGAGTCAAACAAATCGTGCTGCCTGTGAGAGTCAAGACTTTCACTTTGTAGATGCTGAAATGAAACGCTTCCATTTTTTCACAATTCCACCATTAATCTGACAAAACTGACCCAGACGCAGAGCAGTTCTTTTGTCATCAAAACCTTCACTTTGTACTGAAACGTATTTAGCTGAATTATCTCTCCTCACTGTACTTAAGGAAGCTAAAGTGAAGTACAAAGCCAGAAGAGTCGGCTCCTCTATCCTGGGGCGTTCAACCCATCGGCAGAGTTAAAATCACTGACAAGCTATGGCAAGTTAATGTCAGTAAAATGGTACCCAACAGGAGGTTTGAAGCCAGCACAGTGAGCTCTACAATAAGTTCCAGTCCTTTAAACACCACATTTAAGTAAAATATTACAGTAGGTCATGTTTTAAAGCAGACAGAATAGGTGAGGAAATCACTGAGGACCCATGAGGATCCTCTTGGAGGAGAACAGAAATTTTGCCTTTTTCATCTCCCTGCCCTAATCACCACCTCTTTCCTACTGACTGCTTTGCTTCCTTCCACTTCACACCACTTTTTCCACGTGCTCATCCAGCAGTGGGTGGCAGCAGGGACTTGTGTCACTGAGCCAAAGACATGGTGCTGCTACATCAAGTATTTGCAGGGCCACCACAGGGCCCAACAAGGTGGCAACTGCTCCCACTGGAAAAAACACAGGAAGAAAGTGACTTGGTGAAGGCCATGAGGCAGGTCAGTAGAGGAGCCAAGAGTGGAAATCTTGTCCTCCTGTTTTTGCCCACCTGTATCCCAAGTGTTTAGTACTTTCCTCTGTTCAGCTTTGACCTTACGAGTTCCCTTAACCTTCTCCTGGCAGTTTCCTAATGGGCAAATAAATCTCTGGAGAGTATCTTAAATTCTTTTTTATCACAGACTGTATCAGTGTGATAATAAGATCAGCCTTCAGACTCCCCATTAAGTCACAGAAGGTGTGGTCATCAGTCATGCTTTTTCCAGACTTAATTGCCAGACAGACACTTTAAGTGGAAAGTCCACCTAATGAGCCCAATCATTAAAACACCCCTGGTTCCTATTTGAGATGGAAAATTATATTACTCTAATAAGGGGGTTGCATCTCTTGCCCCCCTATTCAATCATGCAGCACAGGAAAGGTGAGACTTCTCTGCAAGTTTGCCTTGGATGTGTTTCATTTAAATACGGCCCCCTGCTTCAGGCAAGAAAAAGTAATAAAACCCTTCACAGAAGGAAAGCTGGGTGGTTGGAGAAGTGGCAGCAACCTAAAGGTGAGCAAAGGAGTCAGCACTGATGGGCATCACCACTGGCACCAGGGATGCTCCTGAGAGCTGTCCAGGTGGAGATGGTGGAAGAGCCACCACAGTGGCTGTGCCAGGGTGGAGAAGATGTGACATCTGTGGGGTGTATTTCTGCAAAAGGCAATGTGGGCACGTATCCAGTGGGCTCTTAACTGTGACACTTCTTTCCTGAACAGTTGGAAAGAAATGGCTCCATTTGAAGAAGGAATTGGTTGTGTTGGCCACCCTCAGGACCTGCACCATGTGGGGGAAGCAGCTGAGCAGCTGCCACGCGGTTGGGAAACTGAGGTGGAGCAGCTCACTGATTCAAAAGACTTCACACAGGGCATCTCCAGCCAAAGTGCCCAAAAACAGGGATCAGGCTGCAAGCCCACTGCAAAGGGGAATCCTCTCCTGGCCCATCCACTTCTGACATAAATACTATCCCACTGCTACTCATCATGGAAAGCTTTGTCTAGGTAAGCGCCGTTTGGGAGCTCAGCCTAGGAAAGACCAGCCCAGTTCCTCGGGGTCTTCAGCCACTCCAGACTGGTTAGAAGCCATCAAGCCCATGGAGGTGCCCCAGTTGGTCCGCTCCCACCCCTAAGCACTGGCGGTGAGAGCTGCTCTGCAGGGAATCCCAGTGGGAAGCCCAGGCAAGCCTAAGTTACATCCAGTGGCGGCTTTGCCAGGTGCTGGGAGCGCTGGCTCAGAGCTATCCCTAATAAAAACAAAAGAGGCACGGAAGGGCGTGTTGCTTTTGGGTAATAATACATCTTAGAACTGCACGGCGAGGCAAAGACAACGCCACACCCTAAGCCACCCCAAGGGTGTGGGCATTATACAATGATTCGCCCACGCCCAGAACCTCCGACGACAATTCACATCCAGCGCCGCGCACGGATCGGTAAATACCGTATCTCCAACCAGGAAACGACGGCTTTTTCCATGTGCATGGAGGAAAAAAAACCAAACCAAAGATGTGTCTTAACATGAACACCACCCCAGGCAGATCCGCACACAGTATTTTCTGTCCTTCCCCTAGAAGAGGCCAGCAAAGTCAGTGGCATTCATATTTGGAGTTATATTAAGCATTGATTTTGGAGTTTTTTCATTATTTCCCTCCTAAAGAGAAAAAAAGCCAAAACCCAACAAACAGAGATGATGGGCCTATTTAAATGCATAATTACATTTTGATAACAACAAAGTCATGCGAGGCACTTAATAGATAATAAAACGACAAGATCTCATCACACCCAAGCTTATTTTCACAGCTGTAAATCTACTTCTGGTAAAGTTGCCGGGAAAAGATTTTACTATTGAGTAATAATGGAAACAAAATAGCACTTATTAAAGGGAAATGGGAACAAGAACTCATCAGATGTTGAAAGACAACAGAGAAAATCAGTTTGTTATTAGGAGACAGGAGAAATAACACTGTTCTGTTGGTCTGAGATATCGGCAGCGAGATGTGTTGGTTATTAACAGAGATCCCACTTTTTTTTCCTCTAAACCACAGTGCATTTGCTGTGATGCTCACGAAAACAGCAATTAAAGATGCAGCTCTGGGGTTGCACCTCCAGGAAAAGCGAAAAAAGCAGCAAAATTAAAGTGTCTCCAGACCTATGCCTAACAATTTCTGAAGTCAGGAAATTCAAGTTGTTTTTCCAACATAATTTAAGTTATGTTTCCCAACATAAATCCACCTGATCATTAAAAAAAAAAAAAGAAAAGAAAAGAAGAATAGATGGTGATTGTAATAAATCTACTTTCTGAGTGATCCCAGGAAAAAGGCAGTGGCTTTGAGTCTGTAGGAAGAATATGGTTAGTAGAGTTACTGTGTACCTGCCTAAAGAAGGGAGGCTCAAAGCCTTCCTGGGGCCAGGTGGTGCTCCCAGGGAGGAATGGTTGTTGCAATATTAATGAGGGAGAAGACGGGACCACCAGGGACAAATGAAATATATATTCCTGGCTGGCACAGCAGACACAGCTTGGGTAGCTCAGGAACAAGGGGGTCATGCTGGACGTGGCTACTTGCCCTCAGGGCAGCTAACTGGGGCAGATCAGGAGATGTTTGTACAGATAATAAAACTCCTGCTCCAATTTCTGAATCCTGAGAGGGGGCTGGAGAAAAGATGGATTTTAATTCTCCAGCTGCAGCACTGAATAACAGGAGTGAGGCATAGCCCTACCGGTGCACATACAAGCAAAGAAATAAAAATATCCAATATATTGTTTACTGATGATGGCTCAGAGCATGTTCAGATCTGACGAAGTTTCTATTGGGCAAGGTTTTATTATCATTATTATTATTATTATTATTACTATTACTACTACTACTACTACTACTACGACAATGGCTGTTATTATTAGTATTGCTATTAATTGCAGTGACCATTTAAACTGCACCAGTGTCTTATAGCTACAAGCTGGATGCTTATTCCCTTAAAGGTACTGTGTAAGTGAGACCAAGGAAGGAATAATCCATTCCTAAATGCTCGTGGTCCAAAAAAACAGTGGAAGGAAAAAAGAGATTGTCTGTTTTGTGCAGAAGAGGAACAGAGAGACTTGATGATTTGCAAAGGCCATGGATGAAGCCCTTGGCAGAGCCAAAATTCGATGTTAGCTTTTGCAAATCCCAACTCAGCCCTCTGTCTAGACTATCAGCCTGAGCTATCTCTCATCTACGGCTCAGCTTTATTCAAGGATAGAGGCAGCCTAAAGCTCAGAGGGGCTCCAGGTCAGGGACACCCCATGGGTTCTGACAGGGACAAAGTTTTCTTAGCAGGGGTGTTGTGATAGGACAAGGGATAAACTAAAGAAGAGGAGATTTGGATTAGGTATGAGGGAGTTTTTCATAACGAGGATGGTGACACTCTGGCACAGGTTTCCCAGAGCAGCTGTGGCTGCCCCTGCATCCTTAGAAGCATCCTAGGCCAGGCTGGACAGGGCTTGGAGCAGCCTGGGGTAGTGAAAGGTGTCCCTGCCCATGGCAGGGCCTTTAGGGTTCTTCCAACCCAAACCATTGAGTGAATCATGTATGCCAGGTGGTTGTCATGTGCTGAACCTCGAGCTCACACCCCATTTTTGGGGTGTGCCCACCAGTCCAGCAGCCAGGTGGCTCAGCCCATCTCTGGCAGGGTTTTGGCACCTGGCAAAGGCAGAGGATGTTCAAGTGCACCAGGACAGAGTAAATCACCCAAAGGGAGCCGGGATTGGCAAGGTTTGTGCTGGTGGCATCACTCAGCACCTCCACAGCTCAGCTGGGATTTTCACTGGGTGAAACCAAAATGATGTGGGCACGAAAGATGAGTGGGATTCCAGGGAAAAACAGGGATAATCAGAGAAGCTGGGAATGATAGCTTGACCCATCTACCACCCAGCCTGGCAGGGTGCTGGGGAAAGGGCAGAACAGGGAGGGTTTTGCATGGCAGTAGGGATACTAAAAAAAATTACCAACGAAGTGAGGCTTTAAAAAATATAAACAGTTTTGGGGAACAAACACAAATGGCGTGCAAGCTAAAAATAAGCAGCAGAAAGTGAAAAAAGGGATTAAAGGAGCCCAAAAGAAATAGTGAACAGCAAATTGCAGGGAATTGTTCGGCAAACAATAAAACGCTCCTCGCCATCTCCCTGCAAAAGGCAGATGGTACTGGGAGAAAGCAACCCCCGACAAATGATAGCTGCAAAAGGGGTGAAGGAGGGGGGGGAGAAAATTTCAGACCTGGCAGATTTGTTAAGTGGTAATTTTCCCTCTGTCTGTGCAGAAGACAAAGGGGAGGGAAAGCTCCCCAAGACAGGGATTGTATTTCACTCCGCGGTTGAGAAGGCTTTCGAGTGTCTGCAGATAGCGGCAAGAAATGGTCCTAAAAAGATTAGAGCTCTTAAGGTAGGGCAAAATACTATATCCAGACAACACACTCGAGTTTTAATGACAGTGGGGAGAGAATTGAGTGAACCATTGTCTGCTGCCTCTAGGAAACCAAAAACTTAATTTGAAACAGCACAGGCTTGAGCTGGACTTTTCTCACAGAAAGGCTTTACTCCTGCCCTTTAAGCATCACTTTGTATCCTCGACACATATTTTTCATTCATCTTTTCTCCCATAGCCAACACAAGCTAAAGAAGGGCCTTCTGTGTTTTTAGAGCGATTTGGGTGGCTTGGCTTTGAGCATCCCCCTGTCTGGAATGCACCTCTTCTCCCTGTATCCTTCTTGCCAGGCCATTAACCATGTTTATGGATACCCATCTGACAGATGAAGAAGGAAAGTGACTTCTCAGAGATGTACAGGGAATGTGCTGGAAAAGAAATTCACCCCGGGTTTCCCACATCTCAATCCCCAGACTATCCCCTGCCCTTCCTACCCCTAATTCCACTATGGGCTTGCTAAGTGGGTGCAAACCAGCAGAGCTTCCATATAACTCATTTTACACTGGGGCCAAAACCAAGCATCACATCCAGCCTTAAATCATAGAATTGCAGAATCGTTTAGGTTGGAAAAACCCTTTAAGATCATCAGGTCTAAGTACTAACCCAGTGTGGCCAAGGCCACCCCTGCATTTTGCTTGGATTGGGATTTCTGTGCCTCTCCAAAAAATAAGGCTGACTGCTATGACCCCACAGTAGCCAATATGCCCCTTGGGAGTTACCAGGACTCCCCTGGCACTGCCTGGCTGGGCACAAGCACAAAGCAGGGCATTGCTTTGCTGCCAGCCTCATCACTGCATATTCCAGGGCACGGGGCACGCCACTGCCATCCCCACCAGCCCCATCTCCAGCAGGTGACACTGAGGTGGCTCTGCCATCCCCCACCTCAACCCCAGCATCCCCCAGCCAGAGACTTTCGCTGCAGGGACCCCCCTGACCTTGCCCGGGGCTCTGTTGCTAAGAATAAAACGCAGAGGGCTGTGCTGTGCTGGCGCGCGGTGGGATAATTGCAGGGAAGCGGCTGCTGTAGCCCAGCGACCGCAGTAATTGGGCACGGGCCATCCTGCAGCCAGGTTTCCCGTGCTATTATCCCCTTATTAATAGAAACCAAATCTACCTTTGCAGAGGCAGCACTGCGAGAGCCTGGAATTATGCGGTGTGGGGCTGCAGGGAGGCATCCGCGGCATCGCTGCAACAGCCTCAGCCCTCTGCCACCCAAGGGGTGGGTCCTGGCAGGAGCCACAGGATGCTCCCGCCCAAGTCATGGCAAAATCCCAGCCACAGAGACCCAAGGTCCCTTGTGGTCATTGGAAAGGTGAATGTTAGACTCAGCCACACGCCCTCACGGAGGCAGGCGAGCCAGATTTGTTCTATTAACTAATTAATCCCAGCAGCATCCCTCCAAGGTATGGCAGGGAGTATTAATTTCGTCACCCCAGCAGGAAAGCTGAAGGTCAAAAAGGCTTGAATTTCTCCTTGCCCACCTGGATGGGGTATGGTGAGAGCCACAAGCTGAGCATTCATGGATTTAGGACTGGAAAATGATACACAGCACCTCAGCTGGGGTGGTCCTTCCAGGGTACCACAGGATGTTGAATGTAAAAGAGGCAAAAGCGACAGCATCATTTTAAAGAGAATCAACCCACAATGCCAGGGCTCTCTTTGCTGAAATACCTGGAAGCAAAGTGCTGATTTCTGAGATACCCAAGGACAAAGTGGACGTCTCTGCAGGGGTTTCCTGGACTTCCATGTCAATGTGATCATGTGGCTTTCCACAGCAAGAACTAACAGAGGTACTTCTCCCCATCCCTGTCTTATTCCAGACTAACCTCCTCAACTTGGAAAGAGCCCTGAATAAAATGTGTGCCCAATCATGGCATTTTCCCTGCCCAGAAAGCGGGAAGCAAGGTGTGAGTCAGGATTAAAGCTGGAAAGTAGATTAATTGCCTCTATCCAAAATGCAATCAACAATGAATAGAGTAAGGTTTGGCACATTTATTTTTTTCATGGAAGTTTATTAAGGTCTTCAGGGGCATCTGAATCTTATCTCAAATTTGAGATTTGCCTTGAAACTTATAACATGGAGGTCTGGAGCACAAGTCTGATGAGGAGCAGCTGAGGGAGCTGGGAAGGGGCTGAGCCTGGAGAAAAGGAGGCTCAGGGGGGACCTTGTGGCTCTGCACAGCTCCTGCCAGGAGGGGACAGCCGGGGGGTCGGGCTGTGCTCCAGGGAACAGGGACAGGAGCAGAGGGAACAGGTTCAAGCAGTGCCAGAGGATGGTTTAGGTTGGAAATAGGGAGAATTTCTTAATGGAAAGTACTGTCCAGTCATTACAATGAGTGCCCAGGACAGGGATGGAGTCTCCATCCCTGGAGGGATTTAAAAGCTGTGTGGATGTGGCACTTAGGGACATGGGTCAGTGGTGGCCTTGGCTGCGCTGGGGACATGGTCGGATTTGATGAACTTGGAGGGCTTTTCCAACTTGAATAACTTCATTTTTCTATGATTCCCCAGTGAGGCTCACTTCTGCCTCCCCCAGCTTCCATGGCAGGCAGAGCCCAGCAGATGATCTCCTACGGAACAATCTTAACTATGAATGTCAGTAAACTCAAGACTGACACAAGGAATTATCAACCCAGAGAATCTTCATGCTTCCCTCATTCTCTCCACCTCTTCTTCACCCAGCTTTTTAGCATTTCTCATTTCAGCAATTAATCTCAGCCTTTCTGAAGAGGCTGAAACCTACAAGCTTGAAATCATGTCCACACAGAGCCAAATCAGCACAGATGTGCCAGAGAGCAATTCAGTGGGTTTTTCCTTCCCCTGAAACTCGAGACTGCTTCTGCTCAGTGCTGTGGTGCTCTGCAGACTGGGGATGTCAGGAGCCTTCCCCATATGCCAAGTGAGAAGTCACCCTGGGAAGATTAAAGCAGAGAGAGAAGACCTGGGTTGCCTTCTGCATTTTTCAGCCTTTCTCCATCCCTTTGTGAAAGGCTGGTGCTGTTAAGCAACCATGTAAGAGATGAGAAGAGTCAGGGGAAATAAATAATACATAGCTGTTGAAGTGTGTTGCCAAGGCCACCTCCAGGATGGATCTGCACCCTCTGGACAGCTGCCTGCTCCTGCCCTGGAGAGATGTCACTGGGAGTGAAATGGAGCTCCTGGGCAAGACGTTGTTCCAGAGTGATGCATCAGAAAACCTTGTGGGTGACAGAAACTGTAATTGCTGTGCTTAAACTTCACTGGCCTGTTCCACCCCTGTGAAACCCAGCTCTGCTGCTGATTTCAGCAGAAGAGGGAAAGATGTGCCCCTACCAGGGGCACATCTCCCCAAAGCCTGAGCATAGGGCTCCTTGTACCCCTGGGGTCTCATGGATGTTCTGGTTTCCATGAGGACCTGAACAACATTCTCCATCCAGCAGCCTAAACCAGATGCAGAGAGATAGCAGCCTGAAAAAAAAGGGATCTTACCCAGTGTCTTCTTAGGGTTTGGGGCAGCAGCGTTTTGTGTGCAGAGGCTGCAGACACCCCAAGGGAGCTACACTGCACCCCACCACCCCACCCCAAGTCCTTACTTTAACAGCAGTTTGGCCACATCTGCCTCGATTTTTCACAACAAGAGCTCTATGGCTCTGTAGGAGTAAGGGACAACACATTTGACACTCCAACCACATAACTGGAATGCAAAATAAAAGGTACATGGTGTGGCTGGATGCAGCCAAGACCATGATGTGAGGTGCTCTGACCCCTAACATGCCAATAGTGCCAAAAGCCCACTGAAAGAGGTCCTGTCCCCAGTCTGTCCTTTCCGTGGGCTAGGAGGTGAGGCATCCCCCCTGGAGCAGGATGCCTGTCCCCAGTCTGTCCTTTCCATGGGCTAGGAGGTGAGGCATTCCCCCTGGAGCAGGATGCCTGTCCCTCAGCAATGACACAGAAGCATCCAGCCCTGATGCACAAGGACACCAGGAGGTGCTGGGAGGTGATGCTGAGGAGTGCAGTCATTGGGGTGGCAGCTTCCAGCCTTGCTGTGATGGAGAAGTCCAGGCACAGCCCTGCCTCACTGCTGCTGCCTGCAAAACATCCGAATTACCCCCAGCAAAGCACTCTGCAACCCACTAACACCCCTCTCCTCTCCTGTGCCTGCTGCAGAGGGCAGCTGGAGGGGCTCAGGAGACACAGCACAGAGGGATGCTGCAGGCACTCCTAAAATAGGGTGCACACAGATAGTCTAATATCTCTGCTAACTACCCCCCTGCCCCCAACACACGTCTGCCAAGATCAGAACTGGCTGCAAAGACTGAGGATGCTTTTTGAGAAATATTAGCTGTAGCTCTTTGCACGCATTCGCCTTACAAAGTGACTGGGAGAAGAGGGGGGAAATATTCTTCCTGTTTAGCACAAAAATATAGGTAACAATTATGAGGCAATAATTGATTCATCCGATAGTTTATTAACTGGAGTTGGGGTGTGCAAGTGACAGGCTCTGCAGCAAGCCTTTCATGTGACACGTTATTAAAGGCTCTTTTTCTGGCTCCGAAAGGCAGTGGCTGGAAGATCAAAGGTCAGACATTTCAAGAAGTAAATTGGTTTAATGTGGCTGCAGATAGCCTCACAAAAACCTAATAAATATGCAGTGAAATGTAAGGAGAGAAAATTGTGGACAAGAGAGACAATTACTTTGAAACCAGGATAAGAGCAGCGCAGGCTCAAATTAATCAGTGTTCGGGCTGCTTCTCTCTGTCTCAGGATTTAGTATTCAGAGCAGGAGCCAAGCTGATGGTGGGATGTGTGCAGGAAGCATTGGTACCCAACACCAGAGCCTGCTGGGGGAAGATGCTCAACTCCAATCCACAGCTGGGGTGGTGCTGAGAACCACCTTGGTTTTCCAGGTACACCTGAGACCCACAGCAAAGGATGTGCGTGAGCACCACAGCACTCTGTGGTGGCTGGTGAACAGATCAGCAGTCCATGGCTGAAAATTCTCCTAAGAGGACAGGCTGGCACAGCTGGGGCTGCTCCCCTGCACAAGAGAAGGCTGCAGGGACACCTGAGAGCCCCTGCCAGGGCCTGCAGGGGCTCCAGGAGAGCTGCCCAGGCACTGGGGACAAGGCCTGCAGGGACAGCACACAGGCCATGGCTGCACTGCCACAGGGCAGGCACACATTTTGGGATGTTGGGCAGGAATTGGTGGCTGGGAGGGTGGGCAGGCCCTGGCCCAGGGTGCCCAGAGCAGCTGTGGCTGCCCCTGGATCCCTGACAGTGCCCAAGGCCAGGCTGGACAGAGCTTGGAATAATGTGGGATAGTGGAAGCTGTCTGTGCCACTGTCCTCGGAGAGGTTGGAACTAGGTAATTTTGAAAGTCCCTTCCAAAAACTGTTCTGTGTTTGTATGATTTCATTTTATGACTCTGAGGGGAACCCTTGGTGCGACCAAGTAGGTTCATGGCAGCACTGGAAGATCAACTCACAGCCCCAACTCCATTGTCCATTGGCAAAAATTGAAACAGAAGGGCTTAATTACAAAAAAGTGATGCTTTAAGCTCACCTCATTTTTTGCTTGATCTTGTGACCTTTTCAGAAATTTGCATCACTTATTTTTTAAATCCAGATAGTGATATCTGAATTATCTGGGTTTTTTTTGTTTGGATTTCATAAAATGCTTTAACTCTAACAACCTCTAAAGACTCACAACACAGGATTTCTTTGCTAAAAAGTCACAGGTTCCCTCCTTTTGATTACAGGTGAGAAAACACCCACTCCAGCTCTTTAATCTGGAAAGGGACTTCCCACATGAAAACAAAGCATGATATGCCCAGCATGGCTGGAAACAGGGGCAGAGGGAACCAATCCGTGAAACAAAACACCTGGTACCCCTCGGACAAGCAGGTGAGGGCACAACCTCTGTATTCCCTCTGCAGGTGACCTTTCCCAGCTGAGTCACTGTGATCCATCGTGATTTGCTACAGCCCCAGAGGACAGATGGACAGGGACTGAGCAGCAGGGCAGGTCTGTGATTCAGCAGTGCCAAACCTCGCCTGCTCACCCTCTCAGGGACCTTCTGCAAGCATGTAAGGTTGGGACCCAAGGGCTAAACCACTTGGTAGAATCACAGAACCATTCAGGCTGGAAAATCCTGCTGAGTCCAACCATTCATTCTCCCAGCACTGCCCAGCCCATCACTGACCTATGCTCCCAGTGCCACAGCTTTTAAATTCTCTCCAGGGATAGGGATGCCACCACTGCCCTGGGCAGCTGTGCCAATCCCTGATCACCCGTTCTGTGAAGAAAATTTCCCAATATCCAACCTGAGCCTGCCCTGGCCCAGCCTGAGGCCGTTCCCTCTCCTCCTGTCCCTGTTCCCTGGAGCACAGCGCGACCCCCCGGCTGTCCCCTCCTGGCAGGAGCTGTGCAGAGCCACAAGGGCCCCCTGAGCCTCCTTTGCTCCAGGCTCAGCCCCTTCCCAGCTCCCTCAGCTGCTCCTCATCAGACTTGTGCTCCAGACACTGCCCTTCCTAGGACATGGTCCTGGATCATCAGCCATGCTCTCCATAGCTGGAGCACGGATGAAGGGGATCCCTCTGCCCAGCACATCCCCATTCATGGCTGTACCCCTCTGCCCGGAATGGAGCTGCACCCAGGACAGCACCCACACCTCCCTGGAGAGGAAACCTCGTGAGAGGCCTTGGGCATGAGGCAGAGAGGGACAGCTGGTGCCACCTGTGTCCTGCTGGCCAAGGGACAGTTCAAAGAGAACCCGCCCTTCACGGGTCAGCAACAAGGAGAACTGAAGGGACATGGACCTCTGCATCTGCAGCCCACACAGGCAGCTCTTGCCCTGAGTTATCTGCGTGTATATTGCTCTGCCATAAATCAGGAGCCCTGACACTGTAATTTGTATCTGGGGAACCTGGAGCAATTACAAAATCAGCCCAAACACCATTTGTTTCACAAGATTTTGCCCTTAGTTAGCACTGTCGTTCTGCTTTAATTGCACTGTAATTAATTGCAACAAAACTGTTTGGAAAGTGCATGTGCACAGTGGAAAGGCTGGAATATTGCAACCTGACTCCTCTGTTGCAGCCACAAGCATAAAATCTGTCATCCTCTTTCCATACTAAACTTAGCATCCACTTTACCACCTTGTATCCAGAGGATCTCCAAGACCTCTCAAAGTCAAACCAAGACTCTTGGAATGCAGCTACTGGCTTACTTTACATCCAGGGAAATTAAGGCTCAGAGGAGTTAATCTCTTTAATTTCTCTTCAGACATGACTAAGAGGGTATAAATTGCCCAAAGTAAACCAGGCCCTGTCCAGGAAGTAAATCACAGCCCTGCAACACTCAGAGGTTCTCATGTTCCCTTGCAGCTCCCAAAGCCACCCAGCACCTTGAAGAGGCTGGGATCTGCCTCCTGTCCATGGAGGAGGTTACCTCATCCATGAATTCAACATGAAACGAAAGATCTCCCTAACGACAGACAGCAGTGAGAGTTGGAAGTGATGATGTCCCATCCCTGGAAGTGTCCAAGGCCACATTGGACAGGGCTTGGAACAACCTGGGGTAATGGAAGGCGTCCCTGCCCATTTCAGGTTTGTGGAATAGATGATCTTCAAAGTCACTTCCCACCCAAATCTTTCTGAGACAAAGGAAAACAATTCTGATCCATTTCTTTCACAGCTCATTCCTCTTCAGCATCCAGCTGTGACATGGAGGCACTAATCCCAGCTGAAGTGGGCTTCCAGACCCCCTCCCAGCAGCTCTGTCCCTCAGCACAGACTGCAGCAGCAGCCATAATGTAACTGCTGGGCAGCCACTTGGAAATGAGAAGCCACCAAATCCTCCCACAGCTGCCTTCAGTTTCATTCCCTGAATGATTATTTCTGTGGAGGGAAGGCAGCTGCACCAGGAGTCTGCATCCCTGCAAGGCTGGGGAGAAGATCTGGAGGGACACTGGAGACAGGAGCAGATGTGGCTCATCCCCTCTCACACCCCCTCAGTGAGGGGCTGGGACAGTGACTTGCTGTTAGGGTAGGAGGGGACATCTCCCATTTTGAAATTGCTCAACATCCCTAACAAGAAATTCTTGGGGTTTTTTTTTAAGCTACATAGACTTGCAGAAAAACATATACTCTCGCTTTTCCTCCCTCTTTGCTGTTTTAGTTTTCCATCTCCTCTTCTCTTCTCTTCTCTTCTCTCCTCTTCTCTTCTCTTCTCTTCTCTCCTCTTCTCTTCTCTTCTCTTCTCTCCTCTTCTCTTCTCTTCTCTTCTCTCCTCTTCTCTTCTCTTCTCTTCTCTCTTCTCCTCCTCCTCCTCTTCTTCCTCCTCCTCTTCCTCTTCCCTCTCAGAGCCACACGGTGGAAAAAGGGCCCAGATTTTGCATGAAAGGCAGCAGCCCAGGGGCCTGTGGATCCCCCTCTCTAGCTGCCCACCTGGCACTGTGGTGTGACAGATAAAGAAATCCCATGGCAGAGGTGAGGATGCACCTGCTTGGAGGAGCTCATGGCAACAGGAGCCAGGCAGGCAGCAGCAGGGGGTCTGAAGGCAGCAGCAAAATGATTGGGATTATCCCAGCTGCAGTAGCTCTGGAAGATCCAGCTGATCTAGGAGACCTCCCAGGCACATGCCTAGAGAGCCTGGGGTTTGGCTGAGGATCTACTCCATCAGCTTCAGCTCACCTTGGCAAAAGGTGCCCAGATACCATGGTGACGGGCTCGGCAGGGATAAACACTGAACATGGGTGTGGGTTGTTTGCATAGTTAGGAAGCTGGCTGGTCTCCATCCCTCCACCCTGCCTCCTCCCAGCAGTGCCAGGACCTCAATCCAAAGTGGTCTCCTTCCTCCTCCTGGGCTGGCTCATCCGCAGGCAACACGGAGGCACTTCCCAAACTGGTTTCCTGCTAGGCAGGGCAGGGTGGGGGACAGCAGTGCTGGGCTGCTGCCTCTGCCTGGGAGGTGGAAGTCCTTTGACGGTCCCAACATCTGCCTGAACCCACATGGAGACGGCGCAGAGATTTCATGGTGCGGACATTCCCTCCTCCTCCTCTTCTGCAGCTGCCAAGAACATCAAATCCCTTGCAAAACCAACAGCGGCCTTTTGCCCACCTCAAAAAAAATCACTCAGGACCACCACACACCTATTCCTCAGGTGCAAGGGCATCTTTTTGAGGAACAGGGAAGAAGGCAATCCAAGAGTAGCAAGAAATAAATCTATAATTAAGGCAAGCTGCTCACATGAGCGATACTTGAGACTTATGCAGACCTGTGAGCAAAGTTGCCATCAGGCACGCAGCTCCTCTCAGGCTTCCAGTAAGGAATAAAAAAGCTCTGACTAATATAAAGAGGCCTCCAAATCATTCTTGGCAGAAGCATCCCAGCCTCAGATCCCCTCCCTCTATTCATCACTAAAGCTTTCTCAGGCAAAGGAAAATAAACCATGCAGCTACCTCACTGACCTGACCCGCAGCAGGGTGCAGCTGGGTGCTGGCTGCCCCTTCTCCAACATTAAATGGCAATGGAATTGCATACACATACATTATATTAATTTTTATATTGTATGTAAATTTATAATAGGTATTATACACAAAAAGATACATTATAGAGGTGTATATATTTATAAATATACGAATTTTTATATTGTATGTACATTTATAATAGGTATTATACACAAAAAGATACATTATACAGGTGTGTATATTTAGAAATATATAATATATTGCATTTATAAAAATGTATTTCTATTTTTATATATAAATATATATTTAATATATATTTATATATTAAAAAATACAAATATTACGGGGGATAATGACATGCAGATGAGACCCATCTTGATTCCGTATTCCCATCTCCATCCTGCCAGGAAGGCAGGGGCACTGGCAAGGGCAGGGATGAGTCCTCCCATCACTGCCTGCTTTTCCAAGATCATCCAGACACACTCAACAATATCATGTTTCTCTGTGGTCTGAGAACCTTCACCTTTTCTAATTTCTTCCAAGTGTATAAAAGCATTCCACCAGGGACACTTAATGGCAAAAAGACCAGGACTGTGAACTGGGAAGGGAAGACTCCAGTTTTATAACTATTTTAATAACTCGTTATTTAATTAAGAGCAATAGCTCTGAAATTATGTCAGTGAAACTTGCTACTTAATTATTAATTAGAGGAGGAATTTCAAAGGAGGCTACGGGAGTTAGGTGCTGGACAGCCCCGGGCTTGCTGGAAAATCCCAGGTTTCTCCAGCTAATGCTTGCTCAGTGCTCAAACACGCTGGGTCTGACTCCTCACTACCTGGCACCTGAAGTAAACAGTGTCAAGCACAGGCAAAAAGTGAGTGTTAAACGCTGCCTGTTCTGGATCAGGGGTTTGGAAATTCCTTGCTGCCAAGGTGGGAGTGATGGAAGGCACCGGAAGACCAGGGAGAGACCACAGAGATCTCCTTTACCTTCCCAGGAGTCTTGCTGGGCTGTCCTGGTGTGGATACATCAGGATATGTGCCGAGAAGCCTATAAAAGGTTTCTTCTCTGATGTGGGGTGCTAGAGATGCTGAAGGCACAAAGGGTTGGCCATGCCCATGGTATCGCTCCCTGCAAAGAGCTCTCGGATAGACCCATCAACGTCAAAATCCTTCCAGGAGGAGAAACCCCTCTCTGACTCCACTTCCACCAAGCAGAGGGAAAGAAAAAGTCCTACTCAGGTTCATTCCCCCAAATATTGCACCTGAGTGAACCGGAGAGGGGTTCCACTTCCCCTTTCTGGGGCAGAAGAAGCTGCAGGTCCCTGCACGGCCGCGCCGAGCGTTCCCGTCCACCCAGCGCGCTCCAGGATGGCTGAGCGCCGGTTCCTCCTCTGCTGAGCACATTCCTCCCCTCCTGTTTTCATTCAGCCCAACCTTAAACAAAACCACCGCTGCTGTTTTTATCCACGGTGCGGATCTGGGAATTGCCTGCAAGGGGTCAGGGGAGCTGGAGAGGGGATTTGTGCTGCTGAAACTGAGTTTCATCTCCAGAAGGAGCCGTTAAAAATGTAAGCGCTTTGCTAGGTATAACACGCTGCCCTGCTGCATCCCGTTTGCCAGTGAAGAAGTAAAAAAGTTCCTCAGATCAAACCCAAGCTCTAGATATGGGGTGTCCACATAAAGGAGCTGCAGCTTCCCCATGCAAGCCCCACTTGCAGCATGGGCAGTGTGGAGCAGGTCAGCTTGAGCTGGGCTTAACCCTGCACCAAGCATCAACCTCCTCCCGACCATGCTTCCCAGCATGTCTTTTATCACAATTTTTCTGCCAGCATTAAATCTTCCAAGCCATTCTAACTATTCAAGACAAGAATGGGATTTTTTTCTCGCAAGTTTTCCGCAAAGAACAACTGAAACAGAAACTCCTTCAACACAAATACTAACAAACAAGTATTAAAAAAATATAATAGAATATTATCTTGTATAATTATAGATGTATACTTCTATCTCTTACATATTTCCATCTACTGAAATATTTATATTAATATATATTCCTATTCTATTCTTTCTATTCTATTCTATTCTATTCTATTCTATTCTATTCTATTCTATTCTATTCTATTCTACTCTATTCTATTCTAATTTTAAATATTAATCAACTGCCTCATGAGATCTCTTCTGCCTACACAGCTGGACATACTGGCAGATCTGTTCTTGCACTGGTATTTCCTATCTAAAGCAAATAAACATATAACTAAGCTAGACTTAAAAAAAAAAAAGCCCAAGCCCCATGAATTGAGAGGTAGTATCGTACAGTTTTGTACAGGTGTTGATGTACAGCCAAAATCTCCCAGCTTGGTAAAGATTCAAGATACCAAGGAAGGAAATCAGACAGAGATTCACGGGTTTGAGTTCAAACAGCAATTAAGAACGCGTGTAAATGGCGATAGATTAGTACAGAGGACTGCTAGGACACGCCAAAGATTTCCAACATGAGCACGATCAGCCTCCGAGCAATAAATTCAAGCGCCTTCCCCTCTCCTCAATATCCTCCAAAGCCCCTAAAAGCTGTGGAGAAGCAGGGGGGGAGGACTTAAAAACTAAAGAAATCACATATTTCAGAAGCCAAAAGCATAAATTCAAGCGCCTTTCCCTCCCCTCAATATCCTCCAAAACCCCTAAAAGCTGTGGAGAAGCAGGGGGGAAGCGGGGGGAGGACTTAAAAACTAAAGAAATCACATATTTCAGAAGCCAAAAGAGACAGCATCTGACCCACCTTCCCTCTCCAGGTGCCGACCCTCGTCCGCCCCTCGGCTGCCGTGGCTGCGCGGGGAATCCGGCAGCGTCGCTCCCCGCGTGTCTGCAGCCAAGCGGAGATTGTCATTGATTTGTGTGCAGAAAGTTAAGCCTTTCTAGGAGCGGTTGGGAGAATTCACTCCCACCACTCCCTCTAAACCAAAAGTATTTGGCACCAAGCCCTACTCGTCCACCTGTACGATTAAGGTCTAAACAACACACGGGACACGGGCTGATATTTACCGGATCTGTTCGAGTTTCCTTTTTTAAACCAGCACAAAAAGTTCTTCAGAAAGAAAAACTTGGGGGTTTGCTGTGGTTTTGATTTTTTTTAACTATTTTTTTAAGGTTTTTTTTTTTAAAAATCTCGTTTTTCTTAAAGCATATTTATCTCATTCTTTTTGTTCTCTGCTCAAGTAAGACAATCCCCTTCCTGGTGTAACTGGTGACCCCCAATTTGCCCCCACAGAGGTCACTTTGTGGTTGACTCTCCTATGATCTGCTCCACTTCTCCTGCAAACTGCACCCATCTGAGTTGGGTAAATGTAGGGAGGGGGGTGAAAACTGCCTCCTTTGAAAAAATAACTGGCTGTAATTCAGTAAAAAAATCAGGTTTGCACATGAATGACCCAAGCAAGCAAGAAGATGGGGGCAAAATATCTTCAGACCGGGAGGTTGGTTACTCAAGTCCCCAAGCACTGAGCTGCCCTGGTGACAAGATCCAAACCCAGGTGTCCACCCCAAGGAATGGGTGCCTGAAAAACCTTCCCAAGTGCCCAGTGTGAGGCTAGCGCTGAGGTTTGGAAGCCAACTCCTGGCCACCTCAGCTGCACCAGACGGCCAACAATGCCATCCCACACGCATCTCCTGTGACCCCTGGCCACAAAGATGCTCCCAGAGGAAGATTCACCCCTCAGGAGCCCGTCTCAGCAGCCATGAGCAGCCTTGCCTGGCTAAGCCCAGCTCCCTGGCGTGCACACAACCCCAAAGGGTTGGCCATCGTGTTGAGTGATAAGAACTGGGCTCCCTCCTCTTCTCCCTGGTAACAGCTCATTCTTAAGGTTCTGCCCCAAATTAAGCAGTCACACTGAATAAAGCACTGCATTTCATAAAATGCTAGTTACTTTCTGGCACAGGTATAGTAACAACAAGGAAATAGATGTTTTTTTGTTAATACAATAAATTCAATGAGAGCAGCTGGACACTGAGTTCCACATTACATGCTTTTCCGATGGTTTTCCTCCAAAGAGGCACATTATAAAAAAAACCCAAATCACAACCAAAATTGTTTATACAAGGGAAATCTTTCTGAAGCACAAGGCAAAATCAAGTGTAAGATAGCCTGGGGCAACCTGGCACTCCCAGACAGGGCTTGGAAGAGCTCCGTGCTCAGTGCACGGTTACTTTTGAAACTTTTATTACACGCTTTCTCAGTCTGTAGGGAAAAAAACATTAATGCTGTTTCCATCCCCACACCCAAAGCACTATCTGCAGCTCCTCTGACTACTGGGTTTCTAAGGAGTGTCTGGGTAAATCAGTACATGAAGTCGGAGTGAACAATGTGTCTGGCCCCAGATAAGGGCAGAGCAAAACTTGGGCAGCATCCAGTGACTGTCAAAGTCAGCATGGAGAGGAACACCAATTGCCACCCACTGCTTTTCCTGGTACTCCTGCAGCTGGCATCCCCTGTGGGATGGGAGCACCCGTGCAACCACCCACCCAAGCTCCTCAAGCACAAAACCATGCAACTCTTCACTTCCCACGAAACCTAACTCTTTCCCCCCCACCGTGAAAAGGATTTTCCTTCATCAATTCACCAAAGCCAATGTGTTGAAGAAAAAATTACATCCCTCCTATGTTAGCAAAGCACATTGCTATATGTATAGGAATACATATTAATATAAATATTTCAGTAGCACATTGCTGCTTCTCAAGATGGTTTATAATCAGGGTTTATAGATGGTTTATAATCAGCACCATGGAGGTGTCAGAGCATGTCCAGGGCAGGGAACGGGGCTGGGAAGGGGCTGGAGCCCCAGGAGAGGCTGAGGGAGCTGGGAAGGGGCTGAGCCTGGAGCAAAGGAGGCTCAGGGGGGACCTTGTGGCTCTGCACAGCTCCTGCCAGGAGGGGACAGCCGGGGGGTCGGGCTGTGCTCCAGGGAACATGGACAGGACAAGAGGAAATGTCTTCCAGTTGCACCAGGAGAGGTTTAAATTGGATATTGGGGAAAATTTCTTCATTGGGAGCATTGTCCAATGCTGGCACAGGCTGCTCAGAGCAGTGGTGGAGTCCCCATCCCTGAAGGGGTTTCAAAGTTGTGTGGATGTGGCACTTGGGGACATGGGACAGTGGTGGCCTTGGCAGTGCTGAGGGAATGGTTGGACTTGAGGGCTTTTCTAGCCTAAACTATTCCAACCACAAATTCTTGCAAGCCAAACCCAGTACTTTAATACAGAAAAATACCTGGGTGTGGACTGTGACAATTGAAACATCTCAGTGATAACTTTGAGTCGAAAATCACTGCAGACCAATTAAGTCCCCACTGAACCCTGGAAATTATTTGCCCTTTTCCATATGAAATTAGCTCATTTTTTTCTTTTTTTTTTGATCAGCATTAATGGAAGGTTGAACAGGTCTCCTACACTATAAATGAGAATAAAATAAAGCACTTCTAAGAAAGTGTGAAATAAGAACAGCAGGAGAAAAAAAGAAGAAAAGGTTGTGCTAGACCCCACCTTGATTTACAAAGACAACAGGAAACACCTAGTAAAAATATAATAAAAAACGCTGCAGTGATTGTTTACCATAGGTAAGAAAAACTCTAATTTCAAGTATATTGAATTGAAAACTTTACAGGAGAGTACTTGAGGGAACCTTGTCTAATCAGAAAAATAAATAAACAATCATCAAATGTAAAGATTTTTATGGGCAAAATAATTTTTGACAGAGTTTTGGGCATTCTTTTTGATTTGTGAATTTATACAATATTTTCCTTTTGCACGCTTGTCTAATCAGAAAAATAAATAAACAACCATCATATGTAAAGATTTTTATGGGCAAATAATTTTTGACAGAGTTTTGGGCATTCTTTTTGATTTGTGAATTTATACAATATTTTCCTTTTGCACTTCAGATTTTAGGTGATTTTAAACGTTCTAGTTGGAGCCCAATAGTCAGCTTCAGTAAATACAGCTCTCTGAGAGCTAGAGGAAGATATTTTTTGCAACAAGACTTGCTGCATCAGTCACATTTTTCAAAGGAAAATAATTTTCTTCCTCAAACATCCCTATTTCATTGCCAAACTGTGGTGGTAAAAATAAAAAAAAAATAAAATAAAAAAAACCCCAACCTTTTTTTTTTTACAGGTTGATTTTGCTAAGAAATGGAACCCATAAAAATATTTTCCTCCTGCTAAATCTCACTGAAGACTCTGCAGGTTTGCTGGCCCAGGATGTGTTTAGATACAAAGCTACTGCTGCCACAGTACCCTTATCCAAAAAAACCCAAAAAGCTCTACAGGAAACCAGTGAGAACCAATGGTGAAGAAGTGCTTTTCCTACACAGCCTCAGTGATTTCATATTTGAAACCTTAATGGCTGCAATCCAGATTGATCCTGAGGGATCCCCAGTGTTTTGTAACGGAATGCAGGAGTCAGGGAGGCTCCATTGTCTCCAGTAGAAGGACAGTCAATTATTCCACCCAGCTTTCTCAAAGAATAGAAGCACAGTTGGATTTCTTTCAAGGAATAGGGCTGGATGGAGCCAAGGTGATATTAACAGGTGTATGAATACATATATTTACACAATACACGTGCAACTAGATGGAAGGATTTTCATACATCATATGGCTTCATTGAGAAACTCTTGGAAGAGCTGTCCCCCTGACCACCTCCTGTCTGACTCCCTGGCCTGGAAATGCAGAGTCTGGTCCCCCAGAGCTCCCAAATCTTTAGTGATCCACAGTTCCCAGCCTTTCTTGGTCCTGTGCAGCTTCAGGGCATGAGGAAGATCTCATGTTAGCACAGATATGGCAAAACTTGTGCACAAACTTTCCATTAAACCAGTATTTGGCTAGACAACACATGCCTGAAGACAACATCCTAGTCAAAAAAAATCTCAAAATGGCTTAAACTGGGAGGGGCTTGCAAGACCATGCCTTTCCAAACCCCCTGTCACTGGCAGGTCCACGACAACAGGTCACTTTACTTGCTTTTAATGCTTCAGTCCCCACTTTCTCTTCACTGAGAAAGACTTTTTATTCTGCTTCAGTTTGTGTTGGTGCAGGACTGGGACCGGGTGAGGGCAATTAAGAATCAATGGCGATAAAATGAAATGTAAACACAAATGGATGTTAACAATAAAAGGCATGACAAGCTCTCTCTTCAGGGTTGATGGCTTGATGCATAATTTTATCAGGGATACCTCTCACAACCCAGGGCAGCTGACACTGGGTGAGATGAAAGCCCCCAAGGAGGTTCAGATCATTCACTTTACATCTGTCACCATCCCCAATGCCAAAAAACTTGCCCAGCACCTCAGACCAAAAGTGAGATGGGTGGCAAAAACCCAAATACAGTCTGCTGCAGGATGGAAAGGAGAGTATCTGCAAAGACTCAGATGCTACTGATGCTGCAGAGAGCAGCCTGACCTCCACTGCAATCACTTTAAACTTCCCTGTGCAATTCACAGTCCCAGCTGCAATTTTGAAAAGCTTTCTCTGCCTCGTAATTTCTCGGCAGGTTATTTTTCCTTTGCTCTCACACAAAATGAGCCACAGCTCCTCGCTGGGTCCACTCACACCATCCCACACGTGGATGGGCTAAGGACAACACAGACAATGGTCCATCATTGCCAGCATTTCAGCCTCCAAGTGCTGGTAACCCTCTGCACTGATCACTTGCTTTCCTTCCCAAACTGGAAAGTTATCCTTACCCAGGAATAGGAAATTCCACAGAAGCTCCCTGATGTAGGTGGAAACAAATCTCTTTTGCTTTCAAAAGCTGTGGATCAGGCCACAGCTCCTTGCAGAGCATCACGTTAATAGTGAGAGGCAAATGAACCATTTCATTTCTCCTAGCTGAAAGAAAAAATAAAAATGCAGCTGACCTGATTTACCTTCCTGATAATGTATTTTAAAAAAATGTTCCCGGGCTCAGGACTTTGCCAGCTGAGATTTCAGACGGAATGGGACTGTTTATGTCATGACCACAACCTTCTGAAAAATGCCCCTTTAGATGGGAAAGCTCACAAGACCCTCAGGTATAATGATCTCAGCTGTATCAATAACCACATTTCGGCAGATTCATTATCTGCTCGCCAGCCTGCCTGGCCGCACAGCGAAGCGTTGCAGCAGGATGGAGCAAGAAAGGAAAACATTGAATTCAGCCCTTCTTCCCACATTAAAAAAAAAAAAAAAGAAAAGAAATTGACATTGTGGGTCATTCTTTTCCTTAGCAAAAGCCAAGCTTTTATTTCCACTGCTTTCACGCTGTACTCGGGAGGGAGGACCTGAGCTGCACACAATATTGAACACAGCTGCTCAATCCCCCCTCACTGGGTGCAGGAGGATTTTCCTGCACAGCTCCCATCTTTTCTCCCCAAGCATCCTCATCCCTTGCCATCCCAAACTTTACAGCAAAACTTTCTTTTTCTTTTTTTTTTTTTCTCCATTATTCAAAATTTAAACATCCATCACTCTATTACTCAAAGTTTTGACATCCATGTTAAACCTACTCACGGATTTCAGACCACACTTCATAGGAAGTTTAGGCTACAAAACAAAGGTTTATTTCATACCAGTATTTTCAAGCAACAGGGACCATCATGATCATGTATTCTGCCCTCCAGCTTCATACAAAATAAAAGACTTCACCCAGTAATTTCTGCAGCAAGGCTCTCATTCCTGCCTGCCCTCCAGTATTTAGAAGCAGAGGCAATCTTGGCTGGAAGATTTCAGATCAAGGGGGCTTGTCCTGATCCTTTGGCAACTGCTTCTAGAATTTTGTTAGTCTCATTATAAAAAAAATTGCACTTATTTTATTTCCTTTTTTTTTTTTCCTTTACATGTTTAGCTCTTGTTTCTGAGCATCTCATCACACCAACCGTTTTTCTGCTAAAACATTTTGACTCTCTTCCCAAAGTCGAGATATGAATGCTACAATCCTATGAGTAAGTATGAGAGTTGTGAACATCTCTCACAGAATCTCACAACAGAATTCCAAAATGGTTTGGATTTGAAGGGACCTTAAAGCCCATCCTGTTCCACTGCCCTTGCCATGGGCAGGGACACCTTCCACTGTCCCAGGCTGCTCCAAGCCCTGTCCAGCCTGGCCTTGGGCACTGCCAGGGATCCTGGGGCAGCCACAGCTGCTCTGGGCACCCTGGGCCAGGGCCTGCCCACCCTCCCAGCCACCAATTCCTGCCCAACATCCCAAAATGTGTGCCTGCCCTGTGGCAGTGCAGCCATGGCCTGTGTGCTGTCCCTGCAGGCCTTGTCCCCAGTGCCTGGGCAGCTCTCCTGGAGCCCCTGCAGGCCCTGGCAGGGGCTCTCAGGTGTCCCTGCAGCCTTCTCTTGTGCAGGGGAGCAGCCCCAGCTGTGCCAGGCTGGCTCCAGAGCAGAGGGCCCCCAGCTCTTGGATGCTTCATGGCCTCCTCTAGGACCATTCCAGCAGGTCCACTTTCTCCTTATGTTGGTGGTTCCAGAGCTGGACACAAGACTCCAGGTGGGTTCTCACCAGAGGGAAGTAGACGCCCTGGAAAATCTCTGTCCCACCACTGAGTGGATCTGACCCCTCACCACAAGATGTGGGATTGATTATTGCAACAACCCACAGCTAGGGAAACAGGAGGAAAGGAAAATGGCAAAAGTAAGATGGGAGAAAAAAACCAGCAGCTCTGTCTTAGGTCAGGGGAGAGATCAAGCAGCCACAGGTTGCTAGGAGAGATGAGGGCTTGTAGATCCAGGGATGATTAACCCAAAATTAGCATGGCAGCATGGAGATGGGGGTTCATGTAGAATGGCCACCACTTAAGAAAATCACAAAAGTTTTGGGGGCAAATCTCATCCTTTCTGGCAAGACTGATGGTTTTGGAGCTTTTGGAGGTGCCTCCGCAAATTCATAACTCCTCCTTAATGAATGAAAAGTGATGGAGGGCAGAGAGAGGAATTTTCTGGTTCTCTGGTCTCTTCCAGAGTCCTACCTGGTGTCAAGCCAAGAAACGGCCCTCCCAGAAATGGAGTCCAAACAGCAGGGACTGCTGCTCTGTGCAGAGTCACAGAGCAAAGCACCCAACGTGTTCAGCTGCACATGGGAAGGGACGGCCAACAATCCGGGCAATATTACAATGCCTTTGCATAAATCAGCAGCAAAGCCTCAGATGGGGAGAAGAGTAATGATGCAGAAAAGGCAAGAAGTGTTCAATCAATATTTCTGCATCTGGAAAGAAGGCAGGATGAGGTGCTTGTATCACATGAGGAGGATGAAGTACTTTCCAGTCCATTAGTAACCAAGGAGGTTGTTAAACAGCATCTACCAGCAATAAACAATTTTGAATCAGCAGGCCTGGATAACTTGCTCCCAAGAGCCCTCCAACAGCTGGCTGAGAAGCTCTCTGGCCTGCTGATGTTAATTTTTAATAAATCTTGGAATACCGGGGAAGATCCAGATGGATGGGAGCATGAAAACACTGCACTGATCTGCTAAAGGGGCAAGTGGGATGGCCTGAGGAACAGGTTGGCTTGCCTGCCATCAGTCATGGGCAAAATAATGGGAATCCTCCCAAGAGTCACCCAGAGGAGGAATTAAAGGATGGAAATACAGCTCATGTTTGTCAGAGAGGTTCTGTGGTCAACACACCATGTCAAACAAAGCTGATTTCGTCCTCTGAGTAGATTACAAGTTTGGTAAATAAAGATAATTGCTTGGAGATAATACACATATGCTTTTGTACAGCATTCGATTTACTAGGTCGTGGCAGGTTGATTATAAAATGAGCATTGCATTACAAGAATAAAGCACATCTGCAGGGGATTCAGAGGGGATCCCAACAAATAGCTGGCAGAAGGGAATCAGGCTGTTTCTAGGGGGATTTCACAAGGCTCAATCCCAGCTCTAAGATTCAACATTTTCTCATCTGGAAGCAAATACAACATCACTGCTGATTAATCAGCTAAGTACTAGACAAACAGGAGAGGCCAAGCCATTTGAGCAGAGCTGAGATGATGACAGCTCAGCATCTGGCTGGGGTCATCACTGCACCTCAGAAGGTAAGAGGAAGGGGATAGTTAAGGAAAAGCAGAGGGAGGATGCTCAGAACCAGGGCAGTGATGCTGTAGCAGGTGGTGGTGGGGAGATGCAGACCCCAGGCTCAGCAGGAGGGCAGAAGGTTGGATGTCACACATCCTCAGGGAAAACTTCTTGGAGTGAGGTGCCCTAAAAAGGTAATCATAAAAGGGTTTACCTTGTAGGAGGAAACTCAGAGCCTGGGATGAGAGAGGTTGGGATGAATGACTCCGTACTGCAGGACTTTGCATCTGGGGTTGGATATTGCCTAGGAAAGGAACCAAAACTCAGACCAGCCCTTTCCACACTTTATTCTGACACTGACCTTAGTGACCCTGAGGAAATCAACTACAGCTTGAACCAGCTTTTTCTAACAGGAATATCCCATTTGGCTTTTTCCATCCCTGAGCTTTATCCATCCCTTGGGAAAACACTCAACACATGGGCAGACACCTCAGTGACACTCCAAAGGGAAGTGCAGAGGTACCAGGCATGGAGTGACATCCCTGTGGGCAGCCTGGACACATGGACACCTAGGTCTTGTCTGCTGCTCCAGACAAGAAAGAAAAGGTTCTGAGAAACCTTGAGCAAGCCTAAGTGTTCAAACAAGCTTTTCTGCATTTTGGTTACACCAGAATCAGTTAAACTACCCTTAGCACCCTCTCCAGCAAGATTTCTTTTTTTTTCTCTGAAGCATCACCAATTCAATTCAATTCAATTTTATTTTGGTTTACTTCTACTTTTCCATCCTCAAAATCCAAAGGTTACTCATATTCACATGGGGCACACTGTGTCTAGGAAAAGCTGCTCACTCATCCTGGCCATGGCCAGCCAACATCTATCCCTTGCTTGGGTGGGCTTTGGAGAGATGTGGGGCTCAGAAAATTCAAGTGAGAGTGCATTTCCCTGGGTTCAGAGCAGAAGAGGGCCCTGTGGGAGAGAGAAGGGTGCATGCCCACCAGCTCACGTGTGCTCCTCACTCTCAGCCCTGGAGCAGGTTCATGTCTTTGGTCTTCAGAGCACCACAGGAGCAAGGAGGTGATTTGGACACACCAAGCCAGGTCACAGGAGCAGTTTCTTGCCCAGCCTTCACTTGTGTGTGGATGGACAATCTGGTACCTCCTCTTCTTCCTGCTGCTTCTGCAGTTTCCTCGGAAGGGACCAGACCCACCAAAGATGAGAGGAAACTTCTTCATCTCCAGAGCCAAGAAAACCCTGACCAATGTCATGATCACATCAAGGTCAGGCACCCTCACTGGACCTCACGGAGGTCCCAGAGCAGCAAGGATGGGGGCCTCACACTGGACTGGCACTGGGGAGTTTCTCCTGGAGAGTGATGTGGGGTGTTTGTTCCCTGATCCCAGCCTGAACCAAGCTCAAAGATTGCTCACTTCCACATGCACCAACAGAGCAAAGGTGGGCAATGGTCCCTGTGAAACAGCCTCACAATATGGAAAATATGGAGTTTTTTGATCTTATGTCTTTCCATCCTCCTGAATCCAATTCAAGGAAAAATTTATCTTGCAACCTATTTTTTGTCAGGATTTGCAGAGGGCTTCTTAATACAGCACCTGTCCTAAACATCCAGTTTCCCATGGGAGCTGGAGACGAAATCTGGCTGAGGGCCAGGCTGGCCTCACATTTCCATTTGACTCTGCCACTAACTGGTGATGGAGAGCCTGCTGCTCACAATGTTCCTCAAGGGCTCCTCTGACTGCTCCTGCTCCAGGGACAGAATGAGGTCAACAATTCAAATCCCAACAGTTTAACCCAAACAGGCCCCATCCATCAGCACCTGAGCAGTGGATTAGAATACATTGTTAGTCCTGAAGGTGAATTGAAGGGATGAGGCATTAAATCACAAGTCTTACTTAATGCTAGACATTACAAAATATTTCAACCTTTACCAAAAGTGGGGGGAAAAAAGCCAGTTTATCTTAAAATCACTGAATGCCAACCAATAGAGTTTTGGTGAGGTGATCCAAACTAAAGGTAAAGCCTTCTTCAAGAACACTGCAGCCACCTTTTTGGGCTGCCCAGATGCAAGGTAAAAAATAGGTGTCCATCCAAAAAAAAACCCAAAAAAACCACAAAACCCCAAACAAACCATCTGGGGTCTCTGTATGTCCATCCAAACGAAAAAAAACAAAAAAACCACAAAACCCCAAACAAACCATCTGGGGTCTCTGTAAATGCACTAGGAAGATGCAGCAGGAACTGATCAAAGACCTTAGACACAGGATCATCTTCCCTGTTGTGGCTTCCACCACCCAAACTGTCAGGAGCTCACAAGAAACTTCATCTCCCCAAAGAGTCACTAATTGTGATGGCCTCTTCTATCTCACCTGAACGTATCTGCCTCATCTCCAGAAACACTCAAGGTCAGGTTTAATTTGGCCTCGAGCAACCTGCTCCAGTGCAAGGTGTTGGAACGAGATGAGCTTTAAGGTCCTTTCCAACCCAAACCTGGGTTTGGGATCCTTTGATTCTGTGCATTAAAGGGGAGATAGGATCACCACAGCCTCACTCCTGAGCGTGCCTTTAAGTATCTGTGCCTGGCACAAAGCCCTCAGCAGGTGAGAGCCCTGCCAGGGAATGCCCCACTGCCTTGCCTGCCTCCCACCTTCTCTTCCTCTTCCTCCCCAGCTCTGCATCCAAGAGCAGCCAGGCTGAGCAGCAGAGCACAATCACAAGTGCTCCAATCCCTCCAAAAAAGGCATTCCTCCCACCTTCCTCCTTGCCTCCAGCTCAGGTCCCTGGGACAGAGTGTTTTTCCTCCACCACAACCAGTGCTTGACGAGGCAGAACATCCCCCCCCCTGCTCCACTCAAGCCCGAGGGAGGGTGCAGCCAGAGTAAATTACTTAGAAGACGAAGGGAAAAAAAAAAAAAGTAAAATTAAATAACCACAGAAGACAAAGGCTTCTTGTCTCAAAACCCTTACTCAGCCAGCACACTGGGCAGGTTGGCACCGTGCTCAGGTGATGCTGCGTAGGCAGGGGCTGTGCTGGGGCTGCTCTGGGAACCCCACTGCAGCACCCTCTCCCCCACAAATTCAGCACCAGGGACCCCAGTGCTCCCCAGGCACCCAGATTTTAGCAGCTGGGCAAAACCCAAGATTTCATATTTAGAGAGATGTGTAAGACAAGGGTTTGGGGCTGACTGCTCCAGCAGGACGTGACTTTTTCAACAGGTTGAACTTGTAATTGCATATTTTTCTCCCCTATATTAAAAAAAAGAGAGAGAGGAGGAGGAGTAGAATGGACTCATTTATCAAGTGCAGCCAAACACAAGGCTGGACTCAGTCAGTGACACTCTGTATAATGGCATTCCAGTTTGTCCTCCTAAATAATTTGTATTCTAATGAGGCCTTTTGCTCCAGCAGGAGTTTGTAGCCCCCACACTTTCTCAGGTCCTTCTGTGCTTTTATTTGACTTTTTTAAAATTTCCACTGCAATATTTTTATTAACAAAAAGAAAAAGGAAAGCAGGCTTGCTTCCCTCCTGGCTTACATGGGAGCAGGTAATGAATCTCTGAGCACAGGAGTTGTCTCAGCTCTTATCTCCATGGCCTTGCTGTTCCCAAAGATGCTCATTTAAAAAACTGCCCCACCATGATGAGATAATGGGAACAGAGAAAGTCGGCAAAGAAACAAAAAGGCAATCAGGATCTTTAGAAGCAGGAGATCCCCATGATTTCCACCTGTTCTCCCCCTGCTGGGACAGATCTTTAGGTCACGATACCGCAAATGAGAAGGGGTCTCTCCAGGGAGGGCAATCATGAGAGATGTGCTCCCCATCAGAAAGCCATTTTGCAAAGCTTGGTCTTGCTGAAGGCTCCTCCATTTGGGTCATCCTCAGCTTGTTGTGGCAGTGCTGGCAGCCCAGAGCTTGCACCCCTGTGCTGGTGGTGGGGTGGCCGGGCCAGGTCAGCTGGGGCTGATTTGCATCCAAATTCCAGCTGCTCCAGGCCAAGGTGGTGGTCCTGCCTGCCTGTGGTGGGTGCCTGGGGAAGGGCAGTGAGGCTCTGATCCTACAGCAAACCTGTGTGGGCCAGAACTGCCCCACATCAGCCACAACACAGCTGGGGCTGAGGGCACTTCAGGCCACCTCAACACAACTTCTGACCCATCCAAATGCCAAGCCATGCTTCCACCATCTACTCCTGGAGATTCCTTGAGCTAGAAGGTGCAGTGGGTGGCTGTGAAAACCTCTGCAAAGCTCTGCAAAACAGAACCAAAAGCTGTGGCAGCATCTTCTCTTGCCCACCTCCAAGCCCCATCACCATGGGCCCCTGCTCATGGTGGGGACAGTGGCATTCCCTCAGTCCAAGTGCCAGAGCAGGCCCTGTCCCAGCTGCAGGATGGAGCAGAGATGGCTAAAACAGCCAGCAGGAGGGAATGAGAGATGGTGGGGGCCCCACACATCCACTCCCCCGTGTGAGCCTGACCAGTCTCATTAACAGGGTGGACTTAGTTCTGCAGCTGGGTGGGATGTGCGTGGGGGATGCAGAATCCTGACCCTTTCAGGCCAGGAAAGGGCCCTGGAAAGGTAACAGGCTCTGGAGGGGCTTGCAGCCTGAGCCAGGTTAAGGTTGGGGTGACATCTAGGACAAGATGCCCCAACTGGTCCACCCCCTTACAGGTTCCCTCCCCAGCACTCCAAGGCTGTGGGAGAAAAGAGCCACCAAACACTTAAGAGAGAGATCACAAGAGCAGCATTTCCAATCCACACAGTTTCACAGTTTCACTGGGAGACAGGATGGAGAAGATTTTACAATCAAGACTATCCAAAAGGGAGGTTTGGCTTAAAAACCTGCAAAACCTCAGCAAACCTGGTTAAAACACCAGCCTAACCAGGCTCAGCACAGCTCTCCCCTTCAGACTGGGGAAACAAATGTTACAGGTTTATACACTAATTTATTTCTACCCATTTAACAAATTAATGTGTCCCTCCCATCCCCCTTCCCCAGAGTAGCAGGCTCTGCAGCTCAGAGTCAGTGAAACTCCTATTTCCCAAAGCCTTGGAGATAGCAGCTTGACCTTCATTACTGCCCTGCTTTAATTTCCTGCCTCTCTTTGCTAACCCTCCCTGATGGAGCCCTGCCAGGCTTTCTCCCTCCCTGGGGACCATCCTTGCTGCTATTCTGCTTGGGTTCTAATCACCTTCTGCTTTGAAGCCTCCAATCTTTCACAGCCTTCCCCCGTGCTGTGCCATCTCACCGGCCTTTTTGGGAGCACCAGATGGACCAGCCAGATTACTCTTAGGAAATATCTACTCTTCTCTTGGTTTCTTCCCTACCCTGGGAAAAGCTTCAAAGCTGCTCTCCCTGCTGGCAGGATTCCTCAAAGAAAAGCTCTGTGGACAAGGCCAGCAATCTCAGAGTCCCAGCATGGTTTGGGTTGGAACAGATCTTAAAGCTCATCCAGTGCCACCCCTGCCATGGGCAGGGACAGCTTCCACTAGCCCAGGTTGCTCCAAGCCCTGTCCAGCCTGGCCTTGGACACTGCCAGGGATCCAGGAGCAGCCACAGCTTCTCTGGGAAACCTGTGCCAGGACCCTACCACCCTCACAGGGGTGGATTTATTCCCAATTTCAACACTAACCCTGCCCTCCAGCAACACTAACCCTGCCCTCCAGCAGTGGAAGCCATTCCCAGTGTGCTGTCCCTCCATCCCTTGTCCCAAGTCCCTCTCCTGCTCTCCTGGAGGTCCTTTAGGGCCTGGAAGGGGATAAAAGGTCTCCCTGGAGCCTTCTCCAGGCTGACCTATCCAGCTCCCTGTGTCCAAGCAGCCTGGCATTATGGCTTTAGCTCCCATCCAGGCTTTACCAATTGCCCTAAAGCCCAGCACCCCCAGGCTGATACACCTGCAAACCACAGTAGCAAACCCCAGCTGTGCTTCCAAGAAGGTGGCCTCTCAACTCCCACAAGTTCAAGATCATTTTAAACCCCTGAATAAAGAATAATCACTCTTCCAGGGTTTTTTTATAGATCTTGTTTTCGTTACCATCCCCAAACAACATCCAAGCCTTATCTGAGTGCTAAATTCCCAGCTTTGGAGGCATCCCCTGCCAGCCACTTTCACAGGCTCAACCCAAGGGGAAAGCATTTTCTCATGGCCACAGCTGTTTCCTTAAACAGACCCTGTGCTATGAGATAGAGAGACAGACAGTGCACTTTCTCTGGCCACTCATTGGCTTAGAGATCCCCTTTTCTCTGCCTCTGCTTGGCTCTAAGCCTCCCCAACAGCTTTTTCCAGCCTCTCTCTTGATGATTTTTTCCTCTGGCTGGTAATTGTTCTCATTGCCCTTGGCTCACAGATGGTCCTCAGAGAGCTCACTGCTGATGTGGTGCCAGCTCTGCTCCACTCCAGCTGCTGAAGGGCATCAGGAGACAGCTACCACTGCACAGAGACCCCTCCTCTGCTCCATCTGCCCTTCCACACCCAGGCAGTCGCTGCAAAAGGCTTTGCTCACCACAGCTGGGCCATGCCTCAGCCCCATCCCAGCACCCAGGTCACCCTCCAGCCCCTCTGCCCCCCACACTAAGCCTCCCCATTCTGTATCTTCATCTCCCTACCCACCCTTCCTCCCTGACAGTCTCCCCTGCCATGCAGCTGAGTCACTTCCCCTTCTCCAGACCTTTCCTTCAAGCTTTCCCATCCCCTTTGGCTTGGGAGCACCCCTGCAGGGTCACAGTAAATCTCTCCCACACAGGGGAGCAGCCCCTGGGATGAAATCCTTTATGCTGAGGCTGACAAAACACCAGCCCAAGTTTCCCAGAGCAGCTGTGGCTGCCCCTGGATCCCTGGCAGTGTCCAAATCCAGGCTGGATGGGGCTTGGAGCAGCCTGGGATGGTGGAAGGTGTCCCTGCCCATGGCAGGGGGTGGAATGAGATGATCTTTAGGGTCCCTTCCAACCCAAACCATTCTGTAAATCCAGCCCTGGGCTCCAGCCCCACTCCACAGGGACAAACTGGGACTGCCACCCAGGCAGGATGGATGTGAGTGGAAGAAAACAAGGGGGGAAAAAACACGGCAGAGCAGAGAGGAGGTGAAAGGAGGTCTTATTTTTCACCAAGCCAAGTTGTTTTTGGAGGCACAGACACTGGGCTCATTCATGAAGCAGCTAAGTGCAGGGTTTTCAACGGAAACAATGAATTAACAAGGATGAGCAGCAACAGGATAAATGACCTTTTTCCTGCCTCCCAAAGTGTCCTGTTTCTTTCCTAACCAAGCAGCCAACAGCTCGTTTAGCTTCAAGGCACTCAGCCCCAGCAACCTGGTGCCTCTAGAGAAGTCCAAAGGCTTAGAGAGGAGCTTTCCACAGGGGTGCCTCTTTTCCTGTGGCTCCACACCTTTCATACTCAAAACCATGGGAGCTGGGGGCTACAGAGGACTCCACATGGCATTTGGGATGTGAAGCATGGGTGATGCCACCCAGCAAGGCAACAGCCCCACGGCCAAAGCCAAGGCATCATGGAATGAAGCTACATCCCAGAAATTTCAGGCTGGAAATCAGGAACAGGCTCTTCACCCAGAGGGCGGTCAGGCACCAGAACAGGCTCCCCAGGTCATGGCCCCAAGCCTGACAAGAGTTCAAGGAGCATTTGGATAATGCTCTTATGTTTAGACAGTCCTGCAAGTAGCAGGGAAGTTGGACTCCATGGTCCTTATGGGTTCCTTCCAATTTAGAATCACAGAATTGTTTATACTGGAAAAGCCCTTTAAGACCATGAAGTCCAACCATTCCCCAAGCACTGCCAAGGCCACCACTGACCCATGTCCCCAAGTGCCACATCCACACGGCTTCACCACTGCCCTGGGCAGCTGTGCCAGAGCTGGAAAACCCCTTCCATGAAGGAATTTTCCCTAATTCAATCCAAACCTCCCCTGGCTGTCCCCTCCTGTCAGGAGCTGTGCAGAGCCAGAAGGGTCCCCCTGAGCCTCCTTTGCTCCAGGCTCAGCCCCTTCCCAGCTCCCTCAGCCTCTCCTGGGGCTCCAGCCCCTTCCCAGCTCCGTTCCCTTCCCTGGACACACAAGATATTCTATGATATTCATGATTCTAAGATCAGTGCCCTGAAGTCCAACCCACTGGGACCCAACTGAACCCATCCATGTGAGAAAGATCCCAGTCCACTGAGAACCCAGTACCTTTCACCAGTGTGTAATTTCTCTCCAATGACTCAGAAGGAAAGTAGTTTGACTCGCAGTTTCTGCTATCTCAAAATCTATCAGAGGGATACACTACCCTATGCTAACATAACGGATTAAAGCAGAAGATAAAATGCTGTTCCATTATCTATTTATTAAAAGCACCACTTGAACTGCTTTTATTCAGTGTATATCTCCCAGTAAAGAGGCACTCCTTGACGGTGTAAATCAGTGAGCAATTGTGTTTTAACAGCCTTTAGAATGGCATTTCCCCACGCTTTTAGACAGAATATCAGACAGAAAACCTCTTCCAAAACTCACTTATCGTAACAGGAGAGATCACAGAGCTCTTTACTGCTCCTCCACCACCAAGACAAATACAAAATGGGCTTCTAAAACTCACAAAGCAGAGATCATTCCCATTTCTGCTGCATGAATATCCTTAATGACGGGACAAAATAAATAATTTTGTTAGCAGGGGAGAACTGTGCAGTTCCCACTGACAGATGGGACTCCTGGTAGGTGATGAAATGCAGGCTGCAGCTCCCAGCCCAACGAGTCCTTTCCTCTGTGGTAGCTGTGGGTTCTGTGGGAATCAGCTCTTACAGAGCCAGAAAGGATGGCTCTTCAAATCTTGCAGTTCTCTGAGCAAAAGGGGAAGAAATGGTGCCAAACTTTGAGCAAAAGATTTCAGGTGTGAATACAGCAATACATGTGAACTGCACAACAAAAGGGAGGTTGCTGGAGTCTCTCTGCTTCACCAGAATAAATTAGGCTTTTTCTTGGTTGAGGATATTTTTCCATGCCAAGAAACATTCCCCCTTACTTTTTGCCAGGCTCTACTGCTTTGGTATTCCAGTTTTATTTACAAAGTGTTTCAATAAAGAAACCTGGAGCAAGAGCATTCATGAGCAGGTTGGATTTCAATTGAAATGCTGGTGGGAGACAAGAACAGCAAGCTTCACCCTGAGCTGCACAAATCAGTGGAGTGTCCACTGTGGGCATGAGCAAATGTCAGATCTGACTGGGGGAAGAGGGAAAGGGATGTAACCACATGCATGGGGAAGGACACCCACAGTCTGGAAACTGGATGGAGGATGGATGGATGGATGGATGGTCCTGACCACACTGCTGCCATCAGAAGGACTTCAGCACCGTGTCAGACTCAGTGCTGAGGATATTGTCATCGCTCCTTCCTTTCCTGTGCCCACCTGCATTTCATCACCTGCTGCAGATGAACTGGGGCACTGCCTTGCTGGGAAAAGCTCAGGGCCCAGCCGTGCCACCTGCAGGGACACCCTTCCTTGGGGTGGTTCCCAGCCCCATGCACCCCAAACCTCTGGCCCCTCTTACAGGAGCTGAATTCTGAGGGGGCTGACAAACCTGGAAGATCATTTTAAACCACAATCACTTCAAATTCAGCCTGTGACCTCCTTGGCAGGATCTCCCTTCAGCACAGCAGCCCCAAACAGGAGCTGACAGTGCTTGGCAACCTTTTGAACCAGCACTCAGGTCCCCTGGGTACTGAGGGGAGGGTTTTTCTCAGCAGCATGCAAGCTCCCTGGCTCTGACAGCCCTGCTCTTGGGCTGCCTGGGAGGGGACCAGCATCCCCATCCCCTGCATTCAGTGGTGTGAAAGGTCACTGGGGAAGGTGCACTTGTCACCAGGAATAAACTGCAATGCACGAGCTGTGTCACGTCTTCTCTCTGGGAGGACGGAGCCAGCTGAAGTCAGAGAAAATCTTCCCTGATGCCAGTGGGGTTTGGATCTGTCCTGGAGCAGCAGAAATGCCAAGCTGCAAGGAGTGAAAGCTCTCCTAAATGGCAGGGGTTATCAGCTGGCACAGAAGGAGCCCCAGGAGACAGCCAGGGCAGGTGTCCCTTCACACTGAGGTGCCCACCAGTGCAGCCCAAATATCTCCTTATCAAATAACCCCATTACCATAAAGCTTGGGCAATGCCAGCTTCCCAGTCAGGCTAAATAAATTCCTTCTCTTTGCTTCCCCTGACACCACATCTTATCCAGAGCTATTCTGAGACAAGAGCCACCAGCAGAACAGGAAGAATTGTGTTTGAGGGTCCAGCTCAGGAGAGCATGGCTGATCCCCTGTGCTCCTGAAGTGCTAAAGTTTCCCAGATGAACCTAATAGTTTTCCACATTTCACTACCTTTATCTATCAGAATGATCTTAGAGAAGATTTTATTCCTCTCTGCAGTGGGTAGCAAACCAGAAGCAAAACTAAAGCAAAGATGGCCCACATGGAAGAGAAGCAAACCTCACTTGATCTGCTGGGAGGTTGAAACCAGGGCTAGCCAGCACCAATGTCTTACCTGGTTTTCCTGGCTCAGCAATGTCCTAGGAACACGATCAAGGCTCACAGAGCCCCTGATGAGATGTTCTGCAGGGGAAAAGATCGTGTCCTGCCACACTCTGCTTGAATCCCAGGAGAAAGCAGCAGAGCCCAGGGGATTGATCAGCCAGGCCAGCCGCTGAGCTGCAGTGCTGGCAGGCAGAGGCTGACACAGGCAGGGGTGTCACCACATAAAGGGCTGTGGAGCCCATGTCCAGCCCCTCTGCTCCTCCCTGAAATGTGGGTCAAGCCACAAGGTGACAGCCAGTGCTAAGGGAGCCATCCCTGCCCACCAAGGTGCTTCCAGCATTGTATCAAAAACTAAAGCCAAGCAATAAAAATTAAAAGAGAAGTAATACGGATCATAAAACCCAAGCACAAGACTAAAAAGTCCCTGGACACTGATGTATCATTAAGACAGGACATGGAACTCCCCTCACAGCACCACCAGGTTTCCATTCCATGAGAAATTATCCCAGTGTCTGATTATTGTTTTGTCAAAGATGGGTCAGGCTTTCGTCACCTGGCCCTCCAGTGCTGAGGAAAAAAGGTGTTGGAAAGGCTTGGGACTTGTCTGTCACCCTGTACACCACTTCTTGTGCCTCACCCACCCACTGGGCTTTGTGGCTGGGAGTTCAGTGCCTGGAGCCAACAGCTGCACACACCCTGGTCAGGAAGGATGCTATGGGGATTCACTAAACAGATCCAAAGAACCATGGAATGTTTTGGGCTGAAAAGAAGCTATTAAAGGCCATTTAGTCGAGCCCCCTGCCCATGGGCAGGGTCACCTTCCACCAGAACTGAGTGCTCCAAGTCCTGTCCAGCATGGCCACAGATGGGGCATCCACTGCCTCTCTGATAACTGGTAATTAAAACAACTGACCCCAGCCTAACAAGGCTGCTGGGTTAAGCTCTGATTGAAAACCCCACTATTTTGCTAGAAGTTCTCCTTCACCCAATCTTGCGCTAGCTGGTAACTCACAGGCATCCTCCCCCATCCCAATATCCCATTTTTTTTCCACTACAGAAGATCCCATTGAAACAGCAGCCCCAGCACCAGAAATTTTATGGGGGCAGAAGTCCAGATTTAACTGTTTTGGATGCAAAGCTGAGGTTTTAATCACCTCTGGTAACTGTAAAAAGAAAAAAAAAAATTGGGAAACTCGCTGCCCCACAACCACTGCCCATCACCTCCATAGCCCGGCTGGCCCATTAACATCCCCTTCTTCTTGTAAATATTGCCTGAGCACTCCTGCCTGCCCTCCTGCCCTCAATTAACCACGGCCTGGGGGAGAAGCAGGTAAGAAAGTACTCAAATTTAACTGGTGAAAGCAGAGCTCAGTGAGACAAGCATGGGCAGAGGGAATGGGCAAGGGCAGGACAGCAGAGCCCCTCAGGCCCAAACACCCTTGCCCAGCTGTCCTCATCTCCCAACACTTCATCAGATTTGAGGAAAGTCTGTATGCCACAAGGTTTGGTTCTCTGCTCTGAAGCAGGTTATCCTTGCAAACACTACCTTCCCTCTGCTCAATCCCAGACCCATCAGGCCTCTCCCACCAATTCCGAGGGGGTGGATGTCCCACCAGCCACTCACATCTCATGACACAAGGCAGAGGCTGAGCCCACACAAGCTCTGCAGCTCCCAAATCCCACGGAAGCCTTGGAGACCACTGCAGCATCTCAGAAGCAGCCATGGAAGGAAACCTCTGGAAGGGCCAGACTGGATGGAGACTTGGAGCAACCTGGTCTGGTGGATGTGTCCCTGTCCATGGCAGAGGGTCTGGAACGAGATGAGCTTTAAGGTCCTTTGCAACCTAAACCATAAACCATTCTGTGACTCTACAATAAATATCTCTGGCTCCAAACAGCACCTCCAGCATCCATGGGGATGCCAGAAACACAACTGGTACCTTCAGCAGGGTACCCAGCTCCCAGTTCCAGCTGCAAGGAGCTACAGGTCACCAACAGAGCAGCCCCGGCCCTACACAAAGGTGGTTTTTCTGGAACAAAAGCAAAGGCCACAGAAATAGGTTGATTTTTTTCTCTCTTTTTCCTGAGATATGACTAAACTCCGGGAGCAGGTAGTGCCTGGGCATCCTGCAAGCATCCTGCAAGCAGTGCTTTCAACATGAAGGAACAAAAGGCTGCGGTGGGGAGGAGAATGGTGGGAAACCTTGCGGGCTCCCGAGATTCATTTGAGACCTGGTGTTTGCAGCACAGGCTGTATTTCATCTTTTCATAAGTAAGTCTTACCAGGAAACATTACAAAAAAGGGGGCATTTCAAGGCAGAAAAGTTGGTCGCCAAACGTCATTTTATTTTATTTTTTAAACCCTTTGTTAGCAACTCTTCTGGGGAGCAAATCCAGCAGAGGCAATACAGTGCAGCGTGCACTCCTAAATTAGTTTCCAGGCACTTGGGATGCTTTATTATTCATTTCCTCCAAATATTAGGTAATGCCTTTCACCCCTTTCAAAGTCTATATGAGGGGTCTTTGATGCATTGTGGGACTTGAAAGTTTCAGGTCTAAAGAAGCATTTCTTTTAAGTCCTCCCTTTTATCAAGCATATTCTGTTCTGTTCGCTATAATGCACACAATGGCATGAGAGTCTTGACCTGCTTCATGTCTGATGAGTTGAAATCTCAGATGCATAGGATAAAACAGCCATTCCTAGCAATACAGCTTAAACACTTAGGGCTCTATTCAGGCAAATATTACCCAGGGGTCTGCCACGCCACTGAAAAGCTGCAGAAATTGGCTCCGTAGACGGCTGACCAATTCAGCAGTGAGAAATGACCCCGCCACATTAACTCCCCTTTTCATTTCACCCTGGGCGAGCCGGGGTCTGGAGGTAAGCGCAGCAGAAGGCGAGAGCCGGCTGAAGCCAGATTCATTTTCTTTATATAAAGTATTTTTGTGTGCGTGTGTGACCATGAATGTCATTATGCGGATCTGCAAAAGAAGGAAAGTAATGACATTAGGGCACAGGCGCAGGAATCAGGGAGGTTTTTGTCTTACAGTGACACCGGAGCGCTGTCACGTCTTCTGGACAAGCAGAATTTGCAGGCTTTAAAACACTGCAGATGTCTTAGAAAAGCAGGTCTCTGCCTCTGCTGCAGGCAGGTGGACTTTGCTGGGTCACTTTACACCACCCAGCATCAGTCTCCTCCATGTGTTAACCAGAATTGTTCCACAATCATTTACCCTGTTCCATAATAATTTACCCTTTCTGTAGGTTTTTTTCGCCCTGTTTTTCCTTCTTCATTCTGCAAGCTCACTTAAGAGATGGCTCCTGTCCAACAATACACTGCAGCCAGGGCAGGGATGCAAAGTAAAACTTGCTGTTGCAAAAGCAAATATATTTTGGTACAAAATACCATGGTTTTGTCCTTTAGACAGTTGCACCGACACGTTTTTACAGAAGTACCAGGTGGCTATTTTAGGATATTAATCTCCTCTTGTCAATCTCCTCTTGACAGGTTAGAACTATGAAAAAAATTTTAAAAGGCAATCTGGAAATGCAGGGGTAAAATTCAATGTACGAGCTGGAGAGTTCCTAAATGCACTGAAGATGCTGGAATTTTATACCCTAGGAGCAAAAGATGCCTCTAGAACAAGTCAGAAAACAAGTGTTCAGACTATATGGGAAGATATTTGTAAAGAGACAGGCCCTGTTTTTCTGACTCCTCTTGCTACACCCTGGTATGACCTGCAATCCCACCCTGTCAGCCTGAGACCAGCCCTGATAACCCCAATATTTCACTGGTAAAAACATTTCTTAAGCTATATAAAAAGGAAGAAGTTCATCTTGCATGAGTAAAACCCAGATATGTCTTTCCTGATACTGGCAAAACATCCAGCAACACCTCCTGTAAAATGGGAATACATGCATCTGCAGGCTCTGGCCCTGGTGAGTGTGATTTTAGGATTAGCTCTAAAATCAAATCAGATCCACAAGGATATGATCTCCCAACCCACCCACCCCCTCCAGGATGCTGCAGACCTGGAGAGCACAAGCCTGATTTTTGAAGGATGCTGAGCATCCCTCTCACAGCTGGCGTGGCAGTAGCAGCAACAGGTAACAAAAATAATATGATAAAGACCGGACAGGGCTTTGAGCTACCTGGTGTAGGTGAAGATGCCCCTGCTTATTGCAGGGAGGTTGGACAAGATGTCTTTTAAATGTCTCTTCTGACCCAAAGCTATTCTATTCTATTCTATTCTATTCTATTCTATTCTATTCTATTCTATTCTATTCTATTCTATTCTATTCTATTCTATTCCCTCACATTACCCACCTGGCTAGGAGGCTTTTTAGGAGCCCTCTGAAGCATCCTTACTAAAATACCATCAGGACATACATGGTTTGTGCCCCACATGTTTGTACAGTGCTGACATGTATGTACAGCTGACAAGTCCTTGCTGTGCATGCTACAAATCCCCTGAGCCAGTAAGAAAACTCAAACCATGTGGAGATTTATCAGTTTGCAGGTGAAAATCCTTTCAGTCAAGACAACAGTTCTATTCCTTTTGAGGTAAATGAAGAGTTTTTGCTTGGGGACCCTGTCAGGAGCAGAAGGCAGCATGAGGATGGGACCCATCACTCACCAGTCAGCAGAAAGATGCTGACGGGGGTGTCTGCACAAATTTTTAAGGAGCCTGAAACAGCTCCTTTGAGAGAGGGAGACTGAAGAAAAGAGGCAAAACTGCCGGAGAAACAAAATCTATTTGTAAACCCCAGGCAGAGTTGACACAAGGCAGCTGGCACAGGAGTGCAGAGATGATAATGGAGCCTGATGGACAGTTCAGAGGATTATCAGATACCCTCCAACTCAAATATGCTGAGGAACCAATTATTTAATGCTAAAGACAGCGCAAACAGATGCTTAATAAGCTGGATCACTTCAGGATTGTTGGAGCTCAAGGGGCCAAACCCCCACTGGTGTAAGTCTGGAAAGCCAGCATGATGAAATACACAATGCTTCAGATGCACACAGGCCCTCCCACTTATCCCCATCTCTGCCAGGAGACTGGGGGGCATGGAGGGGAAACAGCTGGAATTTGGGAGCAGATGGGTGCAAGAGGGCTGCATGGGGAACACGTTCACCACCCCAGGCTGACACCACTCAGCTCTGCAGTAGCCTTGCTGGCTGCCCTGTCTAGAGGAGAAGGGGCAGCTGTTCTCAGGAACAGTCTGGGTTTTTCTTCTAGCTGATTGCAGAGAGGCAGCAGGGAAGCCGTAGGAGGTGTGGGAGACAGAAAGGAGTTTAGTCTGTGCTCCAGGCAATGATTAGAGCCCGTTTTGGAGTCAGGGATGATTCCTGTGAACAAAGCACCCCTTCTCAAGCTCTTCTGCTGGCAGGGGTGTTGGGGGAAAACGGGGCCTCAGCTCCCTCCCTGCCTGCCTTGTCAGGAGGTGACCCTGCAGACACACCATCCCCTCACCTGGGCTGCTCCTGCAGCCAGAGAAGAGGGACAGACTTCTGCTCATCCTCGCATGCTGCCCAAACTAGATCTGATGTAACACGGGATAAAAACATCTCCACTAACTATAAAGGGCCCCTGCATTTTTTAATTTCTAAAGATTGCTTCCTGAAACCTCATTGTGTAAGTTTCTCCCTTCATCTGCACTCAAACTGTACTATAGCAGCTGAGGTGTGTCCTAAAAATCTGCATTTCCCAGTGATCCAACCTCCACTAGCACTTTTCTTGTAGTCCAGGCTACAGCAGAGGTCAAGAATAGGTGTAAGAAAGAAATTTTTTATGATGAGGATGGTGAGGCCCTGGCCCAGGGTGCCCAGAGCAGCTGTGGCTGCCCCTGGATCCCTGGAAGTGACCAAGGCCAGGCTGGATGGGGCTTGGAGCAACCTGGGATGGTGGAAGGTGTCCCTGCTCATTGCAGGGAGTTGGTATTGAAATGAGCTTTAAAAGGCCTTCCCTACCCAAACCACAGTTCTACAATTCTGTGACAGCTCAGCACCCAGATGCTCCTCAGCATCCATCACACATGTACAGAGGAAAGACAAGGGAATTTTGTCCCTGAGGGATGGGAACCTGCAGGGACTCACAGCATGGCTCTGCTGAGAGTTTGGCCAGTGTAAACCAGGAAGTTCTCACAAGAAGATGGTGGAAAAAACCCCAGCCTCCCATCTGGCACAATGTAAAATACCTCAGTTCAAAAACATCAGCTCAGGGTCTGGCTCTGGCATATCTGAACTAGCTCAGATGATAAAAAAAGGATTCTCCTTTCTTCCTGTTCAAGACCTTTAGGCAAACATCCAAGTCACAGCCTCCTGTGTGACAGCTGCAGAAAACAGGTCTGGAGAGGACCTTGAAATGCCACCCAGATCGCAGCCCTGTGACTGGGTCTGGACGGGGCCAAGCACAACAACAGCCAAAAGCACTCCAAGCATTAACAAATATTGTTGCTTGGTGCACTCCTCTGCAGCTGCCAGCGTATCTGCTGCCTGCTCCTTCCAGCACTCAGCACTGAGAACACACATATTGATGAGAGCATCTTCCACGGATTTACAGGAAGAGCAATTAGAGGTTTGGTCGTTGATGACAGCAGAGAATGGTGGCGGTGGTGGTGGTAAAGATGATTTGTGCTGATCCATTAACACAGAAAACTACCTCCTCTCCCACAGGAAATCTCAATAACTGAAGGGCAGATCAGAACCCCAAGACCCCAGAAAGGTATCAGGACAACCACAGAGTTCTCCCCAGTCTGCATCCTGCTTGCCAGCTCTCCCCACAGAGCTCACTCCACTGTGTACTCACCAGTACCCTTGGTTTTGCTTCAAAATGGTGATGCTCCTTTCGCTCCTCTGACCATTTCCTAGGGAAAAACAGAGAGAAAAAACACAAAACAAAACCCCTCATCAGATCCAGGACTGATTATGTGGTTAAGAGGGGCCAGCTCTGGAGAAGCCTCTGCCAGGACAATGAGAAAACACGGAAACAGGCCTGTTCCTGCTCTCCCACCACACGTGTTCCCAGGGTCAGCTCCTCTGCTCATCAGCCTTCCCTGTACCACAACATCACCTAGCAACACCATGCCATGGAGGTGCAAGCCCACCCCATCCTCCCCCTGTATCACATCTCCAGTGACAGCTGGGAGATGAACGCCCCAGGAATGGATCTGGGCTGCTTCACCCATCCCTCCCCCAGATCAACATTACACTTTGGGCCCTCAGGATTATCAGCTCATTCCCACATCCACAGTACAGTCACCAGTGGCAGCTCAGTAGTACCTGCAGAGCAAATCCACAACAAATCTATACTCCACCAGTTCTGGGGTACAGAGACAGAAGGTGTTTGATCAACTTCCTCCCAACTCTGCCCATGAAAGTTCCCTGCCTCTCTTAGCTTGGGAAAACCTTGGCAGAAATGGAGCTCTACAGAAGCTCCAGGCCACCACTTGAACTTCCAAATGATGGAGAGAGGGGGCTTGCATTTGCAGAAGGTGACACCTCCATGTGGAGGCCCAGCAGCTTGGCTGGGCTCAGGGCTGATGAAGGAGATTGGCAGAAGGATGTTTTGGGGTGCTTTACCCCACTTCAGAATAACCTAAAGGTGTGAGACCCCCACTAGCAGGTAGCCACCACATCAACAGGGCCCTCTAGGACAATTTGGAGGGCTGACTCAGGCCTTCTCCTGGGTGAGGACAGGGAGGAAGACCATTGTGGCTATTACAACATTGGGAATACAATGCAGTAGTGCTCAGCTGGAAAATGCTCCTGTGGCTCAGCAGTCAGATGGAAGTGCACTGTTTGCATGCCAAAGAAGCCATAAGCTGGGGTATTTTCCCTAAAATGGCACCACCAGCTCACATCTGTCCTTGAACCTGGGTTTGTACCTGAGTCCTGGCCAGGGTCAAGAGGATCCCTCCTACTCATGGAAGCTGCAAATGAAACAGGATCTCTCTGCCAAAGCTTAGTGGTGTACAAAGTGAGGAACAGCCACCCATTGTGTGCAGTCTCTCTATTACAGAATCACAGAACCACACCAGGTTTGGAAGAGACCTTCAAGATCATCGAGTCCAACCCGTTCCCTGACACCTCAACTAAGCAATGGCATCAAGTGCCACATCCAATCTTTGATGAGCAAGGAGACATTTGTTATCATGGGACAGCTGGAGATGGAGACAATGCCTTCTCTCTCCCCAAGAGGCTCCTGACTGAATCAATCACCCAAGCATCTCTTTTTCTTCTCCAGGCAGCCCTCGAATGGGTTTACTAGTGCAGGGTCCACCAGCACCATTTCCCATTACTCATGACACAAGGAAGCAAATGGGATTCCTCTCCCAGCTTTTACAAAGAGCCAATGATCTCGATTCAGCCTTTATGAGATTCTCATTATTTTCATGGGGAAGTGCCAACATTTTCCAAGCCAGGCTGACACCTGGATGTCAGGATGGAGAAACCAGCAGGCTCTGATCACCCTACCCAACCTACTGCACTGGTAAATTACTGCTCTGCACAAACACTCAAGGAACAGAGCAAAACCATGAAGGGTAGCCTTTGTGATAGCCCCTAATTCTCCTCCTCACGTGTCTACAACCACCAGCCTGAGGACATTTAGGCAGTCTGAGGACATCCATGGAGCACATGCGAGTGGTGAGGCATGGAGTGGCTACAGACCACCACAATCAGCCCTGAGAACTTCCCTGCAGCCAGTGAGTCCATGTGCTTTCCAGAGCATCCAGCTGCTGTAACCCTCCAGCAGGACCTCCTTCCTTAGCCAGGGCCCTGTTCAGTTCATTAACCCACAAGGAGCCACCTCTGTCCTGGACTAATGGATTGTTTGCCACTCAACAGCCAAAAGTGACCAACAACAGGCAAATAGCTTAAAGCAGGTCAACATGCCCACATTTGGCCAGCAACATCATCTTTGTTTAGGGCAAAATTCACAGTGTAGGCTGCAAAAACCCTGCAATGAATCCTGGCTTCATGGCAGAGCTCCTGAGCTCTGCTTGGCTCGACACAAAACCTCCCCCAGCACCAGGGCAGGGGCTGGCACCACGTTTCCCCTGAGAAATGTTGGGTTTCAGCTCTAAATTCTGCCTAAAGCCTCCTTCTCCCCACAGGTCCTTCACTGCAGCTGCTCCCCAGAGGAAGGGGAGCTCAGCTTGCAAAGCAACACTCTGTTGTGGGCAGGTGAGGTTGGTGTCTTCTCACAAACATCAGGACAAGGGGGAATGGCCTCAAGGTGAGCCAGGGCAGGATGAGACGGGATATGAGGAGAGATTCCTTCAAAGAATGGGCTGTCCAGCCACGGCACAGGCTGCCCAGGGCAGTGGTGGAGTCCTCATCCCTGGAGGGATTTAAAACCCATATGCACATGGCACCTGGGGACAGGGGTCAGTGGTGGCCTTGGCAGAGATGGGGGCATGGTTGGACTCTTGGAGGTTGGATGCTCTTGGAGCATTTGTCCAACTTAAAAGATTTGGTGATTCTATGATTCCACCTAAAACAATTCAAATCACTGTTTGAGGCACAGAATAATTCTCATGGGGCAATAAATGGGAGTTCCTGGGCTAAGAAAAGGCTGCACCTGAATCACAGTTTCATCAACCTCCAAGAAGAAAAATGGCTGTGAATAAACACTTATGATCCACCCTCTGAACCAGAAGATGCCCTGGTGCTCTTGCAGCAGTTTCCAAAATAGGATGGGCATTGCTGAGGGCAGCCCAGGCTTCATTCTTCCGTTCCCAAAACGCACGTGAGATGAGAAGCTGCAAATCAACCAGGCTTGCCTGTGGCTTCCTCTTCAGCCACAAGGTCCCTTTTAGCTTCTTGGGGTGGTTTGCAGAATGACTCAAACGTGCCCTCCTGCAGATGCCATTCAGATTCCTAACTACCCTCCCTGAATACATCACTGATGTGCCACGTCAGCTCGCTCACGGGGCTCTTCCTCTCACCATGTACTTATGATCCACCCTCTGAACCAGAAGATGCCCTGGTGCTCTTGCAGCAGTTTCCAAAATAGGATGGGCATTGCTGAGGGCAGCCCAGGCTTCATTCTCCTTTCCCAAAACGCACGTGCGATGAGAAGCTACAAATCAACCAGGCTTGCCTGTGGCTTCCCCTTCAGCCACAAGGTCCCTTTTAGCTTCTTGGGGTGGTTTGCAGAATGACTCAAACGTGCCCTCCTGCAGATGCCATTCAGATTCCTAACTACCCTCCCTGAATACATCACTGATGTGCCACGTCAGCTCGCTCACGGGGCTCTTCCTCTCACCATGTGTCCCCAGCAGTGGAGCTTCTGCCCCTCTTCAGCACACTGACCTCCCCATCACCTGGCTGGGCTGAGCTGCTGGGCTGGGAGAGACGATTCCCAAATATACTGGTGATGTGGAATGCTTGCCCTGCCCTTGAGGTTAAGCCCACATGAAGAAGCAGCCTTTATCACACAATCACAGGGCACTTTGGGCTGGAAGGGACCTTCACAGGCCATCTACTGTTAAGTTAAGTCCCCATCTTTCTTCTAAGTCTTCTTTAGGCCCTGGCAGGGGCTCTCAGGTGTCCCTGGAGCCTTCTCTTGTGCAGGGGAGCAGCCCCAGCTGTGCCAGGCTGGCTCCAGAGCAGAGGGGCTCCAGCCCCTGGAGCATCTCTGGACATTCCAACAGGTCCACGTCCATGCTGAGGACACCAGAGATTTCTCCAGGGAACATCCCTCACATATTTCCAGTGGCCTTCCAAGGCTGCCATGCATGCTCTAGCCCTGACCAGCCAGCAGCTGGAATTTATGTCACCTGAAGCACAGGATTGCCCTGGACTGACAGCCAGCACAGACCATGGGCATGCCCTCCTCAGCGTCCAGGCCAGGAGGGGATCCCAGGAACAGCCTGATAAACCCACACCAGTCCCTGGCATACCATGTAGGGTTCAGCCCCAGCTAAGGCATTTCAGGGGAGTGCCCACACAAATCCTGACTTTAGTTGCCTTAATGCAGGTTCTCATTGTTACACTGCACTCCCTAAGGTATCCCAGACCCATGCTTGGCCTTGCCAGGCAAAACCCTGGAGCTGCAACCCTCCTGAGTGGCAGATGGAGACTAAGCAATGTGTCCTAGGGTAGAAATGGACACTTCTGGCCAGCAGCTGAATTGTGGCTACACGTGTGGTGGCTGCCCCAGCTCTTACTGCAGCCCATGGGGATGCAGTTGGCACCATTTTGGGTGTTTGGTGAGCCATTCAGTTACTCAAACTTCAGTATCTCTTCTGGGGTGTGAAACACCCTCCAGACTCCACTGGCCAAACATCCACTGACCCTAAAAGGAGACTGAGCACCAAGTTAATATTTTTATCTGCCACTGCAGCCTACCTCCAGCTCCTGGTCTAAGTTTCAACTGCTCCTAAATAAAACCTATTTGCATGGGATGGGGATGCCCTGCAGCTCTGCACTCTCAGACCCCTGCTGTGATGAGCAGCACAATCCTGGCACATCCACACTTCCAGGACAGTTCCAGTGCTTGTGCATAATAGGACTGAAACAAGTAAATTTGACAAAGAAAGGAGAAAGAGCAACTGATATGCAAATCCATGTCATAAATCATTCACCAAATCTGTTCTGCAGTTTTGAAATAATCTTGGAGGTTGCTTCCCAACTGCTGTTTGCAAACCCTCTGTTAATCTGGGAAGCAGATGCTTCTACAGTAGACTGTATTACAGCATCTTCAAGAAATCCCCATCAAATGTTACTTTAAAATGCCCATGACTTTTGCAATCAGTTGTTTTTAAATCTTCTTGGCATATCTGAAAACCAAACATCATTAAAACAAGCCTTTGCTGTGATTCAGCTGTAATGGGTCCAAGCCTGGGGAAGAGCTCATCTCACATCTCCTTTCATACCCAGGTGACACTCAAATTCCTCCCACAGGCCTCTGCCCATTCCCTTCACATGCTCTAAAGAGTCTTTGACTTCCACAGACTCTTCCTGAGCTTCACTGAAAGCCTTTGTTGCCTCAAACAGGGCAGTGCCCTGGAGATGCCCTCTAGAGTCACAGGAGCCAAGTCACCCACGCCCCTGCAGAAAATCCCACATGGAAAACATGCTCTGAAAAAGCATTTCTACCATGCCCTGGCACACATGGACATTTCATTGCCTAGGAGAGTGTTTGGGATTATTGCTGCTGGGTTTTTTTTAATTGCCAGGGTCTGTTTCTTCCAGAAAAAAAAAAAAACCTGTCCTGAGACAGATCATCCCTCCCAGCTCGGAAAGAACTGAGTGTGTGGATCGTGCTCAGAAGGAGTGACCTGGCTGCATCTTTGGGCTGACATCCTTTCCAGTCTCCAATGCCCAGTTTTCCCCTTCCTGTGTGAAAATGGAAACAGCAGCATCAGCTGTGGTTGGAAAGGTGATTTTGAAATCCACAGGTGAGAAGTGTAGGTAAGACAGCAACACACCCATCTAGAAATGGGGAGAGAGGGTAAGGCAGCAAAGGGGGGGAAAATCCCACATAATAAATAATACTCCACAAATTACATAAAATGAATGCATTAAAAAACCAATCCTCCAAGAAGCAGCTGCTTCATTCTTTGCTGTTGATAGGATCAATATAAGAGAGGAAATTACCACCTTGTGCTCTGCAACACATCACACCGACTTTCCTTTACAGACCCTAATGCTCCTGATTGCAGTGTCAATTTAAAATTTACCATAAAATGCAGAATCTCAAAAACTTTACAATCTCAATCACACTCAGCCAGTGTTTTCACCCAAATCACATGCACAGGCACCCTCTTTGCTCTCCAAGGCAGACACACATCAACGTGCTGCTGACAGCAGAAGGGAGAGCAGGGCAGGGCACCACAGCTGGGATCTGCCTGTCCTGGGCAGCCTGGATGCAAAGAGAAGGAATCAGGTCGGAAAACAAGATGGAAAATATACCCTCAGATCTCTGTGAGACAGCTCATCCCATGCCCAGCAGGATGAAGGGTGGCCAGAGCCACAGTTTATGATGAAGGTGCTGAGGCCCTGGCCCAGGGTGCCCAGAGCAGCTGTGGCTGCCCCTGGATCCCTGGCAGTGCCCAAGGCCAGGCTGGATGGGGCTTGGAGCAGCCTGGGACAGTGGAAGGTGTCCCTGCCCATGGCAGGGGGATGGAATCAGATGGCCTCTAAAGGTCCCTTCCAACCCAAACCAAACTATGATTATATAACCAAATACAACATGATCTGAGGTGCAGCAGCTGAGGCACCCTGAGCACGCTGCCATCGAGGTGGCACCGGCACCCCATGATGCTGAGCCAACCTCCTTGCACTGGGACATGCTTAAAACATAGCTTGTTCATGCCCTTTGGAAGGCTCTGATGGAACACCCCAAGCCATTTCCCTAATCCTGGTGTCCTTCAGACATGTAAGCCCATGCAGCTCCTACAGAGAAGATGCTGTGAGTTTTTAACACAGGGAAGGAGCACGCAGCTATGCCCGTGCCATGAGCTGACCACTTGCTTTTGCAGCATGGGTTGCACTCAAGGGCTGACAAGGCTAAAAACTAATTAGGCTCCTAATTTTGCCTCCTACATAAATCTAAGTACTTTTGGTGTTGTCACTATGACAGAAAACCCATTTCTCTGCAGGGCACAAAGGATTTTGGATGAAGCATAAGAAAAAGATGCATATTTCAAGATGCCCTTCCCCAGGAGCCATAAAACTCTACTCACTGTCTGCAGTCTGCATGCACCCTGTAAGCTTTGGCTTAAAATTCTCCCTCAGCTCAAAAATTACAGGATATATTTGGGGAGAAAAGTAATTTTTGCAATCAGCTGCTTGCCTCTGTGACTGACTGAAAGTGGGACCACACAGATGCTTAAAGATACAGCAAGGGTTAAACTTTGAGAGAGGACAGGCAGGACTTGGGGATGAAGTAGTTGATCAAAGGGTGGCTCAGAAGTTATTTTAAAATAAACCAGAAAGTAGAACTTCCCAGTGGTTGCCACTGTAATTACAATGCAGACAACAGAGCCGTGGTGCTGTTAAGGTTACTGGATTTTCCTAGCAGCTGTGTTTAATTTACTTAAAGCATGCAGTGCCATCAGGTCAGATCCCATTAGCAGACTCTCTCCAGAGTGCTGCAAGAGCCCGGCCAGCCTAGCACCAGAGAAATGCTGAGGGCAAAACACAAGTGTAAACTATCCCTGGAGAAGTAAGACACCAGCATGGTGCACTGTCCTCCTCCTTGGCTGCAGCAGAAGCTGGTGGCTCAGTCCTTGCTGCTCATCCAAGGACCTGTCCCCTGTCTCTTTGCTCCCACCATAAGCCATCTACTGCCCATCTATCTTCTCCCAAGATAGAAAATACCTTGACTGGCTGTGACAGAGAAGGATCTGGGATCAAGCATTTAGGGAAGTCCTTTGAGTGTGTTTTTGCTACACCCAGGTTCTCTGAGTCTCCTACAACTGCACAATGTCTCACCTGGATCCCTCTGCTCCCCAAGCATCCCCCTGACTTCCATGCTGCCTTAGAGAGAAGACCCACGTGTCCTGAGTCATGCTCAGAGTCCACCTCAGAGATGGGAGCTTGATGGATTCGTGAGTCAGGATTTCCCCCTGGAGCTTTGTTCACACATATATAATTCAGGACCACACAATTCATCAGGAGTTTTTCCAAAACACAACTGCAAAAATTACAACGTCCTTGTCAGGGAAAAAAAACCTTCTGGAGGTACTTTTCTCTTTCATTTTTGTTGTTGTTGTTCTTTTTTGTTCTTTTAACACTGGCTCAGCCCTCTCTCTGCCAAACGGAGCATCAGGGTTTCATCCACTGTTTGTGGCCCCTGCCAGCTCAATTCCCTTTCTAAAATTAGCATCCTGAGAGATGTAATTGCTAGAACAGGAGGTGTTAGGTCATATTTCGGTCCCTGCACATCAGGCTAAGTGCTTCTGCTGCCACCTACAACCACCTCAGAGTCTGAATCTCAAACGTGTCCTGCTCCGCTGAGCCCAGCAGAGTGATGCAGCTTTCATGGGTGATGATGCCAAAAAAAGAGAACTGAAGACAAGGATGGATAATACACCACAGGCTCTCATCTGCTCATGACCCCCATGTATAGTCATTCCTACAGAGAATGGGCAAATAAAGTAAAATAAAACACTAGAAAATACAAGAAAAGGAGTTTCCCACATAAACTGTGACTGCCCCATCCCTGGAAGTGTCCAAGGCCAGGCAGGATTGAGTTTGGAGCAACCTGGGATAGTAGAAGGTGTCCTGCCCATGGCACGGGGTGGAATTAGAAAATCTTTAAGGTCTCTCCCATTCCAAATCATTCTGTGATTCTATGACTCTAGAACAGAATAGAATAGAACAGAGCAAAAATAAAATAATAAAATAAAATAATCCTAAGTAAAACACCACGGATAATAAGAAAAAATGTGAAGGAATGGGTTTGTTTATGGGAAATCTGAAAACATCTGACCAAGCTGCACGACCCTCATTGTCATCAGAACCCCTCCTGAAATCAGCATCTCCTGCCACTGGGGGCAAGAAACCCCAGCCTGGCCCTGGAGTCCTTGGAGCAGTTTAAGATTATTCTTCCAACATAAAACTCCAACATAAACTCATCCCTCATGTCTTAGAGAGGTGTGTGACTTATTTGCATAATAAATGACAAGGCAGGAATATAGATTTGTGTCAGATCACCCTCCCTTCCCTTTGAAAGAAATCTATTTATTCTGACTGAATCATCTCTTCTCCAAATAAATGGTGTTTGTAGTCAGTTTAGCTGGCACGATACGCATTCTTTTGCATGCCTGTAATGAATTTTCACAGCCAGAGCCCTAATCCAGTCTAGTCATGGAGGGTTTATCACGACCTCTTATTTTATTTCTGCCGGTAAATGGGAATTGCTTTCCTTATCACTATCTAGAAGCACCTGAGTGATTTTTGCTTCATATTTCCTATCCCACTGGAATTCAGGATGCAGCGTTATCTGATGCTGTACAATTGTCACTCATGTTAGCTGCCTTTTCATTTTAATTTGCTGTATTTATTGCTCTTCCTTTTTTTTCCTTTTCCAAAGGAGATTTTAGTTCAGATCTGAGTCCCTCCTTGCTTTTTTCCATCCTCCTGGTCAGATTTCTTGGGTGATCCTCAGGAAGAAAGGATCAAGGCTTGCCTTGCCTTCACCTGCCTGATGCCTTTGAGCAGCCTGGGATAGTGGAAGGTGTCCCTGCCCTTGGCAGGGTGTGGAAGAGATCAGGTCTGAGGTCCCTTCCAACCCAACCCATCCTCTGATGCCTCCCCTTGGCAGAGCACTGAACCCCTGGGCTTCCCCCAGACCATTTGGGGAAGCATAAAACTATGCAGTGACAAACAGGAATTACCCCTGATTTTGATTCCAAACAAATCCATGAGCGCAAGGGCTTGCTGACGTGATCCTATGGCTGCTGCAAGCAGGGAGCAGGCACACAGCTGAGAGCTCCAGAAAACTGGACCTGCTGCTGCTGGAAAGGCAAGAGAAGACCTGTAAATCCTGCAGATAACACTGTGATGGATCAGTAGTGGCAAGACATTAACCTTCACTCTTGAGGAGACACCCAAATGATAACACCTGTAGCCATGCCACTCCAGAGTTATCAGTCTTGTCACTCGTGAAGATAAATCTATCTGACCTGAGCCATCATCCTACGCCACTCTGGCTTCCTTGCTCAAAATCCTCATAGATACCAGCAGGGATCAGGAAAATCACACCTAATAATCAACTGAGAGTGTGCAACTATGCTCACATGGAAACAATTCCCTTCAGTATGTTAAAATAATTCCGCAGAGAAAGGGAAGAACACGGTAGGCTTGAAAGCTGGTCTGCAGGGAAAGTGCTACATGTCAGTGACAACTGTGGAAGGACAGAAAACAGCTACCAAAGCCTCGAGGAGCTGTCACGCACAGGAAAATGTAAGTTAATTAAAGCCACTTAAACAAATACATCTGGGACAGGGGCATGGGATGTAGGGAGGGAGAGTGAAGTGATATTAAAAGCTCAGACACATGGTGAATCCCAGACAGGAGGCAAGGAAACCTATTTGGCAGAATCCAGATGAGCCCCTAGCCCTGGAGCTGTGCCAGAGGGGGCTGTGAGAGCCCCCTCTGCCCCAGGGCTGTGGCTCACCTTTGGGAACAGCATTGTCCCACAGCCCCACAGGGAGGCACAGGCTCAGCAGATCCACCCCTCCTCTGGGAAACAGCACTCAGGCTCCACTGATGCTCTCCTGGACCAAACAGTGCTGGCTTGGAATTATAAATCCAACATTTCCCTTCCTAACGTCTTCCCTCCTGTCTGTACCACAACACTCAGCTGAAATGAGAACCATGGGCAAAGCATCCCTCTGGAGAAGTGTAAGGATGTAAATCCACCTCAAACACAACATCAGCACCAACATCAACTCCACCTTCCCTTGCTCCTTCTCTGAGCCCTCACAGCTGATTTGCCTCCTACTATGCTCAGAAAATGATGAGCACAGGTTGCTCACACCAGCCCTGCTAATATAAAACCACAAAAATAAAAATTTGGATAGGCTCTGTGTATTTTTTTATTGCAAGCAACTCCCCAAGAAACTCAGAATGTTGGTTCCTTATATATTCCTTTGGGCATTGATTCAGAAGTGGAAACAGAACACCTACACGAGGTTGGGTCATGATGGAGATGGTGAGCTGGCCTCTTGAGATATTCCTGCTCGGGAAGCAGGGCTGGCCAGCCTCAGCACGAGGCTGACAGGAAGGAAAACAGGAAAGCAAATCCATCTGCACACCATCAAGCCCCTGCTGCAGGATGACAGCCTGCAAGACTGCTGTCTGCAAGAAGAAGTCTTGCCATGGCACCAGCCCGACCCAGTTGGAGTGCAGAGAAACACAGATGGAGTGAGGAGGATCCAGGCTCCCAAAGCAGCTTAGCTTCCCACCCTCCCTTGACTGCTGGGATGGGGGTGATGCAGCAAACCCAACACCAACCCACGTGCTTCTCCAGGAAAGCCATGAAGCTGCTGGAAAATGGTGGTCTTGGTTAGCAGGGAGGAGTTACTGAAGGACCTGGGTCACACAGGACAGGGTCTGAGTCTCCTTCAGCCCTCAGCATATTTTCTAACTCCAAACCAGGCTCATGTACAGATCTACTGCAACCCTGGGTGAGATTAATTTATGAGAAGTCCCATGGCTCTAGAGACACCTGAGAGCCCCTGCCAGGGCCTGCAGGGGCTCCAGGAGAGCTGCCCAGGGACTGGGGACAAGGCCTGCAGGGACAGCACACAGGCCATGGCTGCCACTGCCAGAAGGCAGGCACAGATTTTGGGATGTTGGGCAGGAATTGCTGGCTGGGAGGGTGGGCAGGCCCTGGCCCAGGGTGCCCAGAGCAGCTGTGGCTGCCCCTGGATCCCTGGCAGTGCCCAAGGCCAGGCTGGATGGGGCTTGGAGCAGCCTGGGGCAGTGGAAGGTGTCCCTGGTGGCACTGGATGGGCTTTAAGGTCCCTTAAACACAAACCATTTTGCAATTCTAGGGCTCTGCAGACAGCATTGGATCCTTGTCTAATGCAGCCCAGGACCACAGCCCCCTGTCTGCCTGCAGCTCGGGGCAGGCAGCCAAGGCCCCCCACCCATGCCACAACCCCCTTCCCTCCCCAGGGTGACTTCCTTAACACAGCCCAGCTGCCTGCCCCCACCCAAAAAGGGCTGACAGATTTGTGCTGTCCCCTTAGGGTGGGGTAGGTACACTTATTTCCTCTTTGGAAAAAAAAAAGGAAAGAAAAAAGGAAAAAAAAATGCAATTAACCTTTTCCTCTCCTCGCAACTGGCAAGAAACTTCCCTGCCACAGGAATAGTTTGAGGACTAAGATATCTGTTCCCACAGCTGCACCAGTGCTATTCTGGCTTAGCTAAAATTAAAGAGCTGAAGTTGTACGTGGGCCTTCATGAAACTGTCACAGGCACCACAAGATTAGAGGGCTGGATGGTGACCTGGGAGGCCAAGGGCTATTCTCAGCTGCACCAAGGGATCCTCATGTGTGTCAGAACGTGTTTCTCCACCCCTCTTAAATAAGAATCCTGAAATGGTTTGGATTGAGGGGACCTTAATATCCAGTTCCAACCCCTTGCCAGGACCAGGGACACCTTCCACTGTCCCAGGCTGCTCCAAGCCCCATCCAGCCTGGCCTTGGGCACTGCCAGGGATCCAGGGGCAGCCACAGCTGCTCTGGGCACCCTGGGCCAGGGCCTCCCCACGCTCATCATAAAGACTTTCTTCATCATACCAAGTCTGCTTTTAATTTAAAACTATCAATGCCTGCCCTCTTACTACAGACCTACTAAAAACTCTGTCTGCATCTTTCTCCTAAACCCCCTTTAAGAAAGACCAACACATCTTGCCTGGTCACCTCCACCACCCACCCAAACATGACCCAGAGATCCAAGAGAACTAAAAAAACCAGGCAAGCACAGGATAGCCCCAACATGCCAGCCACCATCCGTCCCCTCTCCCACCACGAGCAGTCCTCTGCCAACAACTGTGCTGGCTATTGTTGGTCACATAAAGCCCAGTCCAGTGGCCCCGCTGTCAGCATGCAGCTCATTACTCTGCCAAGGGCTTTGAAACGCTTGGAATATGAAAGGTGCTCCATCAGATCAGATTCAGCTTCGTTTGCTATTACAATGCACTGCATTTCTTTTGTCTGCGACTTTTGATGATGCACAATTGTTCCCCTCAGTCAGTATTTCGGAGTCATTAGTTGGAATTAGTAAAGTTCCTGCTGCTGGACTTTTTCAAGGCTCTGTTCTCGGGCTACAAAGAGTCGATGAGGAGTTGTCCTGCTTTCACTGAGCTGGAGGCACAGCAGGGAGTGTGCTGGGGGGAGCAGGCAGTCTGCTCAACTCCACTTTTCCCCTGCAGGCACTGGGAAATGCATGTGCAGGAAAGATGCTGTGGGTGGTCACAACAGGGCTGGTGCTTCCCAGCCAGCAGGGAACCTGAGACCCCTTCACATGGTACCTCTGCAGGGACAGGGAAAGAGGTACACCTAATCTCCATATTTAGGCAGCACATCCCACAAAGTTTGGGTTTCTATACCAGAAATCCCCCACTCCAAATCTAAAGGCATCAGCCCTGAAGAAGTCATGTTTCTCTGGGTGAAGTGATCTCTACTTGACATCTTCCTCTGTGAAAACACCTGGATGTGCCCGACCTTGTCCTCCAACCTGTTGCTCGTGTTACACCCTTCCAGCTGTACCAGAAGGGCTTTAGTACCAAGACCCTTTTTCCTGAAGGGATTTATATATGGAGCATCCACTTCTCTGGGAAATCTGCACCAGGGCCTCACCCCCTTTATCACAAAAAATTTCTTCCTTCTATCTAGTCTGGATCTCTCCTCCTGCTGTAAAACTATTCGCTTTTGTCCTGTACTTCCATGCCTTGTCCCCAGTCCCTGGGCAGCTCTCCTGGAGCCCCTTTAGGTCCTGGCAGGGGCTCTGAGGTGTCCCTGGAGCCTTCTCTTGTGGAGGATGAAAACCCCAAGATCTCTTGGTCTGTCCTCTGATCAATTTTGTGTTTGATAGAGGATTCATTCCTGTTCATGCCTGAGGAGGTCCAGCAGGAAAGCAAAGTGATGAAGCTCCATGGGGTGTGCCCACCTGATGCATTGTCTGGACCCAAGGACACAGCTCAGGTCTGGGGACCACAGCAGCTCCAGCTCACACCCACCCCACCTGTGGGTGGAAATTCCAGTCTAAATTCTCAATTCCAGCCATCCCACCGCCTTTTCTGGATGCAATGTGGATATTTGGCCACTACAACCCTGAAACAAATCTAGGAGCAAACCAAACTTACGGGGACACCCATGTGGAGAAGAGCTCAGCACGGAACCCAGCTCCTTCAGCAGCTGGTCACCTTCCACATGGGACTGTACTTCCATCCCCTAAGGATGTCCCTGAAATTCACCTCATGGATCATCCCACCTTACACTCACAACAGCATTTCCACTGGGACACGACCACATGCAGACAATTCACACCTCTCATCCTACATTTTTTAAAGTAACAGGCTACAATAAAGCAGCCTGCCCAGATTCCAGCCTAATCTAAAAACAACTTTATGGCTTCTAATTTTAGCACTAATCTTCCTTTGCTATGGTTGTGTGATTTCTAATTATTTTATCCCCAAGCCCTGCTTTGATGGATAGTTTTACCTTTTCCAGTGCCAAATGACTTGTAAAGTGCCTTTAAAAAATACGCTGATCATTTCAGGTTCATTTCCAGTTCCTACACAAATAACATTCTCATATATGGCTTCACTGCAGAAATATTATTATTATTATTATTATTATTATTATTATTATTATTATTATTATTATTGTAATAAAAGCAATACAATTTTAAAAGGAGAGCTCCATTCCTTAGGATGATTCCAATCTGCTCCTGAAAAAGCCGTATTTTGTCTTAAAGGCTGATAAAGACCAAAAAAATCTGTTATTGAGATACAGATCTCTTAACATCTCGGTGCCTTGGCTTGGCATGGCTCCCAGAACACTTTGCCTTTATCTATCCCTATTTTCAGGCTACAACTCAGGGAAGAGCACCAAAACCTCGGGGGGGACTTTGCAAGGAGCAACGTGCAGCAGTGGCAGAGACACATTTGCCTTGCTGCTCCCCCGGAGTGTTTCCCACCCAAAACTGCTGAATTTAGAGCAGCAAACACCAGCCCTGGCTGAAGATGTGTTGCAGGGGGCTTAGGATGAGCCTCCAGCCCAAGTTCCTCACAGGCAGGTGTTCACTCACCTTCCATGCTCACCTGAAGCAACCTCCTGACCCTCCTGATTGCTGACCTAGATCAAATCTGAATCCAATTCTGTTGAATTTAAAATGTGCACCAAAACCTGTTGGGGAGGGGATGCTGCCTGAGGACTGTCCCAGTAGGACCTGCCACCAGCAGCCAGCACCTGAGCAGGGGACACAGACACAGGGCTGGTGGATGTTTATGGGGTTACTTCCTTCCCCAGGATTTATACTGAGCTCCAGTTAATTGGAAAACATCCACTTGACCTGCGACACTTTTGTTTTAGTTATTCTCCGAGCTTTGACAGCAGCAGTTTAAACACAAAGCATATGACTTTTGGCAGCAAGGGAGCACCCCATTCCCACAAATTCTGCGTGGATACAGAAAAACATCCCACTGCAGCCCTGAAGGTGAATGTATTCCTTCTTTCTCATTCAACATTTTCCTCTCTATCACTCTCTGAGTCTGTTTCATGACCTGTGTATTCTCCCTCCCCATTGGAAACATGAGCTTAGCTCCCCAATGCAATATTCAAGGGAGGAGGACATGGGATGTGGTGTTCTAATTCCCTGCACAAAGCTGTGTTGCAGAGGATCTGAAATGGAGACTGTCAAAACAGGAAACAACCCAGTCAATGTCCTGCTGCCTGAGACCTGAAAATGTCACCACACAGAGCTGCAAGGGATGGAGAAAAGCCCTCTGTTGCTGCATGGACAGAGGATGCCCTGGGAGAGGGGGCAGCACGACCCTCTGCCCTCATGCCACTCTGGTCTGAGAGCTGGACTTTAGCCTCTGCTGAAATCAGTGTGGAGCTGGTTTTTATTGACTTGGGGAAAGTTTACTCAGCAAACCAGGTTAAAAATTATAACCCTCTATTGACTGACACTTCTATCAGCGTGGAGAATTTTGTATGGAATGTCATCTCACTCAGGAAGGCAATCCTACAGGAAATCCTCCATCCTTAGTGCTTCAGAGTAACATCCACAGCATCCTGCTTCCTTCTTACTCCCCTTAAAACCCACCCCTGAGAGCCTCACCTCCCCAGCTTGTGCTCTCTGTTTGAGCTGGCCTTGTGCCGGGATAAAAGCACAAATCTTGGGTCTAATCCTGCCCACACCCTCCAGGCAAAGCACCATCTTCATCTCCATGAAGATGCAGAGCAGGACAATGCCAGGCCCCAGGCCCTTTGATTTCCATCTATCCACCTTGGAGCAAAGATTTGAAGTTCCTCAGAGGCACAACAATGAGGTCAGGTATGGAGGAGAGAATGGAGCTACTGTAAACCCAGACAAATAAGATGCTGAGTTTATTTTAAAAAGAAGGCTTCTGCAGACATAGGTTTTGAGCAATTCTTAAAAGCCTGATCTGAACAAGCATCCTTGCCAACAAATATTGATATTTTAAGCCTTTAACTGTTTTTCATGGTAGTGAACACCTTTTTTTGATTTGACTGCTTGTTTTTACAGCTCTCTGCAAGTTATCTTCAGGAGAACTTCCCAAGCACAAGAGATGGCAACCATTACCAGAATGGTGATCCAGCACTTCCAGGATGCCTCACCCCTGGAAATATTGAAGTAAAGATGGATGGGACTCTGAGGAACCTGGTCTGGTTGAATATGTCCCATTACAAGTGGCTTGGATTAGATGCTCTTTAGGGTTCCTTCAACACAAGCCATTCTATGATTCCACCTACGAGCAAGGCTGGTATTTTGCTTTATGTTTGAGGGATCAGTGGTTTTATTGTAGTGCTCAGCCACTGATCTAGACTGACAACCTTCAAAAAAAATCCACAGGTGTAGTAGTCATATTTTCTAGAAAAATCTCCTTGCCCAGGATTTCTCTCCTGAGAAGCTGAGAAGCCCCAGAGAAAAAGGAAAACTATTACCCCATTTGCTTCTCCTGTGTTTTGCTGCTTTGGAATGTGGTTGGAAGTTGTTTATCTAACAGGTGGTTGTTTCATTGGTTTCTGCTGTGAATTATTTTGAATTATTGGCCAGTTGGGGCCAAGCTGTGTCAGACTCTGGAGACAAAGTCACGAGATTCATTAGTGTCTTCTAGCCTTCTGTCTGTATCCTTTCTGTATTCTTTAGTATAGTTTAGTTTAGTATTCTTTAATACAATATAGTATCATAAATAATAAATTAGCCTTTTAAGAACATAGAGTCAAATGCATCATTCCTTCCTTTGTCTGGGAACCCCACAAACACAAGACACAGGTTCATGGGAGAAAAACAACTAGAAATGTCATTTCATATGGTGTGTATAGCCCAGAAGAGCAAATTTCCCCCATCATCCAGGCAAAGAATTAAAATAATTACCTAGAGCCTGATCCTGAAAGGTGCTGAGTGCAGTCAAGTGGTCTCCGCTCATAGAGTTCAGTATCTCAGGGGTTCTCAGCAAGGTCAGTCTTGGAGCCTGGGCAAAACAAGATAGGCTGGTGTTAGTCCAGCTATTTATAAATAAACCTATACAACCTAAAAAAAAAATAAACCCAAAACCATTCCAGGTCCACAAGCCAGCACATTTTCCTGTGCAGGGAATTAACTGAAGGGTCATGCAGAGCGTGGCTGAGGAGATGCTCTCCAACCCACACGCCTTCTCTGCAGATCAGGACGGATGCCTGCAGCACACAGGAGAGAAATTACACCAGGATACGCCCACAGAGCTTCAGTCCACATCCAGGAACACCCACACGGCATTCCTCAGGAGCGCTGTGTCACCCCAGCCACCACACCTGGACACGTCACACTGCCACACCATCCCAGGGCTCACACGCCTTGCTGGCAGAACACAAACCCTGGGGTTGCCTCACCAAGCCTACAGGCAGCAGCAAACCTGCAGGGAAGGGCAGTTAGCTGCGTTTCCAGCGAGGAAGAGGAGGAACATGCCCCTCCCCGTGCTCCCAGCCGCGGGCGGGTACGGCCGTGCCAAGGGCAGGGTGAAGGCAGGGAAGGGGATGACGGGGACAGGATGACGGAATCCTCCTCCACGCAGCCCTTTGTTTTGGGAGGTCCCCTGGGATGCTCGGCTCAGGGTGGCCAAGTCCTCCTTCTTCCCCTACAAGGGGAACGGATGAGGGGAGGAAAACAATGCTCTCTCCTCAGCTGGCTAATGGAAGAACAAAAGCACAGTGCACCCTTCCAAAATTGTCTTTTGAGGAACAGACCATAGAGCCTGAAGGCCCAGTATTTCTGCTGTATTTATTTTTGAACTCCAGCTTGGCAGTGCCTTTCTGTCCTTCCTCTGGGCTCTTGCAGGACCTGCCCAAAGCCACTGGGGTCCTGCAGGGCTTGCTCAGACCTCAAACCCCATCAGGAATTTAACACCCAGCACCTGGGAGAGGTGACAAAACCAAAGGTTCCTTCACAACAAACACACCTTAGCCATGGGGTAGAAGGGGCAAGGCCAGGTTGGAACAACCCAGGCAGGTGGAAGGTGTCCCTGCCCATGGCAGGAGGTGGAATTGGATGGTTGAGAGGTGCCTTTCAGCCCAAACCATTCTGTGGTTCTATGACAGCCCTGTTTCAGCAGGATGCATTTGGCAGGAAAGGTCTGCCCCAGCCTGATCCCACTGAAAACTGGGACCAAACCCCGCTTAAGCCAAAACCAGTACAAAAAGCACCTCTGATAGTTGAGCAGAGAAGGCTGCTAGGGAGCAGAAGGGGATTTCTGCTCTGCTGACTGCTCATGGAAAGTCCCTGACTGGCCCGCAACCGTGGAAAAAAGGGAAAATAGAACTTTAATACCAAGTTGGTGGCAGGCTGTCTATTTTTCTCTCCTGTGACTAGTTACCATGGATAGATTTCTGAGGTCGACCACACAATTGTTCACTGCACCGCTCCTATTAAACAGAGGATGAGCAAATCATCCCATTTGTACCGTACTTTAATTTCCAGAAATTCTTTGTTCGTTTGTTTGCTTAAATTATTTCTCTCATTTGAAGAAACAATGCAGTCTTACCAAGCGAGGGCCCAAATCTCCCGAGTCACCCTGCTGTGGTTCATTACTTCCACACTAGTTAACAAGGCCAGTAATTTCCCTAAGGTTTAATAGAAAATCCTCTTTCCAGAATGCAGAGAGACAGGACATTTTAACAAACTCACTGTATCCCGGTTATGTCGTAGGTGAGGGATATCCTAAACGAGGCACAGGTCCTCCTATGGGTTAACATAAAAAAGCAGGCAGCCTAAATGGAGCTTTTTTTATCCTAAAATTACTCCCTCAGCTGGAGAAGGGGGCCAGGGGGTCCCATGTGCCTTGCTCAGAGCATTAGCTGCAGCTCCACTGGCAATAGGTTCCTGAAGCATCCCAGTCCTCATCCCAAAATAAAGAGTGGTTGAAGTAGACAATACTGGAAAGGCAGATCCAAGAGGTAGCTGGGGTGGGTGTGGTGGAAGAGGTGGGCCTACAACCCATTTCATTAATCATATGGATAGCAGAACACATGAAATACCTGCCAATAACCCTAAACTGCCCTTCTCACTGGCTTTACCAACCTACTTCCATGAGCAAATTAGTAGAAAAAAAACCTTAAATTAGCAAATTAGTAGAAAAAAAAGCTTAAATAAAAACAGAGGAAGAGCTTGTGAAAAAAAAGGGCAAATACATAAAACATATATACATATATATTGGAATAGCAGAATAATTTGTGTTGGAAGGGACCTTTAAACTAAAAAAAAAATAAACTGAAGTATATTATATGTGTATATATATTTGTGTGTAAAACAGCCCAGTAAATCTCTATTGAGATGCACATGCAGGTGAAAAGCTGGCAGTGCTGCCTTCAGTCACGAGGGTATTTACTCCACAACAGCCTCTGCAGCTCCTTAATATTATTTATACAAACAGGATTTGTCAAGCAACAACTACAGATGTTTGCAGTGAGTCTTCCTGCTTATCCACTGATAATACCGTGTGCCTGGGACAGCTGAACAAATCCTGCCACGTAAATAATAAATACACGTCTGGGTTAATCAGAAAGAGGCGGTGAGGAATCTGGAGATTCCCACAGACTCCCTGCCGCGGGGAAGGAAACAAGAAAATGCCCTGACCTAAGCAGGGGTGAGTCTGGCATACCCACAGATCACAGGGAGATCACAGGAGCTGTTTGCAGATCACTTACGGATCATGAATAATTCAGGCAGAAGCGGCTGGGAGTATGAGAACAGATAGATGGGAGCTCACTGCCGCTGCTTTGGCAGGTTTTATTTTATCCAGCAAGGCAAGGAAACCACAAGACCCAGCAAAAAATCCTCTGCCTAGCTTTGCCAGTGTCGTGGCTTCACGACAATCTCATGATACAAGGCATTTTACAGATCCCCAGCTGATGGTGAATGCCATCCCTCTTTCTCCTTGAGGCATTTTTGTGATTATCTAGCTGGACAGGTATGGCAAAACAATGCTTATTTTAAAAGAAAAGCCCTCGGTACTGATCTGCACTCTACTGCATAATTACACAGCTCACAGAATGGTGTGGGTTGGAAGGGCCACAGACAGGGACACCTCACACAACCCCAGGCTGCTCCAAGCCCCATCCAGCCTGGCCTTGGGCACTGCCAGGGATCCAGGGGCAGCCACAGCTGCTCGGGGCCCCCTGGGCCAGGGCCTGCCCACCCTCCCAGCCACCAATTCCTGCCCAACATCCCAAAATGTGTGCCTGCCCTGTGGCAGTGCAGCCATGGCCTGTGTGCTGTCCCTGCAGGCCTTGTCCCCAGTCCCTGGGCAGCTCTCCTGGAGCCCCTGCAGGCCCTGGCAGGGGCTCTCAGGTGTCCCTGCAGCCTTCTCTTGTGCAGGGGAGCAGCCCCAGCTGTGCCAGGCTGGCTCCAGAGCAGAGGGGCTCCAGCCCTGGCAGCACCTCCGTGCTTCCTCTGGAGTTCAGCTCTGAAGGAGAAGGATGGAAAAAAGAAAAGACAACAAAAGTGGGGGAAAGAAAAAGAAGGGTTAAGGGATATTCCCTGATCCTTACTCCAAAAGGAAAATATAAGTAGGGTTGGTCCTGTTAGGATATATTAATAGTCCACACTGAACACATTACCAAGAGGACTGTAAGCCAGGAAACAAATAAAAAAAAAAGAAAAAAAAATTAAAAAGACACATAAGGAAAGGCAGAAGTGGTAAAGACAGATGGTGGAAGTTGAACGCTGCTTTGGTGCAACCTGCAGAAATCCAAAACTCATCCTGCTGAAAGGACACTGCATTTTGTTTCTTGCCAAAGGGAAGAGCCTTGTTGCCAAGAATAGAGGGGCAGCTGTCCCACATGGGGTCAGAAATGGGAACCCAGCTCAGTGATCACCAGTGAGCCTGGGGACACCTCAGCCCAGAGGCCAGAGGGGCCAAGGAGGGATTTGACAGAGAAGACCCTGCCTTAGCAGGATTTCTCAATGTCCCCAGTGGCAAGACATGCTCCAGTGCCAGTGATGTACTCTGGGATTGGGGAACCCTCTGGGATTGCTGTACTGCACCAACCTGTGCATGGCCCTGCTTCAATTCACCCCTCTGCACTTCAGGATTTGGCCCCAAACTGCACACCAAGCTCTTCTCCAGCCCAGCTGCTGTGCATGTACACCATGTCACGATCCCCTCACACAAAAACCTATTTCTTGTTATCACATGAAACAGATCTGATTGAAGATTCACAGCAAAAGACACTCACCCAAAATCAAAACACAAAAATCCCAGTAAATCTGGTTCTCAGTGTGAACCATGTGAGAAGCATCCAGGCAGCCCCAAGTCAGGAGAGAAACTTGGTGCTACCAGCCAAAAAATTTACACCTTAAATTTTCCTTCAGCACAAAAATATTGGCTCTCTCCATGCTTTCTTCCATTCTTGAACTACTTAAACTTAATATTCTTAATTAAAAACTGAATTTAAACATACTTCAGCACCACTGCCAGTAGCATCTTTGGCATAGAAAGCTCAGTTTGGAAATGCCATCTCTATGGTGTGTCTATGACACAGGCTGTAGTGCCCACATCAAGATAATTTCACTACAATCTTTAGCATAAACTGACTATATCTGGTAGGAAACCTGTTTCTTGCCTTTATAGAGTGAGCACAGGCCACATCTCTGCATTACCCCAAAATAATTACTTGGCCACACACCTCATTGGATCCTCAGGGCTTTGGGTTCTCCACCCTCGTGTTTACATTCCATGCAGAAAAATTAACTAATTAATATATGTCTGACAGATGTTCTTTGAAAGAGATATCATGCCTTCAAAACACAAGATGATGAAAGGAGCAATCGAGGAGATTAGACTGACCAGAAAAGCAAGGATTGTAGCATGACAGTGGAAAGCACAGCTTTAAGTCTTCCTCTTGATATTTATATGGTTTTATTTGCATATCAAACTATATGCCAATTAGCTGTATATAAATCCATGATGAAATTATGCTGTGCAGCTCTCCAAAGTGAAGAAAAGCCAGGGCTGGGCTGCATAATCAGCCCTTAACTCTGGCCCTCCAGGTGTTCCCACTCCAGCTCACTCCTAATGACCGTGCACTCCCAGCAACACAGCCGTACAACGGGAATCTTCTGCAGCCACACACATGGATATGCAACATTTCCATACATTGTAAGCTGCTTCGTGCATTTTTTCATTCTCCTCCAGCTAGTTACTCCTGGAGAAAAGAAGTCTGAGAGGAGACAGACTTTCTCTCTCCCCACAGCTCCCTGACAGGAGGGTGCAGCCAGGGTGGGGCTGGGCTCTGCTCCCAGAGAACAAGGGTCAGGGTGAGAGGGAAAAGCCTCAAACTGCACCAGGGCAGGTTTAGATGGGATACTGGGGAAAATTTCTCAGTGAAAAGTGTTGTCCAGCCCTGACACAGGCTGCTCATGTCAGTGGTGCAGTCCCCATCCCTGGAGGGATTTTAAAGCCCTGTCGAGAGCTTGGGGAATGGTTGGACTCAATGATCTTTTTTCCATTGTAAAGGGTTCTGTGATTCCATGATCTGCCTGCTGCCCCTCATCTCACACTGCAGGGCAAGTTTTGTCTCTGCTGAGGCTTTGTGCAGCCCTGTAGGAAAGTGGGGATCCTGCCTGAAGAGCTGTAGGCAACCCTGGATGGAAACAATAACAGCGATGTATGCTCTTATTTTAAATATCAACTGGAAGGTGGGGGTGCAATAGCCTGGTCCTGGAGCAGCACTTAGCCAATTGTGCTCTGGAAGGGGTGTGCACTTGCAGGCAAACTGGCTGCCTTAACGAGGTCTTTGTGCTCTGCCAGGTATCTGCAGAAGGCATCATGCAAAGCTGCAGCCTGCGGGCCCATCTGCAGTCACAGCTCGCAGCAGCTCCAGCCAGCACTGCCTGTAAATCAGGCCATCCACCCTGCCCATGCAGGCAGGGAAAGGGCTGGGAGAAGGGATTCCGGACACTTTCCACTGCCCCAGGTAGCTGCAACCTCATCCAGCCTAACCTTGGACACTTCCAGGGATGGGGCACACACCACTTCTCTGGGCACCCTGTGCCAGAGCCTCACTATCCTCACAGTAAAAAATTTCTTCCTTACATCTAGTCTGAATCTCCCCTTCTTCAGTTTAAAACCATCACCCTTTGTTCTATCACAACAGGCTCTACTAAAAACTCTTTTCTTTTTTTTCTTGTAAGCTCCCTTTAAGTACTGAAAGGCCACAATAAGGTCTCTGGAGAGACCTCACAGCCTTCTCTTCTCCAGGCTGAACAATCCCAGGTCTCCCAGACTGTCTGCACAGGAGAGGTGCTCCAGCCCTATCAATGAGCCTGCATTGATTGGGACCATATTTTTGGGCTCAACTGCAGTAGCGAGTTCGACTAATTTGAGTGACCAGGCACATATTCAGACATAAAACATTAATATGGGAACAAATCAAAAGCAGTCTGGCTGGGCTCCTGCTTTGAATTCACTACATACATTGAAAAAGAAAAAAAAAAATTAAAAAATAATAATAATAAAAAAAGTTTTTATCTTTTCTAGAACGTATGAAAAGGTATAAATTCCTGACTGACTGCAGCACCTGGGCTGGCTGTGCTGGTAATTGGAACCAGCATGCTTCCCGGGCGTCCCATTCACAAGGGAGAGAAGGAAGCATTCAATTTTTCAATAGGAAATTTCATCGCCGGAAAACAATCCACCTTCCTTGACTCCAAGGAAGAGCCCAAGGGCGAGTTCTCTCCTCGACCACAGCTTCAGCCAGAGTTTACTGCCAGAGTTGAGTGCTCACGCCACCCCAAACCCATGAGACTGCCTTCAACACTTTCAGCTCTTTTTGGGTTTTTTTCCTTCTTCTAACACATTGTTTTTCTTTTCCTCTGGGATTGCTCAGAGGTCCAGTTTGCAACTTTTCTTTCCACAACCAAATGGGCTAAACAAGCCTGGATTTTGTCATGACAGTTTTCCTTAGATTTTTAGCTTCCCACCCAACTGCAGACCTTGGACCTCATGGAAAGCACCCAGGTGTTGCTGTGGGCCATGCTAACATCAAGGGGGTATTTGTGGGACATTTATGAGGCATAGCACACTTTAAGTGGGTTTTTTGAGTGAGCCTAGGACCCCCAAGCCATATGGGACTAAGCAAAAATCATGTTACACCAACAGCTTTCCTTTAATGCATTTTTTAACTCGTTTTTCATTCCTAAAGCTGCTGTCTTAGCACGGAGGGGAATAAAGCTTCGAGGCCACAAAAACCCATCAGACACTCCAGCAGGACTCAAAAAAGCCAAACAGCAGGCAAAGGGTCTGAGCAGAGTGGTGGCAGATTAAATGTAGCACCAGTCAACATAAAACCAATGCAAAAATAACCCCTTGACAACGGTCCCTGTAAGAATTAAGTTTCAGGATAAATAGACTCAGAAGCCACCATCCTGTGCTTCTGCATGCACAGCTCAAATTTAAAAATCAAAGTTACTTCTCCTTGCAACACTTACTTGGAAAGTTCTTTTTCTCCTCCTTATTTATGTTCCCACCATAACAGATTGTTTATGCACTTATAGAAAAGCTGAATTATTAGTCTTCTTCACCTGCTTTCTGAACCATCCCTGACTCCACCTTGGTACCTTTTCACATCCAGGACCAAGAGGGCTGAGCAAGAGAGATATGACAGGTAGTGCCTGGAGGAGCTCCTCAAAAACACATGAAGCTCCATCTTCACACCTTTCCTCTCCCTAAAATCTCTAGAAGAAGGTTGTCACAGAGCCATTCTTGACCAATGAAGACAAAGAGCCTTCTAATCCCCAGTGCAGCACTGTTAGGGTACTTTTAGCTGTAATCCGGGTACTTTTAGGTGCCCTGAGCTGATCCCTTAAAAAGGGGAATTTTTGAAGCAGACTGGTGTCAGACTGGGAGGGCAGACCTGGAGCTGGAACTGATGGCAGAGGGGGAAGGAGATGGGCAGCAGCACAAGTAAGATAAGGAAAACAGAACAAAATCATATGGAATCACATGGAATGCTTCAAGCAAGAGAGGCACTTGCTGTTCCTCCCCTTCAGTAAAAGATGAGAAGTAAGAAACCAGGGTAAAGTTTCCTCAGTCTATCCTGAATTGGGCATGGGATGCCTTACACAGCCCCAAGGAAGACATAAAGACTGCAGCATCCAAGTACTGGCAGAGCCCTCAAGAAGCCTCCTGGTTCACCCCCAGCCCCAAGCAGGCATCCCTGAGGGCATGTAAGAAATCTCTGTGTGGTTCAGGACTGCCAAAGATGGATCCACAGCACTGACAGGACCCTGCTGTTTCACCTTTCACCTCTTCCTTAGTGGATCTGGTAGCAGTGTAAAGACCTTTCACTAGATCCTACCAATGCCTAAAAAAGCCAAAAAAATCTGGCAACACTCACCTTTGCTGGACTTCATCCTGGCCTTGACACACAAGGCTGGGACTCTCCTGTTGGACACAGTCTCTGAGTCCTAACCCAGACCTGACCACCAGATCTCAGTGCCCTCATTCAGCTCCAAGGATCACTCTAAACCCCAACAAATTCTGGGGCAAATTAAATACATCTATTTTTGTAAGCCAGGATCACTTTTGTTGAGCTGCCACTGAAGCTTTTCTTAGAAGTCATTAACCATGATGGGCAAAACACAATTCCATCTCGCTCCTCTCCTGCCTCTTCAAAGGGAGGATGGCAGCACTCGAGCCACTGCCTCACTGATTGTCCTACTGTTCCACAAAGTGGTTCCTCTCCAGCAAATTGAACACTGAGAGCCATCACAGAGCCCCAGACAAAGGGCCCAGTGACTGTTTCTGGGATTATTAGAGGGAAGCAGAAAGAAGCCTATTACAGGGTCTTTGTGGCACTTAATGTTGACAGCTGAAAATAATGGATAGGACAAAACAGAGCAAAGATGATTTAAATTAGGCAACTCCCGGGAAATGGTGCTCACACAGGCTTCCAAAGGAGAACTTTCATTTCTGAGCACTGCTAACCCCCAAGTGGGTGTGCATTGCCCCTCTGCAGCCCATACACACACAGACACAGCCCTTTTCAGGTGCTCTGCAGAGCTTTTGCTCAGTTTGCCAGTGGCCACTGCACCCTACCCATGGAGGAGATGGAAGAGGTGTATAAAAGAACAGCACCAGCCACAGCTCATCAACCCTTCAACAAAAAAAACAGCCTTTAATTCCTACCCACTGCCACAGATTCAGGGACCTGTAGGGAGGGATTTGCACATCCACACTCCAGCAAGCATTACACAGCTCCTCCAAAAGCACCTGGAGGACAGCAGATTCACTCTTACTCCAGGGGTTTGACGCAGATGGAATGACAAAGGCTCTGACAAAGCTTTAGTGCCACCTCATACCAGTCCCAGCTCCGTGGGATCCATGTGGGGCTCACTGTAAGTAAGAACCACCTGCTACCTATACACATCACCTCTCTCCCTCTCCAGAGGGCAGCAATCAGGGAATCACAGAATCATCTCAGCTAAAAAAGAGCTCCAAGATCATCAAGCCCAAGCTGTGCCTGATGCCCACCTTGTCACCAGCTCAGAGCTCTCAGTGCCACCTCCAGGCCTTCCTTGGACACCTCCAGGGATGGAGACTCCAACACCTCCCTGGACAACCCCTTCCAATATTTTAACCACCCCCTGTGTGAAAAAATTCCTCATGTCCAACCTGAACATTGCCTGGTGCAGCCTATGTCCTCTCCTCCTGTCCCTGTTCCCTGGAGCACAGCCCGACCCCCCGGCTGTCCCCTCCTGGCAGGAGCTGTGCAGAGCCACAAGGTCCCTCCTGAGCCTCCTTTTCTCCAGGCTCAGCCCCTTCCCAGCTCCCTCAGCTGCTCCCCACAGGACTTTCCCTCAATGCTCAAGCCATTCTCAGTTTGGACGAGAGGGATGGAGAAACATACGTGCTGCACATGGTGAATTTGCTGGCTGCCTGGGCTTTATAGATTTGTTTATGCTGTGGCAGCAATCTGTCTTTCCAGGCACAGCCCTTGGGTTTCATGACCTGAAACACCACCCAAAGCAGCTCCCAAACATCTGAGCATGCAGCCCAGCCAGCCCTACCCTCACCCTGCAGTGGAGAGAGACTGTTGAAAATAGTCCCTGTGCAAGGAGCCCTCTGAAAGCACCTTCACAATGAGGGGGTTCCACACCTTTCTGGTACCCACAGGTGTAAAGCAGGAGATACAAGGCTGCTGTGCTGTTTGGCCACCCAAAGCCCTGAGACACCCCAGCAGCAACTGGAGGGTGACAGTGGGACTGATCCTGGCAACCAACACCCCTGGCACCTGAAGGGAGGAGCTCTCAAAAGTGCTCCTGGGTGTCCCACACCACCAGCCATCTGCTGGGATGCTCTGAGGTCTCCCTTCTGCAAAAGATGCCACTGCAGTGCAAGAGGAAAGAGCTGTGGCATGGGATTAGGGTTGCGGACAGTCAGAGCTGGGAATGTTGCTCTGGATTTGTGCAGCATCTGAATCCTGCAGCAGCACCAGCATGTGGTAGTGGTTGTGACAGAGTGGAGTAGGAGGAAGGAGAGAAGGAAGGAGAGGAAAGAATGAGAGAAAGGCAGGAGAAGGAGAGGAAGGAGGGGAATAAAATAGGGGAAAGAAGGAAAAGGTAGAAAGGCAAGAAGGGGTGGAGAAGGCAGAAGGTGGAAGATGAGAAGGAAAAAAAGGAGAGGAGGAGAAGGAAAGGAAGCACTGAAGGAGAGGAAGCAGAGGAGGATGAGGAGAAGGAGAGGAAGATGAAGGGGCAGGAAGAGAAAGAAGGAAGCAGTCTTTGAATTCATTATGGAGCAATGCCTGAATCCATCCGACACAAAACCAGGCCACAGCACTGTTTTCCCCCCAGACAGTCAGCAAAGCAGCTCACCTCCTGTCTCCTGCTTGGCACAGATAACCAGCATGGAAAACCCCGGAGAGGAGAAGCACAGAGGCGTTACGGCAGAGAGACGCTGCAGAAACACCGACCAGACACTCTCCAACTGCAGTGTGCCAGGCAGCACGGGAGGGAAAAAGCTACCTGCCCCCATGGACATGCCAGTCTCTTCTTTTCAATCTCTTTTGTGAAAAAGGTGACTCAGGAAAATTGGAAAGGAAGCCAGGGTGGTGTGAAAGTGGAACAAGACACCATCTGTTCTCAAGCCTCACAGCTGGAAAGGGCATAACCTGCCCTTGGCGTGGCTGCAGGGGACACTCTGGTCCAGAGAGGACTTGTAGGAGAGGACAGAGCTGCCTGCTGGGTACTCCTGTGCTGGGATTTACCCAGCACACACAGACAACCCATCACTGACCTGGAGCACCAGAGGCTTCACCCTGCTCCCACCCCTGCCCATGAACCACCATGCAACGTCACATCTGGAAATATCTGCTTAGGGTATTCAGCTTACACTGCCTAAAAAGACCAGCCAGAGGTCAAGATGTGGGCATGAACCACCTCTGAAAGGCATATCTAAAGGTGAATTGATTATTTGCAATCCTCATCTATTTCTTACAGTGCTACATCTATTTCTTACTGCACCACAGTCCTCACTGTGGGTTTGGAGTCATACTTCAGAGCTGATGTTCATGAAGCTCAGATGGAAAGGTGAGCAAGCCCTCAGTTCAACTTGTGCTCCACTGGAAAGAACGAAAGGGAAAGAACAGAGAAAATAAGATAAATTAAAAAATAGGAGGCAAAATAAAGGGAAAATTGAAAAAAAAACAGGAAAAAAGGGAAAGAAAGAGAAAAGGAGGGGAAGAGGGAAGGAAGGAAGGAAGGAAGGAAGGAAGGAAGGGAAAATGGGTGAAAGAAAAGGGGAGACAAAAAAAGGGGTGAAAGAAAAGGGGGGAAAGAAAAGGGGGTAAAATAAAAAGGAGGAAAAGAAAAGGGGGGAAAGAAAAAGGGGTGAGAAAACAAAGAGGGAAAGAGAAAGGGAGAGCAAAAAGTAAACAAAAAAAAGGGTGAGGTTAAGAAAATAAAAAAAAAAAAGAAAGTCAGCAAGTGAGAAAACCTAGAGAATCGATACTTTCCCAACACTAAAAGAACAACCTCAAGTCACTTTTTTTAAAAGTCCAAGCCTTTCCTAATAAGATGCCCAACAGGCTGTGAATTATCCAGCCATAAAACTTCCCCTTGCATGTGACATTTGCTGGTAGGAATAAATCAGGGCGAAGAAAAGAGGAGCCGCTTTGGAGTTCAATGAGTATTATCCTAATTCTAAACGTATTAGCAGTGGTCTGAAAGCAGGACATTGTCATCCAGACAGACGGACAATGTTCATAACCAATGGTAATTTGTAGGACGCATAATTTGCTACTACCAAAATAGCACAGCATGTGGGGTTTTTTGCCCTTTTTAGTCTATAGCTGTGTCGTTTCTTTTGGCTTGTTGAAAGAAATCTGCTCTGCACGCGCGGAGCAAGAGCTCAGACCTTCAGCAGCTCATAGAAAACAGGTGGCCAGGCATCGGGGGAAATACAGCCTTTTGGAAAAAGCTAATAAAATAAGCAGATGATTATAGAAAATGGAGATGAAACTGGCTTCTCTTTCAACAACAGAAAGTCGGAAAAAAATAAGTTTAGACTGAGCAAATGCTGACTGAAAACACACCCTGCCACCACCTCTCTGAGTTTTAACAACAACAACAGTTTTCGACTAAAATTAAAACAAAAAATTTAGGAAAATAATAATCATCCCCTCAGGGCTGACCATCCCCAAGCCACAAAGCTCAGCTTCCCCAGGCTAACCTGGCTCTTGGCTTAACACCAAGCAGGCTGGGGGCTCAGGAAAGCCAGAGTAAAACAGTAGATTGCTGTCTTAAGACTTCATCCCTGCCATCCTCATCTCCCCATCAGACAACAGCGCGCAGCACTTACATGAAAGTTGAAATTTGGTCAAGTCCCAGTCCTTTAACTTTCCATGGGGAGAGTGTTAGGAGGTACCTCCCCTGCACGCTCCAGGACCACTCGTTTAAACTGACGGTTATTTCATGGTGGAGATTCACCAAAAATAAAATAAAATAAAAGAGAAGGGGGAAAAATAAAGCAAAAACCCACCCCAGAAAAATAAATGCCTGTATCCCTAACAGAGCAGCAGGGTGGAGCCAGCACACCCTTATATTTAGCTGCAGGCAAAGCCTTAAAGTTGTAGTGCATTTATTTTCCATCAAGCACATCCATGTACAAGATAAAAAACTCCCCGAACTCCTGCTATTTGCCCCATTCTTGTCTTTCATGGGGCACGCTGGGATTGTTATCCCTGTTTTATTTTCATTTTCTGAACTCAGGAGCCTTGGGATGTATCAGAGATTTCAACAGGCTCAGCTGAAGTTACCTCAAGCTCAAGTAAGTGCAGTTTCCCACAACCCCTGGGAAAATAAATTACCAATTTTTTTTTTTCTTTTTCCTTACAGTGGAAAAAGGTAGTTACCAGGCATAAATCAGACCTCATATTTAGAAAATGCTCTGTGGGTCCCAAAGGCTGCGAATCCATCCCATCTCTACCTGCCCCAGCACAGCAAGCCTGGGTGGCAGCCAAGGTCAAAGCCCATCTGCAGAGGGCACAATTTGCCGGGACATCCAACACAAACAGACACGGGGGAAGAAGGGAAAAAGCCGGGATCTGCTCCCAGCCCCTGCCGAGGCCACATCCATCCCGAGCCACCCCAGCGCCTCCCGCTTGGCCCCGCAGCTCCCTTTCATACCCTGCCAGCCCCCCGGGCGCTCCGGCAGATGCCGTGCGTGGAGCTGCAGCCTCCTCTGCCAAAGCTGGGGGACGGCAGAAGGCTCGGCCAGCTCGTAAAAAAAAAAAATAAAAAAATAAAAAATGAGCATCTGCACTTTGCCACTCGCACAGCTGCACCGTGACAGCAGGGCCCGGAGACGGGGATGCGGTGGGGGAAAGGGAAATGAGTCCATCACGCTACTGCAGGAGCTGCCACTGACCTTCCAGGGAGCCTTCCTCGAGCTTCAGGGAATGAACTGAGAGGACTGAATAGGAAATTTCATCTTTCTCAGCATTTTCCTTTAAACTGTCCAGCAAAGCTAAACACGGAGGAGCATCTGAAAACCCTCAAGAGGAGAAATCAATCATTTGCTTTCCAAGCAAGTGCCTACAGAACTCGCTTGGAGAGTCATCTCCTCATTTTCTCTTTATTCCATCAAAAGAATTGCTCACCCCAGCAATCCTAACCTCTGAGAGGAGGAAAACCCACAACTCTCTTCATGAGGGTCCACATGCTCCACATGGGACCCGCACTGGGTCTTGTCTTGGACTAAAACATGAAAGCACCCACCAAGCCCATGGTCTCCCATGAAATCCTGACTCCACTTCCAGCAGTGCTCCTGTCACTGATGCTTCAGCAGTATTGACCCCTGTTTTTATCATGTATCTTACAAAAATTTGGAAAACATTTCTCCTCAGGCACTCTGTGAGCAGGAACTGCCATCCTTCCCATCCCTCTCACTGGGGGACAGGGAGGTGCCCTGAATAAAGGCAAGATGCTGTTGTGGCTTTGCCCCCAAATGCATAAATCCCTACATGAGATGAGTAGGTAGGAGTGAAAAGCCATTTTTCCTATCCATCTGACATTTCAAACTGAGAGGCCATCTGGGATCTTTTCTTCTCCTGCACTCTGTAACAGGAGCTGACATTTATCTGGTGGCAAAGAAGGAGCATCATCACAGACTTAAGGGCATCAGATCAGCCTCTGGAATTCTGCTGCCCAACCCATCCTTAGGAACAAGCTGCCCAGAGAAATGGTTCACATCCCACCCTGGAAACACTCAAAGCCAGGTTGGATGGGCATTTGAGCTTTGATGTTGTTGAAGATGTCCCTGCCCATGACAGGAGGATTGAAAGTAGATGGTCTTGAAGATTCCCTCCAACCCAAACTGTTCCATGACTCCTCCAAAGCACTCCAGAACTGTTCAGAGGAGCTCCTCAACAGAAGTCCATGGAATGGTTTGTGTTGGGAGGGACCTTAAGGATGATCCAGTCCAACACCCTGTCATGGGCAGGGACACCTTCCACTAGCTCAGGTTGCTCCAAGCCCCATCCAACCTGGCCCTGGACACTTCCAGGGATGGGGCAGCCACAGCTTCTCTGGAAAACCCAGAACAATGAGCTTTCTCACCAGGTTTCATCACATCACAGTGGCAGACAGGACATGCCCTGTGAGACAGCCACACCAGATGTGATTAGAAGTTGGTAATTAACTCATGATGCACACAGCAGAGCAGCTTTTCTCGCTGCACAGCCCAGCTCTGGATGGACACCCTGAGGAAAAAACCTCACTCTGTCAATGTGCAGGCATTTGGAGACAGCCCAACAGCAGATCTCTTGACTGAAAAGGATATTTTTGTTTGTTTTGAACCATTGGTTGCCAGTGCAGGACCTCACACTGGGCATCTGTCCTAGCATACAATTTGCAGGACAGATGCTCTTTCGTCTTTCTAATTGTTGAAACAAAGTAGGTACTGAATGAGGGCTTTTGAGGCTGGAAGGGGCTTCAGATATAGTCAGTGTCCAGCTAATTCTGCAGGGCAGTGTCTCCAGCTTCCTCCACACCCTCCCTATTTATGCTACGGCCATCCAGACCCATTTTTGCTGACTGTGTCCTTGCCCTCCCTCTGCCCTCTGCAGAATCTCATTAATCCCACTTTGCTGGCTATGGTGGGACAAACATTTTCTTGTTTTTATTTAATTCCTCCCCTCTCTCCCCCTGGCTTCAAAACACCTTCAGGGATCTCCCCCAGGTACCCACACATAACATCCCTCAGCGTGACCCAGGGAGAGGCAACATTCTGGGGCCAAATGCTTCTGCCAGATCCTAAATCCTGGTACCAAACCAGCACCACTGGAGCACACTGAGCATTTGGCACCTGATTGCTGAGGACCAGGAGCCCAGCCTAGGACCAGAAGGGAATCTCACCATCATCACCACAGTGCAAACCTCTTCTAGAAAAGACATAGCCCTTGAAGGCAGCAGGGTTGGGAGCCAGAGCTGCCAAAATAGAGTTCAAGTCCTGCAGTAACACTGGGATGAGTCAGATCTCAGCATCCTCCTCATCCAGCACCACCTTGCTCTGCACAGCACTGGCAAGATGGCTCTTCCCAGCACATGAGCTCTGGGGTGGTGCCTAAATGCTCCAAAGAACCAGCAAGAATGGCTGTGAGGAAGCCACCCAGGCTCCAGCTGCCTCCTCTCCCCACACAATCCACCATCAGCAGAGACACGCTCCAAGGAGTTCGTCAAAAAGGGAACTGGAAAGAATAACATGCTCAACTCTTATTTACCTGGGTGGGAGTTCAGCACTTCATGCCATCAGTCCTCTCAGAAATTCCAGCTTAACTGCTACAATGAAAAGGAAATATTTTTCTACACTGGGGTTATTAGATGTTGCCATAGTGGCATGCGTGGGTGTGCACTTCGATATTAGCTAAAGGCCCAGATCTGCAAAGATGCACATAAATCACTTGACTCCTATGAAAACAGCAAGAACAGTCATAAAATGACCCGAGTGCAGAGACCAGATCCACCCAGACAACTTCAGTGTGCGCTACCGAGGCGTAAAAGAGGGAGAAACAAAAAGAAAAGACGTATAAAATTTTTATTTCCCCTCATGATGTTTCTGCATCAAGTATGTTTTTTCTGTGCTGATGCAACACACTTACTAAACTCTCCTTGACTCCTCACAGCTGTGATGGAGGGATGTGGATGCAGGCTGGGGCTCCCCAGGCTCAGCCTGGTGTCCCTGTCTCCCCTCAGGGCAACAGCAGGGATCTGACCACTCACTCCAACAATTGTGATGCCTTTCCCAACCCCTTCTCTCTTCTTTGCCTCTTCTCTCACCTTCCCAAATAGCTGCAAAACAAATCAGCAAGTGATGTGCAAGCAAAGAGCTGGGGCTGGTCATGGAGACCAGTGCTTTAAGTAATAGTAAGGTGGCAGGCACCAACACATCTTTTCATGGGATGGAGTGGCTGGGGAGGAGGGAAGAGGCTTTGCTGAGAGATTTGAAGGCTGCCCACCCCTCACCTTCCACCCTCGGGCTCTGTCACTGCAACCTGGTGTAGTGGAAGGTGTCCTTATCCATGGCAGGGGCACGGAACTAGGTGATCCTTAAGATCCCTTCCAACATAAACTATTGCAGGATTCTAGGATGGCTGGAGAAGACATTGAGAAACTGCTGTAGGGAGGAGGCTCTTGAGCCTCTCTGTGCCACTGCCCCACTTCCACGGCAGCCTTGGGCTCACCCACATGTCCTGCAGCTGACAGGGGTCTGCAGGCACACAGACCAACTCCCACCACCAGCAGTTACCCATGGGCTCTGTGCCAGCCACACGGCACACAACAGGATTGTCACCAGCACATGGTATCTCATTTGGCACAAAATCCTCCCACATAAAGCAAATGTGTTTTTAAAAAAAAAAAGATTTGAACCACAGCATCCCAGGCCAGCTCCCTGCTGCAGCTGCTCTGGCACCAACAGCCCTCACAATAAAAGCTTCTGAGTCCTAGTTTTATATTTTTCCTAAAATGATGCTGGCTTATCTACTCGCTCCCACCCTACAAGCACCGACGCTACACCTTACACACATCCCCTCTGACAGCCTCCACAGCTCCTCCATGTGCTCTTTATGCAGGAACAATTAAGCTCTGCTCAACTTTTCCATTAACCCAAGCAGCCCATAGTCATGTCTAACGAACTCACAAGTTGCTGTGTTTTTTAATTTGATCCAAGACTCGTGTCTGCCCAGCTCAGACACATGCAAAAGGTCCAGTCCCTCAGTGCCTCACAGAGAGGCTGCTCTGCAGAAGCTGGATGACTACATGAGATGCCAGACAGCTTGGAATTAGGTCCAGGATTTATCCCAGGAGTGTCTGGCTGCATAGAGATTGCAGGCACCCTCAGGATTAATTTGTTTAAAAGCATCCACCCATCTGCAGCTGGGTGGCAACCGCATGGCATGGCTCTACCATCACTGGTGTGTCTCATATCACTGCAGATGTTTCCTCACTCGAGTCATTAGGGTCTCTGACAAGATATTTATTCTGAAGAAATCTAGGCACTTCAAATTATTCCTAGTCCTCCAACAAACCTGACCCTTACCCACTTCATGGTTCATGAATTACTGATGGGATAGAGAAACAGCCAGGTCTCAGATTTCCTTGAGAAGCCAGATGAAAAATGTTACATGCAAACATGGTTTCAATCAATTAATTGATCATGCAATCAGTGCAAACATGGAAAAGTATGGTGTTAGCAGGCTTTGGGAGATTTAGAACCATAGAATCAGGGAATTGTCTGGGTTGGAAGAAACCTTGAAGGTAACAACCCCCATGCCACCCCTCAGCCCATTCCCTTTGTCTCTTAAGGCACCAAAAAAATCATCAGGGGAAAAGTTAATCAAGACCAATCAAGGCAAAGCCACCAAGCTGAGCTCCCTGAAACATCTGGTAAGAGGCAGAAATGCTCACCCATTATTTTACCATCTCAGGCTACCTGCAGACTCAGGGAGGTGCTGCTACGCTTGGATTCATGGAGATAATTTTGCAGTCACAGTCGTTAGGGATTCATTTAGAGCTTGCCTTTGTAAACCAGAAAGCTTAATAAAAAAAAATGCATGCAAGTCTTTGCACCTACAATTTTCAGTACATCACCTGCCCAGGGCATCATCTCCACTCTAGTTTCAAAGGCAGGCATGATGATAGGAATACATGAAGCTCATAAAGGCTTCATGAAAACAAGCGACCTCATCAAGTGAGAGCAACTAAGTGACACCACTGCAGGAAAAGCTGCAATGGGAGCCCGACACCTGAAAACAGCAGGCAGGAACCTCCTCCTGAGAGCTGCTGCCAGCCCTAAGCCAGCTCCATCCCAGCACCCTGCCCAGTATGTCCCACATGGTATGAATCACCAGGCCAGAGCTTCAAAGGATTTGCTCCTTCAAGCACTGAACCCCACGTCCATGAGGATGCTTTAAAGGAGGTTGCCCCAGTCTCATCCTCAGCCAGCAGAGCACAATCCAGCCCTTCATTAATGACCTGAGGTGCATGGGAAACATCAGGGTATGAACTAGAATAAAGTCAGGAGGAGATGGCAAAAAAGAGGTGACCAGCAGGTGTTGCACCACACAACCTGCCCAAACACATCTGGAACAAAGAGATTCAAAACCCTGAATCTTCTCCCCCTTCCTCTGCCTTACCCCACTCTGATCCTCTCTCCCTTGGTCTCTCTCCAGTCTGCAGCATGTGGTGACTGTAATTATGGTTCACCTCACTGCTGCACAGCCACACCACCTCCAGGTACTTAACTTCTTTTAATCTTGCTTCATGTTTCAGTCCCTACAGCCCACTCGTGATGTCTGCTACTCTTCTTCCAACACCCTCAATTCATCAATAGCCATGTCAGGCTTTGACCTCCAATTTTCTAACTGCTCAGTTAAACCACTCTGCCACTGGCCCCGCTCCTGCCTTTGTTAAAAACGAGGGGGGAGCCTCATTTGCTTTCTTATTTGATCATCACTTCACTTCTATGTTGTGCACTCTGTTTCCCCGTCTTGAAAACCCATCAACCAGCCCCATTCCAGACTGGTGCTGGGGCTGTTGTTACCTTTAATGAGAGGAAATTATGGTTAATGCCTAATTTTAATTTTTCCCTCTCCTTTAATTTTTTTTTCAATAGCTTTCCCAGAAAAAGCAGCTTTGGCAGAGTGCTGCCACCTGAATGCTAATGAACGCCGAAGGGACCCGACGTGTCTGCCTCCCTGCCAGACATCAAATTGATTTTCAAATTGCTTTGATGACATAAGGTGGTTTCACAGTTTGGACCTGTGTGATTACCTGAGCACTTATCTCAGTGGGCTCTTCCACTTACCTGCTTTAAAATAACCCAGGCTGCTGGCTTGGACCTTTGTGATGGAGGTTATCGCCCCCCAGGCTGCGGCCAGATCACGGGAGCCCAGTCTGAATTTGGATAATTTGGATATGCCTGAGCCCCAGCCAATGAGCGTGGAGGCCAGTTTGCAGCTGAGCATCAACTAAATCTTTATCCTTCCAGTTCTGGAGGACAAAGAAGTCCCCAAAGAAGGTGGCTGTCCCATCCCTGGAAGCATCCAAGTCCTGGTGGGATGGGGCTCTGAGCATCCTTGTCTAATGGAAGATGTCCCTGCCCATTACAAGCAGACTAGATGGCCTTCACAAACCAAACCATTTTATGATTCCAAAACATAAATCTGGTTCAGTGCTAGGAAAGAGTTCTGGATGTCTAATGAAATTTAAAAATGGATTTCACTCGGGGAATTTCAACTGCTGTGCTTGGGCTGGGACAGTATCTGACTTATTGGCCAATGTTCACTCCTGGGCCAAAAGCATGAGGATGAGGAAGGAAGGACAATCAGGGAGCTAGAGGATGCTCTGAGGAGCCAGGAGCTCCCCATGGAGACATTGCAGAGCTCAGGCACACTCATCCCTCCTTCCAAAACACTCACCCTCTGAGTGGATGCTGGATGGGAAGGAGGTGTGGCTGACAGAAGGAAAACATGATACAGGGATGGCTGAGACTCTCCTCCACGAGCAAAGACCCAAGCCCAGGAGGAGAGGAGCAGCGCATGCCAAAGGGAAACCTGAGCATCGCACGGTGCCAGGCAGCAGTTTCAAACCCATGGGAAAAGGCAGCAAAGCAAGGCCACCAAAAACACAACCCTGTCCCATTTTCTGGACAGGTGAACACCCAGGATTCCACTGAGCCTCAGTCTACTGCCTGGTGAGCAGAGACCAGGTCACTGACTCTGCCCAGGGCAGAGGGGTGCGAGACAGCCACTGGTAATAGGACTCAACTGAGGTAAAGGCATAAACTGCTGCAGGCTGAACTCAGCCTCCAGATCAACGTGGATCAGAGACTGGATTAAGGGGGAGTGAAGGGAAATACAAACCACTCGCATTAACCTGTGGGTAACATCAGCAGTGACCCCAAAGGTAGTATTTCTTTTATTCCCACGCACGGCTGTGTCTCGGTACGCACAACAGCTGGAATGCAAGAGGCTGGAGTGCAATTTATGGAGTGCTTTGTGATGACAAGGGATGAGGGGAACAGCAGGACAGTATTTATTATTACTCTTTTACATTAAAGGGAGCACAGCTCATTGGTGGTTTACATTTCTGGGGCACCTTTCATCTCAAAAGATAACAGAAGCATCCTGCTAACAAGGGATGGGGGGTGGGTGAGCCAGTGTCACCACTGGATCTATCCAGGCTAATAAATATATATATATATTAAAAAAAACCATATATATAACATACATTAGGGACTAGAGAAATTCAAATTACCGCCTTTGAGTGCAGCCATTTAAAGAATCACAAAAACACCATTCTCCCCAGACCTAGGGAGGGAACCCTTGCTGTGCCCACATGAAGACATAATCAGCACTTAGCAGCATTTCCCTTCCTGCTTTGTACTGCCACACAGGCACTCACCATTTGCACTGTATAAAGAAAAAAATAAATCACAAGCACCCTAAATAGGCTCTAGGGTGGGTTCATTTTTTTTCCTTCAGCCAGACAAGCATGTGCTCCATTGGCACAGGTCCTGCTTGGTTTGGAGAAGGATAACTGTGGCACAGGTTGCAAGAGCAAGCCCTGACCATCCTGAAGACACTGCTCAGCACACCAGCTGATGCATGGGAGATCCCAGAGTCCATGAGGGCTTCACACCTGCCTGTGGGTGTGTGGGTGGAAAATGCTCTTAACCAGATTTAACTGGTTTGCAAGGCCAGGCTTTGTTAGTTGCAGGGCTGGCTTCTGTGAGAAGCTGCCAGAAGCTTCCTCCATGTCCAGCAGAGCCAACACCAGCCAGCTCCAGCACAGACCCCAAGGCCAAGCCCATCAGGAATGACTGTGATTCCTCTGTGATAACAGATTTAAAAAGAAAAAAGTTGTTGCCCAGTTATAATTGTGAGCACAGAAGAGAAGGGTGAGAACAAGTGAGAGGAACAACTCTGCAGACACAAAGGGCAGTGGAGAAGGAGGGGCAGGAGCTGCTCCAGGTTCCAGAGCTGAGATTCCCCTGCAGCCCATGGAGGGCACCAGGGATGCAGAGATGCCCCTGCAGCCCCTGGAGGAGCCCACAGCAGAGCAGGGGATGCCTGAGAGAGGCTGTGACCCTGATGAAAGCCCATGGAGAGGGAAGCACATGCTGGGGCAGGGAGGGACTCCAACTCCTCTCCCTGAGCAGCAGCAGGACCACCATGTGATGAACTGACCATAGCCTTCATTCCCTGTCTCCTTGGGCCACTGGGGGAGGAGGGAGGGGTGGAATGAAAATGTTTAAAGGTCTGTTTTTACTTCTAATAATCCTGCTCTGATTTTGTTGTTAATCAATTAAAATAATACTCCCAAGCTGAATGTTTTGCCCATGATAGTATTTGGTGAGGGATCTCTCATGGGTCTCACCTCAAATCATGAATTCTTCATTACGTTTTCTCTGCCCAGTCCAGCTGTGGAGGGGAGTGAGAGAGCTGCTTTGATGGGTGCCTGAAATCCAGCCAGGGTCAACCCACTACACCAGAGGATATCTGAAGAGATATTGCCAGGTCAAGGGACAGGACTTGTTCCACTGCTCTGGTATGACCCCATCTGGAGCCCCACACAGAGCTCTGGGGTCCTCAGCACTGGAAAGACACGGAGCTGCTGGAATGAATCCAGAGGAGCCACAGAGATGCTGCCAGGGCTGGAGCCCCTCTGCTCTGGAGCCAGCCTGGCACAGCTGGGGCTGCTCCCCTGCACAAGAGAAGGCTGCAGGGACACCTGAGAGCCCCTGCCAGGGCCTGCAGGGGCTCCAGGAGAGCTGCCCAGGCACTGGGGACAAGGCCTGCAGGGACAGCACACAGGCCATGGCTGCACTGCCACAGGGCAGGCACACATTTTGGGATGTTGGGCAGGAATTGGTGGCTGGGAGGGTGGGCAGGCCCTGGCCCAGGGTGCCCAGAGCAGCTGTGGCTGCCCCTGGATCCCTGGCAGTGCCCAAGGCCAGGCTGGATGGGGCTTGGAGCAGCCTGGGGCAGTGTAAGGTGTCCCAGCCCATGGCAGGAGATGGGACTGGATGGGCTTTAAGCTTTGGATCCCTTTCAGTCTAAATCATTTGAGGGTTCTGTGATACCTCTCCCCACTGTGCAAAATGGGGACATGTCAACCACGAATGAGTTGCAAACCCTGGTGCAGAAGGAGACTTCCTGCACAAAATAGCCCAAGGGTAACAATTCAGCCTTGTTTTAGCATTAGGGCCACAGCAGCTAAAGCAAAAGAACAGCCACCATGCAGAGCAGGAATACTTTTACACCATCAGCCACCCAAAACACTTCTAGAGCCCATCCAAAGTTTGCCCCTGCCACAGGAAATGAATTTTGCCTTGCACCCTTGTAGCAAAGAGAGCTGCAGGTTGCCTTTTCCAGACACAGCTGCTTGCAGTATGAGTAACAGAAAATGTGTTTTCCCCACATATGGGCAACCATCTGAAAGCCCTGCTACACCAACCTGACGGCAGAACCAAACAAATGTGTGGTGACATTTCCCTATTGCTGTCTCGCAGTTAAATAAGCTTTAAAAAAAAAAATCCCTTGCTTTGGTGCTGGCTAATTCTATTTTAACAACATGAAAATCCTTCAGAGCTCAGCAGCAGAGGACTGAAGCAAGCCAGGTAAAAGTAACGGGAGAAGAGAAATGTAAACCCGAGCATCTCCCCTCTCCTCCAGAGAACAGCAGTGCCTTGCTGTTAGCAATTAAAGAAACAAAAGCTACGAGGCTGCTGCCATCCCCCTGCACACAGCTCTTCCCAAACCTCGGATGCAGATGACAGCTACTGGATCCACACTGTGCAAAATGTTTCTCCAGAGGTTTGTGACCTCCATCTTCGCTCGCCGCGGCGCTGACAGCTCCCAGTCGCCAGTGGGCACGGGAATTCTCCAGCAATTCCAGAGGGATCACTCACACCTCCACACGTCCCAACTCTCTCTGCCTCCCCCACCACCACACACTTGCTTTTGGGCTGCATTTGGAAGCTCAGCCTGTTAATTAGGGCGAAGGAAGCCAGCGTCTCCAGCCCTGACCTCCAGTGTCCTCTGCTCCTCTGTTTGGTGGCGCTGCCCCTGCAGAAAGCCTGCCAGTGCCTGGGCAGGACAGCAGAGAATTCCAGCCCCCAGATTGCCAAGGGATGATTCAAATAGGGGAGCAAGAAGCAAAGGGCTTCATGCTCTGGTCTGAAAAATCAGCAGCTTTTTAAGAGTAATTTCTGGATAACCCTGTGATTTCTTTTTTTTCCCCAATTTCATCTGTTTCCTGCCTATTGAATATTGCACAGTTTCCTCCAGAACACAGAATAAAATTAGTTGAGACTCACTGCGATGGGGAACTCTTTTTCATACCAATTCTTCAGACCCAGGGGAATGACTACAGTGGAAAGGAGCTGAAGACAAAAACGAGCTGGGGGCTGATCCTCAAAGACCAATTAAGCCTCTGGCATCCTTCATTTTGATGATGCTCCTCCCTGGGCTCCAGCAGGCAGCATGATGCATCTCCTGCCCAAAATGCTAAGGAAAGAACACACATTACTGCCTGCAAAGAGGGTACATCAAGATCAATGGCTCACTGCAGACCCCAGCGTGAGAATGATGTCACTCCACCTCCAGACATGGTAACGAGCCCTACAAAGGAAAACATCTTGCATCACCAAGATGTCTGTTGAGCTTACCCTGCAAAATAAAAAGGGGCATTGACCTGAAAAAATCATGGCCTTTGCTTTTAGGAGGGGGAGGGAAGATGGCAGTGAGAGAATGGGCAGGGCAGCAGCCCAGGATAGTAAAATCACAGTTTGGGTTGGAAGGGACCACGCAGTGCCACCCCCTGCCATGGACAGGGACACCTTCCACTGTCCCAGGCTGCTCCAATTCCCATCCAGCCTGGCCTTGGGCACTGTCAGGGATGGGGAATCCACCACCTCGCTGTGCCTGGTGGGCTCAGTCAGGACAGTGCTCCCTAAGCTGTGGTGCCAACTCCCCAAGGTGCCTCACCACCTCCTCCAGCCCTGGAATGATCCCTAAGTAACTCCTGCCAGTGGATTCATCAGGGTCTCACCTGCTTTAATGTGGAGCCCAGGACAGCCAGCAAGGGCTGCAAGGCTGCCCTGGATACCATGCCTACAGCCCTGCCATGAAATTCTGACTTTAGGATCACCACACATCATGGGCTGTTTATTCCTACACGAGTTTTCCCTCAGTCATTTTCACAAATTCCAAACCAGAGCGTTCAGCAGCTGGAAGAGGTGAATAATTTTTATTTTTTTTTTAAATCTAATGACATGTCCTACTTGTATTAAAAGTAGGAGGAAAATATCTTGAATCAATGAGAAACAGATCTGGGGGAAGTGAAAAAGGTTCAGCAGCAGCTGGAAGAGATGAATAATTTTTTTTTTTTTAAATCTAATGACTTGTATTAAAAGTAGGAGGAAAATATCTTGAATCAATGAGAAACAGATCTGGGGGAAGTGAAAAAGGTTCAGTGACACAGAAAAAAAATAAAAGCTTGTCACCCCTCCATGTTTTGTCTGAATCAAAACTAAATGTCTTAGTCCACTACTACCAAGACTTGTTTAATCTTTCCTCCTTCTAACTGTTAACTGTAATTCCCAAACAAAAAGTTGAAAAGCTTCATTGAGAAGCTGTCAAAAAGAAAATGTTTTGGCATTTCCAAAATGACACGTTTCATTCTGACATTTCACTTGAAATGCCTGGACATTAAAAATAAATTAGCTCCCCCTGGGGATTTTCAACATATCCAGTTGCCAAATTCAATTTAAGCTTATGAATAGTCCAGGATTTCTGAAATACAACTTCTGAATTCACAGAATCCCAGAATGGTTTAGATTGGAATAAGTCTAAAAGCTCATCCCATTCCACCCCTGCCATGGCAGGGACACCTTCCACTGTCCCAGGTTGCTCCAAGCTCTTCCAGCCTGGCCTTGGAGACTTCCATGGATCCAGAGGCAGCCACAGCTGCTCTGGACACCCTGTGCTAGGGTTGCACCACACTCACATTATGAAATTTCTTTCTAATATCCAGTCTAAATCTACTTTAATTAAATTACACTGGAAGGTCAGTTCAGTTTTGGTCCAGACAGTAACGCTGATACCCAAAACTTGATCTCCGGCCAACATCTCAAGCCTAGAAATATTTACACCTTATGAAAATATTATATATGAAGAGAATGAGTTAGCCTATGACCCAACAACAGCCTCTCAAATTATTTTAACATGTGTTTTGCTCCTAATATACTGCTGTCATTCATGGGGATTAATGGTTGTTATTAATCACCTCATTTGAAGGCACAGGAGAAAACCTTCCCCCTGTGCACAAGCCAGAGGGAACATTATTTATCTGCTATCACCAACACATAATAAAAACAATTTCTGAGTAGATCTCACCTCTCATACACAGACAACCATGTCATGCCTTGAGTGATTTGCAAGGCTTTGCAGGCATGACAAAACCAGCCAGCAATGACAACCAAGGGTATCGTCTCACAGCCCCTCCTCAGATGAGGAATACTCATGCAGATAAGCACATCTATCAGCCTGAGGCCTTGGTGAAGACTTCTGGGGACACCAGGGTGGTCACACCCCTTCTGGCTCTCCAAGAGGCTGCTGGTGGGACTCAGCAGGGACCCCAGAGCAGGAACCTGGGCTGTCCAACCGGGTGGAGATGTCCTGCAGCTGCATTTCCAGAAGATGTCACACAGAATCACACAAGGGTTTGGGTTGAAAGGATCTTTAAAGATCACTTCATTCCAGTGCCAACCACCATGGGAAAGATATCCAGTAGGTCAGGTTGCTCCAAGCCTCACCCAGCTGGCCTTCAATCCTTCCAGGGATGGAGCAGCCACAGCTTTTCTGGGAAACCAGTACCAGGGCCTCACCACCCTCCCAGCCAAATAATTCCTTCCCAATACCTATTCTAAATCTCCCCTCTTTTAGTCTGCAAGTAAAACCATTCCCCCTGGTCACACTCAGTGATCCCAATCCAGCTTGGATAGGCAATGGCTAAGGGAAACTTGCACCACTAGGCCTAAATCCATCACTGTGCTGGTGTGACCTGGCTGGGTAACTGAGGGACCAAAGCCAGTCTAGGCCAGGAGAACCTGCCCCCAGCCACCTCCAGCAAGGCACCAACTTTTTCCAACAGCCAGAAATCTGAACATAAGATCAGCTGTGGAGACTCCAAGGGGATGCTTTCCCTGTTTTTACTTTTTAACACTGCAGTTTACTGAAAGCATACTGAAAGCACTTAGCACCAAAGACAGATCTGAGAACAGGACAGACAACAGACTTCCACTCTCCTGGATGTCTGTAATATCAGGTCTAGACCAAAATATCCTTGCACCCTCCTGAGGAAGGCTATGGTGGGTCTGAAATGCCAACTCTGCTCCAGCACAAGCTTCACATTGAACAGCATACTTAAGAAAAACTTACATGTTTATACACCTTGCTTGCACAGCACGGTGCTTGTAGGCTAGAGGCTTGAGTTCCTTCTTCTGATTCACTCCTTGAGTGAGTCAAACTATTTATTTGAACTCAAATCCACATGAGGTGCAGAACAGCTCAGGCTGTGGCTCAGTGCCAGCTGCACTCCCATTGTCCACCATATAAAAGCAGGTATCCTGGCACGGACACAGGAGGTATGAAATACAGAAGATGACAAAACACTGCTTTTGTAAGACACCTGCAAAAAAAAGAACTAATGCAATAGGAAAAAAAAAATGGAAGCAAAAAAAAGAAAACAGAAAGATCTATATTTTGCTTTTCTCTCCTGTTGTCCTTTCTCTGGATTGCTTTACCTCTTGCTTTTTTTTGAGGTTAGGGACAGAAGAACCAGCCTCTTCGCATTCAGCCTTTTCTCCATTCCCCACACACTGCTGTATTTAATCCATGCCCTGAAGCTCAGCCAACATCCCTTATTAAATGAAGTTGGCTCTTCATCTGCTGAACTACAAAAAAAATTAAAAAGCAATATTTTGAGAAATACAGGGCTTCTGGGAATCCTAAAATGATTTGTGTTGGAAGGAATCTTAAAGCTCACCCAGGGCCACCCCCTGACATGGCAGGGACACCTTCCACTGTCCCAGGTTGCTCCAAGCCCCATCCAGCCTGGCCTGGGCACTGCCAGGGATCCAGGGGCAGCCACAGCTGTTCTGGGCACCCTGTGCCAGGGCCTGCCCACCCTCCCAGCCAAGAATTTCTTCCCAATATCTAATGTGAACCTGCCTTCTGTCAGTTTAATATTCCTAAGGAGGCTGCTCCTTTCCTCTGGACTCCTAAACTGAAAAACTTGCTGGTAAAAATTCAACTGGAATCCTCCAGCTGAAAACCAAGCTTATGAAGGAAATCCTCTTAAGCATGCCAGGTGTGCTGGTACTGAACTGTGTTAGTACACTGCATTAAGGGGGCATATCCCAGGCTTGACAGACATGCACCCTTCCACGCAAGATGCACTAAAGGTTCCTTGACTCTCTTCTGCAAGAAGAAGCCCTGGCCTTGTTGATTGGCACAGCAGATAATTTCGGTAACTATTTTGCTCATGTAGAAGTTCTCTGTCATTCCAGGTGAGTGGAGTATCCCCTGCATCCTACTGCACCAGCGGATTTCTCCCACCAATCCCACATCCAGAAACACCCCATGCAGGAGCAGTGGCTCACCTAAAGGGGCAATGGCAAGGAAGAGCTCCAGGCTCTGGAAAAGGGGGTGCTGGATGCACGTTTTGACATTTAAGAATGACACAAATGTACTTTCTTGCAAGCAGCATCTGATGAGCTCTGCTCAAGACCACATGCAAGGAGAGACAGCCCCAGGAGTACAGTAGAGTACAAATGTCTCTAACAGAGTATTTGGCTGTTACATCAGTATTAATCCCCTCAGCAGCTAAATTCTGGGAGGCTCATGAAATCTCTCCCTTTTCCCCGCTGTACCAGTGAAAGGTCTTCAGCAATTTCCATCCAAACAACTGTCCTTTGTGAATAACAGGACCATTCATGGAGTATAATTTTATGACCTCATTCAAGCAATTTTAGCCAAATTGTGCTTCCTCTCTTGAAGAGCTGCCTTTGGTGAGGAGAGATTGTTCACAACCACAGAAGCAACAAAAATACACATTCTTTACTTCCACAACCAGGTCTTTTTTTTTTTTTTTTTTTTGGTCATTTATTTCCAAAATACCTGCTGTCTGTCAGCATGATGCCTCTCCTCTGACAGAGCCTATAACCATCACTCAAAGATCATGACACCTCACAAGAGTTCAGTGGAAAACGAGAGGAAAAACTCCCTGGGTACATAACTGAGGTTTTCATTTGATGATAGGGGGTGGATTAACTGAAAGAAAATTAAATGAGCTCTAAGGTCTCAGCTCTCTGGGGTACAAGCAGGTGCAAATTCCAACACAGAGCCAAAGCCACATCCACACACATCTCTCTGAAAGCAGCAGGATCACCACTGCAGGAAATAACACCACGGAATGGTTTGGGTTGGAGGGGACCTTGAAGCTCATCCATTCCACCCCCTGCCATGGGCAGGGACACCTTCCACCATCCCAGGTGGCTCCAAGCCCTATCTAACCTGACCTTGGACACTTCCAGGTATCCAGGAGCAGCCACAACTTCTGTGGGAAGCCCATGCCAATGTCTAAGTGCATATTAGGATGTAGGGAATACTGCTTTAATCACTAGGCTGACAAGGGACAAAATATACTTTAAAATTAAGGTGGGACAGGTCTAGGGTGGTTTGATAGGACAATGAAGAAACAGCTAGGCTGGATCTATATGCCCCACTGCTTCCCCAGAGTTCTCCCACATCTGCACCCCTCTGCCTGTCTCCTCTCACGTGGTGAATGCTCCAGGATGCTGACAGCATCCTGCATTCTCCCAGCCTGGAATCCCACCTACTACCAGGACCTATCAACAGAGAAGAGGCTGGCCCCCCATCTGCCATCTCCTTTCCATCCCCAGATTTAACACCAGGCTTTGCCTTACACCAAGATCTGTATCTTAAGTCATACCATGTCATCCCATTCCCCTTACCACAAACACTGTCCTAATCAAAGCAAAAAAAAGAAGGGAGAAATAGAAATTGAGAGATCCCCCACCACATGTATCTGTGACTGGAACCATTCATGTGCCTGTAGACCAACAGAAAAGAATCCACCAGCTGAAGAAGGGACACCAAAATGACAGCATGAGGGGTTTTTAAGAACAAAAAGGAGAGGAAAACCATGGCCATGATACAAGAAACCACTTTCCAAGCTACTGAAGACGGAATAAAACACAAGAATAGCTTCTTCTCTGGCCTCTGCCTGCAGCAGGCCAGCAACAGACTTGAACAAAACCCTGGTTGCATTCCAGGTCTGCTGCATTTAGGGAAGATGAGTGCTGTCCCTAAAAGACCCTGCCACTCCAGGCACAGCACACTGTCACGGACACCCTTTGGCTCTCACAGTTACTAAATTTACTAAAAAGACTAAGCAAAACTGCATTTCCCAGCAATAAAACCCTTCTCTGATGGCATCACTGGAGATCCCACTTGTGCATTAATTCAGAGGCTGCCCATTACCTATTAATTAGAGGACACTATTATGCAAATAATGACAATTAATTAAACTTTCACTTATTAATCTAATACAGTCTCTTCCTTGCTGTTCTCAAATACACCCCAGGCAAGCAGATAAAATTTTTTAACTATAGTAACTATGGGCTGACACTTCTTTAAAGAATGTCTTTAATATCAAAATAAAGTAAAACTGCCTCGTCTCCTGAGTGCAACTGCAATAATGAGATGTTAAACCCAATCTCTCCCAGCCTGCTGGGCTGAAGGAGATGGGATGTTTCCTTCCCAAAAACCTTATCCTTGTCCTAGGAGACTGCTTCTCCTCACTGTTCATATCTGGGCATACACAGACCTAGCTTGATATTTCTCTGGCTTTCATCCAAATCAGCTTTATGGGAAACACATAGCTCCTGGGAACCACAGAATCCTAGAATTTCAGGTTGGAAGGGATCTTTAAAAGTCATCTAGTCAACATCCCTGCCATGGGCAGGGACATCTTCAATTACATCAGGCTCAGAGTCCTGGCCTTGAATATTTCCAAGGATGGGGCATCAGACTTCTCCAGGCAGCATCAGGAGGCACCACTGCATCCCTCTTCTTCCTCCTCCAACAGCCACATCTTTGCACTGCTTAAGCCCCCTGTGCTCCAGGGAGAAGGTGCCTCCTGAGCCACAGCCTTCCCTGAGATGCACCACATCCTCTGGCTGCCACGTGTCTCATGTGTGGTGCTCATGTGTGTGCTCTGCACCACACCTCAGACCTGCAACACGACCCAAATTTTCAAGAGCCACACTTACTCTCACCGTGGCAAATCACCCTCTGGCTTGTGTTTTACCCCTTGCATTTCTTTTTCCTACCAGGCAGGGCCCTCGTTTTTCCCAGGCTGTGTGTGCAGAGCCAGGGCACAGCAGGCAGGGCTGGGAGTGCTCTTCCTCACCGATGTCATCGTCTGCCAGCAGGAGGGATGGGGGTGCCTTGTTCTGCAGCTCCTGACGTGACTCAGAACAGCCTGGGAATTACACTTGGAATAAGTGATTAAAAACCCTGACTTCCTCCTCCATTACCACGCAGGGGCAACACTCTCAGCAGCACCGATCAGAGCTGCGCCCTTCCAAATGAGAGCAAAGTGAGGAGAAACGAGAGCTGGTACTCCTCCAGACTGTTCCCTGGGTATGTGGAGGTGGGAATAAGGGTTTGGAAAGCCCTCAGAAGGGAATCACCAGCACACATTTCATCACTCTCTGAACCCCAGCACAGAGTCACCTCCTTCAAAAAACACTTCTCCAAGACGCCAGCCTCCTCCAGGCCAGTAACTGCAGGCAGTAGCTCTTTGGAAAAACCAGAGGCACTGCAGTCATTTTGAAATGCAGGTGCACAGACCCTCAATCATATGTTATATCTATCTCAAACATTAAAATAAGCAACTTGGATTTTCTTGGTAGGGAGGGAATCCTGGTGGGAAGAAGGAAACAGGATTTCAGAGGAGGAAACGCAGAGCAGAGGAAGGGTTTGAAGGGGAAGGGAGGAGGCCCCTTGACTAGAAGCAAAAAACTACAGCAAAATAAACTTGCTCAGATGGTCTCCTGGGGATTTGTGGCCTGAAAATTCCAGCCACCTCCACCCACAGACGAGAAAAGAGCTGGAGCAGCAGAGACCTGGAAGATCCACCCTCGGCAGTCTGTGATCACAGGCATCAGCTGGCTTTACAAATCTCGATCACAAGGATTATCTTGGCCAATTCCCCTCTATTTTTTCTGCAAAGCTCCATGCTGTTGCAGCCCCAAATTCCCAGGTGCTTCATAAACCTCCCAGAGCTTGGAAGAAAAGTATTGTCTCTGCCTTCCCCAGGTGGAAATAAGAGCTCAGGAATTCAATTAGCATCTAAGAATGCTCAAGCCTGTGTGCTCGAGTCTTCCACATGGAATTAACTTATGGGCTTCACAGCTGAGGACCAGGTAAACAAGAGATTCCAGCCCTTTATTTAGGTACCTACCAAAATCAATTTCATGTAACTCAGCCTAGAGTGGCTTGGTCAAGGTCATGCATGGAGCCTGAGCAGAAATTAAATGTGAAGAACGCAAAGAAGATTTAAAAGGGAGAATAAAAGCACTCTCCTTCCCAGATCTGAATTACTTTGCATTAACCCAAGCCTGTTCTGTCCTGAAGCACCAACCCACCCATGGAGCAGCTGGACCTCAAGGCTTGCCCCTTGCTCCTCAGCAGAAATGAGCCCCAGCACAACATCCAGCTCCAGTCTCCTGGCAGAACGGACTGAGCTGTGTGCTCCTGCCTTGGCTGCCAATTCCACAGCCCAAGTCCTCTCCTTCTGGAGCCATTCCCACCTCCCACCAGCTACACTGTACACAGTGACGATACCACACCCCAGTGGGATCACAGAATCCCAGAAGAATCCAGGTTGGAATAGAGCTCACAGACCATCCAGTCCGACCTGTGCCTGACCCCCACCTTGTCACCAGAGCACTGAGTGTCACATCCAGGCATTCCCTGGACACCTCCAGGGATGGGGAGTCCCACACCTCCCTGGGCAGCCCCTCCCAATGTCTGACCACCCTCTTCATGAAGATGGACACTCCTTGGCCACAGTTAGGTTAACTGGATGACCAGCAGTCCAAGGCTTCCCATTTCCTTTTCACTGCCCAAAAACTCCTTCATTTACCTCTTCCCTTCCAGGTGATTGTCCCACCCATGCCAATCCATCGCTGCCTTCTATAAAGTTTTCCAGGATCAAAATACCAAATTTTGGGGCTCCTTGTATTTGAAAAGAAAGGGGGAAAATCCAAGCCATTTGTTATTTTGAATTTGGCATTTTGTGCAAGTTTTATGAGGCAACTATCTAAAAGTCTGGATAATTAGAGTAAGTCAGGATCATTTCACTGCAGACCTTAATATCCTCCACTTCCTTAAGGACAGAGACATCAGAAGAACCACAGCTATGGGCTTTGGGCACTGCCTGAATGTTGTATCCTTACAATTCCCTGACCATATTACAGAGAGGTCCACAGACCTTGCCAGGAGAACATATTATCATGTTCATTATCAGGCCAGCTACTACTGCTTCACTTTCAACATCAAAAACATCTTCTGCCCTGGAAAAGGAGAGAGATGCTCCACAAGCAAGGCAGTGGAAACACAAAACCTGGAGTGACCTGTTGTGGTCACACAGGCAGGCAGTGGCCAAAGGAGGGAAACACCCCAGTCTCTCCCCAGGGAACTCTCACCTCCTAGGATGAATTACAGCCCTCAACATCAACTTTTTGCCATTTGTCCTCACCTTACTTCCTCCCACAAGTTGACCTGTCTGTAGTTACCTGTTCTGCAGCAAGTGTGGACATCAGCAGCATTCCCAGCTGCAAGTAAGAGCTGACTGATGCCAGAATCCAGGAGGAATCACAGACAGGTTAGAGGTAGAAGGGGCACTTAAAGGTCATCTAATTCAACACCCTACCATGAACAGGGACATCTTCAACTAGACCTTGTTGCTCAGAGCCCCATTCAATCTGGCCTTGAATGCCTCCAGGGATGGAGCATGCAGTACCTTTCTGGGCAACCTGTGCCAGTGTTTCATCAGCCTCATTGTAAAAACCTTCATCATTTTGTCTACTTTAAACAAACTCTCTTTTAGTTTAAAACTGTTATCTCTTGTCCTATTGCAACTGACCCTGCTAAGGACTCTGTCCCCATCTTCCACGTAGGCACTGGAAGGGGCATTAAGGTCTCCCTGGAGAGAGGCTGAATGCTCCCAGCTCTCCCAGCCTTTTCCCATGGCAGGGATGCTCCATCTTATCCCAGTTCCCTGCAAGCCAAGGTGATCTCAGCAAGCTCCAGCATGTGGCAGAGGGACACATCATGGTCCCACAGCACACGGGGCACAGGTCCAACATGAATATAGAAGTGTGTGCAGTGGTGCTTGTGTGTGCCTTCATAATTGTGAGAGCACAGACTGTGCAGCCACCTCTTCCCAGACTCACACCAGCACCTCCCCATCTCCTCCAACACCAAGCACAGCCCTGCCAGGATGTAAATCCACACCACCTCCAACGCCTTCATCACTCAGCCCCATCCTTCTGCCTACCACAAAATGGGAAACAGCCTTGAAATAATGACTATAATTACAGTTTGGTAGGTCTTAAAAGTAGCAGAGAAAGACAGCCCTCCTCTTCATGACATTCCCAGCATAACATGTCACAACAAATGGCCCAAGGGAAATCTGTGGAGCTGGACGTAAATATTTTGATGTGCTCATGATAAAGCTTCTTGGTACTTACTGTCCACTGCAAAAAAATTGGGTTCCTCCCTATGCTTGCATCTCTACCCACCTGCTGTACACCAGGGGCAAAATCCACCTGCTCCTAGGAGTATTTATGACTTTCCACTGAAGGAGGGCCATGTTCCTTTTCTGTTTCATTTAAAATAAAATAAAAAATTAGAGAGTGGACAGGCGGCTAGGAATTTCTGAGGTTTGACAGCCCATAATCAGAGATGAACTCGCCTGAAATAGAAGGAAACAAGAAGGAAACAAGCCCCTGAACTGCTCCCCGTTCATTTTTAGCAAGCAAACCAGGTGAGCACAGCAACTGCTATTTACCCTCTGAGTCACGGGAAACAGCACCTAGATGCTTTGCCAAATCTTTGCAAGGCTGTAAAAAAATAAAATAAAAACAACAAAAAAAAATCATACAAACTATTTGAGGCAAGACTCAGGGCTTGCAAATTCCCTGCGAAATCCAGGCTTGGGATAACGAAGAGCTCCAGGGCTGAGGTCAGGCTGCTGCCGAGCACCTGCACTTAGCAATGCATCATTGACCGAATTCTGCTCGGGGCATCAAAGCCCCACAGACGTCACCGGCTGCACAGTCTGGCCCAGTAACCCGTAATTTCCCTGTAATCAGAAGCAACAGGGTGAGAGTTTTAGTGGCCATGCATAATGCATGTCCTCTGGCACGGCTCAGGGAGCAGGAGATGGGCACCACAGCTGGCAGCACCAGCTGCAATGCCGGAGAATTGGACACCCCAAAATCCACAGAACAGCTCCAAGTGCCCTGCAACATGCAAAAGGCTCACCTCCCTCTCTGCTCCCAGCTTCTTCCCCATATTCCCCAGGCAGCAGCCACACAAGGATGATTTCACTGTGGCTGGTACCTACCTGCTCGTGGGCATCTGCTGCTTCTCAGGCTGGGTGAGGGCTGAGCATACTGCTCAAACACGTCACCCCCTCACCCACAGAGTATGGAAAAAGCCAGTTGAATAATTTATCAGCTGTAAGCACCACTCACTTTTCCAGGTATGACATGCCCCACGCTCAAAAGTCCATGGTAGTTTCACAACACTCTATGGAACTGCTCCCTTACAGCCTGTTGATGCTACTTTGCTTCCCATTCCCCCTACCAATCCACCATCGACCTCATCATCAGCCCAGACACCTTCCTGCCATCCAGCATCCAGTAAACACCCCTAGACATCAAGATCCAGCCCTCACCCCAGCTGTGACATCCCCATCCTTATCCCCACATGAAGGGAAGATGGTTTTATTCTGCTTTTCCCTTTATTTTCCCCTCATGTATTCTTCACCAGCCCTCTGATCCCTCATTTTCTGTACTTTTGGTCCTTCCCTAAAAATCCCAGTAAGTTTTAAACATCCCTGGGAACACCTAGGGCATCTTATAGCAAGGTCTGCTCATTCCCAAAACACCCTTCTCCCCTAAACTGTAATAAACTCACTCCACCAACGGCAACCACGTGGCTTTCCAGAGATTTCCTCACGTGGACATCCACAGGTGGGTTTCATTCCAGGGCCAAGGATTTACCAGGTCCCTTCCCCATATGGAGTCACAACTGCAGAAGTTGTGAAGAAGACAACTTCTGAAGACACAGAAGTCAAACTGGGAGCACACACTAGGGACTCCCTTCTCTGTTTCACATCAAAAAGGCACAGGATTGAGTCCAGAAATCATGCAGGTCCACCTGCCTGGGACACCAGCTACTTGGCCCCACCATGGTGAAGCAGAAGCTCCTTCAAAAGGTTCCTGTAAGGCAAGGATGTGGCAGCTGCAAGCAGCAGGAACCTTCTGCTGGAAAAGGGCAGCCAACAAAACTCCCCAGAAATGGTGGTTAGGTCCTGCTGCAGCCAAAAGATCTGGGTTTGTCTGGCAGGATGGCTCTGCCCGATCACAGAATTATCAGCCTTTCATTAACCACCAGGGTGTAGCCCTTAAATACATCTCCTTCAAGTGACCAGTGCTGAGCACACCCCGTGCCATCACTGCTGGAACAGGATCAAGTGAAATCATTATAGATCTACCAAAAGAACTCATGAACAGAGCACCTGGAGAGCACTGGGTGCTTCCCAGTCTGCCCTCGAGCCAAGACCAGCAGTGGGCACGAGGAAAGAATCAAGATTTGAGGTTGCTGAAGCAGAGCAGACAGGAGAGTCAAACATCAAGTGATGTTTGCTACTGCAAATCTGCCAGCAAAGAAAAGGAAAGCCCACCTGACAGACACCTCAGGCTGTGAGGCTCAGCACATCCAGGGGAGGTCGGCAGACAGAGACTGGGAGAGAGGAGGGCAGATGGCACAAACTGGGACCTACTGGAAAATGCCTGCAGGAACTGGTTTCCTACACCAAACAGTCTCTAGCAACAGTCCTCTTTGTGAAAACAGCTCCAAGTGCTGCTCAGGAGATCTGATTCCAAAAATTTCACTCAAAGTGGAGGTTTGCTGTTGGGAAGGAAGATGATGTACCTCTACCTTCGCTCAGGCTCCATCTCTCTGCACAGAGGATGGGACACAAAAGCCTTTCCACACTACCAACAGCATATTTCTTTTGCTTTCCTCTGTTCTGAACTTGTGTTACTTGGCAGGTATCACACATTCTTCAACCCCTCTCCCCCTACCCAAGCTGCAGAAAGGGGTGAGCCCCATGCATCAACTCGCATGCAAGACCCTGAAACAATCTTGGTCAGACCCTGTGACATTGCCCGTGTGGTTTGTATAAATAAACTGATGGGGACCCAAGGAGCAGGAGGGGATTTCAGAGGGGGAAAACCCAGTGACAGATCTACAGCCTGAGTAATCTTTACCAGGCTCTGCCACTGTCTCAGCCAAGGACATTCTCCCAGGATATGGGGCCACCACGAGCTCTTCCCTTGCATGTTCCTCCCCACTCTCAGGAGCAGAGAAGTTTACAGACACAAACAAACACCTCTGGCTCCCCAGGAAAGAAATTAGTTTTGGGAAGTGCACCACCCCTCCAGAAGACCCATGTCCTTCACTCCATTCCATGTCCTGCCATGCCAGCACCCAACATGCACAAAATACAACCTCAAGTCCAAAAAACACATTATTACCTAAACCCTCCATCCCCTCCCCACATGCTGAGCAGGCATCACTCTCCAGGGCATGTCTGGTACTGGGTTACAGGGGTTAAACTTCACAGCCTCAAAACCAACATTTTAAACCCAAAAGAGGAGGTGGAGGGGCGTGACGACATGCCATGCCCTAAGCTGTTTGCTCCTGCACTCAGGGAAATATCACCTGAATTCTTACATAAACCCACCCAAGCCCCACAGGTGCAGCAAGGAAATTAAAGCAAAAACTGAGAAAGTGAAAATAAAACCTGAGAAAACTAAAATTAAACCTAAGAAAATTAAAATTGCAAACTACCTCCTGCAATACGACGGCTTCCTGGATCAGTTGCTGTACGTCCTTGGGAGTTTTTGGGGAGAACACCTCCACATCAGCAAACCAACAGTACCGAAATGACTGCACCCCATCTTCTGCCTGCAGAAGCTCCAGCTGGTGAGATTTTTTTTCTTTTTTTTCCTACAGCGGTTTGACTCAGAGGTCTGGCCAGACTCACAGCTCTCAAATTCATTTAATAAATCATCTCCTAACCCCGCCCAGAAGCAAAAGGCAAATCTCTGTCTCCCAGGCACCTCCTGATTGGACTAACGTGCCTCTTGCTAATGACCCTGTGAGGAGTAGCATGGCTCGAGTGACGTGTTTATGAAGATAAATATTTTAACTTCACAGTTTAGCACTGCAAACTCGTTCCAGCCGGAGAGTCTCTTTAAGTTGGTTCCAGGAGAAAATGCCTCGATAATTAAATTTTTATTTTTTTTAATTCCCCTTTTTTTTTTTTTTTAAAGCTATGAAGTATTAATTGCAGTGAAATACGTGGCGTGTCTTTCAGGTGCAATTAGTAGCTGCTGGTGGATGGGAAAAAAACCCGGCTGGTGAAGCCCAGGGAAGGGATGGGAGTGATTTCTCCCCTCAGCAGAGGGAAATGCAGCACTTTGCCCTATCTAATCTCACTATAGCAACGGGAAGACCTTGGCAACCCTGATCTTTATGGTTATTAAGATGGGAGCGGGAAGAGTCGGGAGCGCAGTGCCGAGGGATGCTCGGCCGGGAGCCCGGCTGTGAGGAAATAAAGCATCCTGTCTGGCTCGGGGGGATGCAGGGTCTGCCAAGCTCCCAGGGTGGGGCTGTAGCCCAAGGCTGGCTCCCCGAAACTTTTTTTGTGGTGGCTTTTTATGCCAAAGAGCATTTTTATGCATCTCCTCATCACACACTGGAGAAGGATCCTGCTGCTTGGACCTGCTGGAGGAAGCCACAGAGATGCTCCAAGGGCTGGAGCCCCTCTACTCTGGAGCCAGGCTGGTGGTGTTCACCTGGAGAAGAGAGACCCTTTTTCTCTCTTAGAGCACCTGCTAGTAGCTAAAAGAGGTTTCTAAGAAAGATGGAGACAAATCTTTTAGCAGGGCCTATCACAATGATGATTTTAAATTTAGAGAAGGTAAGTTTTAGCTAGGAAGAAGGATGCAATTTTTACATGGAGGATGGTGATGCCCTGGCACAGGTTGCCCAAAGAAGTTTGGGGTGCTCCATCCCTGGAAGTGTTCAAGGTCAGGCTGGGTGGGGCTGTGAGCAACCTGGTCTTTTTCAAGACATCTCTCCTTATTGCAGAGGGTTGGAGAAGACAATCTTCCAACCCTAACTATTCAACTATTCCCTAATTCCACCAAGGATCCAAGATGTTTCTCTTAGGACCAGGGGTCAAGTCTGCATGCAGCTGCTGTCCCTCAGCCCCAGATTCAGCCACAAGGACATGCCCAGACAGGATGGGGACAAGGAGGCTCCCCCACAACTGCCACCCAGCCCGGGGCTGCCACCAACCTGCCCCACTGCCATCTCCAGAGATTGCTCACTCTCAGTTCTCACCAGGATGATTCACACTCAAATGCAAAGGCACAAAGTGCTCAGATCAGTTTATTGCAAAATAGTACATCCTGGTGACTGCCTGGCCCAGAGCCACTTCAGTCCCAGGCTCCCAGACAGCGGGGACAGCCCCAGGGCTAACCTGGAGGCCACCAGCTCCTGCCCACAGCTTGGTCCCACCTGGACAGAGCAGAGAGCTATGGGAATTCTCCCCTATCAAAAAAGGATACTTCACTAAAACCTCATTAGTTCTGTATCCTCCTAAAAGGGGACTTCTGGCTGCTAGAATCTGAAAAACCAGTCCCTACAGCTCACTGACCAGCCCTGAGGATCTCCCACCCCTGCTGCACCAACTCACCACGACAGACACCCACCAGAACAGGCTACTGACTCAGGGAGGGCTGCCTGGGGACCCTCCAAGGCTCAACTGCTTCTACTGCCATTCACACTGCCAGTAAAATAACACCAATAATCCATTACAAACTTCCAAGGCAGCGTGAGTCAGTCTTTTTGGTGCTAGAAGTTGTTTGTCTCTAGCTCTGCTCTTCTTGGCGCCTCGAAGTCCTGGGATCACGTTCCTCCCACAGCTTCTTCTACTATCAATTTCCACATAAATTCAGCTGTTTCCTTCCTTCCAGCACCTTAATTAGCCCAAAGTTTCTTCACCAGGTTCTAAAGAACTGCCCCACAACCCAATCCTAGCAGAAGTGCATGCCCCCAGCTCACAGCAGCTGGGACAGCCCTTGGTGCTCCATGCTACCTTCCATTCCCCAGCCAGAGTACTGGAACTTTCCCCACCACCAAAGTCCCCAGCTGGCAGTTCCAGCCACATTCCTCATGATCCCAGCGTTAACTCCTCCACGGTTTTACCAGCATTACAACATAATGCAGGCAACTGGACCAACTCCAGACAGAACTAGATGCTGCTGGTCATTTTTTCCAAGGAAAAGAAAGAGAGGAAGCCCTCACTTAGCCCTGTTGGGTGAAAAACATCAAGGCAGGCAGTGTTAAAATGCCATTATGCATGGAGAAGCAGCAGGAAAAAAAATGCTAGAATAGACAAAGCAATTTGATTCCCATTCAAGAAAAACTTTGATCTACAATTCCCACCCTGCAGCCAGCTTCTCAAAAGGTGAATATTGACCAACTTCCATGGAGCTCTTCAGATGGTGAATATTGACCAAATTACACGGAGCTCTGCTGACAGTCACCTATACATCCATCCCCTCAGGACTCTTCTGAGTGTACAAAAGAGGTTTTGCTCACTTCTATTTTTTATTTTTTGACTGGGCTGGAAAGCACCTCAGTCAAAACACACAGTGCCCTTGGTGCACATTAAAACCAAAAGCTCTCAAGGATAAATGTCAAGATTTTAATAACTTGACCTTATCTGGCCAAAACCAGCGTGCTGCCATCCTCCCTGTGTCCCCTCCATCCAGGCAGGGACCAGGGCTGCCAGCAGGCTGCCAGGCCACGTCCCAGCAGTGGGAATGCTGCTGGGAAGAGCAGTGGTGGTAAATCAAGAGACAGTGTGTCATCCCAGGGCCCCTTCCAGCCTCAGACACCCGCCAGCACCAGGGACCAGCAGCCTCTTTATCTTGTCACCAGTGACTAAGAGCATCCCTGGCATGATGGTACCACAAAAATACAGGTGACGGGAAATGGCCCTTTTCCAAGGAGGGATGGATCCTTTATTACATCCTGTTTATCTCCCATATTACTGAGGGGAAAGCCATGAAGCATGCGATCCTTTCAGGTTCTCTGAATCCACTTAGATTTTATCTCTGGAGCTGGAGCTTTCCAGGAATGAAATAGCTGCAAGACACAATGTGGATGAAACGAAATCAAATAGAGAGTCTCCAACATGAAAGGCAAACTAAAAGGATGACAGCACTAGTTATACGGAAGGAGAAATAAGGAGGAAAGGAAATTAAAAGCAATTAAAGAGAATTAATTAGAAGGTATGATGGAGCTATGAAAGAGGAAAAACAGCTATGCAGAGTTCACTAAATACCCCCAAACTTTTAATTGTCACACTTGGAACTGCAAGCCCTAGAGGTTCAAAACCCCCCTGGCAGTTTCCAAATGAAAAAAATTCCCATGGCTTAAACAAATTACTTCTTTGCCTCTAAGTCTGAATGGCAGACAAGATTCAGAGCTTCTACTCCAAACCATGAAGACAGAAGTTCACCCTCCTCTCTCCTTCAGTCCACTGACCAGGGTGGGCAGCCCACCCCATCATCTGGTAACAGAAGTTGGAGCTTCAAGTAGAATGCTGATGCTGCAGTCCCAAGGTTTGGGCTGAATCATTTGCATCTACCCAATGTTCCTGGTAGGGTTTTCACAGGGCCCTGGGGGTTTTGGGGCCACCATCTGTGCCTGAAGTCATCAGGATGAGACTTGCTGCTGGGTTAGTCCTGGGGGAGATGGCTGGCACCTGGAGCATCTCACCTCTCATCAAAACGCACTGCCTGCATTTCCACTAAAACCTAACAGTCCTTTCCACAGGACCACAGCATGGTTTGGGTTGGATGGAACCTTACACACCACCTCAACTATCAGCAGGGACACCTTCCAGTATCCCGGGCTGCCCCAAACCCCATCCAACCTGGCCTTGGACACCTCCAGGGGCAACCACAGCTGTTCTGGGAAACCTGTGCCAGGGCCTCACCACCCAAAGGAGAATTTCTTCCCAATATTCAATTTAACTCTAGCCTCTGGCAGTTAAAAACCTGATCATCCCTAATTCTCAGCCAGAATGAGGTTCTAAATCAAAACACTGACATGCAAAGGGTTGCAGGGAGCAGGAGTCCCCTGTTTCTCCAGGCCTTCCCTTTGCCAGCCACCTTGGTTTTAACCCTGAGAAGTGAGGAAGTTCCCTCTGGAGATCAAAAAGTCCCTTATTAAGGGAATAGTGGTGACGGCTGGGAGGAGCAACAAGAGGTCGTAAAAAAAGCAGGCAGACAGTGTTTGTCTTGGCCTCCTGGACGTGTATTATTTTCCTGGGATGCAAGCTCCAGCCCCACACTGAAGGCAAGGATGCATGAAACAGAGACGGGGCTGCCCTGCCAACGTGGAGTTTGTTTCGGAAGAAACTCACCCGGCATTTCCGTGCAGGAAGGAGACAGTGGGGCTGCACTGCCCGGGCTGCTGGAGGGTGCCTGGGAAGCACCAGCCAGATCCTCCAGGCTTGGGGAGCACACACAGGGCCCAGGCAGCACCCCAAAAAAACCCACACAGAGAGGTGGGCAAAGTTTAAAGCTCCCTGTGGTGTTCCCATGCTCTCCATTCACCCATCCATGCCAGATTCCATCAGCTACAAGGCAGATCAAGTACAGGTCTGTAGGGACTGTGCCAAAGGCTCTGTCCCCATCCCTTGCACCAGCCCTGCCACCCCCTCTGCTTCAGCCACCTCTCCACTGCGGTCTTCAGAGACCCACAAAGCCCTGGCTGTGTTTAATTAAGTGACCTCACACTGATTTACACAACAATAACCCTGTTTCCTAACATACCAGCTTCAGGCAGCTCCCTCCAGTGACAGAACCACACTACTCCAAGGAAAGGGAGAACTTCATTATCAGTCAGCCATTACAATTCAGAATTTTAAAAAATCTTCATTATAATAAAGGCACAGCTAATGTGACATGAAAGTTAACTCATTTTTAACACAAATGTAGGAATGTATATTTTCTTTTTTCTTTTTTTTTTCTTTTGCTCGAACTGTTTTTGCTTGGACTGTTTCATGCTTTGAAGTTAATTGCAACTATTTAGCTTTATACATCACTTGCTCAGAAAGTTACAAGCCTCCCAGATCTCCCTGGTTTATTTGGGACCAGGGTTTCAAAGTCGCAGCTGTTCTCTAGCCCAGCTTCCATTAGGGAGATTAATCTTCCCCGAGATGTGTCTTTGGGAAGGTCTGAATCACAGGGCTGGATCCTGCTCTTGGTTACACAGAGTTACAAGAATTGCAAGAAGGGGAGGAAAAACAAAGCTGGGCTGGACTGGCAAGCATCAAACCTCCTGCTGTGGGACTGGACAAGGGCATTTGGGACTTTTGAGCAGAATATTTATGCCCTATGCAGCAAAGCAGAGTCCTGTCCCAGTGCTGCATATTCCAGGCACTGGAGCAAGTTAGTAAAATTAATAGCAATAACCAAATTGTGCTTGGGAAAGTCAACAGAGCATCCAGTGGTGGCCTTGCCTACATGATGGATGGAAAAGTTTTAGCTGCAGGTCCCTGGTGATGCTCAGGGAGACCCTCTTCTGCTCTGGGGTGTGCCACAGATGACATTCCTCTCCCCTAAATTAGGGGAACCTCCTATTCCTCAGTGCCAAATGAACCCAAACAAAGCAGTGAGGGAACAGCCCATCCCATGGCAAACACCAGGCACTGCTGGGACAACCAGCTTGAGAACAGCACCCTGCAAACAGCCTGCACCTCCTTCCCCACCATCCCTCCCAGCTTGTCATCCACCCACAGGAGCAAAATAAAAGCTTTGGGCTTTTAGTTAAAACAGAAGAGCATCAAATCAGGCTCTTGCCATGCACACTGAGAACACATGCAGCACCTACAAGGAAGAATTAAGTTCAAACCACCAGATCTCAGGCCAATTCCAACCAAATCCTGAAGAGTCACCAGATCATTCTTACATACTCCTACACACACAGGCACCAAAGGGACAAAAGGAACTGCCTGGCAGGGGAGGAAAGGGAACAGCTTCAAGAGAAGGGCTGCTCTCACAGGGGAATTGGTACAAAGAGGTGTCAGTGTGCAGTGCCTCCTTCCTGGCTCTGCTGCCTGCAATATGCAGGGAAACACAAACCAAGAGCAGTTTTGTTCTGGTGCAGAATCTGCTGAAAGATTTTCTCAGTGCATCTCAGCAAAGGACTTTCAGCAATTGCCAGCCTGAAAATTCAGGAGGAAAGAGTGTGTGGTGAGGTTCTGATGCAGGTTAGTGCAAGGAGAGCATCACCACTGTGGAACCAGGCGTGGGATGGACTGGTGCTGTTCAGCCAGATGCACGCCCATGCAGTAAGGTTTTGAGGAGAACAACATTTCATTTGGGTTGGGTTTTCTGCCTGCCAAGTCAGGTTGCTTTGTGAATCAGCCCATTTCTTGCAGGGACCCAGGACAGGAACCCAATACAACCCAGCTGCATTTCTAACTAACACCACTGGAGTCAGAGAGTGCAGGAAGATGCTCACCTTTAATTTGGGAAACCTGCAATGGATCAACATGACTTTTTCCTTATCAAAGCAGCAGAAATGTCCAGCTTACAAATTAAAAGGCTGCAGCCTGTAAGCAATCAGCATACACTTCCCACTGCATAAGGCCAAAATAACTGTAAACCTCTTTTTTAAAGCACAGTCTTACAGAATCATTCTGCCTCGGCTCCATTGAGCTTGCAGGGCCCTGTATTTGCTCCTCACCCGAGACAGTTGCAAGTTAAGCGCTGAATGGCGGTGTTGCTGCTACAGGGATTGTGCAGCTAAATAATTCAGTAACCAATTACTGTTTAACAATATCCCTCCCCATCATCCCAGCGTCGATCCATCATCCCAGGCCAAGAGAGCCCAGCAGAAAGGAGGCAGCGAGAAGCCTCCTTGTGATGTAAACACATTGACTCGTGTATAATACACAACTTATTGATCAGAAGACAAGGTATACGGCACATTTTATTGCATGCTAAATGAGGGCTGTAATGAATTGCTGCTTGCCTCCAGGTCATTTGTTTGATTGCCACCTAAGCAAACTGGTGAGGGCGAAAGGTCCTGCCTCTGGGGCAGGTCCTCGGTGAAATGAGCTGCTGATCAAGAGAAACATGAGAAAAAGAAAGCAGGACAGTCTAATGCTCTTTCTGTGCATGAGGAACAGGGAAGCTGGTCTTGGACATCATCCCCAAAATGTACAAGACACAACTGTAGCTGATGCTTTCACCAAGAGCATTGGGGCCACTGCACCCAACCAGGTGCCCATCCAGGGCTCCCCAGCTCAGATTCACCCCACTCAGGACCTGCTCCTCCCAGCCTGTCCCTGTGCCTGCATTGGGATCTGAAAACAAAAAAAAAAACAAAAAAAAAAAAATCCTGGGGTGTGAAGAGCTGACTTCACATTTAAAGAGTCAGGGATACAGAGCACACATGGCCAGCTGCTCCCCTGGCTATGAGACAAGGGCTGAACCTGTTCTTCGTGCTGGGCATCGCCAGAGCTCACCCAGCTTTTCTGCACCACCGTGGCTCTGCAGAGAAACACGCCTGGTTTTTAAAGATATCCCTCCTGCCTGCTTGGTTCCTCCTTTGTGTGGCTTTAAAGCTTTCTTCTGCGCAGCTATAAAAGGGTGTGAGAAAACTTGGAAAGGAAGCCCTGGGTGGTACAGACAACTGGAACAAGGAGCAATCTGTGCCCGGGGCAGGGGAGGGGGTGGCAGAGCCCACATGGTGCCAGGCTGAATGGCTGCCGGGGAGGAAATGACACACCACACTATCCTGCTTTTGTCCAGGGGTGAGACCAAAACGCTCCCGAGGAAAAAGAAAAACCAAAAAGGGATTACTCTGCCTTGTGCTCTCCCTCCCCTCGACCCCCTGCCACCCCCAAGCAGGGTACAGGTGACTGCCTCCGCATCCTCGCTCCAGTGGACCGTGGGGCATCGTGATCTGAGCAGCATCTGGTCTGCTTTAGCATCAGGCTTACACTTTCATGCTCCTCAGGTTTCTCCCTGCTTTTTAATTAGGAATCACAGCCACGAGGCCACCCATTGCTGGGTCTGGCTGGGCAGTAGAGCCCAGGTGCAGGAACACCCCGCTCTGCTGCTCCCACCAGAGCTGTCAGGGAAATGCCGTGGGCAGGGGGGGACAGGCAGCGTCCCCCAGCCCTGCCAGTGTGCAAGGTGACACCCAGCACACACCAGCCCAGGTGCCCACACTGGTGGCCTCCCCAAACCCTGTCTCCCAAAGAGCTGTGGCTCCAGCAGAGTCCTGGCTGCACTCTCTGGAAAAATGAAGACTTAAAAACTTTTTGGCCTCGTTTTTCCAAGGTTAAGCTCAAAACTTGGGTGTTTTGCAACCCCTTGACTCTCACCTCTTCTGCTCCTGTATCAGTGGTCCCTCCTTCACAACAGCTGTGGGATTTTCCCAGCGTCCATCACTGGGGCAATCCTGTCTCCAAGGTCTTGTCTCCTCCTTCCACACACCTGAGGCTTGTCCTAGGACAGATCCTTCACCTGCAGCTCATGAACCATCTCCCAAATGCCCAAACAACTTCTGAAGTTTCACCCCACCATATCACATGTTTTTTTTCGATCTCTTCTCTTTTCCCTGGTGTTTTGGTATTATAGGTTTACCTATTGTGTCTCCCCTTGTAAAAGGACCAGAACCAACACTTTAATACTCAGCCAAAACTCTCTCTGTATCTGGGCCACCTCCCATTCCTCGCTTCCAGCATAACGAAAACAAGCAAGTCACAAACCCATTTTCAGAAAAATTAAGCAGCCCACCCTGAAAGTGACAAAAATCTCTATTGTACATACCTATGCTGATGGTGCATCTCATTAAAAACAAAAACCCCAGAGGAACCCCAACTAAACAACTGTCCACAGATACAAGTTCTCTTCCTGCACCACATGAGCACACATCATAAGGACAAAATTCTTCCCTGTGAGGGTGGGCAGGCCCTGGCCCAGGGTGCCAGGAGCAGCTGTGGCTGCCCCTGGATCCCTGGCAGTGCCCAGGCCAGGCTGGATGGGGCTTGGAGCACTCTGGGACAGTGGAAGGCATCCCTGGCCATGAGGTTCCCTCCACCTTCAGCTGGTACAAACCATCACAGCAGCCCTTCAGCCCAGCTCTCACTCTTACAGACACCTGAGCTATCTATATGAGCTAGCTATAAAACCTTCTGTCTATCCCACAGCTGGCTGGGGCCCTCAGCGCTAGAAGCTGTAAACAACAAAAAGACCCCAAAATTAGCTATTGCAGCAGACGTATCCAGGTTGTATTTTTATTCTTCTGCATGCCAGAGGTTTTTCCTCTTTAAGGAAAACTCAGTGCTTTCCCTTTTATTCCTTCCTCAACTAACAACTTCCAAAGTTTAAAGCCAAAACAATAAAAAATAAACCAGCTCTTCACCCCCATCATTAGTTTAATATCAGATGGAGGACAGTGGGTTGGTTGATGGAAATAAGCTTCTTCCCATTAAATTAATTTTTGTAGGGTTAATGTGCAATTCCACCACTACCACCAGCACAGAGGAGGATGGGCAAGAAGCACATGGCTTGGGGATTTCAGTGCCTTGTCAGGTCTGAGTGAGCCCCAGTGAGCTACAGCCCTTTTGAAAACAAAACATAAAGGCAGAAGAGGGTCAGAAATGGTGCAGGTGTCTCAGCTGACATCGCACCAGCTGAGTACACCTGGGTGAGGAACAGCCTAAGGAAGGACTGAAGACCTGCCACTTCTACATGGATCCAATCTGGAACAAGAAGGGCTGCAAACCTTGCTCATGGGGCTCTGCAGTGCTCAGTCTGGGCTGAGGAGGATTCTCTTTTCCTTTTGCCCTCCATGGAGACTCATTTCGAGCACCTCCAGCTCCGAGGAAGAGCAAAACCTGACCATAGTTCTTGTGGAAAACAGCATCCAGTGGCAGCACCAGCACAGCCCCTTCCCAAGCCCAGACATGCAGCAGTCACCTATCACAATCTCCTCATCAGCACCCGTCCCTCATCCACAGAGAAAAGCTGCTCCATGCAGATACACAACCTTGTTACATTCTTAATTAATTACTATTGATAACCTATCGGTGTGGCTGGCCAGCCAACCTGCCATGCCTGCAGCAGAGCCTCCTCTTGCTCAGCTGATGAAGGACCTGACCATGACAGGGCTGGACAGGGAGCTCTTCCTCTGGGGAGGGAGGAGGAGAGCCCATGGGAAGGTGGGGAAAGGATCATCCTGGCAATGGAGTCTGAGGAAGACCCACAGCACAAGGTCAGAGTGATGGAGACACTGGAGACGGGGGAGCAGCAGAGGACAATCCCGAGCATGGAGCATGGAGATGGGAGGAAGATTTACCCCTCTGGGTCACCTCAATCACCTGGGTGTCCCCAGGACATGAGTCACCAGACACTCCTTAGTCAGCCCAGGCACCACCAGCCCCGGGGCCAGTGCAGTGTGGGGAGCCCTGGGGAAGCACTGAAAGGAGCCGCCAGCCCCAGGGCGCACTGTCTGAACGTCTGCAGAGGGAAACCACTTAAAAACACCCCCTAATACCAATAAAAATGGCATAAGAGCAAATGAGATGCAAACACACAACTGCAAATACACCGAGGGCGCACAACCCACGCTGAACCCACCAGGGTGGCTGCCAAAACCCCCAGAGATGTCCCCATCCCCACGAGCTCATGGTGCAGCATCAGATGAGGCAGAGGGCGAAAGGAAAAGGTGTTCACCAGCATTCAGTGTGGCAGAAAAAACGGTTTGTGGGTTGGGGTTTGGTTTTTTGTTGTTTTTTTTTTTTTTTTTAAACCACACCTGCAGATCATCCACCCATTTGTGCCCCTCCAGACTCATCCACACTCACCACTTGCAAGCTGCTTCCCAACAAGGACCAACTTTGTTACGAAAAAGTACAGGGCCTGAGGCAAAATTAGCTTTTTTGTCTCCCAAACAGGCAATTATCTCTTGCACAACTATGCAAGTCTAAAACGCAGGAGAGGCAATATTAAGCTTTACTAAAATGGTGCTTTTAAAGTACAAATTGTTGCAACATGTGAAAATAACATGGGGGAACTGCAGTTGTGGAAAATTTAGAGAACTTTTTATTTTATAGTTTTCAAGCATACCAGGCTCTCAGTCGAGGGGACCCAAAAAAAAAATCACTACTTTCAGCTGTGCTACACATAGCACCCCATTTTTAGACTATTTTAGAGGAGGTAAAATGATCTGCTTCTCTGTTCCTCCTGAAGACCCACAGATATGTTCCTTTCAATATTTAAAGGGAGCTTATAAAAAAGATGGAAAGGGACTTTTCACACAGGCATATAGTGATAGGTTTTAAAGCCAGAGTTTTAAATTTAGATTAGATGTTACAAAGAAATCCTTCCCTGTGAGGGTGGAGAGGGCCCTGGCACAGGTTTCCCAGAGAAGCTGTGGCTGCCCCATCCCTGAAAGTTTCCAAAGTCAGGCTGGACAAGGCTTGGAGCAACCTGGGATAGTGGAAAGTGTCCTGGATGAGCTTTGAGAATCCTGCCAACCCAAACCATTCCACAGAGGACCTTAAAAGGCATCAAAACGTAACACAGACTGTGTTACAGGAGTATGTACATACATGCACAGACAAATCTACTTAAATGGGATACTCAAGTTGCATCAGCATCACAAAAAATTAACACTCTTTTTCATATTTTGAAGAAGAACCTAAAATGGGTCATGTCTAACCTGATACCATTAATTTACATGTCCATGTCTGTTCAGTGAAGCCTGTCTGTCCTGGGTCACTTTAACCTTAAAACCTGAACATGGGAAATCAACACACTGCAGTATTAATTACATGTCATGCAAAGACTCATTTTACAGCCTAATAGTTTGAAACAGTTAAAAAAAAAACCCTGCCGCTTGTGTCCTGCTTACAATTCACATGGCAACTCTGTGCTTCCGATCAGGCTGCCCAAGAAGTGTTTATCTTCTTGTGGGGAAAACAAACAACTGCATATCAGGCATTAATTTAATTAATCCAGGGCACCCGCCAGCACCAGCCCTGCACCAACCACAGAAGAACAGAATGAACACCCTGACCTGGAAAGACCCACAAGGACCATCAAAGCCCCACTCCTGGCCCTGCACAGGACAGGCCCAAATGATCACAATGCCTGGTGCCTTTGGGCTGGAGAGAAGATCAAGGTCCCCAGTATAGAATTCCAGCCCCAAAAGAAACTCCAAAGTGGAAACATCCAAAGAAGAGGACAGCTCACAAAGGCCAGGCTCACCAGCAACAGCAGTGGCCACAAACCCCTGCGGAGCAGCCTCAGTGACTCCCAACAATCACACTTCTCTTCTCCCATTTAATTCCTAGCCAAGATACTCAGAAGTGACAGTGAATACCCCGAATATGTTCTCTCACATCTTCTGGACTTCAGCCTGCTGAGCTGGTGGAGGTCACCATGCTCCTGCCCACCCTTTTCTCGGCTTCCCTTTGATCGCGCGCTCACCGCAGAGCCAGGCAACCAAAAAACAAAGGCCCCAGAGGGATCCATATCTCAAACTTGCCAGTGGCTTCTGACTCGTGCCCCTGTGCCAAGGCACAACAGGCTCTACAGAAGGGCTCATCTCCGTGGCAGTCATGGAGTTCATCTCCTGCCAGTTAGCTTGAGGTCCCTACATTTGCTAATGCTGATTTGGTTACTGCCATCAAGCTTGATCAAGCATGCAAATCTTCAGGTCTCAAGCTAGACAAAGCCTGGAGAAAGGAGAAGGCTGGAGCAAACAAATATGTTAAAATAGGATTTAGTTATTAAAATGGAGGGGGAAAAAAAGGGAGGGGGCAAGAAGTAAACTTTTCTCCTCCCTCCCAACCTCCTCCTCTGATGTGTGCTCCTAAACATGATGGAATGAAAAGGCTCCCACAGCACTGGAAAGGCTCCTGCCACCAGGAACAGAGTCCAACAGGTCCCACAGGGCAAAGGCCACCTTGCAGACTGGCAGATATTGTGCCCACTAGACAGAAGGTCTGCAAAAAGCAGTGACAGCAGGTTGACAGGCTTCACTTTTCACTTTTCTTCAGTTTCTTCTCAGCCAATCAGTAACTCATAAGGCTGCTTAGGGCTTGACTGGCAGGTCAAGGGATAAAATTCTGTCCTTTCTACTCTGTGCTCAGGGAACACCTTACCTGCAGAGCTGGGGTCCCTAGCACAGGAAGGTCAGGGAGCTGCTGGAATAAGTCCAGAGGAGGCACGGAGATGCTGCCAGGGCTGGAGCCCCTCTGCTCTGGAGCCAGCCTGGCACAGCTGGGGCTGCTCCCCTGCACAAGAGAAGGCTGCAGGGACACCTGAGAGCCCCTGCCAGGGCCTGCAGGGGCTCCAGGAGAGCTGCCCAGGCACTGGGGACAAGGCCTGCAGGGACAGCACACAGGCCATGGCTGCACTGCCACAGGGCAGGCACACATTTTGGGATGTTGGGCAGGAATTGGTGGCTGGGAGGGTGGGCAGGCCCTGGCCCAGGGTGCCCAGAGCAGCTGTGGCTGCCCCTGGATCCCTGGCAGTGCCCAAGGCTGGATGGGGCTTGGAGCAGCCTGGGACGATGGATGCTGTCCCTGCCCACAGCAGGGGATGGGACTGGATGACCTTTAAGCTCCCTTCCAGCCCAAACCATTCCATAAATTTCTGCATGCATCATGCACCCCACAACCCAAAGGAGACCATTTCTCTTGGCTGGAAAAGGCAACAACTTTCAGGTAAGCCATAGGGCTGCTGATTTTACCCATGAAAGACATAAATAAAATGTCCACACATTATGTCCATAGGGGTGTCCAACAGTTTCCAATAGGGTTCACGCTATCTGTGGACCCAAATTTTCCCTGCAGCTACAAGAAAAATAAGTAATTTTGCATTTAGGGTCCTGAACCATGGTGCAGCTTTGTTGTTAAACAGCTGACACTACCCTGAAGCCTGAGTGCAGCATTTTATGTGCATGTGTGAGTTTACAGAGTATTTGTGTGTCATTTCTGATGAATGGCGCTGCATAAATGTTAGATCTTCAACCCATTGCTCTCGCAAATACTATTTCTTCTCTTATTTATTTGTATTGCAGTAATTCATTCAGGTGCCAACCATGACTGAGGCTGCGCCATCAATATGCAGCCTGACAGCAGCAGCAAGAGACAACAGCAGCTCTACAGATCACACAGGAGAACAGGAAGCATCCTGGCTGGCATTGGTGGGGAATGGCTGTAAAGGCAGAGAATGTCCTCAAATCCCAAGGAAGAAAACCCCAGCAAAGCAACCCCAGCTCTGATGCACAGAGAACCTGTCTAAATGTTTAACCAGAAGAGGCACAGAAGCCCCACCTGTGGCAAAGCATGGGGCCACCATGTCCTCCCTCAAATGGAGATGTGTATGCCATAAACACACCTAGACCATGAACAACTACAGGCCAGCAGGAACTACAAGCCTCTCTAAAGCCAGCCTCAGATCAAAGAACCACGGAATTCCTTTTTTAAGCCTGCAAAAGCTCTCTGAAATTGAGTCCTACCATCCCCCCAGCACAGGCAAGCCCAACACCAACCCACTGTCTCCAGGTGCCATATCCATATGGCTTCTAAATCCCTCCAGGGATGGGGACTCCACCACTGCCCTGGGCAGACCATGTCAACATTTGCCAAGACTCCGTGAAAAAATTTTCACTAATATGGAATCTAAACTGTCCTGGTGCAACTGGAGGCCATCTCATCTTGTCCCTGTGGTTTGTCCTAGCTGTGACATCCTCCCCAGCTGCCCTGGAGACCTGCCTTCCTACAGGAGCATTAAACACATGCCCCAGTGCTGGTTTGTATGGACCAGCAGGATGAGATGCTATCAGCCCCAGCTCTCCTCTGCTCCAAAAGCACCCCGAGGCAGCGTGCAAGCCCTGCTGCTGGGGAGCAGTGCAGCAGCTGCATTTGCAGCACCCCAGCTCTGGCCTGCTGAGGTGTGGTCCTGATGAAGCCAGTGGTCCTGATGAAGCCTGTCCAGAAGCAGGCTGACGTGGTCCAGCAGCACCCCTGGGGTGTGTGTCACCTCCTGTGTCCATGCCAGATGTTCATCCCATGAAACACCTGCATGTGGACATCCACCAAGCTGCTGCCACGCTGAGCCACACCTGACAAAGTGTTTATCTTCTCGTGGGGGAAACAAACAACTGCATATCAGACATTAATTTAATTAATCCAGGGCACCCGCCAGCACCAGCCCTGCACCAACCACAGAAGAACAGAATGAACACCCTGACCTGGAAAGACCCACAAGGACCATCAAAGCCCCACTCCTGGCCCTGCACCTCCAGGGCATGAAGGTCTGCCAATATCCCAGCACTGCTCCCTAGGAATTGTACCACAACTGCAGCAGAGCTGTCTCCTGGCTCTCCTTGTCACCTGGACAAGGTGGCAGTGCCACCCCACCCTTTTAGTTCTTTCTTCTGAGCCCTGTTCTTGGAGCAACTCCCTTTGGTGCTGGAGAACTGCTGGAGCAGGAGCCAGCAGCCTGACAAGGGCCACCACTCCCCACCTACCTGCTTCTTGCTCCCCCAAGAAACCTCATGCAAAGACTTTTCAACCAACCAGTAAATAAGCAAGGCACCTCCCAGTGACAGTAATGGATAACTAATGTCTCATTAAATAAATGAAACAGATTAATGAGAAGAGTGACTGTTGTTTCTTTGAGCTGGTCATGGTGAGATAAAAGGCAAAGAAAGACCCAGATCCCTTTTCATAGGAGTGCTGTAAAATGAGTGGCACAGAATTAGCAGAGATGAAAATACAGGGCAGGACACACTTTTCCCTCCAAACACACCTGATACTTCCTTCTCTGCCCTTCTTTTTCTCTCCCATACCCAATCTGGAAAAGCCAAACTTCATTCATAACAGAACCAAACTATTTCCTTTTTTATTCTAATATTTCCTTGGTTTTTTAATAGGCGACCATCTGGGAGTGGGGGAGTAGAAAGGAAGCCCTGAAGCTTTTCAGACACAATAAATAAATTATAAAAAAGAAAAAGAAGTATGATTAAAACCAAAAAGCATAAACAAACAAGCCATGTTACCCAGAATAATGACTTCAGGGAAAAGCGCCAAAAAAATTGTATAAGCTTCTGGAGCGTGGCAAGAGAAGGGAAGAGAACAGAAAGTCCTCACTGCTGAGGAGAATGTGACACTGCAGTGGGACAGAGGCTGGGACTACAGGGATGCCCTGGGCAAGCCCCAAAGGAGGGGGGTTTCACACAGACTGAAACCCCAAATTTGTCTTCAGGCACGTGATTTTTATAAAAATCCCCAGTCTAGGCAAGCTCAGACCTTTTAAATTTTTTTTTTCAAATTTTAATTTCATCTGCTCCTCTCTGGTGAGACCCCACCTGGAGTCAAGCTTGGGAATCCTCAGCACAGGAAGGACGTGGAGCTGCTGCAGCCAGTGCAAGGCTGGGAGGGTGGGGAGGCTGGCTGGGAGGGTGGGGAGGTTTCCCAGAGCAGCTGTGACTGCCCCTGGATCACTGGGAGTGTCCAAGGCCAGGCTGCATGGGGTATGGAGCAGCCAGTTGAAGATGGCCCTGCTCATGAGGCTCCCTTGGGCCCACTTCTCGAGCTTGTCCAGGTCCCTCTGGATGGCATCCCATCACTCAGGCACGTCAGCCGCACTCAGCTCAGTGTCATCTGCAAACACAAACCCCTCTGAGCTATTCTTGTTCTACAGCTTCATCATTCTCGGCAGCAGCACACCATATTCTGCAGGGATGACAAACGGGGGGCACAGAGTGGATGGCACTACCCAGAACAAATCTGATTTCTTTCTGACAAGCAGGCAGCACAGAGGGATGCACCCATTGCTCCTGTCCTAGCAGGGAAGCATTTTTGTGGGGGATACTTGGCACTCAGGGGTCTTCAGCCTGATGCAGAGCATTACAAGTAGCAGGGTGCCACATGAAAGCTGTCGTGAGGAGGAGAGGGACAGTGTGCAGCACTGAGACAGGGCTAGCAGAAAATGGGCCAGCACAGGCAGCCACGCTCCTGAGATACTGACACTGCAGCAGAGAAGATAAATGACTGGCCCAAGGCCACGCAGCCAGGCAGTGTCCCCTCTACATGACTTTCAATCCCTGCTCCAGCACAGGACTGCTGAGGGATCCTTCAACAAAATGCTATACTGGCTTCGAAATCGTGAGATTTATTTTACACCTGAACACACTCACACATATAAATGTACTTTTTTTTCCTGCCTCTTTCTCTTGCCTCCACTCAGACGCACCCAAGCACATCTTAAAACCTCTCTGAATAACCAGAAAAAGTAAAAACTTTGTATTTCCCCACTAAAGGAGAAGTCATAGGGGTTAACTTGACTCCAGGAGCTCGGGCTTCACAATGAAGCAGGATGCTGCCAGCAGTCCCACCTGGCAAATCAGTGCCTATATTTACAATTGTACGCCCGGAGACTCTGCAAATATTTCCTAGAAGCTATAAACCCCATCCCAACAATTGCAACAGGAGCGGGGATAAATTAGCTGAAGCCTGTCACTTGGTGAAGTCACGCTGGAGGAGATCCATCCAGGTAATCCATCTTTCTGCTGTGTTATACAATGACACAGTAATGGCCAGCCCAGAGGGATTTCCTTCAGGAAAACTCAACTGTTACTAAAATGGTAAGTTAATACCAAGCAAGAACTCAGCCGTCATTAGACCGAAGGATAGACACGACAGGGAATAAAATATTACAGTCCCCATTCAAATATTTTTATTTACAAGAGCAAGAATAAATAGACCTATCTGAAGGCTGCAAAGAGAGGAGGCTGGGATTAAAGGAGAAAAGAAAAAAAAGACCTGCACGCATCGATTCCATCTTTGCCATTTTTCCTAATAAATAGCCTGGCACGGCTGTGCTGATGGGTAGCTGGGGTGGAGGAGGGCACGCTGCCCAGCTCTCACAGGGACACAGGACACAAATCTGAGCTCAGGCTCTGCCCTTTTGTGTTGATTAAAAAAAAAAAAACCCTAAGAAGAAAGGAAGAAAGCAAGAAAAGTTATGTGGCTAATAAAGGGCTCTATTGTGCCATCAATTTTTTAAGCTTTAATGATTTCGGGAGGAAGTTCAGCTCAGCAATCAATAGCACAATATGGGCAGGAGGGCTCGGAGGAAATTCAGCGCCGGAGCTGCGGCGAGGGCTGGTGGGAAGGGGGGCTCAGAGGAAGGGGGTTCCCCTCCTCCAGCGGGCAGGGGGGCTCCCAGGACCCCACACAGGGACCCTGTCCCCCTCCTGTTTAGCCACTGGGTGTGAGCTCCCTCTCCTGCTGCACAGCGGTGCAGCCAGGGGACAGCGGGGACATTTGGGGATACCACGGCTGTGCCACGGCAAGGGAGCTGGGAAAGCACCCACGCCAGCTGGGATGCTTGCCCCATGCCCGGCAGGACTGAGCACATCCCAGAGATGCTCACAGCACACCAGGGACAGCCCAGGGACCGTCACCCCACACCGAGCATATCCCAGGAATCATCTCCCCATACTGAGTATATCCCAGGGAACATTACCCCACATTGGGCATATCCCAGGGAACATCACCCCACATTGGGCATATCCCAGGGATCATCACCCCACACTCCCCACATTGAGGCTGAGCACATGCCAGGGATCATCACCCCACACTGAGCACATCCCAGGAATCATCTCCCCATACTGAGTATATCCCAGGGAACATCACCCCACACTGAGCACATCCCAGGGAACATCACCCCACACTCCCCACACTGGGGCTGAGCACATCCCAGGGATGGTCACCCTTACATTGAGCATATCCCAGGGATCATCACCCCACACTGAGCACATCCCAGGAATCATCGCCCCATAATGAGTATATCCCAGAAATTAACCCCCCACATTCCCCACACTGGGACTGAACAGCACATTCCAGGAATCATCACCCCACACTGAGCACACCCCAGAAATGATCACCCCACACTCCCTGAATCTGGGTTTAGCACATCCCAGAGATGCTGGCCCCACACCATGCCCATCCCCGGGATGCTGACCCCACACTCCCCGGGCTCCCCATCCCAGGGACGCTCTCCTCCGGGCCCACCTGTCCCTAAGCCCCGCAGCCCGGGCACACAGCCAGCCTCCCTGCTCTCCGGGAAGCCCAGTCCTGCCCGCAGCAGCAGACGTACCGCATCGCCGAGGCTCGGTGCTGCCGCCGGGATGCGGGGCTCTCCAGGGGATGCTCCAGCGCCGGGCAGACCTAGGAGACACGGTGACACAGCGTGAGGCTCTCGGCATCAGCGGGGACAGCGCCTCGCCCGAGGTGCCACCCTGGACAGGAGCCACAGCCGCCTCCCAGCTCGCACAGGCACGGGCAGGGTGAAAAGCGGAATAAAAACCCACAGAGGGCTTCCCAGCAATGGGGGATCCCGAGCCGTCGGGTCCCTGTCCCGATGCGAGGTGCAGAGGAGAAAGGATGGGATGGGATGGGATGGGATGGGATGGGATGGGATGGGATGGGATGGGATGGGACGGGATGGGACGGGATCACCCCGCGCATCCCGTCCCTCACTGCAGGGAAAAGCCGATCCTGCAAGTTGATCCCAAACGTCAGGGAGCGCTCGGCAGAGCGGCACCGGCTGCACCGCCAGCCCCCGCAGGCAGCGGGAACTCGGGCGAAAGTTTTGCCACGATCCGGGGGATATTAATAAAAAATTACTAATACTAATCAATCAAAAAAAAGAATAGCAATTAATCAACAGAAGGTAACGAGCGCCGGAGAGGAAGAACGGGGGAATATCCGACCTGGGAGCCGGGAGCGCCGGTGACAGCAGCGCTGCCTCTGCGCGGTGCTGCCGCAGCTCGGGGACCCAGCTGGAGGACCGGGCACGGTCCCCTGGCACCGGGAGGGACGGAGGGAGGGACGGCAGGGGAGGGGAGATGAGGGAGGGGGCGCCGCCGCCGCCGCCCCCCGCAGGAGGGTCCTGAGGGACCCCCGGTCCGCCCCCGTCGGGGAAGGCAGCGGCTCCCCCCCGGCCATCCCGGCGGGGAGGAAACGGAGCTTTATTTTAAGACAGCGAGCAAAACAGCGGGCAGATATACACACAAAACCAGAACTTACCGTCCAAAACGAATCAGCAGGGAGGGATCCGCGGGCGGCGCAGCCAGGGGAGCATCGGGACGGGACGGGGCGGGGCGCGGCAGCTCCGCGCACCTCGAGGCTGGCAGCGGCGGCGGATGGCGACGGACAGAGCCCCGCGCCGGGGTCCGCGGTCCCGCCCGCCCCGTCGGGGCGCCGGGCGCTGCCACGTGGGACCGCCGGGGGGGGGCGCCCCACCCTTCTCTCGGGTCTCGGTGTCTCTGTGTCTCTCTCACCCCCCCGGTCCCCCCCCCGCTCCACGCCGGGCTTGACAGGTCCACGCGACCAAACAAACCGCGGAGGACGGGCGGGCGGCGCGGCCAATGAGAGCGCGCGGCGGAGAGGATCAGCCAATGGGTGCGCGCGGGGGGCGGGACCGCCTGAGGGGAGCGCGGCGGAGGCGCCGCCCCGGGGTCAGAGCGCCGCCCGCTGCCCTCGGGGTGCGGAGGCGGTGGGGAGTGAGGGGTGGTATGGCAGAGACGGGGAATGGGCAGTGTCGGTATGGGCCCGAGCGGTAATCCACTCCCAACTCCTGCCATGCTCGGGGGCACCTTCCACTGGACCAGCTTGTTCCAAGCCCCGTCCATTCTGGCCCTGGACACGTCCGGGTCTCTTCTCTGGGAGACCTGTGGCGAGGCCTCCCCACCAGCATCCTCAAGTCCTTCTTCCAGAGCTGCCCTTTATCCCCAGCCTGGATTCACCCCGGGCGTCACCTCACCTCGAGTGCAGCTTCACTTTTGGGCTTGTTAAAACCTCAGAGGTTCCCATGGCCCGGCTCATGTCACACACTGTTTGATGGTTCCAGATAAACAAACCCTAGACAAAAAAAGCCAATATATGGAGCGGGGTGTTACTCCAGCATTGTCGTCCTGCTGCGAGACTCAGGCAAGGGCTTGGTGGAGCACAGCTGGTGGCATTGCCCGGCTCCTGCAGGGATCCAGCAGCTCTGGATCCTCTCTGCATCCCCTTCCGAGCTGCCTCACTCTGCCTGCGTTCTCCAGTGAGAAAGAGAGCTTCTTGGCATGCTTGGTTTCCATGTTCATGTGAACCACAAGCTTCAGGTGCCGCCGGTTGCCCTGTGTGTTGTTAGGCAATCACCCCTCAAGCCAACCTGGCAAAACCTGTGGATGATCCTTTATCAATCCTCAGACTTTCAAGGATTGCATGAGGGAAAAAAAATATTATCTGCAGGAAAAATAGACAAAGAACACACCTAAATCCAGGAAATCCATGAAATTTGGATATCAAGAAGCTCCCCCTTATATGTCTAATAATCTTAATCCCAAAACTGGTATTCTGAAAGACAGCATTTATTCTGTTTTTAATGGTTTTCTTTGGCAGGGCGGTTTGGAAATTTGGAGTTTTGACTTCCTTTTTTTTTTTTTTTTTTAAAGTCAGACCTAGCCAACAATCACAATTTGTTTTTATTTCATCTGCTCTCCTACCCTGTCATCAGGCTCCCATGCTTTCCCACTGGGTCCCTGAGTGCAGTCAGCACGATGCTGAGTCACAGAAGAACATTGTCAGCTTAAACTCTGAGCATTGAGGCTTCCCCCTCAGTATCAGCAACTCAGGGAGAGCCTCCCTGTGTGAGTTTAGAACATTTCCAGCTTCCAAAAATAACATTTGCACGTTATTTTTTAGGATCCTCATCAAATGTTTCCAGTGAACACCATTTCAGGATGTTCCTTTAGAGTTTGTTGTTCTGCAATCCATCCGTTTCAGGTGGAGGAGCCTGGCATGGCAATCCTGGGATCTCTGCTCTAATACCCGGTAAAACCATTGCTAGCAGCTGATCCAGACTGGGATCTGATTCTGAGTGCCTTAATTAGTCAAAAGTCCCCAGCTTTAGTCAAAATCCATCACTAGTAATGTGTTTTTAGATTTAAAGGGAAGGTTTAAATTAGGAACAGTAGGAGCAGCTGCTGTGAGTTTGCTGGTAGAGGAATGTGTGCTCCTAACAAAAAGCAGAGGCAGGATTTGGGATCCTTTTCATCCAGAGGAAAGATGACATCCAGCTACAAAGTTCTCCATAAGGGGCAAAGGGGATTTTCTGCCCCTCTCTGCCTCCTAGGAAACACTCCTGTGCTTCATCTCACTCTCCAGATCCAAACTTAGCACCTGATTATTTTTAAAACAACGAAGTTGTGTAAAACACACTGACAGGAACAACGTGGTGCTGCTGCCTGATCTCCCCTCTGCATCTCCTGCCTTCACGAACACACGAAGGTGGAATCGAGAGTCCGAGCCCACTGCAGCATGAAGCACCTTGGAGAGAGTGAGTGACACAAGACTGACGTGTACTAAGGATCCCCTCCTGATTTTGTCTGGCAAACACTCACCAGCACAGCAGGCGAGAGGCTGGGAGGGATGGGAGCTTTGGGTGGAGGTGTCACGAGGCAGAAAGTGATGCTTGTGTCTGCTTGTGGTTGTTTTCTCCTCCTGCCCAGCCACAGGCAAACTTGAGGTGGGATGAAGCCAGTGTGAGAGGTTAAGATCCCAGTGTGAGATTGGAAATGGATGAAATAGAAATATAACTTTTCCTGCTCCACTTTGCATTTAGTTGTTTCTCAGGGTCCTGAGTGCATTAATTGGTATTAATTACCCTGACCAACTTCACCTCCACCATGCACCCACCACTCATTAGTCCAGAGGCTCTAATTAGGCTCTGGGCACTTTTCTGAGCTGTGTTGTTGTAGTACTTGGTTGTAGTCCTGCCTGGGGTTCTGTGTCTTGGGTGAGCACCATACCCACGTTGTCACCTTGTTTGCAGTCCTGCTCCTTCTGTTTCCAAGTGGATCCTGGATCCAGTTCATGCTCTTACCTTATCTGGGATGCCTGGTAGTTCCTTTTTACCAGATCCTGGCACTGACAGTCCTCTTCAGATCCAGTAGGACAATATCCCTGCCTGTGCTGTGGTCATCCATGGCTCTTGGCTTCATTTAGCATGGCAGGAAGGATCATTGAACACCCCACAGCACCTGGGAACCATAAGCACACTGTTCCCAGACCACATTCCCACCCTGGCTCTCCAAGGTGCACCTGGCTGTCTGGTGTCTGTAGGACTTTCTTGTGAGATCAGGAAGATGTGGGCACCCCTCTCTTACTGCCTTGTTTGTTCCACTTGTACTTAAGGAGTACTCTCAGGAATTTCCCAACAGATTTCTGATGCGCCAAGTTTATCCCCTCCTGAGAGCAGTAACTCAGCTCTGCTAGAAATGGCTCAACTCCGGCACCCGCCTGTAATGTAATTGAGTGTGGAAATTGGCAGGAGAGGTAGGGAGCTACCTCATCTTCATGCACATAATCAATAGCAAATCATTACTTAAAAAGTAAAGTGGTTGATGGTGTTTCTGTAGGGCAAGACATGCCCTGCATTTTCAGTCTTTGATTCATACTGCTTAGCATGCCATGAGATGGGGCTCGGCGAGTGACTCACATTGTAAAAGCTCTCCAGTTAGCTCCTGGTGCTCCCTCTCAGCAAGTGTGTCATGATTGCTTCAGCATGTCTGTGTCTGTTCTCCATCCCAGCTCCCAAAGCCTTCAAGGCCCTTTTAGGGATTTCCCTAAGTCCAGACGCTGCAGGGGTGGCACCAAAGCACGCATGGGGCTCTTGCCAGGATCAAGGCACTCTCACTCTGGATTGGGTCCAGCCTGCATGAAGCAGAGCATGATACAGCTCAGTCTACTTGCAGACACTTGGATGGCTGAGGGAGCTGGGAAGGGGCTGAGCCTGGAGAAAAGGAGGCTCAGGGGGGACCTTGTGGCTCTGCACAGCTCCTGCCAGGAGGGGACAGCCAGAGGAGTCAGGCTCTGCTCCCAGGGAACAGGGACAGGAGGAGAGGGAACAGCCTCAAGTTGCACCAGGAGAAGTTTAGTCTGAGTGTTAGGGAAAATTTCTTCACTGAGTGGAAACTTCCAGACTTGGCACAGCTGCCCAGGGCTGTGATGGCATCCCTGTCTCTGGAGGGATTTAAAAACTGTGTGGAGGTGGCACCTGAGGACAGGGGTCAGTGGTGGCCTTGGCAGTGCTGAGGAAACAGTTGTACTCGATGGTCTTGGAGGTTGCTTCAAGTCTGAATGATTCTGTAGTTCTCTGATAGGAAATCCACAGCTTGGGGAGCACAAGCTGTGCCTACGTATTCCATCTTGCAGGAGGAGAAGGGAACCTTGCTCCAGACTTCCACCACAGATGTGAGAGAGGCCATTCTCTTATGAAGAAAGTGGCATGCTGAAAGTATGTTCTCTGTGTTAGTATTGTCACATCCATTGCAGATGCACCTTCGTGCTTCTGAATTGTCAGCCTTCCTCAACACGAGCTGCCCATCCGGGTGCTCCTGCTCCAGTGAGGGATTCAGCCAAGGAACCCCATCATCCTTCTCTTACCATTGCAAGTTGTTTGCTGTGCTTTCATAACCTTGTCACTGATTTTGGTCTGGAGCTGCCCCTTCAAGAAGTGGCAAAGCTTGGTAGAATCCTTTATTTATACACTGAGGATGCAGGGAGTGTTCCTTCACCGTTGCTTCCTGTTATCTCCTTGCACTGACAGCCAACTGACTCTGCTTTGGTTCCCTGGAGCTACACTGGGGTTTCTGTAAGTTTGGGCGTGTCCTTGGACAAGAAATGGGAGTTGAGAGACCTGGAACCAGGCTGCTTTGGCTGAGAGGAGAACAGCACAGAGGAAGGGCAGCAGCTTAGGGCTTGCAAGATCTCCAGCCAGCGATGGCCTAAGCTACCCTGGGTTTGCAGCAGGACAGAAGTGTGACCATATCACAGAATCACAGGGTAGTTTGGGCTGGGAGGGGCTTTAAAGCTCATGTCATTCACACCCATGTCCCATGGTGTGCAGGGACACCTTCCACTGTCCCAGGTTGCTCCAAGCCCTGTCCAACCTGGCCTGGGACACTTCCAGGGATCCAGGGGCAGCCACAGCTGCTCTGAGCACCCTCTGCCCGTGTCTCACCTCCCTCACAGTCAGGAATTTCTTGCAAACACCTAATCTAAACCTCCAGTCTTTAGGACCATTAATCCTCCTGAGGACGCTGCTCATTTTCTCTGGGCTCCTACACCAAAAGCAGTGACAGAATTCCAGCTGAGCTCTGGGGGAACATGAAGGGTTACGGAGAGCTGTGCGGTGACAGGCGGTCCTGGGCAAGGCTGAGCACGTCCTGTGGAGGCCAGCCAGCAGGGCTGACCTGATGTAACAGGGAGCTGGCACTGGATGCTTAACTTCAAATGGCCCAGGGACTGAACAGATGGCTCCTCTTTATTTGCATGCTACTTGGATTTGTGAGTCAAACAGAAGAATAACTTAATTTTTGACATTTGCTTCTCCTCAGAGCCCGGCACAATTTATGTTATACTGGCATTTGCGTGAAGGATGTTGCTTTAGGCACTAAACCCATCCTGGCTTTAACCCTAAAAAGAGCCAAATAGGCAGGAATCGTATTCCTCCCCAGCTCTTTTGTAGGCTCTGCCAAGGGATATCACACTTACACAGTGACCAAAGAATCAGGAGAAAACAGTCATTTGGGGCTTGTGGAAGGAAGGGGCAGGGTTGGAGTTAAACTGGACTGGAAAATATCTCATTTGTAGGCCTGAAATGAGAAACTGTTTGTGGATGAGGTTTACCTCCTATTAAAAATACCCTTCAAGGCCTGTGCAGTTAGTCTTGAGCACAGGGGATAAATTTAGTGGAGTCTTGTTCCTGCTGACATAAACTTAAGTGAAAATAATATATATAGCCAGGGCACAACATCTGCAAGCCAATTAAAAACCTGGCAGATCGCACCCCAGATGACAGTTGCCATGACTAGTGTGTCTGCGTGCCACCCCTTTGAGAGGGAAAAAACAGATCCTGCTTGGCTGTGCAGCATCTCTATACATCTTCCAATGCCCACGACAGCTAATGGTGATTATTTGGTAGCTGGAGGCCCAGCAGCATGTCCTCCTCGCCCTAACGCCTGTGCCTGCTGTCCCCAGTAATCCTTTGTGGTCACATATGTGATATTCATGGGTTTGACTGTAGGTCAGTTACAAAAGTCACAGGATAACGGAATAAACCTTATTTTCTGGCCTGATTGTAAAGACATGAGAGCCTGGGTAAGGATGTGTGTGCTTTGACCAATGAAAACACACATTTTTCAAAGGCAGTATTTGAAATACTTAGCACAAAGAGGTGGTCTTTGTTTTCCAGCAGGCAAAGTGCAATTCTCCTTCACCTGTAATTTTAAGCAAAATATCAAGCGGTGGTTTAGTGGATGGAAGATAAAGCAGGCAGAGCAGGGAAACCCTTACCCTTGAATTCTGGGGCTACAATATGTTTTCCAGACTGTTTGCAGCATCTCTTGCATTCACTGTGATCCCCCTCTTGTGGTTAGTCCAGCACCTGCAAAATTTCCATGTCCGTGCCTGTCAAGGCTCAGTGGCTTTGGGTTCCCCAGCCAGTTCAGCTGAAATATGGTGGCTTCACAGTCAGATGCCCCTCAGCTGGGCTGCTGTGGCCATCCTGCTGTGTTCTAGAGGACAACCCCAGTTGTGAGGCAAAGAGCACTGTCCCAAACCTCTCCCACAGACTGCTGCCCCAGCAGCCTCAGTTGCCAGCCTGCTGAGGAGCTGCTGGCCTTGTGTAAGCTCTTGAGATGCTCCTGTTGGGAAGCAAAAGGTGTTTTAAACCATATAAATGCATGTCCAGCAGACACATTTTCCTCTGTCGCATGGGCAGGCCATGAGCACGTACAGGAAGGATTTAACAGCCCAGCTCGTGGGCTGTAATGTGTTATGTTACAATAACTTGGTCCTGTCTGGTGGCATGTTTCACATTTGGCCTGAGCCCTCAGTGCATAAAACATGCCCAGAGCACACTGCGACTGCAGTGTTGCTTGGATGCAAATAAATCATCTCCTCTACATCCCATGAGAAGCATGGATTGCATTTTACATTGAATATTGGGGAAAATTTCTTCACTGGAAGGGTAGTCAGGCATTGGCACAGGCTGCCCAGGGCAGTAGTGGAGTCCTTATCCCTGTAGTGATTTCAAAGCCTTGTAGATGTGGCACTTGTGGCACTTGTGTGACAGTGCTGGGGGACTGGTTGGACGAGACAAAAGGTCTTTTCCACTCTAAATGATTCTGTGAGTCTGTGAAAAAACTCCTTCTCAGTTCTGACCCCACTGAGTTGTTCAGCCTGAAAATGAGACTGACTCCAGTGTTCATGTAGAAGTACTTGGGCTGGGAGCCACGGCGTGGAGTTCTGATTCCCCTGAGTTAGCCCATCTTCTCTCTTGTGTCTTCTGGGAGGCCAGGATCTTTGTGGATTGAATTCTGCTTTTGGCTATCAAGTGGTTTTTCAAGGCCTGTTCTTCCCCCTTCCTTTGGTGCTACAAGGAGCTGGGACAGATACTCTGTGCTCTATGTCCTTGTCTGCAGCCCAATCTACAGACATCCAGCAACAAAACCTCTTCGAGTCTCCTCATAACTTTCCTTCTCCTGGGTTGGCTTGTTTTGTTGGGCTTTTTTTTTGTTTCAGAAGCAAGATACCCAGTGTTGAAATAGCCTGACATTTCATGAGGGCCCTTTGTGAGATGAGACACAAGCGTACCGTGATTCTTTGTAATTTTCTCCATGGCTCTCATCGTGTGAGACTCTCCACAGCCCCAGGCCTGCACCAGACCCACACACAGCTGAAAAACAGCTCATAGCTGGAGGGCTGCTGTGATTAGGAGCAGCGGGACTGTGCTGCGTGGGGAGAATAAGGAACTGCACTCCCTCTCGTGGCTGTGCTCTCCCCTACCTTTTCCTGCAGCAGAAGACCCTAAAACTTCACTTACAGAGCCAGTGCAATATCCTCAGCATACCCAGAGCTAGCAGCACAGCCCAGCATTCAAGGCACTGGTAATTCAGCTAAAAGTTTTGTCAAACTATTAATTGTTTGGGAAAGAAATAAAAACAGTCCATGCCAGATGTCTGCCTTAGGCTGAAGTTCTCTGGAAAGTTTCAGCCAAAGTATTATGTCCATTTCCAAGAATGAGGGGAAAGCACAGTGTTTTGCCCAGTTTTGAAAAGGAATAATTCCATGAAATTGTAATAACAGAGAAAAGCCTCCATCTATTGAAGAAAGATCATGCAATTTGGCCCTGCTGTCATAAAAGTGCCATTTGCTACTTCCAGGAAAGTTTGTTTAATTTTGAATTAGTTATAAGCTCTGAAAGTCATGGTTTGCATGTGCTCGACAGATCCGGTCACAGATTAACAACTCTGTTCTCTGAGGACTGTCTGCAGCAGGCATGCTCTAACTCAGGCCTGAAAAGGCTGGAGTATGGAATGGCTGCTTCCAGCACTGGAAATAAGACCTGAGGAGGTCAGGAAAGCTGGGAAGAATAGAAGGCTCAGACATGAATGTTGTGATGGGTTCAGAAACAAGCAGATACTGTTGGAGGGCTGTTTATGAGAGGGGCAACACAAGGTGGCCTAGGAAAATATAATAATGAAAAAGTTGTTGTGAGTGTTAGACCCTGCTGCCCCAGAAATGTGTCCCTTGGTGGCAGAGAAAGGAAGGACAGATTCCAGCAGGTCAAGGAAGGTGATTCTGCCCCTGTGCCCCTGGGCTCAGGTGAGACCCCACCTGCAGAGCTGCCCCAGCCCTGGCTCCAGCAGCACAAGGACGTGGAGCTGCTGCAGCCAGTGCAGAGCAGGCACGGAGATGCTGCCAGGGCTGGAGCCCCTCTGCTCTGGAGCCAGCCTGGCACAGCTGGGGCTGCTCCCCTGCACAAGAGAAGGCTGCAGGGACACCTGAGAGCCCCTGCCAGGGCCTGCAGGGGCTCCAGGAGAGCTGCCCAGGCACTGGGGACAAGGCCTGCAGGGACAGCACACAGGCCATGGCTGCACTGCCACAGGGCAGGCACACATTTTGGGATGTTGGGCAGGAATTGGTGGCTGGGAGGGTGGGCAGGCCCTGGCCCAGGGTGCCCAGAGCAGCTGTGGCTGCCCCTGGATCCCTGGCAGTGCCCAAGGTCAGGCTGGACAGGGCTTGGACTAACCTGGGATAGTGGAAGTTGTCCCTGCCCATGGCAGGGGGTCACAGGAGGTGAGATCTAACACTTCCCAGTCAAAGCATTTCATGATTCTAAGATCCTCTGCCCCCAACACTGGGTCACCTCCTGAGCTGAGCAACCTTCCCATGCAGGGATAGTTTCTTCTCAGAGTTTAGTTGCCACGCCGTCATCCCAAAGGCAATTTCTGAGGGAAAGCAGGAGTGCCTCAGGAGCATGTCTAGGATGCTTTCAGTTGGTATGTGATGGAGATGTACTGACTGATCCAGGGTGTCCATGGGAGCATTTTCCATCCAGCAGCATGGCATTGCAGACTTGGGGCAAACTGACTGGAGCTCTGGGCTGCTCCTCCCGGCATCCTGCCTTTGACATCTAAAGCTTGCACTGGGTGTCTGGACACAGCCCTACAGCATTCCCCGTGGACTCGAGTGCAGATAGCATCTGACTCCCTGGTCCTGGCAAGAAGATTGTCTTGCTTTTTAATGCTGGCATCCAGATGCCAAAAACACACTTTTGCCATCCCGTGGAGGGAAGGTTGTTAAGAATGAAGGCGTTGACACAACCTGCCTTTGGGGGAAATGGCACGGAGCAGCATCCCTAGTTCAAGAGACTTGTCTGAGTTTAGCAATAGTCTCTTGTTCCCAGGCTCTGGGCCAGGATAAATGGGCTGCAGTGTACTTTGGGAAGGATGGTTTTGCCTCCAGGAGAAAAAGAGCTTAGCACAGCTCTGCTGGGAGTCCCTCTTAAGCTCATCCACACAAAGGGTTGGGTGCCAGTTCCTCAGATGGGCTTGTTGCTGGCCTTCCATGGGTGTAGCATAAGCTGCTGTTAGCAGGTACAGTGACAAGGGGATTGAGAATCAAGAGGGGCTTATGGGTTTAATTTGCTTTTATGAATTAGCCTGAGTGGATGCAATGGCCTCTCCATGATGGGAAGGAGAGGAAGGCAGAGATTAGGATGACTCCTGTCTCTGTGCTCCGAGTTTTGCATACACAAGCGCGTGCTCCTCACCATGCCAACTATTTTAATGCCTCACATGGTATCTGGGAACAATCAGAGAACAAAGAGCACCAGGCCTACTCCCTGCCCAGCCCCTGCTGCCCTGGATGCAGCCCTGCCCCTGAGCCTGGGTGGTGGATAAGGAAGGAGCCAGGCAAGGCCTGACCTAGTCGAGAGGTTCTGGGGGCTTCTCCATGGGCTCCATCCAACTCCTTTGCCCTGAAAAGCTTCAGGTTTCAGGGGGTTTTGCCCTGCAAGGGAATTGGAACAGGCACAACCACTGGAGTCTCATGACCCACAAGATTCCCATCCCCACTGGAGAGGAGCGTGGCTGTAGCTCGGATCTGTGTGTTGCTTAAGAAAGGGGTCTTTTCTGTTAACTAAGATGATTGAGGACATCTTTGGCCATGCCTTCAGCCACCACTTCTTGACAAATCTCCTCTGAGCCCTGTGTCATGCCCACCAGTCTCTGTCGCAGTACCTAAAGTATCTCACATGGCATTGGAGACCAACCTTTAGGTACATGAAGCAGGCTCTTGGTGTTCATGCACCTCGTGGTGTTCATGCAACTCTGGTTGTCCTGGGATTTCTGCTGCTCAGCTGAACAGTAGCTTTCTCAGATGTTCTCTTCAGAGAGGTTTTCTGGATGAATGGATTGCAGGAGAGTGGTGGGAATGTTCAGTCACCCTTTCCCAGAGGGGCTCCATGACTCTCCAGGAGAGATTTCCCCAGAATCTGTGTCAGGGAGCAGAACAATCTTCATTTCCCCACCAGCAGAACAATCTTCATTTCTGTGTGCATGTAAGGTTGGACTTCAACCTTAAATGCACACAGAAACAAAATCCCCATTTCCTACTTGAGATGCAGTAGGATGGAGACCAAAGATGATGTCTTTTAATGGTTTTTACCTAGAGCAGATTTTTGTATGTAAATTACATACATCTTTAAAAATAAAGGGTAACAGCCTCTTGCAAGTCCTAGTCTTATTACACTCTACTAAATTTCCTTAATTACCGAATTTGCAAATGTTACTGGAGCAGTCACACTCAAGGTGAAGCCCTGGTTTATTGAGGAACTGCTGCACCTTTTGACAGAAGCCAACTTCTCCACAGATGCAGGGAAATTTATTTATTTCATTTCCACTTGCTTGCCTAGCTCAGCTCAATGGCTTCTTCATCCAAGGCTCTGAAGAGAATAGGCCACTGAAACAAACAACAAAGTGGGCTTTAAATAAGAAACATAGTATGTATTAATCCTCCAGGGATAAAAAAAATGAGGTGTGAAAATCCACTAGTTCTAAAAATCTTGTTTGTGGTCACTACATACATCTGTCAATTGGGTCATGGACAGCAAGACTTTCTTCATTTAAGTTGGTTTTAAAACAAACTGGTGTTTCCTTTTCCATTTATCTGACACATTTGGGCTTCATCCCTGGAAGCTCTGGCTGGGAGCAGCCCATGTCTGTGCTGTTTGACTCTCTCATCCTTCAAAACAGGGTGGTCCCCTACAAACTGCTTGCTGGGGCATGGGTCTCACGGGTCCACGAGAAGAAGTTTGAATAAACTCATTAATAACCCATTTGTCCACTGTATTTAATTCCACTAAATTCTGTGATTTGGGACAACTGGGTAAATACATGTGCAACTTCCATTGTTCCATAATGCAAAACATGTATGTTTTAAAATGCTGAAAAATGGGTATTCATTTGTATGGTGACCAAAATATGTGTCTCTGTCCCAGAGTCATCACAAGACAGAGCTGGGGGGGACCTCAGCTGTTGAGCTCATTAATTCCTTATATCCCAGACAAGCTTTGCTGTGATTTTTTTTCCCATTCTTCTTATTTGTTGTTACTTATCTCTGGTGAAGGATATTCTATTATGTCCACTTTGATGGCATACCACCTACTAGCAAAAGTGTACTAAAATATAATTAGCCTAGAAAAAAAATAATTCTCATGGCACAACAAGATTGAAAATAATGTTTTCTAACATGACTGCATTTTAAAATTTACTTAATTTGATTGAAACTGTTCTTGGCACCAGACCTCCCTCCCCCACTGCCAAAGCCCCTTCACTCTTTATTTTTCACCTGGATCAGTTCAGTGATCTGCCTAGGACAATTGACAAGCACAGGGTGATGTAGTGAGCAGTCAGGGTGGGGAGAGAAGTAATTATTTTAGCTGGAATTGCTGAAAGGGAGACAGTCCTTGCTTTGAGCCATCCTGCTGCTGGTCCAAGGCGCCTGCTTTGCTCACCTTCCCCTCAACCCAGCAGGTTGCCTGTCTTTACCAGCAAGTTAAAGCAGAGAAGAGCTGCCAGGGATGAGCTCAGGGTCTCCTGTTCTTGAAAAATCACAGCAAAGCATTTTGCTTTTCAAACACTTGTCTAACCCAACAGGAATAATTTGTGAAGGAATCCTGACTCTACTTGTCGTTCAGTTCATTATCTTTATGATCCCATCCCTAAAAACACTTAATGGTTAATAAACCTTAAGGAAATACAATCTTACAGGCAAATGTTTTGGCTGAGCATCTGCTTCAATACTGGGAAGGGCTGGTCCTTTGTATCTTTAATTACCTTTTTGACCTTTTCAGAATACAGAGTTTTGCATTAGCCGTAGGACAGCTGTGCAGAATCGGTGACACTGAACCCCTGGCTACACGTCCCCCACAGATGCTCTTGCTCCACAGCTATTTTCATGCTAACCTTTCTGCAGGTTCTGTTATTCATCCCAGAAAGGCTCTTTAAAAACCCCAAGGAAGTGTCCTGGCATTTCCAGCATGTCCACAGGGAGGCCCAGTGGCAGTTTGGAAGAAATCTGAGTTTTATGATGCCAGCTCTCCAGCCTGTGTCAAGACAGGAGTGCAGAGTCTCATTTGCATAGATGCAAGTGCTTCAGAGGAGAGCTCAGCTTTGTGCTCCATGTTTGTAGGAGACCCTCAATCCCATGTGAGGTGATCTTTGTGGTCAAAGCTGGACTGCACCACGGGGGTAAGAGTTTCAGAGATCAGCCTAATGCCATCTTCATCTGAGCTTGAGAATTCACAGCAAACACAGTGGGTAAATCTAATCCTGAGTGCAAGTCTGGGTTTGTGCTTAACGGATCAAATCATCACGGTCTGAGTGGTGTGACCATCTTAGCTGCCTGGGAGGAGATGAGGTGATCATGGGGGTGAGGAGACCATGGGGAGCACAGAAGTGCACTTGTCCTCCAAGGACTGTGTGCTGCACCCCCTCCTGCAGATTAATGCACAAGCTCACTCTTTCTTGCAGAACAGTTCCATGGGGAATCTGCACCTTTTTACTCATGAACCCATGGGGTAGCACACCAATCTGGAAGTGCTTATGAAAACCTTGAAGACCCCTTCCCAACTTTGAGGAGATGAGCCACCTGGCAAGTTATTCTGGAATGGGGCTTGCTCAGCTTCTTTCTCTATTTTGTATAAAATAATTAACTGGCAGGGAGAGAGAGACAGAGAGAACATGTGAGTTTGCAGCTCATTGCCTAGGCATTAATTGAGAAGGAGAAGACCAAGTCCCTGCTCTTAGGACTGTTTAAGTTAAAGAGGAAGCTGCCACAGCTTCACAGAAGGCCCAAGGACCTTCTTTGTACACAAAGGAAACCAGAAGTTAAACCACGACTAATGAGGAGCAACGACTGTGGAATTTCTGGATCAACAGTGTCCTCCTTCATGTCACTGCCCAGGGAGCAATGGAGCCTGAAGAACACGAATCTCAGCTGCAGACCCCCAGCCCTTAAGTCTTTCCATGGATTCAATGTCATCAATATGTCCAGGCATTTTGAAAGTACTTGCTACCTCGACATCTAAGTACAAGTGATAAAGCTAAAAGGAAAATACTCGTTTCCATTCCCAGCAGATTATCCCCACGAGGCAGAAAGCGAGGAAGCAGGGAATTTCCTGGGACAACACCTCCACAGCCACCTGGGTTCAGGCAGAGAGTCTGCAGTGGTGGTGGCTGCCTTGCCCTGTCATGCATTGGCTGCACTGTCTCTGCCAGGGTTGGCATTGCTGTGTCCTCTTGAGCAGCAGCCTCAGGTGCAGAGGTTCAGCTGGTGATGATGAGGTGAAATTTGGGTGCAGCTCTGTCCTGCAGGAAGGAGCTCAGGGATTCCTGCTCTTTCTGAATGGCAAAGCTGAGGTCCAGGGAGTAGGAAGGCATTTCACCAGCTGGAACACTAAATTAGTTTTCTTCCTACCTATCAATATCTGCTAAAGGCAGGTAGGAATGGAGAGGGGAATACCCTCATTCCTGCCCAGTCCCTGCGTTTTTTAGAGTGAAAGGCCCTGGAGGAAAGGTTTGCCTTTACTGTAGACATGATTTAGCTGGAGCTGCCTCCTGCCTTCCATCAGTGATATGTCACTGCAATGTGAGCCCTTAGATAGAGGTGTGTTTATAGAGCCTTTGTTCTCGTGTTCAGTGAATTGATCTCCATCTGAGAAAGTATCACTCACTGTCAGAATTAAAAAACAGCCCATGAAAAAGAAAAGGAGCAGCCTGACTTCAAAGGGCTGTGGTTCTTTTCTTGTGGCCTCTCCTAACCTGCACGCAGCTGAAAAACTTGTTTGACCCAATTCATTGCAGGCCTCCTTCCTCCCCTCCAACAGACAAAGACTCACAAACAATAAGCTCATTCAGGTGCAGAAGAGGGAGGGAAACCCAGAGACCCAGGCGAGGCTCCTGCTGCACACACCCTGTTCCCACAGATAAGCAGAAAGCTGGAGGAGTGACAGGTTATCTTGGGCAGATCCAGCTACATGCAAGGTCTCCTTGAAGTCCGTGGTGTGTGTCTGTCGAGAGATGATATCTTTTATTAGGCCAACTGGTAGAGTCAGAAAAACTAGACAAGCTCTCTGGGGCCCAAAACCTTCTTCAGGCCAGAGAAATATCAGGGTCACCTGAAGCCAGGAGGTGCAGGAGATGTTGTAGGGTAGGAGGTGGGTAAAAGTTAAGTACCTTTAGTGCCTGGTGGATTGGCTTGGCATAAAGTGAGACCTTTATAATGACCTTCCAGTGCCTAATGGGACTCAGAGAGAGCTGCAGAGGGAGTTAGGACAAGGATCTGCAGGGTCAGCACAAAGGGGAATGGCTTCCCACTATGAGAGGACAGGGTTAGATGGGATATTGGGAAGGAATTTCTGGCTGTGAGGGTTCTGAGGCCCTGGCCCAGGGTGCCCAGAGCAGCTGTGGCTGCCCCTGGATCCCTGGAAGTGTCCAAGGCCAGGCTGGATGGGGCTTGGAGCAGCCTGGGACAGGGGAAGGTGTCCCTGCCCATGGCAGGGTGTCAGAACTGCACAGATGATGTTTAAGGCAGTTCCAACACATCCCATTCTGTGATTCTGTGATGTTTAAAGGCAGTTCAAACACATCCCATTCTGTGATTCTGTGATGTTTAAAGGCAGTTCCAACACATCTCATTCTGTGACTCTGTGACGTTTAAGTGATTTTTTTTTTCTTTTTTTGAGGGGTACCAGTTTAGCTTCTGACTCACTCATCTCATCTCTGACTGGCGTGTGGCCAAGGGTGGGACTGCAGCAGCAAACCCTCCCGTCAGTTTAGACTGCCTTGAAAAGGTCCCTCAAGGTCAGTACCAGGCATTGACAGGGTGCCTGGCCTGGCAGCTGTGACCTTGGGGTTTCCAGCACCTGATAATGTGCTCAGGAGAGTTATCTCTGCAGGAGAGGTACCAAACCACTCCCAAGCAGGGCTGACTACAGCGGACAGCCCTTTCTTCCAGCAGGAACACAACCTCATACAGAGAAGATCTCTGGATGTTTTTCCCCTCTTTCTATTTTTAAATGTGCTCCAAGCTGAAATCTTCATTTTTTTTCTCTTCAGTGATGCATGTGCCTGCATTTCTTCAAGCTGATATTTAATCCTTTCTCCCTTGTCTTTTCCAGGAGAAATGTCTTAACATTTGCAAAAACTAACTATTGTTTTTGCACTTTAGAAATGTGAATGTGTCACTAAAGCAATTATCTCTAAAACCTAACTAAACAGGCCTAATGCTGCTTAATAGGAACTTTGTCGCCTCTGAGCACTTTTCTCTTCATTAATGAGTCACTGCAAAGCAAATTATCACTGGTGTCACTGTCTCAGTCCCGCTTCACTGCAGCTGGATGTGGCATTGCCTCAGTGGAAGCAGAGCTCAGCCACAGATCTGCCCTCTGTGGGGCAGGAGCTCTGCAAGTTCTTTGTTAGATGTTGATGATAAGATGCAAGAAGACCAAATAAAACCAGCCCCTGGGTAGCAGCGACCTGGTGAGCATGGGTACCAATTTCCAGGTGCCTGAGAGGGCTTGGTGGCTGGTCCAAAACAGCCAGGAGCAGGCTAATAACATGTGAAGGAGTCTGGGTTTGGAGATTATACTGCTGGGAAGAGGAACAAGGGACAAAACTGAACACTTTGAGCTTTGAGGTGGTTCCTGAGGCTGTAAAATCTGCCTTGCCACTGATTTCCATCACTTGGTGGCCAACAGCAGGGAGGTACTCTGTGCTGTTACACACAGCAGATACAACTCCAGCCAGCCTGGTCCAGTAAATAACCATGCACAAGAAGCTGTTTGTGAACCTGCTTCCTACGGCCTAGAAGTGAGTTTATCTCAGTCATGCTGAACCACCTAGATAGACCTTATTCATGGAGGAGTCCTCCAAGCTTTTCCATAAGTAGTCATGCCTATGGGTAGAGTTCTTTGCAGGCACCAGGGAAGCTCTGCAAGGAGACAGCACCTGGAGGATTTTAAGCTTTCACATTGAGACCAGGAGCAACCTGGTCCTAGTGGAAGAGGTTGCTGCTCATTGCAGGAGGGTTGGACTAGCTGATCTTTAAAGGTCTCTTCCCACCCAAAATATTTGATAATTCCGTGAGCTCTGAGAGGAAAAAGCATTGATCACTGAGTTCACAGTCACCAGCAGAGCTGTGGTTTCTGTGTCTGTGCTCTACACCTGTATCCCTTTTGTTAGTGATCACTAGTTAATGGGTTGAAATTCCTGGCACTTCCTGTGGGCTTAGATCACATGTGGGGAGAGTTACTCAGCTGTGGTAGGATGTCATTAAGCTTCTCCAATTAGCTGTGCTGGTGCTCTCAGCTTCCTTATTTTCGTAGAGGCATGGAATCCTGGAATGGTTTGGGTTGGAAGGAATCTTTGCAGGTCAACTCCTGCCATGAGCAGGGACAGCTTCCACTAGACCAGGTTTCTCAGGGTTTATCTGTCGTTCCTGGGTGTTCCTGTTTTCAGGGTGACTGCACTAGAAAGGGCTGCAGAGCTGGGTGAGAGGACCTGTTCTCTCTTCTGATGGCATTTCCCTGGACAAGGGTTAGGAAGGTGATACACAGATTTATCTCTCCTGCCTAGGAGGTGGTGACAGCCCTTGTGTCTGTCACCTGAAGGTTTCCCTTGAGCCCTGATAATCTGAAGTGTTATAACTCATAACTATTATCAGGCACTTCCAGAATAGCCAGGGTAGGAAGACTTTCCCCAGCAAGCTCCCTGCTTGCTGCTCCCAGCTCTCATGCTCCTGAAAGAGAAATAATCTCCTGCCAGGGTATTTCACTCTAGTGGCAGAAAGATTTGGGAAGTGCAGAGGAGAGGCTAATCCTGGCATTCACCTCCACAGGGCTTCAAAATCTCCAGCCTCATGTACAGCTCTGAAAGGTGTCTTTGAGCCAGCAGTGTGGTGCATTAGATTCCCTCAAAGCCAGCACACACATCCCTGGGCAGCCTCTGGGATGGGCAGTTTATCATTTGCCCCTCTGTGAGCCTTTACCCAAGGTCCAGATGATGATTCCTGGATCCCCCCGCCCAGCTCAATCCCACGCCTGCTGCTCTGCTGTAGCTTCACAATTCCTAAGCTATCTATCATGGCACATTTATTCTGACACCCCGTGAGTGCACAGGTTAGTGCTGCTCTGCCAGGCTCAGCACAGGCTTCTAAATATATTAGTGAAGGGGAAAGATCTGGGATGGCTTCCAATTTTAACCAAGGTCACATTGGGGAGTGCTGGTGTGCAGCGCGAGGATATTATCCACAGCATCTTTCATCGAGCTGTATTCCAGCTGCGTGCAGCATTCCTGTGCTGCGACAGAAGGAGGTGGGAAAGCATGGCAGCAGCGAGAAGCCTGGGAGATAGCTAAAATTTTGCTGCAGGTGTGTTGTGTACTTCAGGATCTCTGCACCTCTGGTTATTTTTCTACCAAAAAACCCCAAACGCAAACCGTGTTGCTTACCTGCCTCGAACTGTAGACTCAGGCGTAATGTTTTTCAAAGAGCTCAGAGCTCTGGGCTCTTGGATTCATCCTAGCAGACAATTTTCCCATTAGGAGACAGCCAAATGCTCCAGGGAAACATACATTGCTGGAAACGGCACCTGCATTCCAGATTTACCCAAGTCTCTTGATGATGCATCCTAAGAAGAGCTCTCTTCCTAGCCACAAGAAAGGGCTGGGAAAGTTTAGGCAAGGCCAAGGACTGGAGGTGAGACACATCACAGAAGAAGGTTTGAAATCCCCCCTCTGGCAGCAGTGACTCTGCGACTCTCTCCATGGGAAACGGGCGAGATCTGGACTTTTAATTGCAGCCCTGGACTGGAGGAGGAGACCCAGGAGGAGCAGAAAGAGTGAGGAATAAAGAAGAGGTGCATAATTTGAGAGAGCAAGGAACGAGGCTGGAGGCTCCGGCTGAGGACACTGCTCAGAGTGTCTGAGAGGCCAGTTTATGAGCCTGGCAAAAACAGCATGAGGAGGTTTTCTTGTTGGCTTTTGGTGAGGCTCAGGAGCCCCTAAAATCTGGGGCAGCTTCCCCATTCCTGCAGCCAGGCAGTGAAGAGACCTGTGCTCCCCTGAGAGAGAAAGGCAAAGTCTGGGGCAAAAAAGAACAGGTTGCCATAAATTACCTGTCCATCCTTTCTAGGCACAGTGACCAAGAGCTGTGCTGGGGTCTCACTTAACCCTGGTAAATGTGGGGTTGGGAAGGATGCTGGGAACATCCTGGTGATGTGTTTTCCTATGACCAGTCATCCATGGTGAGGCAGGAAATGGGCAGGGATCAAATTTATTTTCTTAAAGAAACTCCATCTTCTGCCTAACTCCCCCTCTAAAACTATTAGATACATTTCAAGATGGTGAAGGGCTAGGAATCCCAAAGGTACCCTTATGCCTGAGACGCAAATAAAGCACCAGGTAGAAAATAAATAGCTTTTCTGTGTCTCAGCACGGGGAAGGCTGTCAGGGGAGGTTCCTGAAGCGTGGATAAGGCAGAGCAGTGCCATGGAGTCCCGTGGCCGCAGGACGAGCATCGGGCAGGCTGTGGAGGATCCAGCTGTGCCACGCTAATCTGCTTCTCTGAGGCCACTCTTAGTTACTAATGTGGTTTGTCAGGAGAGAGGGCGATGTTTTATCCACTTGCCTCTATTTTTAGCTGCCTTGGGTCAGCAGAACGACTCAGACAGCAGCGCTGGGGGACCTGCATCTCCAGATCCAATTGTCCAGCTCTGAGCCATACCTTAAACAGACAACAGCCTGAAATTGGAAATTCCTCCTTTCTTCCCAGCTCATCCTGCTCCCACCCACTGGTGTCCACCTCCTCCTGGTGGCCCCAGCTCGTGGCTGTGCTACACTGCCCCAACCTGACAGGGTGGAGATCTCCAGACCTGCTTCTTGAGGTCTGCTCATGGCACAGTCGTAGCCTTGTTCCGAGGTTTTACCATGAGCTGGGTGCCTGAGGGATGGAGGGGCACACCCCTGATGGGCTGTGTGCATCTTGCTCCTGCCCCTGCACTGGGATTCCCAGGCAGAGGAGTACCCCTGCTCTGTGAAACCCAGTCTTTCCTCCATCATCTGAGGAATTTAATTGTTGTTAACGTGCTGCATTAAGTGCTGGGAGGGGCTGCAGAAGTTTTCTGTGGATTTGTCCCCAAGTTAGATTGTAGCTGAAATGACTTTGGAGCAGCAGATATTCAGGATCAGTGCCTGCTCCAGTACTGCTCTGGGTTTCCAGTGCTGGCTGCAGGGCAAGGCCAGTGGCAGGGGTGTTGGTCTGCAGTTATCCTGCCATTCCATTCCTAAACAGAGATTTAAAAATCAATGTCACACGCTGCTGTCGGAGCAGGGTTGCATGGACTCTCTGAACTGAAGCATAGTTTTGGTCTAGAAATCATCTAACAGCATCTTGCAAAACTTCCAGGATTTCATGAGCTGGACTGGAACAGAAATGCCACAGGCAGTGCTGCCAACCCTGAGCATTCAAATACCATGAGTCAGCCCCCCCATCCTCCCTGACTCTTCCAAGTGTCGTTTCCTTTAAGGGTTTTTTTTTTAACAGTGAGGTTAAACTTTGTTGCTATTTTCCAGGTTCCTCTGCTCTTTTTCTCCCCCGCCTTTTGGGGAAGCTAGAAACTTAACTGTTTTGGGAGCAGGGAGGTTGTTTCTATAATGAAGAGGAAATGCAATGCTCTAAGCCCCTGGAGCAGGGCCCTGAGTAACGTTGTTATGTGGCTTTATGATAAATTTGGGAGATTTGGCAGCGCTTCAGTCTGGCTCCTTGTTTAATTGCCTGCAGATCCTGCCTTGTCATTAACACAAGAGGTCAAGGTGCTGGCAGGAGTTCTGTGATTTGTGGAGGCATACTTAGCTTATAAAAACACCTCTGTCTTTGCCTCCCAGCGAGCTTTCCTTGTTCATCCAGCTGTTACTGTTGTTCTCCCCCTCTCCTGAGCTCCTTCAGCAGACTCTTCCTTGCCTTTGTGAGGTGCCTTATGCAATGCTTGCACTCAAGCACGCTTCTGGCCAGCTACACGCCCACTGCAGCAGCATCTGGGCATCTGAAATGCTCATTAAAATTGGCATATTTTAATAATTCTGGTCCAGGAAATGTCTTCTTCCTCTAAGGAAATGAAGCGCAGAGGATGGCAAGAGAGCAGAGCCCAAGGAGCATCCAGCAAGATCTTCAAATAAAGAAGGAGCATCTACCAGGATACAGCACACATGCAAGAAGCAGCACACAAGTCTACTGAATAACAGATATTTAGGTTGAAAAGGACCTTTAAAAGTGTTGAGCTCAACCCTTGCCCCGCTGCCAAGACCACCACTAAACCTCATTCCCAGTGCCACCTCTACACCTGTCTGGACTTTGTCAGTTCTCCCTGAAAATCAGGGTTTGAGGAGGCTGAGAATTCCCTCAAAACCAGGAGTTGCTCATTATAAATTGCTCTAAGCCCTGTATTACTCCTTTTGTCCACAAATACTTACTACCATCTGACAACACAACAAGAAGATGTTACTCCAAAGGGGCAGGACCTGCCTAAGCAGCATCCAGCATTTTTCTTTTTCTATTACTAGGTTGATTTGCCTGGGCTTTGTAGAGTATCCTGGTACTTAAAGGGAGGTGATGAAAAAATATGGAGAGAGATTTTTTACATGGGAAGATAGGCAATTGGGAAAGGTTTTAAACTGAAGGATGTGATATTTAGATTAGCTATTAGGAGGAAATTGTTGTCTGTGAGGTAGGTGAGACCCTGGCACAGGTTTCCCAGAGCAGCTGTGGCTGTCCCTGGGTCCCTGGCAGTGTCCAAGGCCAGGCTGGATGGGGCTTGGAGCAACCTGGGATAGTGGAAGGTGTCCCTCCCCTGTCAGGGGGTGGAGTGGGATGACTTTTACCATCCTTTAAGGTATCACAGCCTGCAGATCTGAAGGGGATGCAGGGCCCAGTGTCCTGGTTCAGGGCAATTTTGGGAGATCACGTTGCTGACAGAGCAGCATGCCGAGCTGCAGCAGCAGGAGAGCGCGGCCGAGGCTGTTCCGTGCCGGGCTGAGGGATGGACGGACGGACCGACGGATGGATGGATGGATGCTGTGCACAGTCTCTGGCACCCCTGTGTGGCCGCCTGCACAACCACAGCCCAGGCAAACACCACAGCCTTCCCCGGCAGCAGCTTCCTGGCCAGAAAAGCCAAAGAACAATTTCCAAGAGGTCTGGAGGGGATATTAAATCCTGGCTGGTGAGACAGGAGGTCCCTGTGAAGAATGGGAGCCCTGTTACCCTCAGGAGTTCCTTATGGACCTGGACACTGGGAACCAAGTGAACCACAGAGTTACTGAATCCCAGAATGGTTTGGGTTGGAAGAAACCTTAAAGCCCATCCTGTTCCACCCCCTGCCATGGGCAGGGACACCTTCCACTGTCCCAGGCTGCTCCCAGCCCCATCCAGCCTGGCCTTGGGCACTGCCAGGGATCCAGGGGCAGCCACAGCTGCTCTGGGCACCCTGGGCCAGGGCCTGCCCACCCTTAAAGGGAACAATTTCTCCTCAAAAAAATAATAGCTATGGAAGGAACCAGCCTTCAGTGTTTCAGTGTTCACCTGGCTGCTGTGTTCCTACCGCTGGAGCAGGAAAATAAGGATTTTGTTTTTGTTTGACTACCATCAGTGGAGATATAAACTGTATCTGCACAGAGAGCTGACAGTGGTGGCTGTAACTGGACTAAAATAGCAGAAGGCTGCTGTGTACAGCTGTGCATGGCATAGCAGGGGTGCTGTCAGCTGGGTTTAACCCTCTTGTCCATCCCCCCAAATTACTTCCTTGGTAAAATGGCTGAGAAACCAAAATTAAGGAAAAATAAGCTGCAGTACTGCAAGCTTGCTGCCCACAGCTAGGCCAGCACCAGGGAGCACAGCCAGAGCTGAGACCCACCCCTTAATACAAAATCAGGAGATCCTTGAGGTCTTCCAGTCCTTTTCCAGTCCTCCCCACCAGCAAATCCCAGCAGGCAAGCAGGACACTGCTCCCAAGGTTTGGAGGCAGTGTGTTCCAGCCCCATGCCTTGAATAGTTGGGCCCTCCTTCCCCTCTCATTCACCTGGCCTCCACCTCATCCTGCTGTTTAACACCGTCCCCATGTTATATTTGCTTGCCAAGCTACTTCCTACCTTAATTTCCATTCCTAGGGAACCCATGAAAGGTGGATTTTCCCCAACCCTAATTTCCTACTCCTCTTGGGGGAGGCAGAGAAGCACTTGGAGGGGTTGAAAAGGTGTCAGGGTTGGGAGCAGGATTTCTATCCTCTTGACAAGTGCTGACCAGAGCCAAGGGCAAGCACTGAGAACATTGCTCAGGGACACGTGGAGCATGTGGCATGTCCAGCTGAGCCTTGTGTGGGCACCAGGAGAAGGGCAAGAGCAAGAAGAGCCTGGACAGACTCTTCTCCAAATGATGGAAAGAGCAGGTAAGAACCCCTAAGCACAGAGCAGGACCCAGATAAAGATAACTCTGTGGGCTCAGTGTCACTGCAGTGCCACCAAATGCCATGCTGTGTGTGGCACCAGGGCCACTGAGAGGGTGCTGTGGCCACTGAGAGGTTGCTGTGGCCATCAAGGGGGAACTGTGGCCATTGAGGGGCATCTGGGCTGAGCAGAGCAGCCTGTGCACCACCCACCCCATCAGCACCCAGCAGAACACCAGCTTCATCCATCCCAGGCACGTGCAAGGTCCTTGTCTAAAATCCAAGGCTCTCTGGCTTTGGGATGCTGGATGGGTGTCCAGGAACACAGAAGAGAGCCCTGGCACAGAGCAGGGCTGGGAGCTGGCCAGCTGCTCCAGCAGGGAGGCCAGCTCCATGCAGACACAGCTCTGGAGCATTTCCTGTGTGTGGAGGAAATTCCTAGTGCCCCACCAGAGCTTGGCTTTCTGGCAGAGTCCCGCACTTGAAAATTATTTGCCATTATTTGAAACAAGCTGCAGCCCCAATTACATCTCACAGCACTTTCCCCAGTGCAAATGGTGCTCAGGGAAGTGGAACAGGTTTTGAGCTATGCCCACAAAGTCTGAGAACAGAGGACACAATGACATATGGGTGTGGAGACAGGCTCTGCAGAACAAAATACTCATTACTTCCAGGGGAAGAATAAGACAGGATGTTAAGGAGCAAGTTAAAACAAATTTTAAAGCATCTTCTTGTGAAGGTGCAGCTATGGAACTTGCTGCTGCAGTGTGTCTCTGCCTTCTCCACTCCAGCCCTGGCTTCAGGCAGGCCCTGAGCTGTGTTCCTGGAGGAGGGAGTGACCAGAGGAAAATTAATTGGGAGCTGCAAATCCAAGGCACATTCATGGCTGCTGGAAGCTTGGTCACTTCTTCATGTGCTGTTCCTGGCATTTTCCCAAGCAGTCCCCACCCCTGGAGGATTAGGAGGTGACAGCTGTGCCCGTGGTGGGGGCAGAGCCTGATGTCCCACCCTGAGCCCTGCAGCCAGGCTGGTACCTGGTCTGCACTGGGTCTGACCACGGTGAGCCTGGAGGGATCTCACAGGGGTGTCCTCACCCTCAGGATGCCTTGGGCAGGGGAACCACCCCTAAACTGCTCTCAGGAGCTCAGGACCCTGCATGAGTCCCAAAATCTCAGTGGTGAACATCTCTGCAGTGATGAGAGCTGCCTCAGCATCCAGAAAGTCCAGACACCTCCAGCCTGCCATGTGTGGTAGCTGGAGTGGGGCAGCTGCAGTGGGATTTTCTGGTGATCTCCATCATCACCAGTGAGTTTTGCCTGCTGGCCATTCCCTTTCCCAAACTTCTCACCAAAAGCAGTGCTACTTGTTAAAGCCCCAAGCAAGAAATCTTGCTCTGACACCCCTGCCAGGATGGTCTGACACTGAGGTGGCAAAGGGACCCACTCACATGTCATTGTCACATTCCAGGCCCCCAGGGATGGCTGGGAACACACACGCTGTGCTCCCACCCCGACCCCTCTCAAGGTCCTTCCCACTCCCATCCCATTATGAACAGCCTGGATGAGGGATCGAGGGCACCCTCGGTCAGTTTGGAGGTGACACTGAATTGGGTGGGGGTGTTGATGTGCTGGGGGACAGGAAGGCTCTGCAGAAGGACCTGGACAGGCTGGATCCATGGGATGAGGTCAGTGGGATGAGGGCCAACAAGGCCATGTGCCCCTGGGTCACACCAACCCCATGGACTGCTCCAGGCTGGGGCAGAGAGGCTGGAAAGCTGGGAAAGGCCCTGGGGTGCTGGTGGCAATAGCTGGACATGAGCCCAGCATGCCCAGGTGGGCAATGGCCCCTGGGCTGTCCCAGCCAGGCTGTGACACAGCCCCAGGGCACAGTCCCTGTGCTGGCCCTGCTGAGGCACCTCCAGTGCTGGGACAGCTCTGGGCCCTCAGCACAAGAGAGACACTGAGGGGCTGGAGCGTGTCCAGGGCAGGGAACGGGGCTGGGAAGGGGCTGGAGCCCCAGGAGAGGCTGAGGGAGCTGGGAAGGGGCTGAGCCTGGAGCAAAGGAGGCTCAGGGGGGACCTTGTGGCTCTGCACAGCTCCTGCCAGGAGGGGACAGCCGGGGGGTCGGGCTGTGCTCCCAGGAACAGGGACAGGAGGAGAGGGAACGGCCTCAAGTTGCACCAGGAGAAGTTTCGACTTAGTATTGGGGAAAATTTCTTCACTGGAAGGATTTTCCCGACCTGGCACAGCTGCTCAGGGCTGTGATGGCATCCCTGCCCCTGGAAGGATTTAAAAGCTGTGTGGAGGTGGCACCTGGGGACAGGGGTCAGTGGTGGCCTTGGCAGTGCTGGGAGCATGGTTGTACTTGATGGTCTCAGAAGGCTTTCCAACCTAAATGATTCCATGATTCTACGATCTTCCCATGGGATATTCTGTAACACTGGGAGGTCCCGTTCCCATGGTGCTGTAGGGAAGGTTTGGGAGGTGCCCTTGTGGGTTGATTTGGAAAGGATCCCTGGTGTCATCTGCCTGGAACTGGGAGCTGTGGGTGTGCAGGCAGGGGTTGGGGATGCAGGAAGGGGTCGGTGATGGGGGCAGATTTGGGTTTGGGGTGCAGGCAGGGGTTCACGGTTACAGGCAGAGGTTCAGGAATGCAGGCAGGAGTTGGGGAAGTTGGCAGGTGTTGAGGGGTAGGGCAGGAGTTCGGGGGGTGCGTTCAGGGGTTGGGGGAGTTGGCAGGGGTTTAGGGGCAGAAAGGGTTTGGGGGGAGGGACTGTTAAGGGTTTGGGGAGCAGGCAGAGGTTAGGAGTTTGGGGGACTGTCAGAGGTTTGGGGTTGGGGGGCTGTCAGGGGCTCAGGGTGCGGGGTCTGTCAGGGTTTGGGGTTCGGGGGCTGTCAGGGGTTGGGTCTGGCAGGCGTTTGGGGTTTGGGGGCTGTCAGAGGTTCAGGGATTGGGGTTCGGGGGCTGGCAGGAGTTTAGAGTTTGGGGTTCGGGGTCTGTCCGGGGTTTGGGGTTTTGGGGGGCTGTCCGGGGTTCCCGGTCGGGCCGCAGCGCTGCCCGCAGGCTCCCGCTGCCGCCAGCAGAGGGAGCCACAGCGTCACCGCCCTGCGACACCGGGAGGGGCCGGAGCGGGATGGGAATGTTGGGATACGGGGACACGGGGATACAGGGATGGGGATATTGGGATACAGGGATACAGGGATACTGGGATACTGGGATGGGGATACAGGGATGGGGATACTGGGGTGGGGATACAGGGATGGGAACACAAGGGTAGGGATATTGGGATGGGGATAGTGGGATGGGGATATGGGGGTGGGGATACAGAGATGGGGATATTGGGATGGGATACAGGGATACACGGATACGGGGATACAGAGATGGGGATAGTGGGATGGGATACAGGGATGGGGATACAGGGATGGGGACACAAGGGTAGGGATTTTGGGGTGGGGATATAGGGGTGGGGATATTGGGATGGGGATACAGGGATGGGAATATTGGGGTGGGTATACAGGTATGGGAATATGGGGATGGGGATAAAGGGATGGGAATATTGGGATAGGGGTACAGGGTCAGGGATATTGGGATGGGAATATTGGGATGGGGACACTGGGATGGGGATAGTGGGGTGGGGATACAGGGACAGGGATATTGGGATGGGAGTACTGGGATGGGGGAACAGGGGTGGGGACACTGAGATGGGTGTTTTGGAATGGGGACACTGGGATGGGGATATAACCATGGGGGAACAGGGACAGGGTACAGGGATGGGGAAACAGGATGGAAGTATTGGAATGGGGATACTGGGATGGGGGAACTGGGAAGGGGGTACAAGGATGGTGGAACTGGCATGGGGGTATTAATACGGGGAGGACTGGGATTAGGAACTGCAGTGGGAGTACTGGAATGATGGTATTGGGATGAGGATACTGGGATAGAGGTGCTGGGATGAGGGAGCTGGGGTGGGAGTACTGGGATGGGGACACTGGAACAGTGGTATTGTGTTGGGGGGCTGGTATGAGGTGAGTACCAGGATGAAGGAAGGTGATGCAAGCACACCAGGATGCAGAAACACTGGGATGTGGTCAGGAATGAGTACTGGGATGGGATTTCTGGGATGGGATGGGCACCAGGATGAAGGAGCACCAAGACTGAGAAGGTATCCTGGAGTGCACTGGGCTACAGGAACATTGGGATAAGGGGGATTACAGAGCACCAGGATGTGGAGCATCGGGATGGGGAGGCTGCTGGGATGCAGGAGAGCGTGGATGGGGAGCACCAGGCTGGAAGAGCACCAGGCACAAGCCCCCCTGCACCCCGTCTGTAGCAGGGGCTGCAGAGGGAATGGCAGGTGCAGGGCACAGGGATGGGCTGTGTGGGGTGTGCTGTGCTCTCAGAGACCTGCGAGGACCACGGGGTGCCCAGCTGCCTCTGCAAGGGCCACAGACTCTGCTCAGAGGGCAGCAAACTCCAAGTACACTGATTTAACAGATTTTTATTGTCCTGTCTCTCCACTCATGAGGGAGGCAGTTCTCCTCCTCTGCCAACCCATGCACAAAGCACTTGCCACAGCTGGACTGGGTTTGCCCAGGAGAGCCTGGAGGATGAAGGTTGTCCTGGGTGGGCTATTTGTAGGGGGTTTGCTAAGAGTAAAGTCTAATTCTTAGGGAGCAATCATCTGGTTTGGCCCCTCCCTGGGCTTACAGCACCACGGGACCCTGGGGAGCAAGTTGTTTGCTTCCAGCTCTGTTGTTTAATAGGTGATAGGTAAAATCCTCCCTTGGAGCTGTTCAGCCACTGCTAGAGCAGGAACTCACAGAATGGCTTGGGCTGGAAAAGAGCTTCAAAGATAACCCAGTTCCCCCCCCTGCCATGGGCAGGGACACCTTCCACTGTCCCAGGCTGCTCCAAGCCCCGTCCAGCCGGCCCTTGGGCACTGCCAGGGATCCAGGGGCAGCCACAGCTGCTCTGGGCACCCTGGGCCAGGGCCTGCCCACCCTCCCAGCCACCAATTCCTGCCCAACATCCCAAAATGTGTGCCTGCCCTGTGGCAGTGCAGCCATGGCCTGTGTGCTGTCCCTGCAGGCCTTGTCCCCAGTGCCTGGGCAGCTCTCCTGGAGCCCCTGCAGGCCCTGGCAGGGGCTCTCAGGTGTCCCTGCAGCCTTCTCTTGTGCAGGGGAGCAGCCCCAGCTGTGCCAGGCTGGCTCCAGAGCAGAGGGGCTCCAGCCTTGAGGCTGAGTAGTTTGAGCCTGAGCTCTGCCTGTTCTGAATTCCTGAAGGACATACTCACTCAAGACCATTCAGTTCAATGCTGTAGTTAATGGCAACCACTTCTGATGGCGTTGGTTTGCTTGCAGGTTTTTTTCTCTTCTATCTAGAATGTGCGTCAAATGTGATGTCACAGATATGACAATTCTACATTTAATGGCATTTTTCATCCCATCTTTTCATGGACAGACTCATGGAGAAACAGGATTTTTCACTTAAAATAAAATATGCTTTTTACCACTCTAGTCCCTACTCAGTTTTAAGCACCTGAACACTGAACCTTGTTTGTTTCCTGTTTTTCCCATTCCTGTTTTTCTATCCACCTAACTCAAAGGCGGGGTAAACTTTAAACCTTGTCTTTGGGCTTGCTGTGACTGTAAAGCATTTGGAACAAGCAGTGCAATAGTGCTTTTGTTAGCACAGCCAGGGGGTCCGGGCTTTTGGGATGTGAAAGGATTCAGCTGACTAGGAGTATCTCAAATCCTAAAGCCTGGTGAGGTCAAAGGGGCAGGGAGATCCCTGCCAGGCAAACAACAGAGGAGGTTCACCCCAGTCACCCCCAGGTCTCTGCAGGGAGAGGCTCCTTCCTGCCAAGGCAGAAGTTTGCTCCTTGCCTTGTGCTCCAAGCAGAGCACAGGGAGGGTTCCTGCCCCACCCAGGGCTGTGTTGTGCAGGTTGGAGTTGGGATTAGAGCAGAGAAACCTTCCCTCCCTCCTTTGAGGTAGAGGTGGGGAAAAAGCAGGGGGGCTGCAATAGGTGAGGCTGGAGAGGGAAAGTGAACCTTAGTGTGGATTGAGTGTGATTTCCGATGTTTCCTTGGTTTCTGCTGGGCCCAGACATCTGGTTTAGGCTTGCACAGCTTGATTTTTGTTTAGAAACTGAGGTATTTTAGAGATCTCTCTAAGATACCCCTTCCAGTGGGGGCCCTGGAGGTGCTGTGTCATCCGTGTGCCCAGGCAGAGCTCTCAGGGTGTCTCTGATGACATAAAACATCACTGTTTGGGCAGCTAAGCAGAGCCCCTTCTATTTATGATGCTGGCCCCATTTTGGGTACAAACCAGCATCCCCAGAACTCACATTAGAACAGCAAATGCCATTCTGTAGCACAGCAATGTTTGGGTTTGTGCTTAGCCAAAGAGCAAGTCAATAAAGGGGCATTCCACCAGACTTAACTCTGAGTAGGAGGAAAAGGTTTATACACAAGACAGAACAAAAAAATGTTTTGGTATTTGTTTGCTAGTTTTGTGGGGTTTTTTTTTTGGTTTTTTTTGTTGTTGTTGTTGTTTTAGTTTGGTTTGGGTTTTTTTTGTTTTTGTTTTTGTTGTTGCTGGTTTTTTGTTGTTGTTTTGTTTTGGGTTTTTTTAACAAAATGAGATTTCTCCCCCTGCTCTCTCAAATCAATAGGAAAAATATCCTGATGTCCATTCTGCATGTAACTGCTGCCAGACAGAAGATGGGATGGGAATACTGACAGCAACATCTGTAACGCAAGATTCCTGCTCCAGGCAGGAATATGGTTCTGGAACATGGCAGTAATATAGTTACTGCATGGCTGGAGATGCTGAGGGTCTCTAAGAATCAGAGAATCCAGAATGGTTTGGGTTGGAATGGACCCTAAATTTCACCTTGTTCCACGCCCTGCCAAGGACAGGGACACCTTTATCTAGACCAGGTTGTTCCAGGACATCCAACCTGGCCTTGCAGAGACACGGCCCAATGGCCTAAGAAAAATTAATAAATTGTGTGTTTCAGCAGCATTTGTGGAGAAATGTGGCTCCAGGCTATTTTCCTGAACACCCAGGTGAGCACACCAGGAGCTGTGTTTCTGCTGGGTGTCCTCGGGCCAGGCGTTGAACGGGAATAACCTCTGAGAGCAAACATGTCCAAGGCTGGAACCAGTGAGGGGAACAAGACCTGCTCCTCTGAGTGCTTATTCAGGACCTGACTCAGGTGTCTCTGAGGCTTGGCTGCTGCCAGCAAGGGCTCAGATGTGGGAAAAGGGCTGGAAGAGGAGGCCACTGGTGTATCAGGGTCACTGTACTGAGAACCTATTCTCACCAAGATCACAAGAATTCCTATGATTTATTCTCTCTGTGACAAACTATGGCACAAATCCATAGAAAGCCAAGAAAATACCAGCTGCTACAGGTGATGGCTCAGAGCAGCAATGCAGCTCTGTTTGACTGTGGTTTATGTAAACTTTGCTGCCACGTTTCACCTGCCGTGAACTGCAGCAGGAGCCCAGGGCGTTTCCAAGGGTGATGCCTGCTTTGTTCAGAGCTGGAGCTGCCCTTGGATGGGGTGTGGGATGTGGTGCTGCCGGGGCAGGAGAGGCAGCCAGATCCCTTCCCTGGTCTCAAACAGGTGGTGGTGTTAAGAGCAGGGAAGGGGTGGGGAAGGATGGGGCTGTGGGGAAGGACGAGTGCTGGACACGGAGTTTGTGAGTTCAGTGGGAGCAGGGATGGGTTCCTCAGTCTGGGACTTCCTGGAGGTGCTGCTCTCCCAGTGACAGGAAGGGCTTCTGCTGCTCTGAGGATTTTAATATTCCCATTTTTATGGGGAGTAACACCAGAGAATCAGAGAGTCCCAGAATGGTCTGGGTTGGAAGGGACCTTAAAGCTCATCTCATTCCACCCCTGTCCATGGGCAGGGACAACTTCCACTGTGCCAGGTTGCCCCAAGCCCCATACAGCCAGGACACTTCCAGGGATCCAGGGACAGCCACAGCTTCTCTGGGCACCCTGTGCCAGGGTCTGCCCATCCTCACAGCCAGCAATTCCTTCCTGTATGTTTTCCCTTATATTATGTGGATCCTTCCTCCATTCTTCTTAGTATATTCCCACATATTATGTGGATATGGTGTACCAGCACCTCTGCCATGCTCTTTGACCACACAGGAATCAGGCAGCAAAAGGCAAAGACACAGAAAAACTACAATTTAATGCTAAAAATGGTAAACAGAAACCTCCTTATATATTATGGAAGTAGCTTAGCTGCTTGTGGCCATCATATGTGTTACCTGGTCTCTGGGCTTGCCAGCACTGTGAGGGGGCACAGAATTCCAGTTTGCAGAGACCCCAGGGATCACATGGTCCAAACTTTCTTGGCAAAAGAAACAACATTCATTCCTACAAACCCACGTCTATTAAAACCAAAAACTCTTGTCTGTGCAGAGAGAATCCCTGGAAGTGTCCAAGGCTTGGTTAGACAGGGCTTGGAGCAACCTGGGCTGGTGAAAGCTGTCCTGCCATGGCAGGGGGTTGGACTAGAGAACCTTTAAGGTCCTTTCTTAAGGAAAAAATTAACCTAGGATTCTAGGGGTTTTTTTTAATTTATTTTTTCATGTGTGTTTTCTCCCCAGTCCCTCCAGAGGAACAGTGCCCTGGCAGGGCAGTCACAGCCCAGGGATGCCACAAGGTTTGGTGCTTTTCTCTTTGCACCTGAGCACACCCAAACAATTTATCCAGGATTTCCGAGGCGGTGTTTGCAGGTGGATCTTTCCCAAGGTGGGCAGGAACAGGCTTGCTGAGCCAAGGCCAGGAGGGATGGTGTCCTCTGATGTCTTCTCTCCCACAGAGCCCCACCCTGTAATCCCCAGACAATGCCCACCAATTCACTAAAGCCCCAGCACACCGTTTTAGAAGCCTCTATTAAATGCACCCAAAAAAAAAAAAAAAAGAGAAACAACTTGATTAAAGACTGCAGTTGATGAGGAATCCACCACAGCCCCAGGTCCCACACCCCTTAATTTCCTTTGCTCTTAAATGCTTGCAACTAAATTTGTCCATCTTTCATGTCCTGCCATGCATACCTGTATTTCTTGAAAATTTCTTGTTCAATTTAAATTGCTGTGTCCTGGAGAGAACAAATAGAAGAAGATTTATTCAGTGTTTTTGCAGCAAAGTTAATTCCTTCTGAAATCAAATCCCTCTTAGAAGAACACACATTACGTGGGAGAGGTGACCAGACTTTTTTGTTCTTTAAAACTGTAGAAAATAATTTACCACCACCACACCTTGAAAACATAATAGGTTTTCTCAGCTCCAGGACCTGGATGGGTGATGGAATGAAGAGCAACTGCTATTGCTCTGTCTGCACTTCAGCCCCTGTGAACGAAGCCCAGCTGGGGAATATGGGATTATTATAGAGAAATTAAACATTATCTGCTGGAAACTATATTATCTGGAATCCAAAAGCAGGCCTTTCATGAAAAGCAGTTTCTCTCTGCGGAGTGCACTTAATTGTGCTGCTAGTACTTTTTAATTAGTATAATTTGGAAATTGAGTTAAATTAGACATTTTATTTCAGCAGCAGAAGAAGGGGCACTGGAATATCTGCTGACTGAAGGGCTGTGCCTGTTCACTCTTGGTCTAGCTCCAAAGACCTGCTAATAATTATTCATAGGAGCCAAGCTAAGCAGAGATGAACTCAGCATCTTCCCAGGTTTTACTGTCACTTCTGAAACAAGGGAAATTTCCTCACTCACTGCAGGGAGGAAAACCATCTCCCTGTGTCCTTTCCCTGGGGAAAAACAGCTGGGTCCTGCTGCACAGGAAAGCCAGGGTGGATTGGACTCAGCCCTGCCTGGGGGTCCCTAGCTGGGGTAGAGCACAGTTGTACTACAGTGACAGTTTAGAAAAGCAAGATTATTTTAGAGAGAAAGCTCTGGGGAAAAAAAGCCTGCTGGTTTTTTTGTTTTGGGGGTTTTTTTTGATTTTTTTTTGGGTTTTTTGTTTGGTTTTTTGTTGTTGTTTTTTGTTTGTTTTGTTGTTGTTGTTTGTTTGGTTTTTTGTTTTTGTTTTTTGTTTTTTTTAATAGCATTGAAGGATTCTGTATGGAAAACAATTGAAAATGGAGAGCCATTAGCAAACCCTGGGTGCAGTGCTGGGGACAAACATTTTACTGGGGCCTAGCAGTTGCAACAGGATGAGGGGTAAAAGTTTTAATTAAAAGAGGATGGATTTAGGTTAGATATAAAGATGTGTTTTACAATGAGGATGGTGAGGCCCTGGCACAGGCTGCCCAGAGAGGTGGAAGATGTCCCATCTCCAGAAACCTTCAAGGGCAGGCTCCCCCAGCCCCAGTGCCCTGAGCTCTACACTCCAGCTCATGGGGGTGAAAAGTGCTAGTCAGAGAGAGGTGGAAAGAATTCTCATTATTTCTGTCATTTCTGGTGTCACACACTCAGTATTTCAGGGCCAAAAAAATAGAAGGATTTTTTTCAAACAAAGTCTGTGCTAGTGGGGATAACTTGTGTAGGGCAGGGCAGCTGGTACCTTCAGGTTGTTGGTTGTTTGGGCAGCTGCAAATTTCCATCTGATGTGTGCCTGCTACCCTGTGTGTAGATACGAGGGTATCAGCATGTCTCTATTTTGTCCCAGCATGGTTAATATAAACCTGCCCTGCTCTGATTCCCAGAGGCCAGAGCATGATAAAATACCTGCCATGTGCCTGACGTGCCTGTGGTTTGATATTGTTATCTCTTTTTTTCTCCTACCAAAAGCAAGAGCCTGTCAAACCCTTTTTTTTCTAACAGTTTTTTCAGCAAGCAGGGGCTAAAAACATTTCCCTTTCCTCTCCAGTCACCTTACTGGGAAGGCAATGGGGTCAAAACTGGGGTGCCAGCCCTCAGCAGCTGCTGAGGAAGGGAGGGCAGGGCTGCAGCACGGTGTATTTTTACACCAAAACTACGTGATAAGAAGCAAAGCCCGTGTGAAGATAAGCTCACTTATTTTATTGGCAGAAAAAGGATAAGTCCTGGGCTCTTGATTTACTCAGCCTGAGCTACTGGCATGTGGAAACCACAAGTTTATGTGGTTAAGGACTATCATTTCACGGTGTGGAAATGCCCAGTGGGGAGAAGAGGATGAGAGACTCGGGTGCTCTGAGGCATCACATCTCTCTGGTGAAAGGAGGAGTGTGAGTCCTTCTCCTTGGAGCAGCAGAGTCTGAGCAACCCTCACGGCTTCTCCTTTACACATATTATATAAACTATGGTTAGCTGACAAATGTGCACATTTTCCAAGCTCCCCCATGGCTGATGGGAGTGCTGTTTGCTGCCAATCCTCCTTCCTTTTTGGTGGCTCTGATGGTAGGGGGACAGAGGATGTGGCCAGAAAGGGAGGGTCTGCACATCAGCAGGTGAGTCAGGGCCAGGGAAGGCATCATTAGAAGGTGCACGAGAGATAACAGAGGGTGCAGGCTGCTATCTCTCATCCTCTGGTGGCTGCAGAGGATGTGGGCTCCCAGGAGCAGGAGAAGCTGGAACCTGGGCTGCTGCCATCAGCAGGAGTGTGGGGAAGGCCTCCTTGATGGGATTAACCCAAGACCAGGCACGGGAGCTGCCACAGCCCTGAAGCAGATGAGGCACAAGGCTGTAGTGTTACAGTCTGAGACACTTCTCATTTTCCCAGGGAAGGTTCTCTTCTGGGACATGTCCAGAGGACCAGGAGCAGGTGTTCAAGGAGTCCTTGCTGACCCGGGGCTGCTGTTATCCCTACAAACACAGTGCTGGTTTACACCTGGTGAAAGCTGACTCACAAGGTGCTTTACCAGCAGGGTAAGCAGAGCTGTACCCTCTTCAGAGCAGGAAAGTGAGGCTGAGAAAGGAAGGCTTTCACCTGGCATCACCAGCAGCCCAGGCAGTACCAGCCCTCAGGTGCTGCAGCCACCCCAGCACTCTGAGGTGCCCAGCCTGCTCTCCTCAGCCTTCCTCCTGATGAAAAATGTACCCAGGACCAGAGCCCCTGCCCAAAGCTTGGCTTTATTGCTACTACATCATTCCAGGCAGCCTTTTGAGACTACAGTTTGCTTAAAAGTCAATAAAACTGCCTGTACACAGTATGATACTGAGCAATGAAATGGCCAAGGCAGGGGCACACAGAATAATGGAGTGGTTTGAGTGGGAAGTGACCTGTAAAGCTCATCCGGTGCCATCCCCTGCCATGGGCAGGGACACTTTCCACTGTCCCAGTTGCTCCAAGCCCTGTCCAACCTGGCTTGGAACACCTCCAGGTATGGGGCACATACAGCTGCTCTGGGAAACCTGTGCCAGGTTCTCCCCACCCTCATTGTGAAAAAAACTTCTTTATATATAATCTAAACCCACACATTTTTAGTTTAAAGCCTTCACCCCTGACCCTGTCACTATGAGCCTTACTAAAAAGTTTGCCCTCACCTTTCTTCTAAGCCCCCTTTATTGAAAGATTGCAATAATTTCTTCCTGGAAAATCACATTAGAAAAATGTTTTGGTGTTTTCCTCCATCCAGTGTTCTGGATTTTATATATCCCTCACCCAGTGAAATTCCCCTGCTTCTTCTTCCACCCCAACTATTAGCAATTCCTTCCCATTGCACCCCTCTAAGCAGCATCACAATCCTTTGATGCAATTAATGTCCAAGTAAGGGATGATGGAAAAAAAAAATCCCATTTGCAGCCAGAGGAAGAGAGAGATTTCTGGGTTACTGTAATATTTCCCAGCCAGCCATGCCTCTGCAAAACATACTTGTCACTGTTTAATTCGAGCTCTGGCAAAACTGGAGTTATTAATGTGCCTGCCAGAGATGTTTTCTGTCACCCTGTGGAGGTGTCTGACAGGATCCACCTTGCCTGGTGTGGAAGGACATCCTTCACCACCACCCCAAGCCCCTGCACTGCCTCTGCCAGCTCTCCCCTCAGTCTCCTCAGCAGCCTGACCTTTGCAAATCCTCAGGGCTAGAACCATGGTGATCCTTTAAATTGGTAATTTGTTCTTACCTGGATAATCATACTTTGTATTTCTAAGGCCTCTTTAATCCAAAGATGTAGCTGTGAATTAAATCAGTGGAGGAAAGTAATTAATTATGTCCAGGTAGTCTCATTATTCAACAGAATTTTGTGAAATATGGGAAATTAAGGCTATTATTTTAAGATACATGGGAGGTCAAGGAGGAAATCCAGCTGTTCTGAATTGCAGCTTCTCACCTGTAGTATGGAAAACAGCAGGATTTCAACTTTTCTGGAGCAAATCAGTGCTCACAAACCCTGATCTCCAGGAACCTAGGCCATTCCCATTTCAGACCTCCTCCAAATACCAGTGAATTTAGCCTTGACTTGCAAACAGCCTTGGCACCCATGGCTGTGCTGGATAAAAATGCCCTTCTAAAAATAACTGGGAAGTGGGGGAAGGAGCCTGTCCCCACATTCAGCATTTCAACACCAGCTTCACCAGCTTCCCCTCCCACCACAGCCAGGCATTGCTTCACCCGTGGGTACCCTGCTCTGAAATATAAAAATAGAATATATATATATATATATAAGATTTTTATTTAGGGTTTTTTTTTGTACAGGAGAAAGTACTATTAGTGCTGTCTCTTTTGTCATGAACACCCTGTCTGGCCACATTCACAGCCCATCACCTCTGTTTCTCTCTAGGTTTTCTGCCAGGCTGCCTCACACCATGAGGCTCCCAAATGGAGCAGGGACTGCTGGAACTCCAATATCCAATATCCCTGGACCCCAGGCACAGACAGACCTCTCTCTTGGGAAGGAGGACAGAGCTGCTCACTCAGGCTCTGTCAGGATGGGAATAAAGACCTTGTCTGTCTGCAGTCCTTTGCTCCTACAGTGGGTCTATTATTTGTGTTTTTAAAGGATGTCTATTTGCTTTCAATTCAACTGCAGCCCAACCATAATAAGAATCAGTCTAATTCTGGCAGGAAGATTGTTGGCCAACTATTTTTAAGTGTTTATTTTCCTGCAGAAGTCTCTGAGGGAGCATCTGAGCACTTAATGGCCACAGCCACTTCTTAGAAACCCACTGAGGTAATCACCGTGCCTCCGTCCTGGCAGACACCTCCATCATCCCACCTGTGCTGGCAGGACTCAGGGAATTAAAAAGAAATTCTCATCTTTAGCTTAATTTTTCATGCAGCACCTGTCTGTATGTAAAAATGAGAGTTCCACAGAGGGGATGTATGATTTGAGCAGAACACAGTACATTGAATTTTGCCTTCAGCTACTTTCTCTGTGGCCAAGATTTGCTCCGAGCTAGAGAAGTGGCACTGAGCTACCAGCACAACCCAGCTATGAGCAAGGTACTTTGTAAATATTGTGTATTTCCCCTTGGAATCAGCAGATTCCTACAATTGCTAAGGCATTTTAAAGGCTATTGCCAGGGCAAGACTAGAGTTTGGCACAGCATTTTTTGAGTTGCAGCTTGTGCTCTCAAATATCTTCGTGTCCCCGGCTGCTCTTTCCGCCTCTTGCTATTTTCCTGGGACAAAAGTCTTGAGGCTGGAGCGCTTCCCACTGGCAGGGACCCAACAGCTTCCACTGAATTAGGTAGGAGAGAGCTTAGGAAGAGCTCCTAAGGTCTTCCCACAGATGCTCAGTGCTTCCCTGGGAGCAGCCCTGGGAGGATGCTGAGGCTGGATATATGTCCCAGCACCTTGTGGACTCCGTGCTCGGCAGCATAAGGAGCCAGACAGCCTGCCTGAATTCCCTCTGCTAAGGCAATGAAGGGACTCCCTTGACACCTCACTACCTCCCTAAATGCATGCTTTTAATAAAGAGCCAATTTAATTTCCCAAACACTGAGTCATCTCGTGTTATTACCTGGCATATGGTACCCAGAACAGCAGCCACAGCATCTTTTCCTTGAAAGAAGGATGTTTCTGTTCCCTCCTCCATCCCCGGCTTTTACAACTCCTCTCCTTTCTTTCTCCTTTCAAGCAGAAATCCTCTTCCTTTCCCAACTTCTTTCTAGGCTGTGATGGGATTAAGCCAGAAGCAGGGATGAAAGGAGGAGGTTGGGATGTGCAGCTCACAGCGGCTGAGGGGAGCAGGGTTTCTCCCGCACGGGGACAGGCTCAGCAGCTCCACTTTGCTCTTTGGACCTGGAGCTGTGCCAGCTCCTGGAGAAAAGTCCTCAGTCCCCGGAAAGCTGCCCTCTCTTCCTGCTGGGACACGTGGATAATGAACGCCATGAGCAGCGTGGCCAGGGAGTGGGGGGTGGGAGGGCTGTGGTGAGGAGGCAGACACGGCACCGGCTGCGGAGTCTGGCACCCACCCCTCTGTGGGTTCCCCTTGAGTCACCCTGCTGTCACCCTGTGCCACCCTGCTGTCCCCTCCTGCCATCCTGCTGCCACCCTGCTGCCACCCTGCTCTCACCCGTCCACATCCCCCCACACCCCCTAGAAAAACAAACCCAGCTCCTTCTCACACTCCCACAGACACTGTGCTCTGCAGGATAGGTCATTTCCTAAAAATCTCAGGCTGGGAGTCGTGTGTCCTGATCCAGCATCCACCCGAGTTCCTGATGCTGAGATCCCAGTCCTGACACCTTTCAGCTTCCAGCGAGGATTCAGGAGAGCTTGGGGGCATTTTGTGGTATTTTGTGATGTCTCTAAGCCAAGCATGCCTTGAGCACGTTAGGGCAGGAGTGGGATGCACAGAGAGATCCCAATATTTGGGAACAGGACCTGCTGTGGGGTGCACAGAGAGATTCCAGTGTTTGGGGCCAGGACCTGCTGTGGGGTGCACAGAGAGGTCCCTGCATGTGGAGCCAGGACCTGCTGTTCCCATCCAGGAGCTGGATTTACACATGCCAGCATGTTCACATGTTAATATTATGGGCTCCACAGAGAGCGAGTTGCTCTAAATAACTATCTAAGATGAATTGTTTCCAGGTTTAAAGCTGACACTGGAATTCCAAAAAAATACCATTAACACAAGAATAGGCCACACCTTTTTTCTCCCCCGATCTACTCCAGGAGCAGGAGCATCCCTATGAAATCCTGGGGGGTCTTGGTTTAGGGGCCTGAGGACTGGAGGGGATGTGGGGAGGCTGCATGAGGAGATGAGCTGGGAAAAAAGGATGTGGGCAGAGCCGTTTTCTGCCCTGGTGAGCTCTGCAGCTCAGCCGTCACTGGAGAGATGCTATTGGCACTGAGATTAATAATTAAACCATAGTATGATCATAGATAAAAATATGAAAATCTAGGCAGTCCCCCTTTGCTTAAAATACAACAAAATAAAAGGAATCTGGAGCTAAACTAACAATGTGCTCTCCCAATTACAGCCACCCTCCGGTGAATATCAGGTTGTCATGACAACCTGCCCAGCAAACGATAAGGCCCAAAATAAAGCACAGCAGGGAGAGAGATCTTTGGAATCCGATTTTGCTGTCAAAGTAGAATTAAGGTTTCTTCAGAGGCCAGCAATTCTGGTGAATTTATGGCTGCAGTCCTTGCGTTGATGTTCATTAACGTGATCCATTTATCCAGATGAGTGTGAGGGCTGAACCAGACAGGGAGCAACAAAGAATCCATGGTTAGAAATGGAGTTAACCTCTTGAATACAACCCAAACCACAAGAAAAGGGGGATGATTGTTGGGTGGGTGCTTTTGAGAGCCTGGTGTGGTAAGCAGAAAGTGGTTTAAATTGCTTGTAGGAACATTTCTGGGTGGCTTTGAGCACCACAGTTGAAGGGATCCAGTGAGCTAGAGAGAGGTTTAAAAGGTGCTTAAATTCCGGTTTTCACATTTCTTGTCTCAGAATTTTGTGTGTTTATATAGAAACACTTGGTTTATCTGCCATGCACTGGGACCTTGGCAAGCTTGAGAACTGGGCCCATGCAAACCTCATGAAAGTCAATATGGCCAAGTGTAAGGTACTACATGTGAGTTATAGTAAACCCAGGCACAAACACAGAACGGCTGGAGAATGGATCAAGAGCAGCCCTGGGAGAAGGAGCTGGGGGTGCGGTGGGGGAGAGCTGGAGCTGCCCCAGCCTGAGCCCCCTGCCCTGGGCTGATCCCAGCGTGGGCAGCAGGGCAGGGGGGATCCTGCCCCTGTGCCCTGGGCTCAGGTGAGACCCCACCTGCAGAGCTGCCCCAGCCCTGGCTCCAGCAGCACAAGGACGGGGAGCGGCTGCAGCCAGTGCAGAGCAGGCACACATTTTGGGATCTTGGGCAGGAATTGGTGGCTGGGAGGGTGGGCAGGCCCTGGCCCAGGGTGCCCAGAGCAGCTGTGGCTGCCCCTGGATCCCTGGCAGGCTGGATGGGGCTTGGAGCAGCCTGGGACAGTGGAAGGTGTCCCTCCATGGCAGGGGGTGAGACTGGATGATCTTAAGGTCCTTTTCCCCCAAAGCATTCTGTGATGCTGTGAAACGTTTGCAGTCTCCTTCTCTTCTGCCCAGTTTAGCCCCCACCTCCCTGAAGCCCAGCTGGATGCTGCTTTGTCGTGAGGAGACGATTGCAGCTCTGAACTGAATCCCGATGGATGCAGGTGAAGACACGCCAGTCGGTGTTTGCCCCTGGCGCTGTGTTGGGAGGGTTAACACCACCCCAAAGGCTGCTCCGAGCCCGGCTGGTCTCTCACCGGCCCCAGAGGGTTTGGCTGAGGGGTTCCAGGGTTTGAGCATCTGGGATTCCCTGCCCGATCCCCGGCGTGCAGGACCCGGGGGTCCTGGTCACATCCCGGGGTTGTTGGGTCCGGAGGTGCCTGCCAGGCCCCCGAAGGGGAGGGTGCGGGGGGTCTCTGTGAGGGCTGCGGGACCAGCAGATCCGCATCAGATCCCCGCGGGGTCCCTGTGGGAATCCGGAGCCCTGGATCGGGGGAGTCCCTGTCAGATCCCCGCGGGGTGCGGGGGGTCCCGGTCGGAATCCGGGGAGTCCCTGTCAGATCCCCGCGGTGCGGGACTCCCGGACCCCTGTCCCTTCCCGGTTTGTGGGGTCCCGTTCAGAGCCCGCCTTGCAGCATGAGGGAGCCTCCCTCAGAGCCCCGGCGGTGCCAGAGGCGGGAGGTCCCTGTCAGATCCCAGGGGTGGGAGTGTCGGGGGGATCGCTGCCGGATCCCGAGGCTGTGGGGTCCGGGGGGTTCCTGTCAGATTCCCGGGGGTGCGGCACTCGGGGTGTCCCTGTCGGATCCCCGCGGCGGGCAGGCCGCAGCCCCGGACTACATCTCCCGTCAGGGCCGGCGCGGGCCGCGGGCGGAGCGCGGCGCGTCACTGCCCGCCGCCCCGGCCCGTCCCTCTGCCGAGCCGGAGCCGGAGCCGGAGCGTCCTCCCGGGCGCGCACCGCGCCCATGACCCCCTCAGCGGGGCACTGACCGCGCCCGGCCCCGCACGGTAAGCGCGGCCCGGGGGGGGACGTGACACAGCACCGGCCCGGGGGGGAGCGAAGGGGGGCAGCGGGGGGGAGCGCATCCCGGCTTTTGTCTGCCTTGGAAAGACGCGGACCCCGCGGGGAGGCGGGGGTCGCGCCGCGGACGGAGCGGGTTTCTGAGCAGCTCTCGGTGCTTGGCGGTGTCGCGGCGGCCTCGCCCCGGCGGGGTCCCCCCCGCTCGGTGACAGCGGGGCGCTCCCCGCGGCGAGCTCCGGGGCTGGGTTGGCGTGTGCTCCCGGCCTCTGGAAGCTTCCCGGCCGCTCCGTTCGGCCGGAGAAGGGCAGGGCTGCCCCCCGGGCGAGCCCCCGGTGGGCAGCGGCGCGGGGAGCCCGTCGCGTCCCCGCCGCAGGAGCCGCGGCCGTGCCCGCGGCGGAGCCCGCACAGCGGCACAAAGGTGCCCGCGGAGCATCCCCGGCGGCCGCGGCTCCGCCGGCACGGTCCCGGCTGCCATGGGCGGCCCCCGGGCTGGGTCCGGGCGTAGCGGGCGAGGGCTCGCCGGGGACCCGGTTTTGTTGTCGTTTTTTTACGGTTGTCGTTTTCCTGCAGAGTCACTCTGGCCGCACGTGGTCTGGGGGGCCGTGGTGGGTGACAGTAGGGGACAACAGATGCTGTGGCAGCGGAGCAGCCGGCAGTCGTGGGATTTTTTTTTTTTATTTATTTTTTTTTTTTTGCCGCAGCTGCCCCCAGAAATGCTGGACGCTGGAGGCACAGTTGTTGGGTGTCGCTGGCCTCCCCGGTGCCTCAAACCTCAGTCCTTGGAGTGGTTTTTCCATAGAGTGAGTCTAAGGTTCTCCTCCTGGGGCCATTCCCAGGGTCAGGCTTCTCTGGAAGGGGTGAGATTCCCACCCGTGGGATTCCACAGTGGACAAAGCAGCAGTGCCATTAGGTTGGAAAGGGTTAGGTGCTGTTTCTCAGTGCCCCAGAAGCTGGGTGCTTCTCTCAAATGGGCCATTTCCATGTGCCCATGGGTGCCACGTTCATTCCTTCTCCAGTAATCCACCCTGCTCTTTCTCCACCACTCAGGCAGGTGTGGGACGAAGCTTAAAATCACAGCTTTGTTAACAGAAATTGAGGAGATGGGAGGAAGCAGAAGACAGACTGAGCTTCCAGGTTGTTTCTTTCAGTGCAAAGATGCCAAAATAGGACCAGATCATTTAATAGTCTCTTTCTCTACAAAACCTGAGAGGCTTTTTGATGGTGGACCATCCTCTGAGCATCCACATTCTGGCAGGGGGTGCCACAAGGGATGGAGAAGGAAACCTCCCACTCTGCTTATGATTTATGTGACCTTGACTAGCAAATATTCACACCTTGTCTCCAGCGAGTGGAAAAAGCCATTTTGTTGTGACCACCAACATTATTTTTCCCCGTGAGGATCGTAAAGGCTTTGCTCTGCCATTGCTGAACCCAAGGTTCAAGAGCAAAACCTTGTGCTGCATTTTATCCCCTCAAGCCTGGGGTAAGATTTGTAGGCTGTGGTTGCCCTGCACTGAGAGTGTTATCTTTGGCACAGACGAGCAGTGGCTGTTTTGGAAAGCTCAGGCTGTGCATTTTTTTTTTTTTATCATTTATAAGATCTCAGGTTGCTTTTAAAGCAGCAGTTGGATGCTGCTGCAAGTGAAGGTGAGGCAGGGAAGTGATTTGTCTCAGGTGATCTGGGGGGTGAAGTCTGGATGGAAGACTGGAGAGGATTTGTGGAGATGAACTGAGCTCCAGCTCTGCCTTTGTGATGCTGTTTGGAAGAGGGCTGAGGTACCTGAGGGGCTTGGCTGGCTTTGCCACGTTTGTTCCCATATCTGAGTCAGCCTGATCCACAAATGGCATGGGAATGGTCTATGGAGGGTTCCTGAGAGCCGTGAAAAATGGAATGCAAAGCATGGAAACATACCTGATGGATGTTAGCCCTGCATCCAGACTGTGGAAGGGAAGATGGTGGGATGCTGGGCTTTATCTTCAGAAGCCTCTTCTTCAGTACTTGATTTTGAATGAGGATAACAATACTCTTTTTGCTCTCTGGAGTACCCTCGTGTTGGGGTGAACTGCATGATTTGAGTTCATTCTGCTGTGATCTCCTGTGAGGACAAATTTGCTGTGTTGACTCTCCCCTTCTTTCCCAGTTTGTGTCTCTCCTGTTTCTCCTTGCAGCCATCCTTGCTCCTGCTTGGTCTTTCCCCAGTAGGAAATTGTGGTAGTTGTCACTGGTTGAGATTTTGCCCACAGGTCTCTGCAGAACAGCAAGAAAACCCTTCAGAACCTAATTTAATTTCATGTTCTTGCTGCTCAGTTGAGTCTTTGGGGTCCTGTATATTTGTGAGGAGCTGTAGCTAAAAGTATGGCAAGACCCTGTGTTTTCTGTGGAAGCTGGAGGCAGCTTTTTTGGGAGCTGTTTGGGACACATTTAACATTTTTCCTTTCTGATGGAGTAATTACACATCATTAATGATATCACTTTGGCAGAAGTGTTAAGACATTTATGTTTACACCACTATTAAGTTCCAGAGTTAACAGCTTGCTGCTCTCTTGGGGTAGGATCAGGTTGGGGAAAGGACAAGAGAAGATTGGAAGAGTGTAGGCTTCTGGTTGAGTAATCTCCATAAATGCCTCAGGATGTTGTGAAACTCCTTGGAGAAGGGGCAGTTCTGCCACTTGAGGACAATTAGCAGATTACTGTGTCACCTGAAATGAAAGGCTAGTGTAGCCAACCAATCATCTTCTGTTTGTTTGAGACTCTGGTTATTTTATTTTTATTTATTTATATAAAGTTTTGCATATATATATATATATATATATATATATATATATATATTCCTTTACAATGTAGATACCTTACTGGTAATCCTAAGAGAAGCGTGTTTCCTCCTCAGTTCAGACTGAAATGGAAGCAACATTGGATGTTCTTAAAACTTTTGTGCATTTAAGCTTCCCTGCTAAAATGAGAGGTTTTGTTTCTTTCACGTCTGCCGTGAGCTGTGCCATGGTCAGTCTTGGCTTGCTGGATTTTGCATTGTCATTGTCATTCTGAAATGTAGAGGTACCTCAGCAGTGGCTAGGAATGGGAGGTAGTGTCTCTGTCATGGATGGACTGCAGAAAACTTACGATGGAAAATTAATAGGTTTGAGATTTTGCTGCTTTGAGTTAGCTCTTGGGGAGTCCTCTCAGGCGGTCTGTGGGCCACTGAGATTTTGGGCACTCCAGGCTGGCTGGGAGTCTTGTGCTCACTCCAGAACAGCCACTGCTCCTGTCTCCTGTCCTGCACAGACAGCCCTCAGCCTCCTGTCCCCCAGACACACAGCAGTTGTGGTCCAGAGGAAGAACTTGGTTTCAAAGGTGGTGGGGGCACCTGTGGTGACAGAACCAGGCTTCTGCCTCTGCTATCTCTGCAGCACCAAATCCTGCCACACCTGTCAGCCAGGAACATGCTGCAGGTGTATTTCATAACGTGCAGACATTTATCGAGGGCGTCTCCTCTGTGGCAGCTGGCTCAGCTTCATCTCCTGCCCCAGCCTGGCTGCATCCATGCAGGGGGAAACATCTGCATTTCCACCAGGATGGGAAGGGAGGGATGTGGATTGGGCAACATGGATGTGGTGGGGCTGTCCCTGGGGTGGGTGGCTGTGTGGTGTCCCCCATCCCCTGGTGTCACGTCGTGCCTGGGTGACCTGAGGATGCACGTGGCTGCCCATGAGCATCTTATTTCTCACCTGTGGTTTGAATGGGTCTGTTGGGTTTGCATGGCCAGGTTTTAGTAATGGGGAGGCTACCAGGGTGCTGTGAGGAGCTGCCAGGGGCATCCCCCATGTCCAGCAGAGCCAGCTCCAGACAGACCCCAAGGCCAAGCCCATCAGGAATGATTGTGACATCTCTGGGATAACAGATTTAAGAAGAAAATGAAATGGTTGCCAGTCACTGGCAGTTGTAATTGTGGGCAGAGAAGAGCAGGGTGTGAACATGTGAGAGGAACAGCTCTGCAGGCACCAAGCTCAGGCCAGGAGGAGGGGCAGGAGTTGCTCCAGGTGCCAGAGCTGAGATTCCCCTGCAGCCCCTGGAGGGTGTGGGGATGCAGAGATGCACCTGCAGCCCCTGGAGGAGCCCACAGCAGAGTAGGAGGGTGCCCAAGAGAGGCTGTGATCCCATGGGAAGCCCATGCTGGAACAAGGTCCTGGCAGGGATATGCTGATCTGTGGGAACAGGAGCTCATGCTAGGGCAGGTGTTCTGACAGGACTTGTGACCCATGGGAGGACCCATGCTGGAGCAGCCTGTCCTTGAAGGATTGCACCCCACGGATGAGTGATCCACAGTGCAGCAGTTCATGGAGAATTGTTGCCCATGGGATGGACTCACGCTGGAGAGGTTCATGTAAAACTGTCTCCTGTGGGAGGGACCCCACACTGGAGCAGGGGGAGGACTCTGGCTTCTGTCCCTCTGACTTCTCTCCCTGAGCAGTGGCAGGAACATCTTCTTCTGAACTGATCATAACCCTCATTCCTGTCTTCCTGCACCACTGAGGGAGGAGGTAGAGCTGGGAAGGAGAGAGGGGTGAGGGAGAGGTGTTTTCAAGATTTATTTTACTTGTCATTATCCTGCTCTGATTGTGTTGTTAATACATTCAATTAATATTGCAAATTCAAGTCTGTTTTGCCCACGATGATATTTGGTGAGGGATCTCTCACAGTCCTTAACTCATGACCCTTTGACCCTTTTGCTCTGTTTTCTCTCCCCTGTCCAGCTGTGGAGGGGAGGGAGAGATCTGCTGTGGTAATTGCCTGGATTCCAGCCAGGGTCAACCCACTGCAATTGGCCTTAACACACACACACACACAAAAAAAAAAATTCTCCCTCCTTTGGGAGCAGGCTCAGCTCTCTGGGATTGGTTTGTACAGGCTGTTCCACCCTGGAAAGGCTTCACCACCAGTGGAGCCTGCCCTGCACCAGAGCAGAAGCTACTGGGACACACACAGCTGCCACCAGCTTGCTTGCCCAGGCACCTGTGACAGGGAGCCATTAGCAGGGTTCGTAATTAGTCCTGAAAAATGCTTTTGAACTCTTGAAATCCTGGAGGAGCTGTGTTGCTTGGCTGGCATTCACCGGGACCTTGGGAGAGGCTGTTGTTCACAACCAAGCTGTTGCCAGTTGTGTTGTGTGGCTGCTGGCTTGGGACACGAGTAGTTGGGTTGGCATGGGAGGGGTGTCTTGGGAGGCTGTGGCACAGGAGGGTGTCACACTGCAGCAGCCAAGGTCCCTGACACCACCTGTGCCATACCATATGTTGGGGATCACACCCCATGAACCTCCAAATTAGTGCTGAGGTGGTCTGCCAGGTCAAGCGCTGACAGTGCTAGGGGAATGGCTTTAAGCTGAAAGATGGTAGATTTGGATTGGATGTTAGGAGAACACTCTTGTCAGTGAGGGTGGGCAGGCCCTGGCACAGGGTGCCCAGAGCAGCTGTGGCCGCCCCTGGATCCCTGGAAGTGTCCAGGGCCAGGCTGGATGGGGCTGGGAACAGCCTGGGACAGTGGAAGGTGTCCCTGCCCGTGGCAGGGTTTGGAACCAGATGGTCTTTAAGATTTCTTCCAACCCAAACCAATCTGAGATTCTGTGTTCCTATGAAATAAGCAGTTGTGACCCTGAGTTTTTCCACATAATTTGATTAAATTCACACGTCTCACTGTGCTACCACAGTGCTTTTGAGCTACAACAGAAATGCACTGCAGATGTTCAGGGGTCTTGGCTGTCACCAGCTTTGAGTGCCTCTGTTGTGAAGCCAAAGCTTTGTGAGTGACATGGAACTGATTTTGGGTGGAGCAGTCTTGGTGAAATTGGGACTGGGGCAGCTTTGCAGAGGCTGTAGCTGTGTCTGTGAGCTGCTGCTTCTCACATGTGGTCCATGGGGATGTCATTTTGGGGCCACCAGTTTCTGCAGGTGGCAGTAAAGGATGACACTGTCTGCAGAAACAGAAACTGCAGAAACACAATTGGTGTTTGTTAGTCGGGGATTTTGCAGGAGTGGACCTGGAGTAAATTTTAAAGGATTTTTTCATCCTGCATAGAAGTGTGTGCTCCAGTCACTGGCAGGTGTATGGTCTAGTCTAGGTCCAGCCACCTAGCCCAAAGCAGTAGTCTGCAAAGGATAGAATCAGAATCATTAAGGTTGGAAAATACTTCTAAGAGCACCAAATCCAATCATTAGTCCAGTACCACCACCATGTTCACTACTAAACCATGACCTCAAGTGCCACATCCACATGTCTTTTGAACACTTCCAGGTATGGGGACTCCACCACTGCCCTGGGCAGCCTGTGCCAGTGCCTGACCACCCTTTCAGTGGAAAACTTTTTCCCAGTGCTCAATCTCAACTTTCCCTGGTGCAGCTTGAGCCCATTTCCTCTTGTCATGTCACCTGTCACCTGGAAGAAGTGTCTGGCCCCCAGTTGGCTGCACCATCCTGTCAGGGAATTCTAGAGAGTGAGAATGTTCCTTCTGAGCCTCCTTTTCTCCAGGCTAAATGCTGGCTTGCTTTTGGGTGCTGCATTTCCCTGTATTACCCATCCAGAAGCAAACCCCCTGGGGCTAGAGGACTCCTGGGCGCCGTGTCCAAGTGCAGTGAAGCCACGGAGCATTTTAATAACATGGCATCAAAAATACCATGTTGTGTGTCTCAGCAAGAGAAGAAAAGGAAGCAGGAAGGGTTGTGGTTGTGCTGTGATTGTCAGCTGGAGGTTAATAACAACGTTTTATGTTTAAGAAGGTGTTTGCTTTGCACGGTGAGAGGAGAGAGGAGTGTGTGCCTGAATCCATGGGAATTGTATTCCCTTAAATCAGGGCATATCGTTGATCCAGGGAATGTCTCTTCCCAGCCAGACGATCACCTTGGAGGCGTCTTTGATTTTATTTTTCTTTGGCTCAGGAAGCTGGGCTGGTGATCGTGAAACTTGCAGCAGTAATTTTTGCAGCAGGAGGTTTTGCGGGAGGACGTGGAGGCTCGGGGGGTGCTTTGGGAAATTATTTCTGTATTTTCCTTGCCATGTGCACATTTCATCCTTGCCAGGGAGTAGATGAAGCAGGTGAAGTTTTTAGGGTCCTGGCTGTGATGTGTGCAGAGGCCTCTACAGAAAGAGGAGGCCACGGGTATGGAAGAAGGCTGTGCTGAGGTGGTGGACAGTTTTCTCTCCCAGCTTTTCCCCCTTCTTTTGAGATCAGCAGTTTCTCACACCCTGACAGCAGCTCTGCAATGAAACACACACTTCTGGAAAGCTCTTGTGGATGCTGAGTTTTCCATCTCTCCCTGCATCCCTGCTCTGTCCATCCCTGTCCTAGCCAGGCACAGGCAAATGAGTGTTTTTCCTGCCTTTGCAGGTGCTCAGAGCAGCATCAGTCATGGGCAGGACATCACAGCCCCGTGGAGTGTCAGCAGAGCCGCAGCATCCCTCCCTGCCAGGATGCTTTTAGTGCCAAGATTCACCTCAGGGCACTGGTCCTCCCCCGATCCTGCATTTTGGAGCATCTGCAGAGCACACATTGTTTTTCTCAAAATTGATTCAGAGAAAAAGCACTTGCTTCACTTTTTTTTTTGATAGATATATTTTTGTCACATAGGGTAAAAGATTCATTTATCGACTGCAGTCACTTTGAAGCTTCTCCTCTGTTTTTATGCTTGCTTTTTTTTTTTTTTCCCAATGAGCAGAAATGAGGCTTATACACTTGGACTGACTGTCGCTCGCTATTCCTCCAGAACCTTTTTTAACCCAGGGACTAATACCAGCCAAATTTGACAGAGGAGGGCACATTTTGGATAAGAACTTAAAAGGCTGTAACAAAGAGGGTAGAAAAAGGAAATGTAAATTCTTTTTTGTCTGCAAGGAGAGGCTGCATCAGTTGTGAGCCTAAATAATATATGTCTGGGTGCAAGCAGGTTGGTTAATTCTTAAGTAAATTACCTTAGTAATTCACTACAAATCATTTAAGGAAATAACCCAGATAATTTTGAGCATGGGAAAGGAGGATCTGGCTTTAGGGATGCTGCCATGGAGGACATGTTGGGATGATGCTAGATAACTATTAAAGGTCCCTCCCTATCCAAACCCTCTCCTCTCCTCTCCTCTCCTCTCCTCTCCTCTCCCTTCTCCCCTCTCCCCTCTCCCCTCCCTGCTCCTGGTAGTGATGTTCCATGTGTTATCATCTACAAGCTCACACAGAATCCTTGCAGGCTGAGGTGTGGGTAAATTCTGTCCCCAAAAGCTTCCTTGGACACTTGCCAGGCTCAGCACAGTTTCCCATCTGGACTGAGGTCATGGCTGGCAGCATCACCTGGATAGGATGAGGCAGCATTGAAGTGGCTTTTCAGCATCAGCCATGGCCCGTGAACTTGCCTTGGACCTGGAACTGCTGTTAAAAGTGATTAGTGAGCTTCTAGTTCCCAGAGGAACCAGGGATGGTGTTCTGCCCCTCTCTGCTCTTGTTCCCATTACAGCTGCAGCAGGAGGCTGCCTTTTCTGTCCCTTTCCCTTCTGCTGTCACTATGTGCACTTTGATTTTTTGTTTTTTTAAACTTTTTTTTTTTTTTACACCGGGGATTCTCTTCCTTTTTTGTCAACTCAGAGAATGGTTTTCCTTACGCTGTTCTCTATTTAGGGCTGTGGGGGAGGAAGTGACTCAGCCTTTTCCCCCACTCTGATTTGCACAGTCATCCCTTGCTGGCTTTGCCGAGTTTTTCCTTGAGCACCTCCAGTTACTCTCACTTCATTCAGCAGGAACATTCCCGCCTCCTCGCCGCACGTTCCGGCAGGGAAGGGCGCAGTGGGGAAGGATGAGCCCTCAGCAGGATCTTTCCCTGTGCCAGGAGCAGAGCGAAGCAGTGAAGAGGCCGTGCTTCCAGGCCTGTGGCAGCTCCAGGTCTCCTGTCTGCTCCTTGTCCCTACGGACATCTGTGGAGGAAGGGCCAGCCAAATGGAATTTCGAGGGCTGGCCTGGCCATACTGTAAAAAAATGATGGAAGGTGATGTCATGGGCTCTCCCAGGAGGGGAGGTGGCTCGGGTTGTGCTGCTGGCACTGCTGGAGGATGCCCTGCTCGCCTGGGTGGTGGTGGACAGGGAGGTGTGGGTGATGGATGGATGGTGACACGGGCTCCGTGCAGGACCACTGCCAGCTTGCCTTTCATGGCAGGGCTGAAGCAGCTGCTAAATACCAGGGAGGACACACTGCCTGCTCTGCTCTGCACTGGGCTTTCAGATACTGCTGCTCAGCAAGGAAGCCGATAAATCATCGGCCACTCTAAGTCATACCAGGCACTTGGTGTCCCATGTTCTGTATAAAAAACAAGTGCATTAGTTTTGGGTTAATTATTCTTCTGCCCTGGGAGCCAGCATAGCTCTGCTTCTCTCTAAAGGGGAAAAGGGCAGAGAAAAAGGAGATGAAACTCCCAAGCCCCTTAGAGTCTTGCCACTCTGCTCCCAAATCAGATACTCAAACCCTAAGAGCAATTTTGATCTGCTGAGGGAATTCCAGTATGCATCGCTTACTGCTTTGCTTTATAGCACAAGGAAGTTGGGCATCCAAAATGAGTATTTGTGTGGTGGTGAAGGTAGTGCTGGGAAGGACAAAGTTGGTCATATCTGGAAATACTCCAGTGACTTCTCTTGGGCTTAGACTTGCTTGTGTTCATCTTTTTTCTCCTCTTTTAAGAAGTCCAGACACATCATGAACCTATCCTCACAGCATCCTGTGCTCTGCTTAGCCCATATTAGATGCCTTCTGAACATCTCTGTCTATTGATTAAAGCATTAGGAGGAATGTCAGCTTGGAAGCAATGGGTTTGATTAGCCAATTATTTTAACAAAAAAAAAGGTGAACTTTGATTAAAAGTACAGAGGGTGCTGTAGTCACTGGTTTTTAATGTGCTGGAAGGGAGGTCAGAGCACATAACCAAATGAGGGCATTGGTTAGGGTGTTAATAAGGGGAGTTTGGAGGCTGAAGGTCAACATTGTGCATGACATCTTCTGCATGACCTAGGAATATGGAAAATTATTTCTGTGTATTTAATGGGGGCTGCTAGTTTTTGGCTAGTGAACTAGTGAGTGTAGGGACTTCATGAGTGCATGAAGCACACAGAAAACAGTTGAGTCTGTAGGATGCTGTTCTTGTGTGAAGGTTGGGTTTAACTTGGATCAGTCAGCCAGTGGAGTAATTACATCCTGAAGTACTTAATGAATTCAGAGAATCATACAATCCTGGAATGGTATAGGTGGGAAGCACCTTAATGTGTGCAGGGACACCTTCCTAGGTAAGCTCCAAGCTCCGTCCAGCCTGGCCCTGGACACTTCCAGGAATGGGACAGCCACAGCTGCTCTGGGCACCCTGGGCCAGGGCCTGCCCACCCTCCCAGCCACCAATTCCTGCCCAACATCCCAAAATGTGTGCCTGCCCTGTGGCAGTGCAGCCATGGCCTGTGTGCTGTCCCTGCAGGCCTTGTCCCCAGTGCCTGGGCAGCTCTCCTGGAGCCCCTGCAGGCCCTGGCAGGGGCTCTCAGGTGTCCCTGCAGCCTTCTCTTGTGCAGGGGAGCAGCCCCAGCTGTGCCAGGCTGGCTCCAGAGCAGAGGGGCTCCAGCCCTGGCAGCATCTCCGTGCCTCCTCTGCACTGGCTGCAGCAGCTCCACGTCCTTGTGCTGCTGGGGACTCCAGATGCTCTGCAGGTGGGGTCTCACCTGAGCGGGGCAGAGCTTGGATATTCTACAGCTGACAGGTGGGAAGAGCTTGCTGGTATCAACACAGCTGTGTGGACTGCAAGCAGGAGGCTTCACAAAACCATCCTGTGCTATTTGTTGTTGTTTGGGCTGTTCTGAGGATCTGTTGTGGGTTTTGGGGGCAGGTAAGAGTATTGATGAGGTGTTCAGAAAGAAGCAGCTTAGAAATCAATATGGAGGCTCCGGTGAGGGATTGTCTGTCTCCTCTGTTAGGAAAAGCAAATGTCTTTTGGAAGGTGGTGGTTTTACTCAAATCAGTGCAATGAAGAAGACTGGAAAGCCCAAGCAATACGTGACTGGTTTGTGTGCTCTGGGCTGGAGGTTGGGCCCCAGTAATAGACTGCCAAATCAGAGACAGCAGATGATGGCACAGGTGGGGAGGAAGAGCCAAGAGCAGGCTGGAGCAGTGAGCACATCCTCCTCTTTGGTTTGCCCTTCCTGTTTGTTTGATCTGGGGTCAAACATCTGGATGTGATCTCAGCCCAGCCCACACTCTGGGCCTGCAGCTGTGGCTCTTTAAAGTCCTTGAGCCCCGACGCTGCCAGCATGGTCAGAGCTGATGGCAAACCATCCAGTTAAGAGGAGATGAGTAATAAAAAGCTTCTCTCTCCCTTTCCCCAGGAGAAGTTCATCATACCCTGTTCAGCACTCGCTGCATTGACCATCCTCTGCCTCCCAGAGCAGGCAGCTTTGCTAAATGGGATTGTCATGTACTTGATTTCATGTCAGCCTGTTTCCTCTCCTAAAGGTCAGCCTGACCCCTTGCTGTGTTATGAAGTTTCTTCTGGGTTTCATTAAGCTTAAAGTATGTCTTTTTGCTTTGTCGTGGAAGTCTGGGCTCAGGGAAGATCTCCATAGGTAAGATCCTGGCATTCTTCTGGATTGAAGTAAGCTCCTCTGTTCCAGCCCTCTGCTCAGTGCAGAGCCAACTTCTACATCAAACCTGCTCAGGGCCTCCTCCAGCTGAGTCCTGCTGCCGTTTCCAAGCTGCACACCCAGATCTCACACTCAAGTTACACATTGGCTGCTGAACCACAGCTCAAAGCAAAGGAATTTTCCAGTATCCCATCAGAGCTTCCCAAGCTTCACCTACCGGTCCCCAGAGCAGGAGCTGAGCAGATGCAGCTGTTTGCTGCTGGAGGAGGCTTTCTGCTCCTGGTGTTTCCCATGCCCTTGGCATTCTGCTGCTGGGATTCCCAGCTCCTGGGGGTATCAGCACTCCCAGGCAGCGCGTGTGTGCCTGGGTGTGCTGGGGAGGCTTATCGCCAACTGACCTAATTATTGTAATCTCGCCCTTCCCTAGACAGTGCAGGTTTCCTTGGCTCTCGGGAGGCTTCACGGGTGTTTCCAAGCTGTTCTTTGATTTATTGTCTGTCTCCTGGTAATAGTATTATTTTGCTCAGGCTGGGTGAAGCCTGAGAATAAAGGTTGTAGCCAAGAAGAGTGTAGTAGTTGTGAACTGCTTTTCCTGCTCCGGTGGCCATCCTGCTGGGTTTGGTGGGCCTAGCCTGCCAGACTTTCCAGGCAGCCTCGCTGCAGGGATTTCTTTGCTGCCATGGTCTTCCTCACAGCTCCCTCCTCTTCCCCCTGCCCTGACTGCACACATGCATCCTCTTATTGCAGAAATCCTCTGGCTACCACAGTTAACAGGTGAAAACTGTGCAGTTCCACTTTCTGCCCAGTTCTTGGATGCAGAGTTGTTGCCTATCCCTTTTTTTATTTAGTTTCCCATCCTATTCACTACCTATTCAATTTTTTTTGTTGCCTATCCCATTTTTATTCTTTTCTATCCCTTCTTTTATGTTGCCTATCCCATTTTTATGTCCCTTATCCCCCATCTCATTTGTGTTGTCTTTTCTGATCCCCGTATTTTGTTTGTTTGTTTTTGGTTTTTTGGTGTCTATTGTGATTTTTGTATTCTCTACCCCATTTTTTCTTCCTTTTGCCCTCCCCACTGTGGTTTCTCCCTTCTCTACCTGTCTTTTTTGTTGTTTATAATGTTTACTTAGCTACAGGTATAGGCCAGGTGCCTTTTAGAGGTACCAGATTCTTCATTTTTCCAGCAAGATACGGACTTGCAGCATGTTAACAGGGTTTAACATGTACTTCAACATTAAAAAAATAAGCCTAGGACAGAAAAAAAAAATAAATCTAGCCCAACAACAAAACATTGCAACCTGGGATGAATTTCCTCCATTCAGGCACTTGATTTTCTTCCTGTAAGCTGTAGCTGGGATTTTGGAGCTAAGAGCTCCATGGCTGGGCAGAGAATAACCCACGTAACGTGGTGCCTCCTCGCAGGAGCAGGGCTTACAGCTAAGCTTCCCGGTTAAACCACCTGATGGGATCAGCAGAGGTTAGCAGCACCGCAGGGGCTGGGTGGCAGAGGGATGGAAAACAACAAGTCAGCAGTGCTGCCCTGAAAACCTGTTTTGTTTGGGGTTTTTTGTCCCCTCGCCCTGCACGAGATCCAGTTGGACCTGAAAGGGAGCGGGAGAGGATGGAGCGCGGCATCGCACGAGGCTTTGTCTGTTGGGGTTCCTGCAGCCCTGGGTGTTGTCTTGTGCAGTGCCTGGTAGTCTCTGGGGAGTGAATGTTTTCTCCTGCAGCAAAGCAGCCCGTGGAGGAACTGGGAACAAGCCAAAGCAGAGGCATTGCTGGGAGGTTAAAGCCTGAAAGGGCTGGCACTGGGCTTGTGCCTGGTGTTCCACCTTGCCAGCAGAATTGGGGCTGTACCAGTGCCCCCCTTCTTTTTGGGGGAGTGTGAGTTCCCGTTTTCCTTAATTCTCTCTGTAGAAAAAAAGATAGGTGTGAACTTCGCTGAGGTTTCTAATTTCCAAGTGAATTACAGTAACACTTTAAATCACAAATCTTTCCTGAAGCACTGCTGCATCCTTTGAGTGGATGCCCCAAGCTATCCTCAGATTCTCAGTGAATATTCTTCAACACCAGGTCATAAAACAGATAGTTAATGCTAACTCAATTTTTTCCTTAATTAGCCTGTAGAAAAATCATAGTGCTAAGGATAGTTGTGGGGTATAAGAGTGTTTTTGGCTGTGTTCAATGAGAATAGATATTTTTATTTTGTTGAAACAGGAAACAAAATAATATCAAGTCCCATTTCAATCCAAGATGAAATGTGGTTTAAATTATTTTGCACTATAATGGAGAGTTGTGGAAATCCAGTGTACATCACCACAAAATAAAACAAAAAATCCTTTGCAATATTTCCTGAAGCACTGCTGCATCCTTTGGGTGGGTGCCCCAAGCTATCCTCAGATTCTCAGTGAATATTCTTCAACACCAGGTCATAAAACAGATAGTTAATGCTAACTCAATTTTTTCCTTAATTAGCCTGTAGAAAAATCATAGTGCTAAGGATAGTTGTGGGGTATAAGAGTGTTTTTGGCTGTGTTCAATGAGAATAGATATTTTTATTTTGTTGAAACAGGAAACAAAATAATATCAAGTCCCATTTCAATCCAAGATGAAATGTGGTTTAAATTATTTTTCACTATAATGGAGAGTTGTGGAAATCCAGTGTACATCACCACAAAATAAAACAAAAAATCCTTTGTTTAAAAATACGAAACTCTAAAAAAAAGTGAAACAGTTTTTCAGTGTTTTCTTCCCAGTGGTTTGGCCGCAGTGGCTTGACCAAAACGATTTAAAATTCATCAAGGCAAATCTGGGGTGCTGGCAAACAAGTAATTTGAAAAAATTATTGCTGTGATTATGTGATAGGTTCAGACTTTTCTTCTTCAAGGGTGAATTTTGTTCCTCTGAAGAAAAATGACCCTTGTCCCACACTGGTGGAGAGGACATGTGTGGCTTGAGTGCCAGCTGTCACCTCTGGTTCCTGGTGCTGGAAGGCCTTTGGATAGCATGGGCATGTGGGAATGCTCTTCAGGTGTTCCCAGGGACCAGGGGGAATGCTCATCAGCAGGAGGGTGTTCCCAGGGTCCTCAGGAAGCACTGGCAGAAAATTTCCCAGAGAAGCTGTGGCTGTTCCATTCCTGGAAGTGTCCAAGGCCAGGTTGGACAGGACTTGGAGAAGCTGGGATAGAGGGAGGTGTCCCTGCCCATGGCAGGGGTGGCAGTGGATGGGTTTTCAAGTCCCATATAACCCAAACCATTCCATGGTTCTATGAAAGCTCTAAAAGGAGTAGAAGAACCTGCCCCAAACCCCAGAGTCATGTGTTTATCTTGGCATTCTTGGCATCTTCCTCTGAAGCCTCCAAGTCCTGCACTACCTCAGCACTAGGAATGAGGTTTATTTTCTTTCATACTGCATAATGTATTGCAGAAGTGCCTTTTCCAGTCCCGTGTTAGATTCTGCTGCTGAATTGTTGGGTCATAAAGAGCCCTCAGATGGACATCCCTACCCTGTGCTAGCTCCCAAGAGCTGGGAATGGTGGAGCTCTATCTTCAAGGGCCTTTGATGTGAGACACCATCTGGGTGTATATCCCTAAGCAGTTTCTTGATTCATCAAATTCTCCCTTACCTCTTTTCTTTCCTTTTTCTCCTTTTTTTTTTCCTGCAAAGCAATATAGTTTGAGCTCTCTGTTTAATCTCTGAAGTCAAAGGTACATGAATAGCAGGCATCCTGCTGTGGTGTTTCTGCTGAAGCTGCAGATGCTGCTCCCCTGTGCTGCACCTACAGCCCTCCCCCATGATCCCATTGCACTCCTGCATCCTTTGGGTGGGTGCCCCAAGTTATCCTCAGATCCTGTGAATTGTCCTCAACAAATAATTATTGCTAACTGTAGCCTTTTTTCTTAATTAACCTGTAGAGAAATCGTGGTGCCAAGGATAGTTGTGGGGAATAAGAGTATTTTTAACGGGGTTCAGTGAGAACAGGTATTTTGTTGAAACAGGAAACAAAATAATGTCAAGTCCCATTTCAATCCCAAATGAAATGTCTGAAGTTATTTTGCACCATAATGGAGAGCTGTGGAAATTTAGTGTACCATGAAAGAAAAGAACACTGTGTTTTAAAAGAGAGGGAAGCAAGGCAGGATGGAGGAGCTGGTGTCACACCAGTCACACAAAAATGCATGGCACATTTGGGTATCTGGTGGATGCAACAGCTGGACAAAAAGAGCAGGTCAAGGGTATTTTGGGACAAATTTTATGTTCTTGTCCCCAGTACACCAGCAGCAGTACTGGGACTCAACAAAGCTTTCTTGCAATGCCTGAAGGGAGCCTACAGGAAAAATGGACAGAGGCTGTTGGAGTGACAGGACACAGAGGGATGGCTTCAAACTGAGAGAGAGTAGATTTAGATTAGATATTAGAAAAAAAGTAGGTGCTGAGGCCCTGGCACAGGTTGCACAGGGAATTTGTGTCTGGCCCATCCCTGAAAGTGTCCAGTGACAGGCTGGATGGGGTTTGGAGCAACCTGGGATGGTGGAAGATGTCCTTGCCCATGCCAGGGGGTGGGACTTGGAAGATCCCTTCCAACCCAAAGCATTCTGTGATTCTGTGGTTTGAGACCTGGGGTTAGCAGAAGGGACTGGTGTCAGGGTCACTGACAGCAGGGAAGATTAGAGCACAGGGCTGGTAAATCCCAAAGCTGTCTTGATCAGGGCCGGTCCCAACTGTCCTTGCTGCTGGTGGAGGTAAACACACACTCGCCAAGCTTATGTTCATTTCAAAACAGTTTACTTGTCATGTCCTGAAAGTACCTGTCTCTCTGTTTGCTTTGTGATAACAAGCACCTCCCTGTCCTGCTCCTGCCTGCCGAGGCTCAGCCAGGTACCCTGGGTGATAAATGCAGCTGTGCAAGTGCTTGCAGCATCTTTACACCCTGGGAATCATCAGGCTGCTCTTCCCACCCCCACAGCTGACTTCTTGTCATCCCTCACTCGCTGCAGTTTAGGGGGAAATAACCACAGGTGGAGTGGGGCCACCTGGGAAGGGAATTTTTGGAGATCTGTGGCAGCATTGCTGGTTCAGAGCACCCAACAGAGTGATAGTCTGGGAGTGATTGCAAAAAAATGCACTTCAAGCCTCAAAAAGGCGGCTGGTGGCTGGCCAGTAGCTCCCAAAATTCCTGTCTGGGGAGGTGCTTGGTATTTTTGGGCTGGTTCCTTAAGGCAGGCGTTTCCTGGTGAATTGATTCAAGCTGTCTCATCAGCTGCTGGAAGGAGCTAAAAGCTGGGGATGGATTTGAGAGGAGGGTTAAGCTAGTGGGCCTGGCTCATGCTCCTTGTACAAAGCAAAGCTTGGAGGGTCTGGTTTGCCCTATCCTGGGCAGGGCATTCCTGCTGCTGTGGCTTTGGTCAGAGTGGTGGGTTCACACAGGGAGCCCATCCCTGCCACACAGCAGCATCCCTGGGCTAGGTGAGACCTTTGGTGGGTGCTGTGGTGCCTGTGCTGCACAGGTTCCTTGCTGGCACAGCTCCTGGGAGCCCAGTGCTAAACCTGGGTCTGCCTGGGTATTACATTGGCTTTCCTAAGTGCAGTGGGAAATTATGTGGGAGAACATGGCATGAGATCCTTGTAGCCTGAAAAATGGATTTAGGGCTTGCAAGGGCATCTGAGAAGAAACTCTTATGGAGAAATTATTCCTTGTGATGGTGCTGAGGCCCTGGCACAGGGTGCCCAGAGCAGCTGTGGCTGCCCCATCCCTGAAAGTGTCCCAGGCCAGGCTGGACAGGGCTTGGAGCAACCTGGGATATTGCAAGGTGTCCCTGCTGATGACATGAATGAGGTAAGGTTTAAAGTCCCTTCCTACCCAAACCATTCCATGATTCTATGATCTTCTCAAGCTGTGAGAGCTACCTTAGATGATGCTCTCTGCCCACAGCAGTCACACTCGAGGAATCTCAGTTGAGTTCAGATGGTTTCTCTGACTGAAGTGGGAATCACTTTTCCATAATGCAGTCACTTTGCTGGAAGAAAGCTGACTGTCTTGACCACATCCAGTCCACGTCTCCAGGGGCAGTAATGCAGTCACTTTGCTGGATGAAATGCAGTCTTGACCACATCCAGTCCACGTCTCCAGGGGCAGGAGCTAAGGTCACTGTGTCCAACCCCAGGTGAAGGTAAAGTTTTGGTGACTGGCTCAGTCTGGGGTCAAAAATAAGAGAGTCAAATACCTTGCTGGGGTGTTTGTCAGGCTGTCCCTTTCTCTGACAAGAAGAGGTTTCCAAAAGTTGGGAAGAGCATGGCGAACGCTGGCTGTGGCCAGATTTATCATGGTGAGCCTATTCATGTGGTGTTGGACACTGACCCCACAGAATTCCCTTTCCCCATGTGCTTCTCCAGGCCTTTTGTTTTCTGACTATTAATTTTTTTTATTATTATTATTACCAGAAGCAGTATAAGGAAACATCTGCTTTTCCTTCTGCATGTACAGAATTCCAGAAGGAACTGTGCTTTCCCCAAATCCTGTTGTTTTCCACTAGAATATTTAGAGTATCTGATTTCATGGTTACTGCCTGTATGGCAACTGGTAAGGTCAATGACTGATGGTACCAGGGTGGCTGTGAAATAAAAACCAATCTGCTGCTTCTTTTATAACTTAAACATTAGAATGTGGTGGAATAGTGGGGGTCCAGAGACAGGTTTGGGAAGTTTTATTTGTTTGTGGGCGTAGTTGAGTGGGATTTTTTAAGGTTTTTTAGGGGTTTTTAGAACTGGAGGTAATTAAAGATTCAGAAAATCTTTGAATATACTCATTTCTGCATGGAGTTTTTCAGTTGAGCTTAACTAGCTCAGAGAGGACTCGGTAAGTTATTTTCCACTTTGCTCTGCAATGTGGCACAAGTTTATTTGATGATTTCTCTTTCCAGTTCTAGCTGAGTGACTTGTGTTAGGGAGACTGCACAGAGATCCCTGTGAGTGAATGTCCTGTTTTAGGGCAAATTTGGGAGAAAACCTCCAAGAAACCTTACCTTCTAGAAAGCAGATTCGAGCAGCCCCTCCCCCAACTGGTTCAGGAAATTATTTCCTTAGGGAAGAGTGGAAAAAACCTGTTTATTTAACAGGTGAAGCATTCACCAGCACAGAAAAAAAAAAAAAAAAAAGAACAATATTAAGCAATAAAATATGTGGCTGTTCGGAAGAGATGGCAAATTCAGAAAGTCCCTTTTTGTCTCAGTTTCTTATCAGGTGTGAGCTCTCAGTGTTTTTCTGGATTTTCAGTCCAGAGCAGGTTTAAACAGTTGCAAGAAAAGAAGAACCACAGTCCAGGGAACTTCTCTGCCTCAACTAGCTAAAAACTAACTAAATGTAGAGGAGAGCTCTGTCCTGCTGTGTGTTCTGCAGGCAACACAGTCCAGGAGCAGGATGCAGGGGAGCAAGTGCAGTTTCTGAAAACAAACTCCATGCTTCTTGTCTTTCCCCCAGCTTTGCTCTCAGGCCCAGTCTTAAATGTCCAAAACTTATTTCGGGCTAAAAAGATGAATGGGGATATAAGCATCATAAAGTCACCCCAGAGCAGTGAGCCAGCTGTGGGTCAGAGGGAATTGTCTCCCCTTCACATCTTCCTCATGCAGCCCCATCTCAACTAGCAGGCTACCCAAGGCTGGGAAGGATTCTTCCCTTTGGTGTTAGCAACAGGAACCCACAGAAGATTTGCTTTCAATGGTGCAAAAGGCAACTGATGTTCCAAAAAGCATCTTGCTTCCTCATTCCTATCTCACCTTCCAGAAGTGTTGAATTTGGGATGCACCAGGGCCTCCCCTGTCCCTATCCTAGTTACACAGAAGAGCTATTTCTCCAAAAAAGGAGAAAGCTGTGATGAAGAGAAGCAGTTGGTTGGGATGGAGGTGAGAATTCTTAGGGATGGGAACCTCATGAGGTTTAACAAGGCCAAGTGCTGCACCTGGGTCAGGACAACCCCTGGGATCAGTCCAGGATGGGGATGAGGAGAGGGAGCAGACCTGGGAGAAGGAGCTGGGGGTGAGAGCTGGAGCTGCCCCAGCCTGAACCCCCTGCCCTGGGCTGATCCCAGCGTGGGCAGCAGGGCAGGGGGGATCCTGCCCCTGTGCCCTGGGCTCAGGTGAGACCCCACCTGCAGAGCTGCCCCAGCCCTGGCTCCAGCAGCACAAGGACGTGGAGCTGCTGCAGCCAGTGCAGAGCAGGCACGGAGATGCTGCCAGGGCTGGAGCCCCTCTGCTCTGGAGCCAGCCTGGCACAGCTGGGGCTGCTCCCCTGCACAAGAGAAGGCTGCAGGGACACCTGAGAGCCCCTGCCAGGGCCTGCAGGGGCTCCAGGAGAGCTGCCCAGGCACTGGGGACAAGGCCTGCAGGGACAGCACACAGGCCATGGCTGCACTGCCACAGGGCAGGCACACATTTTGGGATGTTGGGCAGGAATTGGTGTCTGGGAGGGTGGGCAGGCCCTGGCCCAGGGTGCCCAGAGCAGCTGTGGCTGCCCCTGCATCCCTGGCAGTGCCCAAGGCCAGGTTGGACAGGGCTTGGAACAACCTCATCAAGTGGGAGGTGTTATTGTCCGTGGCAAGGGGTTGGACTGGATGACCTTTAAAGGTTTGTTCCAACCCAGACTGTTCTGTGATCCTATGATTCCCAGGAGGAGAGGACCAGCTGGCTCCTCCTAGCATAAAATCCATCCGGGAGTGGCAGCTCCAGCGTTTTGGCTGGTGGCCAAGGTATGTCCTCTGAATGCTGCTACAAGCTGGTCTACAGACACAAAAATGCTTTTTGCCAGCGAGCCATGGGTGTGATTTAATAGGGATTAAGCAGCCTCCATGCCTGCCCTGCTGCTGACCGGGGTGCGCTGCTCCCGCCCAGGCCCTCCCATGGGCAGCCACCAGCGGGATGGATTACTTCAACAGGTTGACATCTCAACTTAGAGTTGGATGTGTCTTTTAGGATTACAGGGCTTTTCACAGCCCAAGTGCCTATTATATTGCCTGGGTGCCTGGGAAGAAAAGATTTTGTCCCGATAATGATTTCCCTTTGGTTATTTACAAAGGACAATGCGCGGCTGCCGGCACGGGTGCACAAGCGACTGTGTATGGATGAGCTCGTGGTTGTGATGCTTTTATTTAGGGTCTGGGCTATGCTCTCTGCCTGCAGAGCACTGCCTGCACAGAGAGTTTTGTACCCTGGCTGCTGCTTCCTTGGCATCGTGGCTCATCTCTTGGGGTGCCAGAAGAGCTGGGCAAAAAACCAGGAGTTGTTTGCCTGAGGATTGCAGCCTGCCAGGTGAATCGCAGGAGGGCACACACAGGTGCATGGTGCACATGTGCAAGTTCATCTGGCAGGAGAACATCCTTGGTTCACATCTTCCAGCACGATCCCTGCAGCCATCATGTCCTGCCCAGCTGCCAGAGTGATGCTGTGTGCTCTCCGGTACAGCTCTGAAGAGAAGAGCATGTGTGAAATGCTCTTTCCTCAGATATTCATAATAGTTGTTTAATATCTTTACCTGGCAAAATTGTCCTTGTAAAGGTGAAAAATAATATGGGTAAGATGTGACGTGGGCTCTCGTTCCATTAACTTATAGTAGAAACAGGGGAATGTGGAAATCTATTATGTCTGGTTTAAGTCACATTTTGTAGCATGAACCAGTGTAAAATAGGTTATAAAACTCAGGCTGTTCACAATTCAGGGGCTGGTGGTTGGAGGCTTTTTAGAGCCTGTTTCAGCTTTTATATCTAGAAATGCTGGTGCATTTGCATGTATTGAATTTGTATCAAAATCTGTGAGTCTTCCTTGCTGTTGTTGCTGTAGCCAGTGATGCCCCAGCAGTCTCCCTGCCCTGACATCCCCTGTAATAGAGCATCCCACCACAGGGTGAGCCCATAAAAACCCACCTCCACCCAGCTGATGCTCAGACAGTACTTTTCTTAGCTGTGTGCTGTTTTTTCCTTTCCTTTTTTGATAATATCTATCACAAGCCAAAGGTAATGTCTTCCCCCAGGCAAGGAAGCCCATCTGGTGGAAAACCATTCCAACATCAAGCACAGATTTGACACACTAAAAGACTTTATGTTTCTAAAGGTAATGTGGCTTTGGTTTTGTTTAAAGAGAAGAAAAGGAAAAAGATTCACTTTCCAGCCACAAAGAGTTGCTTATTGCAGGGAAGCAAGCTACATAATAAATTATTGTCTGGGTGAAAATGAGGATTTCTGGCTTTCTGGTTACTCCTCTCCCTTTCTTGTGGGATCAAGCTGGCTGTTTTGGGTTGGATTCTGCAGCACTTTTCTGTCCCTCTTTCTTTTCCCTCCATTTGTTTCTGTGTTTGTTTTGATGGCTCTGTTTCAATGCACCGTGGTGTTTGCCTGCTGTTCTGTGCCAGGCTCGTGAGTGACACTGCAATGTGGCAGCTGGTGGGCTCCTGTCCTGTCACTGGGGCTTTTCTGCTTCACCAGGTACCCGAAACCAGACCTGAGACTGGAGGGATGATGAAATACATTAAATGCTCAGCCAGCTGTGAATGCATCAGTGTCTGAAAAGCCCAAGGCTGGCTCCAGCAGTAAACACTCATGTGGTTTTCAAAGGTGTTTACATTTTAATTAGAAAAGGGTCAGATCCGGGGTATAATAATTTACATTTCTGTGCTTGATGTTTTGATGTCTGGAAAGGTAGTGGTTTTGCAGCAGCAAATCCAAGACACATGATGCTTTGTGGAGATGCAGCAGTACCTGGGTACAGGGAGTCATGGTTCATCTCTGTTTCTTTTATTTTCCATAGTAACTGTTCCTGCGGGTGGCTGGGTATGAGAGCTGCTGCCAGCAATAAAGATAAACTGCTCGTCTCGTTCTCTGAGATGCTCTCACCGCTTGAGAAAGACGCATTGCTAATTACTTGTTGTTGGAAAAGGGCTGGATGTGGAGAGGGAAAATATTGCTGCAGAAGAGGCTCATTAAAAGGAGATGCTGGAAATCAAGCCGTGCTGATGGCGACGAGTTCCAGCCCCAAGCACAGACAGTCAAAGGTCCTCGTGCCTGTGCTGCTGTCAGAGCGTGAGCTGGTGGGTGGGTGTTTGCAGAGTTGAGACACACAGAGGGTTTCACCTGACCCAAAGGTGCTGATAAGAAGCAGATAAGAAGTAGAAGGGCTGTCCTGTGCTATCTGCGCTTCCCTGGTCTCTGCAGTCAAAGCATCTATCTTGTCTGGGGCTGCAGGGACTTCCTCCTTCTGTGTGTGCTTCAGCAGCAGCTTTAGGAAGCCTGGCTTGGAGTCTCAGTGAGCAGGAAATGTGAGGGAGGGGATGATGATGGAGAGTTTGACCATGAGCTGTTCCTCCCTGCCCAGCCCCAGGAAGGCACTGAGCAGACAAGGGTGTCACCTCAGCCTAGATATCCAGCTCCACCTGCACAAGATTATATCCAGCATGGCTGTAGGAGGCACAGATGGGAGAACAATGGAGTGGGTTTTGGAGCCTGCTCAAGAGATGTGAAAGTTGTTCATGAGAGGGGATGTGATGGGTCTGGGCTGGGGCCTTTCCCTCTGTCTCCCTGGGGATCAGTTTGCTTTGTTTTTACCATCATCCCATTCAGGCACAGACAAATCTGGGCTGCTGAGCTGCTCCTCAGTTCATGTCCCAGGTGTCTCAGAGCAGAAGGGACTGCTGGATCACAGTCTTCTATAAATACTCAAGGGAGAACTAACACAAGAGGGATGCTGGATGTCCTATCAAAGAACATTCTGGAAGCAGGTGGCTGCACTGGTACGTGAAGAATTTGCACTGCAGCTGCCTTTTATAGGAAGCATCTCTTGTTCCTAGAAAACTCTGGGATGATAAATCTCATGTGGCAAGACAAAGGCTTTCAGGGATGTCAGGATAGCTCTGTAGCCTGTCACGGCCTGTCTCTGCAGCAGCTGGCCTGTGATAGCATTTCTGAGAAATACATATTCTATGCTATAAAGGATGCTCAGCATTCCTCCTGACTTTACTGTGGAGTCACAGAGGAATGGAGGATTGGCCTGGGATTTTCTTAGTGTTTAACTGAAGGATAAGTAAGGAAGAGACATGAGTTTTCCAATTAAATGCTGTCAGTCAGTCCAGCCTAAACAGCTGAGGCCATGTTGGGGGAAACATGGGCTAGGCACTTGTCCTTTATTGGACTTTGGTGGTCGTTACACCTTTCAAAAATTGAATTTCAGTTCAGGTGAGGGGAAGCCCAATGCATGAAGTAGTTCTGCCTGAACTCTGTATTTTAGAGATCTTTCCCAATGACCTTTCCTAGGCATTGGCAGTGGGTATTAGCTCCTGGCTGTGTAGTTGTCGAGAAAATCTGCTTACAACTTTCACCATTTTGGCTGTGTGTGACAATGTGGTATTACTGTTTCTCTTGCCTTTGGAAGCCACAACCTTCCAAGAAACTCATCCTGTGTGCGAAAGCATTTTGAGCTCTTAGTATCCATCCAGTGGAAGCAAAACGCTGGGAAAAGCAATCTCTTCATTTTCTTTCCTTTGCTGGTGCTCAATCACACTGGACCTTGCACAGGAGCAAGGTGTGCTGTTTTTGTCCTAAGAGCAGGTCAGGATGTAGGTTTGTCTGGATGAATTGGAGTGAGAACTGCCTTGCTCTTGGGTCACCCCAGCGTCCTACAGCTCTAGACTGTGCAGAGGGGCTGGAAAGTTGGGAAGAGCCTGGGAATGCTGGTGCTGAGGCACCTCCAGTGCTGGGACAGCTCTGGGCCCTCAGCACAAGAGAGACACTGAGGGGCTGGAGCGTGTCCAGGGCAGGGAAGGGAGCTGGGAAGGGGCTGGAGGCCCAGGAGAGGCTGAGGGAGCTGGGAAGGGGCTGAGCCTGGAGCAAAGGAGGCTCAGGGGGGACCTTGTGGCTCTGCACAGCTCCTGCCAGGAGGGGACAGCCGGGGAGGGTCGGGCTGTGCTCCAGGGAACAGGGACAGGAGGAGAGGGAACGGCCTCAGGCTGGGCCAGGGCAGGCTCAGGCTGGATACTGAGGAAAATCTCTCCATGAAAGGCTTGTCCAGAGCTTCCAGCAGAGCTTCTGGCAGAGCTTCCCAGGGCACTGGTGGAGTCCCCATACCTGGAGGGATTTAAAAGCAGTGTGGATGTGGCACCTGGGGACATGGGTCAGTGGTGGCCTTGGCATTGCCGGAGGAGTGGACTTGATGGTCTTGGAGGGCTTTCCAATCGAAACAATTCCATGATTCAATGATTCTGTAATAATAGTTATAGGAAGATCTCCCTATGATAGCAGTTTTGGTGTAATGTTCTGTGCCAGCATGTTTTTGCCCAGAAGTTTGTTTTGGGGGCTGGAGTCCCTTGGCACGGCTGGGACACAGGTGGGTCTCATCCCAGGGGACAGTCTGTGGGAAGTTGCCCTGCTGTTCTGTCTTGGCACTGCCTGGCTGCTGCAGTCCAGATTTTGGAGAGATTTTGGCATGGAGGGGAATGGCTGGAGCCTGGGGAGGACATGCATGTGGGGCCCAGCCTTCGGTGACCTGATGGAAATGCGTCACTGTTCTGCATGTCTGTGGTCTTCTCATCACAGACTCACCACTTCTTAAATCACTTTGGCTGCAAGTTCCACTCTCCTGTTGCCTCCCAACCCAAAGTGGGTTCCTTCTCCATTAATATTCTTCACCTGTCAAACTCACCACTTCTTTCCAAGTTCAGCAAGCATGGAGCACCTTCGGGAGAAAGGGAAGGAGCTTACAAGTGCAACAAAAAAGTCTTGTTCTTATTATTTGCTGATGAAGGGTAAAACTGTATAAATGCTAAAAAAACTTTATAATCTTGCTAGAGCAAGAATCCCATTTAGATCACCCTTAATAATAGCTATTAATAATGATTATACATTACAGTAATGCTGATAATTACTAAGTTATAATAAGCAGTTTGCACATCTATTGACTTTTTCTGCTGATGTTTCCTTCTTTTATGGTCACAGTAACGAGCACAACATGGGCTTTGTAAAATCATAGGGTTTTACAAGGATTTAAGTTGGAAGAAACCTTCAAGGTCCTCTAGTTCTATCCCCTTACCATAGGCAGGGACGTATTCCACTGCACCAGGTTGCTCCAAGTCTCATTCAACCTGGCCTTGAACACTTTCAGAGATAGGAAAGATTTGGAAGGTAATTTTCAGACCTCCAAAACTTACAAATTCTGTGCTTTGGCAAAGTAGATTGGAGGAAAGGGGGAAGTAGGAAAAAAATGCAAATTTGAGATTGATCTCTATTTGCACCTGGTGTCTGGGAATCCTTTGTGGTGGGTGCTGTACAAACACAGAGCCAAGGGATCACTGCTTCATCAAGAGCATTTGTTTGCTCAGTGTGGAAGATACTAAATGCTTTGATGCTCGAGTGGGTTTTGGTTTTTCTTTGAAAACCCATTTTGTATGTGTTTTGAGGGTTAGGTGAGGTGAGAAACTAGCTCCAGGCACAGATCACCAGGAAGAACAGGAGTTTTCTTCCTGATGGTTTCCTTTAGAGAGAGGTGAAGCTACCACAAGACGAATTTGTTTTAGAGTTTCCCACGAGCGATCCACAGATATCTCAGATATGTGGTTTGTGTTGTCTGGAATAGACAAAATAAACTTTGGGCTTGGGTAATGTGTGGCCCAGTGAGATGGAGGATAACCTCTGGCCCTGCTCACTCCATCCTGAGTGATGCCACCTGTATCATTTGTCCCCTGCCTCGTGCCATCTCTCCATGCCATCACACCCCTCCAGGACTCACGGGAGCCTCCTATTCTCCCAACTCTTTCTTCAGCACTTCCTGTTTGATAATTGATGCTTTCCTTTTTGTAATTGGCACTAATTAGTGAAAAGGGGAGAAGCATGCCCTCCTCCAGGGCTTCACACTCTCTGGGGCTCCTTCTTTTTTTCTTTCTTCACTTTCTTCTTTTTTCTTTGTCCTTTTTAATATGGCATATGATTTTTGCTCAGGAGCTAATGTGTGATATTGGTCTACATAATGAGCCTTTTTGACAGTCTGAGCACATTTGGGAATAGTTCCTTGAGCAGATGAAATCCTTAGGCCAGAACTGCTCATTCTTGGCAGTTTACAAATGAAGCCACAATTGTTCAGAAGTGACAGAGGAGAAAATAGTTCAGGAGCTGGAAACTACATGAGCTGGGAACAGATATTTTTTTTCCCTCCCTGTTCCCTTCTGGAAGGCATGTGACTCACTCTGGATTTGCCTGGTGATTTTATACTTGTCTCAAAGCAGACTGTAGCTACCCATTCCTGGTGAAGGAGAGGGTGAGAGATGAAGTTGTTGTGTCCTGCAGAGTGCTGGCAGCTCCCATGTCTTCTCCCTCCCAGCTGCAGGAAGGGAGGAATACAAGATTTACCACAAGATACTGGGCCACAGCCTAGTTTTTTCCAAATGTAGAATTATAAAGTATCCTGAGCTGGAAGAGACCCACCAGGATCACCCAATCCAGCTCTTGCCATGCTCAGACACCCAACAATCCCACCCTGGGTATCCCTGGCAGGGTGTCCAGAGGCTCCTGGAGCTCTGGCAGCCTCGGGGCTGTGCCCATTCCCTGGGGAGCCTGGGCAGTGCCAGCACCCTCTGGGGAAGAGCCTTGCCCTGATATCCAACCTAAACCTCCCTGGCACAGCTCCAGCCATTTCCATGGGTCCTGTCCCTGTCAGAGGGAGCAGAGTTCAGTGCTATGCCCAGCCCAGGAGCTGGTGGTTTCCTTTCTTTAAGATATTAGTCATTGAGCCCTGGAGAAGTAAGAAGAAGAGAATTATAAATCCCCTACGTCTCCTATAGAGGCAATTTTCTGCAGTGAGAGGTTTTAAAAGTGAATTCTGTTGTGATCTCTGTCTCACCTCCTCACTGGACCATTTACACTCGCACCATTAGCTCAGCATTATTTACTGCCACTGCCATAGAGAAGCTTTTCAGTTATCATCCTCTTCCTCGCCCTTGTCCATTACCCCCAGCTTCTCACCCATATCCAGAACAGCTAGTGCTATGGATTTATTAAATTAAGCATTCTAAGTGTGACATTTTTTTCTCTCGTGCGTATGTCTGGAGGTTTTCAGCAGTTTGGGTTTTAAGCAGGAGTCCAGGAAACGTCTGTTGTCCTTAAATGCAGGAATATTACAAAAATGGAACATTTTTTGCATGCCTGGAAGCCGTAAATGCAACCACCTAGGATTATTAGAAACTGTATTGGAAATGCAGATGTACAGCAAAAAAACATCCTGCGCATGGTAACCGATAGGCTTTGTCTGCTGGTAATTTTCATAATTACCGGGAAATAATCCCTTGCTGTCTTTTCTGTCCCGCTTCCTCAGGCCCCCTGTGTCCCCGGCGTGTCCCCTGACGGGATGGAGAGCTCCTCGGTGGCGTCGGCCTCCTCGGAGGCAGGGAGCAGCCGCTCCCAGGAGATCGAGGAGCTGGAGCGCTTCATCGACAGCTACGTCCTGGAGTACCAGGTCCAGGGGCTGCTCAGCGACAAGACCGAGGGCGACGGCGAGAGCGAGAAGACGCAGTCCCACGTCTCACAGGTGGGGGAAAGAGGGGCTCCCGGAGCGTGTTCTCAGCTGAGGTAGCTTTTTCAGGGTTTGGATGTGAAGCTGGATGTGGTAAAGCGCTGGGTTTGGGGCAGCTCGCTTGTTTGGGGATGTATGTGAGGTGTTCAAGCTGCTGATGCTGGGTTTGGTTTTTTATGGTCTCAAAGTGTATCACTGTAAGTGTTCCAGGCCAGGTTGGAGGGGCCTGCAGCAGCTTGGGACAGTAGAAGGTGTCCTTGCCCATGGCAGGGGGTGGAATGAGATCGGGTTTAAGGTCCCTTCCACCCCAAACCATTCTATGATTCTACATGTGAAGGATCCCATCTTTATCTGGTATCAGCAGTGTTTCATCTGATCTGTCTGAACTCTGCAGGTTTGCTGGAGCTGAGGATCTGACTCAGAGCTCTAGACCTATTCTATATCATCTCAGTGTAAAGAAATTACCAAACAAAGGAACCTTTTTAAGAATAGATTCTGGTGAAGAGGTCTTTTACAATTTGAGGATCAAAGTCCTTAGAAATGGGAGAAAATATATTTTAAAATCTAGTGATCCAAAGTGTATTTTATTAACCCAAGGCTGGAAGATATCTATGTTTGAAGTGATGCTTTGTAGGGGCTTCAGGTCAAACAGACAAGTTCTGCTTATTAATGTGTTAAGTTCAAAAGTAGTATTGAATTAGAAATAAATTAATAGACAAAGTTTTGTAACGTCTTCCAGTCTGTCCACTGCTCTGCCAATAAGTCCAGGCTCCCTCTGCATCTTAAGGACAAAAATTTCTAATTCTCATGGCAGCTCATGTGCATTTTTTGCATTAAGACCCTTTAAGGATCCTTGATGGATCCTTAAAATCCATCTTCCACTTGTGGAAATGGCATTTTAGCTTTCCTTCCTGGCTTGCCCTGGAAAAAAGGAGCTGCTGGGTTTTTAATGGCAGTTCTGAGAGTGTTCTCTTTCAAGATGGCTGGGTTTTATTTTAGAGGAAAAATCTGTAAAAACGAAAGATCTGAACATTAAATCTTTTAATTAAACCAGTTATAGAGGCAACTCAAATGAAGCAGCTAAATGAGGTTGTACCCCAGACCATTGATGCAGAAGTTTTATTAGGATTTATTGTGGAACTATATCAAAATGCAACATTTTGTATTTCTAGGGCTGTGTATTTGACAAAAAAGTGAAGGTGGGCTTTCACTTTAGGTCACTTGCATTTATCAAGCTGTATCTTAATGGATGCACTAAGAAGGAATTATGTCTCACCAAGGTTTTTTTCATTTTGCCACCTGAAAAAAATGAGGAAATAATCAGGAATTTTTATTTCTGATTTTCTCTTCCTGATCGGTTCTTAGCAAAGCAAGGAATAAACAGGCACATATCCTGCAGCTGGTTGGAGTAACCTTGGTGGAAGCCAGCCTGATGGAAGGTGGCACGTTCCCTCATTAATGAGAGCTAGAGGGAGAAAGATGGATTTAAGGGAAAGGCACTCAGCTGAGACCAAGGAAATTGTTTTTAACTGCAAGGCTCTGCCAGAAACTAAATCTTTAATGTTGGGCAAGTTATTTAATCTCTCTGCAGTTAGTTACCTTATGGCTGTGATGTTTTCCCTCCCTGAGAGTGGATAAATCCAGTCAGCCATGTGTGTGTGAGTTGCTTGGATGGTACTACATCCCTGGACAACTGCTCTCCTTGATGGGGGAAGGAAGGAAAGGCACATCCTCCTCACTTAGCTCCCAGGGAAGCTGAATCCATTGCTACTTCAGAGAATGCCAAAATGTGGATGTTCCCATGATGGGGATGTCCCCAACCTTGTTCCCACCAGGAAAAAAGAGGAAAAATCAGAGGGGAAAAGGTGATTTTATTTTGCTGTGGAGGTAATGAATGAGCTTGGACCTTGAGAGACCTTTCCAGGCATGTGGTTGCACTCAAAATTGTTAAAGCAGATAGGGATACATCTGGTAAATAAAAGGCTCTCAAGAGTGATGGCATCATGAGCCCAGGGGGCTCAGCAGAAGTGGCAGGAGGGTGATGGGCAGCTCTTTAATGAGGAGAGACTGAAATCCCCCCATCTGTGAGCTAGGACGGGCTCTCTGATGAGGGCAGGAATCATGGGCAGTTGTAATGAAGACTCTTATTTTGTGGCCTCATCCATACCTGTCAGGGAGCTCTCAGGTGCTTGTTGGTATGGAAATGAGTTTTCATTTTCTTGGCGCATCATCCTTGGTGATGGTACCAAGCCTTGAGTGTCTCTGGGGCAGCCAAGTGCTTCCAGCATGGAAGACCTCAGAAGTGGGGCTGGTCAGTCTCCACTTTTTTGAAGGAGTAACAAAATTACTTTAGAATTAAGCAGCACCTTTGATGTTTGTCTAGTGAAAATTGGTTTTGGTTTGTTTGTTTTTTTTTTTCACCAGTATGATGCAGCCGTACATTTCTTTAGGGGAAAAAAATAAGGCAATAAATGACACCAAATTCAGTTATTCTTGTGGAGGCACCTTGATGCCCAGCCTTGGGGGAAGCTGGCCTAAGAATCTGCTAATTCCCTATAGCCACATATGGCAATGGCCAAACCTACAGCTTCCATACTAATTTTCTGTTTTGTTTAAAATGAAGACATGGGGTGTTGGCTGCTCAGGGCATGTATCTGTCCTTGAAGAAAATAGAGTTGGGAACAAGGGTTGGGAAAAGCAGAAATTTTACAGCTTTCCATGGAAATGAGTGGTAAGTCACCCTAGTGTGTATCACACACCTGGGGTTCCAAGCACTGCCAGAGTCAGCAAGGAGTTATTTGGGCTGGATTTTATTGCAAAGCACCATATCAAATGCATTCCTACAGTTGTTCCTGCTTCTCCCCTCTACCCACTGTCAGCGGGTGGAGCATTTCCAATCCAAAGCCTTTGGGATCATCCTCAAAAAGGAGGGGGTGCCACACGTGTGCAGCGATGCCCGCAGCGGGACGGTGTTTGCTGAGCGCTGTGGACTGACGCAGCAGTTTTGCCCGGCCCAGCTATTATTTTACACAATCCCTTTTTTTATCCCTTTTTCAGTGGACGGCGGATTGCAGCGAGCAGCTTGATGGCAGCTGTTCCCCATCCCGAGGGAAGGGCTCGTCCTCTCACGAACACAACCAGGTAGGGTTTGTGTTTGGTTCCTCCTCCCCAGACCTTTGCCTTTATTTCTTACACTGTCTCGACTGGGAGATCCTGCCAACTTTTCCTCTCCCATGGAAGGGGAGATGTGTCCCTCTGCTTGGCATCTGAAAGCTCATTCCTGCCCAAGCCATGGGAGGTGGGCAACATCCTGGTGTGCAGATGGATGCTTTCACCAGGAGCTTAAAGGGGAAAAAATTAGGAGCATCACATTTATTCTGGAAGACTTTCTTATTGTCACCTGTGTGATGAAGCTGTTAGGAACATCAGAGCTGACTTGGAAGGATGAGATGTAGCTGGAACGAGGGATCTTTGTGTAGCTGGGCTTCTCTGTTGTGTGCTGCAGCACAAGGACAGTGTTACAGGGAAGAGCATTACACAGCTGAGAGGGTGAGCTGGCAGAAGAAGCAAAGTTGCACGTGCTGAGAGCCTGTGTTGGTTGTGCAGTGTCAGGAGCCAGGTGTGAGTCAATTTTGATGCTTGGATGTGGTGTGAACACAAGTAAAGAGTGTCTACCAAGCACTCCTGGAGGTGGCTGTCCCTCCTCATGACAGAGGGTTGGGTAGGGTGGGGGCTTGTGTTTGATCATTCTCATCTGCTTGACAAGCTGCTGTGTCACCATGAGATCCTCAGCTCTGTGAGAGCAGCACTTGCTTGAGGAGATGTGAAATTTAAGCATCTGAGGGAAGGGGAAACAACATTTCCAGTTGCTGTGGCTGATGGATGTCCCACCCAGAGAAAAGGCTTCAAGTTGATGGCTTTCATTCTCTTGCTCTGCTTGATGTCCTGCAAGTGCAGTCTTGTGCATGGGATCCATGAGGGGGAATTTGGGAGCCCCTTGCAGGGTGTAAAAGAGGCTGTGCCAGTCTGAGGAGGGCATGTTGCAGCTCTCATTTTGGGCACAGCTTCCTCCCATGGAGCCGTGCTGGAAGTCCTTGGCTGAGGGATAGGGGCTTAGGCATCCTGTCCCTGCCATGGCCCTGGGATGCTGGTAGCACCTCTACCAACACCTTTACCCAGCAAAGGCAGGGTGTTGTTTTGTAGGAGGGTGTGTGCTGAACAGAGACACTGCTTCTGATGAGCTCCTGAAGGTGCCAGACGGAATTGTGGATTTAATTTATTACAGCTGTGATCTGCTTCAAAATATTCAGCAGCAAAACCTCATCCAGGCTGCCTCCCAGCACTGCAGACAGCTGATGGATGTTCACCTGGGAAGCTGGCCATTTCCATCAGGCTTCCTTGGGTGGATCAGGCGTTTTCCCTAGGGAAGAAGGTCCCTGGCCCTTCACCCAAGGGCTCTGCTGGTGTGCCAGTGGCTGGTGGGGACTGCAGGAGGATGCAGGAGTCATGCATGGGTGTTACTTTCCTGACATCCTCCATATGCCTGGTGCCATGCACTCTTTTGTTTCAGCTTACATGGGGTTTTTTTGGGGGTTTTTTTTGAGGTGTTTTTTTTGTTGTTTTGTTTTCTTGCTGTTTTGTTGGGTTTTTTTTTTTTTCCCTGAGAATTAAATGTGTTTGATCTCCTCCTACAGGGAGCTCCTTTCCTACACACAAACACCATTCGCTGATGCCCAAGCTGCTTACCCTGTGTTTGGGCTCTCTCCCAGCCTGCAGCAGAGCTAGTAATTATCTCTCTCCATGTTTGGCTTCCTTTAACTGCGAGTAACAAATTTTCCTTGGCACCAAAGAGGAGCTGCAAGCTATTGTTCCTCTGTCCAGGCAAGCATTTCTCTCACTGTCACTGATATATGAGTGAAATGCTGCTGGTGAGGACCAAGTGCAGTTTCTTACAATTTCTGGCTGTTTTCACAAAAATCTTTCAATATATTTTTAAAAAGTCATTACTAACATGCTTATCCTGAACTAAAATTATCACTTTTCAAACCTGCTAAGGAAGAAGCCGGCTAATTATTTCCTAGTGGAGGAAGGGATTGGGTTTTGGGGTGTTTTTTTTGTTTTGTTTGGTTTTGGGTTTTTTGGTTTTGTTTTGGGGATTTTTTTTTTGTTCTGATGGGGATTTTTTGTTGCAGTTTTTTAGTTATTTGAGGGGTTTGGGCAGGAAATGCAATTCCTAGTTTTTCTATTGTGTTTCCAGCTGAGATCTCTGTGTTGCCAGTCATACTTGAAAAATACTTGTATGTGAGATTTCTGCTGGCTTCAGCTAATGTGAAAATGTGGGTTATGTATCAGTGACCATGGTATGCCTCACGTGGCCATCAGAAAGGGCATTTATATGGAAATCTAGGTTAGTCCTGGAAATATATTCAGCATGTGGTTCATTTTCTGTGAAGACAGAGTAGTCCAGTCTTGCTTTTTCAGAAGTAATTGGCTTCCTAAAGGTTATAGAGAAGGCTAGAGAGAAGGTGACTTTCCCATGCCTGAAAAATCCCCCTATGCATCCCTGAGTACTTGATGCCTTTGAAATTCTGGGCTATATGATCCAGCAAGGTTAAGAAAAATAAAAGAAAGATTTTTTTTTTTTTTACTCTGTGTGTGTGTGTGTTATGCATTTTTATATAGTATAGTGTATATAAGCATCTACTGGTTGTTGCACAAGTGAGGGGGTTAGAACAATTTCAAAATAAAATACAATATAAGGGTAAAAATTGAGTGTCTTGATGCAACCTGCAGTTCAGGATGTTCCTAAATTGCTGATTTCTGATGGTGTTTGGTATCTCTGGAAGACAGCACCACAGACTTGTCCTGTCTTGCACTACTTGGTATTAGCACCTGTGTGAGACTTAGAGTCAGCTCCCATAGGCTGGCACATAGGCATCCCATACAAAGCAGTGGCTTAAAAACAGAGAAAATTCCCCCTGAAACCTCCTGGTCTTTCCAATTCTGTGGGCAGGTGGCTGTGAGAAGATGGTCTGCTCATGGGGGAGTCTCCTGAGATACATTTTGTGATCTCATGTGCTGAGAAAAATTCTGGTCTCACAATTACATTCAGCTCATCTGTAATTCTTGTTTCCTACTAGGATCTCTCTCTTTGCTGCATGGCATGGCCTTGTTCCACTAAACTCCCAGAAATTTTGCCAGGTCTCACCAAGTGTGAGCCTCTGGGGCAAAAACAGGTACTCAAAATATTATTTGAGCACCTTACTGCTTCTATAAATGAGGAAGGTTTAGATAATGGAATAATTTTAAGCTCTTTTATGTTTGGATTTTTTTTTTCTTCCCCAAAAAGAGCCAGTGGGAAGTTTTTATATAATACTTTATTTGCATTCCCCTTGTGAGGCTGTGGCAAGTAGGAAGCTCTTTGATATATTTCTGAGAGCAATTCATTAAGTAAAAAAATCTGGTATGGTGCATATTGAGGGAGCCAGCAGAGCTCTTGGTACATGAAAGGCCTGGCAGAACCTCCATCCCAGGCTCCCCTTATGTAAAAGGCATTAACAAAAACCAGAACAACTCTGCGGGTTTGTGCTATTTCTCCAGGCAGTGGGAGATGGAGAGCTGGAAATCCTTCTTCCTGGCCAAGTCCCTTCCTTCCCCCATGGTGGCTGGCTGTCATCCATCGTCACCAAGGAAAAACCTGTTTGTTGGCAGCAAGCAGGACTTGCTTTCATTCCATGCTTGTGTCCATGCCCCACCAGGTGCAGCAGGAACTTGGTACAGGGTTTGGGCCCTCAGAGGCCTCTGCAGCTGATGGTCGTGTTGCCAATCTGCTGAGCAGTGAAGCAGCAGGCCGGGTGTGTAGATCACACCTGATGATCCCACACCTTCCTTGTAGCCCCCTTGCCCTGTCTCCTCCCTGAGGAGCTGCTGGTGGAGGAGATGGCTTTGCCCTGCTGTTAAACCAGCAGAAACAGCAGCACATGGTGGCAGGGTGGGGTGGTGGGTTTGCGCTCTTGGGCCTCGGCTGGAGATCAGACTGCCTGGAGTAAAGAGCATCCCTAACTGTGCTGGCATAATAGTTCTGACAAGGGCCTGGAGGGACAAGGGGGAATGGCTTCCTGCTGGGAAGGACAGGGTTAGATGGGACGTTGGGAAGGAATTCTTGCCTGTGAGGGTGGGGAGGCCCTGGCACAGGGTGCCCGGAGCAGCTGCGGCTGCCCCTGGATCCATGGAAGTGTCCAAAGCCAGGTTGGACAGCGCTTTGGACAGTGGAAGGTGTCCCTGCCCGTGGCAGGGGATGAAATGAGACTTTAAGGTCTTGTCATTCCATGTCCACGTCTTGCAGTCATGGCTGGAAAAGCTGCCACGTTGCCAAAGCAAAGGCAATAGGAGGTGTGGGGCAATGTGTGAAGGCTGTCTCTTGGGTAACAGCAGATTTCAATGCACAGAGGAGCTCAGTTTTAATGGAGAATGGAAAAATCAAATTATCTGTGCAGATTTCTTTCACAGTTCCAGAAAATTTTCTTTTGCAGGCATCAGTGCTGATTTAACTTCCTGAGATCAGCCACCAGGAGATCCTGCCTGGTGGATGCTGCAGAAGCAGGTGGGTGGGGATCATGGTCTTGGACAGGGTACAGGGGACATGTCACTGGGTCCAGATTAACTGAAGTTAGCAGTGAAATTGTCCTGCTGGCTTAAGTCCAGTGACATCAGCAGGCAGCATGTAATGCCCCAAATTCTTGGCTGACCACATAGGGCTGGAGAGACAGTGGATTGGCAGGATCTCTTGACTGAATTTGTAATTCATTTTCCCTGTGCTGGTGGACAGCCTGTGTGAGTTGCCCATCCTTGCGTCCAGATCTGAAAGAAAACAAGAGGGATGATTCTGGAAGGATTTTTAGAAATTATAGAATTTTCAGGGGGTGGAAAGGATGTTAAAAGTCATCCACTGCCATAGGCAGGGACACCTTCCACTAGAACAGGTTGCTCAGGACCTTATGTGCTATGAGCACTGTCAAGGCTGGGGCATCCACAACCTCCTTGTGCAACCTGGGACAGTGTCTCACCACCCTCACAGTAAAAACATTCTTCCTAATATCCTAAATTTCCCCTCTTTCAATTTATACCCATTAATCCCTGCCCTGTCACTGTAATTCTTGATGCAGAGTCCCTCTCCAGCTTCCCTTTAGGCTCCCTTCAGATTCTGGAAGGTGCTGTGAGGTCTGCACACAGCCTTTTCTTCTCCAGGCTGAACAGCCCCAACTTCCTCAGCCTGTCTTTACAGGTGAGGTGCTCCAGTCCTTTTATCAACCTCATGGCCAGCTCTGGACCTGCTCCAGCAGTTCCATGTTTGGGGAATACGTTTGGGGTTCAGCATCTCGTTGGCCTGCTCCTGTTGCTGCTCAGGGCCAGTTTGTACACTGAACACTGAACTCGACTGAGGTTGTCCACCATGCTGAGCATCTGTTGTGGCAGGTGGATGCTGGCTGATGCTGCAGACACTGATTTGTGTTTCCAAAAGATAAGGAGAAAGCAAGAGACAGACACTGGCTTTGCCAGTGAGTACATGTCTGCCTGATGGAGGAAGAGAGCAGGACTTTAGGTGGGGTGAGCTGCCCATGAGCAAAGAGCAGCTCTGAGAAAACCAGTCACTTTTCTGCCTGTAATTGCTGGGTGATGCTTCCTCATTTAGTGGATGCAGCCCTGCTCAGTTGTGGTTGGAGAGCACTGCTGAGAAAGAAATCAAGTCCTTCAGCTAATGTGTAGGTGTAACTTTCTCTGGGACTTCTGTTTGGGCTTGGCCTCATGAAGCAGCAGTGCCTCATGTGGAGCAGGCACCTCCTTGGGTCAGGAGGGGTCAGGAGGTCTGGGAGGGAGATGTTCATTGCCTTGCTGCCTGCTCTGGAGAGCTGCTGCTGCTTACTGAGGGTGGGGGGAGATGTCACAGGACATATTGTCACCCTCATTTTCTGTTTGGGTAGAGAAGACTGGGTGATGCCTGTCTGCCCACTGTAGAGCTTCCCACACTCTTATTTTGTGAGACTTGATTTCCCTTTGAGGTCTCCTCTTCCCAGGTTTGGATGAATAGATCAGTCAGTGCTGGAGCTCTAGGCAGGGAAGGGATGACATGAGCCATTTCCTCTGAGGCTGGGACAGGGTCTTGCTGATGGGTTTCCACAGCACGTCTGGAGTTCTCAGGGAGATTCTGAGAGCCCTCAGTCTTCCTCTTCATCATCTTCCTCCTTCATCCTTGTGTGCAAATGAGCTATCTAGCACATCCTTGGCTAGCCTACAGTGTTGTCCAAAAAACACAACCACACAGGCTTGGTCCTTTCCCAGATAGTCCAGAAAGATCTTGTAAGCTTAACCTCCTACTCCTTCCAAGTCCATCAGGTCCTTTGGTCCTCTACTATGACACAACTATAGATAAAACCTTACTTTCCGTGATGGAAGATCTCAAAGTGGTGTTTGGTGTACCTTCTGCAGGTTGGAGAGGTCTGGGGAAAGTGGACATAGACCTGGGAAGGAGCAGTGGGGGGCCTCTGCATCACATTTTTATAACAGTTTCTGATGTTCTTACAGCATTATGTAATACTTTGAGGAGAAAGAAGCTAGAAAGTTTACCCTACTAAGATATTTAGAGTAATCTTATGGTTGATTTGTTGTTGGGGGTTTTTTTTTAAGTGTATTTTGAGTTACTAAAATAATTAAGCCTTTGGTTTTCCTTATTAAAATTGGAGGGTTTTTTCTGGAATGGGTCTAAGGAGGTACTTGGAGTGCAGTGCAAAAATTCTGCATAACGGGAAGATTTGGCAGCAGCACAAATTCGGTGTGTGAAAGCCTCCACTGCAGAAAAACCTCAAAAAGGGCCTTTTACACAATAGCTGTTTTCTGTTCTGACCAGGAGTAATATCAGAACTGAGGAACCATTTGAAGGAAACACCAGAGCTTGACCTAGGGATCCTGGGTAGAGATGTGAGACCCTTGTCATGCTGGGGAATATCTCAGAGGGTTTTGGGGTCCTGAGAGCTCTGACAGCTTCTTGTTATTTTTCCTCTGGCCCACCCATGAATGCTGTACATTGAATATTGAAATTTTTACATACGATTGAACATGAATCCCATCCAGAATCCACTGATATCTTCAGGACACTTAAAACTTGTGCTGTTGCCAGGGTTGATCTGCATCTCTACCAGCACAGCCCGCTTCACCCATACTTATCTTCACTGAAAGCAGCCACGTAGGTGATCACTGTGTTTCCATTTATGGCTTCTGCGCTGGGGAAACTTATCTTCTTTTTCTGCAAATAGGATTTTCAAACTTGCACTGAAGCAGCAGAAAATATTAACTCTTGAGCTGGCAAAGGCAGCAGGATTAATTAGTTCATGCCTCAAAGAGCTCACTGCAAAGGTGAAAATTGCAGTGTAAGTGAAACATGCGATTATTGCTAATTAAAATGCAAATGTTAGATTTGACAGCTAGTTTCCAAAGGAGGGCTGCTGGCAGTGGTAATGTGCATGAGCCTGGTTGTTCCTGAGAAGGTGCAGAGCTTGGCCAGAAGGATTGGCATTGGTTTGAGCAGCTCCTGGGAATCAGTCTCTAGAGGGATGGTGTTTTCCCTCCCAGTCCCAAAGTGTGGCTCAGAGGTCCCATCTCTTGCTGGTGAGTGTAGACCACAAATGGTAGATGGAGGAGCCCAAATGAGATCTGTGAGCCAGAGCTCAAGGGCTGTTTGGGGACTGAGACTGGGAGATCCTTGTTTTTTAAGGGAATGGCAGAGTAATGGGGCCAGATGATGGGGAATTGGGTCAGCAGGAGGCAGGGCGCAGAGAGCTTTGTGCCTTTTCAGTGTTTGTTGGCTTTAGCAGTCAATTCTGTTCCTGCAGTATGGTGGGTGTGTTTAGCAGGAGTTGTGTGTGGAACATACACAGGATGGAGGAAGAGCAGTGCCACACCTCACCAGTACCAAGCCATGGCTTTCTGCTGGACTCCAGCTGCCTCTGGAGTCTGGGAATGGGTTTTTATGGGCTTTGCAATGGTGCTGGTGAAGGGGTTTTGCTGCTTGGGTGGTTTTTTTTTAAGGAACTATCACTATCTGCATGCTCTCACCCACTCCTTGAGCATCACCCATGAGGTTGGTGTGAGCAGCCCAGCTCCCACAGAAGGTCTGCAGAGAGGGTCCATTTTAGCATGAAAGAGCTTTACTAAAGGACACAAAGCCATCAGAAAGGTGTGGGATTGTTTCTGGGGATCGTTTCCCAGAAAATCCCAGATGAAGGGATTTTCATTCTGGAGATTTCAATTCCCTTCAGTAAGGTATCAGTAAAAAGTTGTTAATCTATGGCAATTAGTCAGAAATTTGGGGGAAATACTGAGCTTGGCTGTGCTGGTGAGTTTGAACATGAGTATATTCAGGCAGTACTCAGTTTGGACTATTTGCATCTTCAGCAGATGTTTCAACAGTTTTTAATGTAGAAATTTTATTTTAAAAATTATTTGGTTTTCAATATTAGTATCAGTGCTTAATAAAGGTAAGGAAGGTAAAGAGGATGAAAGCCCCAGGCCATGAGTTAGAGCCAGGAGACAAGCTGGTTTATTAAAATCAGCTGTGATTGTGATCTGACTGGTTTGTACTGTATCCAGTGTCTTTTCCTGGTGGACATTGATGCATGATGATACCAATATTCTCATTTCTCACAACAGCTGCATTTCTGGAATTTGCAACATCTTGGATTGTCTGCAGAAAACCACTCCTAAAAGATGGGTCTGCTGAATATAAGTGAACAGTTTTTCTTTTCAGTGTGTCTTTTGAAGCAAAGGATGCATATGCTGACCTGCAGCATTTGGCACAGAAATTTTGTTTGTGTGTGTGAACAGGATGTTCAGTGTGTAGGATACAATTAATCCTTCAAACATCAAGCAGAGAAGTGCATTTCTCCCAACCACCTTTTCAGCTGGTGCACGTGTTTCCCATGTCAAAGGAGGTATTTCTCACTTCTCAGGATGCCTACAAGGTTGGCTCTTCCCCAGGCCTTCCTGAAGTGGCCTGCCTGACATCCACCACAGTTTTTATCCCTTCATGCCAATTGAGCAGCTCCTTTTGTGCCATTTAGTATTTCTCAGCCACTGGGAGATTTGATGGTGTGATAAGAAGGGAGGAAGAAGGTGTTTTAACTTCTTAACATTGGAAATAACCACAACCATTCCAATTTCATTTATCTACAACTTGAAAACCAGATAATTGCCTCTTTTGAAGTCAATACCACAATGTATTTGAACTTGCTTGAAACTTACTAGGTTGTAGGGTGCAAGATGTCCAGCTGGAGCGATGCAGAAACCTGCACTGGAGTGTTTGGCTTCCAATTCCTTGTGTTGGGTGAATACTTCCATATTTCATGTGCAGAAAGGTCCATGCTGGACCATGGGTAGCATCACCCTAGGTATTTCAGGTTCTGCTGTGCAGTTTTCTTCCTGCCTCATCCAAGTCAGGTGGCAGTGGTGGAGCTGGGACCCGAAGTTAGTGGCGTGGACTTGGCTGTTGTGTTCAAAAGCAGTTTGAGTGGTGAATCCTTTTGGCTTTGAAGGCTGAGGTGGCCCTGCCCTTGCCTTAGCCCATGGCAGTGTCTGCAGGACCTCATGTAGCCCCATGGGAACATCTGAGACATGAGAAACCCTCTTAAAGACACAGGCTTCCCTTTGTATTTCCAGATTTTCAGAGTACTTGGAAGAGTTGAATATTCTGTGCTTTGCGGTATTGTGGGGTTTTAGTAATTTTAAGTCGCTTCAAAAGCCCTTCCCAAGCCTCTGAGCAAAGCTTTTGGAACAATTGCCATGACAGTATCCATCTTTCTCCCCAGAGGCCTTGTGGGGTGTTTGGGTAGAGCTGGTCAGGTGAGTTATTCTGGTTTTCAATGAATCATTATGACTTGAAGGCTGAACAAGAAACCTGCAGTTTGCTTGACAGCACAACAAGTGAGAGAATAAAGGCAAACATCAGGCATAGCTCCTTAAGAGACAAAAATAGTTATTTGTGTAATGAGTTTCCTGGTGCACTACAAGAGTTCTCAGCCATGTGAATAACTGGACTCCAGCAGTGGGCTGAGCAGTGGGAAAACTGACTGAGAAGTTTATTTGGGTCTGGGAGGAGAATTAAGGGAACAGAATGGACTCTGAGAGTAGATAGTTGGTCAGAGCACGGTGCTGAAAATACCAAGGTCATGGGTTTGATCTCTGTATGAGCCATTCACTTAAGAGTTGGACTCAATGGTCCTCAGAATATTCTGTGAGTCTGTAAAAGAATGGAATGGAATGGAATGGAATGGAATGGAATGGAATGGAATGGAATGGAATGGAATGGAATGGAATGGAATGGAATGGAATGGAATGGAATGATTTCAGTTGGGAAGTACCAACCATCATCCAGTCCAACTGCATGCTCAACTCAGGGCTGACCAAAAGTTAAAGCGTGTTATTAAGGACATTGTCCAAATGCCCTTCAGCAGCTTTAGAGGGCGTGGGGTTGATGAATATGCATAGTTAATACTCATGAAGATACAGAAGGTAAGTGTTCTTTTTCCCCATGCACACACTAGAGTACTAGGGCCAAATTTTGTCTTCATCAGAGCCTCCCACAGTGTCATCCCTTTGCAATCTAAATTGAACATGTTAAAGGAGTCAGAGGAAGCCTCACAATCAGGATGCTGGTCATGGGCATGGTTTTGTAGGTGCAGGCACGAGTGGCCTGGGAGCTGGAGCTCTCCTGTTCCATCAGGTCAGTGGTTTTGGAGTGTGTGGAATGGAGTGGCCCTTGACTAAAGCAACCTGTTTGTTGTTTTCAGGAAGAGTGGGATCACAGCAGCAGTGGGAGCACAGGATCCCGGCCGGGGTCGAGCTCCAGGCAGGGCTCTGGATCCAGGTCTGGCAGCCACAGGAGAAGCAGCCAGTTCAGGCAATCAGCCAAGGTATACCTGGTGGTGACGTGCTGAAGCTGTGTCCCCTGCTTGCTGCTTCTTGGAGGCATCTCCCTCACGACATGTTTGTGGTGTGTGTCACACACAGGCGTGGGTGCATGTCAGCTGGGAAGGACACTTCAAGGACCTGTTTGGTTCACTCCTGGTGTGTGACCTGCTGAGGTGTGCTGATTGCCTTAGCTTTGGGAAAGAAGTCAGCCGGTTAACTGCAAAGGAAATTGGTGTTTTTTCTGTATTTGAAGTCTTGGAGTATTTCAATTTTGAGAAATCAAGAGGTGTCTGTAATTATTTGCTGACAGGTCTTCATTAGGAGTTGAAAGATGAGTGGGCAGCACATAGTGTTAAATGGTGACCTTAACACCAGCCTAATGATTCTTTGTGAGCTGTCTGCAAAGTTGAAAGATGAGTGGGCAGCACATAGATAGTGTTAAATGGTGACCTTAACACCAGCCTAATGATTCTGTGTGAGCTGTCTGCAGGGCTAGATGGGAAGTTATCTTCCTACCCTGCAAAAGACTCTAAGAATTATTTTTTATATGGGTTTAGGCCCATCCTTGAACTCAGACAAGGAACCATTCCTGTTAGTTTCAGTCAGCCTATGTTCTCCTGTCTTCTCTTGGAGTCACTCGCCTTTATGCACACAGGAGCACCAGTTGTGCCAGAAACGGATGGAAGATGCTGAGGTTTGGAACCAGGGTCAAATTCCTGGTCCGTTCATCTATTTCGTCCTCCTGAAGATCTTGAGGAAATAGTTTTTCCTTCTAAGCCATGCTGTGGTGGGAGAGGACCCACAGAACCCGGTTGTATTTGGAAAGTGATGGTCCTTTCTGGTGGGAATGAGACCGAACATATCCTTTCTTCTTTGAGCAGGGGTAATACTGTCTTCCTCAAAATTTCCAAATTTTTATCTGTATTTTTCACATGACAACTTGCGGTTTTCAACAGGGAAGCCCTGAACTGGAGCCTTTTCAGACAGTTCAGTATCTATCTCATCCTTTTTTTATTTTCTACCAAAGTGCAGCCAGGGGTTGTAGGCAGCTGAGAAGGAGAAAAAGTGGGGGAAGCTCCTTAAACTCATAAAAATGTTTAAGTAATACATGGCACAGAATAATCCCTGAATTTACAGCAGGGACCCAGGTGGCCACTTGGTGTTGTTCTGTGTGCAGTGATGATTTAACCTGGTTGCAGTTGTGCAGCAAAGAGCATGATTTCGTATTTGTTTTCTGGAGGATGGTAATGAGGAGCAACAAGAGGTAGGACGCTGAGCTGGGCTTTGTAAAGCTGCTGCGTGCATGCAAATGCTGACTTTGTGGGGAATTTGCTGAAGCTGCATGCATGGTAAACAGCCAGAGTCCACGTGGGTCCGTCCCTGTTTGTGTGGGCAGCTCCAGGGGCTGGGCAGCAGTGGATGGAGGTCATTTGTGCTCACAGGGGCAGGAGGACAGAGGTTGTGGACGTGCCTTTAAACCAGACTGTGTGCAGGATCTGCTTTACTGGATGTCTCATCTCTCAGAGTACTGGTGTTACTCTTGAAAGCGTCTCTCTCAATTATCATTCCGAGTGAATTAATTAATTTTCAGCAGCAGTAACTCCTTCTCAGTGAAAAAGATTATCTAAAGCTGTGGGTTGGGTCACTGAGAGCTTCATGTTGAAATTGCTGATGGTTATAATTGCAGTCCTGGGGGGACTGACAGCAAGTCACTGCTTTTCTTAAATACATGCCATTTTTAATCTTTTTCTGTACCTGGATCTGAGAATTGGCTTTTTGAAGTCTTATTATTACGTCTTGGCACTGTGCTGTGAGCATTTTAGTAAGCTCCCTGTGAGCTGACGCAGAGACTGGTTCTAAAGACAGGTCATAGCAGACCAAATGGGTGTCTTGAAATGGCCGCAGTGACTCACGACTTAATGACAAGGAGTGTTATCACTGGGCCCTGGCACAGCCTTTCTGGAGTCTGGCTGATGCTTGGAGTGTCTCCAAGAGGTTGTGGGGACATTTTTTAGGAGGACCAGCTTTGGGTGAGAGTGTCCAGCTGCTGCCTTGGACCTGCCTGATCTCCTCGCCACCTGAAATGGATTTGTCTCTTCTTTTTGTGTCAGCTATGATAACCTGCACATGTGTGCTTCCATTACACTGCATTTGGATGCTTGTAAGGATTTAAGAAACTAGTTCCTCTCCTTGGTGGGAGAAAATCGTGCTTACATTTGCCTAAAATAAAAAGCTCATCTTCTGTAACTTATCACGGGAGTTATGTATTTCTGGTGAATTGTTTCTGAGCAGAGACATGTCAACTTGCAGATCCCCAGGGGTTAAAATCATAATCCATAAACTCCTTGGAGGAGACTAAAAAGGGAGCAGTGTGTCTGTGTTTGGAGTTTCTGGTGTCTAAATTGGTTGTGCTGGAAATGACTGCAGAGTGTAACCATCTGTTCACTAAGGACATGTGTCCCTGACATTGGTTGGGAAAGTGTTGCTCAATTTGTGAGCAGATTGAGCTCTGGGACTTCATTAAGAAATGGTCACAATTTTTATGAGTTTCTAATGTCTTGGTTAAATTAATAGTACTTGAAAATGACAGAAGTTATATGATGGGGAAGTGATGGAATCCACCTTCTCTAGCACATGTTTTGCCAGAGTGGGACCATTTGGACTGAATTTTTAAATAATCTGAATATGTGCAAGATTGTGAGTAATCTGAATAAGAAATGTTGAGGGGAAAATTGGTTAATGTGGACTCCTTACGTGCAATGCATTCAATCCATCCAGACTGAGTCAGGTCTGATTTCTTGAATGGTCTTGAATGGCAAAATCCAACCTGCTATACTTCACCTGTGGAGAGGGCAGGGAGGACATGTGAGGGCTAATGGCTGTGATGGGGCATTGAATAACGTATGTGAGATTTTTGGGTTGCACATTTGGACAAAAGCAGCTGCCTGCACAGGAAAATTCAAGGTGTTTCACAGTTGGCTGGAGATTTCTTAAAATGCCCATCGGGAAAGGCCCTGGGGATGCTGGTGCCAGCAGCTGAACATGAATCCAGGGTGCCCAGGTGGGCAAGATGCCAGTGGCCCCTGGGCTGTCCCAGCCAGGCTGTGACACAGCCCCAGGGCACAGGCCCTGTGCTGGCCCTGCTGAGGCACCTCCAGTGCTGGGACAGCTCTGGGCCCTCAGGACAAGAGAGACACTGAGGGGCTGGAGCGTGTCCAGGGCAGGGAACGGGGCTGGGAAGGGGCTGAGCCTGGAGCAAAGGAGGCTCAGGGGGACCTTGTGGCTCTGCACAGCTCCGGCCAGGAGGGGACAGCCGGGGGGTCGGGCTGTGCTCCCAGGGAACAGGGACAGGAGCAGAGGGAACGGCCTCAGGCTGGGCCATGGGAGGCTCAGGGTGGCCATTATGAGGAGTTTTGTCGTGGGGAGGATTGTTAAGCATTGGAACAGGCTGCCCAGGGCAGTGGTAGAATCCTCATCCCTGGAAGTACTCAAGTGTTCCAAGTGCTCTGGGCTGGGTGACAAAGCGAGATCGGGCACAGGTTAGCCTCAGTCTTGGAGATCTTTTCCAGCCTAAATGATTCTGTGATTTTGTGAAGCTCAGCCTGGCCCCTGGACCTTGGTGGATCATGGTTGTGGACGTGGAGCAGGAGGACAGGGCTGGAGTCAGAGCTGAGCTTGTGCATTGTCTGCTCCATGTTGTGCACAGCCCTACATTCCCGAGGCTGACACTGTCACTCCTTGCCTTCACGGTGCACTTTTGCAGCAGGTGAGGGGTCTCTGCATTGCATGGATTCACACAGAAACACAGGATCACTTGTGCAGAGCCAAGACACCTCCGTGGCTGGTGGGAGAGGCTGTGCCCTGGTCAGGATGGCTCCATATTCCTCCTGACAAGTAACCACCTTTCCATCTCTCCTAGAATGGCAACAAGGAGAGCAACCTTGACATGCTGGGCACAGACATCTGGGCTGCCAACACCTTTGACTCCTTCAGGTAAGCTGGTTTTAAATTGCTTTAAGAGAAAGATGGACTCTTAGGATGGGCCATTCCTTGTCTTAGCCCTCACTGGTGTGTCCATCCTGCTGGTACCCAGGCATCAGAGAGAGTACCCTGGTAGGGCTGGCATCACTGCTCCTCCTCCTCTCCCCATCCCCATTTAGCCTGTGGCAGCAAGCACAGTCTGTTTAAAGCATCCTGTGTGCTCTGGAAAGGCCACTGGATGAGTTTGCAGTCCAAACACCTGAAACCAGTACCAGTACAATTACTTGTAGTCACCCCAGAACTGCACAGGCAAGACTTGAGTCAGCTCTGAGCTGCTGCTCTGGGATTTTACTCTCCCATTAGTTGGAGGTACCATTATGTGTTGGCTTCTTAGCTGCTGGGAAGAACTCTTCAGCTGCTGTCTCAGTGAAAGCACTGAAATACCCTTCCTGTCCAGTTTTATGCATAATCTGCAGACAGGTTGGGCAGGACCAGAGAGAACACCATTTCATGGACCTGTTGCAATAACCTCTTGGTACAGAGAGCGAGTATATCTTACAGGGTGTCTTCTGTATCAAAATTAGAGGCTTAGATCAAGCCCCAAGAGCTCAGCATGCCTAAAAAAACAAGAAAAAATGAAAAGAGATGCATCAGTGTGAAGGTTGGAGGCTCACATCCATGTGCTCTGCAGCAGGGAGTGGTGCTTCCAGAAATGCCAGCTTTCCTTGTCTGCAGGCTCCAGTGTGCCCTCTGCTCTTCAGCTCAGTGGTGTTTAATTAGTGGTGGACTTCCTTTCTCTGTTTTTCCGTGTTTTTCTCTCCTAGTGGTGCAACGTGGGACTTACAGCCTGAAAAACTAGATTTCACCCAGTTTCACAGAAAGCTGCGAAACACCTCCAAACACCCATTGCCTCACATAGACAGAGAAGGGTGAGTGCTGTGTCTGCAATACTGTGCTCTCCAGGAAGGTCTCTAACTTCTCCCTTGTTCTAGGAGCTTTGGCTTGGTGGCACGCCTCACACAGGACATGGGAAGAAGCACTGGACTGTTTAGAGAGTTTGAGAATGCCATGATCAGTCTGCCTGTTTCCTCTGTCATCCAGTTCTGAGCTGGAGCAGAGTTGTTCTCTGTATTTTTGGATTGCCTGATAGATCTCAGTGTTTAAATAACTCTGGATCCTGGATCCTTGTGTTCTAAATTTAAACATCTATGGCTGTTGGAGGAAAGATCCTGGCTTAGTGCTGACCTGGTTACAGTTCCTGTGAATGACACTGTTCTTCCCAGCAAGAGGTTCAGGGAAGGAGAGAGCATCAATGTGTTTCATAAAACTGTGAAAACATTCAACAGCTCCCTTTGGTTGTGACAGCCTCCACAGGCTTCCGTGGTATATTTCTGGATTCCTTACTGGTTGTTGGTTGGTCAAACCAATTAAATGTGTGCTGGCACCAAGTGGCTCACTAGTGTTGCCTAGATGGATATCACCATTTCCCTGCAGGTTCTCTGCAGATGGAGAAACAATCACTCCCAGACAGGAGGGTGCAGCCAGGTGGGAGGTGGGCTCTTCTCCCCTGTGACAAATGACAGGGTAAGAGGTAAAGGCCTCACGTTGCATCAGGAGAGGTGTAGGTTGGATGTTGGGAACAGTTTCCTCATGGAAAAGGCTGTCTAGCCCTGGCAGAGCTGCCCAGATCAGGGGTGGAGTCACCATCCCTTGAGAGATACAAAAACCATGTAGATGTGGCACTTGGGGACATTGGCCAGTGGTGGCCTAGGCAGGGCCAGAGGAATGCTTGGACTTGGTGCTTCTAGAGGTCTTTTCCAACCACAACAATTCCATGACTCTATAGATTGGATTTCCCTTATGCTGTCACTGAGAGCATAGGCAAAGGAAAAAAATAGAACATGTCTAAAAGATGGGGTTGCAGCTGATGTTCCATCACTGCCATGTTGTGTGCAGGGATGGAAATCTTCTCTTGGAGACTTTTTTCTGCTGATAATTTGGTTTTGCCAAGGTACCGGCCAGTGCCATATGCCTGGTCTGCACATCTTGTTTAGAAGACAAGTTTAGAATTGTTATTAGAACAGCCGATTGGAAACAATTAGAAACATCCAGCCAGGCCAGAAACATCCCATATCAGCCCAGGCTCAGCATCTGCAGTAGGCTTCTGTACCGTGCAGAGGCAGGAAGACTCAGACAACCTTTTTTCCTGTTCTGTACATAAGGTATACTGCAGGTTTATAAAGAGCAATTTTCAGAACATTTGGAACAACATAACACTAAATCTCTTAAGTCACAAAGTCTCTTAGTCAAGTTCAATCCCATTTTTTCAGATGAGTTGGAAAAATAAGATGAAGGGAGGCCCTCTGTAAAATAAGGTATAATGTGCTTTCTCTGTAAAAGAAGATATAATATGCTCCATGGTTGATGGCACTTGCCAGGTGATCCAGGCAGTGACAGCTGCTACATGCAGGGAGGATGGAGCAGGGCTGGTGTTGTGTTTTTCCTCTGGTTCCTGATGTATTGTGAATGCCCACATTGCAAACAGGTAGAGGCAACAGTGTGGAGGTGACATATTTAATCACTCCTAAATATTACAGCTGTAAAAGTGGAGTAAGAATTAGCATATCTACAGAAAAGTTGAGCAGATGCTATCAGCACAAAACAGTGCATGTTCCAAAATGCATGCCATGTAATTAACCTGGTTAGGACAGAGGGAGCACAAAGAAAGAAAAAATTGTTCTTTTTTTTTTTTTAATTTCTAAAGCTGACTGTGTTGTGCATTCATCAGCTCTCTGTGGTGAATCTGTGCCGAGATTCAGCTTGCTGAGCCTCCATAAATCTCCACCTGCTAGCTAGGCATTTTCCCCTCTTGCTTGAATGGGAAGCTTTTTTTAAAAAAATTAGTTGTGCAGTGAAAAAAATAATAGGGGAAAGAAGAAAGGACTATGCTGTTCAGTGTGTGTTTTCAACACTAAAAGAACCATTTTGTTCCTGAGTCTGATCAGTTGCCCAAGGCTGGCCATGTAGTTGCCTCCAGTTGTCTGACCTCAAATGGCTTTTGGTTGGGTGAAGCGTTTTCCTCCAGGGAGACACCTGCATTTATTGGAAGATGTTGTTTGGTGGCATGCTGAATGATCACAAGAGGAACAGTTAAGAAAAAGCAGGGAACTGTACCATGTTTCTGACCTGAATTCATCTGGCTTTAATTTCCAGTGCTAGCTCTTGCTCTGCTTGTAGTCTTCCAGATCAAACATCCTTTTGTAGCTGGTATTTTCTCTTCATTCCAGGTATCTCCCAAGCACATGTATCACTTGAGTTTTTCAGGTACTCTTAAGGAATTTCCCTACTGCCTCTTTGAAACACGCCTGCCAGAGCTGCCTGTGGTCCTGTAGCTGGGGCTCAGCCATGCTGTTTTCAGAGGAAAGCTGCCTTCATCCCCCTAATCCCTGCCTCCTCTTCATTCCCTGCCTTTTTGCCACAGTTCAGCATCAGAAATTCAGCCTGGGACAGTCCCCAACCTTTTCCAAATCACCTTTCCCTACAATACACTTGTGTTCTGCAGCTGGCATTGTTTGTCCCCAGATGTGTGACATGATTTGTCTCATCTATATAAATACATATATATAAATATTTTTTTCAGATGAGTGTTTCTGTACGTGTATGCACACTATATTTTTGCCTTTGTAAGTCAAAATCAGTATTTCATCTATGATGGAAAGTCAGTTGTTGAGCACCTCTGATTTCCAATAAATACAGAATCACAGAATGGTTTGGGTTGGAAGGGATCTTCAAGATCCCCTAGTCCAGCCCCCCTGCCATGGTCAGAGATACCTTTTATTAAACCAGGGTGCTCAAGTTGATTAAGGTTAATTAAATTGCTTCCCTTCAGTTTGCTGGATCTTGAGTCTGGTACTTCAGCATGTGCCATTTTTCTCAATTTTTTTTCTCCTATTTTCTCTAATTCCAAGATCAGTTTTTCTCTGACTTCTAGGCACTGGTTACCTGGGTCTGCTGCTACCAAAGTCTCTATTGTATCTTATATAACACTATCTTGCTTCTAACTGACCCAAAAAAAAAAAAATTATCATTATTGCATAATAAAGAAAGATCATCTCTGTTGTTTGAGAACATAGAAGGATGATAATTATTGACCATTTCCTTCTTTTTCTGTATCATCACAAACTCTTTGCATCCAACTTGTAATTATCTCTGGATTTTTTTTTCGTTTCTTTTTCCAAAAAAGTCCTTCAGCTGCCACTTCTGTGTATGGTGTGTGAGTGCTTGACTTGTCATCCCAATTTCATTGTCTTTCAAATTGTCTATTTATATTTATATCGATTGCTGCTTCCTGTCTGAGGTGTGTGTTTGCTGATTTTCAACACCTTTCTCATCAGGGGAGCTGGAGCTCCCGTGGAGACCAGCAAATGAGCAGTGCTTCAAAGGAAACATTTTCCATTACTCTCTTTGTGCTCTCATTTCTGCTGTCCAGGTGGGCTGTGCTTTCAGTTTTACTTGGTCTGGAAATCGAGTCACCCTGGGCTCAGGACTGCCTTTGGTTTTCTCGCTGCTGCTACTACCAAAAGTGTTTGCAAGCTGTGGCAGATGGTGCAGGTGGAGATGACTGAGCAAAGCATTTAATTTTGTATTAACAGCTTTACGCCTGCGTGGGAGTGTTTTGGAGCCACAGCACACTTGCTCCAGAGAGAGCCTCTTTGTTTGCATGAGAGGCCTTTCCAGCAACAACTGATATTCCCCTTGTGCTGTAATAGAAAATTAACTGTGTCTCCAACGAGTTTTCACATGCTTTTGTTTTGTTTTCCTCTTGCCACAGGCTTGGAAAGGGGAAATACGAGGATGGCGACAGCATCAACCTGAACGACATAGAGAAAGTCCTTCCAGTGTGGCAGGTAGGTGATGAGGACATCTGCCCCTGCCATGGTGGGGACCAGCAGCAGCACCTTCCCTGCCTTGTGTTCTCTTAGGAAACCCTCCTCAGGAGTGGGAAAGCTGATGGGCTGTGGTCCTTTGGGGCTGGGATGGAGATTTGTGCCTGTGGTTTCAGCTGTTAGTGCTGGGCAAAGGCAGTTGCCACACAGACTTTGTTGGGAGGTGATACACAGAGGGCAGTATATACCTGTATTTGTATACATGTGGAGGTACACATGGCTCATGTGTTGAAGAAGAGGAGATTCTGAAAAGCATCAACCCCTCCTGACAGCTGCAAAATAAATTGCTGCCAGGAAGCCAGCAGTGCCTGTGTGCTGACCCAGGTATTGCCCCTTTGGGGCAGTGCCCATGTTCATATGCAGTGGTAGTCCACATGTGTGTTTTCTCCAGCCTGTTCTTTCACCACATCTCTCTTTGCAGCTCTGACAGTTCTGGTTAAATGACCTCTGATGCATGGATGTTGTGGAATAGCAGGATAAGACCCTAAAGTTCAGAAGAGAGGTTAGAAAAGTCAATTTGTCAGCATGATACAGTTTTCCATTTTCCAGAGCCCTAGCCCTCAAAGGAGCCGAGTTCCCTAAGCTAGGCAAGTTTCAGAGGATGCTCAGTGTGTTTTTGCTGAAACCTCTTTGCCTCTAGAGGCAAGGATGAAAACACCTCATGTGCTGTGGTAGTGTTATCCTTTACAGTGCTGAGCCAAGAGCTCACCAGTTGTGGGAATTTTGACTGAATTAGAGATGGGACCCCTGAGTTGGTTTAGTGGTGTGATTTTTTTTTTCTTTTCAATCTTTTACATAGGCAGGAAGGCTGAGCTTGGCTCACATCTTCACTGCATGGTTCAGAAGGTCACAAGACCTCTAGTTATAAGACCTTTTAAGGATTTATTAACTAATAAACAATTAACTGCCTACAAGGATATTTATGGTTTTGACCTAATCCTTAAATATTTCATCTTATGGGCTCATGCTACAGCATAAGCTTTCTTAGCCAATCATGTTACGATACACAAACCTACAGCACTGCATTCTAAACTCCTTATTCACCTCTGTAACTACTTTTTTTTCCCTATATCTTAAATTCTAAAACTCTAAACTTTCTGCTACTTAGCTTAATATGTCTCTGCCTTAAACTATAAATCTACATTCTCGCTTTCAGTACTTAAGTTTAGGAGCTTTTTCCAAGGTCTCAAATCAAATCTTGTGTTTAATTCTGAGCTTTGGCTTACAGGCCCAGAGTTCTGAGAGTTCCTTGCACTTTGGATTCCAACAGCCTGGCTTCTTGTTCACACATCATGTGAGGAAGAGCTTTGCTCATCCTGCAGACCATGTGACAATCTGCCTTACTGTTTCTTTTGGGTGAACTATTTGGCACATGAAGGAGTGGAGAAGGGCAGCTGACTTTGGCAGGGAGGAGCACTGCCTGCAGCTGCTTCCTGCTCAGTCTCTTCCATGTTTGGTATGTCTGGACTTTAGGTCACAGAGAAAAAACATCAGGTTCAGCTGATACAAACCCCATTAATTCTGCAAAATAAGGTTAGTTTCCCTGGGGAATAATTGGAAATGAAGAATCAAACCATCTTTGGTGTGAGGAGCTGATTACCTTCAAGAAGGTTTTAATCAAAAGCTGTTAAATAAGCCAGGTCCTCCTGGTCTGGTTATCATTTCATGGTGTCCTAAGAGTACATGAATACAATGAATTAATTCCAATATATACATTAATATCTTGCTTAATTATTACTGTGACATCTCCAAGCTAGAAGACCTAGTGGGAATGCTGGATTTGATGTTTTGTTTGTGCCTCAGGCAGACTCGTGCAGTGCTGCATTGATTTGCAGACGTGCTTACCTTGGCATGTACAGCCAGTCATATGTGTCTGTGGGAGCTAGGACCCAGGTGGCTCTGGGTGAGGGCTTATCTTGTTCAACATGGACAAGTGAAATACTTGCAGGCAGCTGGTTTAATCCTGACATATCATTGTTAGCTGGATTTGAATGCAACCATGCAATGCTGACAGTGATTTTACTGCTCCTCATCCCTTTTTTTAAATGGCTCTGTGGAGCAGTGGAGGGGGAAGGGCATAAAGAAAGACATTCCCTTGTGTGAGCCTGTGAAAGAAAAATCCTTCACTCCATGGGTTATGTTCGTGGGTGCTGCATCCTGAGGAAGAGGCTTTTCGGGTTGGTGATATATAAACTCCTGTTCTGCCTGTGTTTGAGAGCTCATGGCTTGCTTGCAGCAGGCGTGCACAGATGGAGGGGCCAATCTGAGCATCCTCTAGCTCCACTGGGGTAGTCTGAGCATCCTCCAGTGTGACTGAACCAGTCCAAGCATCCTCCAGCACAACTGGGGTGGTCCAAGCATCCTCCAGCACGACTCAGAGGGAAGTGTTTAGCTGCTGGGTGTTCCTCAGCAGCCATGGAAAGGTTAAAAGCACCATGTTTGAGAGAGGTAGGGAGTCTTGCTTACAGGCTGCTTGGAGATTTGTGTTCCTTTGGTGTTGAGGTGTGATAGACATAGGACATGAATCTTGAACTAATCTGCAGTGTACATCCAGGTCTGTATGGGTGTCTACAGAAAGATGCAGAAATGTCCCTAATTAAGCAGAATATTCTGGTTGTCAGGGGGTTGAGCAGACTGTTCTGGATATCTGGGTGTTGATATCCCCCTATACATGAGTTTTTCTGCTGGAATCTATCAATAGTATTTTAACAAAATATTGCAGGGAAAACCTATTACTATTTGGCAATTAAAATGCGGAAAAATAAACAAAGCAAAATAAGCCCAAGCAACCTCTCCCCAGATCCTTTTCTTTTGTTTGGAATTCGTGCATCCCAGTCCTTGGAGATGCTCTCTCAGCATGGTGTGCTCTGCCATCTCGTGGACATGCACAGGCTTCACAATTCCTTCAGCACAACTTGTAATTTGAAGCTTTCTCTTGGCCCATCCTTTCAAAAACCATCTGAGGTGCTTGTTTTTACTGGGGAATAGGTTTTTATTTTTGAAAGCTTCATGGCTAGGAGCTCATGAGGTCATTGCCTTGGCTCAGCTCATGAGCCATAACCTCTTCATCTCTCTTTACTCATAAGAGTCTGCAGTAGGATTTGGGCACTAATTCACCAAAGTGCTGCCAAAAATGACTCTTGTGAAGGTAAGTGTTCTCCATTCATAAGATCTGCTTTTTGCTGCACATCAGGGAGCATCTGCTGCATAGGGAGGCGCAGCTCAGGTGCAGAAAGAGACTTTATCATCCTCTCATTTCCATATCAGCTGTTTTGTCGAAGGACACCACATAACCACCTTGGCGTCATGAAAACGTCACAGGGAGGGCTGAGTCAATGCCTTTTGCTTTTGCTCCCTTTGGCAAGCACTTGGAAAGTTGCTCAGGCTTGGATGTGTCACATGCAAGTACTCTCATCCCAGATTTAGTCTTCAGAGTCCTTGGCAAGCAAGCCCTTGGCAAAATGTACACTTACCAGAGAAAATAACCCTAGAGGTCATGTGCTGCAAGATCATAGGATCATGGAATGGCTCGGGTTGGGAGGGAACTTAAGGCTCATCCCCTTCCAACCATGCTGCCATGGGCAGGGACACCTTCCGCTCTCCCAGCTTGCTCCAAGCTCTGTCCAGCCTGGCCTTGGGCACTGCCAGGGATGGGGCAGTCACAGCTTTTCTGTGCAAGACCTACCCTGCTCCTTCCTGTGGAATTTCTGTAACTCACAAAGGACATCGGAGGCTGCATGTCACAGGGGTGTGCTGTAAATGCTGCTAGACACAAGCAGAGAGTTTTGGGACGTGTCCCAAGTGGTTTCTGGACTTGTGTATTGCAGAGTTCGGCTTTCAATTTGCTGAACTCTTGCCTGTGGGATGGGCTTGCCCTCCTTTGAATGCTGGGAATGTGCTTTCACTGCCCAGCTGCTCCTTATCTTGTGTTTTAGGAGGTAGAAATGTGGCACTTCTGAAAGGCATATTGGGCTTTATTGTTGTAATGAGATAAACTTGGAAGATGGCATTGATATAATTTGGTTTGGCATCTTACTGCCTTCAGCTCATGTCCTTCTGTTTCCTTACTGATTCTTGACCCCTTTTGTCATATGCTTGCAGTTACAATAAACTGCTTGTTTCTCTTCTGGCTGCAGTCGTCATCCAGCTTCCTTGTTGGAAGAGAAACAAGGGAGAAGCTCCTCAGGAGAAAGGCAGACTCTAAGTTGTTCACATTCCTCTTAGCACCACTGTGTTCCTGATTTTGTCCAAACAGGATTAGAAGCACCAGGATTCCTGATCCGGTTTGTAGTTCAGCCTATAGGTGCTTAGGCAAACAGTTTTGTTATTTAAACTCTTCCTTTTCACACATGCCTGTGTTTGAAAGCAAAAGCAAGCAGGCTGCAGGTTCTTCCTCTAGCCTTGATGTTATGCTGCTTTTCTCCTGGTGCTAGAAAACCACCTGAATTGAGGCAGCTTTGCCCATTTTCCTTGGGACCTCTTCTCACTGGCAAGTATTTTCAAGTCAGACCTTGCACTTCAGTGTGGAGATTGTGTGAGTAAAGGTGGGACCTGTGCATGGGCTGGTCATTCAGGATTCCTGCCCCAGGTGAGGCATGAACACGCTGGGACATGGTTTGTTGCACCTCATTGTAGAGGTCTAGGAAGGGCTGGATGATTCTTTCTCTGTCAGCTCTGTAGGGTGCAGAGATAGACCAATTCACATGTGGATTTAGTCAGATATGGAAGGTTCCTAAAGAGAGATAAGCCAACCCAGATGTCCAGGGGGAGAGGATAGATTATGAGCAAGCAACCCCTTTGCTCTCGCTCTGCAGGCAAGGAGGAGGGATTGGTGTCCAGCACTGGTGTGAGGACTTGTTCCTGGACCCTGCAGATCACTGCTCCTTCCAGGGAGGTGGTAGCAGGAGAACAGGTCTCTTTGGAGCCACAGACAGGTCTTTGGTGGTGTGGTGTTATTTACTGTCACCATCCGGAGTTGTCACCTTGCCACCTCCTCTCTTGCCTGCTCCTTCTACACTGCAAGGCTTGGCAGTTCTCATTTTACCCAGCATGTTAGGCAACACAGGTTGCTCCTCTTTCACAGCCTTGGCCATAGCAACGTGGCCCTCTCCTAGCAGGCTGTTCTGTGCTGGTGGAACTGGGGTGGGCTGACCCCTCTGCCTGGCATCCCCTCCCACTGGGAGTGTCCTGGTCCATGTGGAGTGTGCCCCTTGTGCTCCTGTCCCAGCTGTCACTCACAGGGTCTAACCCTAATGTCCTTTATGTGTCCACCACTTCTGAAAGGGTTGGGGTCACTCCCTAGGAGCCCCAAAAGGGGGGATTATTTCTTCCTGCTGGAATCTGCCCAGAGTGTGTGGGCACAGCACTGCCTTCAGAGAAGGTTCCTTGCCTGACAAGCCTATATCCCAAGGGTCTTTCCAATACAGTAACAGCTAAAACCACTGTGGAAAGTCCCTGTCAAAGAGCCAAGACTTACTTGAGTCTAGGTCACAACGTATTGGGAGTCAGAGCTCTGCTCCTGAGTAAAAAGCTTTTGATTTGCCATGACTTCCAGTGAGGCACGGCCTTTCTGTGGCCCTTTTTTTGTTGCATTTAACCCAACTGACAATGACCATCACCTGGGGCAGAGAGGGCAAACTGCTGTGGTCACCTGTAGCCCCTCCAGCATCACTCCCATGCCAGAGTTAAGGCCACCATTGCCAAGGAAAGCAGATGAGGCCATGGAGATCTCAGAGAACTGGAGAGGTCTGGATTGAGGCTGTGAATGTCCCATGCAGGTTCCCATGGGCCGGGGCTCTGTTGGCAGAGCACAGTCCCTATGATCCCTGAAGGTTATAAACCCTGAAGGTTTTATCAGATGTGCAGGAAGGGGTAGATCTTCTAGTGGGTCTTTCAGATTATGATGGTCTTTCATACCACAGAATTGGAGAAATATTGAAGTTGGAAAAGACCCATAAGATCACTGAGTCCAACCATTCACCCAGCACTGCCAAGGCCACCACTGACCCATGTTCTCAAGTGTCACATCTACGTGGCATTCAAATCCCTCCAGAGAAGGGAATTCCACTACTGCCCTGGGCAGCCTGTGCCAGGGTCTGACAGCCCTTTCCATTAAGAAATTTTTTCCTAATATCCAATTTCCTAATACCATAGCCTTATTCTGAATAAGCCCAATAGCCTTATTCAGTGCATAAACGAAATACTGGAGAAATGGCCAGGAACTTCAATATTTCCATTATTCCTTTATTATTATCATTATTATTATTATCCTTATCATTATTACAATTGTCATTGTTGTTGTTGTTATTATTATCATTATTATGGCTCAGAGTAGGTTCCTGATTGTGGAAAATTATATGGGCTCTTCCTTCTCAGTGCTGATGTTACCCTTCTAGCTGTCAGGCAGACATTGCAATGCTGACTCATAATTCCTGGGAGTGTCTTTCCAACCTGGTGGGCACAGAGATCCTGTTTTGTAGTGGCTCCTGCTGCTGCTGCTGGTCAGCTGGTCAGAATTTGGGCCAGGCTGCTGTGGTTACCAGGACAGGAGGCACTGGGATGTTCTCACACCCCAGCTGGATTGACTAGTCAGGGGTTTGGGTTTGGGATGAGCAGGGAGGGAAGGTGGAAGGGACAAGACTGGTTTCTGGTGCAGCTCTGAAGTTTGGCAGTGTTTGGTGGCCGAGGGGACAGGGCTGGTGGCAGAGGGGAGCCTTGCAGCACTAGAGGGCACTGCGGCCTCGCTGCATCGCCCTGGAACACTGCTCTGGGCAGAGGAAATGAAGCTTTCCAAAGGCTTTTTCCAAGCAGAAACCCCACTCTGCAGTGTCTCTCACCCTCCTGTGCCAGGGCACGCTGCTCTCCATCCAGATGTGTCCACCTCGGGCTCGGAGTGCATGTCCAGCATGGGGAAACCTGCAGGTGTTTCTCTGCACCTGGGGCTGAATTTGGGTGAGCTGCATTTTGTCTCTGAGCAGAATGAGGTCAAAACCGAAGGTGTGTGTGACCCCCTCAGTTAGCAAAGCCCTGAGGGGAGCTGGTTCTTAGAGGTTAAACATGTCCCATCTCATGACTCTCTGGAAATCCCACCTTTGCCCACACAATCCTGAACTCTGTGTATCTCCCACAGGATGCTCCGGCAGGGCTCATTCTGGCACGCTGCTCCTCGCACCAGAGCAGTTCCAGATGTGCTGAGGGGTTCTCCCTTTCTCTGGAGGTGCTGCTGCCCTGTCAGGGGTGGGATGTTCTCCTGAACACCCACATTTCCACCTGTCCCTGTCCCCCACCTACCTTGTTGTACCCATCCCAAGTTAAGGACATGCTGGCCTCAGGAGAAGGGAGATGGGCACCATGGGTTGCCCTCTGCAGGACTATCTCTATTCCTTGGACCCCAGTTTGCCAGCCACTGGTTTCTACCACAAAATAAGATTAATAATGGGATATGGGCAGCTTTGCAGCTTTTCCTCAGGCTGAGATAGCAGAGGGGTGGACACAAAGAGATGTTGGGACTAGTTTGTTGTGCTTACCAATAGGAAGTGCTGAGTTTTGGGTTCATGACCAGGGACCACAAAGAAGTAGGAGTATGGGAGAGCTGTTCCTGGAAGGATGATGAAGAAAGATGCTCTGTTTTACTTTTAAGGAATCCAGAAGTTTTAGTCCTGTGAACTGCAGTTTTCTGGGGAATTAACTGGTTTCGGCAAGGGGAATTGTGCTGGGGTATAAATAACAGCTCAATAGGCATTTCAGGCTCAAAAATGTCGCCACATTATGCTCTGGCTTAAACACACCAGGGAGCTGCTTGGATTTTTCCCAGCTTTACAGCTGACTTCCCTTTCAGAAAGGTTTGCTTTTATGCAGCTATATAATATCCGAAGCAAACCTGTTTTGGTTTTTCTCAGTCATTTCTATAGACTCCAAAACACGCCCCTTAAATTGTGCCTGAATTTTAACTTCTCAATATGTTACATTTACTTCTCCCTTTTTTTTCTCAGAGGATTCATTAGAAAACTGAGAGGGTTTTTGCTGCACTCCCTTGAATTTGCTGAATATTTTCCTGCAACGTGGAAGTAATGTGGAGGAATGATTAAATTTTTAAAACATTATTAAAAGTAGCTGAGAAAAAAAAAACCTAGATTTCTAAAGATCCCAAGTAAAAACTCAATGCTGCTTTGGTCAAGCAGCTATTTCTGCTGGCTTGGCTATTTCCACATCCTAATCCCCTTCCCCGCTCTCTGTAAAAGAGATGAATTTTTAATAAAATGAAGGGAAGGAAGGAATTTTCTCTCACAAAAAAAAAAAAGTAGGCATACCAGAGGACCAGAGAAGGGAGACGTGCATACATCCCCGTTGTCAGAGGGACCTGGAGAGCCTAGAAACACCTCGCTCTCTAAAAATCCTGCTAATGGGGGATGTCCTCATCCCTGGTCCGACAAAATAGGAGTTTAATGTTTCCTGTCACATTTATAAATTTCTTCTTAACCAGAAGATGCTCCCCCACCCTTTTCTGCTGCCTTTCCTCTGATGTTGTGGGAATAGAAAGCAATACAATAAATGAGACCAGAAGTTCTTAAAATGCGAATTTCCTGCCCGGAGGCAGCAGGTAAGTCAATCCCATTCAGCTTGGAGAGATGTATATATAGCTATGGGTGTAAATATAGGTATTTAGTGGCAGGGTAAGTGTTTATTGCAATGCAGGGTGGTTTGGTCAAAGATTGTCATTTTAGTGGGAAATTTATTGCTGCACACGACGCCTGGATGTCTCTTCCACAGGGAAAATAAAGACTGTTTATAAAAGGATTAAATGGTGTCCTCGCTGTGGTAGCAGACCAAGCTCTGTAACCCAGAGGTCCTTTTAGTCCTACGTTTATATTGTCCCTCATTTTATGATTTTAAAAGTACTTTTGGTGGTTGGTTTTTTTCAAGACCATGAAATGGTTTGGGTTGGAAGGGACCTTAAAGATTGTATTGTTCCAGTTCCATGGGCAGGGAAAACATCCACTAGACCAGTTTGCTCAGAGACCCATCCAGCTTGGCCTTGGGACACTTCCAGGGATACTCCAATAACTTCCCTGCTGGCTCTGGAAATGGCTCAAATGTATACATGCTGGCATGGTCAGTGAAAGAAAACTCTGTGGCCTCCTCAAAATGCCTTTGCTGGATGGTGGACTTGATTGATTGCATTTGGGTTAAAAGAACTAGCAAGCAGAATGTGGTCTCCACACCTCTGGCCACACGACACTGCCCCTGTGTCCATGTCTCCCAGGGCTATTCCTCTTTTCCTTCTCCTGTTCCTTCTGTTTTGGAGAAACTCCTCATTGTTAGCTTGCTTTCTTTTTCATGCTTCTTTTTTTTTAATAATTCTTGTAATGTATGAGCAGAGAAACCACTGGAGAATGATAAAGCTTCATTTCTTCCTGCTTTTGTGACCCACTTCATTATTTCGTTTCTCATTGTATATTCTTCTGAGGTGCCCTGTCCAAACGGAAAGAAAATATGTGAGGTTATAGGAGCTGTTTGTTTCCTTTGGCTGGGAAAAATAAGACCCTTTGGCTGAACAAAATAAGCAGGTATCACAGAAGATACGGATTGCTTCTGCTGGATAGTTCTGGGGAAGGGACTGCTGATATTTGCTCCATCATGCATCTGTGAGCAATGACATTTCCTAAAGCTGGTGGGCTGTGTGTGTGTGCCTTCAGCTGGCCAGCCTTCCTCTTGGTGCTGTGCACAAATAAAATATAAAAATACATATTCCTTAAGTTTAGGTTGCTGCACATTTTCTAGATGAGGAAGAGAATATTTGGGGTCAGTAGTAACATGTACATGGTTTGGAGGAGCAGCAGGAGAGATGAGACACCTTGTCTTGTTGTTCCATGATTGTTCCACAACAGTAATCCAGACCAAAGACAGTTTTTAAGATTCAAGTGTGAAACACGGATTTGTCATTGTAATTCAAAGGAGAATGTGAGTTCAGGATGATCTCCTGAATCCAGTATCCAGTATCCAGCCTGATGGCACCATCCCACTGCTGCTGCTGGGCACCCTCTGGGCACACCACAGAATGACAACAGTGGCTGCTCTACTCCAGCCATTGGGCCTGTGGTTAATGAAAGTTTGGTTTCCCAAAGTTTTCTTCTTATTTGGGTTGCTCCCATCCATCTTGCCCATGGAGCTTCTTCAGCCCTGCATCCTGGATCTTACAGGTGCTTGGCAGGAGGGTGTTGCAGGGGAGTCAGTCTGTTCTCTCTCTGTAGCGAGCAACAAGACAAGAGGAAACAGCCTCAAGTTGCACCAAGGGAGGTTTAGTTGGATATTAGGGAAAAATTTCTTAATGGAAAGGGTTGTTAAACATGGAAATGGCTTGACCAGTGCAGTGGTAGAGTCCCTATCCCTGGAGGGATTTAAAAGCCATGTGGATGTGGCATTAGGGGACTTGGGTTAATGGTGGGCTGGACAGTGCTGGGGGAATGGTTGGGCTTGATGATCTTAGAGAGATCTTTTCCAACCTAAATGGTTCTATAATTGCATGAGTCTGTCTTTGGTGTAGACAGTGCTGGGAGACATCAGGGATGAAGAAGCTTCAGGATTGCCTGTGGTTGTAACAGCCAACTCAGCCTGAAGGTTATGGAGAGTGTGGGGACTAGGCAGGTGGCTGTGGATAGTGGCTGGTCTCCTAGCCAAAACCAACGTGCTAAAAGATCATCTCCTTGCATGCAGATCTTGACTGGAAGCTCGGTGGTGTGATTTGATACCTGGATTGTTGTGATAAGTTTCCAGTGGTGCTTTATTTTGCTGTCAGAGCAAAGCCAGCCCCGTGTGCCTCAATGCTTCGGGAGGCGGTGCAGTCCCTGCGCTCCCTGAGCCAGCAGTGTCCCAGCACAACAGGTCACCACCCCGATAAGCACAAAGGCACAGAGTCAGGCTCACACTGAAATGGTATTTCAGAAAGAGAAAAGGGGCTAAAGAAGTACCCTGACCATCAATATGTGAGTGGCCACTTCGTGTCGTGCCATCACAATATCGGTTTTCTGTTTTATTTTTTTTTATGGTTGGCTTAACAATTAAAAGGCTACACTGCGCTTTGGTTTTTCCAGTCTGCTGCATCGTGTGACCCCGGTGACTCCGAGCTAAGCCTCGTTATATAATAGCGGGGTGTTTTTTTGGAAAACCTCCATTTAATCCTTTCAGAGCAGAATTTGCTGTTTTTGTTTTCTTTCATATCTTCGTCTTGTTTCCCCCCTCCGCCTACCCCTTCCCTGGCGGGCGCATGCTGGAGGCGTCAGTCTGGGAGCAGGGTCCTTTCTTCCCTTTTTTCTTTCTTTTTTTTTTTTTTCAAATCTGCAGAGAAAGGAAAAAAAAAAAGGTTTATTTTCGTTTGCTTGGGTTACAGCGCCTTTCCCCACCGTCGGGGGAAGGACTACGTGATGTGCAGCAGGTATTTTGTGAATGGAGCACAACCCTGTGACTCCCCGTCGCTTGACCGAAGGGGGAGGCAGGGGAAGGAGAAAGAAAAAAAAAATAATAAAAACCACCACCCAGTGACTCCATCTGACTCGTTTTGGCTGGAAAACTTTTTCAGCGCCGTGGTTCTTAAGCCAGGAGGAAGCTTTCTTCTGGCCCAAGAACAATAAAGGGGTCAGCAGCCTGATCCTCCCTCCTACACCCTCTTCCTTCCATTGTGAGGGGTCTGTGCAAATATCCCAGGCTGTTTCTGCTGGGGCCTGAGGGACCTGAGCCACACATGTGACATTAAAGAGAGACTCCGCGAACTCAGTAATCCTGCAAAAAGGAAAAAAAAAGAAGAAAGAGAAAACAAAATGAAATCTCAGAGGAGATCTATTTCTGGTCCAGTGTTACGCCTGGAGAAGTTACCAGTGGGTGTTTCTCATGGTGGGGGGAAATCCGTCCCCTTACTCTGCCTAGGTGCTCCTTCAATGCCACTGCAGCATCTTCCCCACTTGCTCAACGTGTGGCCAAATCCACACCCAGGGAAGGTGAACCCTCATGTCCCACTAGCCCTGCACTTCCTCAATTTTTGGGCTTGTCTAAGAGGGGGAGTTTCTGCTGCTCCCAAAGTGCAGGTGCAAGGCCTGTGTGCTGCAGGTGTGCAGTCTCCAGCAAGGATGGGGTTGAAGGAGGCCCAGCTGTTTGGTATGTTATGCTTGTTCCAGGGATTCACCACCACCTGGCAGCACTCGGTTTTTCAAGCCAGCACTTATAGTGATTTACTCCTCAGATGTATATCACAAACATGAAGGTCTGACCCAGCAATCCCTAGGGTAAAAGGTGTTCAAGAGGAGCTGTGGGACCACACCAATGTGCCCACCAGTCCTGTCTGTCATGAGGGCCACCTGCATCTCTCCAGGAAGGAGGTCATACACTGGTCAGAGGGCTGCTAACGTTTCTGTGATATTTCTCATGAGTCCAGAGCAGTCACACAACTTGCTGCCCATGCTAGGTTCTGCCACCATGAACAGTGATTGTCTTTCCAGGTGGTATCTGCCAGGCTAGATGGTTTCTCCTCCCAAAGGAGAAGGTGGGACCTTCTAAGAGAAGTCAAGTTCAACGCAGGAAACCACATCATACACCGAAGACCTGATGCATTTGCCAGAGGGAGAGCATATCATGCTCATCAAGTTGTAGGAACCCACCTTTTTTTTTTTTTTTTTTTTGACACAATTAACCATCTAGCAGCATGCTTGACCTCGCCTGGCTGCGTCCCGGCTCGCTGGCCCTTGGCACCGCGCAGCCGCGTGGATGGCGGTGCCGATCTCGCCGTCAGGCAGTTCCTGCCCTTATTATCTCCTCGCCGCGTCGACAACGCTGCGCTGGCGATGGCCAGGATTTCCTCGCGCTGCAGAGCTTTCCTGAGGATCAGCTCCACGAGCGGCGGAGGAAGCAGGCGCCGCGAGATTGCTGCTGGCCGCTGAGAACGCGGTGGCCGACTTCAAACGTACGTGCGACCTGACATGATCCGAGGAGCGCCGCGACGGCTCCTCTTCCCCCTCGCCCGCCTCGGCAGGGCGGGCGGGTGGAAACTCCTCTTCTGCTAGTCCCCCAAGAGCTGAAGCCAGACCAAACACGGTTATGAAAGCCTGTCACAGGTGGGGGAGAGTTGTCCCGTGTCTTGCCTGGAGTTCTGAGGGAATAGTGAGAACACTCACGGCCAAGGTGGAATTCAGGGTCTCACCCCCACTCCTCTTGCAGTGTCAGTGTTGGACTACACATGCTACACACTTGCCTTTAGCTGAAAGGAAAACCATTTGTACTTCCATTTTTAAGTGCTTAGGCAAACAGGTTTCTTTTTTAAACTCTTTTCTTTTTTTACTAATGTTCATGTTTGAAGGAAAAAGCAAGACAGGTGCAGGTTCTTCTTTCAGCCTTTTCTCTTGGTGCTGGAGCATCTCTCTGATCTCTGCACACAGAGTCTAGCTCCAGGATTTTGGTGGTGCTTCCAAGTATAAGTGATAATTACACTGGCTTTGTTGACCTCAGTGGAGGGCAGGTGAAGTGTGACAGAATTCCAAGATACAGCTCCTTTGCTTATATTCCAGAGAACCAGTGCCCAGCTGCCCATGGCCAGCAAGGCCACCAAATTAAAGTAGCTCCAAGGGTTTTAAGTGTACCTAAGGCTGGGAACCTGCTGAATTAGAGGTGGAGCTGTGGGACTACTTGATCATCCTGACATTCCTGTCTGAGGGAGAAGAAAACTGCCTTGTTTGTCTTCTACTTGCTGCATCTTTTCCTGGCATGATTTGCATGCACGGGAGAACATGAATTTATTCTTCCAAGTCCTCAAATTCTGAGAGTTGTTGGTTCAGGAAGGGCAAGGCTGTAGTGCAGCAACTGGTGTCTGTGCTTTTCTGGGAGATCTAAGGTAATTTTCCTGAGATTCGGTTGTATTAAAAAACAAGGTGTTTGGACAGCACAGAAGTCTTTCTGCATATGAAAGTGAATGATTCAGTAGTCGCCTAGAGTGATTTACAGTTTGGATGGAAGAATCCAGGCATCTTTCACAGGCATCTTGCTTATCCAAAGGCACTTGGTTATTTGGTGCTTTTGCTACATATAGCACAGGTAAATCAGAAGTTAAAGTCCTGGTGGGAAGAACTGACTGTTCAGGAGCAGAGAATAATGCAGCAGAGCATGGTTAGAAGTGGATTATAGGGGGACAGGCAAGGGATGAGAGTGGGACGTGGTGATGGTCCCTTAGTCCACTCTCAAGTCTTGGCAGGTTGGTGCTCCTTGATGAGAGCAGTCCTGTTTCTGAAGAAATCCACAGAAAATCTCCATCTTCTCTGTCCAAGTTTCTAATCTTTTGCTTTTTTTGTTCTGTTGACGTCTGGACTGTGACAACTGTTTGGTGTGGCTACCTATTTGCCAAGAGGGCTTTCACCCTGCCAGACCTGCCTACCTACCCACAGCCACTACCTGCATGGGTAGATGCAACCAAAACAAAGTTTAAAAGCCCATGTGAAAGGGCATAGAATGTCAAACCATACCCCCATCCTGCAAAGTGACTTCCAGCCCCTCGGAAGCTATTTGGCATCTTGAAAGATTCCCCATTGGGTGCTGCAGTTTGCTGGGGTGGTTTCATGGATTTTGTGTTTCCACATCTCTCTTCTTCCCCTGTGTGGTCACCAAACAGCTTTTCAGATCTTAGCACATGCAGAAAGACACATCCAGGGGACAGGTTCAGGGAGCATCCTGCCCTGGGAGGTGAGGGCTGAGGTAGCTGGGAGTTTCTGCTGGAGCTTTGAGGAGTCTCCCTGTGCTGGGAGCTGTGTACAGTAGGAACAGTCATCAGCCTCATCTTACGTGCGCCTCGTCTCACTGGTTAGGATCGCTTCCCCCGTGGAAACCATCAAGAATTTCCGTTATTTCCTTTCCTGAGGCTTTGTTTGGGTGGGGATTTCTGGAAGGTATTTCACAGGCAGGTATAATTAAAGAAAGACATGCTTGCCTGGAGGCTTGACAAGGTTTCTTTAAAGCCAGGCCTTTAGCATAGTGGCAAAACAGAAACCGTTTGTTTCCCGGTCCAGTGGAGGGGAGGTCGAGGAAAAGGGGGAGCTAATCAGCTGGGAATCATCCCAGTTAAATGCTGCACACCAGGGTTAAGGCCCTTATCCAGCAAATCCTTGAAATATGTGCTTAATTTTAAGTCCCTCTGACTTCAATCTGTTTACTCTTGTGCTTAAGTTTAAGCATGTGCCTAAGTGCTTGGCTGGCTGCAGGCCAAGGCAAATAGTAGACTTAGGAGCAGAATCGCATAAAGTAAGTGCTTTGCTGGACTGGAGTTCCATGGGACAGCGAGTGCTGTGCAGGTCTGGAATGCTGGAGGGGGACAGCTGTATATCCCAGCTCCATCAAGTGTTGGGTACCACAGACTTGAGGCTGTGCTCACCTTGCAGGGAGCATCCAAACATTGTGGCTTATAAACAGGTACCTGAATTTCAGCATCTGTTTCTCTGGTCTGAAGGCATCAGCCTCACCTGTAGCCTTCTGTATATCAAAGGCACAGTCTTGGGAAAGTATGTAATTTATTTCCTCCCTATTGAGAGAAAGGAGCATGTTAGTGGAGGGAAATATTCTTGATTTTATCATCAAAGAAGGAAGGAGAGCAGATTCTATGACCTGACTAATAAATCTTCATAGGAATTTGTGTGGCTGCATTAACACAACAAAAAAGACTCCTGTATTAGCAGAAGCTTTTATAATGGCTTTATCTTCTTCTTTCCTGTTCCAAGCTAATTCCTGAAAGCCTTCTTCTAATCCCCCGTTTTGCTCATCCAGCCTGGACTTCTTAGAATGGCAACAGGATTTTTTTTCTTCAGTTTTAATCTACAAATGACAGCACTTAAGGCTAATAACTGTAGCTGTGGCACGCACAAAAATTAAAAACTGCCATCAAGAAAACAAGTGGTGTTTTTTGAAAACACCACTACCAGGGGTTAAGGGAAATCTGCAGCTGGAACAAATACAGCACTCATCTAACTTCCTCAATAACTCTGCCGGGGGAGCGGGCAGTTGCCAGACTGAGGAAGCATGGTTAGCCATCGAGTCTTTGAATGCAGCTCCATTTCCCCCTCAAACCCATGGAATTTATATTAACCTCCAGCTTTTCTTAGCTGGTGGGAATTTTTTTTTTAATTTGCTTGAGTAAGTGCCTCACTTCTGTTGCTTTAGTTCGCGGGAGAAGCGGGGGAGATGGTTCTGCTCCTCACACCGTGCTTTTGCTGGCGGAAGGCCAGGGATGTTAAATGAATAATTTCTGGCAGTGATAAGGGGAGAGAGGTTGAGCCTGCCAAGCACAGTCACAGATGTCTAATGACTTGGTTTTGGGAAGGGCAGGCTTGAGAGGTCCTGTCTCATTGGGTTGTCTGCAGTCCCAGCAGAGGTGCAGGCAGGAGGGAGGGCCCCATGTGCCTTTAGCATCTTGTACATGGGTAAATGAAGTGGGCAAAGAGCAGCATCACAGAATCATAGAAGTCTTGGGTTGAAAGGGACTTCAGACACCATCTCATTCCAACCCTATGCCATAGGAAAGGACACCTTCCCCAGGATGCTCCAAACCCAGTCTAACCTGACCTGGAACTTCCAGGGATGGGGCAGCCACAGCTTCTGTGGGCACCCTGAGCCAGGGCCTCACCACCCTCACAAAGAAATCCTTCCTAATATCTCACCTAAATCCACCCTTCTTTAGCTATGTGTGAATGCCAGTCAGGATGTCTAAAACTGCTTCCAGTGAGATACTTGTCTACCTAATTTAAGGTCACAGGAGATCTCCTCAGGTGAGCGTGGAATGCAGCTTGGGAGACTTCATTTTGCATCCTAGGGCTCCTCACTTTGGAGGCAGAGCATCTGTAGGATGCTTGTGGCTGATGGAGGTGGGCAGGAGTCCTGGGCAGAGAATGGAGCTGGCTGAGTGGACATGGGGGTTGTGCTGGTTCCCAAAATTACCATCTCTCTGGTGGCAGGCAGTTTGGTGTCTCCTTCCAGCTTTGTAATCACTAAGTGCATCTGCAGTTTTCCTGTCATGCCCTGTTCTGCTCACTGCCCATTCCAATCTTGGTGGCCACTATCTCAGAGACCCTTTCCAGCTTCTGGAGCTGAGCCCATCACAAGTTTGATTCTGCCTGCTACAAAGGCATCAAGGAGATTAGAAAGCAGCTGAAAAAACTGTAGTGAGAAGGGGCAACATGATCCAGGACATCCCAGTAAGCAATGTCTTTGGTATTGGTCACTTGACATATGAAAACGTATCCAGGAGTTGTGTGGTTCCTTGAATTTTGGTGCTGATTTTTATGGAATCATAGAATGGTTTACGTTGGAAAAACTTGTAAAATCATTGAGTCCAGCCATTCCCCCAGCACTACCAAGGCCACCACTGACCTATGTCCCTCAGTGCCACATCCATGCAGCTTTTAAACCCCTCCAAGGATGAGGGATCCACCACTGCCCTGGGCAACCCTCTTCCATGTTTGACAACCCTTTCCATGCAGAAATTTTCCCTAATATCCAACCTCAATCTAATGTTTTTTGTTCCCACTTGGATCCTGAAGGTGTGTCCTTGTGACCGGTGTGAAATTAATTGAAGAGGCTTCACCCTGCAGCTGGTACTCATCACAAAAGTAGCTGAAAGTTATGCTTTCTCTGGCAGGAGAGCTGATGTATGATGCACAGTCGTTGGAGGTGTTGTGTTTGAGATTTGGACTTTGCAAGACTCAGGAGAACCAATATGGCCATCCTGCTACTTGTCCTCAGTTTTGGACAGAAAACAATTTTTGAGGATTCTTTTCTTGGTGGAGATGCAGATCTGTTTCCAGTGTCATATTTGGACACTGATGTCAAGGAGATACAAACATGCCTTTCTCACTTATCTCTGTTTTACTGTTCAAAGTAGGCTGCGTCTCACAGAGATCTGCAGAAGGTCAGTGAAAACCACCAGTGTAGTTGATAGGTGATATTATTGATAGTTGATATTGTTGATACTCTGTGGCAAGTGCATAACATTTTCTGAGCTTTTCCCTGCATTAAAGCTCATTACAGCAGGAAGAATCCTAGATCCTCAGAGCATGACCAGAAAATCCTGGGAGGGATCAGATGGACGCTCAAGGAGCAGTTTCTTCTCCCCAAGTACAAAGTGCCCATAAACTGGCAAGGAGCCAAGTTTTCCTTTCCCAAGACCCTTGTGTTGCACATCCCACACTCCCATGAAGGACTGGGACTTTTCAAAGGAAAGAGTAGGGCTTTTATAGGATTAAATTGGCATGTGCACATTGGGATATTTCTCAAGCAAGGGTGACAGAGATGTGGGATCTTCATGTGATCTATCTGGGCTGAATTAGGCTAAGCAGCAACTTCAAAGATAAGAAAAGACATCTCTTGGTGGCATAGTCCTGAGGAAAGTACATTGGTCTGTCTTCAGCCAGCTGCATCAGGAGTATCTGTTGTGTGAGAATGTTTCCAGCACAACACAAGGAACTTGGCAAAGGAAAGGAAAGGACCATGCTTTAGCCATGAAGGTCTGTGAGACATGTCCACTGGTGGGCCAAGAGAGGCTGACACTACCATGACCATATTCAAATTGATGCCAAAATTCCCTTTTGCTTTGATAGTGCAGCATGTGGATTATAGGAATATGGATCATGTTTAAAAAAAAAAAAAAGCTTGTTGAATTATAAATTATTACTTGTAGTCTGAGGGTGTTGAAAAACTCCATGCACTTGGAAGGTGTCCAGTGAGAAGTGCCAGGGACTGAGCACTGAGAAAGTTCTCCTGTTGCCTCTGGATCTACCCATGGTGAAAGAAAAAAGAAGCCACCTGTTGTGTGTAGGGCTGTGATGTTGTCACTTTATAAATAAGGTGTTTCATAACTGTTGTACTGTCCCAAATCCCAGGAGCTTGCAGGATCTTGAAGCTCCTTCAGGCTGAAGCCCTGTCTGTCCAAAAGAAGATGAGCAGAGGCCTGGTTCCTGGTTCTGGGGGATTGCACAGATGGGCATGGAAAACACACCTTTTTTTAATAGTAATGAAAATATTCTTGGATGTGGCCCATATCACCTGGGAGCAAAACTGAGGTTCAAGCATACCTGGCCAGAGGAGGCTGTACCAACACTGGGCATAGCACAGAAAGTTTTGATCTTAGGGGTTCCTAAACTCCCTGAGGCCCTATCAGGTGTGTTTATGGGTCACCTTAAGAATTTATCCCAGTTCTGCCTGTGCGTCTCCTCCTTGTGAGGATGGAACACTGGGGAGGTGTTGAGGGACCTCCTGCCATCCCACCTCACTGTGGAACATGACAGATATAAAGGAAATGGATATTTTAAAGAAAAGTGAGGTCCCAGAAATAGCTGAAACAGCTCAAATTATAAATATGCCAATAGCAAAGCCATTCCTCCCTCACCCCCAAGCTGGTGCAAGCCAAGGAAAATGTAAGAAAAGCTTTTCAGAGTAGTGCAACCCTTTCTCAGGATGAGCTTGGGCTACCTGGACAGACTACAAACCAAACAGCATGTGTGGTGCCCCCTGGTTGCAAGTGATGTGGGCAGTATTTATTCCCAATATTAGCTGAAAAAGACTCCTTTTTCCAGGGAAAAGCAAACCCAGGCCATCAGTGTGATTTATTTTAGTGATTCTTTAAATAATCTGCATTTAAGGACTCCAAGCAATGGTGTGGTTATAACTATACTTACTGGATAAATGTATTTATTTATGGATGGGATGCTTTACTGCTGACAGTACAGTTTGTTTTTAAGCCTGACCAGGGTAGAGGAAATACATACAAATAAACAATAAACCTAAACAACACTAAAATAACATCAGTTAAAACAATTAGAGTTACTTCCACTCGCAAAGTATTGTTCCCATTTTGCTACAACATGGGAAAAAGCTCCATTTCCTAAGTCAGCTTGTAACTGATTTGGGATTTGCGGATTCTGGTAACAAAAGGGGATTTCTTTTGTCTGTTATTTATACTCTTCCTATGGCACCGTGTGTCCGTGTCGGCGTGTCTGGAGCACCCTGTCTCAGTGCAGCAGTGTCTCCAGCCTGTCCCCATCTCCCTGCCTCAGCTGGGCCTGCTTGGGCTTCTCCTCCTGGGGTGAACTTGTGTGTTTGCAGAGGCAGTTCCTCCTAGGAGACTTTGTCCTGGTTTTTAAAGTTTTATTATCTCTGAATTATGTATAATTCAGGAGCTCAGGGGCCAAGAGTTATAAATAGACCCCGGAAAACGCGCTGTCAGTAATCAGCAGAAGGCGTCAAGGAAGGTTCAGGCCATGCTTTAATTGGGATGCTTTGCCTAATTATTCTAATGCTTTAATTGCATTTGCATCCTTCACCCCACACAGGGAGTTTCATGCTGGGTTGTTCTGCTTTTCTCTGTGTGTTTTGTGCCATCCCAGAGCTGGCTGCAGAGGGATGAGGTGGGACAGCTTAGCTGCCACCAAGTATTTTGTGTCACCAAGTCTTTTGTGTCACCAAATATTTTCAATGCTTTCTTGCCTCTGGCTGTGTGTCTGCTCTCTGTCAGGAACACCAAGGAGAGGTGATGGGAAAAGAAGTGTCTGAATGATACCTCTTTGGGTCTGGGACTGCATGTGTAGTAGTCTGTGGTTCATGAGAACATCCATTATTCTGTGGGAAGTGCACTCCAGAGCATTGACACTCAGCAAATGGAAATCCAGGAGTTTGTGTCCTTGGGCCAGCAGGGAAGGGCAGAGCTCTACAGGGAGTACTGCAGGTGGTTTTAGTGATAACTGAGGAGTGATGTTTAGCTGTGACAGTCCTGATCACATAACAGCCATCCCACCCTTTCATTTTTGGTTTTTTTTTTAAAGTCTCCTCCACTGTGCTCATCACTGAGGCATGTGTACTGCAGCTACACATTCAGCCTCTGCTGGCAATCTGTGGTTTGTGATGTAGACCCCAAAGATGCGGTTATCGAATAAATCCTCCAAACTGGGACATCTCTCATGGAATTACTTAGAATCACAGAACTGCAGAATGACCTGAGCTGGAGGGGACCCACGAGGATCATTGCAGTCCAACTCCTTGTCCCGCACTGGATAGGTCTAAGAATCTCACCCTGTGCCTGACAACATTATCCAAATGTTCCTGGAGCCTCTCTGGGGCTTGTTGCATTATGCCATGATTCATCAGGCCAGCACATCCTGGTCCCACAGAGTGTCTCTTCTCCATGACAGGGCTTTGTAGATCAGTGGTAGCAAAACTCAGAGAGTTTTGCTCCTTTTCTGGCTCCTGGATGGCTGGAAATTAATTTCTTTGTCAGTCCTGTAGTTTAATTTAGCCCTGGCTCCAATCATTGAGGTTGAAGAAAGTGTCCTTGGAGGTTGCCAAGACTCACATGTTGTGGGTGAGGAAGGGCAGTGGAGCCATAACCATCAAACACTGCAAGAGTTTACCTGCCTTTTATCTTGTGTAGGGAGTATTTTGCAAAATTGCTGTACTTTCTGTTCCTTAGATGTTGAACATCAACTGCTTGCTTATTCAGAAGCAACTCTTATTGTAAGCACCTTACAGGAAAATATGAATAGCTTGCAATTTAAAGGAACAGATTTATCACTTGCATTTTAACAGAGAGGAAATAATTTCTGTGTGGCTTCCTGGCAGTGTTTGGTGTCCTTCCATGGCCTCCAGTCCAGGTCAAGGCTTTGGTTTGTGCCTCAGCTCTCTCCTTCTAAGATGTAAAAAAATCCTCTTGTGGGTGACAGACCAGAGCCATGGGAATTCCTGGAAGAGGAATAGGAAGAGGAAAGTGGCCTCTGAGGAGAGAGCTTTGCTGGAAATACACACAGGACTTACAGATACTCATGTATCACTGAATCATGGAATCACAGAAGGATTTGGATTGGAAGGCACCATAAAGCTCATCTCGTTCCAACCCCTGCCATGGGCTGGGACACTTTCCATGGGAATCACCTCCAGCAGAAATGCCAGCCTTGGGTGGACAGAGGTGATGGGGATGCTGCCAGTGGCACTTTTGCCATGTTTTTCACGTGCAAGGGGCTGGCTGGGATGGTTGTACTGAATATATTGGCACATTCAACCCCATAGGCACCATGATTGTGGGACTGGCACAATAAAAGTTAAAGGTATCTGCAGATCTGTGCTGTCCTGGAGTTCCCTGCCGTGGACACTCCATCCTGTAGGCAGATGAAAGCCTTGTTGCAGGATGTTGCAATTCACTGGGTGGGTTTCTGCTGATCATTTCTGGAACCACAACCACTGTATTTATCTTTTTATGCTCCCTCCAGCCTCGGAATTTCTGTTGTTCCCTTTGCATGGACAGATGGGGTGTTCTCAGTGATTCCAGCCCCACCTCACCCTTCCCACTCCCCCAGAAAATAAATCCCACCCTGAACTTTGTGTGCAATAAAACTGAGTGAAACTCCCAGCTCCTACCTCAGGCCTAATAACCTGTTTGTTCAGTTCAGGCCTTCTGCAACCATTTGTTTAAGATAAGCAAGGGCGGATGTTTCTTGAGGGCACAAAAGGCTCTTGAGATAAAGCTCCAGTGGGACTGATCCTGCACTGTGGCTAGATCATTTCCTTCTCTCATCACCTGAGTGCTGTTTTTTTCCATCAGTCTAGTGCTTTTCTCAGCCTTCTGTTCACTCTCAGGGTTTCAGTGTTGCTGTTTCCCATTCAGGTGTCTTCACCTGCTTGGCAGTCACAGGCTGGGGTTGTTCCTGCTGCATGGGGAACGTCTGTGAAAGAGGTGGAATAAGTTGTTATGAGTGAAAGCAGTTGCTTTGTGGTTGAGGTTTTGCATGTGAAAGTCAGGGTATAAAACCACACGGATTAAGCAATGAACCCAAACCCCTAGAAGCCCCTCGAGTCTTTGTGAAACACCCACGAGTTCAGCCACCTCAGGCAACAAACAGCTGCACTTGGGAATGCAGCAGTGGGGGAGAAGAGGAGGAGGGAGGGTGCAGGTTGGTCCCAGACAGGGCTATCTGCTCTGTGAGGCTTTTGATTTCAGATGCCAGAGGAGTTGCTGTGATTTGCTGCCTCAGGGTGGTCACAGAAGAATCAGTGGCAGAAAAAGCTCGGCCTCATTCCTGCAATCAAATTGTGACTTGGGAGCACTTGTGGGAGGGAGGCTGGAGCTGCCCCAGCCTGAGCCCCCTGCCCTGGGCTGATCCCAGCGTGGGCAGCAGGGCAGGGGGATCCTGCCCCTGTGCCCTGGGCTCAGGTGAGACCCCACCTGCAGAGCTGCCCCAGCCCTGGCTCCAGCAGCACAAGGACGTGGAGCTGCTGCAGCCAGTGCAGAGCAGGCACGGAGATGCTGCCAGGGCTGGAGCCCCTCTGCTCTGGAGCCAGCCTGGCAGAGCTGGGGCTGCTCCCCTGCACAAGAGAAGGCTGCAGGGACACCTGAGAGCCCCTGCCAGGGCCTGCAGGGGCTCCAGGAGAGCTGCCCAGGCACTGGGGACAAGGCCTGCAGGGACAGCACACAGGCCATGGCTGCACTGCCACAGGGCAGGCACACATTTTGGGATGTTGGGCAGGGATTGGTGGCTGGGAGGGTGGGCAGGCCCTGGCCCAGGGTGCCCAGAGCAGCTGTGGCTGCTGATTTCAGAACCAGCAGCACTGAAATACTGGTTTGTTACCTTCTCCAGCCACCTGTGAATAAATATCAAGATAAAACCCATGCGGAAAAGAGACCAAATGTGACTTTGCTGCCCACTGAGAAGTTGAAAACCTGCCTATGAAAACCATGGGTATCTGAGTGTGATAGTGTTTCTGGCCAAAGCAGGAGAAAAACCCATCCCTCTTGCAGACCCACTGCAGAGCAGAGGGTGGTCTTCTGTCTTGAGAAACATTTTCCTTTGGCTCTGCTCAGGGATTTTGACTTCAGAAGGAGTGTGTCTGCTGAAAGATGGAAGAGCTGCATTTCAGATTCACGTTGTCCTCAGTGAGCTGGCTCTGCTGAAGGTACTTCCACACCTGTCCTGCATAACCCATGGTGGGCAGCAGCCTGGAGACAAGAGCTGTGCTATCAAAACTCTCACCATGCCCTTGGGATTCTGTCCCCACCCACCCATCACCTTTGGTCTTCTCCAGCCACTCCGCCCTACTTGCAGTTTGCTGATATTTCCTTTTGCATCAGCTCGCTTAAAAAAAAAAAAAAAAAAAAAAGTCAACTTTTCTCCCTTCCAAATTTAGCTTTGTTTAGGCTCCAAAATAGACAAGAGTAGGGATCGGTGACTGTTTTTTTCCAAAACATTGTCTCACGACGAGGACTGAGGAAGGGAATTGCTCAGCTGGAGAAAGGAGATGTTTGATTTTCGTAAATGGGGACACGAAGTTCTCCTCTGTTCAAGCACAGGCAGTGTCCAGGAGTGCTCCTTGGATTAGGAACTTATTCCCATGTCATTAATTCATCTCTTATCCCGTTGATGTCAGCTGCTGGTGAGCAGAGGTCTGTGGAAGCACAGGGTTTCTCTGCAAGGAGGACATGCAGGAATGCACCACTGTATGTATGGTTTCTAGCAGGAATGAGCAGAAAGGCAGCTCCTGAGGCTTTAATGAGGTCTTCACTAGAGGAAATTGGTCCTTGTGTGGAGAGGAGATAGTTTCATTTTTCTAAGGTAATTGTATTTGCACATGTGTCTGCAATGCAGCTTAAATTCTTGAAAACACCCCAAGCATTAGCCTGCTGTGCTAGTACAACATTTAGAAACAGCCTTGCTAATTATTGTACTATTTTTAGCCTCATTTCCTAAACTAGCTGTACTGTTGGGGTTGGACTGTGTGTGTCTCCTCCTTCCCCTCCTTTCCTCATTCAGTTTGGTATCTGTTGGCCAATTTCAAGTCATTTTTTCAAAGGAACAGAGATCTCAGAGATAGCAAGCTCCTCCTATGCCTTCAGTGAAAAATAAATGATTGGGAAAGTGAGTGATGAGGAGCACTCAAACCACAGCCCTCAGCAGTGAAGCAGTTTCAGTATGAACACCCTGGTCTGGTGGAAGGTCCCTGCCAGTGGCAGGTGGGTTGGAACTGGATGATCTTTAAGGTTCTTTCCAACCTGAACTGTTCTGGGATTCGGTGATTCTAAGCTATTACAGAATCATGGAATTCTAGGAAGTTGGAAACCACCCACCAGGATCACCCAGCCCAGCTCCTGCCCTGCACAGCCCCCCAGCAATCCCACCCTGGGCATCCCTGGCAGGGTGTCCAGAGGCTCCTGGAGCTCTGGCAGCCTCGGGGCTGTGCCCATTCCCTGGGGAGCCTGGGCAGTGCCAGCACCCTCTGGGGAAGAGCCTTTCCCTGGTATCCAACCTAACCCTCCCTGGCACAGCTCCAGCCGTGCCCTGGGTCCTGTCTCTGTCACAGAGAGCAAAGATCAGAGCTGTCCCTCGGGAGGAGCTGCAGACCCCAGTGGGGTCTGGCCTCAGTCTCTTCTTCTTGAGGCTGAACAAGCACAGTGCCCTCAAACACTTTGTCATGTGGCCCTTCCAGACCCCTCACCATCATTGTAACTCTCCTTTGGACCTTTTCTAATAGCTTTATGCTTTGGCTTGGTGAGTTCCTTATGGCTTGAAGTCTGGAGGAGGGAAGCTCTCTGAAGGGAAGGCTCCAGCTGCTGTGGGAGCTGCAGGGTTGCTGCAGCAGCAGTTCCTCCAGGCTTTTTGCAGGGCTCAGGATGGATGGTCACAATAAATCCTGTCTCTCTTCAACTTGGTGGTGCCTTCTCTGGCCTAAATTCATCATCCCCAGGAATCTTTCTCCTCCATTACATCTTCCCCTGGAGAAACTCTAAATACTATTATCTCAGTAACTGCTGCTGAAATCAACTGCCATTTCCAAAGGCTCTTCACACGAAGAGAGAGGGACTTTTTTCTGAAGTCGGTGTGTTATGTTGTCATGCCAATGTCACAAAGCTGCTGCTAGATGAAGCACATCCCCACCCAGCCCTTGCCCATGCCCAGGCTGCTCCCTCATGGCCCACGTGGTGATTCCCAGCAGTGGCTGGAGTTCCAGGCTGAGATAGATGGTGATGGAAATAAAAGAGCAACTTTTACAGGGCTTTTATTGCCAGCTAGGGAAGGACAATACTGCATAAATAAAATTCATTATAGTTATGACAGCTCTGTGGTCCCTGGAAAATAAATAATACTTTGCACTTACGTAGGGCCTTTCATCCAGGAACCTCAGAGCTCTGTGTGAGCATTAACAAAGCCTCATCATGCCCATAGTAGGATAGTAAATACAGCAGCCCCTTTATCAGATGAACAGACCACGTCAGAGTCGGCACCTTCAGTGGAAAGAGGGCACTGGAAAGGCAGCAGCTGGAGTAACACACAGCTCTGCCACTGCCTTGTCTTGGAATCATAGAATCCTAGATTGGTTTGAGTTGGAAGGGACTTTAAGGTCATTTCATTCCAACCCCCCTGCCATGGGCAGGGACACCTTCCACTGTCCCAGGCTGCTCCAAGCCCCGTCCAGCCTGGCCTTGGGCACTGCCAGGGATCCAGGGGCAGCCACAGCTGCTCTGGGCACCCTATGCCAGAGCCTCAGCACCCTCACATTACAGACTTTCTTTCTAATTACTAGTAAAACATTTCTGCCTAGTATGTCATCTAAATCTGCCCTCCTTCATCCTGGGCATGGGCAAGTCCTTGTCTCCTCAGTTTTTTGCTGTAACGTGGGTCCCACCTGTTCTTGCTGCAGGGGTGGCATAGGCTGACTCATTCATGGTGGGCTGGCTCAGTGAGGTGCTTCTGATGTGGTTGTTCCCTTCCTGCTGGGGTGAGGGCACAGCCCAGCAGACCCACCAGCTGTGGCTCCTACTGTTTTCCCCTGGTATCCTCAAAATTATGCTGAGCATCTTCCTTTACAGGCATTTTTTCAGCTGGCATTTGGATAAATACACAAAGGAAGCAGTTCAGGGAAATTGGATGGCTTAGTGTGCCACGTGTGAAGTGGATGAATTCCTTGTCCATCATGTGTATGGGATTCATACATATGTGATCCAGTCATTTGCCCAGTGTGGTTTCTTCTGTTCAGAAACTGCAGATAACTTCATTCCCTGCTCCTTGCAATGATCCTGAGAAGTACAACACATCTGTGGATTTTCAGACCTGCTTTTGTGGGGTCTGGGATGTTGTAGGGATGTTTGGGAAGCTGTTTCTTTCACCATGCTCACGTGCTGGGTATCCAGCTCTGTCTCACTCTCACCCCTTCCATGCTGATGCCTCCTGGAGCTGATGGCTGTTTTTCCCTCTGTTTTACAGGGTTACCATCCATTGCCTCATGAAGCTGAAATCGCACACACCAAAAAACTGTTCAGAAGGAGGAGAAACGACCGGAGGTAGGTGAAACCTCTTCAGTGCTTGGGGCTTTTTTTAATCTTTTCTTCGTTACAAAACTTCCTCAACCACCTCCTGGTGAGTCTTTGGACAGTGCTGCTGTTCAGCAGTGTTAATGCATAAACTCTTATGTCAGCAGTAGCATCCTGAAGATATTTTGGTATGCGTTCTGCATTGATCCAGGGTGCCTTAAGGACCTCTCTTCCCCTTGAGTTTATTCCTGCATAGCCAGATCCCCTTACTTGCACTCAAAGATACAGCTGGCAATGTATTGCCTGTAAAAGCTCGAGTCCTTGGGATTTGCTTCCTCTTTTTCTACTAAAAATCAAAATTTTCTGAGTTTCAGGGCTGCCTGGAAAGTGGGTATGGTTTGGTTCAGAGGGTGTCACAGCCAGCCTCGGGTGTCTGTGGGAAGGAGGGGATGTGCTGTGCAGGCAGCCAAATTCCTGTGGCATTGGTGATTTCAATCCATTGGGTTAATTTAATTGAGTCTATTGGATATTTAATTGTGTAAAATGCATATTAAATTATATGAGGGCACCTAAAGCCCTTGATGGGAATCATGACTGTGGTTAAATGTGAAAAGAAGTTAGGAATAAGGGAATTAGTTGTACATGCAGCTTTATTTCTGCTGACACATTCTGGTGCGGCTGAGACAACACACCCAGGGCAATAAAGCAGTTCTAAAACCACGACTTTGAAAGGTGATTGAACATGAAAAAAAGTGTCCAGTGCTTTCTCCTGGAATAAACTGTAGTCTGTGCCTGAGCTGTCACAGAGGGTGACATTTTTGGTGAAGTCCTGCAGACACCTTGGACTGTGTTCTCAAATCTCGCCATCACTTCTTGTCTTATGAAAAGCCAGGATGTAGTTAATTCTGCACGGTTTGATTTTCCTAAACTTCACTGAGAGACCAGAAAAAGAGCTAAAAAGAGTCTTCTCAGGCAGCCTAGAAACATTCTTCTGTGGGCAAGGTGGTTTGTCAGCAGAAAACTCTGTTTCCTCTCCTCTTGGGGACTCCCCTTTTTTAGCTGTACACAATTCAAAAAGCCAGTCTGGTCTTGTTATTTGGGGTGGGTGGGAAAAGATCTTCTTTCAGCTGGGTTGCAGCCCTGTCATCTCCAAAACATGGTTATAACCAAGTCTGCTGTGTTGCGAGACTGAGCTAGGTGGGCTTAACTGGAGCACTGTGCTGGGCTCCTCTGAGGAACCGCAGAGGAGTTTAGGGAGTTCTGTTCCCCTCTCTGGCCTTCTTCTGCCATACAAAGAGTGCTTGATGCTTTGGGAGAGGAGACCCTCAGGGCCAAGAGGTCTTCTGCCTGGAGCCCCATGCCCAAGGCTGTGCTGAACCATGGAGCTGAGTGTTGGTTCTTCTCTCTCATCCAAAAATCTTGCCAGTTGGAAGGATGGAGGGAACACCACAGATATGCATGTCTGTTACTTTTTTCTTTCTGGTCCCTTCAGATAAGCCATCAGCAGACAGAAGCATTCAGTCCTGCAGGGCATCTCTGCCTCCTGCACAGATGGCAAGGAGAGACAGCAAAAGAAACTGCCTTGGGCTGGGGTTGGAAGATCACAGGGTGAGATACAGCCCTGGTCAATAGCACTGGGATAATGTCCTAGGGGAAGAGAAAAAAGCCTTAAAATCCAATTGATCTGGCATTATTCTGGAGGAGTTGTGGGGTCATTTCAGCCCTAAGCAGCCACAAATGAAATAAAATGGAAAGAGCAGAGGGTATGCACTTTTGCCCAAGTCCTCCACAGTGCTATCAAATCTTAGCCAGAAAACCACATTTATTTCAATTTCAAAAAGCTGGGAGGCCTGAGTACAGGGAGCTGGATTGAAAAAGCTGGTTTTTAAGTAATTATTTAAAAGGAAAAGCCATGGTTCCTATCCCCTTCCTTCACCTCTCCCTCCCCATGCCACTTGTTTTGCTGCTGGAGGTTTTCAGGGTCCCCTTGTCTCTGTGGTGCATTTGGGACTAGGAGGGGAGGTTTAGTCCTTTTAGTGTCACTTGAGTTGCTCCAAGAGAGCACTTTCTCCTTAAAATTAATTTCTAGTAGTGAGTTAGCTCTCAGAATCTTTATTTTATGTGGAAAGCATGACAGAAGTAGGGGAAGAAAAGGGCGGGAATGGTGGGGGGGAAAGGGAATAGGAAAAAACCCAGATTGTATCAGAACACAGACCACAAAGCTGTTTACATTTTATTGCAGTGCTATTATCTTAATGTCCCAGGCATCAGTCTGGGGCAGAAAAGCTCCATTCCAGAGCTGGTGGAGCCACACAGGTGATATAAAAATTCCTCAGGGTGAGGTTTTATGTTAGGCAAAACAGTCGAGGTAATGGGATTTTTGTTTAAAACCTCGTCTGGATATGGAGGGAGTCGAAACTGCAAGAGTGTGGATGGGAAGAAGCCTAGCAGGGCCATTTGGTGGTGCATGGGTTGGGAAGGGGCTGGGAAGCAGCTCTGGATGCCTGGACCCAAGGGAAGAAGGTCTGATTTCCTAGAAAGGAATTGGTAACAGCCAAAGATGGAAGTAGGGCTGGCGTGCAGTGGATTTGCAAGAAGAGAAGAGGTTGTCCCACTAAATTGGTTAGAAGCAGGTGTGGCCCCAAAGTCCTGGGCACACCTGGGACTGGTTTTCATGGGGCAGCTTTTCCTCTTCTCCTGAAGCTGGTGGGTCCTGGAGCAGCACCCTGGGCCCCACAGGTGATGCCTGTATGGGGTGTATGGGTTCTCCCTGCCCAGGACTTGCCTCATCCAGGGCTGACAAATCCTGGTGACCATGCTGGGCATCCTCCTGCCAGGGGCAGGAGTCACCCTCACAAGTGGCCAAAGTGTCAACCCCCAGTCTGACCTCTGCTCAATGCACAGGTTCAGCTGGCCTTGCCTGGTTGTAGGTGGCCTTTGGGTTGGTTGGAGCTTTCTATAACACAGCTATTACAAAAAAAAAGCTGGTAAAGAAGATTAGTACATAGAAATCTGCCTCATTTTTTTTTTCCTAGATAGTCTTATAAATGGCACTGCTTCCCTCCCAGAGCATGTGTGGGCTTCTCTGGCCTCCCTGACAGTGACATTCAGATGGGGACAGTGTTGGGCTAGTGAAGCACCTTTTGTTTCACATGCAGAACAACGCTGGTGTCCAGCCCTGCTATAAATAGTGCCTGTCCCTGCTTCCTTCCCGTCACCTTTCCTCGGGAAATGCTGTCCCTGTGCTGTGGAGGAGCACAGCTCACCTACCCTGAAGTCTCTGCCACACACCTTTCTCTCCCTTCAGGAGAAGCTACCCCAAGGGAGTGATCCACAGTTCTCTCCTTGCATATGTGCTGTTTTTGTGTTCCCCAATAATTTTCTTCCATTTTTGTGAGTTCCTTATCCTTCAGAGTCTTCAAGGCCAGGTTGGATGAGGCTCTGAGTAACCTGGCCTAGTGGAAGATGTCCCCGTTTCTGGAGCTGAATGGTCTTCAAGGTTTCTTTGAAGCCAAATCATTCTGGGATCCTATGATTTTCCATGGTTGCATGCTTCATTTGTTGCATAAGATAGGCATGAAGAGTGAATTAGATGTCATTAAAAAAAACTGGGCACATTTTCCATCACAGCAGCCAACATCAGAGCCACATCTGCTGGAGGGTTTGGTTGCACATGGTGCTGTAAAAGCCTACAGGAGGTGGTGGGGTCCTTGCTGCAAAGAGCTTATGATCAGAGCTGTAGAGGTATCACTCCCCGCCTCTCCTGGCAGAAATCCTGCAGCCAGTGACCTCTTGTTGGCTTAGAGTCAGGAGGTGTGACTGCCACCTCCTGATGAGGGTGGTGGAGGGCATCACTGCTTGCTGGGATCATGGAAGGAGAGCAGCACAGGCAGGTGTTTTCATGCCAAGTCCAAAGTTTGCTTAGTTTGACTTTCCACGGGCAACCACTTCTAGGCAAGGATGGAGTTTTGCATGGTGGCACAACCTCCCCTGCAAGAAGATACTGTGGAATGTGGGGCACAGCAGACCCATTTCTCAAGTCCCCTCTTCAAACCTTTCCCACCCAGTGCCTCTCTGCTAACACAGCACAAGCTGTGTGGGATGTGATCTCCTTGGACAGGTGAGCTCTGAGTTTAGCCCCTTGTTCTTCAAAAAGTTCCCAAACCCCCTGTTTTTTGAGCATTACAAGCTGACTTTGTGTTGCCCAAGGTTCCTCCTATTCCCATGGCCTCCTGGTGTGATGTGTTTGGGATGGAGAATCCAGCTGGCTAAATTCTTTGGCCTGGAAATGCATGGAAATACACAGAAAGTGGCTTGCCCCAGTCTTGTAGGAATGATAAAATAACATTGCACATTCTCATAGGCTTTACAAGGAATATATGGAGTTGAAATATATGGAATTGCAAGAGGACAGGTGGTGTTGTGGACAGTGGCTTGCCCCAGCCTTGTAGGAACGATAAAAAACATTGCACATTCACATAGGCTTTACAGGGAATATATGGAGTTGAAATATATGGAATTGCAAGAGGACAGGTGGTGTTGTACCTACTTCTTGGTCTTCTGGTTAACAGTACTGAAATAGTTCTGTGCCACTTGAGGAAGGGGGCAGTCTTTCTGATGACCAGGAAAGAGTTTTTGGGGAAGTCTTAAAAAGTGTGCACCACTGAAATAAAATTGATCCAAAATCTTACTGGATTCAAAAGAAAGATCAGGCTGAGTAGCTTATCAAAAAGCAAATCCTTGGGTGTGCACAGATGCTGGCTGGCACCTCCTGGCTCTTTTGGTTGTCCTTGTCTGGAGGCAAGAACAGGAAAGGATGGCAGAGAAAACAACCCCATGTCCTGGAGAGGATGGAGTAAAAGCCCAAGAGTTAATCAATACCCTCTTTGCAAAAGGCCCCTGAATTGCTTTTTTCTGCACGAAAAGTGGGAGTCTCTTGTGTTTCTTCTGTGCAGCTGGTGTGTCTTTAGGCTTTGAGGTGACCAAAGCCATGAGGGGCTGCCTGGCCTCTCCCAGCCAGGATTGCTGGGGATCACAGCCAGTCTCAGGTGAAGGACCATCACCTTTAACTGTGACTGAGCTTTGTGTCATCTCCTCCTTCTCCTGTTGGATGAGGTTTTAAGAGGGGTGTTTCTGCACCTGGGAAGTCCATCCTACGTAAAGCCCCTCTGTTGGGAGCTGCAGCAGAAGGCTGCACAAGTCCTCCTGGTTCATACGTGGAGGGAAAGGTTGTGAGCAAAAAGGCTCAGGAGCTCTCTCCATGTCCTTTTAGCATGCCCCAAATACTTAAAGATTTCAAGAACAGGATTACAGAAATGTCCCCAGGTTTTCTCTAGCATGGTCTGACTTTATTTACTTCCTTGCATTAACTTGGCTTTGCACTTAAATCATCAGGAAAAAACAGTCTGGATTATTTTTTTCTGTGTGTATGTGTTTTCTGGACTTAATTAGATTCAGAGCTGAGGGAGGCAGAAATATCCTCCTTCCCTGGAGAGCCCTGGGTGGCTGTCAGGGACGGTTTCCTCTTCCTGAAGCAGGAGGGTTGTGTAAGCACCATGACCCTCCTGCTGACGCCCACGCCGCGCACTGGGTTATCTGGGGTGAGCTCACTGAGTGGGCATCCCTGTCCCAACTCCCCAGCCAGGGCCTACACTGCTGAGAAACCTCCTGGGGCTCATCCCAGCCCAGCCATGTGGGTCTTCAAGGAGGTGGTTCTGCCTAGGGACAGCCCAAAGGATGGTCATGGTGGGCTCAGGGCCAGGCAGGGAAGGTCCCATATCCGCTGGCGGCTCCACTGAGGAGCGTAGGCAAGCTGTGATATATTTCTTTTCCCATTATATTTAATTTTACAGATCCTCGGGGACACTCAACCACCTACAGTGATTAGTTCGACTGATTAAGCTGCTTTTCCTCTTGTGACAAACTCCTTTTGTGAAGGGTTTTCAATAGCCACACTGCTCGGGACATTGTTCCTGTACAATTTCCTTTCAAAACACCATAAAGGCACTCTGCCGCTTCACCCTGTCGTAAAACACCACAGGAATCAGCTTGGCCCAGCTTGCTCCTTCAAGGGCAAGGTCTCCTCATTCAGGGGCAAGATACAGGCTCGGGTGGGAATCACAGGACCACGTGGTGCTGGTGTGAGATGGAGCCATGAGCAAGGGGGATTTAAGATGAGATAAGATGGAAAGCAAAAGTTTTCTGCCTTTTTTTTTTCCTTCTGTTTGTTAATGAGAGGACCCAGAGTCACCCAGGGAAGTGAAGGATAAATAAACTTGAGAGCACAGAGAAGGAAATGCTGCTTTGCACGTGTCAGCTGATTCAGCCTTGCCTGGCAGAGGCTGGGGGTGGTGCAGATGCTGTCAAGGTACCCAGGGGTAAAAGGTGCGCAGGCAGAAGGGCAGTTTCTGCTGAAGAAACATGCTGCTGTGAACAGCAAGTGGATAAAACTGGTCATTTGATTAAGCCTGGGAGACAGAGGAAGGTCTGATTTGACGCCAAGGGAGTAACAGATGAAGGGAACTGTGGGCACTTGCAGCAGCACAGTCATTCCTCCCTGTGTTTGTAGTTACTCTCTTGCCCTCTCATGAGGTTTTTGGGTAAGACCTGTTCCATTTGGATCTGGTTGGTCCAGCAGCTGCCCTCTAGGTAAGGTGATGGAGCAGGGCAGAGATGATATCAGGAAGGGTCAAGCAGGAGCCCTTTTGACCAGCACAGCCACGCTGGCCAGATGTGGGGGCATCACCCTGCCCCACTGCCCTTCCTTCCAGGAGCTGAGGAGAAGGCTCTGCCAGGGGTCACAGCACAGAGACTCCACACCTGGGGAAGGAGGTTGTTAAGAACAAAGCCTGCACTGGGCTCACCATTGAAGGAGTAATCCTCAAATCACTAAAAAGCCACCTCCTGACACCCAATGGACATGCAGCTGGTGTGACTGAGCCATGGGTGGAGCTGCTGGGCAGCACTGCAGCTGCTTGTCAGGAGGGAACACTTGGAGGTGAGGTCTGGAGGTTCTGTGGCTCCATCAACACCTTTTGCTGCCTTTAACCATGGCTCAGAGCAGGACACAGCATGGCAAAGGGCAGTGGCTTTAAACTGCCAGAGGGCAGGATTAGATTGGGTATTGAGAAGGAGCTCTTCACTGTGAGGGTGGGGAGGCCCTTGCACAGGGTGCCCAGAGCAGCTGTGGCTGCCCCTGGATCCCTGGGAGTCTCCAAGGCCAGGCTGGATGGGGCTTGGAGCAGCCTGGGACAGTGGAAGGTGTCCCTGCCCATGGCAGGGATGGAGCAATGAGCTTTAAGGTCCCTTCCAACTGAACCCATTCTAGGATTCTGTGATGTCCCTGTGCAGTAATCTGAGCCCTGGTACCCACATGGCACAGATGATTCAACAGCTCTGCAAAAGCCATCTGAAGTTCAGCCAAATTTATATCTAGCATCAGTCCAGCTTATCTAAGAGCAAGTCCCCAGTGCTGCATGCTATCCAAATGGTCCATGTAAAACGCCAGGAGCAGTGAGGTGGAGCAGTTGGTATTTAGCATCCATTGGGGAATTTGTTCTGCCTGTCACTCATTTCTCAAGCTGTGGCAAGGCTGAGTAGAGGATCTTCACCCAGCTGCTCTCATTTCTGGTGTTGTGAGTACTGAGGCCTTATGTGCTTGGGGGCATCAGTGAAAATATGCCCAGGCGTGTTTCACCCCCAAGGGCAGGTGGTGTGGCCACCATTCTGCTGGCAGAGCACACCACAAAAGGGATGCTGTGCTCACAGCTCCTTTCCTGATGCTGGCAACAGCCAGCAGGATTGCGCATTTTATGCTTGTGCAAGGATAAAGCACTTCTGTAAAAGTCAGAGAGCTCTTTGGGCTCGACACTAATGGCAAGAGAAAGATAAACCTCTGTGAGTTTGACAGGACATGGTGCTTGTGAGCAGGACATCAGGGGATATGTGTCCATTGCTGCTCTCCATATCTGATCCGTCCTCCTTGTGTTCCTAGCTAAAGAGCCATGCAGAAGGGTTAAAAGATACCCATCTAAGCAAATGTTATCCTTTCCTTTCATTGTTCCTTTTTTTCTAATGCCAGGAGGCAGTGGCAGGAGCAAGCCGGGTGCATTTCCCAGCTGCAGGGTTGCCACCTCTCTATTGAATGGTTTTGTCATTACATAAAAACTCTAAAACACAAGACCTTTAATACCCTTTTTTTTTCTTCACAGTCTTGGTGACTGAAGTGACCCCTGTCCTGCAGACTAAATTTAACCCAAAAGCCAAGCCACCAATAGACTTTATGGCATCAGGAGACTTTTGCAGGTTGTTTTTATCCATCTCTGTCACTGCTTGGAAGACTTTATGTACCACCAGCAAAGCATGTTTCTGTTATGAAACCTTGGTAGAATTGTATGGCCTGCTGGATAGGTTCAGGGTCTTATGATGTTACTTCACTGAAAGCAAAACAATTGCTCCAGAAAAAAAAAAAAAAAAAAAAAGCTCCCAAAAAAAAAAAAAAAAAAAAAAAAACAGAACTTCAGCATATGGCTATGGTGGAGGTGGTTTTTATGAAAACTCAGTATTTTCTAGGCATCTTTTTACTGTGTGGTTTCAGGGGCTGGTCTGGAGGTCAATGAGCTGTTGTCACTGATGGCTCTTCACAACTGTTGCAGGCCAGGTTTGGAGCAGCCTGGTCTGGTGAAAGATGTCCCTGCCCATGGCAGAGGTGGAAAAATGTGATCTTGAAAGTCCCTTCCAACCCAAATCACTGTGTGATTCTGTAATTTTTGTGAGCATTTTGGAGTGAACAGGAGCTCATGGTGGCCCTACAACTGTGAAGAAGGTTGGGAGAGCAGCCACTCTTAAATCCAAGGCTTTGCTGGGAACATGGGAGTCCTCATTGAGTGTTCACCTTTAGCAGAGACTACTTCTCCTCCATGATCACAGGTGCTATTTCAGGTGCCCTGGCTTGTCTCAAGCTCCAGGCAAGGAGCTGTCAGACAGCAGACCTTATGAAACCAGCACCAAAATGGCTGGAAGCCAGACAAGATGCAGTAAGGCATTTCCAGTGTCACTGCCAGCTGGATCCCACTGCCTGTGTCCATAACTATGTTACCCAGATGTGAACTGGAGGTCCAACTTCCCATTGTGCTCAGAGGGGATGTGCTCAGTGGACTTTGGAGGATGCTTCTCCCCCACATAAGAAAGGTTAGCCTGTTCATCTTATAGAGAACATATTTCCTTGCTTTATTTTGCTTTCCTATGTTGACCAGAACCAAGGAAGTCTGAAAAACAAAGAGATGTGGGAGGAGTTGAGCCAAAACACCTCACGCTGGAGGGAGTGCTGGGACAAGGATTTTTTTTCTGGGCTCTCTTCAGCAAAAATAGGCACTTGAAACTGGGCATCCCAGTCTCAGTTGGGATTGAGACTTTCATTAGAAGGGCATGTAGTGGTAGGACAAGGAGGAATGAGTTCACACTGGCAGAGGGCAGGGTTGGATGGGCTATTGGGAAGGAATTGTTCCCAGTGAGGGTGGGGAGACCCTGGCACAGGCTGCCAGAGAAGCTGTGTCTTCCCCATCCCTAGAAATGTCCATGGCCAGGTCGGACAGGGCTTGGAGCACCCTGGGGTAGTGGAAGGAGTCCCTGCACATGGCAGGGGGTGGAATGGGATGATCTGTAAAGGTCCCTTCCAACCCAAGCCCTAAGTCACATGGTGAAGTAAGCATACCCTGCGCCCTTGTTCTTTTTCTTACCTCTTTTGAGACCAAATATAACTGAACACATCAATCACAAAGCATACAGTGAATTAAAAAGAGACAGCTGAGATAGGAGGGAGGCAATGGTGACACTTCTGAGGTCTACCAGCACTGGCTTGGTGCTGCTGAGCAGGATTCAACACCAGTCACTGGTCTCTCAGCAGCCTGTGTGAGGTGTGTAGCAGCCTTTTCTTGCCCTTGTTTTTTTCATAAACAGGTGTCACCAGAACTGTTGACATCACAGGTGGAAAGGTTTAGCCCTGAGCCCCCTAAAGACTACAACTCGTATCTCACTGTGAGATCAGTTATCAACTTACACCTTCTGCCAGAAGAGATTTCATCTTCTTTCTTCTGGTGGAGAGCTGGTGGGTGGATGTCCAGTTGATTCATCTGGTATGTCCTGAGGTCTGAGGAGACCCCTGGAGTGCTTATCAGGGGATGCATGGCTGGGGTGCATTTTTCACATTTCAGGCAAAACATGAGCTGATCCAAGCCTTTGGAGTTGAGTGGGATTTCAAGATATTGGTTGATAGGCTGTGTTTTGGACGTTTATGTGTTCCCTCAGATTTGGTCCAAGTGTAAAGATGAAATAAATGTATGTTCTGAGATGTATTAGGGACACATGAAATCATGGGAGGATTGGTAACTAGCTCTAAGGCAGTGTGATTTATAGTCCTATTTAAAGGACTTACTTTAAAGCTATTTTTCTAGTTTGTGTTTGGAGGACATTACTAACTCATTTTATGTGGAAATATGTTCCTCTGCATTCATTTTTACCTGATTCTGTGTTCTCAGGCATCATCTTCTTTTCTGCTGTTTCCTTTCTTATAAAAAAATGGATGTGCCTCTGGTTTCCCTTCCTTAATCTTGAGGAAGATAAGGAAGGAAGGAAGATGAGGAAGATATCTTGTTTAAAGATACACATAACCAAGCTGTCCCAGCATTTTGTCTCACAAGATTTTTTTTCCCAGTGGAACTTAACCAAAATAAGTCTCCACACTTCTTCCCACAAGGATCCCATTGGCACGTCAAGAGGTTGGGATGCATCCTTTTAGGGCCAAGTAGTTCTTGTACTAGAAAGATAAAGAGTATCCCAGCCATCACTCAGGAGTATGACATGCAGGGTATTTGTTTAAAAACTCCTTACAATCAGCTGACAGCCCATATTCATGCGGTTTTCACACTGTCTTGAAGGGGTTGCACTATTTCCAGAGCCAGTCCATTTGTGGCCAGTGCTAAGGCTCCTCTCACAAATAAAAATAGTCACAGGAGCAGCTCTCACCCAGGTTTGAAGATTTCAAGTTATACTGGGTGAAGGTGGATGTGTTTTTCGGCTGGCATGAATGTGTCGGTTTTAAGGCTGTGAAATTTTGGAAGAGCCTTAGAAACCCATTCCCAGAGGTCAACAGGACAAAGCTCTCCTGCTGAGCGAGTGAATAGAAATGAGTTCATAATTACAGAGTATAGTAGCTTTTTCACCGTTTTAATTGAGGTTTTTCAGAAAGGAAGAGAACTTAAAACAATACAGAAATGTCTTTTGTTCTTTCAGGGCCATTGGCTGAGGGCTTTGCAGTGACAGGAGAGGATGTTTATTAAAAACAACAATATCAAGACGTTATTTTAGGGCCGAAGGGCCTTTCCTAACTGGAACAAAATTAAATGCTTGAACTGGTTACTCTCTGAAAATTAGCACTGAGCTAAATGATTTGCAGCACATTGCTGAACTTCTGTTGGAGCACAAGAGAGAGGAAGGGAAGGAATTGAAGAAGTTGAAACACTCCTTTCCTTCTCAGTAGGATTTCCAAATCAAATTAATTAGGTTTAACAGCACGTGGGTCTGAACCCTTGAAGCAGCATCTGGAAGTCAGTGGTTTATCCTCATCCTTATGCTCCTGTCTTCTCCATGCCCTCCTGGGAGCTGATGAGGCTTATTGGAGGGGACTTTGGGGGTGCAGAGGGGACACCCCAACCCCAACAGGGGCGTCTCAGCCATCCATGCTGAGCAGGCTGTGGGGGAGTTGAGCCAGCATAGTGGTAGCTGTGAAAAGCTGCCTCTTCTCCAAGAGAAGCAAATGCCGGAGCGATATTTTTTTTTCTTTTTAAGGACAAAAGTGAGCCTGGTGGTGTACTTGCCTGCAATGGAAAATAGCGTGTAGATAGACCATAGTGTTTAGAATATAAGAAACTCTTCTAAGCAGCTGAAAGCACCTAAGCAGAGATGTTAAAATAAGAGGTGGCGTTCTGCCTAATATTTAGAAACTCTCAACCAGAGATGAAGGGCAGGTTATGTTTTCAGGAACAAATGCAATAAAGGATGCATCTCCAAAAGGAATCACAGAATAGTTTAAGTTGGAAGGAACCTTGACAATCACCTTGTTCCAAACCCATGCCATGGGTGGGGACACTTCCCACTATCCCAGGTTGTTCCAAGCCCTGTCCAGCCTGGCCTTGGATACTTCTAGGGATCCAGGGGCAGCCACAGCTGGTCTGGGCACCCTGGGCCAGGGCCTGCCCACCCTCACAGCCAATCATTTCTTCCTAATATCTAATTTAAATTTAAATCTCCTTTAATTTAAAATTATTCCCTCTTGTCCTAGTCATAGAATATATCAAAATTAGAGGGATCCCATAAGGATCATCAAGTCCAACTCCCTGCTTCTCACAGAGCTGCCTAAAACTAAACCACATGACGAAGAAAGCTGCACCAGCTGAAGCTGAGCCTCCTCCAGAACAAGATGAAGAGCTCCTTATTGTAGTCCTGGTCCTTTGTGAAGTCTCCTCAAGGAAATGAGTGTTCATGGTCATGGCAGTGCCAGCAGTGGGTGCTTGCCCTGCCTGCCCGAGCAGAGCTGGCGGTGGCAGCGCCACAGCCGAGGGGCTAGCAGGAGGCAGTTTAGAGACAGATCATCATTTTGGTTTGATTTTCTGCAACGCCGCTGGGAGTTATTACACTAAATTAATTCTCAGGGCCGCAGGTCCCCAGAGGAGAATACCAACCCAGCAGTTTGTTCCTGGCAGGGCTCAGCTGGGTGATTGTGTTACCGTGGCCTAATGGATTACAGCGCGCAAGCAGGACAGACGTGTTGTCCGTGTGTGTGCCACTGGCTGTGCCTTCCAGCTGGGGCATCACTCCCCTTATCTTGTGTTTGCCATGCCACCCTGCATCCTTAACTCGCAGTTAGATGTGCTGTTGGTGTGCTGGACCTGGACAGAAGGGCTGTAGGAGCAAGAGGAGAGAGAGGTGTGATGGGTCACGCTAGGCTGCCTGGCTTGGTGACCAGCAGTGGACACCAGGAAGAGGGTGAGAGGAACATGCAATGCTGCTTCCTTGCAGTGCTCTCCCTTCTTAATGGTTGGACTTGATGATCTTAAGCTTTCTTTCCCTTTTAAGTATTGAATGGTGCAGTAAACTGTCTACAGAGCCTTCCCCAGACTGAACAACCCCAACTCTCTAAGCCTTTCCTCATAGGAGAGATGGTCCAGAACACTCTGAGCAATTTTTGGTTCTCCTCCTGGGACATCTTGGCCATCTTCACAGAATCCTAGAATAGCTTGGTTTGGGAGGAACTTTAAAAATCATCCTGTTCCACTCCCCTGCCATGGGCAGGGATGCTTTCCACTGTCCCAGGTTGCTCCAAGCCCCATCCAGCCTGGCCTTGGACACTGCCAGGGATCCAGGGGCAGCCACACATGTTCTGGGAATCCTGTGCCAGAGCCTCCCAACCCTCACAGGAAGAATTTCTTCCTAACATCTGATCTAAATCTCCCTTCTTTAAGTTTAAAACCATCCCCCCCATGTCCTATCCCTACCTGCCTGTGTAAAATGTCACTGTCTCTTATTTTTATAAGCACTCTTTAAGTACTGGAAGTCAGCAGTGAGGTCTTCCTGGAGCCTCTTTTCCTGAGGTGAACATCCCCAGTTTCCCCAGCCTGTCTCCAGAGCAGAGGGGCTCCAGCCCTCAGAGCATCTCCATGGCCTCTTTTGGACTCAGTCCAGCACGTCCATGTCTTTGGTATTGCTTGCATTGGTGTTGCTTTGGTACTTGATGGTGTGATTTATTTATTTTTAGTCAACATTTGAGGCAGGTCTTCATTGTGGGTGCAGGCGTGGGGTGTAGGATGGGTCACAGAGAAAGAATGCAAGAGCCATCCCCAGGGCAGACAGCCAGAGAGATGGACAACAAAACACCTCATCAGTGTTTCACCAACCTCAAGGTGCCTTTTGGCAGGGGACTGCTCTCAGCATCTCCCCTTTGGCTGTGAGAAAACTGAGGTGGAAAGAGTCTGTAGCTGGACCTTGCCCCACCACAGACCTTGCAGTGAACCTGTGGCCATCAGATCCTCCAGTGAGTGAGCCCTGCCACCCGTGAGCCTGCCCTGCAGGGCTTCTCTCAGTGTCACACAGTGCAAAACACGGCTGGCTACGTGATGCTCTGTCAGCCAGCCAGAACTGAGGGAAGGAAATACAGCGGCAGGCTCCTCTCACTAGGAAACCAATCTGTTACTGAAATGGCTTTGTCTTTGGTGGAGTGTTTCCAGCACGGCTCCTCAGCACAGGAGATGGATTTATCCATCTACACCTTGTTTTCCAGCCTGAGTTCATGGAGGTGTTGTCAGCAGCTGGTTGCTGGAGTGAATGTGAGGTGAAATAACTTGTTTCTTTCTTGTGCTTTCCATCCTCAAGTATAAATGTGCCACCGCCTTGGAGTGAGCACCCAGGGCTTGGTGCTGCCAGATTGCTCCCGAAAGTTTCTGGCAACTGAGCTCAGAGATCAGGGCAAGCATGGATTGATACTTACAGTGAGTATAAATGAAAGGATTTATGGCACCCACTGTCTCATACGATGTCATTCAATGAAACCTGGCCCATTTGAAGAAGCCCAGCAGCACTTCAGCATTGTGGTCTCATGGTTTGGATGGTGACTTCCAGTTTTTGGCCATGGCAAGTAGCCACCCTCTCAGCAAAAGAGCATCTTCCACCCCCTCCTTCTCCCTGCAAGCCCAAGCTGGGGACGCTGGCCCTGGGGACTTGGGAGGGAGCAACAAGCTGAAGCTCTGCAGGGCCTCCTGGCATGGTTAGTGTGTGAAGAAGTTGCCAGCTTAAGTTGTTTGGGCTCTTGTTGCAGAAACAATATTTCTGTCTGACCCCAGTTAGCAACTGATGTTTGCAAAATAAAGAAGTCAAGGCACTGGAAATACTTTCCATTCCGGCTCTTGTCTCAGCCCAAAATATTAGTATTAAAAATATTGCATCTATTATATGCAGCTAATATCTCTGCTGGCACATAAATCACCCAGGGATTTTTCATCTCCATATTAAAAAAAAAAAAGTAACTGTGCTCTATTTTTGGTTATTTGTTAACTGTTTTGTCTCCATTTATTCCTACTACAGCCACACCAGTCTGTCTCCAAGGGACCATCTGTGGGAAAGAGAGTCCCTAGATTGATTCAGAAGGTGTCAGGGTCATTGACAGGCATGAAGGAGCTGAGTCTCTGCTCTTTCTCTGATAATGTCTTTATTTAGCGTGACAGCCTCCAGGGCACGAGTGGACAACAGGCTTCTTTCTTTCATTTAAACTAACATTGCTCCAGCCATTCCCAGCATTGTGCAGATGCTATGGATCTTCCTAATTTCCTGGTTAAAGCTGGGGGTGCAGGTCCCCAAGCAGCAAGGACCAGCAGCTACGTGACATCAGAGCTGCAGAAGGTGGCCCGGATCTGTGCCTCCCCCCCAGGCAGTGTGTTCCCATCCAAACTGACAAGTGAAAACTCATCCAAGAGAAATGAAGTTTTGGGAGTGAATCAGACCCTGGCACAGCTTAGCAATTCTGTGGGAGTGTCAGGGGTAGCATGAGAGAGGATGCAGGAGTGGGGTCAGGAGCAGAGAACTCTCTTGTTGAAGGTGACCCTGCTCATTGCAGAGGGGGTCGGCTAAATGACCTATAAAAGGCCCCTTCCATCTCAAACCATCTATAATTCTATGAACTCTTTTGACAGTGGGACAGAGTTAAGTAAACATTCAGGAAACAGCTTAGGATTGTCACTGGATTGCAATAAATCAATTTCTGGATCAATCCTGGCTCCCAAATCTCTACATTAAATGCTATAGGCTGCTGCATCTTGTTTAAAGAATTTAGTTTAATGTGTTTGATAAAGGATTCTGGCTCACCTAAGTCCAAAGCATCTCTGCAGTTTGGGTTGAAGTTTTACTGGATCCCTGTGTTTGGAAGCAATTGCTCGCCATTGGCTTTGGGTCATCTCATATGTCTGGACAGCTGTCAGGAGATCCTGTCAAATCTTGCCTTAGCTCCTACAGGAAAGACATTTATTTCTTCACTAGAAAGCACTGGTATAAATAGGATATGGGGAAAAAAAAGCCCTAGGATGTCTCCTTGCTGCAGGTCAAAGAGGCACAGGGGTCTAAAGGAAGACAGCTGAACACAAAGGCAGCAGGTGGGGGCTCATTGTACTATTTAGGATGTGTCTTGGGGGACAGACCACAGAGGATGGTGGTGGGCTGTGTCTGTGCATCTTGGCGTGGGTTTAAAGTTTATATCTCTTGGAGGATTATCAGATCTCGGGTTGACTGATCAGCCTGGGTGTATTTTTAAAGGAGGCAGCCTGGAGTCTGAAGTATAAGCTCTTTTATTGCAAAGTAGTAAAAGACGATTCCATATTCATTCAAGCCACATTCTTACCAGTAGTCCAGGATCCATTTGTGTTTGGGAAACATTGTGTACTGTGGTCGTGTCTTTATTTAAACTGTTTTGTCTAAGCTGGACTCAGTTCCTTGTCACTGTGTTTTCCGATGTTTTTTATGTAATTTTTAAAATCTTGTTTACAGTACGCTGAGAATCCAACAACGTAATTCCAAGTAATGTAGTTTACGAAGAGAGTAATTTCCAAGCAATTTCTACATTAAATCACAGCAGTGATTTCTACACCAGTCACAGCAGTCAGCCTTGAAGTCCAGGAGGTGCCTTCCTAGCTGGTTGCCCGCTCTGTGCAACAAGGGCCTCTATCTTGACATCCCTCCTGATTTGTGGGAGATTCAGCAAAGCATTAAAAGAGCTGTTTCAGAGCTATCTCACATGCCATCTGTACTTGGGATATCTTTCCCAAGCTGCTGTTGCAAAACAGCTCCTTAAATTCCTCCTGAAGATTCATTTCCATGAAGCTTGGAAGAAAATAGCTGACTCAGGCAGCCTGTGCAGCCAAGCATTGCAGAGTGTGAAGGCTGTCCCTGGGCTTCAGCAGTAGTGAGGTTTGCTTTCCAGTGCTTTTGAGTCAATCCCAAGGGGTGTCATGCCATGTCCCTCAGCCCAGAAGTGCTGTCTCTGCTCCTGCAACACAGTCTGCAGGCTGGTGGGCCTGTGAATGGGGTGGGAGAAGTTGGTCATTCATCCATTTGCTTGTGAGTCAGTGGGAATTTTGGATGTACAGACACAAAATCACACTAATACAATGGTTTGGGTTCAAAGGAACCTTTAAAGCTCATCCAGTCCCATCCCCTGCCATGGTTAGGGACATCTTCCACTAGACCATGGTTGCTCAGAGTCCTGTCCAACCTGGCCTTGAATGTTTCTGGGGGAAGGGCATCCACCAACTCTCTGAGCAGCCTGTGCTGGTGTTTTACAACCATCATTGTGAAAATCAGTGCTACCATGTTGGTTTATAGTGATTCTAATTATGCTCTAGAGAACCAAATGAAATAATCTCTAGCAAACAAAGGCACATGTGGTGTCCAGGCCCAGAGGAACGGTTGTCAGCAGTGATTGTACCTCAGGACCAAGGTGGTGACAAAGAGCATTGTGCCCCTGTAGGCAACTCACATGAGGGTTTCATTATGCTTTTCCCAGCAGCCAGAGACTCTGAGCCTCATCACAAACATCTCCCCCCTCACAGCATTGTTTTGGTTGGCTGTGCTTGTCTTCTGGCGTTCACTGTATGTTTGTAAAGATGCATACGTGTAAGACTTAAAGTATGCACTTCATCTCAGCTGTTCAAAGATGGTTTTAAATCTTGATCACCACCACTTTGACAGGTGGACTTTCTACACTTCCAAAATGCCGTGTCTGTCCAGATGACGTGGGCTCAGTCTAGCAGTTGGGGTGGTCTCTACCCCTGGTGACAGAAAGGCATGAAAGAAGTGTGAATAATTTCATTTTTGTTTTGAGGAGTGAACATGACATCTTGTTCCCTTCTCATCTGAGAAAAATGCAAACAAAAATGAAACTGGAGCCAAGTGAAACCAGTTTGAGAAAGAAAGCCAAAGGGAAAACACAACACAAATCCTGTGTTCTTCATCCTTGGAGCTGGTGGTTATTGCTTTCTGTGGGGTTTTGAGGTTTTTGATTAAATTGTGTGGAACCATCAAGCTTATTCGAGTGTTTCCCGTTCTCAGCCACAGCAAGGATAGAAAATGGCCAGGGCTGGGCTGTGATGTTCTCTGCATCAAAGCAGTGCTGACTTACCATTATCCATGCATATGAAACATCAGAGTGCCTTTCATGGAGGTAGTCTTGCTGAGGAGTACTTCTGGGGAAGTCAGGCCTCTAAAATAGCAATTCAGAGCTTTTTCCTCATTATATCAGTAACAATATCCCCCGGACATCTTGGTACCTACTTCTTGATAGTTTTAGATGTTATAAAATTCTATCCCATCCTAACTGGGATCCTTCAGTCCCTCCAGTTTGGACCACAACATCTCTTTAAATGCTCAAAGCCAGTGATGGTGGATGTTTCTGACCACAGCAGTACTGCCCAAATCTCTCCAGCGGTGCCTGTTTTGGGATACCAGTCCAATTGTTTGTGGTCTGTCTGGTATATGCTTGGTTCAGAAAGACTAGGCCTGGAGACATGAGTTTGTGCAGGGGATGTTTCAGAGGATTTTGCTTTTTCCTGCCCTTTCCCTCTTCAGGCTGAGTTTCCTGGGCAGCTAACTAGTACAGCCAGAAATAACTCACATGCCTAACTGAGAATTTTACTCTTTTGTTGGTGACTCTAAGAGGTACCCTTCTTAACTTCCCTCACTTAAAGGAAAATTGTTTGGAGATTTTCAGAAAGAAGGTGAGAGAGGTGGCCTGACATCCCACAGTGATTCCACCAGTCCTCCATTTGCAGGAGAAGCTGCTGAGTTCCTTGGGGATGCTCTGCTCCCCCAGCCTTGAGGGGTGTCATGGATAAGAGGGATCTGGGGTCACTATGGGAATGGCAGGTCCCACAGAGTCCATTCCTGCAGTAGATCCTGGAAGTGTTCCAGGCCAGGCTGGATGGGGCTTGGAGCACCCTGATGTAGTGGAGGGTGTCCCTTCCCATGGCAGGGAGGTGAAATGGAATGATATTTAAGGTCCCTTCCAAACCAAACCAAAGATTCTGTGATCTTAATCCATCCTTTGCAACAACCGTTGCTAATTAGCTGCAGGCATTTTAATAGCAAAACTGATCATGAGATACTTCCAAGAGTTAGCATTATATTCCTGATCCTCACACAGAAATGAGACCCTGACCAGGCAGACAAAAGGGTGCAGAGAAACTTACTGTCTGTCAAATGCAGTGAGGAATGTGTCCATTCAAGCATCAGAAGGATGCAAGGAGTGGAGAAGGTTGCCTGAGTGTCTGCAAGTCCATATTAGCTGTTAATTACTGGGTGGCCCTGGCTATGCCCACCAGGTGTTCTGCTCTGCACAAAAGCAGGACTAAATCAGAATTTCAGCTCTGTAAGGCGCTTATGGTGTCCTGGAGGGTTTGTGTCATGGGTAGGTTGGCTGAGATTGAGGGCATTTACCCAGGCAGGTTCTCCAAAGGCAGGAACCAGCAGAGACCTGGTCCCTCAGTCCCAGGATGGGATTTCAGTCTGTTTGGCCATACAAGGTGCTCTGTGTCTTGGGGGTAGGTGTCTTAAGTGCCACTGGAAATGTATAGAATTTCATAATTGTTTAGTTGGGAAAAAGACCTCTTTGACCATCAAGTCCAACCATTTTCCCAGCAGTGTCCAGCCCACCACTGACCCCTGTCCCCAGATGCCACATCCACATAGCTTTTAAATCTCTCTAGGGAAGGGGACTGCACCACTGCCCTGGGCAACTGTTTTCGATTTTTCGATTAAGGAATTTTCCCAATATCCAATCTAAACCTCACCTGGCACACCTTGAGGCCATTTCTTCTTGTCCTGTCCCTTGTTCCCTGGGAAAAGAGCCCAATGCCCACCTGGCTGCATCCTCCTGTCAGAGCCAGAAGGTCCCTCCTGAGCCTCCTTTTCTCCAGGCTGAGCCACCTGAGCTCCCTCAGCTGCCCTTCATGGGACCAGTGCTCTTATGTGCCTGCTCACCTCTCCATGTTTGTAGGAATTGCTTACCCAGGTCTCTGTGCAGCCACCAGGAGAATGCAGGCCCACATTGTCTTCCAGCTCCCACATGCCAGACAAATGGTGGGGGCTCTCAAAAGACTCATCTTGCTCATGGGGACATGGGCAAGGCTGACAGGACAGAGCAACTGTGTTTTAGACCACAGTTGTCCACGTGTCTAGAGTTATTTTCCCCAGACTTGTGCCTTCCTGCTCCTTTCCTTGGGAGCAAACGATGTAGTAAAAACTTACAGGAATCATGTATTTCTGAGCACGTAGGCTGGTAATCACCGAGACAGCTGAAGCTTTAGATTTGTTTGCGTAGGCTTCTCCGGCAGAGCAGACATTTGTCAGATCTAAATTCTGTTGAAAGGTATCTCATTTAGTTAATGAAATAAAAAAATGGGTGGAGAAACAATAGCAGAAGCAATACCATCCTATTTCCAGCTTGGCAGCCCTGACTGTCTCCCCTTGGTTTTTAGTACTTTTGCAATTTCTTTGTGACTCTCAATGTTTCTTTAGTTTCCATTTTGTCCTATGGCCAAATCCCACTGAAGTCAGGGGGAGTTTTGAACTGAATTGGAATTTGGCCTTTGAAGTGAAAATAGTTATTTAATGTTAAATTGAGTCAAGAGATAAGAAACCATTGTACTGCCCAGATGCTTTTTCTTGTAGCTGAATTATGGTTCCCTGCAAGGCACTGCATCCTTATGGCTTGGGATGAGCAGAGGGGGACAGAGGAATGATTTCCCAGTAACTACAGCATTTTTCTGGGGTGAATTCTTGCTTTACTTTGAGGTGTTGCTTTGTGATTCAAGCTTTAGCTTCCTCCCTTCAGCATTTCAGACCTAAAAGCCTGGGTTGGGAGGTGCCTTTGGGTGCTTCCCTGCCCTGGGTCCCTGGGCTTGGCACATCACCCCAAGGCACCATCTTGGGACATCACCTTAAGCTGTCACCTGAGTACCTGAGTACCTAGAGTGCTGCCTTTGAACAAGAACAAGGTTGTTTCCAACAGCCCACAGTGGGAGTGTGGCACGACACCCAGATCCCCATTTTATCCTTTCCTGGGGCTCTCTGTGTCCCCAGCACCTTGGTCACACCTGAGAGCAAGCATGGGTTGTCCAAACCTCCCAGGCTTTGAGATACTGTGCAGTCAAGAAAGTTTTAAGATGTGAGCCCTGTTCTCCCTGCTTTGGCTCTTCTTCCCTGCAGATCCTATTTCTTCTTGGCTCTTCTTCTTCAATGGGGTGTTGGGAAGATAAAAGCACACAACGAGTCTTTGCCTGAATGCTGGATGATTGTCTAGACCCCTGACTGCTGCCAAGTCACAGACACTGCTCCTTATTTGCCATTCTCCTTCCTTTGCCTTTTATTTCTTGCAATTTTTTTCCCCAAAACTTTTTTAACTCTGGCGCTTTCACCCTTTAGCCGGTGGCTGCAGAGCTTTGGTCCATGTTTGCTCTGCCCCTTGCCATGGGGACATCACCTTTTAGCTGTCCTGTGAAGGGGCAGGGCTGTCTGCTCTCCCCCATCCTGTTACAACAGCCCCAAAATGAGCAATCTTGCACATTCCTCACTGGCTTAACTAGGTGGTTTTTTTAATCTTAAACCTTTTTTTTCATTCGTAGCCCTTAAACATTGAGGGTTTGGTTATAATATGTCTTTAGAAAAAAAACTGTCCTTGTATGCGTGTCTTGCCGGAATTTATGGCCAAGTTTGGTTCCCAGATCATTTCCAGGCATTTTCGCTTTCTTCTGAAATGATAGCCATGTTTTTGTGTGACTTCTGTAATTTCTGTGCAATATTTAGAAATTAAATAAAGTAGCAAGCTGACTGGCTTATAAGCCAAGACTTGAAATGCAACCAAACAGTTAAACTCAGATGTCTGAGAGAAGAGCAAAGCCAGAGAAAGCAAAACTCTTGTTCACATGGGCCTGTGAGGGCTTAGTACTAGATAAGGTTTTTAACTAACTTTTATTTTGACATTCCCTTTTAATAAGCATTGCTCTTTACAAAGTGGTTTATGTGATTGCATTACTGAGAGGAAACAAAGAAATGCCAGGAAAACTTGATGTGGAGAATCTGTACTCATAAAATGCTTGTAGGCTCCAGCAAACAGGAAAGCTTTTTGCATCTCTGTTTTGGTTTTTTTTTTCCTTTTATTTCTTTTTTTTTTTTTAATTCCCTCCCATTCAGTTTCCAAGGAAAAAAAAAAAAAAAAAAAAACCCACACACTGAATATCTCAGAAAACTGGATCTGGTGGTCTGAGAGTAAACACTAATTCCTTCCAGTGCCATGAACAAGCCTCTTCGTCCTGCATTTGTTAAACACAAGCCCTCACTCTTTATGGTTAAAAGCCAGTTGGCCTCAGAAAATAGGTTTTGACTCCTGGGGATGCCAAGGAATACAGATTCCGTGGGCAGATGGCTTTGGCAGGCAGGGTTGGAGACTGCTGACCATTGAAATGTATTTGTGAATGGTTGCTTCCTTCATCCGAGCTCCCTTAGCTGAGCAGTGCCAGTGATGAAAATAAAACTAATTGCTGTGGGATGGGTTTAAAGTAAACACTGCTATTTATCCACATTGGGGTGGGGGTTTGGGATAAGGAGTGAGGCTGACCAGGGTTTTTATCATGGCTACAGAACCAAGACAGAGACAAACCACTGTGGTCACCATAGCGCTCAAAGTTGTTTCCTTGTTTTTGGGGCTGATACTGGGGAGATGTCTTGTGTCACCCTCTAGCACTGATCCCAGCAGCCTTGTAAAGGCCAGGCATTAAAACGGCCCACAGGCTCTCAGAGCCAAGACCAATATCAAAGAGGCAGCAGGCTGGGGATGCCAGGCCATGCTTAAGACCCAGCCCTGGAGAAGGCAGCCAGTGCCAGAGCCATCTCCATCTTAGGTGCATCCTGGATGATGGCATTCTGGCTCTGCCTTCTCCACTGGGGACAGCCACGCTGCAGCCTGTTTGGAAATCTGAGATGCCTGGGACTGCCAAAGCATTTCTTCCATTCAGCTGTTGTTTTTTTGGGGATTTGCCATCTCGGCTACCAGCTACAGCCAGCACTCAGGGGCTGAGATGTTCTAGTCTCTCAAATAAACCCTTTGGGGGCAGTTCCTCCTCTCTGTGGCTGTTGGATTTCCATGTTATCCATTTGGAGCTCTCTACACATAGGCCTCTCTCTGGAGGTTATGGTCCTGGATGCCATGCTCTCCATGCTGCCAAAGCCAAATATGGTCCTCTTTTCATCCACGCGTGTGTCCCATCCTGGTGTAGCAGTGCTGAAGGATATCTATAAAATAAGGCCAAACAAAACCATTTGGTGTGGGCAGATTACCAGTTTACTTAGCATCTTGCTTCTTAGTTATTTTTTCCCACTTGGAAATCCCTGATACACTTAAAGTAGCTCACTGCAAACCCATGCAGCAGTGTGCCATGTTGGCAGGCAAGAGGAGAAAGTGATGCTGTAGGCCAGGTGTATCAGACGCTCTAAAGCCTTCAGAAAAAAAAATCTCCTGGTATTTCTTGTCTACCTGACTCGCTGCTGCTGTGTTTCCTGGTTAGTGTGGAAGTAACACAGAAACCTGAGAGAATTTAACACAAAAACCTGGGAGAATTTTTCCTGGGAACCAAACTCATGTTGTCCAACTTCACAAAAACTTTCACCTGAAATATGACTGTCACTGAAAGAAATTTAGAGGCACGACTTGTTAAATGACAAGAAATTGCCTCCCCATTTGTGGTCCCCTGCCAAGGGCCAAGCTGTTTTTTGGAACAGATGTGTTGGCCCAACAGAACCACGAAGGAATGAGTGAACTTCCTTTGACTTTCTTCCACATTTTTTTTTAATACACTGTCATTCAGTTTGCAAAATAAAAAATGAACTAAACAACCAAACCCAAAAAACCTATTTGATTTCCAGCTAAAAGGAAAGTTTAAAGGAGTTAAAATCTTCTATTTTCTGTGGCCATCTGACTTCTCAATGACTTTCTTTGACTTCCCAGGCGACAGCAGAGACTTCCCAGCGGGAACAAGTCTCAGCAGCACACGGATCACCAGCAGGGTGGCACCAAGCATAACAGGGACCACCAGAAGCTCTACCAAGGAGGCCAGGCCCCTCACTCCTCGGGCAGGACGGGCCACCACGGCTACAGCCAGAACCGGAGATGGCACCACAACCAGAAGCACTCGCCCAACGACAAAGAAACGCACAGAAACGCCAAAGAGACTGAGAACCTGAAAATCGAGGAGAGCTCCGCGGGCACGGCGCTCGCCCCCGTGGAGGCGCCGCGGGGCCCCGAGGCCGGGGAGAAGCATTCCCAGCCCAGCGCCCCCGAGCCCGAGACCAAGAGGAGAGACAGCGTCCCCGAGCGCGCCGGGGACAGGCCCAAGATCAATCTGCTTCAGTCGTCTAAAGACAGGCTGAGGAGGAGGCTAAAAGAAAAGGTATTATTTCTTGGGTTTCTCGTTTGCTGAGGGTCTGGCCGATGGCCGCTCTCCATGCAAAGGGTGGGGTGAGCTCAAGGGACTTTTCCATCAATGCTCCTAGCTTACCTTAATCCCCCAGTGTCAGCGCCTCTCTTGAGGTGTCTTTGTGCTTCTTCAGGAGGCTTTTTATTGAAAGAATTGAGATTCTGAGCTTGGCTTCTTGGATGAGGTTGTTTCCAGCTTGAGTTCTCCATGGACTGGAAGCTCTCCCATTTTCCATGCGGGAAGGCTGGTGCACCCATGAGCTCCTTCCTGTCTGAAGAGCTCAGTCACTTTGCAAAAAAACCTGCAAAGAAGGCAATTTGTCTCTGCAACTACAGAGCTAAATCCCAAACTTTGATTCCTGAGTCCTACATAGTTGGACTCCGCTGCTTTAAAGCTGATATCCATTTATCTCTGCAATGAATTGAAATGCCCTTATCTCCCCTTTGATCCCTGAATCCTACATAGTTGAACTCCGCTGCTTTAAAGCTGATATCCATTTATCTTTGCAATGAATTGAAAGCCCTTATCTCCCCCCTTACTTCCAACAACCCAACAATAACAAAAGTATTGCATGCAAGTGATGGAGGAGAAATCCTTCTTGGAAACAATATTCAGCCACAGATTTTTGAGGAATTTAGAGATGATATCTCCATTTGCCCCCTGTAAAACTCAGATTCTTTCTACTGAGATTCTTTTGTCAGACTGTAAAAAGCATCCATGGGGTTATCTCTAATGAGATTTCCAAAATACAGAGCAAAAATAACCTGAACATATACAATTCCATGGGAGTGCATGTTGGAAATGTATACCTTTGAATGCATGAGCATTTACTATTTCTGGATGCGGCATGAGGGGGGAGTAAGAGATTTTGTTAGTTATTTTTATGTTCTTCAAAGCAATGGGAGTATAGCAGAGACTTTCAGAGTATTCATTTTAGTGCTCTTCTCAGAAATTTAGAGTCTTGTAAGACTAAAAATCTCATCAGCACCTACTCTTGGGTGAGTTGTTGTCATCATAACCAATCTCCTGATGGGAGGTTTGGACAACTCCCTTGGGGATTGGATTTGCTACAGGTTTGTATTATATAAGATTGAGCTGAAGGGGTAGAAGAGAGCAGACCATAAAACGCAGGATGCATGCCTAACACTGGGGAAAAAGGAGCAAATGCATAATAAAATATTGAAAAGAAGCAATAATTTATGTGATAATGATGGGAAGGGAAAAGTCTAACAGGCAAGAGGTGGAAAAGTTAAGAGTGTTTTGAATGCTGGGATCATGTGACTTCTTTGATCTCAATTTATTTCAAGAAGTATATATTATATATATATTTCTATATATCTATGTTTGTATTTATATATTTTACATTAAATGTATGTTTAAAGGATATTTTTGTGGAATTGTTGTCTGAAGATTTTGCAAACATCAGTGCACTTTCTAAAGAGAAACAAAAAAAGTCCATTATCCTGGTGTGTCACAGACACCAGAAACTGGTCCAAGATGCCAAAGTCAGTCAGAGGTGATCAGACTTTGGCATCCTGGCTCAGGACCCTCAAGGACATCTTCTCCCTGAGCTGAGGGGTGGGACTTTGGGACTGAGTGGTGTGGGAAATGGAGAAAGGGGACATTTCTGGGGCAGGATGCATGCGCTTATGCTTTCCAATGCTGAGGTTATACCATTGTGCCACTAAAAATTGCTTTTGTCTCTTCTCTTTCTGTTTATGTCCTCCCAATCCCCTTTCCCCTTTGCTGTTTGTGCAAGGACATGGGCTGATATATCTGTTTTTTCCTTGTGTAACAGACGCCTTGTCTTTCCCTTTTCACGGACCAGGACGAAGTCACGGTGGAAACCACCGACTCTGAAAAGAATAAAATGGACAAACTAATTGAAATTCTCAACAGCATGAGAAACAACAGCAGTGACGTTGACTCCAAGCTCACCACATTCATGGAGGAGGCCCAGAACTCCACCAACTCTGAGGAGATGCTGGGGGAGATAGTCAAGACTATCTACCAGAAAGCGGTGACGGACCGCAGCTTTGCTTCCACAGCAGCCAAGCTCTGTGACAAAATGGCCCTTTTCATGGTGGAAGGAACCAAATTCCGGAGTCTGCTCCTCAACATGTTGCAGGTAACAAGATAAAGTTAGTTGTTCAGATGCCTGTAGCATCATCACAATTGGTCTGACCATTTATTTGGAGCTGAGCTGTTACCAAATTCCTTTTGAACCCAGTTGATGAGTTCAAATTGCACCTGTTTTGTCTGTGCACATCTTCAGTGGTTACCATAGATAGTGTGACACTGAGGGCATTATCAAGGTACTCTTCATTCTCATTTCATGAACTCTACAACAACTGTGGCATCTCACAGCAGGGCCTGTCTGAGTAATGAGTCAGCTGTTTGAGGCAGCATCCCCATGGCATGAAGAGATATTAACTGGGAGGGTCTTTCAGTGTAGGCTGTTAGAGTGGAGGGTCCGTCTCAGCACCAGCAGCACCAAGACAAGTCTCTCATGGTCTTCAACACTAGGATGGTCCCTGAGCAGGCTTTAGGCTGCACCCCCTGTCTGAAGGGCTTGATTCTGGTTTCTTCTTACAAACAAAACTGAAATAATTATGAATTTTCTCATTATTCTAAATGACTTGTTGATTGGTATGTGGAGAGCTGGTTGGCTGTTCTGCTCCGAAACCATCACTGACCATCAGCAAAGTTGCAGAGGAGAGGAAAAAGCAGCAGCTCTGATCACTGGTCCATGAGATTAATGGTTGGACTTGGTGGTCTTGGAGATCTTTTCCAGCCTGGATGACTCTATAATAATGTTGGATGATAGAAAAAAGGGCTATCCTCAAGTGCCTGTGGTCTGCTGGGAGGAGTGTGTTTTACTGCAATGCCACCATCAGTGAGGGCAGTTGTTTTCTGGGAGGGTGTCACATGCACCTCCAGTTTTCTGCCTCTGGAGACACAGTTGAAACCATAAATTTCCATCCTGAATTTAAGGTGCATTTCCTTGTGGCTGTTCCCTCACACACCACCTGTGGGACATGCAGAGCTCACTTTTCATTTCACTACTCTCCATACAAGTCTGTTGCTCAGCACCACTCCAGTTTTTGGCGCATCTTCTCATTCTTGCTGCTCTTGTTGGACTTGCTCTCTTGGATGCTGTGGCTGGCTGTCTGTACCTTGAGTTGGCATTGAGGCAAAACAGCAAGCAGGGAAATAAGGAGTAAAATAAAATAGTGAAAATCAATACCAGATAATTCTGCACAATGACTGGTCCAACTTTGCTTCTGTCCTTGCTCTGCGTGCACATCAAACACAACTCTCCCCATGTCCACGTCCCCTGCAAAGACCTTGGCCAGCATACACATCTGCCCATTACCTGTTCCGGGTGGTGATTTTTTCCAGATGAGTATTTCCAAAGGGATTATCAGTCAGAATGAGGGACATTGCAGACAGAATCAGTCCCAGAATTAGCAGCAAGGGGCTGGAGGGAGCTCTAAACCTGCTGTGCATCCCTTTCTTCCCATACCAGGTCACTCTTGCATCTTTCCCTGTTAGGCTGAGCAATCTAAGAACTCAAGAATAAAGCCCAGGAATGATGGCCTGAGAGCAGCAGGGTGTTAGCCCACAATTGATGCTGATGGCAGTCCTGGGTTAGGGAGGACTCTTCCAGCTTGCTTTATTCCCTTGCCCCAGCAATTCCACCCATGCAAACAGACCCAGTAAACTGATTTATACTGCAGCATCCTGTGCAAGACTGAGTGGCTTCCCATTCAGCTCTTCACAGCATGGATGTAGGATAAATAATATATCTCCTATCTCCAGAGAGACTCAAAGTGCTTCTCAGGAACGTGTTGCCAGTCACAGTGTGATGTGGAGAGCCGAAGTGCAAAGAGGGAGCAAGGCATGTGGGTGACCGAGTTCATGTGCTGAGGCACAGAGAAATATGCAAAAGGGATTTGTTCAGCCCCAAACTGCACATCTTTTATAAATGTCTTGATGGGCAAAAGGTGACAGATCACTGCAGGTCAAAAGCAAAGTGCTGTGTGAAATTGAATAATTTAACATTTCCTTTCTGATAGTAAAGGATTTTGACTTTCTCCAAGCACTGTTTCATTTTCCAAATGAAACAATCAGATACACTCAAACTGATTCATAAATACTTCGCTCCAGCTCTAAACCAGGAATATTTTGAGGTATTCAGATCTGGTAGCCCTGGCTGGAGACAGAGCCAGGTATGAGGCACGAAAGAGTCATCACAGCTGCCTTGGTGTGAAATAAGGAGGTTGATTATCAATATCAATATGGTATGTTCTGACTGATACGATGTATTATCAGTATTAATAAGGCATATTGGATATTATGTCATGTTACAGAATAATGTGAATATCCAATTAATGTATGATATATTAATACATTGATACCAATTATTATATATCCATATGTATATACATATATATACACACACAGATCTATATATATCCATATGTATATACATATATATACACACGCAGATCTATATATATCCATATATATCCATATGTTGCAATCATATTTTTATATGATTGATGATAGCACATTACCCAGCTACAGTCCTGGCCCTTCCACCATCGGATACTTTCCGTCAGCCATTTTTAGACAATTCACCGTTAATTAAAACAGAAAAATAAACCTTTATTAAAACGCTTGGTGCAGAGCAGGATTTGTGTCTCTCTAGCACCTTTCAGACTAATCTGATCCCCGGACGTAAGGAGCTCGGCTTGCTGGGCACCGGCGAGCTGGGGAATTACTGTGCTGGGGTGTGATAAATCGGGATCAGTGTGATCCCTCCCCGTGCTGCTGGCGCCTGGGGCTGCACCACTCGCCCCCCCATCTGCTCCCAGCAGATGCTCCTGTTTTGTAGGGGCTTGTTTGTCCCTTTCCCTCAGGATTGCGGTGGCAACAGCTCACCCCCAACAGAGGAGCTCAGGAATTGGTGCATGAACCCACTGAGGTGCCCTGCCAGCATGGTTATACCTATAGACAGCATCCCTATACCTGTAGACAGCGTCCCTGTACCCTGCTGGACCTTAAAACAAGGTGGTTTTTTTCCCTGCAAAACAGACAGTAATCTGTCTTTTTAACCTGGCTCCTCTTCTGTTTTCAGGTGTTGACAAGGTACTCATGCTCAAGGGTTGCCCTTGTTCACAGCTTATCTCAGGGTACTTGTTTTGATCCCAAAAGAAATGCCAGTGCTGGATCATGGGAGTGTTGTCACATCATCCTTCTCCCTGCCAGCAGCTCCTCTGAGGAGCTTCCCTACAGGCAACAGGCTCTACTTTATCCTCTAAGGGGAACCATCAGGAAAACTCTGGTTGGAATTAGTCCTTCACTCCATGTTTTGGTCCAGAATCTTGGCTAAGTCTTGAGTTTGGGTGCTGCCAAGCTCTCAGGAAAAGAGAAGTGGAAAGGGGAGCCATGGGGTGGATAGCTGGTAGAGCTGCCATGTGGGAGCTTGGCACTGGGGGATCATTTGGCATCTGAGTTGTCCAGCCCTGGCACAGGCTGCCCAGGCAAGTGTCCCATTCCAATCCCCATTCCTGCAGGGATTTAAAAGCTCTGTGTGGCACCTGGGCACATGGTCAGTGGTGGCCTGGGCAGTGCTGAGGGAGTGGTTGGACTTGATGATCTTAGAAGGCTTTTCCAACCTGTGGAAAACAAATCTGTGGTTCTGAGGTTTGGGTTTGATTTTCTCCTCATTGAGTTTGGTTTAGTCTTTTGGTAGCAGGAGTGATTTTGAGCTATGTGAGCCCTTGGGATGGATCTGGGTGTGCTGGGCCCAGGGAGCTTGGATGTCTGGGGACATGAAAGAACATCTTAGTGGACACATACACAAGTTCTTCATGCCTCTAGAAATACCTTCTTAATTAATACATTGAAAGTATTTCTCCTTTGAGAGGTTTTTGCTTGTCATAGTTGCACTCATTGGTATGCCCAGCCTTTTTTTTTTCTTTTTTTTTCCCCCCCAGTTGGGGGATGTTAAGCAATGTGCCACAAACCCTTCACATGTAACATAAGTTGGAGTACTCCTCTGCTGGAACAACCGTGCTCTTTATAGCAGAGCTGTGTCTGCATCTGAGCTATGCAGATCCAAGTGTATTATTAGAGTGAACATCACTGGAGCTGTAATTGTACACTGCTCCCCTTGGCAACCACAGCCAACAGCACATCAAACAGAAGGCTGATACCTTCTTTTAATAATAATAAAAAAAAAAAACTAAAAATCATGAAATGAACATCCCGACACAGAGCAGCAGAGCCTGCTGGCCTGCTGCCAGAGTTCCATCTCTGCACATGGCGCTGCCTTGGTGCCAGAGGAGAAGGGCTGGTTCTGCTGGATGCCCTGTGGCTTACCCTGCTGCGTGCCCTGTTGGATACCCTGTGGCATACCCTAATGTATATCCCATTTCACACCCTAATGCGTACCCTAAGGCACACTGCATTTGATACGTCATAGGATACTCTGTGGCATACCCTAATGCATCCCAAAATTTATACCCTAATGCATACTCAGTGGTGTACCCTAGTGCATATCCTGTTGGATGCCCTGTGGCATTCCCTGGTGAATATCTTGTGGTACAGCCTAATGCACTTCCCATGGCATATCCTATGGTACATCCTAATACATACCCTGGTGCACTTCCCATGGCATATCCTATGGTACATCCTAATACATACCCTAATGCACTTCCCATGGCATATCCTATGGTACATCCTAATACATACCCTAATGCACTTCCCATGGCATATCCTCTGGTATATCCTAATGCACACCCTGCTACATACCCTAATGCACTTCCCATGGTGTTTCCTATGGTATATCCTAATGCACACCCTATTACATACCATAATGCATTCCCTGTGGCATACCCTATGGTGTACCCTAGTGCATACCCTTTAGTATATGCTAAAGCTTTCCTTATGGTATATCCTGATGCATTCCCTAATGCACATCCTATTGCACACCCAAATAATGCCTACCTTTCTGTAAATAATGATTTACCTTTCTGTATATCCTGTTGGATACCCTGTGGCATGCCCTAATGAATACCCCATTACCCACCCTAATGCTCCCCTGCTGCACACCCAAATGAGGGTTTTGCCTTATTGTCTATGGTATATCCTAAAGCATTCTCTATGGCATGTCTAATTCACCCTAATGAATACCCCATTGCCCACCCTAATGCTCCCCTGCTGCACACCCAAATGAGGGTTTTGCCTTATTGCCTACCCTACTGCACATCCTGATACATTCCTAACGTTGCACACCCACACAGGGTTTCTTCACCATCTTACTGCAACCTCTTGATGCCCCAGGAATGACCCTTCCTTGGTTCAATGCTGTGCTTGGGTCTGGATGTAGAAATTTCATAGAAACACAGGGCATCTGAGCCAGAAGGGACCCACAAGGATCACGGACTCCAACCCCTTACCCTGCACAGGCACCTCAGTGACTCCTGAGAATGTTGTCCAAACATTCCTGGAGCTCTGGCAGCCTCATGGCTGTGCCCATTCCCTTGGGAGCCTGGTCAGTGCCCCACCACCCTCAGGGGAAAGAACCTTTTCCCAATATCCAACCTAACCCTCCCTGGCACAGCTCCAGCCATTTCCATGGGTCCTGTCCCTGGTCACACAGAGCAAAGATCAGTGCCTGACCCTTCTGTGCACATTACAAGGAAATTGTAACTGCAGTGAGTCTCCCCTCAGTCTCTTCTCCAGGCTGAACAAACCAAGTGCCCTCAGCCCCTCCTTGGATGATTTCCCCTCTAGACCCTTGAGATGAGTAGTGGGGGTTTTGGCAGAGATTTCACTTCAGTCTCAGTGGCCTTGGTTGGGTTTGAGATGATTAGTGTGACCGTTAATAGAGGGCTCAACCAAGAAGGTGGCCAAAAATCCATTTCTCTGGTCCCAGGTGGGGGATGGAAGAGAAGAATTTAGGTAGAAGCATTTCTTGGGATGTAGACATTGTGGCATGAGGTACTGGAGGACTGACTGATTCCCTCTAGTAAATGTGGGTGCAGTGTGAAGTGTTTGCCAAGCGAGAGTGAGGATTTGGGAGGAATGAGCTGAAGTTCCTCCTGTCCTGCAGCCTTTTTAGTCTGAGCAAACAACCTCCCAGTGATAGGAGCCCTTTCAGCACTGTAGGGCTCAAAGTTGCAATGATAGACACCGGGTGGATGCTGTGGGAACTGGGGCATGGAAGTTGGTTGGATGTGATGATCTTAGAAGTCTTTCCCAACCCTAATGGTTCTATGATGTTTTGTGTTATTGTAAGTATTGCATTAATGGTGAATGCTGAAAGGCAGAAATATTTTTCCCCTTCTCAACATGATTATTGGTGAGGAACAGTTTGTGGTTTGGCAGAAGTGGAGGCAGGAAGATCCAAGTGTGACTGGAGAGTATCTGACCTGTACACCACGTCCAGCACTGACTGCAAAAACCCATCAGTCCTCTTTCTATGGCTGTTTTTAATACAATTTAATTACAGGGAGTCCAATATGTGCACATGGAACAGAGTGGTACCACTTGTCTCTGAAAGGGCATTGCCAAGCAGACATCAGAGTGTTGCTTCACTGAGAGGTGAGGGGGAAAAGATCCAAGTGGCCCTGGAGAAGATCCTAAAGCCATACAAATGTGTGCTCATGTGCCACAACAGTGAGCTCAGCTCTACTGAGCAGCACTACGTCCATCTCCAAGATCTGTGCATGAGCCAACATTGCAGCCTTTGGTTTCTCCTCCCCAGGAGTTTGATGAGCTCTTCCCCCAGTGAGGTGGAGATTCAGTGGGGATAACCTCCTTGGCTCGAGCTGTTCTCCATGGCTGTCTGTGCAGATGAAGAACATCTTGGTGGTGAACCTCAGAACGGATGCCAGCTCCTCAGGAGCCCAACACAAGCACAGAAATAGCAAATGATGCTGCCCTTGTGCAGACACCTTCATTTAGGGGTTTGCAGAAACTTGTAGAGCTTGGAAACCTTTCTTCCCTTACATTTCTGATATTGATAAACATCAAACCGTCCTGCTTTTGTAAATCACTGAGGGACTCCCCCAGCAAAATCTTTGTGTAGCTTTGAAGAGATTTATTTTCTATACGCCCAGGCAATTCAAAGGCAGTTCTAAATTCATGCACAATCATATATCTGTGCAGTGCTTGAAGGGGCACGGGGAATGCAGCCCTGTGGGTGGCTCCGACGAGCATCCCCAGCTGCTGCATCCCCCTGCTCTTGCCCATGTGTGTGTCCCTGGAGACATTCTCCAATTTTTTTACAGTGTATTTACTATTTCATTTTTATTTTTTATTATCATACCATTATTATCACTTGATTCTTGTATTCAATTACTTCATATTTTGCTCATATATTAATATGTATGCTCATTGCATAAATTTGAATTATGCATGTTTACATATATATATATATATATATATATATGCTAATGGCATGTATTAGCATTATATAACTTACAATGTTAGTAACTTCTTTTTTATTTTTGTTATATTCTTACCATGGTTTGTTTTGGTGGTTTTTTCCCCTTTCTTTTGCACAGCCATCCAGGCACAAACACACGCCGTGCAAGTGTCGGCAGCAGGCAGGAGAGGGAGCCCGGGGAGCGGGCTGGCGGCGTGCCTGCTCCGGCAGGTGAAGGGCAGGGCTGGGCATCCACTGGAGCCGGTCCTGCCTTTAGCCCGAGCCCGGCCAAGCCGTGCCTGCCTGCTGGGCTTGGCCACGGGAGGCTCCGGGAGCTGCTGGCACACGGGTGCCGTGCTGGGAGTTACTGGAGAGCCCTGGATTAAAAAAGCTGCGTGCTTTGAGCTTGCCACTTGTCCCAAGAGGAACCGTGACTGGAGGAGCCACCCGTTTCCTCTGCGGCTTTTCCATGGCAAAGGGAATGTGGTGGGGACCAGGGAGCGCCAGGCAGAGCCTCCCTGGAGGGTGGGGATGAGGTGAGGAAGGGGTTAATGGAGCCCAGAACGTCAGGCTTTAACGGAGTGCAAAAAAAGGGGCAGGTTTGCACTGATAGGAAGGAGAGGAGCTGTGCCACACAAGCACTGGGAGCTGGGCATAGTTGAGCCAGACCCTAAATTAAACAAGCAGTGGGTTTGCACTGCTCATCAGCCCTCAGTCTGAGCCCAGGGGTGGGTTTTGGGGATCATGTTGAGTTGCAGCTGGAGGTGGCCACAGGGCCACTGCCCTAGCAGTGAGTGTCACAAGGGGATTGTCCCCACTGCTGTGCAGGTCTCTGGGGTCTGCAGTTTGCCCGGTGCAGCCACGCTCATGGCTCTGCACAGGAAAGGTGTTTGGTTTAAACCAGCAGTGCACCATGCAGTTGAGAGTTTGGTGGGAAGCAGGACTAATTCTCAAAAAAAAAAAAAAATCTCTTCCAGTTTAAAGATTGGCGTATTTGATTTTAATTCAATGTGCTGGGAAGGTTTTATACCTTACATTTTGCAGTGCTTGGATGTGTTGTGCAAAAATAGCCATCGCTTTTAGTCCATAAATTTTATGTGTGGCTTCTCCTGGCTTCTTTTCACCTTGGAGGGGCCAAGATTTCAAAGCCATGGTGGGGAGCAGCCCGTGCTCCAGCACATGATGGGACCACAGGGGTGATACTTGGTGTCTCATTGTCTCTCCTGGGCATGTCCCATTGATGGTGGGAGCCAGCAGAGGCTCCATCCTCTTGCTTGTGCGTGTTGTGAGTGCCAGGAGCAGCCCTGGCCAGACTGCTGCTGCCTGCTAACAGCACAGCTGAGTTCAGAGCAGGGAGTTGGGGTGGTGGGACCCGTGCACACCCTGTGCATGGCTCAAGTGCAGAGCAGAGGCTGTTCTGGGCTCTAGGTGGAGACTGCAGACTGCTCAGCCTGCCTGCAGCCCTGGGACAGAGCCAGGCAGCAGCCTGCTGCTGGGGTGGGCTCCTGGCTGCCCCCAGCCATTGCAGGTGGGTGAGCATGCTGGGGGTCCTGGTAGAAAAAGCAGAAATTTAAAAAAAAAAAAATCCATGTATCCATTGCTGAGAGGTGAGGAAAGGCAAGGGGGCACTTCAGTCTGGAGACCTCTCCAGATCGGGCTGAGCTGGCATCAGCTCCTGCTCACTCTCTTGTTTACTCCCAAAAGGCTCAAACCCACGGGATGTGGGAGTATGTTCCTGTCAGCCCGGGGGCTCAGCTGGTCCATGTATCCGTTGCTGAGAGGTGAGGAAAGGCAGGGGGGCACTTCAGTCTGGAGACCTCTCCAGATCGGGCTGAGCTGGCATCAGCTCCTGCTCACTCTCTTGTTTACTCCCAAAAGGCTCAAACCCACGGGATGTGGGAGTATGTTCCTGTCAGCCCGGGGGCTCAGCTGGCCCAAGGCACCCTCCTCACAGACCATCTGCTCCTGCCTGCTCCAGCCCAAATCCAGCTCAAGCTGCTGCAGCCACCCCAAGGTGGGGATTTTGGGATGCTGCAAACACCACAGACACCCTGCTCTGCCCAGCCCTGCTCTCAGCTGATTCCCTTCACCCCACCTGAATTTTGGAGGCTCATTGGGCCCCTGTGATGCATCACCCTACCTGGGACTCATCCCACAAACCCCACACCCCCCTGTCATTTTGTCAGGGAATGAAGCATCCTGCTGACACAGGTGCCCCGTGGAAAAGCAGGTGCCAGGGACATCACCTCCTGTGCCAAGGCCAGGGCAGGTGGATGTGCCAGCATCAGCCCAAAGATGGGATTTGGTTAGAAGGATGTTGGAGAGGGAAGCACCTCTTTTTCTCCCTGGAGAAGGGGGAGCATGAGGTAATGTGCTTTGCCCATCCCTGACTTTACTAGACACAGGCCCATAGCATACAGAGGATGCTCTTGTACTCACCAGCAGGAAATCTCTTGTTTTAAGGTTTTCTGAGTCACAGATTCAGTTTGCAGCCAAGTGAGCCTGACTGCAGTGGTGGTACCCAGAGTGATGGTCCCACAGGACCTGCAGCATGAGCACCCTTAGCATCCTCGAGGCATGCTTAGGCTCAGGGTTTTTTCATTGCTGGGTATTTTGGTGTGTAGCTATCTGTCAGTCTGGATTTGGAGAATGAATGCTTCCAACAAAGTCCACATCTCTGTTGCCTCTCCTGTGGTGTTCATTTTGCACAGCCTCATCTTTTCCTGCTGCATGTGTTTAAACAAGAAAATGAAAATGATGGTAGGAAGTAGCTTTGGTGGTTCCTGGGAGCAGAGAAGCTACAGGACACTTGAGGGATGAAGAATGAGGCTTGAGAATTATTTCAAGTCCTGTCCTACAGCTTTCCAGGCCTGATATTGATGCAAAACCCACCATCCGAGTCTTGGGACAGCAGCAAACAATGCTTGGCTGGAGGACGTTGCCCTGCTTTGACACATCCTCTGTTCTCATCAGCAGTGCTGCCAACCATGGGGTGTCCCCCCATGCTCCTCCCCTCACTGAGCATCCCAAAACAGTGCTGCCCTTTTCCCTCCCAGTGATTAATGCCTCCACTTTTCTTGCTTCCTTTTTCTTTAAATTACTTTTGCTCTAAATATTATTTTTGTATTAAACAGAAGATAAGCATCTCTGGCAGTGCTGGGAATCCAAACTCAGTGATAAAGCTAGGCTGGACAGGGTTTGGAGCAATCTGGTGTAGTGGAAGGTGTCCCTGCCCATGGCAGAGAGGTTGGAACAAGATGGTCTTTAAGGCCCCTTCCAAACCAAACCATTCTGTGATAACACTTCCAGTTCAGGAGCAGCAGGAACTGAAAGTGAGGGCAGCAAGTGCAAAGTGTCCCACTACCTAAGGAGACAGTTTCAGGCTGGAGAAACAAAACCTTTCAATTTCTGCTTTGTTCATAAGAGTGTGTTTCCTTGCATTTCTGATATTCCAGCCCATGCCATCCAGTGGTTTTTTACAACGATGCTCAAAGTCTGCCAACATTTAGCAAAATACATCATGGTAATCATGGATATCCCCTTAGAGATACAAAGGATGGAGGAATTGATGGCGTTTGCAGGTTGATGTTGTTTTCTGCAATTTGTAATCTTTCTGTAATCTTAGCTTTCCCAGCATGGATAGGCAGCTTCAGAGGCATTTTAGGGTGCTCCATACCTGTATGCTGCAGGGGATGAGCAAAAAATAATAATGCATCTTTCACATCCACTAAAAAAATATTAGAAACCAGCCAAATACAACATTTCTTACAGCAAAAGCTCCCTGGCTACATAGAATTTGTAAATATTAGCCTCTGAGAAAGATTTTCTGAGCTCCTTTGTGTAAATAACATTTTTTTAGCAGACTGGCACTTCACCTCCAGGTCTCGATTTTCAAGTAGTCACTTGTGCCCCCATCCCAGGGCTGCATTTCCAGCAGGGGGATCCAGCACTGGTACACAATGCCCATGGGGTGCCTGGTGGTGGGAGAGACGTGGTGAAAAGCAGATGGAGGAGATAAGAAGGGTGACAGCCCCTTTGCTCTCCAGCGTGTTTGCTCAGCAATGCCGAGTGCTGGGCCAGAGCCACCACCTCCCTGCAGACTAAACAGTTGCAGTGTTTTCTCTCCCATGACCGAAAGAATTTAGTAAAGGGTCCCGGTATGAAACTTTACACGAACTCTGGGTGCCACGAATATCTCTGGCTGGGAGTCTGTTAACTCCTCCGGTTCCTTGATCATCCGCGCGGTTCAGTCCCGGGGCAGATGAAAGGGAGACCCATCCCACCACGGGCCTGCCAGCTGCCTGCAGGACCCCCCGTGCTCTCCCACCCACCGAGTCCATTTTCTGGGGGTTTTGTTGCTTCTTTTGAAGGAGAGAGCCAAGCACTCTGGCTATGATGGAGTTCTGGAGTCCTCCAGTTTCAGGAAAGACATGGATCTGTTGAGCAGGTCCAGGGGAGGACTCTGCCAGGGCTGGAGCCCCTCTGCTCTGGAGCCAGCCTGGCACAGCTGGGGCTGCTCCCCTGCACAAGAGAAGGCTGCAGGGACACCTGAGAGCCCCTGCCAGGGCCTGCAGGGGCTCCAGGAGAGCTGCCCAGGGACTGGGAACAAGGCCTGCAGGGACAGCACACAGGCCATGGCTGCACTGCAGGAAAGACATGGATCTGTTAAGCAGGTCCAGGGGAGGACTCTGCCAGAGGGGCTGGAGCCCCTCTGCTCTGGAGCCAGCCTGGCACAGCTGGGGCTGCTCCCCTGCACAAGAGAAGGCTGCAGGGACACCTGAGAGCCCCTGCCAGGGCCTGCAGGGGCTCCAGGAGAGCTGCCCAGGGACTGGGGACAAGGCCTGCAGGGACAGCACACAGGCCATGGCTGCACTGCCACAGGGCAGGCACACATTTTGGGATCTTGGGTAGGAATTGGTGTCTGGGAGGGTGGGCAGGCCCTGGCCCAGGGTGCCCAGAGCAGCTGTGGCTGCCCCTGGATCCCTGGCAGTGCCCAAGGCCAGGCTGGACAGGGCTTGGCACCCAGGGATAGTGAAAGGTGGCAGGTGGGTTGGAATTAGATAACCTTTAAAAGTCCTTTCCAGCCCTGATTCTATAATATCTCATGTCCCTTGGACCTGTTTGGAGCTATCTGTGTGCACCAATGTCCATCTGAAGGTTGTCCACTTCCCTCTGCTACCCAGCTGAGGGGCATCCACTTGAGGGAGAGGTTTTGGGGAGGGGAGAAGCCCCTAAGGCTTCTTTCATCCCTTGGTCCTGGCGTGCAGAGAAGCAGAGGCCAAGCCTCAGTGTCTTGCCCAGCTCAGCAGATGGGTGGTCCCAGTCCCACCTCATGGTGAACCCCACCAAGAGGGCACTTCCTAGGAGGGTCCTAGCATCCCACAGGAGAACATCCAGCTACCATGCAGCCAGGAAAATCCCTCTGTGGACTGAACTGATGTGAGCCAGGAGTGCCTGTGCAGTAAAGCTCCTCATGTCAAACAGGATTAGCTGCCTGCCTTTCCCTGCCCAGATTCATTCATTCACAGGCAGGCTGGCCTTTCAATGGACACAGCTTCATTTCCAGTGCAAGTGGAATTCCTCCAGCCCTGGTGCCTGGACAAAGGAGCACCTTCCTCCACAGTCAGTTTTCCTCATCTTATATCCCTCTTTCCAAATTTGGCCTGTCCCCATAGATCCCTCATCACTTCCACCTTATAAAGAGGACATGTTGCATGTGCATAATTTAAAATAAGAATGCATCCTCCTGGCAAAATCCAGCTGGTCCCTGATGCCTCCTCCTGAGCTGCGAGGCTGGGCATCTCCAGACATGGCATTTGCAAGCAGAATCCATCTGTCAGACAAAATTGGGGTGCCAGTCATCACCTCAGCCTGGTGTTGGGAGTGGGACGAGCATTTTCTCTGGAACAGAAGTGGCCTCTGAGCAGATTTGGGGATGGTGCTGGGGCTCAGACCCTGCCATATTGTGGGGAAGGGTTTGCAAACTGCCCATCAAACAATCCCCACCCATGTGAAGTAGCTCAAAAATAGGATTTTCTGAGGCTTCTTGACACCATTATGCTTTTACACTGAACTTTTGCTATGGGAAATGCAGCCCATGAGATGGGAGATGTATACTAATACATTTTGCCATGAAGTGGGGGTATCAGCACTGCTGTGGATGCCTGGATGAGCAGGGATTTGCTGTGCTTGATCCTTCTCTTCCTACCAGCTCCATGTAGCAAGGAGGGGATTGCTGGCCTAGGGGTGGGATGCTCTAGAGCACATGGATCCTTTCAGGGGAAGGACTGTCAGTGTCTCCAAAATTCCCAAGGTAGCCCAAGGTTTCCTGTGCACACTCATAAAGACAAAGGGCACATCGCTGCCTCGAGAGTCCCACAGTACTGGGACATGCAGGAATAAAAAGAATATAACAAGGATCTCCTGCACTGCTGCAGAAGATCAAGGCTGCTGGTGGGGAGCTGCTTCCTCTGGGCACTGCACGGGGTGTCTGCAGGGCTGGGTCAAACAGGTGTCCCTGCTGCTCTGATGGCAACCCAGCAGGGAAATTAATTTGTGTTTCTTTGTGGTCCTGTCCTCTCTGTGGGACTGAGAGATTGGCTTGTGATTCTCAGACAGGTGATTAATTCCCCTTGTCTGTGTGTCCTGCAGATGGCAGGTCTGTCCCTTGCTCTCTGCATGGTCAGGCTGAAGATGTTAATGATGTTTTGCTGTGTCTGGGTTCGTGGGATAACAGGTCTTTAAGGTGATGATAAACTGCTGTTACCCGGCTGAGCTGACACCCTGGCACGTGTTTGGGAACCCAGAAAGGTGTGAGATGGGAAAGACAGCAATAAAAATTAAGTGATGAGGAAGACAGCTCTGTCACCTGGGTAGTGCTGGAGGAGGTCTGGCAAACATCCAGGACAAAATGGTGATTGTGGTTGGTTGTGTGCAGTCCAGGCTACTGAATTCACCCTCCTGGTCCTCTCAGAGCTTCCATCCAGACTTCCATCCAGTTGCTAGAGATCTGAGAGCAGACTTCCATCTGCTCTCAGATCTCTAGCAACTGCGAGGTTAACAGCAAAACTTCTGTTTGCACATCCATCATTATGCTCCCACCAGGGTGATTTCAGCCTCAGCAAAATCAATAATTAACTGCTTGTACCTCTGCAGCCCCTCACAGACATCACTGGCTGAAGCCATGAGACACCCACGTTGGGTGGGTAATTGCTGCTGATCCCAGATTTGGAGCCAGATGGAGAGGTCAGGGTGAGACCAGGGGGGCAGGAGGTTCAAATGACCACTTGTCTGGTCACCTCCAGGTGTTTGTAGACATGAGAAGTATCCACAGCTACTCTTGGTTCTGGTCATCAGCTGCCTCAATTGCCCACACCTGGGAATGTAAAATTATGTTTCTTGTCCTAGGAGTTTGCCTAGGCTCTGCTTTAGAAAAAACAGTTTTCTGACCTTATTTTCCCCTTTGTGCCCAAATCCTTCTGAGAGGAATAAGCACTATGTGTCTGCTTGATGGCTGCAGAATCTTTGTTGAATTGTTCTTGCTGAACTGGAAGAATTCCATACCCCTGGAATTGTTCAAGGCAGATTGGACAGGGCTTGAAGCAACCTAGCCTGGTGGAAGGTGTCCATGACAGGGGGTTGTAAAGAGATGAGTTAAAGCCCCTTCCAACCCAAACATCCTGTGAATCTGTGAATTGGCAGTAACATCTAATGCAAGCTACAAATCACCCAGTGGTCAGATGATGTTCTGTGGGTGTCTGTGGGGTGGTAGTCACACTCCTGTTAGCCTGGACCTTCACCCATGTGGTGCATCTCAGAGCCCTCTCTGATTAAAACCACTCACAGAGCTGTGGCCATCATGAAGTCAGGTCCACGCTGAAGGTCACTGGTAGGATTTCCTGCTTTTCCCAAAATGGCCAAAACATCCCAAGAAGATATTCTCAGATATGCATGTTCAAATGGTGCAGATCCAGCCTGGAGGAAGCGACGTGATGAAAGCCTGTGGGAGTGAAATGCCTCATGGCTGGGTGAAGCCAGGACCTCTGCGAGGCTGGGCACAAGGTGTCATCTGTAATTTAAAAGCTTTATCTGCTTTAAATGTCAATAGCTCCGTTGTTGGAGTCATAATAATTGCCATGATTCGCATGTCTCAGTCACACGCCCCAGAGCACTTCTCAGAGGAAGATGAGCAAATCATTCCCATTTGTTGCCAGATGGGAAATCAGGGTACAGAGGTGATTGGAGCCCACACAGGGCTGGAAATAAACCTCCATCTCCTGTGCTGCTGTTCTCCAGGTTGTGCATGGAAGATGTAGGCTCAAAGCAGGTTGTCTGTCATCACCTTAATCTGCTCTGTCTTGTCTCCCTGCTGGCAGTAGCGTGGGCAGGGATGGTGTGAGGGGATCTCAGTGAGGTTCTGTCCTTGGGTGCAGCAGAGAGGCCAGGAGTGGGTGGTTGGAGGAAGAGCAGAGCCCATGGAAGAGCTGATGGTCCCATTTCATGTCCCACCACCTCCAGCAAAGGAGTTTTTGTGGTGGTGTCCATGAAATAAGACTTTCCCAATTAAGCTGTGGGTGGTACAGAGGAGCTCACAAATCCATGGGCAGAGGTGTTGGATGACTCCCTGGTGCTGCCACAGGGTTCTCCAGCACCTCCTGAGATCTTTCCAAATGCCTGTGCTCCAAACCACTCACCTCACTGGTTTATACTCCTCAGGAAGCAAAGCTTCACACCAGAACCTCCTCCAAGCCAGGATCTAAATTCACATAGTATTTAAATTCTTAGCAGGGAATAATGCAGTTGATCTTAATTGTGCAAAATGTAATTTATGGACTTCCTTTTTAGGAAGATCTGGGAAGGGAGCAGGCAGAGGCTGTGCTTCTTCAGGACAACAATAAGGGCTAGAGGCTGTCCAACCTCTATCCACCAGCTCTCTCCTCCAACCTATTGGATTTGTCTTGGCCCTTTCCAAAGAGCCATTTAGGGCTCCAGCATTTCGCAGAACATTGCCAGTAAGATCAACTATTTAGCACAGCCTATCTCAGCTTTTTATATAGCTCTTAGCGCGGATATCTAAGCATCATATATTTCTTTTTGTGCAGTATTTCTGACTCGGTATTTCCTGCCTCCTTGACAATGACTGAGTAAACAGCAGAGCTGCCAGAGGAAGAGCCCTGTGTTTACAGAGCAACAAGCCCAAATGTGCCTTTCTTTTTTTCCCCCTCAGAAGGTAGCGTTGCTTAAATTAACCCTCATTTTTATCCCTCACTAAACTTTTGCCCTCGAACTTGCTGCTGCCAGAATCAGCCATGGGTTGGTGGGCCCAAATGTGGGGAAAAGTTATTTGGAATATGTCTTTAAAAAAGTGCGGCGAACTCCCGAGGGAAGAATTTTCAGCTGCAGCTGTCTGAGCTGGAGTGAGGGCTTAGATCCAATGGCAAAATGCTGCTTCTCATCCCACCTGACTCTGCTGCCCACCAAAAAAGTTAGAGGATGGATTTGCCTCCTCTCCCATGGAGTGGCCATTCCTCTTGGCTCTTCTGGCTTGGTCCTAGGCTTGGAAAGGTCTCACGTCCACTGTCATAGGCCAGTGATACATTGGAATGAGGAGTGGGCTTTCACTTGTCTGCAAGAGTGAACGCCGTCAGGAAAAGGCATTTTGAATTTCCAAAAAGGCATTTTGAAGGCTCCTGCTGGCAGGAGCCTCAGCCAAGCCTACAGAGGAACAGGGGATGTCAGAGGTTTTGTGAGCCCTGGGCCATCTGTGTGATGTGTGTGAACACAGGCCACCCTGACCTACCCATGCTGAGGCCCAGCATGATGAACATGCTCAGCCTTCAGATTTATGCCCCAACCTTGTCCTGTGTGAGAGCTCTTTAGAGGTCCCCTTGGCATCGCCCCACTTCCCACATGGTTTCCCAATGAATTCTTCTCCCAAACCAGGCAGAGAAGAAAGGCCAACCCTACCTGGTATAAATACATTTTATTTTAAACTATAGGCACTGAAGGAAGGTCATCCAGTAGACACACCCAGATTATCTACAGGCCAGAGCACCCCCAAATTAGTAATACAATTCATGTTTAAAAATACAGCCAAACTGATGAAAGATAATTTGCTTACTGCCCTGACATCACCACCGAAGCATGGGGCAAGCCAATCCACAGGTTATTTTTATATAACTCTGTGAGGCATTTCCAGAGCAAATAAAGTTCAGTGGGCAGGGCAGTGACCCGGCTGTCTGGTTCCAGAGCTTTTCAGCCCCCTCAAGGCTCGTCATCAGTGTGTGGAGGTCTGTGGGTCAGGGCATGGCTCCATCGGATGTGCTCCAGGCGCACAGGACGTGGGGTTTGTTCTCTGACAGTTCCAGTTCCTCACCTCTCCCACGTGCTGGCTCTGGCTCATCCGTTTGGGTTGCACAGCCTTTGGAGCTGCTCTCAGTGTTGTCAAAGGGTCACAGGGCCTGCTGTGGGCATGGCTGGTCTGCAGCAGGTGAGTCACACATGTAACTCCATTAATTGAACAGCCCAGCTGAGCCTTGGTGGCAGCAGTGGTCTCCTCAAACTCCCCAAGGCAGATGGGACACCTCTGCATGGGTGGCACTCAGTGCACACCATGGTCCAGGTCAAACCTGCAGTCTGAAGGCCAAATTTAAGGAAGGAGCTTCCTGGACCACCTTCCTGCTGCGTGCTGGGATGCTGGAGTAGCACCACCCTGAGACTTGTGGATTGCTCAGGATGCTTCAGGATACCCCTAGCACTGCTGTGGAGGCTCCTGCCAGGCCCTACTCTGGCCTGTAGCAAATGTGGTCCAGAAAAATTCCTCCCACTGGCAACATGTTCTTCCTACTTTGTCAGAGGAATCAGTGTCACTCCCCTCCTTTTGCAGAATATGTGCAAATCACCTCCTTTTGCAAAGTTTGGCCCAACCTGATTCCGCAAATGGAGCAAAATTATTCCCGCTGCGGCATCACATTCTGTGTGGAAATGTTTGCAGTGCCTTCTGCATCCATCCCACATTCCATCTCTCTCTCCCATCCTTCATGGGGGTCCCTCAAAGTCTGCACAAACTTTTCTGTGACTGGAGGAGGGGGGGACCACAGACCTCTGGAAAAGTGGGGCAGTGTTCACTGATGCCTCTGCATCACCCACTGGGCACCACAGGATGAAAAAAGGAGAGTGATGTGTGGTGGAATCCTTTCCTGCCCAGCTCCCATCCCAGGCCTGATGAGTTTGGTTTGGTTTGGTTTGGTTTGTTAGTTGTGTTACAGAATTTCAGGTAGTTGGTGGGTTTGATGGTTCGGGGTTTTTTACAGAAAATACCTTTTCTTAAAAGACAGTGTTGAAGAGTCATCTTTCTTTCTTGCAGTGGCACAGAGCAGGGCATGTTTGAAGCAGGAGCAGGAAGGAGCAGAGTTTCCTGCAGTGTTTTTTATTCTTTCCCAGTAATCTGGGACTGCAGAGCCCATGCAGTTATCCCAAGCTGCAAGGAATTTCACAGCATGCCCCAGGGATGCCAAAATACAGCACAGCTCCCCAGGTACATGAGTGTGGAGCTTCCAGGCTCAGGCAGGACAGGAGGTGCTGGAGGGCATCCAGGCTGGGAGAGGGAGGATGGGTTGGGGGCTGGAGCTGTCTGGGATGCTGCATGAGATGCAGGAGAAACAGTGCCAGGAGATGGAGAGGAATCCAGGAAAAGCTCCAGGGTTCAAAGGAAACTTTCTGTGCACCATATAAGTGGATGGGGCAGATGAGGGGCATGGGATACTCTTGTTTGGATTTTTAATTTATCATTAATCAGGATATCATGTCTCTTTGACTTTTTTTCTTTTTGCATTAAATTTCAATTGAAAACTCGAGAACAAGTAATTGGGTAGCCTTGGGGTGATAATCAGAGCTGGAAAATAACTCCTCTGTCACTGCCCAGGGAACGGGCTGGTTAATGAAAGGATGAACTCTGCAAACTCCCCCAGAGCGTCTGGGGAGACCCAACAGGATTTGGCTGCAGGTTGACTTCGAAGTCGCAGACACAGTTAGGCAACTGACTTATGGAAATGGGTGTAGAGAGGAATTAGTCATCGCTGTTTGGTTAATAAGTGCCTCGGCTATTTTACAAGTCTTTTTTCCTGCATATGCAAATACATCTTTTATTTTTCCTTTTGTAATGAAACATATAAATAGCTCCTTCCTTGAATCTTCTGTGCATACAGTTGTGTCATGAAAATAATCATCGTGCTTTTGCCTGGCTTTCTTTAGCAGCTGCTTCACTTAGCTTTGTTCTAAAAGGAAGATCTCCTGTGTGTTGTCCAGGGCAAGAGAGCAAACTTTGGTGTGGTGGCTTTTATATCTCCCCAGCTTTGCAGAGAGCAGCTGCAGGTCAGAGTATTTGCAGCAGCAAAGCCCTTTGTCTCAGGCAGTAGGAATAAACTGAGATGAGAAAGATAGAAGGCAATTTATTTAGTTGCTGGATTTCAAAGGTTGTGCAACCTGCACTGAAAACACACGGTGTGGAGACCGAACTTCTCCTGTTCTTCAGTATTCCCCTGCTTAATGTCTACTAAATTTTAGTAGGATTAATTTAGTAAATTTAGCAGACGTATCAAGGAAAGGTCACTGTGGAGACAGACAAGAAAAGTTGCATGGGATGTCATGCAAGAACCTCTGCAGCATCACTTAGAGCCCAGGGGAAACTTCTTGTTCCGAGCACCATGCACTTCCTTGTGCCATCCTCTAGAAGGGTTTTTATATGGTTTTCTGTGTTGCCTTGTGCTGTTTGCCACGTGTTTCCATCACATACATCCATTTTCATACCCAGCCTTTGGACAAACCCCTTCTTTCTCCCTCCTGGAGGTCTGATGGAGAGGCAGCTATCTCCCTGTCTGCTTCCTTCTGATGCTGACCCATAAATCACGTCACTGGGATAATCCTTAGTCATAGCAACCATCAGCTCAGGCGCAGGGTGACCTTTTAATGCCAAGCCCAGGCTGCCCTGATCTTCTGGTCGGGCAGGGAGCCAGTCTCTGCCATCATTTTGTGAGACGCCAGAGAGCAGCCAGACCATTAGGATGCTCCTGGCCAGACACTGGGTCTGCTGAAGATGCTGGAATGAATGGGCTGGGCAGGTCAACCTGGACCACCAAGCCCAGGATGGCCACCATCATTTCCTCTGCATTTTGTTTAACCTCTCTGTTGCTGGGGTTTTTTTTCAGTCCTGGTGGTGCTGGTTTATTCCCTCCTCCCCCATAAATCAAGCCAACCAAACCCAACACAGTGGTGCATCTGGAAAAGTGACCCTGTGTCTGTTGGGGGGACAGTAGGGCGCAGAGGGCAGACACCATCTCTGGTGCAAGCCGTGGCAGTTATTGCAGGAGTTGGTGATATTTCTGCAGTACCTGCTTTCTGGTGGCTTTGCTCTGTTGAAATTGCAGCCGCTCCGCGCGCGTTGAGTAATCTCCCCACTGTTACTACAGAGTCAGTCTGTCTGTCTGTCCTCCCCCCACCCCGAGTTTCAGTTTCCTCCTAATTCCCTCTGCAGGCAGCCGTTGTGGCTGGTGGCGTGGTGTTGCTGATGCTGAGCCTCTTGTCTCTGTGCCTCTTGCAGAAGGATTTCTCCATGCGGGAGGAGCTGCAGCAGCGGGACGTGGAGCGCTGGCTGGGGTTCATCACCTTCCTCTGCGAGGTCTTCGGCACCATGAGGAGCAGCACCGGGGAGCCCTTCCGAGTCCTCGTCTGCCCCATCTACACCTGCCTCAGGGAGGTAAATGCCTTCCCATCTTGGCCTTCCCCACCAGTGGGACAAGCTGTTGGCTGCTGTGTGGGGATGTCCGTGGTCCGTGGAAAGGCTGTGGCTGCTCCATCCCTAGAAATGCCCAAGGCCAGGCTGGATGGGGTTTGGAGCAGCCTGGGGTAGTGGAAGGTGTCCCTGCCCATGGCAGAGTGTCAGAACTAGACAGAGGTTCTCTAAGGCCCTTCCAACTCAAACCATTCTGGGATTCCATCTTTGCTTTATAATTCCTAGAGGTTTGCTCTGCCAGCACTTCACACTTCAAAAGTACTTAAATTTGCAGGCATGCTTGGCTCTTCCTGCATATTGTCTTTCTTCTCATTAAAGCACAATAATTAAAGCACGCACTCCCTTTGTCCAGTGTCTAGAAAGGACCAAAGTTGGAATGGCAAACCAAGCACTCTAGTTTGCAAATCCCAGTGTTGTGAAAATCCCCACCTAAGCTGCTTAAACAGCTTCTTAAAGCAGGTGAAGCCGCCTGAATAGATGAGACAGACCAAGGGGAGGAAGGAGGGAGAGAAATGAAGTCTCTAATGTCCTTAGACCCAACCCAGTGCAGCAGAAACTCAGCCCTGTCACCAGGGTTGGGGATTTTTCAGAACCTAATTTCCTGATGAGCTCATTGTTCAGCTCCCCATGGCTCAGAGTGCTGGCAGAAACCTCAGTGAGTACATATAGAAAAGACAACTCAAGTGTTAATGTTCCATGGAGAAGGAGAGGGCTTTCCTCCATCCTGTTTTAAAGATGGCTTTGTCTCCTGCTGGTATCTGAAGAATTACTTAGAAAAGAAGACTTACTCAGAAAAAACCCGCCTTGTTGCCCAGGGTTGGAGCTGTGAATCTCAAATTGTCAGTGGTGCTTCTGTCAGGCCATAAATAACTCACTGTAAAATAAGTTTAGACCTCAGGCAAGGGAAGGATAAAGAAAGTGCTGGTGATGACTTTTTTTACATGCATGGGAAGTTTCCTCTGAATGCCACCGCGCCATAAACATTTTGTCTGGGTGGTAGCACTGTGGGCAGAGCTCACAGATGGTGACTGGAGCAGTGAGGAGTGCAGGCCTCATGATAAGGCAGACATATCCAGAGGAGGAGATGGGAGAGGGATGCTAAGAATAGCAGAACTTCCCCAAAATCTCTGCCCACGGAGGTATGTGTCACCTTCTGGGGAAGATCTTGACGTCTAGCAAAGCCCCCGTGCCCATCCGCTTCCCATCGTAATCGTGACACAGCACAGCCCTGATTCTGCCAGAGTTTTTCCCTGCCCACTCCTGTCTGCCCTCGCCGTGCTGTCGCTGTCCCTCCTGTCACCCTTCTGCTCTGTGGGGACACGGTGGTGAGCTAGAGGTCTGCGGAAGGACGTGAATTTCATATATCAAGGATATTTTTTGCTACAGGGCAGCTCCATAAAAAGATTCACTAATTATATCAAGATGTCATGCGTAAATTTGCTCTTAAAAATACATCTCTGTTCCTTAGCAGGACAGGTCGGTCCCTGTGGTGTTGTTTGTCACAGATGACTTTACTAGATGATCTTTAATAGCGAGATGATCTTTAGGTCCCTTCCAACCCAAGCTACTGTGATTCTAAGAGGACTCTTAGCTTAGCTGACATGGGTGAGCCTGACTCTTCTGGCTCCCCTGGCCCAAAATGCTTGCTCTGTGACTGCTCTCTCTGCAGTGCTTTGACCTTGGTTCACCCCTCTTCCATGGCTCTGGAATGAGTTTTCATTCTGCTGCCTTTTTTTGTCATTGCCAGCTAATCCTGCTGCACAGGGCCAGCCCAGGGGAAAGGGTCACAGATTTATCAGCAGTGCCAGGCTCTGGTTGGCAGATGGTTGCCAGGGCCAAAGGTGGGCTGCAGACACAGCTGAGGAGGTGAGGGTGTGCTTTTCCAGCTGCACCCTAGAGAGGACGGGGACATCTGAGCAGGCTGACCCTGCTGGGTGCTCTGTGTTAGTGTGGAAATCCCTAACTGTGCCGAGTGCTCATCCCTTGGTGTTCCTCATGAGCCACATGAGCTGGTGTCCCAGCACAGAAGGGGTTGTCACCATGGCCTTTAAAGTTTGGGACTCCCACATGCCTCAGGACAGATTCACAAGGTGTAGTAGCACTCACCATGTTTTTTTCCCCTTCTGCTGATCAGAACATACATCCCCAAGTAGAGTCTCAGCCCCTCACCCGTAATTCCTTTCATACTGAGTATTCCCCAGCAAGCTCTCTCTGTGTTGCCCACAGTCCTGCACAGCTCCTTCTGCCTGCATCCACCCATCCTTAGACCATAAATCATTAGCAGACGCAAGATAACATCTCTCCCTCTGCCTGTCCTTTCAGCTCACTTGCTTTTTAGTTTCTCTTTTTTTTTTCTCCTTTTTCCCTTTTCCTTTATAGCTCTGGCAGACTCAGCCAAAGGTCAGCGAGGCAGTGAGCAAGAGGAAGGGGAAAATTGCCTGATGACTGAGGCAGGAATGTCTCTTCCCTTCCCCCTGCAATACTTCCTCTCTCCAGCTCCTTTCCCCCAAATAAAAGCTTATTCACACCATGATTAGCTGGGTGGGAGGGGGTGAGGGTGGCCATGAGGACATCAGTGCAGGGTGGGGAGGAGCTGGGGACATGGCTGGGGCATTGAGTGACAATGCTAGTGCTATTGATCGATCAGTGTGGATGGGTTGGTCCTGTGGGCTGGGGAAAAAAAAAAAAAATCAAGTTCATTTCAGGTGAGGCTGGAGTGATAAGTGCTGGGGTTTGCTGGCTGATTGACCCGGCGCCCATTGCTGTCCTCAGGGAAGCAGGCAGGCCTGTGTCACACAAGGCAGTGGGTGTTTAACCATGGCAAAGGAAATTTGGGTCAGAGCTGCCTTTTGGGAACCAAAGGAGTAGCTGTGCCCCTTGGCTCAAGCACAGTCCAGCCAAATTTCTATCCCAGGGGGCTCTGCTGGATCCTCCTCCATCACTTGAGTTTGAAATGGGGGGAGAAGAAAGGGACTGCCAACACGACTGTAATGGCATCTCCCAGGAGCAGAATCCCTGCCAAATGAAAAAGTTTAATTTCCATAACTGTTTTGAGGGGTTTGGGGTGAGGTTTGTGCAGGCTGAGAGTGTGTCCTCACAGCGAGATCTGGTGAGGTCAATGTTGGGATTTTAGACAAAGAGAGGGTTTGCCAAGAGAAGTAAAAGGTGAGCCTGGCTCTTGTTAAAATGGTTTAATGGAGCACAGTGCATTTGGGTGGTAGTTTGGACTGAAATACTTGCAGTGGAACAGTGCATATTTTAGGTTGGAGAAAGGCAATGGATACCCAAGGTTGGCCCAAAGACCAGACCAGGAGACAACTGGGGAAAGGAGGGAGAGCCCTTTGCAGATGAGAATGAGAGGACTATTGCAGCACTCAGATCTGGGAAGCCTGGGAAAAGAATAACAAAGCAGAGATGTTAAATAGAAATAAAAGCGCTTTCCTCCTATTCTTCCCTCAGAGCTTCAGGGAATCGAGGGCGAGCTGGAAGAGGGCATTGTTCCTGGGATAAAGGCTTTCCCCAGGGGTGGTTATGCTGCAGCCAGGGCATTGTGGGTTTGACCCTCGCCTGCTTCCAGACCTGGCTGTTCTCACTTGGGAACAGTGGTGGCATCTTGCAGGACCACATTCTTCCATGAGCCATTTATCTGGTGAAAGCACTTTCAGCACTATTAGGAAGTTGTTCTGTCTCCTGTACATGATGGTCTTAAGCAAGAGTGATGTCCCACTCTCTCCTTCCAGCCCTATAAGCCCCCTTGGCTATGGCCTCAGTTTATTTCACAAAAGCACTCTAAATTTGTCCCTGAACACCTCCTTCCAGGATGGTGAGAAGTGAACCTGCTGACATCTTTCCTGCTCCAAAGCCTCTGCCCCATGTCCAAACACCAAGGACCATGCTGAGACATGCTCCAACAATGCTTCATGTTGTATGTCCCCCAAAACCAGCTAAAGCCAAGAGAAGAACCAAGGGACTTTGGTTCTTGCAGCCTGGCCATATTTCTTATTTTCTATGGCCTTTGGCAGAGTCAGCAAAAAGGAGAAAATGGGTGGTTAAGGCAAGGAAGAAGCAAATGTCAGTTAAACCATCAGAGCCTGTGCACAGTGCAAAAGTGCCCCGTGGCTACTGAAGATGTGGACATAATAAATAATATTATTTGCCATCTATTGTTCACTGATTGTCACCACTTTTGCCTTCCCTTGCTCTTCCCTAAGCACGGTTGGAGCTGGCTGTCCCTCATCCAGTTCTGTGCTGCCTTCTCTGTGTGTGAGTCGGTGGGGTGGCCGTGGGCCACCCCAGCTTGGTGCCCTCCCAGTTTCATCCCCTGGTGCTGCTGGGGAGGGGGGAACATTAGGATTAGATCCTGAGAGGCACAGCCCAGTTTTAGGTGACATCTGAGGTCTGCAGCGAAGGAGGGATCTCAGCCAGTGAGGCTGTTGATGGGTGTTCTTGGGAGGTTTGCCTCCTCTGCTGTCTGTCTCATCCTCAGTGAATGTTGGGACACCAACCCAGGAGGTGCCCCTGGGGCTGGGAGCTGCCACCTCCCTGCCAGCCCCCTGCCAGGAGCAGGTCGGTGCCAAGTGCTGCTTTGGATGCATTTGTTTGTTCTTACAATGCCATTTAGCAGCCAGGTAACCTGAGCAGTTGCCTGTGGCAGCAGAGCAGGGAGGTGGAAAAACTGGCTGGAGGGACTCAGGCTCAAGGTGATGCCATGTGGCAATAATGCCTCTGTGGTCTCTCGGGCACTTCTCCAGCTGGTGTCCCACACGGGCAGGCAGCACAGGGAGGGCTCTGCCCCCTCTCACTCCCCACAGTAACCCTGTCCCATCCCTTACCCATGTCACTGTGCTCTTCTCCTGCACAGGACTGATCTTTTGTTGTACTTTTAAGTTTCCTCTTGACATTTTGCTTTACCTGGCTGAGGTCCCTCTCATTTGCAGCTCCTTGAATACATTTCAGTACATCCCAGACGTGCTTTCTAACTTCATGAAGTTGCACTCTTTACCTCTTCCAGGTGACGGATAAGGATGCTAAATAGGGCAGGTCCTGGGATAACAGCTTGGTAGTTGTTACCATTCCTGGCCTTTGGGCAGAGTTGGGTTGGAACCCAATGGCTACAACCCTCTGAGCCCAACCATCCAACCCATTTTTTTGCCCATCTGGTTGTCCTGGCTTGGATACAAAAGGACTGGATATCAGGGGTGACAGGGAGCTGCCTTGGCACCATCCCACTCTGAGCCTTGGACAGAGCTGCTGGGGCAGGTTCAGAGCAAACCCCAGGAAGCAGCTCATCACAGAAAGGCTAATTAAACTGCAAAACTTTGTGCAGGACCAATTCACAGAGATCCCTCCAGCTTGAGGGGCTTATTGCTCCCGAGGCTGTGTACCCCAGGGTATCCCCTTTAGAGGGATGCAGTCTTTGGCCTAACCCAAGACAGATGATTTTAGGGTCTTAATGCCAACCCTGGGGAGCAAGGGCAGCTCCCAGGAGCTGTGAATCAGCAGGGATCAGACCCAGCAGGCTGGCAGCAGGCAGGACAGTTGCTTCTCTGCAGGAGTTGTCTCCTACCTCCAGTCTGGTTGGCAGAGACAGTCCCATTTCAGCATCGTTTAAAATCTTGGCACGCTCCCATCGCTTCCCTGCCTTGGTACACGCTGCTGACTGAAAGCCTCGGGGTGGTGGTGCAGGGAGGATAAATACTCCCTGTCTAATTGCCTTCCCCCTACGTCTGAGTCTGCGGTGCAGCGTGTAGACGGGTATCCACTCCCCTCCCTTCTCTTAGTGCCTGTTATCTCCTGGGGCCATGCTGCGTAATTTAGCAAAATATTCTAACACAGTAATTAACGTCTGAACTTCAAGAGGGCACTGCCTTTTCAATGTCTCCTTCAGAGGAAGAAAAAGGAAAACCTTCCCGGCTGCAGTCGGATGAGCGAGGAGGGTGGTGCTCTTTGGAAAAGAAAATTGTATCTTTTAACGTGGGTTGTGTTTTGTTAATCACTCTCACTTTTTAAAAAGCATCAGCCTTTTTGAGTTGAAAAAAGGGTCTTTGACAGTATAATGAGATGCTAGGATTTTTAATGCTACTCTCCGAGTCAGAGAGTGAAACAGAATTTTTGCTTTATCAAATGAGCAAAGGCACCTAGGGGCTTAGATCTTGACCCCACACCACACTTTCACTCAGGAAGCTCCAGGAGGCCAGATATGAACAGAGAAAATACGTATTTTCTGAAGAAGGGGACTTTCATTCTCACAGAAGTCCCCTTTTGGTTTCCCCTGTGTGGTTCTGCAAAAAATCAAAGATTTGGTCTTCAGTCCAGTGCGATTGTGACAAACTGGGAAGTGTTTTGTATGGGGAAAGGATGGAGGAGGAATGAGGAATGTGGGCATGGGAGGGAAGGGATTTCAGAGAAGGAGTGAAAAAGGGGGACTGGGGATCAGGGACACCAGGAGGAAGAGAAATGGGGAGAACGAGTTTGGGAATTGTCTTGGGATCCAGAAGATGTAGGTTGAAGACATGGGAGGTCTGGGAGAAAGGTCTGGGATTTGGAGCAAGTGGGGCATGTTGATATAAAGGGGATATGGACTTCCAGAGCCATGACAGGAGGCAGAGTGCAGGAGCAGGGTCTGCAAAGAGGAAGGGTGGATGTCTGTCTGTAGGACCACGCAGGGCAGGGGTGGATGTCCCTGTAACCTCTGTGCCTGCCATACATTAAAAAATAATTAACCATGCAAAAAGGTCCCACGCCCTCAGACCCCCATAGATGTGCTGGTAAAAACGCTCCTATGAATGCAGCTTGTTTGGGAAACAGCAGATTTCCTTTAATCCTGGTCATTTTGATCAAAGGGCATAGTTAAGGTGGAGGAGATCAGGTGTTACTTGGGAACCTATGAGGACAGGCCAAGGCAGGGAGGGCTGCCCATCTGCCCTGTTGAGTATTGCATGTGCAGGAACATATTCTTGGAAAGCCTCTGGACTCATTTAGTCCCAGCACTAAAACCATGCTGTTGTATCTTAAATAGAGGAGGGAAAATGCCACCCTCGTTTCTCTGGGACCCGGAGAAGTCAGAGGAAGCAATTTGTGCAGATAAAGAAGTGAAGTCAGATACCATCTCACAGGATGGTCCCTCCTCCTCGCGTGGCTTTGTTTTTCTCCCTCGCCCTCCTGTACCAGGCATTGTTAGTTCCCAAAAACCCTTTCAATGGGATGTAAACACAACTATTTGCGTCTGCCGCTGTGCGCTCGCTGCCTCTGCAGAGCCAGGAAAGCGCAGAGCCTCCGGCCAGCCAGGGTGGAGCCCGCTGCAATCAAGCACCATGGTCTCGCCGCTGTTTCTTTCCACGTTTTGTGTTTCCCCGGGACCCTTGGGATGAGATCACATCCTCCTCTCCCAGGGTTATTATGTCTTCGGACGGGCAGGATGAAGCCAGTCGTCTGGGTGGCTTGAACTCCCCGTGCACCCAGACCGGGTGGCTCTGGTCCGTCTGTCCTGCTCACCTTTGGGTCCTGGAGGTCCACCTCCAGCCAGGGGATGTGTAACCACCAGGCTACTGTTGGATTGCAGCGTCTGGGTTGATGAGTGACCAAATTTTCTTCATCATTGTCTCCAGTAATTGCCTCTTAATGGTTTCCATCTTCTCAGGAATTTCTTCTGCCTGTTCCAGATCCGGGGAGAGAGAGTGTCGTGTTTCATGGTTTCCCTTGCCTACAGTGGAAAGGAGTAGGAGGAGTTTCCCACGACTGGGTACAGGATTTTGTTCCTCTGGCCTTAATTCAATTTGCTGTTAAGTATCTCTGAGTTCCTCAGGAGCCTGACAAGGAGGATAACCAACATTTTGGTTTACTCAATGCAATAAACAAACTAATCTCTTCTTACCATCCTCCCAGGGAGTCCTGGTTGTGTAATAGGAGAACACAAATCTCCTCCTGAGCTGAGGGGAGCACATCAATGTAAAAGCAGTTGGTGCCACCAAAACTCAAAAACTCATTTAGGTTGTCCAAAGTATTTTAGAGAAGGTGTCTGCTATGGACATGGCTCTGGTGCTGCCGTGTTAGGACAAGCAGTTCAGCACAGAGCTCCTTGCCCCCTGTGCCACTTGGTCTGGGCAGCTGCTTGTGGGATCAACAATGGCCTGTGCTGGTGAACTCTTCCTAATGGAGCAGCAGGAGCTGCTGTCAGACATTCTCACCCAGGCTGAGACCACAACATCCCAGTCAGGCAACTGGGAGGAGTGTTCCCTCCATGAGACACACAATCTGGTGGCACCTTGTGCATCTTCTGTAGCCTTGAAGACTTCCCACATCCCCTGTGAGCAGAAGGGAATGAGGAGAGAAGCACCATTGCTAGTGGGAGCAGCTGGACACAGACTGTCTCTTACAGCTCAGCTGTGTTTTTAAATTCCAACAAATCACTTTTTGGAGCATGGCAGAGCCTGTGCCTTGTGCAGAGATCAACCTGGGAAAGGTTTTCCCCAAAAGGGAAAGGTTTTCCTCAAAACTTTGTGTTTGGGCAACCTCAGCATCAAAAGGGTAAGCTTTTTTGGAGCATGGCAGATCCTGTGCCTTGTGCAGAGATCAACACAGGCAGCTCCTGGGAAAGGTTTTCCCCAAAAGGGAAAGGTTTTCCCCAAAACTTTGTGTTTGGGCAACCTCAGCATCAAAAGGGTAAGCAGAAAAGATTTCAGAAAAGCTTCTAGAAGTCTGCTTCCATGGGCTCTCTTGTTTCTTCCTCAGAGAAAGCCAGTCTCACTTCCCTCACTTCCAGAGGGGCACTCAGTGCCCCTTTAGAGGGGATGGTGCTGGCACAGCTTGTTGGTGGGCACAGGATGAGCTCAGCTGACCTTCTGTTGTCCTGGGTCAAGAAACTGATGCATCTGATGGTAGCAAATTGTAGAAATCCTGAAACTGGCCCTGTGGTGGAGTATTTTGCAATCACTCATCCCCACAACCTTGTTTGTACTTTGCATTTTCCCAAGTCCTGGCTGTTTTCACCACCCTGTGCCCTGTGACAAGAGGAGAAGTGGAGCTGTGCCATTGCCTGTGTCTCAGAGAAGTGTGTGACTCTCCCCATGCAGGGCCATGCAGTCCCATGGATCTTATCTCAGGCGTCTTCCTTAAAGACTTGTGACAGTAGGTCAATAAGGGGCTGCTGGAAAGGCAGAGAATTGCTATTGATGTCTGTCTGCAGAGAGCCCGTGAAGCAGAACTGGCCTGTGCTCCCAGGAGGACCCACCTAGCAGACTGTGGGGATTCCAGGAGGTTTTGGGAGCAGGAGTTCCCCAGCTGTGGTCCATTAGAGCACTAAGACAGCCTGCAGAGCTGTGTTAGCACCTAAACTGCACTGTCAGATATAGGGGATGATCCCTGAACCACAGAATGCTTTGGCATGGAAAGAACCTTTAAAGCTCATCCCATTCCACCCCCTGCCATGGGCAGGGACACCCTTTCACTATCCCAGGTTGCTCCAAGCCCTGGGATAGTGGGCTCTAAGCTCCAAGTCCAGACTGCCCTGGGACACTTCCAGGGATCCAGGGGCAGCCACAGCTTCTCTGGGAAACCTGTGCCAGGTCTCACCACCCTCACTGTAAACAAGGTTCTTCCATCTATGTAGTCTGAATCTCCCCTTTCTTAGCTGAAAACTGTCACCCCTTATCCTGTTCCTACAGTCCCTACTAAAACCTTAGTCCATATCTTTTTTATAAGCTCCCTTCATAAGGAGGTGTCCATGATGATCCCAACCACAGAGCTGGAGCAGATCCATCTGTCAGAGGACCAAGTCCATCATGGTCCTTCCCAAGGCACTTTCCTGTTAAAAGCAGGACAGGCAAGCACCATGTCTCCCACACTTCCAGTACAGTATGTCCACTCTGCTTAAGCTCCAAGTGGCACAAATAACTGATCTTCCACCTCCTCAGGGAAATGTGTCTCCCTTTTCCCCCGTGGCCTTGCCCCACGCCAGCGAGCCGATTGCCGCACCTGGGCCGTGCGTTCGCAGCACGCTGGTTCCCCTGAGGTCATGCTCCACAGTCCCTGGGAGGGGGGAATACTGGGAGGCACCTCCTCATGACCCAGGTGCCGATGAAAAGCATACCTGTGGGCAGCCTCAGCCCCGAGGCTGCCTGGGTGTCCGTGCGTGTTGCCACTGGACGCGAGGTGCCGTCGGGAAGCCGGGGCGAGCGGCGCGTGGGCTGCGGTCAGCCTGGCTTTCCCTGGGTCTCATCCCAGCCTCTCCCTGGCTCTGGGTGGATATTTTCCAGGTTTCTTGTGCTTTCATGCTGGAGTCATCACCAAAGCGTCACAAACGCTGCATGCTGAGGGGTGGTTAGTGGCCAGCATTGCTTGTGTGTCATTTTGCAAGCGATATCGTACGCAGTAATTAGCACTGTGCCTTGCAGGAGAAGTATCATTGCATCTCGAAAGGGTAATGTGTGTGTTGGGCTGCTCCCACCCCATCTCCAGGGGAGAGCTGCTGAAGAACACAATTAAACCTGCGTGGTTTAGTGATAAGGGGTGGTGGGACGGGTTCTCCTGTTCTCCTCGTGGTGTGGGCACCCCTGAGAATACCAGGTAAGCACTTCAGCTTCTCAGCAGACCAGGTGATCTCAGAAAGCAGATAATAAACCCAAATATTTGGGGTGAGTCCCTTGTGTTCTCTTTTTGGTTTGCTCCTGGTGGCCTGCACCCCCTACATATGCATCTATTGCTGTTCAGGAGGACCAAGCTGGCGCTGTCTGTGAGGAGACATAGCTGCAGTTTTAGGGCTCCTTTGGTCCTTCAGCCATGTCTGCTTGTCCACCTCATGTGGCTTATGATGCTTATCTCTGCAGAGATGTGAAGAGAAGGCTCTGGGGCCATGGAGGCTGGGGCAGATGAGTCCCAGTAGCACGCCATGGATACCAGTTGCGCTCAAGAGCCACCTTGTGAGGCACTGCAACTCACCACAGCACTTCCAGGAGCAGACCCTAAAACTTAGTTTGGGTTCTTTATGTGAGTATCTAGCACCCGGAGCCCACCTGGGCACACTGGCTCTGCAGAGGACCTTGCCCAGTGCTCGTGTCTCTGACATAGGAATTTGAATGAGGAGGCGCCTGATATCTCACACCAGTCTGCAAGGCAGCGAGTCCAGCACCAGAAACAAAAGTGAGAAGCCTTTCGCAACTGAGGCTGGGTATTATATGACTGGCCGGGCAGATTCTGGCATGCAGCCTCCTCTCTTAGGAAATCAGGCAGACTCTTTGTCTGCTCTCCAGCAGGAACTGCTGCTTTCATTGCCCAGCTTCGCCCGATACAGGGGAAACCGGCTGGAGAGCAAAGGGAAGTTTTTCTCGCAGACAGCCCCAGCCTCCAGGGGATGATTACAGGTTAAACTGAGGAGCGCGTGAGTCCCAGCTCACCTGCCCTCTTGTCTGCCTCATGCTCCTCTTTCAGATCCCTCATCCACGTCCACCAGCTGGTTTGAACCCTGTGGGAACCTGGTGGAGAGGGATGGTGCCCACAGTGGGATTTGGGCAGAGGCACACAGCAGGGAGGAGCAGCTATAAATAGTTAAATAAATAATAATTCCAATGTGGGAGTGCTAATTGAATGGGTATAGAGTGTTTACCTTAAAATATTTTAAGTAAATATGAATTACATTGCAAACAGTGAATGCAGTTGGCTGGGTGGTCACACAGGTGCCGAGACTTTAGGACTATGATTATTTCTGTGGAACTCTCAAAATATTTTCTCTTTTTCTTTTTTTTTTTTTTTTTTTTTTTTTTTCCCCAGACCCCCAGACCTGGTCAGGTCTGACTCAGGGTCACAGAGCTTTGGGAAACACTGTGCTCTGGCTGAAGGAACCACCCCAGAGCTTTGAGTGCCTGGTGCACCATCAGTGGGGATGAAATACCCTTTGAGAAATACATGCAAGTTGTCATTGATGGATGAGGACATCCATGGTGGGACCCCAGTCCTTGCTGTCAGCAAGGTTCAGTGCCCACGCCAGGCTCCCTGATCTCCTCCTGCTCTGTCATGCAGGGGTCAGAAGCAGATAGTCCCCAGACCTGGTCAGGTCTGACTCAGGGTCACAGAGCTTTGGGAAACACTGTGCTCTGGCTGAAGGAACCACCCCAGAGCTTTGAGTGCCTGGTGCACCATCAGTGGGGATGAAATACCCTTTGAGAAATACATGCAAGTTGTCATTGATGGATGAGGACATCCATGGTGGGACCCCAGTCCTTGCTGTCAGCAAGGTTCAGTGCCCACGCCAGGCTCCCTGATCTCCTCCTGCTCTGTCATGCAGGGGTCAGAAGCAGATAGTGCCTACACCCCAGCATGCTACAAACATGGTCAGCAGCACACAGAGAAACAGTGGCATCGTTCTGATCCTCCAGGCCTCAGTCTGTTGCACTGATGCAAGTGGCTGGCAGCCATCTGTGGCCGTGGATTTGGACTCTGTTTGTCCAGAGCACCAGCAGATCTCACTGCTGGGCTTCCCCCTCCTGCCTGGGCTTGGTGGGCAGGCTGTGGCCTCCCCAGCCTCCATGTCTCAGGCAGGGGCTCACCTGCAGTGCCTCAAACTGGTATCTCTTGGTAGCCTGCTGGAGCAGTGGAGCATGTAGACTTGGGTGGACAAGTGTGGCACATGGTGCCTTGGAGGGCTGGTGGAGCACATGGTGCCTCTGGAGCAATGGAGCTGGTGGATCCTGGGTGGATGAGGTGCAGTGCACGGGACCTGGATGGACAAGGTGGAGCACATGGAGTCTCCATGGACAAGGTGGAGCACATGGCATCCTGATGGACACACTGGAGCACTCACATTCTCCTTGTTCAGCCAGGTCACATCAGATGTGATCAGGTGTCCACAAGGGCAGCGTGAAGTTGGAGGGTGCCTGCCCAGGGCTGGGGGTGGGATGTGTTCCTCTGTTTCGTCATAGGTAGGTGAGACTGTTCCTCATTAGCCAAGTGTCTGAGCACTTAACAGGGACATGTTCATCCTCACAAACACCTTTTGAGGTAGGGAAGCATGTCCCAACCCTGTGTGTGGGAAGCTGGGGCTAGTGAAGTTGCAGCCTTTCTATGACCACATATCCTGGGCAGGGAGCAGGATCACTGAGGAGACCGTGGCAGAGAAAGGGCTGGAGTCAATCCTTACTCTACTTTCATGCTTTCATTTTTGCGTTACATTCTTTACTAAAGAATACCAAAAATAAGAAAGGTGTTGTTAAAAGGTGTTGTCTGGTACTTTGTTTGCAGCCCTGCTTCATGCCATGCTCATGAGCTAAATACCCCAGGAGGGAATATCTGGACTACTGCCTGTTTATATTTTTCCCTAACTGATATTTTTTTTTCATTGTTGGTGTTGGGTTTAAAATAATCTCATGTTTTCTTGTGAAGAATCTGAGCTGTTCGTGAGAACTTAGAGCACACGGCTGGGGCTTAACTAACATTTTCCAAACAACTTAGCTGAAAGATAAACTGGGGGGGCAGGGGGGGCGGGATAGAAAAAAAACCTGTTGGATGATTTGAAAAACCCTGGCTGAAGCTTTGGCTAGCAAGAGGGACAGAGTGCTCAGTGAGATGCTGTGAACACCATCTTCAAAGCAAACAATCTGCTTTTTGCCAAAAACAGAAGACAAAGGTCTGAGAGCAGTGGTAGTTCCTTGTGTTACCTCTTCTTTCCCCTGTCTGGTAAACAGACATTTATTGTAGAGGAAAGGAAACAAGGAAAAATAAGAATGGGGCAGAGAGATGGTAAGGCCTAGAGTCACAATTCTGGTTTTTACTAATGGATATGACTTTGGAGTAACATTTAGTTACACTGAGGGATTTTTATATGGGCAGTTTTAATCAGTTCAACTGCTTTTAAAAAGTCTGCTTCTCTCTAATGAATGTCAGATGATAGTGAAGCCAGTTTTCCCATCTTCTCTTCTTTTGTTCAGTGGTTACTGCACACAGGGATTATCTCAGGGCCATCAGGGCTTGTTCATTCCAAAGTGGTGGGATAGAAGTTGCTATAGCTTTGAGCATTGCCAGTACCTGTAATTGTCATAAAGACGAGAACTAATTAAAATCCATATTTTTGGTCCCATTTTGAGGGTCCTTGCTCATGGCTTCATTGTTTGTGGGGTGAGACATGCTGAGCTCCTACACTTTGCCATTGTCAGGTGGAGCTGTTGACCCACGTTGCACACCCTCAGTCTGAACCAAGAGAGATGAGCATCTTCCTGCACCATCCTGTGCCATGCCCAACAACATTTTGGGTCTTTCCTGAAAGCTGCTCCTCCTTGCAAGCTCCTGTTTGTAGCACAGAGTTTGTGGAGAGCAGAGCAGGGTTGGAGTTGGTGCACATGGGACTCCATGGTTTCATTGGAACCCCTTGCCCTTGCAGCACTGTGTAACCAGCCTAGAAGGAGCCACATTAATTACAGGGAATTGGATGTAGCTCAGGCAGTTTTGTGGCTGTCAGAAGTGTCCCCACGGGGATGGAGAGGTTCAGGGGTGGATGGCAGAGCCCTTCCTTTCCAAACAGCCACTCCTAGGTCTGTGCTACTCCAGTGTTGTTGACTGATGGCTGTATTTATTCCCTGTGAGTGTTTTCTCACTGCCTGCCGTGGGATAAAAAAAGCAATGTAACCTAAACAAAATCTATTATGAAAGTTGTTCATGTAAATTTTACCCCATGTTTTGTCACTGCTTACTTTAAATTTTTGTGTGGATCTGTTTTCTCTCCTCCTTCTGATTTTGTGTCCTTTCCTCCTGGAAGTGTCAAAAGCCAAGCTGGACAAAGACATAGAAGGAAAGTTGTAAGGGAGGAAGAGGAGGAGGAAGAAGGTCACGCATTTCTCACTGTTTGTCTCTTCTCTCTTTTGCAGTTGTTGCAGTCTCAGGATGTGAAGGAAGATGCTGTGCTTTGCTGCTCCATGGAGGTAGGGAAGCACCTCTACACCTGCCCTGATCTTATTGCTTTACCCCTTCCATCCTTGCCCATGCATGTGTCAAGCAGTTGTTGGATGCTTCCAGACCCAACAGCTGTGTGGCCTCTCTGCATTTTGGAATGATCAAATGGATTGGAAGGAACCTATGGAGGTCATTTAGTCCAACATCTGTCTGCAATGATCATGAACACTTTTCCACTAGGTTGCTCCAAGCCCTGTCCAGCCTGGCCTTGGGCACTGCCAGGGATCCAGGGGCAGCCACAGCTGCTCTGGGCACCCTGGGCCAGGGCCTGCCCACCCTCCCAGCCACCAATTCCTGCCCAACATCCCAACATCTGTGCCTGCCCTGTGGCAGTGCAGCCATGGCCTGTGTGCTGTCCCTGCAGGCCTTGTCCCCAGTGCCTGGGCAGCTCTCCTGGAGCCCCTGCAGGCCCTGGCAGGGGCTCTCAGGTGTCCCTGCAGCCTTCTCTTGTGCAGGGGAGCAGCCCCAGCTGTGCCAGGCTGGCTCCAGAGCAGAGGGGCTCCAAACCTTGGAGCAGCTCCATGGCCTCCTTTGGCCTCACTCCAGCAGGTCAATGCCCTTCCTGTTCAGAGGACCCCAGAGCTGCATTCAGGATCCCAGGTGGGGTCTCACAAGAACAGTTTAGGTAGAAGACCACGGTGAGATAAGAGCCCTTGAGACTCTGTCACTGGGCTCCTGATGCATGTAAATGGATGCAGGAAGTTTGGTACCTGGAGTCCCATCACAATATTATATCATCCTGGTTCCTTCAGATCTCACCCTCCATTAAGTTTTTAATCACAGAAAAAGCTGTATTGGAGTAAAAGCTGCTCCATGACTTGCTGTGCTCAGCAGCAGTTTTGCAGAGAAGGAAACAACTGGACATGGCACTCAGAGTTCTGGTCTGGCTGACAAGGTGGTGATCACAAGTCACGAGTCGGACTCCATCACCTTGGGGGTCTCTTCCAACCTAACTGATTCTACAGTTCTGTGAATTCTAGCAGAGTTCTATTGGTTACTTTTTTTTGGGAAGTGATGGGCCCATGGGGACAGATTCTCTTCTTGCAGAGAGCAGTTGAAGTTGCTGCCTGAATAGTTAAAATTGCAAAGCAGATGAGGAGGCGGATTTGATTTTTAAGGTGAGGACTTTGGGGAGCTCTGCTTTGGGGAGCCTCCCACGGACTCATTGCTGTCCACCCCAAACTTGGACCTTCTCTGTGGAACCACCTAGGGCTTGTGCTACTCAATGAAGGCTCTCCAAGGAGTAATTGTTTTAGCAAAAGCCCTTGGCTGCCTTCAGCAAAGCAGCACGACAGGTATAAATGCAGATCTCGGCAGGGCAGGATTTGTTATGCACACAGGCGCGTTCTGCTTATTCCAGCTAATGACTGGGAGTCACTGGGAGCTCTGAATCAGCGAGTAAATGAAGGGCCAGGTAGAAGGCAGGAATACCACATCACAGCCTGCACTTTGTTTTGACAATAGCATGATTTTTAGGTGGGATTTTTTTTTCTTTTTTTTCAAAAGCAATCCGTCGCTGCTGCCTTTGAAGTCAGTGGGAGTTGAACCATTCACTCCTCCAGCAGCCTGGCTCGGATGCTTTTGAAAACCTCACCCTTCGTGTTCAGCTCTTGGAGCCTGCTGCTGGGTGGTTTTGGTTTTCAGAAGCTGTGACGCCTTTAACCTCGCCTGCACCAGGCAGGGCGGACTCGAAGGGACGGGAGGCGTCTGTAAAGAGCCGGAGGGGTGTTTTAACATCATAGACTGATAGAATCCTAGCCTGTCTCAAGCTAGAAGGGACCCACAAGGATCAGTAATCCATGGCTGACCCCTTCTTCTCCCGACAGCTGCAGAGCACCGGCCGGCTGCTGGAGGAGCAGCTGCCTGAGATGATGACAGAGCTGCTGGCGATAGCACGCGACAAGATGCTGTGTCCCTCCGAGTCCATGCTGACCAGGTCCCTGCTGCTGGAGGTCATCGAGCTGCACGCCAACAACTGGAACCCCCTGACGCCCACCATCACGCAGTACTACAACAAGACCATCCAAAAACTGACGGCTTGAGGGGCAGGGCAAGGTGGGGGTGGTAAGGGACGAGAAGAAGACACGCGCCTTGGAGGGACCCGGCAAGAGCTTTTCTGATTTAAATCCCCCAGCAGACCAAACCCCAGCATGCTCGAGAATACGTTCGTGGGGTGGGGAGGGAGCAGCATGTTTCTTTTTCAGCCGCGTCGCCAAGTGCCACCCCTCCTCCCTGCCGTGGTTTTGTTTTAGGGGTTTCTTTTTCTGAACTCATTGCTCAAGCAGCAGCAGCGCATCCCGCCGGGTTATTGTTTGGCTTTCGAAAGAAGACAGAGAATTTGGAAAAGGAGGGGGAAAAAAAAATAATCTAAGTGGGGGCTAGTATTGTTTTCACGCCGTCCTCCTGCCTTGCCCTGGCCAACTGGCAGGAGACAGCACGCAGCAGATGTCTCGGGAGGACAAAGCCAGGCACACACTACACCAGACGCTCATAATTGATGGCTTTTGTCAAGCGGGGCTTGCGTTAGGTCCCCCCCTCCTTCTCTTGTTTTCGACTTTCTGTGTGTTCCCCCACCTACCCGCCACCCCTTCAGAGGCAGATTGGAGAGCGGGACGACTTTCTTATTTGCACTGGGTATACTTTCCTCGGGCGTTCGTGGTTTCTTCTTCTCTTATTGTGTTGTTGGACGGACAGTTGTGAGCAGCTCGGGGACGGGGAGAGCAGCGCCTTCCCCCGAGCTGGACAGCGGTTTATGTGAAGATGCTGAAGCAGAAGGAGTGTTTTAAAGGAGTCCTAAAGCCACTGCAGAAGTTACATAGCCACCGTCATCTTGCCAGTAACCTCCTCGGTGGATTGAGAAGCGTGTCCTTTGAGCTGGGGGCTCTAAAAACAGGGGATTCTGTGGCTCTTGCTGTTCAAGTCGCCGTTATTCCTCAGCCACTATAATCATTTAACTTTTTTTTGTAATAATTTTTTTTTTTTCCATTGAAGGAGTGCTTTATTGTTATTACTGTCATGGTTGTAATTATACATTTAAATCCAGGCCTGTTATAGTTGGGCCTAATAATGTACAGGGCAAGGGAGAAATGAAGGTTTGATGTTTTTTGGAGACTGGTAAAGAGAAGACAAGCAGCGTGTAGCGAAAATGAAAAGGTAAAAAAGAAGAGGGAAAAATAGAAAAAGCCAAAAATAGAAGTTTGAGCCTGGCTTCTAACTAGCTGAGTATGCTATCCAGCTTTCCTAGGTGTGTGCAGTGTGCAGGAGCAGCTCTGTCCCATGCTCAGTATAAGTGGCACAGTGCCATCAAGGGATGGGGGACATCTTCAGAGGGGCAGGGTGTGCTCGGGGATCCCCAGGGAGCTCCAGGATCCCCTCATGGCTCCATGCTGGAGCATCCCAAGGGAGAGGACAGCTGTGGGGGCACTGGGAAGGTGCCACCCAGAGGGTGAGAGGATGGTCTGGGGCAATACCTGAATCATGAAGAAGACATGGTGGGCTCCTGTGTGCTGATCTAGCAACAATTTGACTTAGGAAATCCCTCCAGGTGATTTTCCTAATGAAACCTAGCAAGGGTGCAGGCTGCCCCATCCTGCCTGCAGGAGCCAAGGAAGGCATGATGGCATCAGCCCATGATGGTTTCTTCTCACTGTTCAATTTATTCCTTCTATGATAAGAGAATTTATGCCACAAGGGTGGCACACACGGAGACAGGCTGGGCCTGAGCTCAGCAGCTCAAACCTGTTTTTCCAAGCAAAACGTTGGATTTCTGGTGGCTTGTAGAGAAGAGAGATTTCACCCCGGCCTCCTTGGATGTGCAGTATGTTCTTGGGTGCCTTATGAATGTGTTGGTCTGTCTGTGATGGGGAGGAAGCTCTTGCTGCAAAATTTAAAGGGGAGAAATTTCCAGCAGAAAATGGATTGCAAGCGGGTGAGAGTTTGATGCTGCAGTTCAATATTACCTGAATTTTCGTCTGGTTGTCTGCTGATCCAGTTTCATTCTGCACTTGGAACAAGAGGAGCTGCAAACAGGAGCTTCAGTTTTCCTGTCTACCTAGAAAGCAGCAAAATGATTGCTGAGTTCACTAGAATTGTCTGGAAAAACTAATTTTTGCTTCACTTACTCGAGCCCAGGAGCTTCGCACAGTGACGGCGCCTTGCGTTGGGTCAGCTTCATTAGTAGCAATGTGGTTTGGTAGTATTAATGAGCAGATGAACTTCATTAGGACGGCAAAGCCCATCAGTATTACAAGGCTCAGGGCTGTGCCCATTGCTCTTTTGTTTTTTCTGCTCCCTGAACTCTCAAGGAGTGGAGGAGAAGGGGATATAACACCCATCACAGTGCACTCAGGCAGAGTGTCAGTCTTCTGGGAGAAGGCCTGAAAAACAGTTTTGTCTCGTTTTGGTTTTTTTTCTTTTTTTTTTTTTTTAAGAACAGCAAAGTCCTATAGCAGGGACAGCAACCTGATAGGTTGGGGTGCCAGGGATCCTGCCAGCAGTGATCCAGGCTGCCACTCTGGCCCCTGCAACTTCTTACTTCCCACAGAATTTTTTCTTGGGATGTAGTGAAAGAAGAAAAAAGAAAATAAAAACACAGATAATTGGGGATTTTTTTTCTAATAACTTGAATTTTCACCCATCAGTGCATCAGGAGGCTTTCAAAGTGTAAGCCACAGGGCAGTATTTCTCCTAAAGCATTTTCCCTACCCCTACCTGCTGTGAGAGCTTATTCTATTTTCTCATTGTGGGGCAATCCTGCATCCCCCACTGACCAAGCTTGGCCCATGACTTTCCCATCCAACACTGGAATGAAGAACTTTCATGTGAAATCCGTCGGTTTTTAGTGTCTTGCCATTTATCTCTGCTATTAGCATACATTCATCCAGCCATTAACTGCTTTGATACATCAGTCACTCTGTTGATGTCTGAGAATCAAAATGTTGACCAAAAACAGGGGTTTCTCCCCAGAAATTACATGCTGCCAGTGGTATCTTTCTGCAGTCCATCAGCAGGAAGCCGGCAGACACATGACATCATTCACCAGGAAAAGAGGGAAAAGAGGTACCATGAGGACATTTGATGGGCAGGATGGGGAACAGCGCTGGGGAATTTTTGGGGGTGAGAGCATCTGGGGATCCTGGAGTGTTTTCTTCTCTGTCTTTTATTTTTTTTTTAATCTTTTGGCTTACTTTACAGACAGTCGCCAAAGAGCGTAATTCTCCAACACGTATTTTTGGATGCAAAGCCAACGGCTACATCTTCCCTAAATCAGCCAGATTCCATCTTTGCTGCTCAATAAAAGTATTTGTGTGGGGGTTTTACTGCGTTGTCCCCATACAGCTACATCAGCAAAGGGGGAAAGCAAACCCCTCGGGCCAAATGTGTGTGGGGCCAAACCTCAGGGTGGTGTGGAGGCGAGTGGCTGCAGCATCATCTCTGTGCCCGTCTCCCTGGGATGCAGACCAGGTTTCCTGGCACCCTGCCAGGCTCCCCAGATTATTATTCACCTCCTTCCTGGTAAAAACCTTTCCAAACTGACGAGTTTTGCTGCACAGAAAGTGACTTGCTTGGTTTCCCCATGAGGGATTCCACTGCTGTTCGGAGAAGTCTCGTGTATATGGAGGTGAAACAAAAATGGGGAGGAAAAAAAAAGGAAAAGTAAGTGATTTGCTTGGTTCCCCTATTCCCCTGAAGGAGATTAATGAGTATCTATTCTTGGCATGATTGATGGCTTTGAAAGAAAACTTGTCAGAATAACTTATGATTTATTTTCGTGCTTATTTTTATAACACCCTCACTTGGAAATCTCTCAAAATCTTAAATATGATTTTTTTTTTTTTTAATTTCCCTGCTGGGTATTTTATGGCTTTACACTAATTTTGCTCTTCTTGGTGATAGCTATTAAGCAGTCCTGGTGATATTTTCAGTATTTTTTCAGAAGAAATTATACTAAGGGTTGCTAAGTCCACTGTCAATAGCCAAGGGAGCTGTGGTGTCTTGCAGAACACGGAGTTAACGCTAGCAATTTTTTTTTATGTATTTATTTGCATTTGAAAAAGCAACATTTTTAATTTAATCATATTTGTTAAACTAAGCGCTTTAAAAATTTTTAAAAATATTAAAAAAAAGGAAAAAGGTTTTGGGGAGAGTAAAGACTAGATATTCATACTTAGAGAAGTCACAAACTCATCGTTTTCAGCATTTCAGAGACTGTTAAAACAAGGGAGCTCATAACTCTTTGTGGCAATTCAGTCTTTGTTTATAGAACATCCAGACCCACTGTATGCTATAAAATGCATCATCTGAGTAATAAATGTTTAAAGCTTGACATTTCCCCATCTCTTTGTGGGTACGCACTGTCGCTTCTCCTGCTCTGGGAGGGACCATCCTTTCGTTCAGGATGGAAGGAAAGGAATGTGTGGGGCGTGGGAGCAGAGTATCCCTCATGGTGGAAAGGCAGCTCAGGAGGGCTCTGTGGGGATGGCTCAGTGCTCCTGGCATCCTGCTGCTCCTCCCCTGAGGCTTGGTCCCTCTCCCTGTCACTCCTCCCAGGGGTGAAAGCTTTTGGGAACGGTGCAGAGGGCTCAGAGCTCCATGGATGGTGGATTGAGCCTGTCTCCTCACTCAGCTGCCCACTCCCCTGCTCCCCGTCCTCTGCCCAAGGTGAATTTCCAACCTCTTTGTGTCCTGCCCCAGCTGGGCTTGGGGGTCTGTTGGAGGATCCCCATATTTAATCACATTCATTCCTCCCAGTGCTACAGCAACAAGGGCTCGCCAACCACTGCTGCCTGTTAAAAATAGTCTTTGAAAATTATACTCAAGATGCTTGTCACAAAATCACAGAATATTCTGACTTGGAAGGGACCTGCAGGGACCATCAAGTCCAGCTCTTCTGAGAGTGGCCCACACAGGGAGGAAGCCACAACGTTGCCATTACCAGCACTGTGCTCTGACCAAGAAAAACACAGGATTACTCCAAGGTCTCCTCTGGAAAACCCTTCTCAAGCCTAAGACAATTTTTGGATAACTGAAGTGCCTACCTCTTTTTCTGTCCTGAAGGAGATAAAAAGAGAGGGGAAAACCTGATGGAGGTGAAACAAGGAGTGGAAACACCACCAGGATCCCACGGGGACATCCATGTTGCTCCCCACACCTCTAATCCCCACATTCCCCCTCCATTTCCCTACTGCCAGAGCATCTTCTCCCTCTCAAGTCAGGACCTCACAGGACACAGATGAGCACCAGACATGTCCAAACTCCTCCAGGGATCACCTCCTCCCAGAGCAGGGCTTTGTGGGATCTCCCTGCCTTGCCCATCATCAGTGGAGGTGATATGATTCCAGAGTGATGCCCATTCCTGCACACCTCACTTTGTCCTGCTGCTTTAATTGATTCCAGAGTGATGCCCACCCCCTGCACACCTCACTTTGTCCCGCTGTTTTAAGCAAAGATGGGCTTGAAACTGAGCCTCAGAAAGCTGGATTCAAGAACATTTAGAATTTAGATCAGATATTGGGAAGGAATTGGTGGCTGGGAGGGTTCTGGGTGGCACAGGTTCCCCAGAGCAGCTGTGGCTGCCCCTGGATCCCTGGCAGTGCCCAAGGCCAGGCTGGATGGGGCTTGGAGCAGCCTGGGGTGGGGGAAGGTGTCCCTATCCATAGCAGGGGGTGGAAAAAGGGAGTGTTTAGGCTCCCTTCTAGCCCCAACCCTTTTGTGATTCTATAAATAGCATATCTGACCTTGTGCCACTTTTTTTCACCCCTAAACATCCCCATCATGAGCCCCCACCCTGCAGCCAGACCCTACAGCTCTGGGGTGTGCTGGAGTTTGGCCTGTTCATAATGAGGGGTTTGAGCATCTGGACCAGCTCTGGGGAGAGTTTATCAGCACTGGAGTTAGGCTGGGAGCAGACAGGCCAAGAGCAGAGACAATCCCTGGGGCCCCTGGGACCACCAAGATGTATTAAATGAGAAAATAACCTGCAGTAACACAAGATTAGGAGCAGATGGATGGGCACCACTACAGAGCCGAAGCTTTCAAGATGCAGGAGTATTTCTGTGAATTCCTCATGTCTGCCAAAAACCCAGACAGCAGCAAATAAAGACTCCATGGATCTCAGTAAGATTGCTTGGCTTCCCTAAAACATGGCAAACCTGCAAATAGCCGGGATGCAGGATGTTCTCCTCTTCCAGCAGCTCCATATCTCTGCTGAGTTTTAAGAGGAGTTTTTAGATGCTCCTGCTGGTGGCAAAATGGGTAACAAAGATAAGTAACCTAAACGTAACTGCATTGGTGCTCTGTGTGCCAGCTGAACTGTAGCTTAAGTGATTATTGCTTGTGATGCAAGAAAAGCAGTGATACTAAAACAATAATGCTCATTGCAAGACTCTGGCCTCTTCCTTCTGTATCCTGCACTGTGATCCCCAGTTATAAAGCTGGAGATTTGTGTGGCTACAAAATGTGACTGCTGGGCCTAGCCTGATGTCTGTCCTGCTCTCCAAGATTTCTCTGGACTCCTAGAGAAAGATTTCTGCAAGAAATGTTGCATCCTTGGGCAGTAAATTACTGATGTAAACATTTTCAGGAATGCAGACACTGCCTGTACCTCTTGGAGGGTCACTGTGGTTGTCCTTGCTGGTACAGGTGAGTGTGGGGTCTCGAGGATGGATGGTCCCAAAAATGGATGTTTGGCTTTGTCTGTCTTGGGAAAAAAATGCCAAGTCCCTCTCAAGAGAAATGCCAGGATGAGAATTGCATTCTGTTCTAAATCATCCCAGTTTTTCACCAAAGTGTTTTGTTTCAATGTATGTTGTGTTGCTGTAGCAATAACATTTAAACAAATTGGATTTTATTAGCTCAGACCTTTTCAATAACTTCCCACAGAGCTTTCCCATCAGAAGTTTCCACTTTGGGGGAGGGATGCCAGGAGATGGCAATGGTCTGATGGGAGAAATCACCTTTGCCATGGTCCTGGGCTTGCTTCAGCCTCTGCTCCTCTCCTCCCAGCCCTGCCAGAGGAAATGCATCAGTGTTTCTGTCCCCCCCCGTCATTCTTGGTGTCCAAATGCCTGACACATGTGGCCTTGCAGCCAAAATGTCAAGTTGGACATCAGGAGGAATTTCCCCATGGAAAGGGGGGCCAGGCATTGGAAGGGGGTGCCCAGGAAGGAGGTGGAGTCCCCATCCATGGAACTGTCCGAGGAAGGAGTGCACATGCCACTCTTGGCTGGGTGACAAGGTGGGGATTGGCCACAGGTTGGACTCATTGATCTTGGAAGGCTTTCCCAACCTAAATGGTCCTGGGGAGATGGGGTAGGACTGCACAGACCCTACAGCAGTCGCTGTGGTGGAGCTGTGAGCAGAAACCAGGCCTTGGAGCAGATCCCTGCAGCTGGTGGAAGTGTGGGAGCAGCTCTCTGGGGAGCTGGGCTGCGGTGAGGGTCTGCGTGGGCAGGAGGGGTCGTGGAATCACAGAATCACTGAATGGTTTGTGTTGGAAGGGACCTTAAAGATCATCTCATCCCATCCTGCAGCCTGGGCAGGCCAAGACAGTGGCCCATGAGATTCCATGGCATCCAGGACCTGTGCAAATTCCAAGGGGTGGTTATGGAGAGCTTTTCCACACTTCTACAGGCAGCACCAAGCCTGGGCCTTTGCTTGAAAGTACAGATGGAGCATCCAGGTTTCCCAACCCAAGGGACAAATCCTTCCTGCTCTTGCTTCACGCAGGCTCCAGGAGGAATTCCTGCTGGCTTGTCCTGTGGGTGGAGGGGGGCAGCAAGCAGTGCTCTTTTACCTTCAAAACTAGCAGCAGTGAGCTCTGCAGGAGCCTGAGCTTGCTTGGCACAGAGTCCTGTGCTCTGTGCCATGCACAGGTGGGTCATGAGAGCACCAAGGCCAGGTGTCAGCTGAGCTGGGGCTTCCCCAGGCCCCATCTGTCAGCCACCGCCAAATTATCTGGCACTGGCACTTTTTTGGGTTTTTTTTTTTGTTTTTTTCTTTTTTTTTCCCTTGGGGTGAAATCCTAAAGTAAATCCTGATCAGCATTTACTACTCCCTGCCGTGACCCTAGAATCATGGAATCTCAGAATGGTTTGGGTTGGAAGGAACCTTAAAGATCATCTCATTCCACCCCCTGCCATGGGCAGGGTCATCTTCCACTGTCCCAAACCCCATCCAACCTGGCCTTGTACGTTTCCAGGAATTAGCAATGTTCAACCTCAGAAAACAATTTTAAATTGACTTTTTTTTGTTCATAATTTGAAATTTTGAGGTCCAAAAGAGGTCAGTTTTCAAAGCAAGGCTGGAAGATTGGGTAGATGAGGGTGGGAGGAAAAGCTGCACCGGGGGATGGGTTGTCCAAAACCTGTCTGGTGGTAATTACACACGTCGGCTGATAAAAAACTGGTTTGAGGGCAAACACCGTAAAAATATTGCTGTGGGGAGAGAAAGACGACAAAGATTGTGAAATCCAGTCTGCAGATTGTTTTACAGCAAAGGTAACTTCTCTCCCCAGGGCTGGATTTTACAGCTTGTGTAAGAAACCAACCCCCAGTTAGCAGGGCTGCTCTGCTCTTCTTTTCAAGCACAAAAAATGCAGGGTATTTGTTAGAAACCATGGGTTTGTGCTGATTTCTTAGAGATAAATGCAGTCTTGTTTTTGGGGGAGCCATGAAGTGTTTGGGGCAGGGATTGTTTTGCATGTGGTGACTGCAATTAGTTTTTACACTCATTGCGTGGACACATCCTGCTGTATACATTCTTCACGTAAAATTGCATTTCCATTGATTTTTTGGGCACTTGAAGGGTGCTGTAGGGACTCACTGCTCTCCCAAGGGGACTAAACCCAAATAACCCAGTGCTGCTGCCTGAGTTCTGCTTTTCAGCTGAATTTACACTTTTTTTTTCCTCCTTTTGCTCTCTGTCCTGTAATTTATATTTCCCTTTGCTCCCTCTGTGTTTGCAGGCAGGTTTCCAGCTCTGTGCTGTCACTTTTGGCCACCTCAGCTCCCTTTTCTCAGCTGAGGGCAGAAGGACAACGCATCTTGGGAAAGATGAGTTATCCTTCTGCCAGTCACCACCTGCACTCACCTTTTTGGGAACTGGTGACCAGCCTGGGTCCCTGCAGTTCACATTTGGGTCACTTGAACCTTGTGCAGGGGTTTTCTCCCTTTGTTAACACTTTCTGCAAGCGCTGTAGAACCAGAGAACCACAGAATGGTTTGGGTTGGAAGGGACCCTTCAAAATTATGGGTTCAACTATCCCAGATTGCTCCAAACCCTGTCCAACCTGGCCTGGAACACTTCCAGAGGTGGGGAGTCCACAACCTCCGTTTTCCCTGGGATGCACTGGATTTGCATTCCCAAAATCCCCCTAGGAATCACCCCCACCCATGTTCCCCTGTAAATGCCAGGAGGAGGCTGCAGGGAGCCTCATCTCCCTTCATGCTCCATGCACAGCCCAATTCCTCCCCCAATCACCCTCTTCTCCACTTCCAATTGCTCCCATGGTGCTGGATTTAAGTGACATTCCTAAGGGAAGCAGTTGTCCCTTGGAGATCTGTGCCAGCCCGGGGTGGCCCTGCCCAGACACAGATGGGGACAGCCAGCCCCGTGGCATGGTGATGCACCGTGGTCACCCCAGGGGGATGGGTGTCCTGGGGGCTCTGGCACACTTGGCCTCATGATTTTTGTCCCACCTGCAGGTGGGCAGGAGATTTTGGGGACATCCAGGGGGGCTGGTGAGGGTCAGGGCTGGCTTGCCTCCAGGGCACAGTGCTGGAGCCTATTTTCTGGTGGGAATTGTCAGGACAAAATTAGAAGTAGGTTGAACTTTATCTACAACTTGAACTGAGGCTGAACTCGGCCCTGTTTTGTTTTAGTTTTTCAAAGTTCAGTGGAGTTCACAGGGAGGGAGGCAAGTGGGGGGCACTGGATTATTTTATTTTAACTCGGTTTTTCTGTGATTTCACTGTAGTTTGAGTGCCTCCTCAGATTGCTAAAGCTCTTCTCATGGTATTCCTAGTCCAAGATGCTGATGTGGTGGCTCAAGTACTGCCACAGGATTTATGCCATGTCAGGTTGGATTTAATCCATTTCAGGAGTTTGCAGCTGGGGCAAACTGAAATGGGTTAAATCCAAGCCTTCCTCTAGCTCAGCCCTGGGTCTGCCCCAGCCCAGCCAAGGATGAGAAGACAACAGGGAAATCTGGGAGTCAGCTTGCAGAATGGCAATGCACTCTGCACTGGAGATGCTTCAGGGGATTTTGGGCACATTTTTGTCCCATGCCAACCAGCTGGGCTACCAGACTCCTTCCACCATCACCAACACTTCCCCTAATCTTTATTTTTCATGTGGCCGCCCACAGTGGAGATGAATCTGCCTGCCTGGACACACGCTGTGGGACAGAGCTGTGCCCCCTGTCCCTGACCCTGTGGGTTGTGCAAGCTGCTGGCCCCGTGCAGAGCTGTGTGGCTGGTGCAGGGAGCACGTACAGCGCTCTGCACCTCGCTCTGGGCACACAGCAGCCCCCTCTGGGCCAGGGGAGGTGGTGACAGCAGCAGCACAAGGGCGTGCTCCTGGAGGTTTCGCTCTGAGCCCAGCAGAGCTGCAGAGGCACAGGTGGCACTGCATCCCTCCACGGCCAGCTGTTTCCCAAGGAGCTGACCATCCCTTCCCAGAGCAGGCAGGAGGCTTCTGCCACATGGATTTTCGCCTCCTAAGTTACTCAAGAGTTTGTAGAAACTTCACCAGTTTTTTAACAAAGATGCCTCCTAGGTCACTGACAAATCTAGGGAATGTGTAGGGCAGACTGATTTCCTGGAATGGGACCTACTGGAGGAAAAGTCCCTCCAGGCTGGCTTCTAACTATGACACATTTGGTAGCCATTCAAGGAGTACTGGGAAACTTGTCATTTGTCTCTGTGAGGCCTCAGACAGAGTTTCATCATCAATTCTGACTCTTCTGTGAAATAAAACTAGCTAATGTCTTCCAGCAGCCCTACAGCTCCGAGGTTTGTGCAGGACGTATCACAGGGGTGACTTTTTTCCCCCCTCCCTGCAAGGTTTTATACCTGGGTGCAAAGTGACCTTATCCCTATTGCACCTTGTTTTCTTTCCTCCTGGCAGGGTGACCTGCCTTGTCCCATGGAGGGTGGCACGGGCTGTGGGTGTGCCTGAGCTGCCACCACTGTCAATGAACTTTGGCACCTTAAACCATGGAAAGCCCGACGTGCCAGAGGGAGGGATAGGTGCCTGGCGTCCAGGAGATCAGATTGCCCCAGGGGATTTGCTGGGAGTCCCATGATGAGCCTGGAAGGGAGCCCAGACGGCGGGGCACCGCCGTGCTTTCCACCCAGGCCACTCAGACGGGGTCCCTGGAGGACAGCTGGTGGCCTTTGTCCCTTGCTGTCACCCTCGTGCGTGCAAACCCCAGCCCCACCTCAGCCCCAAGCCTTGATGGGGTGAACTGAACCCACCGCTGCTGGGAGGTGACCCCACCAGCTCTGCAGGGGATGGTGGCAGGTGGCATTGGGCAGCCGGGAGTGAATCCCTCCTGCGTCTGCACCGCCGGTCCCAGGGGACCATTCCCAATCCCAGGGGACCATTCCCGGTTTCAGGGCGCCATTCCCAGTCCCAGGGGACCATTCCCGATCCCAGGGGAACATACCCAGTCCCAGGGGGCCATTCCCAGTCCCAGGGGAGCATTCCCAGTCCCAGGGAACCAATCCCAGTCCTAGGAGACCATTCCCAGTCCCAGAGGACCATTTCCCAGTCCCAGGGGACCATTCCCAGTCCCAGGGGACCATTCCCAGTCCCAGGGGACCATTCCTAGTCCCAGGGGACCATTCCCATGCTTGCCCACGAGGTGCATTCTCCAGGCTCACCCCAGGGGCAGTGCCTTGGGGTGGGTGTTTTTTTGGGACAAGTCTGGATCCTCAGCTGTGGCTCACTTCCCCGTGCTGCTCCAGATGCAGGAGATGTTCTGTTCACTCCCAGCTGGTGTGAGCTGCATCTTGGCCACCAGCATCTCCATCCTGCTCAGCCTCCTGGGGTCATCCCAGGTCCCCAAGGTCTCTCCGAGCTCTCTTTTTGCCTCCAAGGTGTCCAGTAGGATCTCAGCACCGGCTGTTTTGTGAGGAATCCAGTGCTGCAGAGGGGTTTTCTCGCCTCACCCACCTCAGCCGTGCCCTCACAGTCCCTGTGGACTATTCCAAGAAGCCCTTGCCCAGGAGCTCTGCCTCCAGGAAATGCCATTATCAGCTGCCTGCATCTGCTGCTCTGCTCCCAGCTCCCCGCCGAGCTCCCGGGGCGCCCGATCCCAACCCAATTCCTACTGGAAGGAGATAAGACAACGAAAGGAGATAAGGGCCAGGCAGCAGGCTGGCCAGCCTGACTCACGGGTGGCAGCACGGGGAGAGGGGAGCTGTCAGAGCAGCAGCTGCAGCCCTGAAAGGCGTGGGCAGGCATGGCATGGGCAGCCAGGGGTCCCCACCCTGTGGGACAGCTCAGTGGCACAGGACTGCAGCACCTGGGGAAGACTGAGGTGGGGAATTCACCCTCCTTCTGGGGTGTGCACCACCAAAACTGGGCATTGACAGTACACAGGGACAGGGTTCAAGTTCAGGACTAAGGGGGGCTTTGCATAACTCAGCTCTCACCCCTCTGCACCCTGCAGGGTGGGGGGTTCCTCCCTCTCCTCCCAAAAGCACAACCTCACACCTCTTTGCCCAAGCACCCCCTTGGCACCCATCTCCTCCCCTCCTTGAAATACCAAAAATTTGCCAGTTTAGTGACAGAAATACAAAGATATGGTGGTCAGGGACCCCTCGTTTATCCTCCCAGCTGGTCAGTGGCAGCTGACTGGTGAATGCCTCTGATTAGAAGGAAATGGTTAATGGGAAGCTGAGCAAAGGTCTCCCTCTTGGCTGTCAGCACAGGTGCCAATGGAAACCGTGCCGAGGGCTGAAGAGCTCGGTGTCGAAACAGCCAGGCTCCACCTTGTCTCTCTGCCAGGCCACTGGCATTGCCACGGGATCCCACTCCAAGCACTGCTGGCCCTGGTGCCCCTGGACCTGTGCCTGGAGTGGGGACACCCCCGTGGACACCCCTCTACCCATGGAGCCCTCCAGAAAACAGGCTCTTCTCTCTGACCTGCAGTTTTGGGAGGGAGGGTTTTTAAACCTGGAGTAAGTTGTATTTTGACTGTTGCCCATTTGAAGGGGGGGGGTTAGGGGTGGAGGAAAATGAAGAATTACCCAATACAGAGCAGTTTCCCAAGGTTGAGAAGTAGGAGGTTGGAAGTAATAATTAATCGACAGCGGCTGGCGTGGGCTTTGCTCACCTCAAACAACCTGGTCTAAGGGTCACTTCACAAGGGTGTCTGCAACTAGAGCAGAAAAGACCTTGGCCGGGCCTGAGGGAGGAAGAAAGAGAGAAAAAACAGACAGGAGGTTAAACAAGGAGTGGAAACACCACCAGGATCCCACGGGGACATCCATGTTGCTCCCCACACCTCTAATCCCCACATTCCCCCTCCATTTCCCTACTGCCAGAGCATCTTCTCCCTCTCAAGTCAGGACCTCACAGGACACAGATGAGCACCAGAGATGTCCAAACTCCCTCAGGGATCACCTCCTCCCAGAGCCAATGTTTGCTCCGGAGAGCAGGACCTTGTGGGAAATTCCCTGCCTTGCCCATCATCAGTGGAAGTGTCTTGATTCCAGAGTGATGCCCACTCCCTGCACACCTCACTTTGTCCTGCTGAGCAAAGATGGGCTTGAAACTGAGCCTCAGAAAGCTGGATTCAAGAACATTTAGAATTTAGATCAGATATTGGGAAGGAATTGGTGGCTGGGAGGGTGGGCAGGCCCTGGCCCAGGGTGCCCAGAGCAGCTGTGGCTGCCCCTGGATCCCTGGCAGTGCCCAAGGCCAGGCTGGATGGGGCTTGGAGCAGCCTGGGACAGTGGAAGGTGTCCCTGCCCATGGCAAGGGGTGAATTGAGAGGGTCTTTAATGTCCCTTCCAACCCAAAACACTGTGCTTCTCTGATCATCGCCCTTGATGAAGCAGACATCATTAAACACTCATGGAAACACAATTAAATGCGTTTCAGTACATATTTTATTCTCAAATGGCCTGAATTAAAATGTGTGAGAGAGTAAAGGGAGCTCTTTGACCAAAACCTCTGCAATATGTGCAGACTTTTCAAGCAGAAAATAAGTGTGCTGCGTTGTTCTTGCATTTAAAACACCCTCAGCAGATGTGTGGCTCATGCACAAAATTCACTGTTTTGTCACACTGATCCCAGGCCAGGTCTTCAACTTGAAAAAACATTCCTGGTCATGCTTGTGTAGGGCTGGAGATTTTCACTCTGACTGGGGGTCTGATGTCCTCTGTCTGGAAGGGAAACCCACTGTGCACTTGTGGCTGATGCTTATCTCACTGGTAATGCTGTTCCTGGAATTCCAGGGTCCTCCTTATCTTCAGCAGAATCAACTGTATCCTCAGAGATAATTGCAATAAATAGCACAAAATGCTTTCACGTATCAAAATGTATTTGTGGGGAAAAAAAAAAAAACAACAACATAATTTCAGAATGCATAAAGATGTGGTGTACTTGACCCATTTTCATTTAATGCCTGTCAAGGCTGCTCGCTGCCCAGCACAAATCTGGAGACTTCACTCTGAATTTCCACGGTATCTTGTGGGCTGGAACTGGAGCAGTCCAGGGTTCCAAAACCATAGAGACCTCAGAGGAACCCCGAATTTCTGATGGGTGTTTACCTCTTTTTGGGAATGGGGTACTCAGAGATGGTTGGGAAGTTGGGAACCACTGGGCTGGTCCCTGTCAATTCCCCCGAGCTCCTTGTGGCCCTGTTGCAGCCTGGTGCTGAGAACAGCTGCCCTGACACGCCCTTCCCTCACCTCTGCAAAGCCATGAAGAGCTGGCAGATGGCTGGAGGACAGCTATTGCATTCTGGAATAATGAGAAGAAAAAAAGATACCATAATAAGCAACATTTACCCAAACAAGTGGTGTCTAATGAATCCTGAGTAATGACTTAATAATAAAGGTGGTCAACTAGCAATAGAGGGAGTCTGGAGGATGGTGTGTAAAGCTCTTAGAAAACCAAAAGATGGCCCAAAAAAGGAAGCTTGAAGGAGCTGGTGCTGTTTAGTCTATAGAATTAAAAAAAAAGGATGAAGGGATATTGTAAATCATAAAACACGGCTGCCGAGGGAAAATAAATAAACCCTTCATTATCACAAAAGGAGGGCTGAGAAGTCATGGGCTTAACCTGCAGGAAGGAAGATGCAGCCTGGGTGACAGACAGATGATAAAGGCCTGGGAAAAATTGCCTGAGAAAAAAATATAGCAATGCTGCACTTAAGATTTCTAAGAACAGGCTGGAAAAACACCGACTGCAGGTAGACATTTGAGGATGTCTGGATTTGCCCCTGGGATTAGCAGGGGCTTAGCTGATTTTTAGTGCTCTCTTCCAGCACCATTTTCAATACATTCAGTTTACTTTGCTTCCTTGACTGGGTTGTGTTTTGAAGTTTAAAGAAATACCTCACTTTGGCATTTTTCTCAGAGCAGGGAAGATGTCTTCCCCTCCAACAAGGACAACAAATATCCAAAGGGGTGCAGTGAGCCTGGAGGAGGGATTGCTAACAGCAAAACCCAGGGATGAAGTAAACATTGCTCCAGATATTCAAGGTCTAGACAGGTATCCAGTGCTGGATAGGTGGGAGCTCAGTTTCTAAAATGTTACCTTCCAGAGAGATGTACCGGCCTTGAGGGGATTTGTTCCCACGAGATGCTGTGTGTCTGTTGATCCTGTTCCTGGCACAAAGAACAGCCTAAACACGATAAATCCTTTTGAACTCCCTCATGCTAAATCTCCAAGAACAGATAAAATTATGGGAAAATGGCAATAAAGCAAAAAGCAGGCAGCACTTTGCACCCCGGAGCTTATTTACAGAGCAGGGATGTGGCATGGAGAAACACCACCAAAAAAAAGCTGGGCCTGGAGAACCTCTGTTTGGGAAGATCCCAAAAATGAGTGAGGTATTAAGGAGGGGTTACAAGAGAAGGGTGAGCAGGGAGTGGTTAGGAGGAATTTTAATTAACATCAACGTTTGCATTTGTGTTATTTAATAGAGTCCAAAAAAACATCTGAGAGCAATGAAAGCTGAAACCAGCATTTTCGGAGCAAACAGAGGCAAGTGTGGGGCTGGGGGAGCAGGGCTGGCTTCCTGGGGTTTGAGGGGCACCTGAAGAGGTGGGAGATTCTGGGGAGAGAAAAGAGGTTTTGGGAGGATTGCGGGGTGGAGAGAGCTGAGCATCCCTGGGGCGGGAGAGGCTCCCGGGGCTGCTCACCTTGCAGGGACATCCCAGGGGACATTTAGGGAGGCAGCAAACCAGCACCATCAGAAACTGAGGCTCTTTTGTGACCCAGAAACCCCCACGGAGGCGCTGGGGGACATTGAGGGGCTGCTGTCGGGATTAAAAGAAGCAGCCGAGCCCTGCACTCCCACAGGGATGGCGCGGAGTGGGAGAGCCTGGCCTCGCTGCAGGCACCCGGGACAGCCACAGAGCTGCAGCAGCAGCGGGGCAGGAGGGCACACGGTGCCGGGATCACCCACGGGAGCAGCTTCATCCCCCCGGACGGCTCCAGGGCTCCGTGCCCGGGCGGGATGCGCAGCCCGGGCGGGGCTGCAGGGATGCGGGAGGGGCGGCTCAGCCCCGGCCCCTGCCCGAACTTGCCGATGGAGCTGTTGAGAGCGAGGACATAATTACAGTTTCAATCGCAGATTAATAAGAAACGGGGGTATTTTTCTTTTTGGTTTTTTTTCTTTCTTTTTGGTTTTTTTTTGGGTTTTTTTTGGTTTTTTTTTTTGGTTTTTTTTTTTTTTTTTTTTGTTAGCTTTTTAGGTTTTTTGGGGTTTTTTTTCTTTTGTTTTTTTGGTTGGTTTTTGTTTGGTTTTTTTGCGGATTTTTTTGTTTGGTTTTTTTGTTTTTGTTTTTTTGTTGGTTTTTACGTTTTTGAGGTTTTTTTTCTTTTCTTTTTGGTTGTTTTTTTGTTTTGGTTTTGTTTTTTTTGTTTGTTTGTTTTTGGGTTTTTTGTTGGTTTTTAGGTTTTTGAGGTTTTTTTCTTTTCTTTTTGGTTGTTTTTTTGTTTGGGTTTTTTTTGTTGGTTTCTTAGGGTTTTTTTCTTTTTTTGTTGTTGGTGGTGGTTTTTTAGGTTTGGGGGGGTTGGGTTTTTTTCTTTTGTTTTTTGGTTGGTTTTTGTTTTGGTTTGGTTTTTTGTTGGTTTTTAGGTTTTTGAGGTTTTTTTCTTTTCTTTTTGGTTGTTTTTTGTTTGGGTGGTGTTTTTTTTGTTGTTTTTTTGGGGGTTTTTTTTGCTTTTTTTGGTGGTGGTGGTGGTTTTTTAGGTTTTTGGGGGGTTGGGTTTTTTTCTTTTGTTTTTTGGTTGGTTTTTGTTTTTTGTTGGTTTCTTTGGGGTTTTTGTTTGCTTTTTTTTTGTTTTGGTTTTGTTTTTGGGGGGGTTTTTTGGTTTTTTGTTTTGTTTTTTTTTTTTTTTAGGTTTTTTGGTTTTTTGTTTTGTTTTTTTTTTTTTTTAGGTTTTTTGGTTTTTTTTTGGGGTTTTTTTGGTTTTTTTTTGTTTTGGTTTGGTTTTTTGTTGGTTTTTTGGGGGGTTTTGTTTGCTTTTTTTTGTTTTGGTTTTGTTTTTTGGGGGGGTTTTTGGTTTTTTTTTTTTTTTTTTTTAGCAAGCGTTGAGGCATGCCTGAACTGGAAGGGCATTTAAGCTCCCCGCTGGCTGGGAGCTGAGGGTGCCATGCCCTCTTTGATGTCTCCTGGCGTGGAGGTGCTGCAAACACCAGCACTGGTGTCCCAGCTGCAGCTCCCTCCCTGCGCTGTGCTCTCCTTCAGCTTTTGTCTCTAGACTTGCTCAGAAAAAGGAGTCTAAATGCAGAATCCATCCCCAGCCTCTAAATTAAATTCTGCTGGTGGAGGAAAGTCACTCCCAATGCCACCAAAGGCACGACGGGGGCTGGTAATGGGGAGGAAAGGGAAACTGAGGCAGAAGCAGCTTGCCCAAGGCCATTCAGAGAGTTTCTGTGATGTGCCAAGCTCAGGGTGCAGCTGGAATGCTGCAGCAGCTGGGAGAGGTGGCAGAGTGAGGCCAGCATGGCCTGTGGACCACTGTGCCACTGTGAGATGAGAGGAAGGGATCACGTCCATGGGCCACATATCAAAATCCCAGCTTCAAGTCCAGCTTCTAGGGTTCTGGAACCTCAAAAAAAGAAATCTAGTGGTTTTAGACCCTGAGATACTGCTTAAAGCAAAGCCAGAGAGGGGCAGAAATTTGTTGCTTTGGGGAATGATGGATATGTAAGGAAATTTCTGTCTATTTCCACCACAACTTAACCAATTTTCCTCCTCTACCAGCACTCAGCCCCATATGGCTTACCTGGACTAGCTGAATCTCTCTCATTATTCGGGTTTGGAGGCTTTAGTGCCTGATGGAGGAACTTTGGCACACCCCTGGGTATGTCAGACCTGGGGCTGCTCCCAGCAGGAGTCCCAGGGCCAGCCAAGCCCTGCCAACCCAATCATAAAAAAAAAAAAAAAAAAATCATCCACATCCTCAGCTGACTTAAAGGTCATGAAAACTCCTAATAACTTTTTTTTCCCCCTCATCTATCCAGGCTCAAGTCTTCATCCTGCACTTGTCAAATTTCTCCTGCATTTGGAGGACTGGAGAGTTGTGCTTTCCACTCTCTCACACTTACACGACTCCTGGAGCTCACAAATTGTACCCAGTTGGGAGACACCAAACAGAGCCCACGAGTGGGAGCCTTTCACGGAGCCTCAAAAAGCAGATGAGACTTTGTGACAGACATGTATAACCGAGATCTGCTGCTGCTCCTTGTGGTTTCCTGCTCTTTGTGTTGCCCAACTCCACTTTCAGGTTCCTTTTAGACATTCCTCAAGTTCTGTTTTACCATTTTCCGGTGCCCCTGAGGTTGTTTTGCTGGACTGTTCGTCTCCCCTGGAAGGGGACGGGTGTATTTGAGGCTGCTGAGCTCTGAACACCAGATTCACTCTGGCTCCATCTCCCTGGATTTCCCAAGCCACGAGCAGGTCTGTATCTGAGATCGGTTTCCTCTGACAAATCCGGTCCCTATCTAGGGATCTGCTTTCCTGCAACAAAAATATGCCCCAGGTGAGAAATTTGCCTCCTGAACTCAGTGTGACCTCCAAGAGCTGAAAGACTTTGGATTAGGAGTATTGAGCTTGACTGTGCTGAAAATCAATCCAAACCCGGAGCCTCGCCGCTGCCAAGAGTGGTGATGCATCTCTGCAAAAAAAAGCCCCAAGAAAAGTTATTTTTGTAGTATACACACTAAAATGCCAGTGCTGTCCCAGTCCAGCAGGCTCTCTCAGGCTGGAGGCCTCCAGGGAATTATCCCAGTTCTGCATTGAGATCCCACTCTCCTTCCCTCCATGGGCAGCAGACAGAGCTGGCAGCTTCTTCAACTAGAGAGGCTGCTGCATGGGCTTTTTTAATGCTTCAACTGCAGCCTTTTTTCCACAGAAATCACCCTAAAAGAAAAAAAGAGCCTGAAGGGTTAAAACAGCGCTGAAAGTTTTACGAGGCCAGGCTGCAGATGTTGTAGGCAGGGAGATGAAAGCAAAGCCCTCTGCCCGGTTGTGGAGGCTGTAAGCCCTGAGCAGCCCCTCTGATGGAGGCAATTCCCTGTCTCCAGCCCCTCTCCATGCTGTCTGCTGGCTGGAAGTGGTTCTGCTGCTGAGCCCACAAGCTGCACGAGGCCTCTCCATCCCACTGCTCGCTCTTGATCAGTTATTAAAACCAGAAAATTCTCCAACCATGAAATTCATCCCAGCTTCCCCATGGCATGCTGGGCTGGAAGAACCAAACCGCAGGGCCTGAGCTTCCAGGGAAGAAGAGAATACCACTTCCAGCAGGGCATTTTGGGGTGCTGGGCCATCTCCAGTGGTTTGGTTTTGTTTGTGCCAGTGTCCCCCAGTGGTTCCTGCAAAGGGGGAGAGCAACGTGCCCACCCAGTGCTCTGCAGGACCCCACCACCCAGCTCCCATCAGGAGGTTGTTTTCCCTTCTTCCACTTTCATCAGGTCTTTATCTTTCACTGGACCCCTTTCACATCATCTTCATTGTCTAGTTTCCTCCTGTCAGGCTTGGCTTACCTTGCTGATGAGAGGCAAAACGTATTTTCTACCCATTTTCCACTGGAAATTGGCTCTAAACTGAGCTAACAATCTTTGGTGGCTGTGGTGCTGGGGCCCAGTTGTGTCCCTTCTCTGGCTGAAGGCTGGAGCCAGAGCTGTCCTGTTCCTTTCCTTGCAGCACGCCTTGTGCAAAACAGATATCTTTGGGGTTAGAATGTGTTTTTTCCTATTTTAAGCATATTCATGCTGCTCATCTGGGCAGCTGCAGGGAACAACAAGAGACCCCCCTCAGCTCTGACACAACAACTCCCTGGAGGTCTTTGGTGGTTCAGCTCCAAACCCAGAGTACGGATATGCCTGAGAATAACTTACATATTTGCTACAGGGCAGAGGATATAAATACATCCATGGTAATGCCAGTCCTATGTATCGCCTCGACAGCAAAATTAGTACTTAGTTCCTTGCAATATGTGGGATTTTTTTTCCCTTTTTCCCATGCATGTTGTAACCCTGGTAACCGACAGCACCCGCACCGACCACGTCTGACTCGCACTGCTTTGTTCCTGTCTGGTACAAAAAAAGGCTGCAAACACTTCACCACACTGAAAGCTAGTGAAACCACCCAGATTTTACTCTCAGAGCTGATCTAAAACCCTGAGGGCCTCAGTCACCCTCCCCTCAGCCCTGACCCTGCTCAGATGCAAGGGACGGAGCCAAGAACCTGCCCAGAATATCAGGCACAGCCGAGCTCAAAGGGGCTCAACACTCCTGGCTGAAGGAGTTCAGAGCTCCCACACCCTCCCAGTGGTGCCTACAGACTGAGCTGTGTGTGGAGGGTGCAAGGGGACCCCTAACCTCTTCTTTCAGCCCAAATATGTCATATTGCAGATGGCACTGGGCATGCACAGGCTGGGGACAGGAACTCCAACACCCTCTGCACAGGGTGTCTTGACCACTGAAGGAGGGTTGTGCTCCTGCTCAGCACTGCTTTTCCTTGCTCTCCAGCCCAGTGAGCATCCCAAAAGCCCAGACACCAAAGCACTGTGCCCCAGCCAGAAAAACACATCCTTGCTCCCACCACAGGGTCCCTCGAGGAGGAGGATGAGTCACAGCACAGCTCGAGCTGCCTCTGCTGCAGGACAGATGCTCACTCAGGTCTTCTCCCTCCACACAGACTTTGTAATGTTTGGAAGTGGGAGCTCAATTCACTCTCAGGTTTCCGCCGCATTTTCAGACTTGAACCTTGCCACCAGGTTCAGGAGACATTTACAATCATGGAGCCCTCAAGGCTGGAAAAGACCTCCAGGGCCATCAAGTCCAGCCTCGTGTGCAGCTGACAGCCAGACCTACTGTGTGAGCATTGGAGCCTCTTGGCTTTCAGAAACCAGAGTGTCTGAAAAATAACCCAAGGGGATGGTCAAATTCACCACCAGGAGCAGTTTATGGTGGTGACCCAGCAGCAAGACAAGAGGAAGCATCCTGGGCTTTTCCACTCAAGCTGATGGCAGGGACCTTGGCTGGCAAACATCACACAGCAGCGACTTCCCTGTCAACCACAACAGCCACCACAACCTTGCAAGCATTTTGGGGTTTTATTCATTTCATCTTTAAGCCACACAAAAATGTGTACAGTGAGTTGCTGGAGAGGCTGGGGGTGCTCCTCTGCCTCCTCTGTGCAAGGCTGAGCAGGGTTCCTGCCAAAGTCTGGTGGCACAGTGAGATGACGGGGACAGACCTCCCCAGCCTTGAGCTGGCTCTTCAATTGGCTGTTCAGAGCCAGTCCTGGCTTCGCTGTCTGCCCCCCAGCACATTCTCTCTCATGGCTGCTTGTTGCAAAAATACAAAAATATCTGGTCCAAAAAAGCCCTTGTGAGACCATGCTACTGTACAAATAAATGGCATGGGAGTAGCTCCATCTTCACTTCTTGCTTCGAATATTTCTCACAATTGGCTGTCCCAGCCCATTTTAATCTCCACCCTCAAACCACCAGAGGTGAGCCCCCACCCTGGTATCTTCTTTCCAACATGTGCCAAATAAAACAAATTGAATTTTCAAAATTGCACGTGGACAACGCAAAGAAAACGCTTGTATGGATGTGTCTTATTTATTCCTCTTAAGCCAATTTTTCTCCAGTTTGCCTCCACAAGGGCTTTCAGACCAGTGGATAGCTAGACAGACAGAGAGACAGACAGAGAGACAGACAGATGGATAGATAGATAGATAGATTAGATAGATAGATAGATAGATAGATAGATTAGATAGATACGGATATATAGATAGATGGATAGATATATACATAGATATGGATAGATAGATTAGATAGATAGATAGATAGATAGCTAGATAGATAGATAGATAGATTAGATAGACAGATAGATAGATAGACAGACAGACAGATGATAGATAGACAGACAGATACAGACAAATACCCAGCTGAGCTACCATTTGCAAGCTGAGGTAAAATCCACTGCAGTAACTTTACACCAGTGAAAACACCACTAGCACAAAGAATCAGCTTTTCCATGGATCTGAACTGCCTGGAGCAGCCAGCCCACACCCACCACACTGTCCTGAGGGCTGCATGGGCAGAAGGACCCATTCTCCCAGTGGGGAGGATGGGCAGTGATCCAGCTGCTGAGCATCACCTGGCACTGGGATCATGGCTCTGCTCCACCTGCAAATGGACAATGTGGAAAACCATGACCTGAATATGGTGGAATTTCATCACTGTCCCTTGCAGTACCTCAGCATCTGACACTTTGATAATATTTCAGGTGTGATTTAGGACAAAAATTGCATTGTTTGACCCTTTTTTGTTGCACTCTTCAATCACTGCTCTGCAACACAGGGCAAATAAAGGCCCCACTGTGCTGCAATTTAACATGTTGCAGTGCATTGTCAGAAAATTTAGGATTTATGGTTCTGGAGCCACGGTCCAAAGCAAAAATACAGTTAGCAAGAACAGGCTGATGTCAGTCATCCCAAATTTCCAGAGAAATTATTTTCTAAGAAGGAGAGGAGGCAGACATGTCCCGCCATCCGCTGGGAAATCTGGACTTCAGACTGTCTCAACCACCTCATGTCTGAGCCTCTTAAGCAGATGGGATTTCTCTAAGGTGATTTCCAAGGAGGAAAGAGTGGAATCCATGGATAAGCTGCACAGAGCACGATGACAGGTGAGGTCCCAGGGCCACCACTGCTCTGCTATGGAGCTGGGGTGTGCCTGAATTTAGGGCTGGAGGCTTGGAGCAAGAAGGACATCATGACGCTGTCCAGGACTGACTTGGACATCAGCATTTTCATTTTGGAAGGAGCTGGCTTTGTCCCTGTACACAGCCCCTTCATCTGTGTTTCTGCTCAGACAGGTTTGTACCAGGTCAGCACTTTGTTTTTTGTGGCTGCAGCTTTTCTGAGCCCTGAAGATGGAATTACACCATTGGCAAACTCTCGTTGTCCACAGCCCCTTCCTCTGTGTTTCTGCTCAGACCAGGTTTGTACCAGGTCAGCACTTTGCTTTGTGTGGCTGCAGGTTTTCCGAGCCCTGAAGATGGAATTACACCATTGGCAAACTGTTGACAAGGGGAAATTCTTCCCTGCTTAACCTCTGGTCTCTATTTTAACCTCCCACTCGCCCCCATCCCACATCCACCAGTCCCAGAGCTGAAGGAGTGAATGGGGACACATATGAACTGGTGCTCAGCATCCTTCTGTCATGTTCTTGTTTTTTCCTTGTTGAATGAGGGCTAAAATTAGCTCAGCAGGAGGTGAGGGCTGGAACACTTCAGCTAAAACTGTCATGGTATTGAAAAGCCAGAGTTTTGCTGATTATTTCTCAGCTTTCTTACTGTGAACAGCCTTGCCTGGCCTTTTATTTTGACAGATGAATGCAAGCAAAGATCTCCTAGAATAAAGTGATCTCCCAGGCTTTTCAGATCATTCTCCAGATGATTTTAATATTTGACCTGGAAAGGCATGTCCAGCTGAAGGTCCAGCCAGCTCAGTGTGCCACAGCCATGTCCATGGGAAATCACTCAGGGCAAGGTGTAAAGGGAGGCTGTGGAGGATACCCCAGACCCTCAATGCAGCCTGTGAATGACACAAGAGCCACCAGCACTGCACCCATCACAGGCACATCTCCACAGACAGGCTCTGGCTTCGCTGGATCATTTTTCCTCTTTGCATTTTCACAGAAAAACAGAACAGTTTAAAGCTCATCCTGTTCCACGCCCTGTAATAGGCAGGGACACTTTTCACTATCCCAGGGCACTCCAAGCCCTGTCCAGACTGGCAAGGGATCCAGGGACAACCACAGCTGCTCTGGGCACCCTGGGCCAGGGCCTGCCCACCCTCCCAGCCACCAATTCCTGCCCAACATCCCAAAATGTGTGCCTGCCCTGTGGCAGTGCAGCCATGGCCTGTGTGCTGTCCCTGCAGGCCTTGTCCCCAGTGCCTGGGCAGCTCTCCTGGAGCCCCTGCAGGCCCTGGCAGGGGCTCTCAGGTGTCCCTGCAGCCTTCTCTTGTGCAGGGGAGCAGCCCCAGCTGTGCCAGGCTGGCTCCAGAGCAGAGGGGCTCCAGCCCTTGGAGTATTTTTGTATTTTGGAAAGCTGCTGTGAAGTTTGTTTAGAGGTACAGCACTTTCATCCTTCACTTTCAGGATGAGCAGCTTTTAGTAACCTCTGTACCTTACAAGTGAAAGTCCTGGAAAACAGGAAGGTTAAATGGTTTGGTCAAATCTCACAGACTAATGTGCAGGGACAAAAATCAGATCTTAATTCAAGGGACAAAGCTCTCTGTGCTACAATTTGGTTCCAGGGCCTTAACCACCAGGATACAGTATGTACCTCATGGAACAAGGTGAAAACACTTGAGATCACCTCTGCAATGCAGAGTTCTATGGTTGTCCATGTGGCTTAGTTGGTTCCATACCTCAGACTCAAAGCTAGTGTCTCATCTCTTCAGCAGCCCAGCTTGGAGGTGGGAGGAGCACAAGTGAACCAAATATTCCCTATCTCTTGGTTAATCCAGAGTAAAACCCACCCAGCTGTGGGTGCCCCATCCCTGGAAATGATCCAGGCCAGGCTGGATGGGCTTGGAGCACCCTATTACAATAGAAGGTGTGCTTACCCATGACAGAGGTTTGGAACTAGTTTTAAGGTCCCTTGCAAACCAAATCAGTTCATGATTTTTTTCTGATTTTTGAGATTCTTAGACAGCTAGCTGCAACCCCAGCATGACCCTGTACCTGGTCATTTCCTAGATTTGGAGTGATCTTTCCAGCCCCAGGTTCCTGCTGCCCACAGAGACCTGCTCACACAGATCAGTGCTATACAATTCCAGAGGAATAAGCAAAGGGTTTTGTGAGGCATTTGTCTGCTTCATCCTTCACCTGCAGTGCATTTGATGGTGATCCTGGGGCTTCTGATGGATGCCATCACTGCCAGCTTGGCCCACTGCACCACGCAGGTGTCCTGTCATTATTGGGTAGCTCACATTTGGTGGCTCAGAACAGAAGTGAGCCAAACTGTGGCACACATGAGATTGTTTGGGAGGACTCCTGTCCTCCTGGGTGTGTCTCAGTGCACATCAAGTGACACAAGATGGGTGTATCCACCCTGCCTCAGCTTTCCGTGCTGATTCCCACCTGAAGGGTGAGGAGAGGGCCTGCAAACTGAAACAGGCCCGCGATCAAAATCCCTTTTGGAGCTGGTTCATGTGTTCAGTGCCACGGATCCAGCTGAAGGCAGAGTCCATTTGGAGACACCTAAACGCTGTGTGCCAGTAAATCCCTCATGTCTGTGCTGAATAGAAGGCACAGCACGGAGCTGATGCTCACAGGGACTGACCTGCCCACCCACCCCATGGAGGACAGCAGAGGCTGAGGTCACATTCCTGGGGTCCGTGCCCTTCGCTAGGGTGGGAGCTCACAAGCCCACCTGGACATTCTTCTTGTCAACATTCTTCAGTCTCCAGAACTCCGGTTTCCACCCAAGGTCCTGCTCCACAGAAGGCAGGAACAATTTATAGGGAATTGCCCCTGGCAGAGCTCATGTGTGAGGGGGATGTGGAGTAGGGAACGCCTAAAGGCAGCATGAGGGGGGCAAAAGGAACACCCACCTTTATTTTCAGAGGCATGGGAAATGAAAAGGGTAGGAAATAGTCAAGGAAAACCCAAAGACTGGCTTCCTCCTGATATTTTCCTCCTCAGCTGCTAGCACAGGCCGCCTGTGTCCCAGCAGAGAGCACAGGCTAGGGCTGGTATTTGTGGGACAAATACTCACAGGGACAGGCTCAAACAGAGCTGTGTCCCCAGCACTGGGGGTTTTTCAGGCTGAAACTGGGAGAAACAGGAACAACAGCAAAAACAACCCAGCGGATTTTGGGCAGCCAGTCCCTTCAGCCTTGGGCTGATGGGGTGCATCCAAACTGGGCAGCCAAAAGCCACGGGCACCAAACCAGGCCAGGGCAGCCCAAGGCTCAGGACGATCCCACCCAGATGTTACCCACCCCAGCTGAGGGTGTTCCCACCACTGACCCCACGCAGCACCCACTCAGAGCTGCACCTCTCCAGTCTCCCTCACCCACACCACCAAAAAAGCCACTTGGCACAGTTTGGGATCAAGTGTACATTTTTATTTTTTAATGGAACATAGACTCCTTTAGAAAAAGAAACATTCAGCTGGATGATAACACCCATAGAAAAAACACCAATCTTGTGTTCTCTTTTTTTTTTTTAATTTGGCATTTGTTATCTGCATTTATATTAAAGCAAAGTGCATCTTTCTTACTTTTTTCTCGTTTATACACATTGCACAATACATAAATAATGATGCTTATAAAACGTCTTTATATTTACAAGTAATAATATATTTATATATAACATAAAATACATTTTTTTCTTTAATAAATCTCAGGTTTTTTTAAGGAGTCCTTTCTTTTGTGTGGGTGTTTTTCCAAAGCACTACAATGCTAAAGTTCCAAGAAGAATGCTCTCTTGTTCAATTAAACCTTTATATTTAGAAAAATAGCTTATGTTAAGGTCTAAACATGCTCATTGAGCTAAGAACAGTGTAAAAGTATCATACTCGTGTATGAATTCAAGAAGAAATGAAAGCACAACTGCATTTCCAGATAAGATGGTACCTGGATAACCTGATCTAAGCAGGTTATGACACACCGACTGTTGTGAACACTTTTTCTCTTGTTTTCCCCACTTGTTTTTCTTTAGATTTAATTTTTTCTTTTTTTTTAGGTTTAGAATTCTGTCACTTTGCATCTCAGCTCAAATGATCAAGCCCGGGCCATGCCCGTGGAGTCCCTCCACTGTTGTTTTCTACCCTTACATCAATCCACGATCATAAAAAACATAGAAAAAGCAGTGGAACAATGAACACAGTGACAAGACATGAACCCAGCAACAAGAGAAACACAAAAGGTCGGTAAAAGACCTGTCTGGGAAGGTTTTGCACCATCCTTCGGCGGCAACGCGGGGTCAGCACTGCTGGGAAGGGGTCTCGGTGTCACCGTCACTGGGAAGGTGGTGCGTACAAAAATACAGTCATCTCCTTGTGTTGTCCAAGGGAAGGAGCTGTAACATAGAGCTAGTGGCTTTCAAATCCATCGATCCCCATTGGATAATCCTTTTTGAGAGGCGTGAAGTAATTATCTCGTGTGATCTATCCCCACTGCACCCTTCTCTCGCCCTTCTGAGAGTTATTGGTCATTCACACTTTTAAAAAATAGATATATTTATCAAAATACCCCAAAGGCAAAAACAACGAAAAAACAAACAACAACAACAACAACAACAACAAAAATCTTTCATAAGCTATTTCTCAAAACGAGGAAGGGTGCACAAAACAAAACAAAACAAAAAAAAAACAACAACAACAAAAAAAAAAGTCTGCATGAAAAGCAAGCACTCAGAAGGAAGTAATAGCAGCAAAGTAGTATAGATGTCATGAGTTCACTCTGTCTCGAGTCATCGGTTGTTGAAAATAACCTCCAACCAGCAGGGGCAACTGCTGATGAACTGTCTCGTGTAGCACTGGCCCCAGCCTTTCACAAAGCTGATCTGCACGGTAAATCCTGTCCATGGCTGCTGCGTGAACTCGTGGTCGTTGGGTCTCTGCAAGGTGTACGCCTTCTCGTAGTCAAAAGCCTTGATGGAAAACCCTGGGAACACTTTGTGAACCAGCAACGTCCTGGAGTCGGGGTTGTCCAGTGTGGCCGACTTGATGAAGATGGGGTAACTGCTGCGGTTGTACACCCACACGCCGTCCACTTCCTTGGTGAGCTGGATGCCGTAGCCGATCTTGCTGCGCACCTTCTGCACCAGCTGGCTTTTGTTGTCTGAGTTGAGCTGTCCGAGGCAGAAACCATTCCCCTGAGGTAGATCATAGAAGATATCCAGGGAGGGCTCTTGGACAGAGTACAGCCGACCCACGCGTGTCTTCTCTTCCCAGTATGCCACCACACACCAGTGTGACCTATCCCCTGGCTCCTGAAGAACTTGAGAATCTGCAGAACAACAGGGGGGAAAGAAAAATGAGAGATTTAGCACCAAGGGAATCAACACGAGCCAAAGCAATGCAGAACCAGCAGGACCTTGCCTGCCCACGTCTTCAAGATCCTCTCCACACATACATCAACATCCATCCACTATTTCCAAAAAAACATTTCTAGGTTTGAGGCACTCCTCTGTGGTTTCAGTGCCTACCTCTGGCTGGATTTACAGGTCCTGAATGACACAGTCAGTGACAGTGACACAGCCACCCTCACCCAAACCAACACCAGTGCCAACAGGAGAGGTGAGATGCTTGTGCCACCAAACACATGAACCCCCTGATTCTCAACTACTGAATAACAGATTTATTTCCATAAATGACAATGTACTGTGCACAGACACTGAAAACGATGAGGTGCTGCTAAAAAAACCACACTGAGAGCCACCCCATGGGACCAGAGGGGACGAGAACTTGACTGCTCTGGTGTGTGGGGCTTTTCCCTGCCTGCAGGGCCTTGGTGATGGACAGTATGAGATGCCACCCTAACCTATGGGAAGCACCAAAAGACAGAGGGAACCAAAAAATCTCACACAGGTTAACGAAATTTGCCTAAAAGCTGACAATAAAATTGTAGAAGTTCATTCGTGCAGCCCTTCTCTCAGCTCCCTGGCCCATAATTACCCCATGCAGCATGGCAATGATGTAGGAGGAAAAAGCAAGGCAGGAGGAGGGAAGAAATGTGAGAAAGCCCCTTTTCCTGACAGAGGATCCCAAGCAGCCTGGCGCTGCTCGGCGGGTAATTCCTTCCAGCCTCAGTAGGCATGTTAAGACCTGGGAACTATTCATCTCTATAATAGTATTTGAAAAAAAAAAAAATTCAAGCTGGGAATGCAAGCTAGTGAGCACTACCAAAATAATCCCCTGAACTATGAGAGAAACTACTGGAGCTGGGGTGGTGGGTGACCCAGCAACCAAAAGCTCTTCCTGCAGTCCCCCCACCCTTCCCCAGGGCAACATGCTGGCTGCCTGCTCTCTCTACTTTTTGCTATTAATAAACCCATTTTCCCAGTTTTCTTCCCATCTCGTTCAAGCCCTGTGCTGTGCTTTTAAGAGAGGAGACAAAAAAAAAAAAAAAAGAAAGAAAAAAAAGAAAAAAGAAAAAAAAAAAAAAGCCCAGCCACACACTTTTAATTTCCTCATTTCTATGCCAGCGAGGAAAATATTTCTCCAGTTGCTGGAGGCAGCTACTAAAAATGGGTCTGGCTGTGGATGTCTCAAAATAGAGACCCTCATTCCCAGGTTAAACCAGGGACAGGGGTTCTGGCCATGCTGGGGTGGTCCCTGGGACAGCATCTGCTGAGATGCACCCCAGTTTGTCCTTCCACTCCCTTTTTTGGTGCCTCACAAGACTCTGTTGTGGGTAATTTTATGTTCTGCTAAAAGCTGGGGCTGAGAAGGGGCAGGGGGGGCAGTTTGGGTTACTTCCTCCCCACTAACACAGATTGGGTGCCATCCATGCAAAAGTGCATCCAGAGGGGCAAGAAACTCCTCCAGGATGGAGTTTCCACCACCTGCCTGGGAGAGAGAAGAATCTGGGAGGGTTGCTTCTGGATCCAGGGCAAGGATGCTCCTCAATCCAAAGGGGGATCTCTGTTGACCACCCACCACCTCCCTCCTCACTGTCAGCCTGCCAGTTGATGTTCAGAGCCTTTTGGGTTTTGTTTTACAGCAGCTGGGGGAATTTTGGAGCCATTGGACCCCTGCTGAAATTCCTACAGGTTTTTATTGATTCGAACATAAAACCATCCCTTTCAGGAGGTGGCAGGGGTGGGAAAAAAGGACTTTTTCACCTGGTGTTTGTGCTTGTATTAGTGAAGACCATGTAACAACTAGTTCACTACTGCTCACAGAGAGCTATTTAATTGCTAGAGCATTTAGGGAAAAGAAAAAAACACAAACCTACCAATAATAATTTTTTAAAAAAAGAAGAAAAAATAGAAAATTGCCTTGGCCATGAATGAACGGACCTTTATGGAGGGCTGGAAGTTCATGAATGAATCCCACTAGGTTTCTGAATGACATGGGGTGACCAGACCTCAAGGACGAATCTTAGGTAATCCGGGATGTTTGAGTTTTTTTTAAGGAGCTGATGCCAGCACACAGTATAAATATGCCAGAGCCTCTTCCGTTTGCGGGCTTCAGCTGTTGACTGCATGTCTAGTCAAAAATCCATGAGAGTATAAGGGCTCAGCTGGGATAAACAGGCTCAGGCCTCCCTGCCAGCCACCACCAAAGCTGCTTTTTGCAGTTGTTGGGACCCCAGAGGAGCCTCCTTGCTCCCACCCCCTTCCCTGGTTCTGGCATCCGCCAGGAAAAGGGGTGGGAAAAGCCAGTGGCATCACTCCGACAGGAGAGGAGGTGGCAGGAGACAAGGAAAAAGTGACTCAAGAGATGCTTCCTACAGTGACAGACTTCTTTTTTTTCCCCCAAAAAAGGCTTTTTTTGGTGGCAATAATCACGGATCTGTGCAAATGAAGCAAACAGAAGTATTATGCTCAAAAACACCCTGCTGGGTTCACCCCGCGCAACCTGGGGTCATGGCAGGCACCCACCATCCAACTCTGCCTGCTGTAGTCACACAAAAACCCAGATCCCAGGAAAACCCACAGCCACATCCTCCTCAACACATCCTCGTGTGCATGTGACAGCCCATAGACGGCTACAAACCCTTTGGGATGCCTGTTTTGAGTTAAAAGCATCGTTTTTACGAGCTCCTCAGTGCAAACACGTCCCTTTCTAAATGCCTGGAAAACTCCCAGCAAACTGGGAGCGTTCCCATGTCCCAGCAAACAATGATAATGTTTAATGCTATAAACATCTGCGCTATTATTTCGTTATTAAGGATCCCTCCATTTGCTGCTATCACTGGGTTATTAGGATTTTCCATGGTTTCCATTACAGCCTGCCTTGAGGCTCCAGCAGGCTCCCCCCGGCGCGTTGTGCAAGCTCATTGTGAAAAAATAATAGTATAGAAACAACTGAAAATACAGTGAGTCTGCCCTCAGGAATTTGGGGAATTAGTTGCATTGATCACTGTAGTCACAGGGAGCAGCCATCCACATTAGCCCCTCACAGAGGGAAGAAATCAAGGCAATACCCCAAACTGGGGAAACATCTTTTGTCATTTTGGTGCAGATGGTTCATCCCCAGTGATGCCCCAGCACAACCATGTTACACCATATCCCATCCCCACTGGGAAACCCTTTTTTTTCCCCCTTATTTTTTACACAATCCTGGATTTTCCCGAGGGGCTGCCCCTGTTTTGGCAATGCATCCATTGTCCTCCATAAAAGCGTCATCCCAGCTAAATCCCAACTCACCAATCAGCACAAGAGGCTGTGAGGGTCCCCACCACTTGCCTTGACCTCCACAACCACCAAGTCCTGCCTGAGCTTTCTCAAGAAAAGCCCAAAGTCAGGATTTCTCCACAATGGGGAGAAATGCTGTCTGTGGGCTCAGGGCATGATCCTGCTCCTGCTGAAAATGCTTCCAAATCCATGCAGAAATCCAGCAGGATGGGATACCAAAGCAATAACCCCACAAAAAACTGGCAGCTGCAGAAACAACAGTGGGTATGGGACATTCACACCACAGAAACACACAAATTTGTCAAGTCCCACACTTGGTTCTTCCGAGCTACGGCAGAAGGAGTCACATCTCCCCTTGCTTGGAAGTGGCAGGAAATTTCTGGTGTGGCTTTTCTCTCCATCACATGGTGAGTTTTAATTTCATGAAAGCATGTCATCCATACTTTTCCTTTCCAAGCTCCAGCAGTTTTATTAGGAGCCTGGGAGGAAAAAGTTCTCTATTTTTAATTCACAGAGAACCAAAGCATTTTAGAAAAACTGAATTTAAAAAACAATAATAATAAACTAAAACAATGCAGCTCCTGTCCTGGGCCTGTTTTAGATCTGTGTTGTCCTTCAGATCTTAGCCTTGTCCCAATGCCAGGTTCATGAATGTAAAGGGGAGCTAGGCTGGGGATATTTGAGTTTTGTTTTGTTTTTTTTTTTTTTAGCTAAAGGTATTCCTGTAGCCAACCAGCCTTGAAAGAAAAGAGCAGGTTTAGCACACACTGAGCTATCTGACCCACCAGCTCCCAGTTGACCACATCAAGGGCTGTCAAAATTATCACCAGTATCTCAAAGCCGAAAATAGGAATAAAATGGCCTTTACTGATGAGGATTTTAAATGCCTGTAATTGGATCTTTCATCAATGACATCAGGTTTAGAGGCAAGTCAAACTATCCAAATGTAGAAGTATTCAGAACTATGTACACTTTTTGTAATATATGTACATATACACCTATTTTTCCTAAAAGCAGTTTTGGTCCTGGGCATCTTCTCATGTTCTTCCTAAAGTTCTCACCATCTCACGCCCTCCTCTCCCTTATTCTTGGGTCTGGATTTTCCATCAAGCATCAACCCTGGCACAATATTCACCATGGTAGTATTTACCCTGGACTGCTAACAAAAGTATCCTCATTTTCAGAAAGGGTTTTGTGGCTGGAAGGGACCTTAAAGACCCTCTTGTTCCCCCCCAGCCAAGGGCAGGGGCACCTTCCACTGTCCCAGGCTGCTCCAAGCCCTGTCCAGCCTGGCCTTGGGCACTGCCAGGGATCCAGGGGCAGCCACAGCTGCTCTGGGCACCCTGGGCCAGGGCCTGCCCACCCTCCCAGACACCAATTCCTGCCCAACATCCCAAAATGTGTGCCTGCCCTGTGGCAGTGCAGCCATGGCCTGTGTGCTGTCCCTGCAGGCCTTGTCCCCAGTGCCTGGGCAGCTCTCCTGGAGCCCCTGCAGGCCCTGGCAGGGGCTCTCAGGTGTCCCTGCAGCCTTCTCTTGTGCAGGGGAGCAGCCCCAGCTGTGCCAGGCTGGCTCCAGAGCAGAGGGGCTCCAGCCCTGGCAGCATCTCCGTGCCTCCTCTGCACTGGCTGCAGCAGCTCCACATCCTTGTGCTGCTGGGGACTCAAAGACCTGGAGAGAGCCCTGCCTGGCTTTCCAGGAGACAGCTTTCTGCTGGAAAACAAGCGCCATGGGCGCTGCCAAGGAGCAGATGAACACACTCAGCCCTTCCTCCTTTATCCACCAGCACACACGGAGGGCATTTGTGCTTAAAAAAAAATTGTCTGGACTGGTGTCAGCACAACGTGTCTGGCTGGGGCCAGACCAAGCTCAGCACGTCTCGCGCCCGATAATCTCCCCTGGCTGACCTTAAGTGGCATTTGTGTGTCCAGGACAGTGCATGACCCTCATCTTCTCCTACTCTTGGGCGTGCAAGAGATGGAGACACAAAACCCAGAGGGTTCCAAGGGGTTTTAAATGCTCTTCTGGAGGGTTCTCAGGACTCCTCCAGTTGCAGTTTTGCCCCTCCTGTTACTGGCAAGTGCTGGTTTTGTAGGATCTCTGGAAAAACAACCCCCTGACCCCTCACTTGAGAAGTGAAAGGCATTACATCAAGATGAGGAGAACACAGAGCACAGTGTGCTCATCAAAACAAAGAAAAATGGGCACCCAAAAAGGTAATCCCACTTTCTTTCTAGTCTCTCAAGTGACTTACAGGGTGGAAGAACAGAACAATACAAAAAAAAAAAACAAACCCAAACCAGCCAAATAGATAAACAAACAGACAAACAAAACAAAGAATACCTAAAAGCCAGATTTCCAGGTACATTCAGCAGAAGTAAAGGGGGAAAAAAGTTCAAATTAGAGGATAAATCCACATTAAAGAATACAACCTGCTGCAGAAAAGGTGCTTTGTGCTTTTAACAAAGTTTGTGGGCAGCATGGAGACTCCACTCACAGCAGTGTTTGCCCCAAACCTTTTGTACCTCCCAGCACACAAGGGCTCGACAGCTTCACCTCCACCAGGAGCCCCTGCTTTTGATGGCTGGGACAGTTCCTGAAAGCCTAATTTCAAGCTTGGTCCTGTGCTCAGCTCCTGTTGCTTGCAGAAGAAATAAAACCCTCACCTTGTGCAGGGATGGCACCGCCCTGGGGGCCCGTGGGGTCCCTCCACCTCCCCAGCAGAAGAGCCCCAAGAGCTGAGACAGTCCATCACATCAACACCTACTTAGGGAGCCTTTAATCTGCGGATTATTGACATGATAGACCATAACATCTCTTCAGGAGCCATTACAGCCCATCGTGTCAGTAGGTACTTATGCAGTCCTTAATCCATGGATTGACAGGCCAGACCATAAATTTGTGTCTATGTCTAATTAGACGGCTCTTATTGCTCAGCATACATGGTAGTCATGCAGGCTAAAGAGCCTTAAGATTACTTTTTTAATTTATTAGCAAGTTGTCCAATCAATCATTCAAATGGCTCCTTGTTCCTTGCAAAATCAGTCAACCTTGCACGAAAATAAATGTTAAGTTTCACCGCAAGATTTCAATTTGCTGATGCTTACTAAGATTGAGTCTGATGAGGTCAAGCAGGATAAAATATGGCAGAAGCCATCAGGGGAAGGAGTCTCATATTTCCCCATTTTTCTTGGGCTTTGGTTCAGGTTTGTATTAACTGTGACCTGAAAGTTTGGGAGGGCTTTGCTCAGTCCCCAGGTGACCCAGCCAAAAACTGCCATCACCTTCCCCAGAGCTGGGAACCCCCCTTGTGAAATCAGGAAAAAAATGAGGTCAGGTGAGATGGTGGGTAGAGATGACTCATCCCTGACATCCCCTCAGGTTCCCACCCCAGCTTGGTGGTGCCCTGAGTCAGCCTCCCCCCAGCCTGCAACCCAGCCCTGACCTTTTCAAGGGTTAATTCAGCAAGAACATAAAAGTGAGAAAGAAGGGAAGAAAGAAAGAAGGGAAGAAAGAAGGGAAGAAAGAAAGAAAGAAAGAAAGAAAGAAAGAAAGAAAGAAAGAAAGAAGCCCTGCAAGCATGTTGTTGCAGACCAACAGAGGCTCAAGAGCAAACATCACCATGGAAGATGGCAAGGATGGACCAGGAGTAATGTCCAAAAATATTAAAAAATATATTTAAAATATATTTTAAAAATGGGGTGATGCATGTCCCCTGCATTCATAGGATGGCAGAGAAAGAACCTGAGTGAAACTGCCGAGTTCATGGAGTCCACCAAACCAGAAATTTGATTCATAAACATCCTATTAGTCACTGCTACTGTCTAATTACGGTGATTAATCAATTACCACGGCTAAAAACGACTCTAGGAGAGAAGAACCCTTTTCTTGTGACCATTCTCCTTAAAAGCCAAAGCAAGGCTGGAGCTACAAGGTGGTGGGGCAGGGGGGGAAAATATGCAGGCACACACCAAAAATGCCTGTCTGCCTGTCTCCAGTGGTTAGAGGAGCCAGCTGACTCCAGTTTCCTCCGTACCAGGCTTCAGGCCTCATCAGCCATGCAAATTATAGAGTACCGTGCTGTCTGAAGGCCGAATTTCGACTCAGCTCAGAGAAAAGCCTTAGAGGAAGGGTGGGGATGAAGAAGCCAGCCAAATCCATTCATAATATTTACAGTAAATGGGCCTCTTTGCTGTTGTTTAGTATACAGTCAGCCTAATTATTTTTGAAGTTTTAATTTAAAGAACCTTCTTTATCTGCCTCTCCTTCTGCACCCCTCAAAGGTGTGGGAAAACTTTTCCCTTGTTTCAAAAAAGCAGTAGGACGGGAATCCCTTCCCCAAGCTCCAACTCGACAGCTGGGTGGGACAAAGGGATGCTGCAAGAGGTGAGACCCTTCCAGAGTGGCCCTGCCAACAAAATCCACGGCGTTTTTAAGACTCCCAGGCCATCCAAAGAGCCACAGGGGCATGCAGATCCACGTGGAAACCCCCTAGAAATCCTGTTTGTGCTGCATGTATTGCTGTTCTGTGCTGGTGGGGGCTTGCTGGCTCAGGGGGTGGTGCAGGTGCTCCACTGCCCTGTGCACTCTCCAGCCTTCTCCCCTTCCTCGAGGCAACCCGAAATAATCTCACTTTTGCAACAAACCAGCCAAGAGACCTGTCTGGAAAACACAGCCCAGCTCCCATGAGATGCTGCCCTGGGAGCTCCAGGTGACTCAGGGCTGGTACCAGCCCCAGCTCCCAGAGAGGAGCAGCCACCTTCAGCCTCAGCCACCAGGACACACCTCTTCCCCACCCAAACCCAACCCAGATCTCAACCAGAAACCTTCTGAGAAAGAGAAACCAGCACACAAAGGGCTCCTGACTTACTGCAATGCAAATCAGACCCGAGCAGGAGCTTGCCAAGAATCTCTCTCCCGGCTTGGGCTGTGCTGGAGGCTCCTGGGGCAGCATCCTGCCCATCACCCTTCTGGGATAAGTCACACCTCAGATGCTGAGGCCACCAGAGGCCACTGGGCCATGCCAGCCATGGGGTGACAGCCCCCCTCAGTGCAGCCACCCAGCTGGGGTTTAAAGGATGACCTTAAAAATCTCTTGCAATTAAAAAAAGGCTTCACTGTTGCAAGGCAGAAAAGATTATCCAGCACCCAGGGGTGCCCTGGGCAGGGCAGGGATGCAGCCCCCCGGGAAAGCCACAGCTCTCCAACATGTAGCCATGTGGGTTACACGTTAAAAACCTTGTTAAGACCTTAATAAAAACTGAAGTAGAGCAGTCTAGGGTTTCCAAATGGATACCTAATACACAGACGCATATTAGGATTTTTTCCTCCCCCTAACTGCATTACACAGACACACATACACATACACAACACAGCATCACTGATGTTCTTATTCCAGTACTGAAAAAAACCCAACCCTCTCCCTGCAGCACACTGACCCAGAATTCTCCCCTAAAGACTGAAAACAGACATCAATATATGTCTCTCCCCACACCAAAAAAAATAAAAAAGCCCACTTCTCCCAGCAACTTTTCCCAGAGCAGCATCTCCCTCACAGGGATGTAAACCCATGGAAAAAGCAGAGTAGGAACAAAAGTCCTTTTCACGTTCGTCGTGCCCCGCTCCGTAACAATTATGAAAACTGTTTAGCTGGGCTGGCATTTGGAGCATTTACTGCATTCCTGCCAATAAATTCCAGTCCCGGATCCGATGGAAAAGGCTCCCTCCCTCCCCTTTCCCCTCCCTCCCTTGCCTTCATTCCTCCTGGCTTTCTTTACAACCTAATACCCTGTCGACGCGGGGCCAGGGCCTACTTAGGGGGAAAAAAAAACACCCAGCGCCAGACTGGAGACAGCAGGCAGACTGAAAAAGTTAATCATTACTTCTGTCTGCCTTCATAATCTAATCACGCCTATTCCTAAGAGCAGGCGGCGGAGCAGGCCGTACATGGAATATACACACCCCAGGGTCACCGCCCAGGGATGGACAGACGGACACACGGACAGCGCCAGCCCCGGCCCGGGCAGGGGGCAATCAAGGGATGGACAGACAGGATGGATGGCGTTGGGAAGGAGCTCACAAGCCCGGCCATGCACACACACCCCTCCCCTCGCCTCTCACTTTGCTCTGGATTAATAACGCGCAGCAATTATAGAGAATATTATATTCATTAAGTAATTAGCCCTCCCGGCGCTCCGGCAGAGCTGGCACCCCCTTCTCACAGACAGAGGCCAGCAGAGGTTTGCCCCGGGCTATAAAACGGGGCAGGTCGGCAGCACACAGGTTAAAAAAAAAGCCCCAAAACTCCTCATGGCTCATCTCAGCCCACTTCTGGTGGCAGCAGCAGAGCCACGTCCCAAGAGGGGACCTGCTGTGACCAGGGTGGCATCACCAACTCCCAGCAGCATCCTCCCACAAAACTCTGGGGGTTTGGGGTGTCACCAGCACCCAGCAGCATCCTCCAATGGGTACAAAATTCAGGGGGTTTGGGGTGTCACCAGCACCTAGCAGCATCCTCCCACAGGCACAAAACTCAGGGGGTTTGGGGTGTCACCAGCACCCAGCAGCATCCTCCCACAGGGACAAAGCCCATGGGAGCTGGGCATCACTGGGATGCAGCAGCATCCTCCCATGGGGCTGAAACCCAAGGGATTTGGGCATCACTAAAACCCAGGAGCATCCTCACGCAGGGATAAAGCCCAGGGAATCTGGGGCTTGGCAAGCCCAGCGCCACACCAGCTTCTCCAGAAAATAACTGCAGAGCAACGCTCAGGTGAGCCAAGGCTTCTTGCTCTTGACACCCAGGATACATTTTCCATGCTTGGCTGTGACAAAGAACAGTAAAACTACAGGCCTCTGCTTATGATTTATGGGTTTGTTCCTTATCATGAGCTAAAAAGTCTCAGACTGGCTTCCAAAGAAAATGAATTCATCAGTTCAAATGCAGTGATGTAACTTCAGGCTCCCAGCTCCTTTTCCAAATAAAACTCCTGTTACTTGATTCCTGCTCAAAGAATGATTTTATGGAGTTATTGACTCCATCCGCTCTGCCTGGGAAGGTGCTGCCAGAGCCCAGCCACGAGGTCACTGACAGCCTCATCCCATGGCTTAGTTTTTTGACTATTTTGCCATTTTCCCTGCTTTTCTACTCAAAACCTCACCTTGCACACCAATGTGCAGACACTCATCTCCTCAGGGATTATTTTGCATTGCCCACCATGGAGGGGGCTCCTCCTCAGCAGTGACACCTGGTAATTTTTATCACCCATAAATTTGACCCACAGCCTTCCATCACCCAAAATCACAGGATCCACAGCCAACCTCTCCACTTGCAAAAGTGACAGATGCCTGAATTTCCACCACCTTCCTAACAGCCACAAAGTCACCTCTTATTGATGAAGTTCTGACTTCTAGGAAAAAAATCTCTTTAACCTGTGTAAGTATTACATAGAATTCTATACAAATATGGAATATATTCAGTATACAATGAATATATTGAATATATTCAACTTATATATCTATAGAATATATACATTATATGTTGACTATCTTACATAATTATATATATAATATACTGAATAAGTTATCTCCATACATATTCAACCTATACATAGAGATTGAATAGATTTTGCTCAATTTAACTGTTTATAGTCTCACTTACTACATAAAATATACTGAATAAATTATCTCCATACATATTCAACCTATATATAGAGATTGAATAGATTTTGCTCAATTTTAACCGTTTGCAGTCTCACTTATTACGTACATCTGCAAGATACATCTTTGCAACTAGAGTTAAGAGCCCCAGCAGTGCTGAATTATTCCTTTAATGGCAAAATCTGCCTTTCCACATTCTCAGGGGAAAGTCACACAGGAGCCAGGACTTCACCCCAAGGCTGGCTCACCAAAATCCAGCACCCCAAGAAGGATCCCACTTGGTGGTTGAGGGAGGAGGGGGAAGGACCAGGTCACCACACACCGGGAGCATCACCCAGAGCACCACCAGGACCTCCTGCAGCCAGCCCTCGGTGCTTCAGCACTGCCAGCACAACCCAACCAGGGAGGCTGAGGCCAGAAGGTTTTTTATGTAGTGAGGTTAAAAGGGTAGAGAAGGGCTGAGCCAGCTCTTACAGGGTGGTTTTTTTTTTTTGGTTTGTTTTTTTTTTTTTTTCCCCTTGCAAGTTAAAACCAAGATAATGACACTGGGTGGGGACCAATTTGAAGGGCTGAGCAGCCAAACCAAAATTAGTCTCCCGGCCAAGAGCTTCCTAGGCCTCACAGTTTGGGGAAGGAAGCTGAGAAAAAGCATGAAAATAAAATAAAAAAAATTCCTCGGGAAGCTGGACCGTCGTGCTCAAGCAAAGGTGACCCTGCTAGTCAAATATTTTTCAACATAGTAAAAATAAAATCAAGTACTGGAGCAGCCTCCCTTGGAAAAGCAGGGCCTATGAGATGGTGGTTTTTTCCTCCTTTTTTCTCTTTTTCTTTCTTTTCCCTCCCCTGGCACTTTCTTTCCTTTCACTAATAACTATGTTTTCTTGCATTTTTTTTTCTTGGCTCTTTCCTCATAAAAGACTGATGTAATTTCCTGTCTTGTCCCAATGTTTCCTGTTAATTAACAGGGTGAAAGTTATCATCATGCATTTAAATGGCAACCCAAAAGAAGGGAGGGGAAAAAAAAAACAGGGGAAAAATGAAAAAGAAAAGAAAAAAAGAAATGAGAGCTTGCTGTCCATTAGCGAGTGCCACATCACATCCCCAGCAGCACAAAATACCCTGGAAAAAGCTTTTTGGAACTGACGACTTGAGCCCATGGGCAAAGACCCCCTGAAGGGTGGCAGCAGGTCTGTGCACAGGGGATCCAAGTCCCCACCCTCCCCTGGATGGGGATGGAAAATCCCTGCAATGCTTGCCCATAAAAGCTCTTTTCTTGCATTAAGAAGGAAAATAAAATAAGAAGAAGGGAAACAAGGAGATGGAAAACAGGAAGAAGAAAGAAAACAAGTAGAAGAAGAAAAGAGTAAAGGAGGAAAACGGAAAAATGAGAAGAAAGAGAAGAAGGAAAAAATTAAGGAGAAAAAGAAGAAAGAGGAGAAAAATAAGAAGGTAAAGAAGGAGAAGAAGAAGAAGAAGGAGAAAAAGAAGGAAAGAAAGGAGAAAAATAAGGACAATAAGAAGGAAGAAAAGGAGAAAAAGGAGAAGGAAAACAAAAGTTAAAGAGGAAAAATGCGACAAGAAAATTGAAGGAAAATTTTTTTTTAAAAAAGGGAAATAAAGTAAAATAACTTGCAGAGAAAGAGGCAGACAGCAGCACCCAAGATGTTGCATTTATTAAAAGAAGTTGAAGAATAGAGGAAGGAAAAAAAAAAAAAAAAAGAAAAAAAAAGAAAAAACCCAGGGGCTAATCCAAAGACAGCAGGCGGAAATCCTGCGAGCCGCCGAGCTCCTTCCCTTGCCCGCCCTCAGCCCCGTGCAGGATCAGCTCCTCCGTGCCCTCTGTTCCTCAACAGCAGCCGTGACGCAGCCGGTACCCCGGCGGCACCGCGGCCACGCCGGCGGCCCCGGCACGCCGACGGCGGGCGAAAACAAAGCGATTTAGGCAAAAAGCGAGGGTGGTTAGAACAGAGGCTGTGCCTCAGCGGTTAATAATATCCCAGCGCTGAAAATAAACTGGGAAGGAAGCTCCTTTGTGACAGTAGGCAGGCGGCCAGGCTGCGGCGTGGGTCATTCACGCCGGCGGGGGACGGCAGAGGGGTTGGCACCCACCCGCTGTCCTGCTGGAGCACAGCGAGGGCTGGGGACAGGGGCCCTACACACAGTTTTCTCCTGGGCACCCTAAAATGTGCTGCACCCCGTTGTAAGCCGGCAGGGAGGCTGGGGGTGTTGGCCACCGTGGCTGGAAGCAGGCATCCCCCTTGCCCATGGCAGGGAAATGCATGTGGCTAATGTTACTGGTTCCTTTAGTGTAAGCGATACCCACTGGCAGACGGTGGGGATGGAAACGATGCAGCCACATCCCTGCCAGCCCGGGGCTGCTCCTCTACGAGTGTTTTTGTCCCATGGAGTTTTAAATGTCCCCAGTGATCAAGTTGCTCATCGGGACGGCTACTGCGAGCGGAGCGCGGTTTGAACTGACACTCGACTTCCAAAATTTGCCCTCCCAGCCTCATTCTGCCTAAAAAGTGCCATGTTGTGGGATTAAAACACAGGTGACCCCATCATGGTCCCCCATCACTGTTCCCTCTGCCATCCCCACTATGATGGGCTTGCTGATCCTGGGGTCTTCTGCATTTTGTCATCAGCTGTTCCAAAGACATGGTTTGGCTGGGAAAATCTACTGGCATCTGGAAAAATGGGTTTAATGAAGCTGTACAGGTATGGATTGAAACTATCTAATGGGGGTAGCACCTCTGCTATCATTTCTTTCTTAAAACACCTTATACAAGAGTATCTAGGAAAGACTCAAGAGGCTCTAGAGCACTTAAAAGTAATTATTAAATGGATTCTATTTGCTTTGGAAGGATTTTAATCGGCAAAACGCCCGGGGCTGGGAGGAGGATCCCGGCTGGGTCCCAGGGGGGTCCCCACAGGGTGAGAAGCCCCTTAAAAAAAAAAAAAAAAAAAAAAAAAAAAAAAAAGCCCTCACGGGGCTTGAAGGAACCAGAGCGGGTGGCCAAGCCAAGAGCCCGGGGTCAGTGCCAAGCACCAGCTCCCTCCTCCCAGTCGGCCACGGTCAGATGATGTGCGAGGGAGCCGGGAGGCTCCTAGTCTGGCAGGCAGCCTGCTCTGCTCCAGAGGCTCCAGTGCTGTCATCCTGGCATTAACCCCTGATAACCTTGTCCTTTCCAGGACAGGACTGTGGTTTTTAGGTAAGCAAGGAGCAGGGGGTCATGTCTCCCAGTGAGGCTGGGAAGGAAAGGGTGCAACGCCCTGCGACGCTCAAAGCAAATTAAAAAATATTAAAACGACGTAAGCTCAAAAATAAACCAAAAATAAGTGACTTAAAGAAAAAAAAAATTCCCAAGCAATTGTTTATCCCTGGGACAAATATACAATCCTAGTTCCACAGGAAGATGTCTCAATTTCAGATTATAATAGGATGCCAATTTGTAAATAAAGGCATTTCACAGGAGGTTATAAACTCCGTAGGGGAGGGAGGTGGAAGTGGGGGGAACGGGAAAACACAGGCAGGGCTCTGGCGGAGAAACAGCACAGGATCCTGTTTACATGGGCAAGGGGAGAGCGACGGGAAGCCGCTTTGGGGGGCAAATATCTCCGGATTTGGACAAGGTGCTTCTTCCCCATCGAGCAGATACCAGCAGGGATCAGAGGCATAGTGAAACATTCCCGGCCTGTCCGCAATTTTGGAATGAAATGTCAGTCAGCCAAGAGGTCCCTTAAACCAGACAAGGTCCCACAGCACAGAGAGCCAGAGTAGGGAACCATGCCAATGCTCTTCCAGCCTGGGGAAGTCTTTTCCCTGTGTTTTTGGTGTGGAGTTGGGAGGGAGAAACTGAGTCTGTGCCTGCTACAGAAGAAACTTGTTGGTTTCCCAGCCTCAAGGCTTGCAGAACCTTGATCCAGCACCCACCAAGCACCATCACTCAACATCCACTGGCTCTTAGAGAGCCTGAGGTGCTTCCAGAGTTTGGGCAAATCAGCAGAATTAGGCCAAAATCTGGATAACCTCTCAGGTTTGGTATTTTAGGAACAACCTCTATAAAAAAGCAGTGGATGTGGTGAGGACACAAGCTCAGCTTGCTCTCCCTCTCTGAGCACAAGCTCAGAGGGAAGTGAGCTCTCGAGAGCTTTGCTTTGCCAGCAGATCCAGCACCAACACCACCAGCTCACTTCTACCCTCGAATCAGGTCTTCTCCATGGGTCAAACAGGAATTTGGCTCCCACCAACCTGATGCCACCAAGCCATGGGCCACAGCCACCTTCAGGCACTCCAGACATGGCTTTGCTTGTTTGAAAGAAGTCACAACCAAACACATCTGCTGAGAACAAGTCCGCTCAAAATACAGGAAAACCACCCTCTGTCTCCTATTTACGGGAATTATTTTTATCCCCAATGGGATATTTTTGCTCTCTAACCACACGGAGGACAGAAAGGATCTGGCTAGTAATACCTGAGCACAGCAGTGTCAGTGGGAGCAACCATGAGCGAGGAGTCCTGACCTACCCACAGGCTGACCACCGGTAAAAATAAAGATGATATAAGAAAACAAATAAAGCCAAGAATACAGAAGCAAGAGCCAGTGCCCGGGGGAAGCGAGGGGTACATCAGCCAGAGAGTGGGATGGCTGGGGAAGAGAGAGCAGAGGTGGGATGGGAAGGGAACACCATCACGGTGTGAAGGACTACCCAGGATTGCATTCCTGGGTCACAAAGGAGAACAGAAAGAAAAGGGAGGGAGGGAAAGAGCAGCTCAGAGTAGTTATCACAAGGGGGAAACAGCTCAGAGTAGTTATCACAAGGGGGAAACACTCCCTGTACATGCCCTGGCCATGCTGCTCCCCCGCCACACGTCCTCCAGAGCCTCTGGTATCCATCAGCACAACTGCCTGCAGCCCCAGCAAGAGGCAGACCCCAGCAGAGGCTGATCTGAGGCTCCTCCTCTGAAAGGCTCCTCACGGAGAGCTGCAAGGACACTCGCTCTGAGCCCCTTCAGTGCTCCCCTTGCCACCATCCTCTCTCCATGCATTCCCCTGCCGGAGTGGCCGTTAACCCCAGGCTGGCCTCATTCCCAAATTCTGAGGGCTGGGATTGATCTTCCTTGCCAAATCCCGCTCTTTAAGGCATCAGAGCAGGTATACTGATGCTGCTGCTACACCAGCATCCACCACACATCACTAATGACCAAAGCCTGCAGTGCTGCAGGATCCCACCACCACCATCACCAACTACTTGTGATGCCTTTTTCCTCACACACCCGCTCCAGTTTCCAAATTAGCAAAATAATTACTTTTTTCCCCTTTTCTTAAGCCATCCTTTCACCAAGGAGCTGTGAATCCAACACTGTACAGGTCTGGAGGGGAGGAGGGATTGCTGGATTCTCCACCCAGCATCACCCATCCCTATCTGCCCAAACACAGATAAGACCAAGCCAAAGTGCTGGCCACATACCCTGCCAATAACTCATTAAAGCCCTCTTCAAACACACTCTTCTGCTAACTAAAATATGCAGGAGGGGGTAGGAAAAAAAAAAGGAGGAGAAAGTGAGCTTTGGAGGATTGCTCCAAAGTGCGTTTATTTTCCTTTCTTGACTGGGTCTCTCCAGTTGGGAATTTTCAGCACTGCACTTCTGCGCGCGGAAGGGAGATGCCAGTAAATCAGAGCAAATTCAAAACAAATGCTCTTTCATGTGGAGGCATTCGGCTTTGTTTCAGGGCTTGGGTAGCTAACCATATCCCTTCAAGAGTCAACTCTCCTATCAGCTCCTCATTAAACTAAATGGCTACAATTACATTTGGGGAGGAAAAAAGAGCGGTTAATGATCGTAAAAAGGTTCTGTTTCCAGGCTTGGGGAGGGGGGGAACCTTTGATAAGGGAGACCAAAAAAAAAAAAAATTCAATGAAATAATAGCAATAGAATAAAGTAAGTTAAAAATGTACTTTCAGGTGGAAATGTGCTTCCATTTGGGGAAGAAGCTCAATTAAGGAGCTAGGGGGTCCCCTTCCCGTAGCCTTTTGGGAGGCACCAGGAACGAGCCATGTTATTTCCTGCAGCCCAAGCCCCCACCTCCCGCCTTCCCTTCGGGAGCAGAGCTGCCAGACGAGATGTTATCAATAGGCTGAACCTTACAGAAAGCCCCCTTTTAAAAGCGAGTACTTCCTCTGCTTATTTCATGTGGTATCCTGTGGAACTGAACTCTCTCCTCCCCTCTGCAACGGGTGTATTTCAGGAGGAAAAAGGAAAAAAAAAAAGGAAAAAAAAAGATCTAACAACATCCTTATTGTGTTGTTTTGCTTCTTGTCTTTTTTTCTTTCTAAGCCCATTTTTTTTAATTTCCTGAAGCTATAGGCTCCAATGGCAAAAAAAATTTTTAAAACTCAAATCCTCCTGTCTCTAGAAAAGAAAACCCCAAACAGCAACAAGTTTTCCTGTTCCCTCTCCCCCTTCGTTTGATTAATTCTCATTAGGGCCTTTGAACAAACAATATGCTCCCCTCTCAAATAACAGACAGGGTATATATTACACCCAAAGAAAAACAAACAAGGCTCACTTAAAGACATCACATCCACACCAAACGCAATTCCTGGAGAGAGGCAGGGGCAGATGCACGCGCGTGCAGCCGCCGCCGACCTAATTCTGAATTCCAGTTTCAGGGTGATGAATAAATCATAAATCAAGGAGACATCCCCACAAAGGCAAGCACCTTCAAACATCAGCCAGTACCTGCAGGTACATGGTTTCAGACACTTTAATCCTGGTAGAGACACTGAGGTGGCCAGTCTGGGCTGGAAGATGAGGTGCTGGAGACATCACACCTTGGAAATGGGGTTGGGAGTTGGACTAGATGACCTTCAAAAGTCCTTTCTAACCCAAACTGCCCTATGTCTCTACACAAACTCCAAGAGGGGTGGAGAAAGTACCTTACAAGCCTCCATCCTGTAACAGCAACTGGAGGCTGAAGGAGATGGCAAGTAGGAAAACAATGGAAATCATTGAATATATCAGGAATGGATACAAAACATCAACAACTCTCTCTGCAACACACTCTATAGAAAAATGGGCCACCTTTCCTCCCCAGGCACCACAAGCCTTGTGCATCAGATGCGGGATGCTGGTGACCTCACCAGGAGCAAAACCTGAGCAGGGTTCTCATCCCAGAGAAAAACTCCCCCAACACCAAGTCAAGGATTTGACACCAAATCCTTCTTTAAGGTACAACTGCACCTGCACCCATAATCCACACACCTGAATGAATGGCCAACCAACATTGCTTAGCCTTCCCCTGTCTCAGTCCTTTTGCCTCTTCCTGCCTTAGCCCAAAAATGAATGGAGCATAAGGCTGGAATCCAAAGGAAGTACAGACACTTTCAGGGATGGAGAACCTTGTCTGGGGTTTCAACACATCCTCTGCACAACAGGTACACGGCTGCTACTGAAATTAAACCCAACTCCCGCTCTGAGCACGCCCTTCCCAGTGATGTGCATTCCCAAAACTCTCCCAGCATCACTCCACCTTTTGTCAGGAACCCCAGCCAACGCGACCCACGGCCAAGATCAAGGACAGCAGAAAATGTCTTACCTGAGAGCCCCCCAGGGGCTAGACAATTAGTTCCCCCTGTTTCAGTGGAGGAAGGCACAGAGTCTGGACAATCTGCTGGAGCAGAGGAAGGAAAAAAAAAAAAAAGTCAGTATATTGGTGGTTCTTTTTAGGCTCCCAGCATCGCCCCAAGCAGAACACACATTCCAAAGGGCTTAGCAGGAAGCGATTACTAATTGTCCGTGCAGAGACGGTAGTTCATCAAGAAGCATCCACCCTAACTCGTTGTCTCAGTCAAGGCTGCGCTTCATCACCAGCCAGCGCTGATTATAGACTGGCAGAAATTACAGGCTGGCTGCCACCTCTCTGGACAAGTCACCGGCTGAGGAGATCAAGGTTGTCGCCGTTCTGATGCAAGCGAGCTTCCAAAAATGCTCAAATCGTGGCTTTGTGCACCCAATTTAGTCAAAACCTGTAACTCACCAAAACGGGAACCGAAAGGGAAACGTCTCATTGCTGCCCTTGTGCAGTGAACAGGCTGAGTTTGTGGTGCGCTGCTCAAGTTTTGTCACCAGCAGCTGCTGGCAGACCTTATTGCCACCTCCTGGGCAACGGGACCCACTCCTCTGGGCACCAACAAAGGGCAGGGTAAGACTGGCTGCTCCCTTAGAGGTTTCTCCCAATGCACACAGGTGCTGGAGATCAAGGTTTGGACCTCTCTACCCTAAGACTGCTCTTCCAGGTGGCAATGGTCAGAAGCCAACACTGACCCCCTGGTCCTACAGGACAACTCCAGCTTTTTGGTCACTACCATGTGGGACCATGAGCTGAAGAACAAGCCTGAGAAGACCTGTGAAGTTCATGCAGACTTCTGGTCCTGAGAGACTTAGGATTTCACCAAATCTGGGCTCTCTATGCCCTCATTTCACCCACATCTGTATCCCAAAGCAAGGCCCACCACGAGGAGAGCCAAGATGATTTTCTCCCTACTGATAAAGCAATTCTGCCAGATCCCACCCCTGAAATACCAATGAATAAGAAATTCCTGTCTGCATAACCTCATTTTATCAGAGTAAAGTAAAAGCCCTAACAGGAATATACAGTTTAACAGGATATACTTAATCAAACTGAAAACAATAGGGGAGACAGGAAATAGACTTACTTGTGAAATACTGTATATGATACGCTCTCTAAATGCCTTGCCGTGCTTTCTATGCTTTAAAGAAATAGGGTTTTTACTTTTCTTAACTCTTTCTAGTCCAGACAGGAGATTTCCCAGCCATTCCCATCCCTGTGATCGCTTCTGCTGCTTGAGCTACAGATGCTTTCTGAACACAGGCTGGACCACTCTTCCCTGCCCTGGGCTCCCCGTGCCTGCACCTACTGCTCCCTGAGGAGTTCCTGTGGATAAGGGACATCACTCTTGCTGTAGAGATCATACATGATCAGGTTCTCTGTTACCACATCAGGCAGGACAGGCTCTTACCCAAACTTCAAATTTATAACCCTCGCAATGGGGTGATGTGCTACCACACTTCTTCCTCAGCTCCCTTCCCATGTCCCGTCACGCAAAAGACAATTCCCCTCATCCATGAATCATCCCTGTAATTCCCTTTCCAAAACTCAGGGCTGCTGCAGCTCAACTCTAGACCAGCCAGGAGAGTCAGGATGAGCCCAAAGGCAGAATCCTCATGGGGTCTCTGCCCTGGATTCGTTGTTTTCCTCGTCCTACTGCCCACAGAGCTGCCAGGGCTGTCTTTAATAGTGGGCACTGGGGCTGGTTTTACCTTCAGCACCAGAGAGGTCGAGGAGCAGACGCTTGTCCAAGCCTGGCACAGATCAGTCTCCTCCCAACGCTGCCTTCCCACAGCACGAAACCGTTGCAGAGACACACAATTATTCCTCGTGGCCACCAGCCCAACCTTGCAAGGTGTCAAATAGCTCCTGGGAGCTGCCAAACCTCCAGCTCCCCTGAAAGCTGACACCACAGGAGGGCATTCGGCCCCACGGCGACATCTCAGTGAGTTTCCTGCACTCTCATACACCAGCACCACCAAGTCCAGTCACACCAGAGCACAGCAGAGCCACTTGCAGCCCCTTGTCCCACTTAAGGCTTAGTCAAAAATCTGCCTGAATTATTTGAGGGTGCTACTATCCACCTCACTTTCAGCAGAGCTGCAAGCTCCAGCAGAGACATCAGGAGTGCTGAGTGCCCACACACCTCCATCATCCATCCCTGCCAAGGTCCCTGTGAGGAAGAGGGAAAGTTCTCTCCTTGAAAAAAGTCCTCCCCATCCCTGGAGGTGTCCAAGACCAGGCTGGAGGTGGCTTGGAGCAACCTGGTGTAGTGGAAGGTGTCCCTGCCCAAGTCAGGGGGGTGGAGCAAGATGAGTTTTAAGGTCATTCCAACCCAAACCATTCTGGGATTCTATGAATGAGCAAGCCAGGCTGACCCACGGCCTTTCCTCAGGTAACTCAGCCATCAAGGGCAGATCCTTCTGTTCTCTGACAGGTACACAAATACCAGATCTATCCTACCAACACAGCTTGATGTGGCATTTCATTGCCTACAGCAGATTCCCAGCTCCCTGTCCATCCCTGCTTTCCTCCAGCCTGCAATGCAGCCTGTCTCAGCCTCCATTGCCTCCAGAAAAACTGACTTAATCCCCACAGGTTAAGGGTTTTAAACAAAAAAAGAAGAGATATTTAGATGAGATTGAAGAGAGAAGTGGTTAATGATGGCAGTGGTGAGGCACTGGCACAGGTTGCCCAGAGAGATGGTAGATCCCCCTCCCCAGAAATATTCAAGGTCAGGCTGGATGGGACTCGGAGTGACCTGGTCTAGTTGAAGATGTTCCTGCTCATTGCAGGAGGGCTGGACTAGCTGATCTTTAGGCTCCCTTCCAACACCTTTTTTTTTTTGATTCTCTGATTTGGCGACCTCTGCCAGAGCCCACACCAGTCCAGATTTATTACCTGTCTGTCTCTCCATTTGAAGCACAAGACATACTGCTAAAATTTAACTTCTACCACTATCATGCTTGATGGAAAAGCAGAAGTTTCCTGCTGGATTCACATTCCCAGCTCCACTGTCAGAGCCTAAACACAGGCACTGCTCCCACCCAAGGCCCCAGGTGAGAAGATGGCTGATGGGCCAGGTAAAAAACCTTCACACCTTCCCACAGTTCTCCACATGCAGCTGGGGAGCTGCCACAGGAGATGGCACCGAGGCTGGGACGGGAAACCCTCAGTCCCCCTGCAGAGGAAATGCTGAGAAACCCTGAGCCTGCAAAACCCACCTGCCACCACAGACTGCCAGGCTCCGCTGGTGCCTGCCACAGCCCCGTTAGTCAGAGCTCAGCTGCCAAGTGGATTTTTCTTTCAAAAAGGAAAAAAAGGAGGACTTTTCGGTGAGTAACCCAGTCGTTTCTTTGTTTCCGATGGGCAGCGTTAATCACTTCCTATTGGCCGATAGGAATAACTTTTCCTTTCGAAATGGCACATTCATGTTCTGCGGCTTTTCTGTTTACACACATTTTGCTACCTTATGTCAACACTTGCTAATGAATAAATATATCATTCGGCTAACTGAAAATGAGATCCTGGCAGAGGCAGATTGGATGTTTAAATCCTGCTAATAGATTTTATCCTAACATCTTCACAGGAAACCAAAACCAAGCTTTAACCCTTCTCTCCTCCAGCTCCAAACCCCACTTTGCATCCCATCCAGGATCATCAATGAGTGCAAAGCCATAAAGGCAAAAAAAAAAAAAAAAAAAAAAAAAAAAAAAAAAAAAAAAAAGGAACTTTTGGGGGAGCACTGCAGGGTTGCAGCCAAAATTACGTGTAACCCACAAACCTTCATGACCCAGCAGACCCTCAGGGTCTATTACAGGGCAACACTTCTGCATCCCAGCACATGCTCTGGATGCTGAACCTACTCCCGATGTCCCTCTTTCATTCATGAGCCCTTATCTCCTGGTTTTTTCACACCAAGGCAAGATAGTTCATGCTTTGCAACCCAATTGTTTGTTAAACAGCCTTGTTTATTTCCCAAAGGCAAGAAAAGACTCATTAGTGTTCCCAAAGAGTTTGCAGAGGGGGGGAAAAGGACAGTCCAGCCTCTGAGGGAGCAGCGGGCAGGATGAGACCCCACCGCGGCACCAGAGCAGCCTCAGGGCTGGGCTTTCTTTTAGCCCCGAGACCCTGCAGAGAGGTAATTCCACAGACACTGTTCTGTCGGCCAAAAAAACACCAAGCAAACAACCCGATCTTCAGGAATACCCATGCACCCACCCCTGCCACCCTGCAGCGCCGTGCCTGCCCTGTCTGCGGAGACCACCGCGCTCCAGCCCGCTCCAGAGCCACTAATCCTCAGGAAGCCGGGAGCTGCTCCTCCCGAGCTCCCCGCGTTTCCGACTCTCCCCACCTCTCCTCCTCCTGCCAGCCTCATTTATCTCACACCCGGCGAGCTCCCTGCCAACCGAGAGTTTATGCAGACAACCGCAAAAGAGCTGGTGCCAGCCTCAAATGGGCTTCTCCCCTGGCACCCTGACATTCAATTACAAGCAACAGGCACGCACGGCGGTGCTGAGAAATTTAAATTTTAAAAAAGGTTAAAAAAATAACTTTTCAGACTCTCTCCCCATTTTTTCCCCCCGCAACCTGATGAGGTAGGATTAAGCTCCTGTAAAACTTAAGAGAGATTTCCAGCCGACCAGACCATCTGTCAAGGTTCACTGGGATTCCCAGGCATGAGGGAGATGCTGTGCTGGATCCCAACCTAAATCCCTAAAAACTCAGCCAGGGGTGCAGAAGCACTGCCATTTCCAGCAGGAGCCTATGGTTTTCCTGGCTGACTCAAGCAGCACAGGCCTGCACTGCACTGCAATCCCTTCTGAAGTTTACTGCCAGAGTTTTAAAACCCTACTTTGTGCAGAAAGTGGCTTAGATAAATTATATGGTAATTCTTACAGGGGTAGCAGGAGGCACACAAGCACACAAGCAACCCAAAAGCAAAATGCATAACAAAGGCAGGAGACTGTTTCCCCGATAAAGGGGCTGTTTTGCCATTTTTTTATCTCTTACACTTGCATTGAAAAAAGTCCACTTACCAGTTGGTTTGAGAAAATCCATTGGATATCTGGAGTAGGGTGGAGGGGGAGACTCTGGAATTAGAGAAGTACAGAGAAAATAAAGGCAGAGCCATGAGAAAGAAAAAAAAAAAAAAAAAAAAAAAGAAAAAGATAGGAACTTATGATAATGTGTGCATTCTTTTAGCAAAACTGTTTGTCTTAGCTCTGGGGGTTGGAGGCAGGGCAGCGAGGCGGTGATTGCCTTGATATTTAGCTGTCAGATAAACAAAAGGGGCCGTCTGGCGCCAGTCTCCCTGCTATCTGCCGCTCGGGCTGTCTGATCGGGGCCTCCTTGGCTCGGCGGAGCCGCGGCAGCGCCGGGGCCGCCCGGCCCTTAATCCCCCGGCACCGCGCGGGGACGGCGGGGAGGCAGCGCCGGGGCCCCCGGGAGGGGAGGGGGTCCCGGAGGTGGGGGCGTCGCCCCCTCCCCTAAATACAAAAGGAAATACAGAAACCGCGGCAGCGGAAAGTTTCTGTGTGTGTGTGTGTGTGTGTGTGTGTGTGTGTGTTCTGGTTTTTGTTGTTTGCTGCGGGTTGGTTTTCGTTTGGTTTGGGTTGTTGGGTTGTTGGTTTTTTTTTCCCCTCCAGAAGGGAAAAAAAGTTTTGTAGGCCGGGAGGTGAGTGGGGCTGCAGCCACGTACCCCTGTATCCTCTCCACACATGCATCCCCTGCATCCCCTGCACACCTCCAGCCCCTGGATCCTCTCCATCCCCTGCACCCCTGCATCCTCTCCATCCCCCTGCACCCCATCCCCTCCATTCCCCACACTCCCGCATCCCGTCCATCCCCTGCACACCTCCAGCCCCCGCGCCGCTGCATCCCCCGCGTCTCTTGCATGCCCTCCAGCCCCTGCACCCCTGAATCTCCTGCAGCCCTGCGTGCCCGCCGTTGCCCCGTGCTCCCTCCAAACCTCCAACCCCTCCATCCCCCGCATCCCCCGCGCATCCCCGCCATTTTTTTTAGCTCGCAGAGCCGGCTGAGGTGGTGCGGGTTGCAGCAGACGAGCTCGGAGTGAGCCTTGCCGTAGGATTCACAGCAACATAGCCGCTTCACTTCGGAGCAGTGGCGGAGGTCGGGCCAGCGGAACACCTTGCAGAGCAGCACGGGCAGCGGGTACCAGTGCTGTCCCAGCCGCGAGTCGGCCTTGGCGGGCAGCAGCAGGCAGGGGGTCCGCGCCCCGCCGCGGGACTCCACGGCGTGCAGCAGCCCCTCCAGCTGCCGCTCCTTCAGCCGCTTCAGCACGGCGTGGGTCAGCGCCTTCAGTTCCGCCTCCGCGCCCGCCGCCGCCCGCCCGCCGCGGCCCGCCTTGCCCGGGCAGCACCCGCGCCCCCCGCCCAAGTCCGCGCCGGGCTCGCCCGCCGCCGCCTCCTCCTCCTCCTCGCCGCCGGGCGCGCGGCTCCGCCAGAGCCGCCGGACGAGCACCGAGCGTTTGGTCCTGAACATGCGGGACGAGAGGAGGGGCCCCCGGCTACAAAACGGGCATGTCGTCCGCCGAGCATGAAGGGGCCGGCAGGCGGGATGCGGCGGCGGCGGCGGGCAGCGGCGGGGGGCAGCGGAGCCGGGGCGGGCTGTGGCATGCGCCAGTCTCCGCGCTGGGGCCGCGGGTCCCGCCGCCTCCCGCGGGGGGATGCGCCGGCCGCGCCTCCGCCCGCCGCGAGAAAATTTACAGAAAAACCGGATCGAGAAGAAAAAAATCAAAGCTGAGAAGAAAAAAAAAAAAAAAAAAAAAAGGCGGGGGGAAGGGAAGGGAGAGAGCCGCCGCTTGCTCCGGCTTGGCCCGAAAAAGCAAAGAAAAACCAAAAAAATCGCCGTCTAGAGCCCGCGGCGCCCGTGGCGGGGGCAGGCGGGCGGGGGCTGCCGGCGCCGCGCCGCCGAGCCAAAAAGGCGTCTATTAAAAAAAAAAAAAAAAGGGTTAAAAAATAATAATAATAATGAAAACCCCAAAACACCAACCCTAAGGTTTGGACGTCGGTTTAAGCATCTGTCACAAAAGAGGCGAACGAGCGCATCCAGAGTGTTGTATCCCTTTTAAAAAGCCCAGGTCGTCCTGATGTGGGGGTTTCGGGGTGGGCTTTTATTTTTTTTTTTTCCCCCTCCTTCTTTCCAAAGGTTTAATCCACACGGAGTCTTGATCCGGCTGCTACGAAGAGAAAGAAAGGAAATAAAAAATATATATATAAAAAAATAAAAATTAAAAAAAAGGATAAAAGTGGGGCTATGTCCCTTCCTTCCTGCCTTCCCCAGCAGCCGCGCCGGGCCGAGCCGGGCCCGCCGCTCCCGGCGGAGCTTACATGGGTGCGGGGGTGCCCGCCGGCCGCCGACCCTCTCCCTGCTGCCGGCGCCTCTGCCGCGGTGCCTTTTTTTTGCTCTTCACTCCTCCTTCCTGCCTTCCTTCCCCTCCTCCTCCTCCTCCTACTTCTCCTCCTCCTTTCCGTGGGGTGGCTTTTTTTTTTTTTCCTTTTTTTCTCCCCTCCCGGCCCCCCCGGCACCGGCGGCGGCTTCGCAGTGCGCAGCGGCCCGGCCCGGCCCGGCCCCGGCCCCGTCACGTGGGCGTCTAGACACCGTGTCGCTCCGGGGAAAAAAAAAAAAAAAAATTAAATAAATATATCTTATATATTATATTTATCTCCGACCGCCCTTGCGCAAGAGGCGGCTCGGGTTGCGGGGAGGTTGTGGGTCTCCGTGTGTCCCCTCCCCACGTCCCCCCCACCAATGCAGCGCTCCCCTCCCGATGCTGCCCTCCGTACCTGCTGCGGGGTGGGGGGCGCGGGGAGACCGGGGTGCCCCCCCCGCACCCCGCGGGGCACAGGGTGGGGAGCTCCCGGGGCTGGGGTGTGCCGGTGCTCGCTGTAAATATTGGAATATGAGACCAAATCAGCGTAAAAATTCAAAATTTGGTGCGGCTCTGGGTATAGAGCAGATAAAGCACATCACAAAAAGCAGCAACAATAATTGTGATGATGATGATGGTGATGGTAGTAGTATTAATAATAATAATAATAATAATTTGTGCTTTTACAGCACCTGTCACCAGAAGGACAGGAGAACACACCACGGAGGCTCGGTGCGCTCCGATTCCAAGCACGAAGCAGAAATGATGGGCATGCAGCCCTCCGGTGCTCGCGTTCCGGGTGCTGCCAGCGGGAACAACCCCTGGCACCCTGGGCGCTCCGCAGATTCCCCCGTTCCAATCCTGGACCGGCAGAGGGTGAGGAAAACTGAGCCACCAAGAGGCTGCGCTCTCGTCCAGCCTTGGTGCGCTCTGCGGCCGGGCTGGGAAGTCCGGCCAGACTTCCTAGCGCCAGGCTTGGCAGGGCAGCAGAACTCCCCAGGGGTCCCCGTCCTGCACGCACTCCCACGGAGGAGCAGCTCCTTTTTCACAGAATAGCTGCGGGCGGATGAGTTGCTTTAAGGTCACTCTCCGAGGCAGCTATCGTGTCGGAAGTAGGAGCTGGCGCTCTTAAATCATGGCTGCTATAAGCAAGCCCAGCTCAAAGCCGAAGCCAAAGCCACGTCCAAAATGAGTGCACCCAACTCAACGCGGCACCGGGGAGAGCACACATAAAACCAACATCCCGAGCAGGCAGGGCATTCCCGGGGTGTGCGTCCTGGATCCCTGAATTCGGGGCAGGCAGGAGGGCAGGGATAGTTTTAAGTGCCCAGTTATGCATATATTCACATGAGCAGGTCAGGGATGCTACAAACAGGCCCGGCATTTGCAGAATCTGAATCTAAATTAGTCAGAAAATGGTTAGACTTGGGGGCAGGCTTACTAAATGTTAATCAGACTGTACCTAGCCCGGTACAAAATCTGCTCAAAATCCAGATAAATAGCTGGGAAAACACTGGGGAGGGGAAGAATGTTATTTGCTGGCATCAGAAAGAATAATTTAGGAAGCCTCGTTACAAAGCTGGAGTCTGAGGAAGGCAATTGACTCCTCGCTTCACCTCCAAATAATTAAAGGTAGGAGGGGAGCCCAGGGCACAGCCCTGCAGTCTCTGGGTGATAGCAGGGGCCAAATCAGAACAGCACCAGCATTTGGTTCTGCACATGCAAAGAAGTCCCATTGCCTTTAAAATGATGCCTTCTGCACCCTGAAAAATGGAATTTGGGTAATATTTTTAGTTTGACATCTTGTCCTACAGCCTCCAGAGTGACCTCACACACACTGAGGCTGGTTTCCTCACTTCCTCAGAGAACCTCAGTCTCTTCTCCCTGTGATGTGTATAGCAAATTGGGAGGGGGGAAAGAAAAAAATTCCTTCTCATTCCAATATTTGCTGGTGAAAGACATGTTGGACATGTTCATTAAACCATGCGTTATACTTTTTAATTTTTCAAAACTTGCCAGGCTGTCACAAATGAGATTAAAATCTCCTTTTTCAATTTTCCCCTTTGTAGCTCCACTTGCCTCAGCACTGACAGCTACGATTGCTTTATTGTCATGAAGGAAGTGACAAAAAGCACAGTGTGCCGTGTGCTGTGAGGAGGTGGAGGACAGGAATGGGGTCCAGGCGTTAATGTAAATTTTTGGCCCTGCCATAGGTTCTCCAGGTGACCTTGGGCACCTGCCCCAGGTCCCTGTGAGTAGGGACCTGGGCTTTGTCACCTCTGATTTCCCATAGCCATCAACACTTGCCTGGTTTTGTGATCTCTGCAGGTGAAAATCGCCCCAGAAGTGCTAAATATTAAATAACTGATAAAGAACTGCTTTCCAATTAACCCTGCAAACTTGTTTAAACAGACCATATGTATGTGCCCATATGGAAAATACAGAAATAAACATAATGAAGCTGATAAGTATGGGAAAGGGACCTGGGCTGAGGGGACACTTGGAAAGCAGGGTGATACCCACAGCCTGCCCTGCTCTGGATGGATTGCTCAAATGTCACCCTGGGCCAGAAACCTGTCCTGAAATGCATGAAGGGCACTGTTAATCCCTGAGGAGAAATAAAATATGTTTGAGTCATAGAATTCAAGAATTGTTTAGACTGGAAGGGACCTTAAAGCTCATTTTGTTCCACCTCGTCTGTCAGGGCTGGGACACCTTCCACCAGACCAGGGTGCTCCAGCCCCATCCAGCCTGGCCTTGGACACTTCCAGGGATCCAGGGGCAGCCACAGCTTCCCTGGAAAACCTGTGCCAAGTCCTCCCCACCCTCACAGACAAGGATTTTTTTCCTTCTATATACTCTGGATCTCCCCTAATTTAGTTTAAAACCATCACCCCTTGTCCTGCCACTTCAGGCCCTACTAAAAAGTCTCTCCCGCCTTTCTTCTAAGCCCCTTTGGAGCTTTGAAAGGGTTTATACAACGTGTTACATTTGTATAATGTGTTTGCGCAACGTTTTGCATCCCTCCTGCCAAACACATTAGGTCCTGGATGTAAAATCCCGCCGAGCCCACCCTCCCCAGCCCCAGACCTCCGTTCTCACGGGGGCTTCTGGGGACCTCTCCTGAACCCAGCTGGCTTTGAAGAGCTAAAGCCGGGTTAATTTGCATTGCAATTCAGCCTTTGACAGACAGTTGGAGCCAAGGCACTGTTAACCTAATTGTTTTGCTAACAGCACCAGGGTGTGAGACTCACCAAAGGCACTTCCAACAAAGGGGATAAAACCAGACTTGGGGGGGGAAAAAACCCTTTTCCTGACATCATTACCGGGTACAAACAAACAGAGCTGATCCCTCTTCATACACTTTCCAGGCGAGGGTCAATAACAAACACACTTTGCTCTTTTGGGGGTATGTCTCTCCTTTTCACAGCAGTGAAAAGCCAGTCAGGGGAGGTAGGAGAGAACAAGCCAGGCTGAAGGCAGGGGCAGAGGCAGCGCAGGCTGGCTCCTGGCACTCTCCCATCCCTTTGTGCACATTAGGAATAGCTAAGCTTGTGGCCCTGCTTCTATTTTTATGCATTATTTTGAGAGCAGAGCTCTCAAGCAATGTTCAAAGTCTGGGTTGTGAAGCCGTTTTGGCTGTAGCCGGTCTCCTTCCACTCCAGCAGCTCATGTCAAGAGAGCAGATTCAAGCTATGAGCCCCAAGGTCTGCAAAGAAAAACATTCTTCAGGCAGCCTCTCTGTGTGGTGAGTGGCACGGGGAGACGAGGATCCCGTGCCCACTGCTGTCACACAGCCCTGCAAGCTAAAATCACCACTTCAGTGCTGGTGCTCCTGCCTGCTGACAGCCATTCCAAGCTGGTCTGCTGGAAAAGGATTCAGTAAAAGTGGGTACAAGGGGAAATTCACCTCACCCACCCCTGGGCTCCAACAGCAGAGGCACATGGGCTTGCTGGAGTGAATCCAGAGCAGGCACACATTTTGGGATGTTGGGCAGGAATTGGTGGCTGGGAGGGTGGGCAGGCCCTGGCCCAGGGTGCCCAGAGCAGCTGTGGCTGCCCCTGCATCCCTGGCAGTGCCCAAGGCCAGGCTGGACGGGGCTTGGAGCCACCAGGAATAGTGGAAGGTGTCCCTGCCCATGAAAGAAAGGGTTGGAATAAGGTGAATTTTAAGGTGCTTTCGAACCTACACCATCCTGCGTGAAAAAAGAGAAAAAAGCCTGGTGAGATGAGATGCTTCCTTGCCTGTACCAAGCCATGGGGAAAACCATTCCCCTCTCGAGCCCTGGGAGTTGGGCCATCCAAATCAAATGCCCAGTACTGTCCCTGGGGGTTTCTTCCAGCATGGGAAAATTTGGATTCATCCAGGCACTCACACATGCCTGACTCCATATTCTTTGCTGGCTGAAGTTTTGTTAGTTTTACCTGTTGACCACACAGCTGTTACAGTGTCTAGGCTTGGTAGCTAGAAAGGGGTTAAACACAGGGCAGTGTCCCTTATGCCAACATAAAGGAAATTACATATATAAGAGCATATTAAAACTCAATGTTTCCCTAATTTTAGTAGGAGAATTTGCTGTTTGCAATGTAAGATGCTGGTGTAATTACACCCATCAAAGAGGGATGTAGGTGGTGCAAGGATCAGGACCCAGAGGAAGGAAAAATGAATGCGGGCTGCTGCCAGAGGGAAAATGCTGCTGGCAAAAAGGATCTGGTGCCCCATGACCACGGCAAGCCAAGGTGGAGCAGTGCCTGCCCTCCACGGCCTCTCTGGTGGTCACTCACTGCCACCCTCAGTGTGCACAGAGCTGCCACACCTCTGTCCCTCAAACAGCCCCTGGCAGCAGTGCTGTGTCACCAGCGGGGCCAAGGGTCAGCCCAGCTCCTGGTGGATGTCACCAGTGGGATTTATGTCCAGGAGGTGAGAGGGATTTAGGTCAGACAGTCTGGGAGGGGATGATGGTGGAGCTGGGCAGTGAGCACAGTGTCATTGGGGAGCCACAGGCCAGGCAGAGGAGACACAGGAGGGAAGATGTAAAGTGGAGGGATGGAGACAGATGCAATATTTGATTTTACAGATAAAGGAAACCTTGACAATGCCTTTAGCTGGAACGGGCTATGCTGAGAAAAAGGCTTGCTTCTTCCTCTAGAAGACCAACCCAGAGATCCCAGTGCTTTTGGCAATTGCCTGCACCTAGCTCCTTAGGATACAGCAGAGTCTGACTCAATAAAATATGTGATGTTAATGCACCACCTAAATTGTAACTTTTCATTTGTGTTGTACCTGCAGTCCCATGTTTCAGATGTCCAAAGTAAGTTTTCAGATTTGTTTTGGCATGTAAGCTCTCAGAAAGGGAATTTTTTCCTTCTGTAATAGCAAAGTGACTCTGCTGGACCACTTTAAAGATAAGCACAAGCAGACAGTATAGCTGGCACCCCTCTTTCAGTATTGCAGTTTCAGTAGTGTAAATCAAAACCCTCTCTATGTTAAGTTAGTGCATTTCCACAAACTTCAATGTTTTATTTGTAGTAACCTGTAGTTGGCTGTGGGGTAACAACAGGGTGTATGGAAAGAGCTGGGGCTGACATGAGAAATAAGGGTATTTGTTACCCTACGATTCCTCCCCCTGACACCTCTGAGGAGACCAAGGATTTCTGGTTTCAGCCACATTTGCCTGCAGACCTGGCAGGGAGGTCAGAACCAGAGGATCCTTAAGATCCCTTCCAACCCAAACTCCTCCTTGCTTCCATGATTCTAGGACCTCAGGGTGCATCCCAAGTGAGGATCCACTGCCTCCCAGGCTCTGGCATATACAACATTACAACACCAATGCCCAGGAGCACTGGGGAAGGGTGGGGTGTCCGTCACTTAAAAGCAACATTTTAGCCCTAATGTTATCAAGGCAGTCCCTGAATTCTGGCTTTAGGAGGATTTATCAGCTCCTGAGGAATGGGCTACTCAGATGCAGCCACAAGGCAGGGGTGTGCCCCTCCTCTTACCCAGGAGAGGAGGCTGAGGTGTCACTGTCCTGCAGATCAATTTACCAGCGGGAGGAGCCCACAACACCCTCACTAAAATCAAACAAAACCACCCCAAACCCTTTTTGGCAGGAGGAAACAGTTGTAAAAGGGATAGGAGAGTAGCAAGCAAAGCAAGAGGAAAAACTCCATCTTCTGTATTTCCTATTGCTGGCAGGTAGGGGTGTAATTTTGGAGTTCCTTCCTTTTTAATGGGATAGGTCGTAACCTTACCATCATTTATGTGTCTCTCTCTGTATTTATTGCAGTGGCCTGGCCAGATGCACTGTGGAGCTGATTTCTCTCCCTCAAACATTAGTCATGTCCTCACAGATGGCAATATAACAGCCTATGCTTTTCACAGACTTTACCAAGCAAAATTCCCAGTGACACTAATGGGAATTTTTTCCAGTCAGAGACAGGGACTGACCTGTTGTAAAAAGAAAATTCTCATGTTTATGGTGAATTGTTCAGCATCACTGCCCCTCTTTCTGACCTACAGCTTGACATAAAAAAATAATCCAACTATCAGACATCTGCAATCAAGGACTTTATGAAGCCCTGACCTTTTACATGTGGAGTATCACAGTTACCCTGCACAACAGTCTGCTCTGAGGAACACAGTTTGGATCTCGTGTCCTCAAATCCAATACAAATACTCACTCAAAATAACAAAATTATTAGATGCTTCTTCATATTGCAGCTCCCTGGGAGCATTATAGGTCTAGATTTCAGTATTTTGGATTTACATATGATATGCCTTTTTGGGGCGTTTGAGAGAGAAGGGAGAAGATGCATGAAAATAGTTAAAAGATGCTTCAAAATCAGAACAGCTGAGGCAAGTAACATCTTTTATCTGCAATGACCTAGCCACGAAATACCTGCATGGCTGAAAAAAAGAAAAGGCAGATGCTGTGCTAGGAGGACACAATTGAGAAGTGAAGCATCGTTTTTCAGCAGTAATGATCCAGGTGGAGTAATTAACCACTGGTTGTGGTGGATGTTTTGTCAATAATAATTGTGAAATGAGGTTTTGGTGGTATTCAGCAGATGAGCTCCAGCTGGTTTAAACCTGTACGGGTGCAGGGAGCCTTTCTGCCCCGAGTTACTCAGGTGGGTAGTCTAGACAGAAGGAATAGCTCTTCATACCCGATAATTTATGAATTAGTAGGGCCAGTGTATTAAAACAGATAATTGAAAAGTCCTCATTTGTCTAAATGTAGGGTTGGGATTCTTTAATAACTTTTTACAAATATTAAACCAAACAGAAATGCTTTCATGACAGTCTCGCACATGGCTTGGTTCCAGGAAAAGCAACCTGCTGGGAATTGATTTTTTTTCTCTGAAATTTCCAAGTGATGGAAATTGCTTGAGAATGGGAAAGTAGCTAGCACTAAAAAAATAAAACTGAAACTCTGCCTGATAGTCACTACCTTCAGGATGAGAAAATTTCTTTCAACCTCATGTAAGGGAGTTTCAGGTAAACAAGAAATATAGGATTGGGCAGGAACTGACTTCCCTGATTTCACAATCCAAATTGCATAAAGTGAAGAAAAAAAAGAAGTATTAGAAGTAAAGTGTAATTTAAAGATTGGATTTTCAAAAGCGCATTACCCAAACCTGCACATTCATTTTATCTGGAGGGAAGAAGGCACGCCATCTGATAGCAATGATTAATCCAAAGGAGGCCCAGACTTGTTCTCTTCATTTAAGAGGAAAAATTACATATTCTGTGAGGAGGTAAAAACAGCTGTACTGACTGAGATACCTGTGGCTCTTCTAGAGACTGCAGAACATGGCTCACCATCTCCCATATGTGTTAATATTTGAGGTTTTCTTCAAAGACATAAAAGTAACTTTAGGTCTGAAATATCCAAAGTGTATTGGAGACATTATTCTTTTGTTTGTTTTTTTTTTTAATTTTATGATTTTCTGGGAGTCTGCTGGCATCATTTAATGACACAAAGCCAAACCACCCACCACCAAATATGGAATAGAGAAGAAAACTGATTTACAGCAAAGGGGAAAAGTTCACTGTAATGGGTTCTAGGCTAACTGTGCCTTCATGTTCAGGGAAAGACCTTAGATATTAAAGTATATCAATAACCATCAGCAAAGTTAAAAAGGTTTTTATTTGTTTGCTGGTCCTAGTGAGGGTACTTAATTGTGACCTGGTCCCAGTGCTTTCCAACACTCACCTGCCTCCCAAATCACAGAGACAGGGAAGAGCACTTCACAAAGAATTAAAGGATGACTTTATAGCCATTGTTTAAAACCATAATTAACACGGTGTTTAAAGCAAAAGTGAGACAATTACCACCTCCTAAAGCCCTTAAGAAATCCGAGCAGCAGACGTCCTGCCAGACTTTCTGATATCACAGGCACCATAAACAGAGCTTTGCAAGAACCATCCCTTTCACAGCCCTGACAGCTATTGTCCTTAGTGCTAAGTATTATTATTATTATTATTTTTAGTCTCTCTGTTTATGGTGATGTGCTAAGTGAGCAACTCGGGTTTCTCAAGACCTTACTGACTCCTACAAAGAGCAGCCTCACCTCCAAAGGGTGCCTGTCAGTGGGGTTCAGAGCTCTCAGGGCTTCTCCGCCAGCACTCGGTCGTTGGGAAGATCACAGGATCCTGGGATGGTTCAGGGTGGAAGGGATTTTAAAGCCCATCCAGTCCCACCCCCTGCCATGGGCAGGGACACCTTCCTCTAGATCAGGTTTCTCCAAGCCCCATCCAACCTGGCCTTGGACACTTCCTATGATAAAAAGGACAGACAGCAAGGTCTCATCTTCTCGGGTCACAGCTGGGAACGTCATGGCACATTGTCCTGATCCCTCTGGCCAGCCCCAAGTTGAGTCTCGGTGCATCATCTCCCTCTGTCTCACTGCAGAGCAGCAGGTAAGGTAAATTGGTACTGCTCTGAAAGTGCCTTTGGTCCAGACTAGTTAAACTATTCTGCAACATATTCATTACGGAAAAATGTGGTAAATTAGATTAGGCAAAGCCAGAAAGCTCTCTTAATTGCTTTGACTTACCGGGAACACAAAACTAGGCAGAGTCTCAGAAGAAAGGATTCATTTTCTGTACACCTGAACTATTTTAAGTGCTACCTCCCTGCCTACAGAGTCCTGCTGCAAATAACACCTTCTGTCCCCATCGGGGCTCTCTCACAGCACTGGCTGGGATGCATTCCTAGGATAAAGGATGTGAGCCATGCCACAGCTCAGAGCATCTTGCAGTTGAACAATGGGAAATACGTGGTAATATGTGTAAAATCACAGAATTGTTTAGGGTGCCAAAGCCTTCCAAGATCATTGCGTCCCACTATTGCCTCAGCACTGCCCAGGCCACAGCTATCCCCTGTCCCCAAGTGCCACATCCACACAGCTTTTAAATGTCTTCAGGGATGAGGACTCCACCACTGCCCTGGGCAGCTCTGCCAGGCTGGACAGCTCTTTTCAGGGAAGAAATTTTCCTCAATTTGCAACTAGAACCTCCCCTGGCCCGGCCTGAGGCCGTTCCCTCTCCTCCTGTCCCTGTTCCCTGGAGCACAGTCCGACCCCCCCGGCTGTCCCCTCCTGGCAGGAGCTGTGCAGAGCCACAAGGTCCCCCTGAGCCTCCTTTGCTCCAGGCTCAGCCCCTTCCCAGCTCCCTCAGCCTCTCCTGGGGCTCCAGCCCCTTCCCAGCCCCGTTCCCTGCCCTGGACACGCTCCAGCCCCTCAGTGTCTCTCTTGTGCTGAGGGCCCAGAGCTGTCCCAGCACTGGAGGTGCCCCAGCAGTGCTGGCACAGGGGACATTACAGAATACACAAGAACTCCTCAGCCTGTGCTGCTGCCCTGCCCAGGCTCAGCCCTGGTGGTATCCCTGAGGCTGGGGATTCCCTGCCACTTCTTCCTCTTCCTCATCATTCTCCTCTTTCTCCTCTCCCTGCCACCCTTCACCCTTGGCAGCCCCACCTGCTGCCACCTCCATGCTGCCACATCCTGTGCCCACTCTGCTCCACAACACCCTTTGTCACCCCTGCCACCCTGTTCCTCAGTTTACCCAGCTGTGGCTGTGCTTACTAACAGGTTATTACCTCTCTGTGTTATTACTCCAGTGCAGGTTAGCTCCTGGCAGTCAGGAGGTGCAGTTTCTCCCCTCCCAGACTCCAAAGGGCACCCACTGCAAGGCAGAACTAATTTTTTTTTATTCACAGTTAACACGTAATCCATGGCCTATCTGAAAGCTAAACCAAGAAACAGCTAAGAGGGAGGAAACCGTACAACAAACCTAATTTCTATCTCCCTACCCCCCAAAAAAGAGAAGAAAGTCTGTCATTAGATGACATGGTGTTAAAGGAATGCTGTAATGTACAGAAATCCCATGCCATTATATGTGCCCCTGAGGGCAGTGTGGATTTCTGCTCCAGCATCTGCCAAGGCACTTCATCTCTGCTCACCAGGCTGGATAGGAAAAACTTAATGCCTCATACACCATTTGACACTGATTGAAAGCATTTATTTCACTATTGGCACTTGCCTGGCTGGACCATGCATTAGGTGGCATTTACCCCACATATATTTTGATAGAAGAAAGCTAGATTTCTGGTCTAATATTTTTTTAGTATCTCCTGAAAGCCTCTGAGAGGACACAAATCCCTTCAGACTGCATTTCCTTCTCCTGGATACCCTTTGCTGTGTGTGTGACACACCCATGTGGGAAGCCTGCTCACCCCGAGGAGATGCCCAGGGAGCTGGGTGGTCCAGGTGGGACATGGGGTGAGGGATACACTGCAGCTCAGGTTTGTTTTGGGGATCACTGCTTTGGGACCCAGCAAACGGGTACATCCTGGGAGGTCTGCAGCTGCACAGGGGAGATGGTGCCACTGCCCAGCTGGGAGCAGCTGTTTTCATGGAGTCAGAATGATTCTGGTTGGAAACGACCTTGAAGAGCATCTCATTCCACCCCTTGCCATGGACCTTGAAAATTATTGCATTCCACCCCCTACTGTGGGTTGGGACACCTTCCACTGTCCCAGGATGCTCCAAAGCCCTGTCCAAACTGGTCTGGGACATTGCCAGGGATCCAGGGGCAGCCACAGCTGCTCTGGGCACCCTGGGCCAGGGCCTGCCCACCCTCCCAGCCACCAATTCCTGCCCAACATCCCAAAATGTGTGCCTGCCCTGTGGCAGTGCAGCCATGGCCTGTGTGCTGTCCCTGCAGGCCTTGTCCCCAGTGCCTGGGCAGCTCTCCTGGAGCCCCTGCAGGCCCTGGCAGGGGCTCTCAGGTGTCCCTGCAGCCTTCTCTTGTGCAGGGGAGCAGCCCCAGCTGTGCCAGGCTGGCTCCAGAGCAGAGGGGCTCCAGCCCTGGCAGCATCTCCGTGCCTGCTCTGCACTGGCTGCAGCAGCTCCACGTCCTTGTGCTGCTGGAGCCAGGGCTGGGGCAGCTCTGCAGGTGGGGTCTCACCTGAGCCCAGGGCACAGGGGCAGGATCCCCCCTGCCCTGCTGCCCACAGTCTAGGCTGTGTCCAGCCCATATTTCTGGCCACAGCTCCCACTGAGTTTCTGCAGCAGTCACAAATTCAGACATTTCTCTAAAACATGAGTGTATGGCCCCATTTGATAGAACACTAAGAATGATGTGCCATCTCACCACATAATCCTTCCAAGCTCCGAGCCCCTGGCAGCTGAAGAAATCTGGATGTCCTCTTGCAAAGACCTGTGTCCTGTTGCCATCTCCCTCTCTTTGGGTCCAAGTCCCAGGAATGCTGACCCCTTTTCTCCTGGCAACTTGTTTATTTGCAGTGGCAGTGGTATTGCAAAATTTTTTCTTGTCTTCTGATTCAAGAGTTTTATTGATAGGAATAGAGGAGGCTGTGAGTTGTAGAGGTTGAAGGGACTGAGCTCTGGAGGAGAGGTGGAGAGGAACAGCAGAAATGCAATGACAGTCGATGCTCAAACACCAGAAACCCTAGGAGACCTGTTTCCTTCTTTATACAAATTTGTGAGCCAAAGTTTCCTGCCTGGAAGCAATTTCCTGTGCCCCACTGTCTTTCATGTCTGCCTGCTCCCTCTCTGCCACCATCTCCATTGTTTGTCTAGAGATAAATCTTTCAGTCCCACTCAGGTGGCCGGGTGAGCCACGGTGGTTTTGTGCTGGCAGGCATCAATGGGAGTCACCAGCCCTGTGTCTGATCTGCAGACAATTACAAAAGCATTTGAAACCCTTTATGATTCCCCATTGCTTCCTCTTCCCGATTTCTACTTCCCTCTTCCTGCAGTTAACAGAGTATTGCTCACCGAGAGCTGAACTTTCCAAACCAACGCGTCCTTAATATTTAAATTACTGTGCTGCAGGTAGCAGGGAGCTCCATATGGCGCTGAGAAACCTACACCTCTGTACCCAGGGCACAGCCTGACACGGCAGGTGTAGAGGTGAGGGTGAATGCTGTGCCCCAAGGACACAAGAGGGAGGATTGCCCTTGAGAGCAAAATAACTTGCGTCAGCCAGAACACCCAGTGCTTCGGGCTCAGAGCTACAGGGTCATTAATAAACACAGACAGAGGGAGAGACAGAGAGAGGGTCTAGAAAGATCATACATCTGCATTATAACCCGTCATCATGTGCGTTGTAACCCTCACACAAACTCTTATATATGGAATAGTCCCTCAACAGCCTCCTTGGGAAATAAAGTGCTGCCTGCTAGAAGGAAAACATTCAATAAAAAGGTCATTTTTGTGAACGAGGCTTTGGAAATGGAAAGGCACTTTTACATCATGAGCATGGTGAACATCGAAGAACACACACAGGGGGCAATAAAAGCCAAATTAAATTTTTTTGGTATTTGCTTGATAATGGTATTAGACCCATGTTTGCACTTCTATACGTACATACCTAAGTGAGATGTCCCTTCTTTGCAGTTCCCCAACAACTCTTCTTGAGCCAGCATTTGTAAAATGATATCTCTATATTTACTTAAGCATCTATTTAAAGAGGAGCCCCTCACAATTACTCACCACACAGATAGATGACACTGTTTGGCTGTGTTTATTTAGTTTCTATTAGTGATTGGCAAAAAGTCTATTGTGGCTTCAAAGCAGATATAGATGAGTGACCCGTTGATCATGAAATAAAGTATGATGATCCCTTGTAGGCCTTGTGGAAAATGGCATGTGAGGGGGACATGTATCATTATCTCATCCTGCCACTTTGTGATATAATTTAAAATCCAGTTGTTCTGGTAGGTTTGGCTCAAAAGAAGATGTACATACAGTGTTGGCAGTCTAAGGCATGGAATAATGAGAGCAATTCAAGGGAAGCTCAAAAGAAGATGTACATACAGTGTTGGCAGTCTAAGGCATGGAATAATGAGAGCAATTCAAGGGAAGTTGTTATCTTCAAAGCATGAGTTCATTTGTCACTACAGGTGAGACATCTTTCTGCAAGTCCTCTGTCAGTGATGACAGACAAAATATGAGCCATCAGAACGTTAATCTCAAATTTTTGGCTTGCTGTTACCTGCTGGTACATGGTTCATCCTCTGGGAACTCAAGCACAGGCTGTCCTTTGCTCAGCTCCACTCATCCAGAGCTGGGTCATGGAGTGATGTGGATGACACAGACAGAGCAGCATCTGGACTGTGATCAAAGGACATATGAAAATTTACTGTTTGCCATCATGTATTTCATTGCCCTGAGTAGCTCTGCTCACAGAGAGTTTGCAGAGTGCCTGATCTGCCCCTTTTTTGGTTGGGTCATTGGAGCAAACACTTATCAATCTGGCTCCAGGTGGTAGTTCTTAATTAATACCTTTTCAGCAGGGTTAGTCTTCCAGGTGAGGTTGGTTAGGGCAGAAATTGGTGTTGTCTGTGCTCAGAGCAGTTAGCAGCAGAACTGTACCATGGCACCCAGACATTCCTCACACTCAGGAAATACAGCTGGTGCTGACTTCTAAACCCTTCCTCCCCTGTAGCTCAAACCCCTCTCCCAAGCGTCAGGAGCTACAAGTGCAGGAGGATCTGTCTGTGTTGGAAATCAAAGTTACGCTGCTGGGAGGGTATTTTTGCTGATACTCATTAGCCCTGCCAGTCAATAAGTCTGACCAGCTGACCATCTCCTTTTCACTTCCAAAGGTGTTGGTCCACAGCCCTCTGTTGTCCTGCCCACCCACCTGGATGCTGAGCCCTCCATGGAGCAATCCTGCCTCTTGAGGAAGAAGAGGCCAATCCTGCCTCCTGAGGAAGAAGAAATGCTCCCGGATTGTGAGGGTGCTAACACTGATAGATCATAAATAATGATTTTCTTGTGAATTTTCAAAATGCAGAGCACCGAGCTTCCTAGTGCTCGTGCTGTGGTCCCATGATTTGTGTAATGCTGTGCAAACCCAGTATGCACAGCCAGAACAAGTGCCCAGTGAGACATTTAAAATGAGACGTCAAAATAACCTAAAGTACTTTTAATACACGTGAAAACAAGACTTGTTCCCATGGGAGGTTGAACACTTTCAAATTTAACTGGTGTCAGGGATAGTTTGAAAGTACTTACAGCTTTTGTTGTAAGTTCTTTAGTGCTAGAACACCTTTAAAGATAAAGGTGTCCCTGCCAGGACATTTGTGTTTGGTCTGTGCAACACCACAAGCACCTTGTTTCCCTCATGGTCACTTTGCTGGGAGATGGGGGATCATGGGCCAGCTGTGAGGGAAGTGAGGAACAAAGGGAAAAATCCTGGGGAGAAAGTCCAGGGAAGAAATACAGGCAGCCCAACTTCAGTCCCAGTGCATAGGACTTCAAGACTTTATGGAAAGAGCAACCAATCAAAAATCTCACAATTTCAGGTGGCCATATGTGATTGTAGGACATGCACAACAAACAGACCCTTTCTGCACTTCCTTGCAAGTGAGCTTGTCACTTCTAGATAAGGTGACCCCAGGAGATTTTGGACCCAGACTCCCAGTCTAGACTGTAGGATATATTTATTTTAAATTGAGAAATACACTTCTGTATCACACTGGCATTTTTGTTAATTTTTACTGCAGATTTGTGGTTTCTTTCCTAAGAATTGTCATGTGCTGTTAAAGACACATGTGTATACATATATATATATATTAATGTGTATACTGCTGCTGTCAGTCATGATACATCCTTTCCTCATACTCACCAAGAATACTCCTTGTAGACCCTGGTTTTGCTGAAGGCTGCTCCTCTCCAGTTGGGACTTACTGACGTTACACTGTTAGATGCTGGATGAATTTTGTTGTTTATCCTTGCCTTTTGATGATGCTGCTGTCTGAAGGTTATCTGCTACAGTGATTTCATAATCCTTTTGAGTCTCTTTCATATCTTCAAAAGGCAGGAAACAGGGTTTTTTAGCTATTCAAGAGCCACTTGTCTGCAGGTAAAGAATTTAACAGCTTGTGGGAGTGCTACTTACTGCCAGCAATAATGTGATTGATCTTTCCTGGAACTGCAAAAATGATTCTTAGAAGTGACATTGTGGAAGGCAAAAATTGAGCTATTTTCTTTCACTTGTCTACTAGGAACACTTAATACAAGAAAATAAATACCTAGTATTGAAGGGTGACCTGTCTCCTTGCATTTCCTTCTTGCAATTCAATTGTTAACTTTCGGAGGACATTGATGGCTTTATTTGCTTTAAGAACTGGAATAGAAAAGGAACAGCTTGCTCAAGGACTTTCGAATTTAGATGTTTTTAGTAGAAAAAGAAACAACGTTTAGAGTAAACTTCACTTTCTTTTTTGGGGACAGGAGGATTTAAGAGCAAAACCTAAATCGTGTGTACTATTTTATGTCATATGTATCCAGATGGTTGGGCTGGCTTATCTTTATTCTGAGATTTGTAGGTAATGAGCCCCAATACATGATTTTGGCATGTTTTTCATTCAGAGCTACCTGATGAGCCCTTCTTGTGTAAGCACTTAGAGCTGTTCATCTCGGGTTCCAGGGGCTGTGTTGTTTTGTCTCAAGGTCACAGTGCTGCCTTCCCATCCCAGGCACAAAAAAAAAAAAAAAAAAAAAGAGGCAGAAAAACAGAGTTAAAATGTTGCAAAACACCCAAATTAAACAATACTTGTAGTCTTGACTGAGCAGAATTGTGGCTTTGAGTGACCTGGTCTAGAGGAAAGTGTTCTGGCCCACGGCAGTGATGTATTAAGGTCTCTTTCCACCCTAAGCAGTCTGGAACCCAAATAATCACACAGAGCACTTGAATAAGTTTCTTGACTGGCTTCTGGTGTCCCACACTAAAATGCTTTGAATTCTGCAGGTGATTTTGTCTGGCAAAGGACTACCCAATGTCCCATCTTCCCACACTTCAGAAAAATAAATGAGTACCTTTTGTGGGCCAGAAGCACCTTAATGCTCAACATGTCTACCTGCCATACATGGGACATGGCCTTTGTCCCAAGAAGAAATTAATGGAGGTGGGAGCTCATTGGGAGAGGGAGGTTTTTATTCCAAGAGGTCTTCCTAGCACCGTGTCCCTGAAGGAAAGGGAAACTGTGTTTCCTGTGGGTGATCCCCCATGGAGCTGGGTGACAGAGTGGCTGACTTCAGGAGCCTCTTTCCAAGCCTCATTTCTCATTTAGTTTCCTAAGAGGAAATGAGACTCCTATTATCTTGGTCTGATGTTCTCAGTGGGATGAAAATTATGATGTGAAGATATTTACTAAAGCTTTTTTTCTGCCTAAAACAAATTTTAAAAAATGCATAGGATCACAATGTGGTTTGGGTTGGAACTTAAAGCTCATCCCATCCCACCCCCTGCCACGGGCAGGGACACCTTCCACTATCCCAGGTGGTTCCAACTCCCATCCAGCCTGGCCTTGGGCACTTCCAGGGATCCAGGGGCAGCCACAGCTGCTCTGGGCACCCTGGGCCAGGGCCTGCCCACCCTCCCAGCCACCAATTCCTGCCCAACATCCCAAAATCTGTGCCTGCCCTCTGGCAGTAGCAGCCATGGGCAGCTCTCCTGGAGCCCCTGCAGGCCCTGGCAGGGGCTCTCAGGTGTCCCTGCAGCCTTCTCTTGTGCAGGGGAGCAGCCCCAGCTGTGCCAGGCTGGCTCCAGAGCAGAGGGGCTCCAGCCCTGGCAGCATCTCTGTGGCCTTTCATTTCTGTGCTTGCTCTTGCTGGTGGTTTGTTTTGGGATGTGCAGCCTGGGTTTGCTCCCACTTCCCAGCTGCTGTCAATAGTTTGGAATGGTGCCCTGGAAGAGCCCCTGGCAGGAGCCCTGCAGGTACAGCACTCCTGGCACAGCTTTTCCCAGCAGCTCAGCACCCGCTGGCTCCTCCATGGAAGCGTGGGGATTATCTGTGCATATAAATGTTTATTTTAGCGAGTATGGCTAGGTGATATTTTTAGTAGTGGTGGTTGTAGGAGTTTCATGGGAAAGCCTGTAGTTCATCAGCCTTTTCGGCGTGTATCTTATCTCGGAAATGTAAGCGTCGGCTGGGGGATATTGTACAATGTTGCCTTCATCACCCAGCACTTAATCTACTCGCGATTTATTTACTTTAGTAACTACAGGAAGCAAATAGCCTCTGCGTGTCTCACTTCAAGTAACTGAATTAGTGCTGTGTGACAAAGTATCACTCTGTTTGGACACTTTTTATCCTTCTTAAAAACAAAATAATTTTTAAAAACCAAGTCCCCAAAAAAACAACCCCCCAAAACCCACGCTCCCCCCCACAAAAAAAAACCCCAAAAAACCAAAAACAAACAAAAAAACCCCCCAAAACAATAAAAACACAAAAACCAGAACAAAAGCAAAAATGCATAGCCCCAGGCCATGCATTAAGTGAGGCTCTCTGGCCTGACCTGTCCAGGTACCCAGCCTGGTGAAGGGCAGTCAGACAGAAAGCTCCTCAGCAGCTAAAACAAAATGTCAAATTCCATATGAAAGCATCTTCTTCCAAACCACGAGCACTGCTTGTTTTATATATGGTGAAACTGGAGAGTTGGTCTCTCCTTCAGTGTTTATTTTTGCTGGTATAATTAGCTGATTTTTCAACCAGTAATATTGCTTAGTAGTGACTTCCTTTCAAAAAAATTGTTTTAGGCTGTGCAAATCTTCTTGGCTTTGTGTGCATACAATGACTTGAACTGGTAGGACCCCAGCGTACTAAGGCAGTGCTGCTAATTAATTCTTGGCTGCAGAAGTCCTGATAAGAGTAAACAAAGAGTGAAATTAGCTCAGGAGAAGACACAGGAATTTGCAGGCAAACCCACATCCTTCCATGATATCATTGGGAATCCGCCCGTGCTCCACCCATGCGTTTGACTGAGCCCTGGCCGAAGGCAAAGAGAGCTGATTTTTTTGGGAGGGTGAGCTGTGGATCCTAGAGAGACTCAGTGTAATTTATGGGCCTGTAAGGATTTTATTCCCATTAGCTTGGAGAGCAAGATAATTTGCATTTGCTCTCAGATAGTGAAGCCAAAATCCTGGGCCCCCACACCCACCCTGGTCATCCCTGCACTACCCAGCAAAGCCCCTGGAAGCCCTGGGTCCTGTGAGATGGCTGCTGAGGGCACAGAACTCTGGTCCTGTGCTGTTTCAGGGGCTGCTGGTCTGAAAAGCCCTGTGCATGCTCTGGGGAGGAGTTTAGCAGCAGACAGGGAGGTGCTGTCAGACTCCTGTGGCAGCAGTCCTGGGCTGGGGAGAGCAGGGGCCCAAAGGGTGCTTGCAATGATGCTCACTGGAGGTGCTCCCCCAAATCCAGCAGGCTTGGTACCACGTGTGATCCTTCCCCAGGACACCTCAGTGCTAAACTGCTGCCAAAATTATGTTGGTTTTATTTTTTTCTTTGTATTTCCAAGGGAAGACTGCAGTGAGGATGATGAGAGACATCTCACGCACCGCTGGTGTGTGTTGCCATGACATTGAAGTAATTGCTGTTACTTTCTTTGACAGAAATTAATTCTTTCGGAATTAAGTGACCAATTTTGCCAACACTCAGCTGCAGGAGGAAAGGAATTTTCTGTAATTCAGCAAATGGATAGATTATACCTACGCTTTCACAACAGCAGCGAAGAGTTTCTTCTGTTCCCACTGTTTGCTAACACCTTGCAGTTTGCATTGGGAAATTGTGGGACTGATGATAGAACACAACAAAATGCAATCTTGAGATTTTCCCTGAAGCACAGTGAGAGGGGAGCAGGAGAATACGAAGGTGCAAGGTGGCAAAATTTATGTCTAGACTGGCTACTTTGAAAAACAAATCCAGTTCCCTCTGGATGGTTTCCTCTGCGGTTTAAGCCACAGCCCTTTGACTCAGCTGAGGATGCTCAGATTTGCCATTTTGCACAATGCTCTTGACCACACTCTTGTCAGAGCCACCTAAGTACCAACCTGCAGGGCCCGTTCTCCATTCTCTCATGTTTTACATATCTGCAAGAACTGTTACATAAAAACCTTGTCCGGGTAATCCAAGGTAAAAGGCAATTAGCTAAAACCCAAGATCAGGTAAAACTATACAATAATAAGGAGACTGAGTGAGCCCTGGCTTAGTGAGCACTGGGAAACTTGAGTGGGTTTAGTAAGCGCCCTGGCTGTCCACTGCAGGTCATGGTGTTCCTGTGCCTGCTGTACCCAAGGTAGGAGGAGATATTTCCAGACAGTTCCTGACATCCTGTCTAGGCAGGAGATTACCAGTCTGCTGGTGGGAGGTCTCTGCCCAAATCCTCCTGTTTAGAAGGGGTCCCATTCAGTTTCTGGCAGTCTTTGCCCCTCTTCCCTCTCGGATTCCCTCTATATTTAAAAAAATCTCTGTGGCAAATAAGGCTAAAAGAAATCCTCATCCAGGAGTTTTGGTTTTTTCTATGAAAAAATACCAGCAACACCTCAGATTTCTTAACTGTTTTGCATTTCTTTTGGAGTTTGACATTAAAGGGGAGAAAGGAATATATAGGAAATACATATTATTTCCTACCCATCTCACAGATAGAGATACTGAGGTTAAAGAGATTTAACTTGCAGGAAGACCACCCAGCCAGCCTGTGGGGGAGCTGGCAGATGAACAAAGCCCTCCTGATTTATTAGCAAGCATCCATCCTAGAAGAGAAGGGAATGGACCCTTCTCCAGAGAAGGGAATGGACCTTTAAAAGCACAGTTACTTAGGGATTTTTAAAATTTTTAATTTTAATTGGGTCATACTGCACCCCAAAGACTTTTCATATTTTTCCTTCCAGCACCTGGTGGAGGATTTTGGGAGTCCTGCTGGCCTTTGGTGGCCCCAGAAGCCTGATGGCCTCTGCTTGGCCTCCAGCACTTCGCCCTGCCACGCCGTGAGCAGCCTTCCCGTGTGAAACAGGGACCCATTTTGCTGAGCCATGTTTTAAAACAAGGTTTTCGGTGAGCATCTCAAATGTTTCCTTGAAATCCCCCCACCTCTGAGTCATGGGGATGACACTGGAGAGCGACCAGAGCAAACAATCCCCATCCTCCCCGAGCAATGGCAGGCCGGCTGGGTGGCGTCAGCCCCTCACAGCTCCTCCCTGCCTCTGTACACAAGCCCTTGTCCATCTGCCAATTCCAGAACTGGGTTATTGTTTCCATTGTTGCATCTCTGGAACTCACTTGTTTTCCTGGAAACCTGTCCTGGACGTGTGAGGGTCTTTGGATCACGGCAGCTCTCTGTGAAATACAGCTGGGAACTGGGCCCGATGCACTCCAGGGAAAAAAATCCCAGCAAACACAGGGGAAATTGCAATAGGGCTGGAGCCCCTCTGCTCTGGAGCCAGCCTGGCACAGCTGGGGCTGCTCCCCTGCACAAGAGAAGGCTGCAGGGACACCTGAGAGCCCCTGCCAGGGCCTGCAGGGGCTCCAGGAGAGCTGCCCAGGCACTGGGGACAAGGCCTGCAGGGACAGCACACAGGCCATGGCTGCACTGCCACAGGGCAGGCACACATTTTGGGATGTTGGGCAGGAATTGGTGGCTGGGAGGGTGGGCAGGCCCTGGCCCAGGGTGCCCAGAGCAGCTGTGGCTGCCCCTGGATCCCTGGCAGTGCCCAAGGCCAGGCTGGACGGGGCTTGGAGCAGCCTGGGACAGTGGAAGGTGTCCCTGCCCATGGCAGGGGGTGGAATGAGATGGGATGAGCTTTAAGGTCCTTTTCCACTTTTCCACTCAAATAATTCCATGACTGTGTTATATACCCATGCGCTTAGACCCTTCTTCCTAAAGCAAAAGCTGACGGGCTTCTCAGGATCTCAGGGAAGCTGAGAAAAAGGAGGGGAATTGCAGGGGAACCACAGACAAGGAGAAAATGGGGACTGGTGGACAAGGGGGAGGACACCTCTGCTGTGCAGAGTGGCTTGACCAATGCATCTCTCTGCTGTACTAGACAAGACACTGTAAAGGCACTTTTCAGCTTTTACTGCAATGCAAGCCACCAGTGCATGAGAGCAGCAGACAAAGCATTAAACTGGACCTCATAATTAGACAGCAAAATATTATGTACAGCTTCTTATTTTCTAAGAATGGCTGACAAATAAGATCAGGTCAAACCACTATGTGTTCCTAAAACCTGCAAAGCCTTTTCCAAGTGTAAAATTTGTGACTTAAGAGTGAGAATAGGATCTTGGTATTTGGTTCATACTGGATATGACAGGTAAGAATTGCCATGGAATTGGAATTCTGACTATTGTCAGAAATTATTTGCACTAAACACCCTGTGAATTAGCTTCTGAGTCAGCTCAGGATACAAAGAAACAGAAAGAATCTATTTGTGACTATATGCAATTGAAGAAAAGACCTGTGGTGAAACCGCTGAGTCCAGTTCTTTGGGGTAACTTTTTGTGTACTCACAAATCCACCTGATCTCCTTCCAGCCCATGGGGGGCAGGTGGGATGTGCCAAAAGTGAGTGAACACACAATTCACTCTTTCCTGTTTCATACATCAGCTAATCCATCATGCAGTCTTTATTGATTTGGCACCAACCTTTTCTTTAATGGATTTCTGAAAAGTTTTGCTCTCTGTTGTTTGTGTCCTGAGCTGTTCTTGGTTCCTGCAGAGCCCCAGCTCCCACTGGTGTGAGTGGGTCTGCTCTGTGGGCCTCAGGAAGCCCTGGCTTGGGCCAAGGTTTGCAGCTCTTGGCCATTGCACTGCATTTGATACATGAGCATATAAATATGAGACAGCTGAGCATCAACAGATAATCCTTTTTTTTCCTTAAGTCTCCACCTATCCCGTGAAATGCCTCCAATCTAAGCAACAAGCTTACAGGAAGGCCCAGTGCATTATTCCTGTGGCTGCTGAGAAACTGGAGTCCTTCTGTCGAGCTGATTTCCAGGTAACAGGACAGTACCTGATGTAGGGCCTCCCATGGCTGCTTGTGAAATGAAATTATTTTGTTTTGCACAGTAAAAAATCACCTGACTGTCCCTGACATGGCAGCATTTTCTGTCCTATTCAAAAAAATAAATGGGAAATATTTTTTAAAATTGAATGCCAGGGAATAAAGTGCATGGCAGGGCTTGGTTTTAGGGGAAGTTGACTGGCACAGCACATACAGTAATTTTTACTATTATGGCATCCTCCATCTTCCAGCACGTGAATGATTTTATTATTCCTCCAAAGAAGACAAAGATGTCCCTATTGTCCACATGTGGCTGACTGTGATTAAGCAGAGAAGACAGAGAACCCTTAACCCATCAAAATTCAAACCACAGGCCCCAATCCCTGCACAATGTATGTTACATGGCCTTCAGAAATGTCAGTACACATCCCTGCCACTGGCTTGTGTCATTTCAAAGTGTAGCAAAATCAATTTTTAGCGGGATTCAGTGCATTGGAGGTGTCTGTGCTCCTTGCAGAGGGGCTGGACTGGATGCATTTTAAAGGTCCCTTCCAACCCAAGCCATTTCCATGATTTCAGTGTTCTTTTGTTTTGTCCTCACTGGCTGGGTTTGCAAAGGTCAGTAGGGAAAGGAAAATGTAGCTCTGGTAACCCACAGGAAACCCTTTTGGTGCTCTGCAGAACCCACCTTCCCCCTCCTCCTCCCTCCATCTCCCTCCACCAAGTCTGACACAGCCACCAGAGGCTCAGTGGCTCACTGTGGGGCTTGGCGGAGCCTGGGCTCCTGGACATCACCCTGGAATGTGTGCCCCCCAGCCCTGCCCCCGGGCACCATGTCCTGGCGTGAACTCCCAGGGAAAAGCTGCTAATCCCATCTGATGTTACAGCTGGGGGTGGAGAGCATGTCTGGGTGTCCTGCTGAGCCACAGACCAGAACATGAGTTGTGTTTAATGAGCATTTACTCATCAGTGCCTCAGGTAGTCCTTTGGCCCCAAACCCTGCTGTGGGCAGCAGGAACTGCAGAAGCCCTGGAAGAGCCTGGCTGCCCCTGGATCTGTGCACAGCCCAAGGAGGGACTCGCCCAAGGAGACAGGAGGCACAGCAGATCATCCCAGCATTAATGGGACCTGGGTTTGGGACACAGGCTCCAGGTGGAGATGGACTGGCTCGCCGAGGATGCAGCCTGCTCCAGTCCCCAACAAAATACAAACCCCTTGTCCCTGGTTAACAAGGTCCTGCAGGAGAACAGCTCTCTGATGCTGCAGGCCTTTCAAGCAGCCACTTAAACCCAGCAGTTTTCCTTGCTCATATATCATAGAAACATGCAGTGGTTTGGGCTGGAAGGGATCTTGGAAGTCCATCCAGTTCCACCCCTGCCATGGGCAGGGACAGCTTACACTATCCCAAATTGCTCCCAGCCTTGTCCAGCCTGGCCTTGGACACCTCCAGGGATGGAGCAACCACAGCTTCTCTAAGAAACCTGTGCCAGGCTCTCACCACCCTCACAGGGAACTATTTCTTCCCATTATCTACTCTAAACCTACTCTCTGGCAATGTGAAATCATTCCTCCTTGTCCTGTCACTCCAGGCCCTTATAAATAATCCCTTTCCATGTTCTTGGTGGCTCCTTCAGGCACTGTAAGGCCACAGTTGGGTCACCTCAGAGCTTGCCCACTGCAGGCCGAACAATCCCAGTTCTCTCAGCCTTTCCTGGTACCAGAGCTGCTCCATGGCTCTGACCAGCACAATGCTTGCTCTGGACTCTGTCCAGCAGCTCCACATCCCTCTGTGCTGGGATTCCCGAGCTGGAGGCAGCCCTGCATGTGGGGCAGAGGGGCAGGGTCCCCCCAGAGCCCCTGGGCAGGTGTGTGGGGTCAGCCCAGGCCCTTCTCGGGATGCTTTGGGTGCAAAGGCAACGCGAGTTCAGCGGCCCTGCTCCCCACCAGCTGGTTTGAATAAGTTATGGGCTGAAAACCTGGAACATTTGTTCTGGTGAATATTAACGTCCGTCCCTGGGTGCTGATGTTTATCTGGCCAGGCCGTTTAAATAATTGGAAAGTACATGCATGAGTTCAAAGCCACCAGCCAAGCTGTTGCCGTCCCCTGCCCTCACCCGTGTGCGTGTCAGGCGAGGCAAGCTCCACCAGCCTGATGTTTTGTGTTTGGGCAGCTTCAAAGGCCTCTGCGAATGCATACAAGGTGCTTGCCTGCACAAAACACCCCTGCCCACACTCAAATGAGCAGGAAAGTATTGTATAAAGCTGGTTTGTTTTATTTTATTTTTTTTCCAATTGCTCTTTCCTTACCAAGCACTGATGGGCCACATGCAAATCTCGCCTTCCCTTTTTACTCCCTACAGCCATACTGATAATTTAAATATCTCATGCTTCAGGCAGGTCCCTGATGGAAAAAAAAAATTAATGTTTTAATTAAAGTGGTTCAGACAGAGTCCCCCTCACTCCTCACATGCTTGTTTTACAAAGGACATTTGTTTATAAGGCTCAGCTGGATTTTTCTTAAGAAGTTTCCTAAGCATTTCAGTTGCCATCTGTGCACCTTTGTTGTTGAAGTGCATTAGCAGAACTTCCCCAGTTCCATCTAAACTGATAAATTCATCCAGGCCCCACTTGATATCACCACAGAACAGCTGTTTGTGGAGTTGTTTAATCTCCATTAGGACACTGTGGTTAAAAGCCAAGCTTGCATCCATATGAAAACATGGCACAAGCAGGATGCTCTGCCTCTGCAGGTCTTTCCAGGCCAGGGGTGTCTGAGGCTGCTCGGAGCTGGATATTTAACATTTCCATGAAAACCAGGCTGGTTGCCTGTCTCCCTGGAAACCTTGTGCTACCTAGGAGGACGATCCTCTTTCCCTGGTGTTTTGCACCCACAGTTTTTTGGTTTTTTTTCCCCACAAAAAATTCATTTTGGGAGATGCAGAGATCACTGCAGTGGGGTACCTGGGGCAGAAGTTGGGACTAAGGCTGGTGTTTATTCAAGGAAATATGTTTTGTGAAAGCCTTTCTTTAATCACCTCAAGTGCTTCTGAAGGGATCTACGCTTCACCGTGTTTTGTCTGCAGGCGAGGAGACGTGGACGGTTAGGCTCTCTTTAAATTACATCTGACAGAGAAATGGAATCTAGATTATTTTTAAATCTCCTTATTTCCCTTCTACATCTTCCAATCCATTCTTTCTCAGTGACAGCTGGGGTGAAATGCCCGTCACAGAAGTTCCTCCCCAAGGGTAATTACAGGGAAGAGAAATTATTTTCTCCAACACTTATGCAGTAGAAAAAAAATAAGAACTACTTTTCTCATTCATTCCTTGAAAATTTTTCATCAAACAAATAAACCAGACATGAAGCATCCAGCTTGCTCAGTGTTAGTGTCTCAGTCCTCTCTCCAAGTGCAATACTGTTGGGATCACAGCCAGGAATCACTCTTTTAAGTGACCTGATGCTCTGGGAGAACAATTTCTCCTTGTAACACAGCTGGGTTTGTCTTTGTGCTCTGGCCCTCCTGAAGACAGCAGCATTTTTATCATCAGCCTCAAGGGATTCATTGATCTCATAGGATTCAGGCTTCCAGCTCCTGTATTTCGATCCACATTAGGTTTTGGCTGGGCTCTTCCTAACAGCCCTTCAATTTCAGGAACTCAGTTTCAGCCACCAACTACAAGTGTCTCCCCCTGAGAAAGTCCACCCTTCCCAAGCTGTGTGTCCCACAGGAAAGGGCAAGGAAGCAGCTGCAGGGTGCTGTCAGCCAGGCAAAGCTGTGAGCAACCCAAATTTTCTGTCTGTGTCCCCTGTGGCCCCAGGAGTGATGAAGGTGGAGCAAAGAGGATGGAACAACCTCTCTTCCCAGGATGGCACGGTGGGATGCAATGTAACATATAATCTGTAGGGCCAAAAGGTGCATGGTTTGGCTGGGATTCGCCTCTCCTAATTTTGTCTAAAAATTAGAACCCCGGGCTGAAGTGTTTGCCCACAACTTAAATTACAGCAGGGACAAGGCCAGCACAGCCTTGGACACTCACATCCAGGACCACCCCCCCAGCTGGCAGGGATGTCATGGCATGGCTCTGCACATCCCTGCACTGCTGTGGGTGCAGAGAGCCCCGAGACAGCCCAGGACCTGCTGCTGGGGCAGCTGTGGCTGAGCTCCCCTGCCTCCTCCACCTCATCTGCAGTGGCCAGGCAGTATTACGACTCTGATGAGCAAAGGAGACCAGATCACAATAGTCTGGGCTATGCTGTGGATCATCAGCATCTTTCCTGCCACTCCACCTAGGAACAAGCTTTGTGCCCAGGCACCACCATCTGCACCACCATTTTTGTCTTCATTTCCCTGGGCACCTCCTCTCTGTGTCTGGAACCTTCCACCCTGACAGAGGCACTCAGGGTTTGAAATGCAGAATGGTTTGGGTTGAGCCTCCTCTGCACTGGCTGCAGCCGCTCCTTGTCTTTCCCAAGCTGAGTTTTTGCTGCTGTCACTCTCCACCACTGCTGGTCCCAGTGCTGGGGGCCCATCCTCACTCACCCCTACGGCAGCAGGCTAGACAAGGGGAAGGACCTTCCTTTGCTGCCTCCCCTAAGGATTTTTTGGGGTGTTTTTCTCCAACAGCTGACTCCTGCAGTGCATCTCTGGGACTCTCCCTCCTCACACCACACTCACCACAGCGCCTGGCCCCACGTCACAGCCAGCTCTGAGAGAGAGCAGGAGCCCGGCACAAGTGGGGAGCCATCCATGGATCCTAAAGCTGGGCTCCAGGCATTATTTTATCAAATTACAGCTGTGGGGAGCAGATGAATGCCCTGCTGGAGGAGGCACCAGCCAATCCTTGCAGCACTGGCAGCCCCAGACGCTGTCCCCCGGAGCTGTCTGTAGAGAAAATCACAGACAGAAAAGCACAGCCCTGGGATGAGTGGGTATGATCTGAGGGAAGCAACAAAATAAATGATTGAGTGTCGTGCCTTTTGAGTGCAGAGCTGAGCCTGACCCCTGTCCCTGCCAGCAGGCAAAATACAAAACATTAAATAATATTTGTTCCAGTGGTGCCTTTTCAGCAAGAATTTAAAATCACAAGCAAGGACACTCTTCATGAGGGGTGAAACACAGGAAAATGAAGCAGCTCAGCTCAGTTCCCCCCTGAAAGATGTGAATGGAGAGTCCTATCCATCACCTTTCTGCTGGGATATTGGGGGCTGGACCTCACACAGCAGAACCTTCCTGGAATCCCAGCCCTAATGAGAAGGGAGCACCCAGGACTTGCAGGTCATCAAAGGAATGACAAAAGTCAGAGGGTCTGTGAAATCTTATGAAGTTTGATTAGTGAGTTTCCGCTTTTCATGGAAATTGGGGTGTAAATCCCTGCTGTAAATCCCCAATGTTAGCACATGGCAGTGGGATTTGGATAATGGGGTAGGGTGAAAGGGAAGAGAGATAAACTGAAGACAGAAATTAAGAAAGGGAGAAAGAGGAATCTCCAGTAGTGGCTCCAGCACTGATCCATCCAGCTGATGGGATGCCCAGGGTCCTGGGAGTGCCCAGGCTTCCTGGGGACACCTTTTATAGAGAAGTTTCCTCACCTGGAGAGAAGTTTCTCACTTTTTGTGCAAATCAGTTCTCATGCACAACCAGTTCTTCTGAGCCTTTCTGGAAATGGTTTAGAGGCTTCAGACACCTTGGGTGGCCTTGTCCCCTCTACAGTCATGGATTCACAGGATCCGTGAGGTTGGAAAAGACATCCAAGACCATCAACTCCAACCTGTGCCCAATCCCCACTGTGTCACCAGCCCAGAGCACAGAATGGCACATCCAGGCATTCCTTGGATACCTCTAGGGATGGGCACTCCAACACCTCCCTGGGCAGCTCCTTCCATGGAGGAATTTTCCTCAATATCCAACCTGACTCTCCTGGTACAGCTCAAGACTGTTCCCTCTCCTCCTGTCCCTGTTCCCTGGGAGCACAGCCCGACCCCCCGGCTGTCCCCTCCTGGCAGGAGCTGTGCAGAGCCACAAGGTCCCCCCTGAGCCTCCTTTGCTCCAGGCTCAGCCCCTTCCCAGCTCCCTCAGCCTCTCCTGGGGCTCCAGCCCCTTCCCAGCCCCGTTCCCTGCCCTGGACACGCTCCAGCCCCTCAGTGTCTCTCTTGTGCTGAGGGCCCAGAGCTGTCCCAGCACTGGAGGTGCCTCAGCAGGGCCAGCACAGGGACGGGCATTGCCCTGGGGCTGTGTCACAGCCTGGCTGGGACAGCCCAGGGGCCATTGCCCACCTGGGCACCCTGGACTGGTGTCCAGCTGCTGCCACCAGCACTCCAGGGCTTTTCCCAGCTTTCCAGCGCCTTCACCCCAGCCTGGAGCTGCAGGGGTGACCCCAGTCCCAAGCCCTGGGGAGCCCCATCAGTGCCCAGCCCCAGCTGGATGTGGGCACTTTCCCCACCACTCTCAGGGCCAGCTAAGACTGAACCTGTCCAAGCCATGGGCTGCAGCTTTTCCAGGAGAATGATGTGGGAGGCAGTGCCAAAGGTTTGCTGAAGTCCATGGCCACTTGACCTCCTTCCTGCACCGAGCCAGGTTGTGCTTTGCCAAGAACAAGGTTTGTCCCAGAAAAGTGCTGCCCTTCCTCCATATGGTCCCATCTCCAGGCACATCCTGGTGTTCCTGATGTGTGCTCTTACCAACAGCCCTTGGCTCCACAGCCATGCAGTTATCTGCGTTTGGGACATGCACATTATCCCCTCATCTGCTTTGCTCCTCCAAGCCACTGTGAACAGCAATTGAGCAACAGAAATTCGAGATTTGCAACGAAAAATTGTTGGGAGACCCAAAATCCCAGAAAAAAAAATGTCCCCAGTTGGCCAGGTATCATTGCGGTGCTCCAAACTTCAGGGAAGGGGGTAAGATTGCTCAAAAATAATGAGAGGACTTTTGCTTTGCTTGTAGCAAGCATTTGTTAGGCTTAAGGGCATTGCTCAAGGGGAGTGTTGACAACAAAATATGATTATTTGGCATTTCCGTGTCATTTTACATTTTCAAGATGCCTTTCAGGCACTAAATAGACATTAAACATGAGCTAATCTTTTGTTATAGCTCCTCAGCAGCCGTGAGATGGGATTAGGGCTCAAATTGGGTGGGTATTGAAAAAAAAAGAAAAGGAATTAATTAAAAATATTCAAGTGCTTTTAGCGAATTTAAAAGGGTTCATACCATGGACAATAATGAGCACTCACACACTTCACATCAGGCTTGTAAAGAACATCCTGGGCAATGCTGAGTCAGTGCAATTCAAAACTAGTCAAAGGGGTGGCAAAAGCACAGAATCCCAGAATAGTTTGGGTTGAAAGGGAACTTAAAGCTCCTCTCATTCCACACTCCTGAGATCTTGGCTCACCACCTGCAACGTGTGGATGAAAGGACTTGCACTGCAGACAGAGACGATGGAAAACATGCAGATTCAGTAATGGGGATTATAGACAGGCCCTCTCTAATGAGTGATGCCAGTTAATTGCACCTCTTTAGCTGAAGACTGGGGGGTTTTGTGTGCTCAGTGGGTTATTGTGTGAATGGCATTGGGTGGCCCAATGGCAGCAGCACCTGTGTGTGATCCCAGAGGGACAGCTGCAGGGTGGCCACTCTACAGGGCAGCTTTCCCATGAGATAATTCCCATTGTCCGCGGGAATGGTCCAGCTTCAGTGTGTCTGGATGGTGCCAGCCTGGCTGCACCCCGAGCACCTCTGACAGGAGGGGGAGGCTGCTCCTCCCAGCAGCCCTGGGAAGGTTCTCAGCAGCTTTGGGAAGCTGGTGTTTCTTCAGCAACTAATGGCTCAAGGAACCTGACGTTTGGGTTCAGTGTTTTCAAGCCAGGAGCCAAAGGCCCTGAGCAGCTTCCCCAGGCCAGAGGGTGACCCTGCCGTGCACACAGCTGGGCCACAGAAGGGTTTTGAGGCCGAGGTGAAGTGGCTTTTCTGATATGACATGGGCATGGGTGGTGGAGCTGGGAGCTGACTCAGGAGATCTGGGCACGGAGTGCAGCCCCTGAACCACAGCCCTCCCCTCCCTCTGGCTCCTTCCACAGCGTGGCTGCCATGGAAGACCCAGCAGATGCTCTGGGAAGCAGAGCACCACCGGGCTGCTGCTGGTGGCCTTGACCACAGAAGAGATGGTCACCACTGACCCCAAGGACAGCATGGGCTGGTGCTTCTCAGCACCGTGGGGCTGCTCAGCATCCTCAGACTGCAGCAGGCTTTGCTGCAGGTCAGGCATCACTTGCAAGGGAGATTGGCTGACCCTCATGGTCCCTCCTGTTACAGCACCCCAGCCCCTTGCTCTGCAGCCCTGCCTGGCCGGGAGGTGCTGGTTCCTCAGTGCAGTGGATGCAGGGAGAGCTGCACACTCAGTAATCCCCAGCCAGGAGTCTGCCAAGAGGAAATGCACTTCCCGTAAAGCAGGCACTGTTACCGACTTTGTTTGCTGGAATTGCTTGAGTGGTAATTACGCTCCCTTAATATTGACATATTTAAATAGTTTCCAAGCATAATAGGAGTCCTGCCCCGCTCCTTCCACCTCCTTTTCCAAATTTCTGCGGTGAGCTTTCACTTTGAACAAGAGATTATCAGGAGGGGCGTGACTTGCCCACGTCTTGTTTACTGAGCAGCAGTCCAGATGTTGGGCTCTCCCTCGCGGTGCGTTCCGTGCACTCAGCGCCTGCTGCGCTGCCCCACCGAGGAGCCACAGGGCTCTGTCATGCACGAAAGGGGGTCTCCATCTCCCCCATGCTGCTCCACATGGGAGCATGGGCCCTGGCTCACGCCGGGATGCTGAGGGGGTAACGCGCGGCGGCGTCAGCGCCGCTCACATATTTGTGTTTCATTCATTATGTTCCGAGACATTCTGTCCCCAGCACAGCGGCCAAAAAAGGCCATTCCCTTCTTATGCTGCTCCGTGCGTGGGCCACTCTCATGAATGCTGCAAAAGAAGGATTCATTTTCCCAGGAAAAGCAAGTGACGCGAGGAGCGTGGTGAAACCTGGGCAGCTCCGTGCCCTGAGTGACCCCCTGGGCTCCTCTCTCTGCCTACAGCCCATGCACAAATTTATCTTGGGGAGACCCCTAAATTTTGTACCTTTCCCCCCTAAAACAGATGCCCTTTTCTCCCCCATTGCATTGCTGCCATTGTTGGTCCCTGTCTCCCTCTGAGCATCCATCCAGAGCAGAATCCAGCATGGCTTTTACAGACTCCTGCTCCTCCCAGCTCTGGTCAGCCTCTGGGTGGTCTGGTCTTTGCAAACCTCTCCCTGGGTTTTGCTCTCCACACTGAGGAAGATTTTTTCCATAGAACCACAGAATCCCACAATGGTGTGGGTTGGAAGAGATCTTTAAGCTCATCCAGTCCCATCCCCTGCCATGGGCAGGGACACCTTCCACTATCCCAGTCTGCTCCAAGATCCTTCCAACCTGGCCTTGGACACTTCCAGGGATCCAGGGGCATCTGGGAAACAAATTTTTCTATCACAAGTGCTGGCTGACCCTGGAGGCAACCCCTGACTGGTTCTGCTCCATGCCCAGGGTCAGTGTGGGCTGGACACCCCACGGGGACACTCTGGGGACAGAGGCAGTGCCAGGGGATCCCAATCCTTTCCACTAGGCAGGACTCAGGCTCTTTGCAGAGCACCTCCTCTCCTCCAACAGGCTGCAGCTGTGGCACTGTCAGTCCTCACTTTTATCTGAGGGCCTGTTCTGCTGAAGATGAGCATCAGGTTGGCCAATTTGCTACATTGCCTTGGTACTCAAGCAAGGAAGGTGTTCTCACCCTTGTTTGGTGAAAGCCAAAACAGGAAAAACTCTCATGCAGGCCTTGAACTACCATGGAAATTGCTCAAAATCACTCAAAAGTGAGAAATTTCCCTGGGAATTTCTGTAAAGGATGAAGGAGAGTCTGCTCATCCTGCCAGGGCCCTGGCTGGGTTGTAGTTGCTTGCACAAAAGGGGGTGTGTGCGTATTTTAAGTATGTCAGAGGGATGAGAAAGCAAAGAACAAGCCAGCAAAGTGCCAGGGAGGTTCCAGAAGGGGATGTGGGGAAATGCAGTGCGAGGCGAGGGTGCAGGGAGGCACCCAGGGTGTGCGGGGTGGCTCCAGGCAGGCTCGGGCTTGGGCTCCAGGCTGTGGCAGCCGACGTGGCCCCGCGGTGTTCGGGGAAACGGGACTTTGCGTACTTTCCCCAGCAATACACAGAATTGCATCAAAGAAATACCTGGCTGTCAACATCAGCGTATCCTCCCAGAGAAAACGATCTTGGCAAGGCCTCGAGCAGGCCCAGCGTCTCAGGCCAAGAGCCAACAGCGTTTAGTGCAAGTTTCTTCATCTCCCTGTCTTTCATCATCTCCCACACGTGCCCCACCAAGCTGCCATCCCAAGGGTGACTGTCGAGGTAGGAGAAAGCTGCTAAGCAAAGACACTCTCAAAACTCGGAAGGGCAGTGCTGCAAAGGCATCAGTAAAAACCCCAGCCTCTCTCCACCCTTCCTGAGGCCCACCCCTGGCCACCTGGCCTTAAACTGGGAGAGCAAAGTGACAAATGCTCTTCTGAGCCTCTCAAATTGAGAGGGTGCAATGGACAACTTCTGGTCCCCAGGGTCCATCATGGGGCTGGGGGCACTGACTGGGAAGAAGGTGAAGCAGGACACTATTCCCAACTTCTTGAACCCCAGATCTGGGCTCCAGACAGAAGGAAAAAGCCTTGGATCCACCAGCCAGGTTTCTGTAGGCTGTGATTTGGAACATTTCAGGGATGCTGTCCATCCTACTGCGTCTTTCCTGAGGGAGGACGTAGGGTAAGGGTCTGACACAGCATGGGCAGCAGCTGCTCTTGCTGATGAGAGGGGAAAGATGGGCTTCCCAGGACCAGCTCCTGAATTGTTTTGACCTGAAGAGGACTGTGAGTCCTTGAAGATTACCAGAGCCAGATGTGATGCTGAAGCACACCGGTACAAACAAGGCTTTTGATGTCTGCTGACTGCAGAGCAGCCCAAGGCCACAGGGCAAGACAGGGTATTGTGCTGGAAGGAGAGATTGGGAACTTGATGCCCCAAGGCTGGGGTTGAGCTGCTCTGGTGTGAGGGTTGGGGAAGGAAGGGATTTCTTCCTGGCTCTTAATTTCATTAGGAGCAGAGGGTTATACAACAGAGGGGCAGATGGAAATGTCACAACAGCGGGGCTGCTGGCTGCACAAACACAGCTGATCTGCCCCCACTTAATGCTTGTAGCCACAACAAAAACACGCGGCAGCAGGTAACAGAGCAGGTGACTGTGGCACCTCCTGACCTGGGATGTGCTGTCCTGATCCTCCCTGCACACCCCAATGCCTGCAACAGCCAGGTGTCACCTCCAAGTCCTGCCCCAAATGCAGCTGAGGTGTCACCTGTAGCCACTACTTGTCCATTTCCTCTTGGTAGTGTCTGCAGGGCACACCCCCAAACCCAGCCAGTGCTGCGCTCTCACTCATGGCCCTTCATCAGACAGGGTGGTACAGCAGAAAGGGGGGAAATTTTATAGGTAATATATAATAAAATCAATAATAAATAACAATGATGTGGCACTTTGACATGCGTATGTGTAAATACCCTGTGTGCATGGATCTGTACTGTATATACACACATGGACAGCACAGACATACATATGGGGAGGAAGAGAGGGAGGGAGGGAAGTAAAAGGAAGGAAGAGGAAGGCAGGAAGGAAGGCAGGAAGGAAGGCAGGAAGGAAGGCAGGAAGGAAGGAAGGAAGGAAGGAAGGAAGGAAGGAAGGAAGGAAGCCCGCTGTGTGTGGTTTTATGAGCCCTCTCCATCCCACCTTCAACAGGGCCACTTTCCTGGCCCAAATGTTCTCTGCCAGGAAGGAGGAGAAGCCAAGCAGGGAGACAAAGGTGGCCTGTTGTTTATGGCTGTTGTTTAGGTCAATAATATATTGATTACAATTTTGTGGGCTAAAAGCATGACCTTTTAAAGGGCAATTGGCGCCTGTGAGATTTGATTTAGGAGAAAGATAATAATTTAAATTTAATTCTCACTTTGTGTTTCAGTTGGGAGAAACTCGCCAGACTGTTTTTTTTTGGGGGGAAGGTGAGGGTTTTTTCCTGGAGCCATCACAAAGAACTTAATTTCAGGGTGAGAAGAAGCTCTGTTGGTTGTCTCTGCTCCACTGCTCACCATGCAGAGACATGGACAGGACACCAGGCACTAAGCAGAACATTCATTCTGAAGCTCATCCCAGTAATATAACAGATACTGAATACCACATCAAGGAATGATTGCTTTCCCCCCTCTAGGAACAGCCTGACCGATGAAAAAACACACAAGGCTGTTTTAGGAAAAACCCCACATTTTTAGGCCTTCAAGGAGGTGTTTTTAAGAGGTTTTGAACCTGCAGACATGGTTTTGCCCGAGTGGTTTATGCCCATTATTCTCAAGCTGATGCAGTCCTTAAACAGGGACAGACAGCTCTGGTGGGGCTGAGCACCCCTGGTCCCTTGCACCCCACACCCAGCAGGATTCATGGAGGGGGGGCACTGCAGACTGGATGCAGGAGCTGCAGGGAGAGAGGGGATGGACCCTGACAACAGCTCCAGGTACAAAAATAGAAACAGCAGCCCAAGGACAGCTGTTCCTAGTTTAAATTGCCAGTTTTTAATAAGCTGTTTTGCTCTTTGAAAAGCATTTTTTTTGTCGTTTCATAAATGGGAGGAGGGGCCAGGGTAGCATCATTGAGACGTCACCTACTTTGTCACTACTGCTCTCCGGATCCTCAATTTTTCCCCGGGTGCCACCACATTCAGCAGCACAAAGTGACTGCAAGGAAGACTGAAGTCTGCCATTTAGTTTGCCAAGACATCTGGCAAAAACATTATGTACAGCTGAACATTTCATCACGTCTGCCAAGACATAGTCATTTTGGATTAATTTTAAGACAGTTTTTAAAGTGATGATGAAGGATTATGCCGTGCACTTCAGCAGCATTAAAAAAAAAATCGTCTCTTCATTTTAAATCTCTCATTCAAATTGTCCCAGTTTGGCAGCTCCACGGTGTATTGGAGTCGTGATCTGGAGGGATTCACTGATAGTGACATTTTCATTTATTTGGGTACATGTCAGTGCTGTCACAGTCCATGGGTGGTAGCAACACCAAACACTCCGTGGAGATAATTCACTTGCAGGCAGGCAGCACAGCCCCAACATCCGAAATGCATCCACCAGCAAGAACCCAGCACTGATGACTGAATGAATGTGAGCTGCAATCTCAGCTGGAACCTCACAGGTCGGGGTTAACTGCCCCCAAAATGCAAAGCATTTCTACAGAGCTGCTACTCCAGGGACATCCCTGGTATTCCCAGTGAAGGGATGCCAAAATCTGTAGTTGGGGGCTTGCAAAGGAGGGATGTAGCTCATGGGTTGCTGCTTTTGAGTAAGCCCATGCAACTCTGCAGCCATTTCCGTGGCCCCATCAATTTCTCTGGGTACCCTGGGCCAGGGCCTGCCCACCCTCCCAGCCACCAATTCCTGCCCAACATCCCAAAATGTGTGCCTGCCCTGTGGCAGTGCAGCCATGGCCTGTGTGCTGTCCCTGCAGGCCTTGTCCCCAGTCCCTGGGCAGCTCTCCTGGAGCCCCTGCAGGCCCTGGCAGGGGCTCTCAGGTGTCCCTGCAGCCTTCTCTTGTGCAGGGGAACAGCCCCAGCTGTGCCAGGCTGGCTCCAGAGCAGAGGGGCTCCAGCCCTGGGATCTTTAAATTCCCTTCTAACCCAAACATTCTGTAATTACTGTAAACTATCATCTCCACTGCCCAGGCACCTCCCTGCCCTGCTCCTTATGAGCGGCTGTTCCCAAAGTCACAGCAGGAAGTACAGCCCTGCTGCTGGGGTCAGAGCAGAGAGCTGCCCTTTTGTCTGTGAAATACCATTATCTTCAGCTGGCAGAGCTGTTATCGGGCAATGCTGGTGACGTGTGCTGGTGTCTCATGCAGGAGGATGGCCTGGAGCACTCCCCTGGTGATGTCACAGCAGGCCGGGATGTCCTGCCAACAGCTCCTTCCCTGAAAGTGAAGAGAACAGGGAAACTCCCAGCCTTGTGATCTTTTCCCTGAACCCTCGCAGACATCTGAGTGTCACCATCAATAGTAACTCCCCAGAACAATTCCCAGCCCCATGCAGCCCAACCTCCATGACCAACCTTGTGGCATCCAGGACATCCCACCTGGCAGGTCAGTCCCTGGGGACACCTGCACACACCCAGAGCTCACAGCCACCACGAGCTGAGGCTTCAGAACCCAGGGGCTCAGGACGAGGCTGTTGTGTCTTGCTCTCAGATGTGCAGCTGCCACCTTCAGCACTGCTAGTGGTTAGCAATAACAGACAGTAAATATGGAAATAACAACTCCCTCAAAGCCCAAAATTAACAATGAATCCAGCAAAAAAGCAGCTGGGATGCTGAATTTTACAGTATTGCCAGTACCAATGGTACAAATTTTTAGGTGAAGTGGCCAAAGGGGGAATGGGTAGATATAGGAAAAAATTTGCTGTGATGAGGTGATTCTAGGAAGTGAAATATATTAGAAAACTCCTGTACTTACAGCACAGAAGGTGGAGTTTTTGCAGACCAAGCCCAATCAATTATGAGAGAGCCTGGGGCTGACTAAATATGAGATTTGACCTTTACTTGGCTGAATTAGACAACATATGCAATGATAAAACCAGTAGAAAAGGTTGTACAAAATCTTTAGAGTTTCCAAATAAGGGAGGGGAGTTGTTTGCTTCTTCCTTTCCTGTTTAACTGGTAGATCAACAATCTAGTGGCACGTACAAAACAGCTTGGGGTTTTTTTCCCCCTGTAACTGCCAATACTCTCTGGTTTTAGGCTATTAGGGTCAAGAAACACCAATAAATCTGGCAGGTTTTTGGACTGCTCTTGCCAAAGTGAATGATGCCCAGTGCATTTATCTCTTCCAGCCTCCCCCCACCCCGACCCCCATCTCTCTTTCACAGCAAGAGCAGTTTCACTCCACTGCCTGAGGAGGATTTCTGCCTCACCAGGGACAGTGCATGAGGCTCCTCCACTCCCACTGCACCAACAACTTACAGCTGAGATTTCTGCCTGTTTGGTCTTCTGGAAGGGATGATCCCCTGAGAGCAGAGCTGCCTTCTCCTGCCCAGCCCTGCAGTGATGGATTTCCTTCTCCAGAGCTGCTCAGGGAGCCCAGGCAGGTGGTGACACCAGTGATCAGCACTCAGAGCAAGAATATTACAATAGAATCTCAGCACAGTCTGGGTTGTAAGGGACCTTAAAACCCACCTTGTTCCACCCCCTGCCATGGGCAGGGACACTTTCCACTGTCCCAGGCTGCTCCAAGCCCCATCCAGCCTGGCCTTGGGCACTGCCAGGGATCCAGGGGCAGCCACAGCTGCTCTGGGCACCCTGGGCCAGGGCCTGCCCACCCTCCCAGACACCAATTCCTGCCCAACATCCCATGTGTTCCTGCCCTCTGCCAGTGGGAAGCTATTCCCCTTCTTCTGCCCTTCCAGGCCCCTTCCCAAAGTCCCTCTGCAGTTCTCCTGTCAGTACATGCAGGTACTGGAAGGCCACAGTTAGGGCACCCCAAATATGAGTGTGGTCAGGAGAAGGTCCTGGTGCAGCACCCACCCCAAAACCAGAGACACCATCAGCTGAAATGGACAGAAAAGGGAATCTGAGGGTGCAGCAACACATCAGGTCTGGACTTGTGTGGACAATCCTGTCCCTCCTCTGCTTTCCCCCATGACTGCACATTCGAAGTGCCCCTCCAGGCCATGGCCACTGTGACCATTAAAGCTGAGCTGGCAAGAGGTGACATTCCACGTGACACTGCAGCATGACCTGCTCCTTCCTTTACCAGACACTGACTTGAACACTGATTTACTTTATACAACAAATAAAATTACATTCTTCTTAACTGCACATCATGGAGGACATTATAAAACCTCGATCAGGCTGGGCCTGATGACCACACCAAGACCCGTGACACAGAACACACCACTCTGTATTTACTGTTTAATCTTTTTTATTTTTGTAATTATGCATAATAAATCTTTCACACAAAGTAATGAAAAGGATCCCTAAGGTGAAGGAAAAACAGAGTATTTGTGACTGTACCAGACTGCAGATGTCAGGACACTGCCAGGCCCACGTCACACTCCAGCTCTTGGGAGAGCCAATAGGGCCAGCATGAATTTCTGCCTAAATCTCGGCTGGCTCTGCTGTGGTGGTAACTCCAGCTGTTCCAAACCAGTTGGACCCAGGAGCAGGGTATTTCATGAACACACAAGGAAGTTACGCCGTCAGAACAAACCCTCTGCAGCTCAGAGTCACCACAACTCTGGGAGGACAGCGAGAGAGAATTTTCTGTGCGATGCCGATGATGGTTCAGCAGCTGCTGGGCCCGTTCTGTCACACTGATGCTTTATGTGCTCCTCTCTTGCAAAAAGCCCTTTCACAGACAGATCAGGTCTTCTGCAGTCTGACACCTGGCTGAGCAGTGTCTGCCCTGGCAGGGCCTCTCTGGTTCTGCTCACCCCGGAGTGTTTAAAACAGATGAACACTGAGCCAGCCCAGCAGCTTTAGAATCCACGGTTTAAAAGTGCATCTTCAGACTGACCTTTCCAAATCTGGGCAGCCCTGTTGACTCACAAACACTCTTAGTCTTTTAATAAAGACAAAATTACAAATCACTACAGTAACCAAGAATAGTTATCCCCTTTTGACGTTTGCTCAAAGACCAAAACAAAACAGCATAAATCCAAAATACAGATCAACTTATGTGCAGCTCAGTCATGGTTCATTAATTTCTCTATTTGCCTAAGAAAACACTGCATCTCCAGTCTTACCATCGTCTTTTCTCAAAAGCTTCTGCCATTTCAAAGTCCTAAATGCTCATGGGCTCTATATATCTCTTTGCAGCTATATTTAAATAAATTTGGAAAGCTTTTTTTTTTTTTTATAAGCCAGCATTTCCATTTGTGTAGGACTCAAATGGACTTCTGTCTCTAAATAAGCAGATAAAAGGAAAGTACAATCTTAGCACATCCTTCAGAGGGATGAAATGGTGCAAGAAATTCTATTTAAAGCCATTCAAAGGACTTTCTGAAAGCAAATGCACCCGATTCCTCAGGTCAACAAACAGAACATGCTGGAGCAGGCAGTGAATACAGAGGGTTGCCACGCATCTTCAAGAACTAATTCATTGAAATTGAAGTTTTGGCATGCAATGCACTGCTGACAGTCCCCCACACAGCAGCACGTGGGACGAGGAGAGTGGGTGCACACGAGTGCAACAGGCATCCCCAAAATATGATCCCCACTTTGAAAAATGCGATTTCTTTCAAAATCACACCACTTCTTTTGCTTTTCCCACTGCTGAAACAGGTGTATCAGGAAAGGGCACTTGAAAACAACCAGAAAAGAGAGTAGCATTCTACATTCAGATAAATTTATACTTCTGCCATAAAACTTTAAAAGCCAAGAGGAGGTTTTCAACACAGAGTTTTGTCAAGGATCCCCAAAACACACTGTCACCATTACGCACAGATTTACAGGACACTGGTCTATTTTACAATCTTGTAATTATTTCTTTGGACTGTTTTTTCCCCTCCTTTCCTTACACGTTCAATTTCCAGGAACAATTTTGCACAGGAGCACAGAAAAACAAGTCTGTAAGGGACTTGACTCCGAAAGCAGGTGTTTCTTGCCCTCTGGAGAGTATTTGTCAGTCAAACAACAACAACAACAGAAGACTTGCTATTGAAAATCCTCCCACAAACATCTAAATCAAGTGTTTTGAATCTGCCTGGGAGCTAACCTGATTAAGATGCTGCTTAGTTCCCTCGGATGACAGCGCAGACAGCAATTTAAGGGCTGCAGCCTTGACAGTGCCACAGAAAGGAAGGGCTGTGAGTGGAAACAAGGATAGGTAACGAGCACCCCATGGCAGCACCCAAGAGACCACAAAAAGCTTGACCCAAGGAAGCTGCCCGCTCAAAAGAGCCAAAAATACAAACACTGCTTCCAAATCAAAGCCTGCAATCTCATTTAGCCTGTTAAGTTAAAAGGACGTTCAGGTTTGTGGTTGGTAGTAACATCACACCCCATGTGTAAGGCCTCATTTTCATCAAACAAGCTCTGGGTTACGGACTATAAACACAAGGTTGCCTACAAGCCATCAGTGCCCCACACCAGTCTGTCCCAGCATGAGGCTGGGCTGGACACGGGCTCTGGGGTCGAAGGGGGCAGTTGGAGGGGGTCAGGTTGGAAGGGGTGCAGAGGTTCAATTCCTGTAAGATGGAGTGGGGCTGGGCTGGCCAGGGCGTCCCTCAGCCCGAGTCCATGGTGAAGAGCTGGATGTCACGGGGGTTCCAGTACAGGGCCACGGCAGAGTTGTACACCAGGGACCACACGTAGGGGATGAAGAACTCCTCAGGCTGCTCCTCCTCCACGTACTTAAACTTCAGCTCGGGGAACTTCTGCAACAAGAAGCCAGAGTCCAGTGAGGGAAGGTTTGCATGTCTGCTTACAAACACATAGCCCACATAAACACTGAAGAAAGGTTTGGTGAAAAAAATAATGGAAAGAACTAAACCATTAGAACCCAAGGAAAATATTTATAGGACAAAGAGATAATTTATAATTTCTTTGAATAAATGCTACATTAGCATATTGTATTCGAGCCTTTTACTGTTGGTCACAATCCATTTGCCTGTTAACAGACAAAACACCTGAATCCTTTACAAAACACAAAGGTCTTAAAGAAAACTTATTTTTAACAGCTCCTCAAAAGCCTTCTTGCTTGTGCATGTACAAATGCATTTATTGCATTTTCCCTTAAAAACATTTTGTGATTAATTGTACCTGGCTCCTTAGCAGGAGAATCCTTTGAAAAGGCTGAAAGCATAACCACAGTTTATGGTATCATTGGATCACAGAATATCCCAAGTTGGAGGGCACCCCCAAGGATCACCCAGCCCAGCTCCTGCCCTGCACAGCCCCCCAGCAACCCCACCCTGGGCATCCCTGGCAGGGTGTCCAGAGGCTCCTGGAGCTCTGGCAGCCTCGGGGCTGTGCCCATTCCCTGGGGAGCCTGGGCAGTGCCAGCACCCTCTGGGGAAGAGCCTTGCCCTGATATCCAACCTAAACCTCCCTGGCACAGCTCCAGCTGTGCCCTGGGTCCTGTCCCCAGTCACCAGAGAGAAGAGACAGACATGCTCAAGTTCCCATTTTTCTCATTTTTTCCCTCCCAAAGCACACTGCAAACCCACCAGGTTCACTCCTGGTAAGTGCATATTTTGGAAAGAGCTGAGCCTACTTTTGTATTGTGCTCTTCACTTTATCCACTTCTAAATGTTGCCTGTGTCTGAGCTTGGCAGAGTCTCAGGCAAAAGCCGCATTACAGTGATCACTGGGGTAAGATAAAACATGACCCATTTTATTATTTATAAGGCTGTGGCTAAGACTAAGAATAAACTCCTCCGTGTGACATGATCAGAACAAGCACAGCAATGGCTAAGGAGCCTCTTTGCCCATTAATAATGAAGGGATTCCCTATCCTATTTCTTGAGCTCAGTGTCCTGTTTCCTTGCCTTAAGGGTACAAGAATTCTGGCTGGATCAGTCTCCTTTGAGGGGCATTTCTTGGGCACTTGGTTTTCAGGGTTAGGTATTTAACTTCAATGCTCCCATGTTATTTGTGCTCTTGGAGTCAGAAAACACGTACACTTGTAGAAAAGTTGTAGAAACATGTGGATGTGGCACTGGGGACATGGGTTTGTGGTGGCCTTGGCAGTGCTGGGAGAGCAGCTGGACTCCAGGATCTTGGAGGCCTTTTCCATCCTAAAGGATTCTGCACTATCTCTGTTCAAGGAACTCAGGCAGCTAAAAGGTAAGGTTGTTAAAGGCTCTTCTGCATCTAACTCCTGTTGAGTTCAAAGCCCAGAATCTCAAAGGTACATCAGCAAGTTTAATTTCCTGTGTCAGACATGCAGTTTGTGGTAGAGAACTCTCCCACAGCCGTTCTATGCATCTAAACCACTTTCTACCACCTCTCTACAACTGCTCTTCTCCAAGTCTGTTTTGACCAGCCTGTTTAGTCTTCTGCATCACTTGGTTTTTTCACTCTTAGGTACCTTAGACCCACACTCACCACCACCTCTCACTTCCAATTTCCCAGCCTACTGCCATGCCAACTCCCTTCCACTGCATCCTTATCCTCTCTCTTGAGCATACTTTTCTCTTTTGTACTCACCTAACCTTTCTTTTCCCACCAGGCTTGTGAGATCCTCCTTTTCATGGACATTCTGTATCCCTTCCCAACATGGCTCCAAGTTCTGAAGTTGTCCCTGTCTTCCCCCTCTGCCAACCCCTACCAAGCCCTCATGTATATTTTCATTAATATTTATTTTGTTTAAAAAAGCCCTGACATTCTACTCTGCTTATCCTCAGTGTAATCTTCCCCACTTCCTTCCAAAACTTCCTGGCTTGTGGTCAGGGTAGACAGGAGCACGTTCAGTTCAGCACTGCATCAGCAGAATGAATGGTTCAACCCTCAGGACTGCACCATGGCAACACTTCCAGCCAGAGGAAAGTCCCACACAGCTGCCACTCTTCACCCCAGGGGTGGCATGCTGCACACCAGGGATGCAGCCCATGGTAGCCCTTCTGGGAGGGAAGGAGGGGAAAGTGATTAAAGATTCTAATTTGAATTGAATTAAACACAACTCTCTTTTTCACCTTCAGGTCACAGATGTAGCTACTGGCTTTGCAAACATTCATGGCAGCAGCCTGGGACCATTCTTGGGCTCTTGTATAGCTTAAAAAACACCTTCAGCCTTATAACAGTAAGCAAAATTACATCAGAAATTCCAACAGCTGCATCTGAGATGCTCAGGTCTTACTATCCCATTATCTCTCAGCTGGAAGAGCAGCATAAAATGGCTCAGGTAGCATTCACATTTTCAGGCAATAAGCCATGCATCGATTTTATTATTCAGCCTCTCTTCAGGCTGATCAATGTTGCCATTTATTGCAATTGTACTGCAGCAATTTAATAATCAATTTCAGATTAAAGGCTGTAACTCACTGCAGTCAGCCTGGACTCTCTGACACTCAACATGTGCTTTGCACAGCCTGCGGGGGTGTCTTGGAAATGCAGACAAGGAGAATGAGATTTTTAAAGAGAGCAGTAATACACACTGCCACTACATATACACAGTTTTGATCGAGTCTATACAAAAAGAATGCAGATAACATTAGGAGTGATGGGTTTTTGATGGTCCACCTGAACAGCAGGCTCAGGACAGCTCAATGCATTGCTGATGAGACATGAAAAATTACAATTCCAGGCCAGCAATTCAAGCCCACATTCTTTAGATGACTGCAATGACCCACAGCTGTGTACTGGCCATGTTTTCTTATTCATTTAAAATGAGAAATCGTAGAGAGAACTGCACCAGCATCTTTGGGGTGTGGATGCAGCACTTGGGAATATGGTTTAGTAGTGAGCACAGTCCTGCTGAGTTAATGTTTGAACTCAATGCTCTTAGAGGGCTTTTCCAACCTCAATGATTCAATGATGTAACTTGCAAGATTAACCATGGCAGCCATCCACTTTGAGATAAAAAACTACCCACACTGTTTCACTAACAGGGTGTTCACTGAAAACAGAGTTTGTTAACAAACAAAATCATCAAAAGTTTCTTCTTTATGAGAATGACTTTATAACTATTTGTAACAGCAGGATTTAAACACCATGTAAAAACCTTGATCGATGCCAAAAAGCTTTAAGATTTTAAAAAAATCTTTTCAAGATTTTCAGGTGACCGTCCAAGGAATGTTTACATTCACATTTGTACCATTTGTCTCCTGCATGTCCTGCCTCAAATGATTGATCAGGAGCCTTGGGACCTGGCTGTGTGCTGCAGACACACAGAGGTGACACTGTAAAGCAACCAGGCCACATGGGTCTCAGGGCACTCCCAGAAATAACCCAGCCAGCACTGGTGAGGACTTTATCATGGTTAACAAAATTGCCAAAGTAGCACGTCAAACCTGCAGTGCACAAATCTATTTTCTTCTGCCTTGCTGCTGTTGTATCCAACTTACTTCTGGAAAGACATTGGCACCCTGGCTGGTGACACTCCAATGAAGCAGACTTTTAGCACCACTTAAAAATGGGGACTGTGCTAAGGCATCTTAAATGGAAATCTTAATGATAGAGGAAAAGCCTTGGCATGGGACGAATCATCTCTTTTTTCCCTTCACTGCCCTGTTTATTTGGAGGGGTGGCGTGGAAAGATGGAGCCCTCTGCTCTGGAGCCAGCCTGGCACAGCTGGGGCTGCTCCCCTGCACAAGAGAAGGCTGCAGGGACACCTGAGAGCCCCTGCCAGGGCCTGCAGGGGCTCCAGGAGAGCTGCCCAGGCACTGGGGACAAGGCCTGCAGGGACAGCACACAGGCCATGGCTGCACTGCCACAGGGCAGGCACACATTTTGGGATGTTGGGCAGGAATTGGTGTCTGGGAGGGTGGGCAGGCCCTGGCCCAGGGTGCCCAGAGCAGCTGTGGCTGCCCCTGGATCCCTGGCAGTGTCCAGGGCCAGGCTGGATGGGGCTTGGAGCAGCCTAGGATGACAGACGGTTATGGCAGGGTGTGGAATGAGATGAGCTTTAAGGTCTCTCCCAACCCAAAGTCTGTTTTGATCCAATATACAACAATGTTCACTATTTAAATTACTGAACTCCTTGGCTTGACATAAACAGGTCCACTGGAGCCATTATTTGCATTTCTTCAATTCAATTCACACAGGGACAGACAACCCCAGATAGTTTAAAATAAACCAGCCTGAGAAAGTCCTTGAAAACGTGAGAGACAGAGGTAACATTACGGTTTGAGCGGCACAGTTTAAATACAGACACTACTTATCAGCTCCAGTGAATCACCCCACCACATCACCCTATCTTGTTTTCTTCTGCCAGACAAAGCAGAAGTCAGATTTCGTGGTTGGGCCGAGGGTACAAACGAGACAGACTGAGAACTTTGCAGACTGTCTGCATTGTCAATCACATGATTCGATGAAAAACCACGGGAAGTCCTATGAACAGACACAGAACTGAAGTGCAGTAACTCCCCCACCACAGAAGTTCAACAACATTGGGGAGTTTTGTTGGTTTGGTTTTTGGTTTTGTTTTTTTTTTGGTTTTTTTTTTTGGTTTGGTTTTTTTTCAGTTAACGCTGAGGAAGGGAACATCATGGCCAGTGCACCTGGCCCTGCTCCAGACAGTCAGTGGCATCTGAGCTATAAGGCTTGCACCATACATTAAATAAAACATCCCCTTCCCTCCAAATGAACCCTCAGAGCTGCTCTCAGGCTACAGTGTTATGTCAGTGGATGATCTCCACTCAGATAACGCAGGCAAGGGCAGATGGAGCTGCTTTAAGAGCAATGCCTTTGCTTCTTCCCTGATCTAGATGTTCTGCTGGATGAAAAGCAGCATTCATCAAAGATATGGGGCAGTCACTGTGGAAAACAAAGAAATTAAAGAGCTGGATTAATAAAAAACTGGAGAACTCTCTTTTCCTCAAGTTCTGGGTGGAAACTCTGGTTTCTGAAACAGCAATCAAGCACGAGTCAGTATTTTCAAAAGCAGGTGACTCTTTGAGCAGAGAAGTGCTGTTTTCAAAGGAGTCTGAACACATTTGAGAGTCAAATTCATGTGAACTTTACATCAATCCAAAGCTTCAAAGTCTTTCTGAAAATGGGATTTCTCTGTGTTTGAAAAGCTTACCATGAATCCTGTTTGGTAACCTAATGACTTGATGGCAAATTATGTGTTTCATATTGTTTCTGCTAAATATAGCAGTACTGCCTGCAGAGCATCTGTAGGATTGGACCTCATTAGCAAAATAGATCAAATGGCAGGGGGAAAAAAGAGGGCTCAGGTTCAGCACTGTACCAAGCCTCTATTATAGGGTCTATAATGAATATTCACCCTAGCAAGGATCACCCCTAAAACCTGCCTTGCACCAAACATACCGATCTTGGGCAGAGGAATGACCCCTGTACTTGACTGCCAAGTCCTCAATGCCACTTGGAAATCTGGTCCCCAGAATACCAATCTAAGTCAAATTAATGGCCAAGTATCTTGAAAACAACTCAACAACCATGCCTGGCACGCTGTTCATGGTATGGGCACACAGGTACACATGGAACATTGATATATTGGGTTTTATATAAATACAAGGACTTGAGTTCTTTAACAGACCACAATTTGTGGAAGAAAATGTCTCAGTGCTTGCTGTAAGATACTGACAGATTGAATTTTTGCAATTGCTCAGTTCTTGTGGGGCGTTAAGGCTGTTTCATCTTTCTCGGGTTCTGTTCGTGTCTGCGGTGCTTCTCTTTGACTTCAGACAGAAAGTGTGTGGCTCTGGTGCAGTATCTGTATGGGCTACACCACACCTGCCTGATACCATCTTTTTCTCCTCCTCGGGCTCACAGCACAGAGGATGATGGTGGGGAGATGAAGGAAGCAAACAGGAAATGTGCTAGACTAGGTGTGAGCCACACGTCTTGTTCAGAGATCTGCCTAAGGAATAGGTGCAAACGGAAAGACAGTGAAGAGCATGGCAGGGAGGTGGGAAAAGAAATATAAAACTCAGGGTAATATGAGCTTCAAAACCATCTGTGCACAAGCTAAATACAATAAGTTTATTACACATTATTTAATAAATCTATACTAAATACAGTATTATGTATAATAGTAGAATTATGAAAGTTTAAGCAACTACACAAGCTGTAGTAGACGACATTGTTCCCAGGGAGTAAAATTCCCTAAGACAGGTAACCCACATTCTAATGGGTCACAATCTTCCAGGTCCAGGAGGGCAGGGGAGTTTAATCTACAGAGAACTCTATAGATTAAACTCTTGTTTCAGCAAGTTTCATTGATATGTGATTTCTGTTTTCAGATCACTTTGAGTAAAGTTTGTACAACCACAGCTGCAGGAAAACAAATGCTCAGCAGTGAATTTTCAGTGTCAGATGTGAACTACTGCCAGAGGAGCAGACGTGCCTCTGGTCAGAGTTCAGCAATTACCAATTTTTTTATAGAGTACTGAGAAGCCAGGTCATTTTGAGAGAAATCAATCAAACAGTTCAGCCTAGATAATTATTGGTAAAAAACACAATGATTTAAATGAGTTAAATATTTGTGGCAAGCCTACCAAGGCACAGAGCTTTGCAGGGTACCGTAAGAAGACTGGTTTGCTGTCTGGAATAGAATGGTAAATAATGAGAGCTTTAAAGTCCTAGAAATTCAGAGACACAAACACATATACACTTGTCTCTTTGCCTTCCAGGAAAGGAATATTGCTGATAAATGTCAATAGTCCCAACTGTGCCATTTTTGTCTTTATACCAGGCTGTTATCTGCACAGATTCCAAAAGCACTACATAAATGTATATATCTGAGCTTAAGACAAGGTCAGGTATCTGGTATTTCAGGATCTGTTGGGTTCCACATCAGAAACTCCTGGACTCTGGGTTACTTGTAGACTGCACAGAAAATAAACTGGACCACTGGTTAGCAGCTGTAAAGATAACCTGGCACAGCTGGGGCTGCTCCCCTGCACAAGAGAAGGCTGCAGGGACACCTGAGAGCCCCTGCCAGGGCCTGCAGGGGCTCCAGGAGAGCTGCCCAGGCACTGGGGACAAGGCCTGCAGGGACAGCACACAAGCCATGGCTGCCACTGCCACAGGGCAGGCACACATTTTGGGATGTTGGGCAGGAATTGGTGCCTGGGAGGGTGGGCAGGCCCTGGCCCAGGGTGCCCAGAGCAGCTGTGGCTGCCCCTGGATCCCTGGCAGTGCCCAAGGCCAGGCTGGACGGGGCTTGGAGCAGCCTGGGACAGTGGGAGGTGTTCCTGCCCATGGCAGGGGATTGGAATGCAATGAGCTTTAAGCTTCCTTCCAACCCAAACTATTCTAGGATTCTGTGAAAATCCCTCAATCCATTAGTTTGAGGAAAAAGGAGCTCCTTGCTCAGCTTCAGATATCCTGTGTCTACCTGGAGAAATTTTGGAATGGGAGGAAAATATAACCAAGATTAAAGACTGAAGTGAACCTATGTATCACACACTCTTAAGTACCATTAATCTCTACATACATTATATGTTTATAGTCACAGTTCAAGGATTTACAGCTCTAATTAGAATTTGCTTTCCCTATCAGGGTTATTCTCTATGCCATGTTGTCTAGATGGACACAGACCTTTCCAGAACGTTTCCAAGAGGACTGCTCAACAGCCAGGAGTCAGACTTGTTGTCAGACCATGGAGACAGAAAACAACGGGAACACTATGAGGACATTTGCAACACTGCAGAAATATAATACATGTTGGCTTTACCAAATAAAAAGAAAAGAAAGAGATTGATGTATGTAATTACACTTGAAGCATGAGGATGCAGGCAGGATGTGTAAATGAGGTACCATCAACAAAAAACAGAATTCACTTCAGTGCTTAACGTGAAAGAATGGTAATTCTCAGAAAACGCAGTGGCCTTTCAGAGGAAAGAACACAGGTCTGAGCAAAAAATGAACAACTCAAAATGACAACAATTCAAAGGATGTTGTTTACATTGAAAAAAACCCTAACCAAGCAGAGAGTGAAACACATGGAAGGAACAAAGCTACTGGCCCAACTGACGGAAACAGTTCTGGTCCTGACCTCGCTCAAGCAGTTCCTATGTACATACACCGACCACTCAGACAAATAAGTAAAATCCTTTGTGTGTTTTTGAATTTAGGGAATTAAAATTTGAAAAATCTGATAATCCCTGAACCCATTTCTCAGCAGCATTGAAGGGCACCAAAGCAAAAATAGGGATGAGTCCATCAACTCACAAAACTTTTATGGATATGAAGTGGACATATAAGCCTTTCCTACCATGGGATTTGCAGAAATGCATATTTCATAACAGTAGTCCCCTATTTTTACCACTGGTAAGGAAGATGCAAATAAGTTTAAGCCCTGGCTTCCTGTGCTTCAGTTTGCAAGCCATTCTTCTCTAGATTAATGTGCAAGGCTTTACACAACCATGAAAAACAGCAGGTTTTCAGCAAACATCTTTGTTAAAACTGGAGTTTAGAAATCACTCATTCACTGACATCTTTATATAGAAGATTTTTAGACCTGCTAACCAAAGGTTACAAGATTACAACTAGATTTTAAATGCCTCAACTCACAGTTAAGACCATAATCTTTAGCAGTACGCTCAAAGAAGAGCTTAGAAATACATCAATTTCCAAAGTCTCAGAATTAAACCCTGCACCTTATGTAGACTTTCCAAACCCCAAAATACCACTCACTTGCCAAACAAAGCTGATTCAAGGCTGTATTTTTTTCTTTCCAGAATTTTATAAGTGAGATTTGAGCAACCTGGAAGGTGTCCCTGCCCATGGCAGGGGGTTTGAAAAAGCTGAGCTTTAAGGTTCCTTCCAGTTGAAAACATTCAGTGATTCTATGACTACATGAATTCTGCCACTTTTCAAGTGTGCAAAAGGTAAAGTTTAAGAAATTGGCAGCAATAAATCAGTTGGGAACATCTCATGAGGAACAACTCTTTGAAGGTCTCAAATTGGGCAAAAGCTCCAGTTGTCCTAAGTCCATACACATGCACTGTTTGGATCACTCTGCAGAAGACAGAAAATGTATTTATAAAGTCTAGGAAGCAAGAGAAGGCAGGGGAAGATCAGTTCTGCAGTCAACCAGATCTGGAGCAGATAACCATCCCTGGAGGGATTTAAAAGCTGCGTGGATGTGCTCTTGGGGACATGGATCAGTGGTAGCTTTGGCAGTGCTGGTGGAATAGTTGGACTTGATGGTCTTAGAGGACTTTTCCAACCCAAATGATTTTGTGATTCTGTGATCTGTGAGATCCTGAGATGCTTGCTCCCTCCAGAAAAAGCTCATACTGCTCTCAGAGCCCAAGTATCACCTGGTGAGTGGGAAACCCTTATATAAAATATGAAAGGCTTTTTATGGTACAGGACTTGCCAAAGACCAAAAAGATTCTTCCCAGGCAATTTGTTTATTTGCAACAATGCGGAAGAACTCAAAGGAGCGTGAGGTAGAATTGGAAAGGCAAAGTCTCCTCTTGGAGATATTGTAAGTCAAGGCAGTAGAGAAGAATTAAGTTGTGTATCTGGACAAAGTCTGCTTCAACTTCTGGATATAAAGGACACATCTATATTCCCTTCATCACCACAAAGCCTATACTATAAAAGTCCAGCAATATTCCACTTCCCATGTCAGAGACAACCATCTGCTAATTATTTTCTAAAGAGTTACACACTTTTAGTCTGATTGATATAATTTATTAAACTTTCTTTAACAATAAGGAAAAACTCACTGGAAAATATTTAAAAGGGCCTAAGAAGTGCACAAATGATGGAAGCTTTACAGAAAACAACCTTGCTGAATAATGAATGTTCACTAATATGTGTAGCTATATATTTAAAGACATGGAGAATCTGCTCTAGACAAATCTTACAGCCAATTATATATTTTACATTTCAAGCAGCGAGTGCTACTGTTTAAGCCAGAGCAGTTGTTTTGACTTTGATAGCAGACTAGTCTAAAATACAAGGAATGTTGTTTATCATGGAAATGCTTTGTGCTCCAGATAACATCACGGATGGCTGCCCCACCTAGGCTACAGCACCATCCCACCGTCCTGAAACAAACTCCAGATAAACCTTTCCCTGCTGCCCGACTTCAACTCCCACCAAAGATCCAACTGCTTCGCCATGGTGTGTGCCATGCAATCAGCAACACAAAATGAGCAGAAGGTGTTGGATATACATGTGACAGTGAAGGAAACTACTGGATTTTAAGAACATGACCCACAGTTTCATGTTTTGGTAAGGCACAGAAGCCCTGATCTCTCTGGCACTCTGCCTTGATGCCAGAGGGATGCACCTTGGGAACCCTCTATGGACAGTGTACATATCCTGACCCAGTAATTATAAATATTACCCTTTTCTCACTCTTTTTGTTTGTTTGTTTGTTTTGTTTTGTCTATTTGTTTTTCATAGGATTGCCATGCCTAGGGTTAGGTTTTTCTTCCTCCACTCTGGAGAAGGAGCTGAAGATTTTGTCATCTGACTTGGTCCTACACTGCTCTTGCTGATGGAGACTGTGACCCATCTATGGAGTTTCCAGCATTCTCCTCTCTGCTCTTCAGCATCTGAGCTGGGAATGGACTGAAGCATATTGACAGTATAAAGCTCACTAATTTCAGTTTTAAGATTTTTCCTTTTGCAGACTACTATATGACCTTTCTCTGCTCTAATACAGTCTTGGCATAATCCACGAGAAGCACAAAGGATTGAGAGGTCAAAATGCTGTTTTCATCTGCCTGTTTCTTTCACTCCAAATCCAGAGTTACTACCATGTCACAGTTGTTTTGTTTTCTTTTATTTGTGTAGACCATATTCCCCCAACACAAAAGGTGGCAGGAGAAGAGCACAGTGATTCAGTTTGCATACTTTTCCAGTGATGAGGTCCCAGACATGCTTTCACTACATATTGGTTCAACGCTGCCTCCAAAACATCCTGCCAAGCCAAAAAGAACATTCCTTTGGACAACTGGGACCATGCTCCTCTCCGTTATCACTGTACAAGGGTTGATGCACTGTCTAGGCCTTGGCTTTGTGCATGCACCAGAGAGACAAGGTCCATTCTCCCAGCTGAGCTTAACACCTTTGATTTGCATCCTGGGGGCTGACATTTGCAGCATGTTTGCTGTGTGGAGGGCTCCTGGGAGGTCATTAGACAGGGTTTGAGTTTTCCTTCACAGCAGCCACAGAGCTGAGGCCCACGCCGACATCCTGCTCCGGTCCCTCCCACCCAGCGCGGCGGTGGGGCCGCGTGCCAAGCCCAAACATCCTCCCCCACCCCCAGCGCCCACGGAGGAAGACCTCCTTTTGATTTTGTACTTTTTAATCTGAGAGAGCCAGGCCTGTAAATATTACAAAAAATTATAACAATGACTTAAGAACAGAGACAGACTCACTGTCACCAACTGTTAACTCTCAGATCAGGGCAGCCTAGGAAGTGGACCCTTATCTGCCTGAAGCTCAGGACGTGCTGACTAACACCCTATTGAGTCGGCAGACCTTTGGCTCCCTAATCTCCCCAAACTGGAAAAAGTACACCCCAGTGGACATACTCCCTTCTTAAGTATTTCAAGCCTCTGCAAAAAGACAGACTGTGCTGCGAGATGAGCAGTGCTGCCCCGCTGCATGCAGGAAATCCCATTTATTTGTCTTGAGGAGTGAAATGTCAAGTGACAGTAAAACCTTTCCAGCCACAGCACACAGTGCCAGACTGCAGCCTTATCTCTGCCAGGACTGCCAGCCAAGGAGCTGGTGCCAAATGTGTCCGTTTACACAGTAATATTGTGAATGTGGACTTCACAGCTTTATAAAAAAAACAACTGCCCTAATGTCAAGAGTCCTTGAAGACAAACCAAAATCAGGGGAGGGGGGTAGTGTTAAGTTGACCTCAACAAATAACCAGGATGCATTTTCTGAAATGGATTTTTAGGTTGCTCATTCTATGCTACATTTTATTCTATATTCCATTATACTACTGAAGGTTGTGATAGTAATTTCAAATTCAGTATTGAAAACATGCTTTTATAAATGATAGAGAAAAGCAGTGTGTAGGAAGGAGAAAGGCTAGGTATGAGCAGGACAAGGATTCCTTCAAGGTGTTAAGACATCTTTACAAATCTTGAACCTGGCCAACTGGGCAATCTCCTTGACTGTCTGAGTACAGGAGCTGACTGCAACCAAATCTGTATGCTTGCTATCATCCTGCAGCCACCAGTTTTAAAAGTAGCACTCTCCTATACTGAAACTGCATTTTTTCCTAATGCAAACAATCACCCCAATCTGAAAAAGGGCCCCAAGTGAGCTGCTATTTCAATAAAGAATGAAAATTACTTGTGTTTTCTGTTTCACTATGCTTTAGATGCAGCATTTCCATATTTGTTTGCCTTCACTGACACTTCACTTGCATTAAGACTTATTCTGGTAAAGACTGCCTTTAGGACATGAATCAATCATTTCTAGAGAACTCCCCACCTCAGGCTGGAGGATTCTTTCACAAATGCTATTATGTCCCTCTGTTATTGAACATATTTACCCCCTTCCTCCCTGTGCATTCAGGCCAGCTTTGTGTACCCTGGTGACAACAATCAGGCTTTGCTGGTCTTAGCTCAGGAGGACGGAGCTTGACAAGTCCTGGTGGGGCAGATAAGCACCAGGAATTCAAATAAAGTTTTGCTGCCTGACTCTGCTCAGAACTACAGGCACCACTTGGATCTCGTAGGTCTCACACCAAGGACAGCATGTAAGTTGAAGGCCTGTGCTCTCCTCCCACGCTACTCCACAAACACAAAATTTCATTCTATGTTTTGGAGCTGCCAGTTTCCCGTAGACTTGAGGGACCTCCCCTTAGTGAGCTACCCATAACTATCCAGCCTCTGCTTTCTCATCTATGAAAACCATCTTTGCTGTGGTTTTTGATAGCTCACATGCTGCAGTGAAGGAACAGAAATCTTCCTCAGGGAGCTTTGGATGCTGCTGCTACAGCACCCTCAAGATGGGCAATTCTCACCCCACTGCTACACTGTCTGTCCTCAAGCCCCAGCTCATACTCCATAGGTTGGTTGCTCTCCCCACAGTTTAAACATCAGAGCAATGACTTTAAACTGACAGAGGGCAGGATTAGATGGGATATAAGGGAGAAATTTTTGGCTGTGAAGGTGGTGAGGCCTTGGCACAGGTTACCCAGAGCAGCTGTGGCTGCCCCATCCCTGGAGGAGTTTAAAAGCCGTGTGGATGTGGCATTTGTGGGAAACATGGGTCAGTGATGCCCTTGGCAGTGCTGGGGAATGGTTGGACTCGATGGTCTAAGAGGGCTTTTCCAACTTATAGGACAAGGAGAAAACCTGGGTAGAAGGGAGCATAGTAGGGTTTGTTAAGGCACAAGAGTCAACATGAGGACACAGTCAAGAAAAATCAGCCTTTGTTTGCGAGCTCAACGGATTGTGGGTTTAGAATGAAAATATTTTAATAAACCCAGCCTAAATCCACGTGGATTTAAGATTCAATACCATCATCTGATACTCCAGAACATCTACAGCTACAAAAAAGGCAGGGTGGTCTAAACCAGCTGCCCCTCAAATCCTAACAGCAGAGTCCTCGGCAGTGATGTGATAGATATGAGAAAACCCCTGCTTGGCCAGGAAAAAGCCATTTCCATCTCTAATCATCCTCAGCAGGAACAAACAGCCTGTAAATCAACTGGAGAGAAGCTTTGCAACTTGTAGCAAAGGTTGTGACAAAATTAAACTCTGTATGGGAATGCAGGGGACGCAGCCATCAGCTGACAAAGTACATCTCTTCCTCATTCTCACTTCTTGGTGCAGTTGCTGTAAACATTCAAGACATTCCTCTGATTTATGCATTTAATTAGAAGATATCTGTAACATTCCTGCTGTTTACATTTAACCCAACACTGCAATGAAAGCTGTAATTTTGTCTGGGATTTATATTCTGTACTCAAACTTATTTTGATTCCTTCATTTAAACATACACACAGAAGTGAAAATGTGTCAAAATCATGAAAATGGAAGAGATTATACTCCATTATCTAGTTCATCTGTCATCCAGGGCAGAAATTTTCTGAGGACTGTTTTTCTCAATCTGCCACATATTATGGAAACTTAATTCAAAAGACTAATTCAGAAAAGACAGCTAAATCTTAAAAGTGGAAGAGCAATTGGATGAGTATAATTAGAAGTTACATGATTTTTTTTTCTCCCTTTATCATTATTTAGTTGTCATAACTCATTAAATTTTGCACTTTTGGGATAAAGTTGTTGGCCTCTGACACATTATTTTACACTTTGTTTAAAAAGTGGTTAATACTTCTTTTTCTTGATGGAGGGGGGATAATGTGGGACTGTATTAATCAAACAAATAAATAAACTCATTTTAAATGCAACTTTTTATACTTTTCAGCTACTCTGCCTACACTGAAGGTTTGCAGTAGAGAAGGAACACACAGCTGGAAATAGCTTTCAACTGAGCAGGGGAAGAAAGGGGTCAGGGCATCTCAGTGTAATTTTACTTTATTTTGACCAAAGTTGCAAGATATTTGGAAACAACACGTCATGTGAATGCAGTGCCTTTGGCACTGTACTTTTCACTGGACTCACAACATATGCAATGGAGCGAGGGAAGGCTGCACAACACATGTGAAGCAGATTTAGTCACAGCAAAAAACGTAATAAAAGTATAGGGAGGCTTTCTAGGGAGGGAAACTTGGGGAATGTTATTTAGCTTGAGCAATTGTACAGCTCTGAAGTGAGCAGGGGCTGGGCTCTGGCTGGGAGCCCTTCTGTAAGATGTGTTGGTCAGGGAGTTTTGGGCTGCTCATGAGTGTGGGGCTTCTGCCAATTGCCTGCAAAGCCAAAGCTCTACAGCTCTGGGCAGGGAAGCTCCTCTGTGCTCTCTTTTAGAAAAAAATGGGATCACCCTTGAAGGTTAAGAGAGTTCAAATTGCGTGGCAGGCCAGCAGTTAGCAGAATGGAAGCAGCTTTGAAAAACGTACACGTGCCGAGAGTTGTTTACCCAGGTCAGAGCTCTGTTGCCATGGGGAGCAACTTGGAAACTCTCATACTGCTTTCCCATCCTCCTGTTTCTCCAGAGCTTGCTTTCTGCCTTGTACTTGGTATCTCTTTCTTGCAGCAGCTTCCTTAAACCAATGAAATCAGTCAATCTAACGTATCTGGTGTCAAACAACAGACACACAAAGACAGACTGTTTCATGTTAGAATCTGTGTAAAGCTTAAATTTTTCTCCTCAAAGTCTCTTGTGCTCTTCCTTCCCACAAAGTAAGAGAATCAGAGAATTGTAGAATGGTTTGGACTCAAAGGGGCCTTAAAGTTCATCCCATTCCAACCCCCTGCCATGGGCAGGGACACCTTCCACTGTCCTAGGGTGCTCCAAGCCTTGTCTAACCTGGCCATGGGCATTTCCAGGAATCCAGGGGCAGCCACAGCTTCTTTGGAAAACCTTGTGTCAGGCCCTCACCACCCTTATAGTCAAGAATTCTTCCCTAATATCTAGTCTAAACATTCTTCTTCTAGTTTAAATTACCCTATCTTTCTAAGTGCCACCGAAAAATTAAATTTCGGGACTCCTTCTTTATTTTTAAATTGCACAATTAAGTTAAAATAGATGCATGAATAGCCAATGCAGTATCTGAAGAGCTCACATGGAAAAATCAGAGCTTATTGCTAACCTTTCTGGTTATTTCACACTGCAATGAAAAGCCAGAGTTCAGCTGTGGACAAAGAAATATTTCACTGATCTCTTCTGGCAATACACACTCCCCTTAGTTGACTGGAGTTTGTGTTCCTGACTCTTCCCCTCCAAACAGCTTGCAGAGCACCTAACAACAGCCCCTCACCATTTACTGCCTTGTAAAAGGATGATTTTCCATATGGACAGCAACAGGATGGTATACAATCCTCATTAGGGAGGACAGTTAGAAAATGTCACCAGTTACATTATTCTCCTCCAAAACTTCACTCCTAACAGCAATGTTTTCTGCTCATCACAGCCCAACAGGGTCCTCATGGCTGAGAACTGGATATGAAGATGCTGAAAGGGTCCCTCTCACCCTGACTCTGTCACCAGTAGAGCACAACCAGATTCTTCTGATCCAAGGAAGGAGAAGATCTTTGCAGTACACTTCCCTTGTGTCCCTTACAGAAATATTTTTCTGCTCTCTACAGGTAGCATAAAGAATTACATAATTATTTCATAGAGTCATAGAATCCCAGAATTGTGTGGGAGGGACCTTCAAAGCTCATCCGGTGCCACCCCCAGCCATGGGCAGGGACACAGGTCCCAGGTTGCTCTAAGCCCCATGCAACCTGGCCTTGGACACTTTCAGGTATGGAGCATCCTTCATCTCCCTAGGCTATGTGTACCAGTATTTTACCACTCTCATTATAAAAAGTTCCTTCCTTATACCTTATACCTCTGAGTCTACCTTCTTTTAGTCTAAAACTTTCGGCCTTATCCTGAGCAAAAAAAGAAACAAAACCTCCTTCAATACCTCTTGTTACATGACACTACTTCATCTTCTAAAGCTTCTGCATGTAACTGCATGAATTTTCATCTGTTGCCTTAATGGGAGCTAGTTAATTACAACCCACAGAGTGCCACAGCCAAGGCTAAGGCATTATTCAGCTGGCTGTGACTGCAGTTACAGCTCTGCAGAGCAGCAAAGGGAACTCCAGTCATGGCAAGGTGAAGAGGACCATGGGAGAGAAACAGCAAATTCCTGCACTGCTCATCAACCTGCTGCTAAAATTGGTTTATTTTCCCTTTTCTATTTTTACTGGTTTGAAGAATTAAGTCTCAGAATCACACTAGATATTACTGTATTAATTTTATTATATTTGCATTTATACAATTCAATTGTTACTGTTACCTAGTCCATGGTAGTCCTGGCTGGGCAGGTAGGACCTTGTTGTCTGCACATTTTTGTTTAAACTTTTTTTTAACTGGTTTGGGGTAGCCAAAACACTGCCCAGCCTTCTGCAGGAGACTAACCTGCATAACAGTTTTATGGAATAGCTCTTTGGAAGCAGCTATGGCAAATCCAGGATAAGGTGATTTCATTCCAATGCAATTGTTGAGCTTTGCAAAGAAAGCAATGACTTGGGAATGAAGTGACTGAATCCAGAATGCAGCTTCCAGAAGGTAACTGGAATAATCTTCAGGGGTGGAGGGGACAGACAGTAAGCCTCCATGTAAATATTAGTCTCCATGCAGACAGCAGCTTGGGAATAGGAGTGTCCTGTGCTAGCCCACCCTTCATCCTCATCTTGGCCAATGCACCTCATTCCTGAACAGCAGAATCACTGCACTCCAGTCACTCACCCAAGCACCACCCTCCCAAGCTACCTTGGATTCTTGTGCAATATCCATCTCTGATGCATTCCTTCATCCTGGAATGAAATGTGCTTCCCTGAATTTCAGTAAGATAAACAAGCCTTCGATATGAACAGGATGCATCTTTCCTAGAGAACTGTAATCAAACTACAAGTAACATGTAAAGGAGAGAATAAAAACAAACATACTTGATTTTAAAACTACAGCTGTCAACATAACCCTGATGCCAGTGAAACCCTCACCAGTGCTTCTGAGAACCCCACATGTAAGGCTTTCCAACATTATATTTGCATTTACACGATTTGTATAAATGTATAAGTATTTGTATAAATATTAGTTTTACTACCTATTACTCCAAAATAGTCTATTTTCAGCCAGTCCTTTATCTTATACGTATTCAAGAAAATTAAGATTTTAAGCAAGTATTGAAGAAAGGTGAGACTCTGGCTCAGATCTTCCAGAGCAGCTGTGGCCTCCCCTGGATCCCTGGCAGTGTCCAAGGCCAGGCTGGATGGGGCTTGGAGCCACCTGGAATAGTGGAAGGTGACCCTGCCCATGGCAGGGGGTGACACTGGATGGGCTTTAAGCCTTTTCAACCCAAACCATTGGCTTGGTTCTAAACCCAAGTCATGGTTCTGAAGTATTTGGAGCTCCCCCAAATGACAGTAAAGGTCTTTTTGGGATTGTGAGAAGTTCACTCATTTTTCAACACATATTGTAAGCTGATTTGAGTGTTACTGGCACTCTGATGGCCTTGATCATCATGAGCCTCTCTCTGACAAGAATGAGGGATCTCCAAGCATGCACAGCCTTTAGCCATTGTGGCTTTCCTTGTTCACAATGGAAACGACCAACATTCTGAGATCCTCAGGAGTATTTATGACACACTACTTTAAAATGGAAAATTATATTTATACTATTAAACCACAATTTTTTAAAAGCAAGGAATGCTAAATTTGTAATATTTTTACGTTAACTTGAGTTGCAGACACAGCAGACACAGACACAGTTTCAGAAAGACTTCTGAATTTTATGAGCCTCAGTTATGTTGGTAATGAGGCCAAATCACCCACTTATCCTCCCCTGCAGTGGCTCAGGCTCGCAGGATGCAGACCAGGAGCAGGGACCTCGCTGGCACCAGCCCCAGGTGGCTTCTGCAGCACCAGCCATGTCTCAGAGAGTGGCAGATGAGGCTTACACGGAGCTTTCACAGGTTGTGGACAAGCTGTTTTCAGCCACTTTTTGTTTATGGAACAAAGGATCACTAATTGCCACGAAGCTAAACGAACTAAGAGAGCTCTAAATACTTCCACAGTGATTTGCTCATAATAAAAAGGAGAAAAAACACTCTACCATATTAGACTGCAAAAATTCTGTTTACAGGATTTTTGTATAAGAAGCGATGAAATTAAGTGAGGCTGCATTACTTGCTACTGCTATCAATTAATGCAGCAACTGCTTCCAGACATAATAATTACCATATGTGCACTGTGCTTTACCTCTGGGCTTAGTAATTTCATACATGGGAGGTTACAACTATTGATTGCATTAAAACAGACTGATGTGTTATGAGAGACATGCTCCCAGTGCAACACATCGTTGCACAAACTAAAATGATTCAAGTGGTACAGGAACAGACACCTGCATCCACCAGCAGACAACCTGCAAATGGTCATTTCTCCATCCCCCCTACAACACACAGACACAGTGCATGACACAGAAAAAAGTATTGCAGAAGGAGTGAGCTCGGCTGATCAGGGACAAAATTAGGGAGTTCTACGAGACAGATGTTGACCACTGGAGAAATGACAAATATCCAGGAGTAACTCCTATCAATATAAATAAATTAATAAAACCAAAATGCCTCTTGGTTTCTCAATGCAATTTGCACAATTGAGAATTTGCTCATGTTTAGGTTGAGTATGAGGAAAAACTTCTTGACTGAGAGGGTTCACCACTTTGGCACAGCTTCTCAGGACTGTGGTGGAGTGCCCATCCCTGGAGGGGCTTAAAACCTGTGTGGACGTGGCACTTGGTTCATGGGTTAATGGTGGTCTTGGCAGTGCTGGGGGAACAGCTGGACTTGATGGTCTTAGAGGGCTTTTCCAGCCCAGATGATTCTGTGATGGACAACCAGCTCTGCCCTGCAAACTTCAGAGTGGACTGGAGTCTGGCAAGTCACGAAAAAAATGCATTTGCATTTTTAAAAGTGCATTTGTTTTTAAAAGTTTGCTGAAAACTTGATCCATAATGAAAGACAATGACCTCCAAATAGCATCTAAAAAGAGTGGTGTTTACCTTGCCATTACACAGCTGGGTTTGTAACTATATGCAAAACCAGCAACACACTCAGAAAGAACAGTACTTGGTTTTTTTGTTGTCATCCTATATACATAATTAAAGACATATTTCTATTCAATTCTGGTTAAGCTCCTACAAGTTATGTATAAGTTAGACATATAACTTAGGCTTTAAAGCATCCCTTAAACAACAAAGCATTGTTTATGTTTTTAATAAATCTTAATTTTCACTCCTCTAATTCAGAAGACATTTTTTGAAGCAAGAATACACTGAATTCAGTAAGCAAATCTCCCATTAACATAACTCAATTCCCTAAAATAATATTTATAAAGACAGTGGTAAATGTGATGCAAAGAGCTAAATGTAATAGGCAAAATTATCCTGCATTAGCAGTATATTCATAAAGGGTGAGAGTGTGTCAGCAATTTCCAGAAACCTTTAAAAGTAGGAAGGAACCTGGCCTTTTTTCAGCAAAAGCACTAAAAACAAGCGTCAGCACAAAGAGTTAACACATTCTTCCTACTTCTGAGAGCAGGAACGGGGCCGATTTCGTCAGTGAGGTTTGGCAGCGCGCGAAATCCTGTAACCAATTCCATTTCCTGATAAATGAACGGTCCACAGGGGAAAGTCAGCCAGAGGCTTTGGGAACTGCCGAGCGCTCAGACATGACCGAGAGGCTCCTGGAAGGAGCCAGACTGTCTCTTTGCTTATCGCCGCCCAGCCGAGCGGCACCAGCGCAACGCCGGTGCTGCCAGACTGCGCTGCGAGCCCAGGCCGCGGCACAGCCCTCCAGCCACACGTGAGACCCCCAGAAAATCAGAAAATACACCAGCCCCAGCACATGCCTGACATCAGGCTCTAGGAACTCTGAGAACACATGGCTGTGTAATACAGGCGTTGGGATGGGACTTGTAACAGTGCGCATTGTTTATGTGTTTCGGAGCCAAGTGCTAGGAGTGACTCGGTATTCTGGAGTTGAGGATCTTGCCCCCACCCTTCCAACAGGAAAAAGCCAAATACAGAATGATAAATCATTCATTATTGGTTAGATTTTGGCATCAGTGAGGCTGTGAAGGAGGGGTTTTCAATTGGAGCTATAGGGTGCGTCTCCTCAAGAGCTGAACGTCACTCTCAAGTTCTAAACTGTTCTTCACTTTGAGCTACAAATTGTTTTGTTAAAGTTATCTTCATATATGTGACTAATAGCCTTACTGAATGTTAACAGCAAAATTACAAGTGTGCTTCAACCCAAGATCAGCCCTGAGTTTCTGATCTATTTAAATACCAACTTTTCAGACAGAGTTAACCTGGATGTTTGTTCACTTTCAAATTATTACAAATCAATTCACAACTCCAACATTTTTACAGGAAATTCAAGTAGCTTGACATACACAGAATGTCAAAAGTCTAGAATTTGAGCTTGTAAAAAAGAATAAAAATACTGCCAGTCTGATGACCCCTGAAGGGAAGTTAAAAGAAAAAAAAAAAAGAAAAAGCTCAAATAATAACTTCAGACCCTTCATTACCAAAATCCTGGGTAAGTTTTCAAGTGGCTTGCAGGCTTATAATAGCAACTATGTCTGCAATTGATTAGCTCCCCCAGCACAACCAGATGTCTCAGTGACTGGGAGAAAGTACTGTGGGTTTGGAGTTTACTGGGATGCACACTATTCCCTCACTGAAAAACAAAATAATAAACGGGAAGGTGGGGAAACTAAAAAAATATTATGCTTGATCTCAATGTGTCTGAATCCAGTTCTACTGCATGTTCAAGTTCTTTGGAAAGCCCAGGATGAACTCTTTCTTGTAGCCAAAGAAAATGCCTGAGACTTGGTTGAATCTGTCCTTTATCACAGATTCACTACTCATTCCTTTCCTGGGATCTTGGGTGTTCTGTTCATGGCTGTGACAAATACAAGCTAACAGCATAAAAGAATGACACTTCTCTACATTCTCTATCTGCACAGGTTTGCAAACAAGGTACATGGCCTTAGAGGAACACCAGAGCACTGTTTCAGACATAACACCCACACGTAGACCAAACAAACTCACCGTTCCTGCCGCTCCTTCCCTGACTTTACCTCATGTTAATTAATGCATGCTTTAAACCTCAATTGAGAAAAGTGGTGGGAATACCTGAAGGAGATACAAAAAATATTTGCTACTCTCTGGAGCATTTTGATATTCACAACTCTGCCGACTTTAAAGTATCCTTGATCCTTTTTGGGCTGCTGCTATGCTTCTACCAAAGACTGTGATGACTCTGTGCATAGCATTGCATAATGAGGAAGGAACACTGAAGCAAGAAAAGCTCTTCCTGCTCCCTTCAGGATGTGGCATTAAAGTGGAGGATAACACTGCAGGTATGGAGTGCCACAGGCTGGCTGACAGAAGCAAAGCCCAGCACAGAAGGATTAGTATTTCTATCATAGAATTGCAGAACCATTTGAGTTGCAAGGGATCTTGATCTTAAAGATCATTCTGTTCCAACCCTCTGCCATGGGCAGGGACACCTTCCACTGTCCCAGGTTGCTCCAAGCTCCATCCAACCTGGCCCTGAACACTGCCAAGGATCCAGGGGTAGCCAGAGCTTCTGGCACAGGGCAATGTGTGCCAGAGCCTTACCAGCCTCACAGACAAGAATTTCTCCCAATATCTAACCTAAACATCCAACAAATAGTCAAAGTACATTGAAGGGATTCAGACATCAGTGTCTTATTTGAATTGTAATCTGTGTAAGAGAAATTCACCAAGAAGGGTGACAAAAGGCAAACTATTCAGGAGAGAGTGAGCAAAAGCTTATGGACTTGTGTGGGTAAGTCCCAGCTTCTTTGAGCTGACTGTGCACCTGCTAACAAAGCTCTACATCCATCCCATTGCTCCTTGAGCTGCTTCTCTCAATCCACTCCAGCTGAGGTGGCTGAAGGTCAGGAGCTCACAGACACAGTTTTGCTGCTCAGATCACATACAGCACAGGCAGAAACACAGCTCTCATGGCACGAGATCCTCACCAGGCTGCTGACCATGGCACCACTTTCTGAGTCACCATGCAATCAATGCAATCCCCACAGCACAGCAGCCAGAGAAATCAGGGAGAGGGCAGGGGATCACGAAACACAGTCCCTCATTCCTCCTAACTAATACCAGTCACTGTGAACCACACACTTCCCACCACGGGACACACACAGCCTTGGGGCCCGCCTGGTGTCCTGCTTGCATCATGCCTGCTGCCATCTCCTAAGCATGAAAATACAGCCTGACAACTTTGCGAATGTTGGAGCCATCAGCAAAACTTTCCAGTGGAAGCAGGATTTTCCCCATGAAAATAAATGCTTCAGTGACTAGGAAGAAAACAAGACTGAAGTTCTCAGTTTATTCTTCATCTCTGAAGAAAAGCTGTTATACAAATGGTCTAAGTTGAAAGCATGATTACTATTTTCTGTTCAAAGGGATTTTTGGGTGCTTTACAATAAGAAACTGATATTACATGAGAAACAGTTTAAAGATCAGAGATTCAAAAGTTTGTTAATGCTTTTTTTCCTATGTTGATGCTGCAGTGATGTTTATATTACTCTTCAATAGGGAGGTGTCAGAAAAGCATTAATATGTTTTTAACTGTGTGCCAGGCAGACAAGCAAAATAAAATAGCTGGGTTTTTTTCGTGTTCTAGTCAACAATGCCAAAAATTACTGTTTATTTTTCTCCGCCCCCATGAAAGAATTTATAACCACTGAAGTAAACTCAAGTTAAAAAGCTGGTTTTAATCCCAAAATTGACTGACAGATGCTGTGTAAAAGCAAACCTAACTTGTTTGGGTTCTCAGAAGTGTTCACATTTGAAAAATTCAGTTTCCTGGAATCATTTGAGGGGTGTTTTTTGGTGTTTTGGTGTTTTTTTGTCCCTTTCCCCATAATGCTACAAAAATAATTTAAAGAATGTGATACTGTATGATTTTCACACTCGTAAGACAACTGGGGAAAGGTGGAAAGCACATCCCCTTTTCAAACAGCCTTAAGAGTTAACATGTAAATATGGTGTCAGTTACAGCACGAGTGAACTCTCTTTGGGAGTGCCAGGGAGAGGTTGTGAGTGCCACGGTGCACACCACTGCTGCTAGGCCTGGCAACACTCAAGTAGATAAAATGCTCAGCTGTAACTAAGACCTTGTATGCAAAGGGATTCGTCTGACACCACACCAAAGAAACCCAAATTTTGACATGTATGACAGTCCAAATCCATGCAAACACTTGCGGGAATGGGTAACTGTATGAAGAGTTCTTGTTAGTTTTTTTTTTTCATATAAAAATATTAAACCAAACTTTGAAAAATAAATAAATATGCTTGGTTAATGCTCGATAACTGCCAGGCTATTTCAAACACCTTGAATTCAGCAATATGAATATAAGCTCTGTGGATAGCAAGTTTCAAGTCAAACTACATTGCTAAGGACTGCAGTAGAATTGATTTCTCTTTCGTTAAGTCTCTAAGTTAACTGATTCCTTCCATTTTACTTGAAGGATGCTTCTGAAAATGAAGTGTTGTTGGTATTCAATCCAACTCATCAGCTGTATTTGCATTACACATGGCTACAAACAAGGCTTTCTAAAGGCTGCTAAAATCCACTTTTAACCATGGAACAACAGGAGTTATATTTCAAAGACTTTTGATCACTTACATGCTCAAAAGCCATGTAGATGTGGCACTCAGGGACATGAATTAGTGGTGGCCTTGGCCACCCTGGGGGAATTTATTTTAGAAAGCTTTTCTAACCTAAACGATTCTTTGATTCCATGACTTTGAATCCACAGGTGGCAAAGAGAATTTACTTTGGCCATTGGCTTTTTCAGTGTTTAAGCAACCAGGCACGTGAGCAGATTTTTTGTTAACATGCTATGTATTCTAACTAGCTACTGAACCCTACTTCCTACTGAAGTCACATTTCTGTGGATTATCATATTAATGCTTCAAAGTGAGGGTGGTATTTATTTCTGAACTAAACCCCAAAGCTTTAGTTCCCTTCTGGGATCATGCCGTTATTTTTCTTCCTGTAAGGTTTCAAACTACAAAGCCAAGAGTTCCCATACAATGCATTATGTCAGCAAGTATCTAACTTCAAGCACTATAATAATCACAGTTTTTCCACAGTATTTTTCACATACTTTAGATCTTGCCTACACACAAGTTTGCACCATTTAATTAAGCAGATTTAAATGATAGAAACTCCGGCTTGGACATACTTATTATAAAGTGGTGTCATCCAGTTTAGTTTCAACTCATTCTCACCAATTTAAGTAGAGAGGCTTACATTAATAGAAAAGCACCTGCATAAGGGTTTGCCCTGGCTCAGACAGACAGACAGGTTTATAATCCCACTGTAAGATTAGCCAGAGTCAGCTGAGTGCAGACATGTCTTCGACTGCTCACAGTTTCACAATGATAAGTTATTTTCTGACCACAAAGCCCATCAAAACTTTCAAGATCATTTTTTCCCCCTGGAATTTTGATTACCCAAAATAATATTTCTCAAGGGACGCAGAGTATATTCTTCTCTACTCGAGGTCTCTGAGAAGCCGACCTCTAAAACAAATGCCTTCAAAAGAAATGTGAGTTATTGTCCATCACTTGCAGGTCAGCTCACGGAAGCAGGGAAGTCTGACATCTTAATTGAGGGCATAAATTGTCAGAAGGAAATATACAATCCATAAATACTCTTATTCTTAGCATATGGTCAGCATTCTGGAAAGGCCCAAAAAGCACTTTGTTTAAAACTTTCTTGCACTTCTGTCACTAATCTGATCTTCTTCAGGGTAAGGGTTAACAGCAGCTGAGGGTCAGCAAAAGGAAGTCTGTGTTGTAGACGCCTGCCTAGCATCAGACCTAAGGATGTATTAGACACAATCAGCTTCCACTGTAATAAGAACTTTGACCTTTGAGCCAGAAAAAAAAACCCAAAGAAAAAGATAAATACCAGGAAGAACTGGATGAATTTATATTTTAAGGAAGTTTTCTGTCTCTCTTGCTTAGTGTTGTGCCCTGGAACTCTCTAATGGAGTTGTTGGTCTCTGTAACTCCTCTGTCCCTACCCCTTTATGGTGCCACACAGTTAATTTGTGAACTATTTCACCAAAATCTCCACAGCAGCAAAGAGGTTACATCAGTAAAACAAACCCAAGAAAGCTGTACATAGTTTTTAAAGCAATAACAGATCTGCCTCAAGGTTTAATTTGGATTATTAAAGACCATTGGTCTGGATCCTGAATCCAGCATCTTGCTCTGGCCAAATACCAACCAGCAGGACTGTGGGAGAAAAAAATTTGTAATCGGGAGCAATTCTAAAGAAAGTGGGGCAATGGATGGTTTCTTTGGATCAATGAGGTGCATGTATATGGAACACTACCAATTTCCTTTGCCACCTGGGGTGCCAAGCAGGGTTGCCCAAGTCCTGTCCCCCTGCAGGTGTGATGGCACCACTGACTGCTCAACAGATGTCTCCTCCCTGGGAGGAGGATCTGCAGAAGCAGGAAAATTCTTCCAAAGAGAGCTCAGTACCCAAGCCAAGAAATTGTTTGTGTTCCTTTAGTTTTGGGGACTTCACATGCACTTTCTTTTATGGCCATTCCTGATTTCTGATTTGCCATGAGCTCAGGCCTGCTGGGGAACAGCTGAGGGAGCCAGGAAGGGGCTGGAGCCCCAGGAGAGGCTGAGGGAGCTGGGAAGGGGCTGAGCCTGGAGCAAAGGAGGCTCAGGGGGGACCTTGTGGCTCTGCACAGCTCCTGCCAGGAGGGGACAGCCGGGGGGTCGGGCTCTGCTCCCAGGGAACAGGGACAGGAAAGGGAACAGCCTCAGGCTGGGCCAGGCAGGCTCAGGGTGGACATCAGGGAAAACGTTACATAAAGCTCTGTCAATCCCTTGTTGCCAAGGGCAGTGTTGCAGTCTCCATCCCTGTAGGGATTTAAAAGCCATGTGGATATGGCACTTGGGGACATGGGTTAGTGGTGACCTGGGCAGTGCTGGGGAAATGGTGGGACTTGGTGGTCTTGGAAGGCTTGTCCAACCTAAATGAATCTGTGATTCTACCAAAGCACCTGTGCTTGACATCCCCTGCTGAATTCACTGCCACCTCATTCAACAACCATTTTATTTTTGTGGGTTTTTTTTTTATCGTTCAACTTCTGGTGCTTCTTCCCCAGGGTGATATCCCAGATATAAAGCTGCTCTGGTCCACTTCCCAGGCAGTATCTGCCATCACCATGATGACAGTTTACTCTTCCCCTGTGCTCTGGTGCCTCAGTGATTAGCAGCTTTTTTCAGTGAAACAAATGGAAGCTGATGGAGTTGGAAGTACATTGTTAATAGAAGGGGAAACCTATGAGAAGTGCTTTTAACACCTAAAGCGAAACTTGTTCTGTCAAGAGACTGAAGGCTTTTACCTCTACTCCTTTTACATATTCTGTGAAATTTTAATGCCCATCGAACTCAAATGCACTTCAATAAATATTAAATTTTGTACCATATCAAAATCGTGAGAGTTGATGGCATAATGGCATGTCTGCATAGCACACAAAGAACATCTGACAGAGTGCACACTGATGACAAAATACTCATTGACATGGGGAGAAAAAGAGTGGGGGAAAAACACAAGCAGATCAGAAAATGCTCATGAAAAACAAATCTCCATCTTAAGTGGCTTAGGTAATGGGAACTTTTCTTTTATAAAGCATTAAACGTGGCCTCCCAAGTGTGATCATTCCATAAAACCAAATGTCAGCTTCCAGTCACTAGCTGGCATTTGAAACAAGTTTTCCCACTTATTGCAGAAGAGTTGTTGTTATCTGCTGGCTAACTCCCCTTGAAATCCTGAGATAAGTCACAGGCTCCAGACACGGTCCCGCTTCTCTCACTCTCCTAATCCTGAAAGTACAGATAGGTCACCAAAGGGAAGGAAGGCAGCCTGAGAACTTTCAAAAAAATAAAGAGAAAGAAAGAATGAGGCTAATTTTCACCTATCACTATGATCTCTAAATTGCCTTTAATAAGCTTCTGCAATATAGCAGGGAGCCTGGATTGTGGGCTGCTCGTCTGCGAAGGAGACAGCTCTATCTCCACGCCATGGCTTCTGCCTCCATCCCGGGCATATTAACTCCATTTATCTCCTCCCACAGACTGAGGGAGAAATAACCAGCTCTTGATTTCAGCACCTGCCCTTTATCTCTCTGTTTGTGCAGAAGTCTTCTAAAAGGCTAATTGCTCAGCTTGGACTTTCTTGGCCTTCCACAGTACACAGCTAAAAGCATATGCTTAAAATAATGTTAATTATATTGTTTGTCTCCAGTCAGACTGCTCCAGGACTGGAAGGAAAATCTGAGTTAGATCTCCCATTTCCCAATAATTATTTGCTAAGAAAATGCAGGATATCTTTCCTAACACAGACACACATACATATATATATTTATCCATGACCTACTGCTACCACACATGCTCACTTTGCATCCCGTGCTGCTTCCTACAGTGGAAGGGAGCAGGAGCACCAGGGTGTGCTCCCAAACTGATAAGCTCCATTATGCAGATGAGGATCGTGGCTCTAAGTGCTGTTATTTTTAGTTGACGTTGATTCATGTTTGAACTATGGGCTAAGCAACAGACTCAGAACCTGAATACATGTAGCACCTCTTGAATGCTCACTTCCTCAACAAAGGCCAAGATAAGCAACTTGAAAACATTCACTTGAAAACATCCGTGCATACATTAGGCACACATAAGAAAAAAACATCATTGTCTGAGCTGCAGGGAAGTGACTGAGTAAAAGCTTTGCCTCAGCCCTCATTTTCCAAATCATATCCATGTTTCAACTGCCTCCCCCAGAGTGCTTCAGCTGAAGATGGTTATTTCTAGGAGGCAGGAATAATATCTCTGCAGGGTCTCTTGTACTTTACAGCACTTCAGTATGCTGTGGCAAAAGGCAAGGATGGATTGAAAATTAGTTAGCAATTAACTGCAAAGCTGACACACACACATATATATATCTATATATATGTATTATTGGGATTGAACTCCACAGCTTTGCACATTGGAATTACATATAGGTTGTGTTAACACAGATGCAACAGATTCACAGTTCCTCCAGACATTGTCCAAACTGGCTGAGCACAAGCTGCTCCCAGTGCTGGGACAGCTCTGGGCCCTCAGCACAAGAGAGACACTGAGGGGCTGGAGCGTGTCCAGGGCAGGGAACGGGGCTGGGAAGGGGCTGGAGCCCCAGGAGAGGCTGAGGGAGCTGGGAAGGGGCTGAGCCTGGAGCAAAGGAGGCTCAGGGGGGACCTTGTGGTTCTGCACAGCTCCCTGAAAAGTGCCATCAAAGCCAGAGTGGGTAGGGCTGCTCCCACCCATCCAGACTTGCCCAGAGAGTGTCATTAAAGACCTAAGGATTAAAGCTTTCTCCTTTACTTAGCTGCTGAAGTGCCTCAGAGTTGCCAGAGTTATTGTGTAACTATATCTTCAGTCTGATCTTAATATGAGTTTGTCGAGCTTTAGAATAGCTTCCCCTGAAAACCTCAGACTTAAGTGGGAAGACCAGAGGAACAGGGAGACTCCCAGGAGAGAGGCACTTGGACAGAGGGCACAAAGACTCACAAGGCCATTGCTATAGGAGGGAAACATGTGCTGCTCCTTATCACTACTTCTGCAAAGGAAGGATGTTATTTGCATGTACAAATTGATGCATGACAACACATACATACATATCTATATATATATAAACATCCCAAGGTCAATGTCACCTTTTCTACATGGAAAAGTAACTTGCTCTGGCCAAACTGCTGCTCAGCAAAAGTATTAAAAAAGAAAGAAAAGGAAAAAAAAAAAAAACCAAAAAAGGAAAAAAAAGCAGAAAAAAAGTGAAAAAAAAAAAAAGAAAAATAAAGGAAACCAAAGGAAACCAAAAAGACAAAACCCAGTAGGTGTAAGTGGTCAGTATAGAAGACTGATGTGCCAGGCTGGCTTGCCTTTGTAATTCTGTCCCAAAACTCAAGTGTTCCAGAGGGAAAGGAAGTGCTCCAAGCAAAACTAAGCATCCTCAAAACTGGAAGTACTTGACTGTTTGGTGAGGACTTACAGAACTTGGCACACACCAAAAACTGCTGGTTTGTTGCTTCAAGTGGAAATATAAACATATAATTTTGAATACTGTATATCGTTAGTGTAGAAAATGGAAACTTGATGGGATTTCACTCCAGAAACAGCATTTCTCTAAGTTGTGGCCTGACATATCAGTCAATGTGGCACACTCTGCAACTGAGAAAACCTTCATTTTTTTCTAAGCAGTCAATTGATTTGGTGATGGCTCTGTGTCAAGAAGGGTGTAGCCCCAACATAAGAGCTTTTAATTATCTGCGCATCAGAACAAGTTGTCATAGAAACTGCTGAAGTTCCAGTGTTCCTATGCATTCACAGCATCACCACACAGAAAGGACAACCTGAAAGGCTGGATTTGGACCCAACAACTGCTCTGGTGTTACTCAGGCTATTGCTGTACTGCAGCTCAGGACTCGGACTCTAGACCAACCTCTCCTGAAGGAATTCAGTCTGAGTGACTGAAGATGTGCCATCCCAGGGACACAGGGAACTGCAGGAAAGACATTAGTATATGCAGCCAGCTAGAAAATTCCCACTGGGTGTTTTAAAATTACCAGCATATAAATAAATTACCAGCCATTGCCACTGGCTGTGCAGACTCAGAGGATGTGCCTTATCAGAGGATATTTTACTAAAGTTACCACAAAAGAAATGGTGCTCTCACTCTCTTATCACAGAGTAGCAACAAAAATAGTTCTGCAGAAAACAGACAGTATTTAAAATACACTTGGCATAACAGAGAAACAAGATTCATCGTGTTTAAAAAACACACACAGCTCCCATTTGCTTACTTACCCACTTACACAGATTTCTTTATTGCAGTATTTAAACATCACACAACCATTAATGGATTTTAGCCTCACAAAACCTGTCAAGTTGGTAAATCCCTCAAGAGATTTGAGAAGTTCTCAGAAAGGAATGGAGGGGACTGCTGAAGATTATACAGAAAGCTAATCATCATGTTGATCAGACTTACAGGTCCTGAACTGATTTTCACTAGGTTGGGTAATTATTAACTAAAGCCCTCCAAATTTATTTTTATAGCACTTAATATAGACTGAGACAAAGGTGCACTAGAATACTAGAGACAGAAAAAGAACACGAGAGACAGAAAAATAAATTAATCAAAAGAGAGAATTACCAGTGTTTGGTTACAGCATACCTAAACAACAGATGGAGAGAGGAGCCTGCATCTTCAGGGTATGATGAAGAAAACCTTAGGTTCAGCAAATTTTAATTCCTCCACACACTTCAATTTAATAACTAATCACAAAAACTCACCCAAACACTTAGCAGAAATTAGGAATTTAAATGAAAACATACACATATGGCAATCGACAGTGTAATCACTTATCAGTCACTACTGAGAAGAGAGATGATTTTCTGAAGTTACAGATATAAAGGGCATATATGTGTAATTGATAGAAACAGTACACTTTAAGTGATGAGGTCTTGAGCACTTACTCTTAGCCTGTCTTTGGGCAAAGCAACAGCTCCTTGCTTGATGATTTCCAGAACTCGCTCTACTGACAGCTCAGCTCCAGCTTGCTCTAATCGGGAGCTGAAAAAGCTGATCACCTGGAATGAAACATCACAGCACATAAATAAACAGAAGAGATCTTTGGATCAATTTATACACAAAGCTGTCATCTTCTTTTTTGGCACCACTGCACTTCTTAAAGAATAATCACATTATTGCCTGTGTCACAGCCAGGGAGACTTTATTAATGTCAAATTAGCACAACTCTCAGCATCCTCCTGCAATCATTTTTAACAGACAGATGATTTTACAATATGACACACACAGCTGAATTAATAAATTTACATTTTCAAGTACTGTGCACTGACATATGCATATATTGCTTTTTGTCCATTCTGCCCATCAGGCTTTGGAGTTCTTCCAGTCTTTGCAAGATTTGAGCTAGAAATTTACTTACATTGTAAAGTATTAAAGTAAAATCATTACAGTTTCACTGACTTCTGGACAAAAGACTTTAACACAACTGTTAAGTATCTCAATATGAGAGGCTACATTTCCTGGGAGTTGCATAGCACTCAAAGCCACAGCAAGTGGATGGTGAGAAGGAAGTCTACAAAGCTCCTCTTCTACCCTGTATCCACCCCAAGTGCCACACATACCTTCCACATCCTGGATTCTAGGCCCAAGGAATCCTGCAAATTCCCTGTCATCTTCCAGACATCCCCCTGGTAAAGCCAAGCTGATTTTCCCCATATTTCCCTTCCCACCCCCTTTTCTGTGACCCAGCTGGTCCTTGTTAGCTAGAACTCAGTTAGGTCAGGGTTTAACTTTTATCCCTCTCCAAGCTCAGTGGGTCACAGCAGAAGCAGACATCCCACTGGCAGTCATCCATGCAGGACATCAGAAAACTTCAATCTCCAAAGCTCCTTTCATCCAAAAAGAACACACTTTGCAAACCTCATCCCTTTTCCCAGGTAAACTCCTTAGTCACATAAGGGATCCAGGACTCAAAACACAAAAAGGGTCTGGGGAAAAATTTCAACACCTACTTAGAATCCTCTGGAAGTACCACAAGAGGCACTTGGTAGAGCCTGTCTACACCAGAGCACCTGGCTACCCCTAGGCTGGAGGCAAACACAATGCTGATGGCAGGTTCTGCAAAATCCTGTGAGCCTTCAACACACTCTGTGGAAAAATACTGATGCTCACTTGTATCTGAATCACAGTCCCAGTCCATCGAGTAGTCTTCGATAATTCTCCCAAGTAGAAGCAGGGAAAAGTGTATTATACTACAAAATCTCTGCTGAGCTCTCTTTGTTCTGTAGTGAGACACAGCTGGAGCCAGAAACCATTACCCTAATTATGCCTCCCAGCTCAGCTGCTGTTCATAAAACAAAGACAGCTGATGGCTTGATTACTGTGAGATTCAAATTTGTTGTTCCTGTTTGTGACTTCCCCCACAGAAAGCCCAGCCCTTGTTTAGAGCTAGAAGATTTGCTGGGATCTCTAGAAACTCTTGCACCAAGTGAGTGAGACAGTGGCAGACTAAAGTTGCTGGAAGTTGCTTTTTGGGGTTGTCATGGGATTGTGGTGTTTGGTTTGGTTTATTTCTCTGTTTTATTTTGTTTCTAACAACAGAAGTACACAAACCAGTCAAGAGAAAATTCAGTCTTAATCTTCTGTGCTGTCCTTACGATTATCTCCATACTTGAGCAGAAAGGGAGAATTTCACCGCCTCTGGCAGATGCTGCAGGTAGGCTTTTACATTCTTAGAGATAAGGACGTGGTGGAGCACTGTGATCGCTGATCCTTAGAAAAAAAGGAGTAGGAAGATGTGCTGAGTTCATAAGCAAAGGAGCTGGAGGGAGGGACCAGAAATAACAGAGTAAAACAGCAAGAAACAGCTTGTGCAAAGCGCATGAGGACCTCGGAGTGAGGCTGACATGGTTTTGGCACAGAGTTTGGGACAAATTGCTGGTGGAGGATACACAGCTCACAGAGGAACAAGCAAGTTGCCCACAGATTTTGAAAGAAAAGAAGTCTTCCTGCATTCAACACTGCTTTGTTGTCAGTAATCACTGGTGAAACCCATCCTTGCCAAGGGCAGGCTCCTGCAGAGAATCCATCCCAGTGGCACTGCCTTGTTAGCTCAAGTTCTGCTCAACCACAACAAAAGCAAAACTTAATATTTAGCTTTTAACCAAAAGGATAAAATACTATCATAATGCAAACACGTAAAAAAACTGAATGAAGCTCACAGATACTCCCTGAGTTCTGACATTTCCTATTTTTGGAAGTCAAACCCTTCAATCTTAACATGTTTTTGAAAGTCTTATGTTTTTGTGGTAAAGGTACTAATCTTCTTTGGGTTATATTTCAAAAGAACAAAAGCAAGACATGCTTCCAGTATTTTCAGGCTATGTCAGCATTTTAGAGAACTCAGAATGGCTATTTTTGATGTGTAGTTGATGACTAAAATTCAAAATACCTGCTTTAATAATGGTACTTATCTCTGGGAGTTATTTGCCTTACTACTTCAAACAAAATAGAAATTAAGTACCTCTCTTTTGGACCCTGGAAGCACAATACCCCAATGACACAGTGAGGTACTCACGAGTATCCCAATGAAGTAAGAAAACAGAAAAGCAAAAAGAAAAATAAAAGATTAATTATACAGAGGAGATCCTAAAGAAGGCATTTTCCTATTAGTTCCAGATCAGGAATAAAACCAAAAAAGCATCCAGTATTATGTCTCTCATGCCCAAGCTCCCACCTCTGCAGCAGAGGGTCTAACACTTTTCCTACTAATCTAGTCAGAGATAAAAATATAAAAGCTCAACATCATATTAAGGAAGAGTAGCCTTTTCCTTTGAAAGAACTTTCATAATCTTCTACATTTAAGTAATAGAGGTGAATTTAAAATAAAAATGAAAATTAACAGATTTCCACTCCTTGTCCCATTGAAAGTAAAATGAACCAGAAAAAATAAACTGGGTGAATAGTATTAAATAAGTTTCAGGTTTTAGTAAATGTTTTAAAACCAGCTGAGCACATGACTGTATGAATAGAAAAACCCCAAATCTTTGGGCAAATAAACAAGGCTGAGAGATGGTGTCTTTCTGACACTACGAAAATTAATTTTCTTCTTAATTATTTGGGCAATTGGTCTAAGAAAACAACTGCAAAGACTGCTTAAAAAGAAGAGTAAGAAGAATCCACAAGCTGCTAAGAACTATTCTCTTCCTAGTCATGCTGAGCACTGAAAGGCCTCTCCTGGAAGCAACATAACCCATTCTAAGAGCTCTCTCTCCAGTCTGGCTTCCATATTAGCAGAGATTAAAAGGCACATCTAATCCAGCATTAGACAACCCCTCATCAGGAATATCTGACCCCTATCCAGATAAAATGCATGGAGAGCCTTGCTCTGTGCAGAGTCTAATCCTGGCTGTACCTTAGTCTATCCTAAGGTACCGGTGGTACAATGGGCACAGGGGACCTGGTTTGGCCACTTCCAGCTCAGGACTTCCCAGGGTTTCTACTAAAATACCATTAATATTTCTATACAAAAACTGTAGTTTTCTATAGTGATTTCGAGAACTGGTTTTAATCATAGATTCATGGAATGGTTTGGTTGGGAAGGGACCTGAAAGATCATCTACTGCCATATCCCTGCCATGGGCAGGGACACCTTCCACTATCCCAGGCTGCTCCCAGCCCCATGCAGCCTAACCTTGGACACTTTCAGGGACCCAGGGACAGCCACAGCTGCTCTGGGAAACCTGTGCCAGGGCCTCATCACCCCTGCAGTGAGAATTTCTTCCTAGAGATAATTTTCCGTGAGAAACTCATACTTTCTCCTTATGTTTTCTAAACAGTAAACTTACAAGGTATTGCCAGAGATTAAAAGCACTACAAGATTAGAATGAGAATGATTTAGAAACATTTTTCATTTCAAGGCAATATTTAAGGTTTTGGAGATTATTTTTGAGATTGTCAGGGAACAACCACAGTGTCTGTTATTTCACCCAACTATTGTTTTCAATTGGGCTGCAAGGCTGAAGTAACAAAATACTTCCCTTTACAGCATGCCAGCAGCAGAGCTATCAAGGGCAAAATGTTTTCTCCACTTGGATTCTATCAGCAGATGCTGAAGTGCTGTGAGGCCTGCGGCAGCCCAGGCTGTGCTGCTGCCTAATCAACATGACAACTCCTCTCCTTCTCCTCCAGCTAAAAATAACAGTACAACACGTTGCTGCCTCCTCTGCCTGCAACTGCAAAGGTCAGTTCTGAAAGACAGAAGAAAAAAATCACTTGGCAAAAAATGAGTAAGTTTTGAACCTGTTTTCGTTGATTTTGTTTCCCTTTGAAAGTGATTGAAAGAAACACTTTGAGAATTTTATTTCCAGCCACGTTCACCACTGGGAAAGTAATATGGTGTATTGATGGCACACTGAATGGAGTAGAAAAGAAGAAAACAAACCTCTCGCTGTAAAGTACCACAGGATTAGCACTTCAACTAAGTAGCTTCCACAGGGAAACATAAATCACAGTTACATTTGGTATCCAGTAGTCATAGCTGGAGCCAATGAGAGGCAACGCCAACCCTCGCTGATTTAAGAAGGGGTGAAACAGCTTCAGGTGATTCAATAGCAGGAGAAATACAAGAGGTTAATCAGCAAACTTGAAGTACTGTGTTTTTCCGAACCACCTTGAAATGAGGAGCATGTTCAAGGACATGTGAGCTTTTCCAGGTATTCTGCTCTCTGCTCTTAAGGTGTAGGAGTGGGGAGAAAAAAACAGGCAAGAAGAGCCCCCCCCAAAGCAAACAAACAAAAACCAACAAAACCCCAACCCAAACCCACCAACACCTTAAGAGTATTTAGCCAGGCTCTGGTAAACAGCAGGATCAAGGTTTTTCTAATTTTAAGGAAAGCCATAAAAACTTAGTTCTTAAGTCCCGAAGGCCTTACAACAGGGGTTGCTATGCCAGAGTGAAGACAACTTGATTGATTTTAAAATCTAGTAGGGAAATGTCTTTGAAGAATTAAATTCCTTGCAGAAAATTGCATCAATTGAATCTTTTGCATCACTAAGCCATTGCTCCCAACCTCCTGATGTATATCAGAGTATTTTGCAAACAAAATTCTAGCAGCTCCTAGTTAGGCCTGTTCCACCACCTGGTATCAGTTGCTCGCTTGTAGGAAATATGAGAGCAGTGAAAGCCAAGGAGTTCTTACCGTGGCCATGAACCAACACATCTTTAGGAATGATAAGCGAAGAGTCTCCACCAAATTCCTGACATATCTGAAGCGGCTGACCAAATTACAGACCACCTCTGAAGTGGAGGCATATAGACAGCTCCCAGATTAAATATTTCTGCACAAGGCCAGAAGAGGAACCATAACATTCCTCTTTGTTCACCACTGAGAAGAAGAATATCCCATTTTAGATAAACAAGATGCACTATCTGCTACTAAAATGGCTTTCTAAAATGAAAGGTAAAGTAATAGGAAGCAGAAGGTATTTTGATTTCAGTTTCTTCTGTAAAGTATTAATGGTTCCCATATGTTCCAAATCAGCTGGTAATGGTGATTTTTAGATTATTTATAAAAATGCAGAGGCAAATAAGTAGTTTTCAATAAAGGGTGGTCAATGTACTGATGACCCTTATACATTCACCTATTTTTGCCTCAGTGATAAAGCACACAGAGATTATGTGTACTTCCAGAGTAAACTCAATGGTCCGAATCCTGAGAAACAGTCCAGAGCTAATGTGGTTAGGTCTGTACTGAAGGTAACCTGGGGGATTCCTGCTCTGGTGGGGCTGCAGAGGCATCCCCAGATCTACCTGTGCCTGTACCTGTGCCTATGCTGGTCTGTCCTTCGCCCCAGTGCCATGCTGCCAAACCCCAGAGGTCTCCAATGATGAAGTACCTGAAAACCTACCACAGTGCTTCATTATTCTTAACCTTGGAAAAGCCTTTCCTTATGACCTGTGAACCCACAAGTATGTCAAAGAGATTATTCCATTTCCCTTCAAAGCATTTAATTTGAAAAATGCTACATCACTTCAGCAAATCAGCACCTTCAGAAGTTCTGTTTTCTACAGCTCTCATTTCTACCTAGAATTTTTTTCATGGTTCCAGCTGAGTATGAGCACAGGTGTGCCCAGGTGGGCAATGGCCCCTGGGCTGTCCCAGCCAGGCTGTGACACAGCCCCAGGGCACAGTCCCTGTGCTGGCCCTGCTGAGGCACCTCCAGTGCTGGGACAGCTCTGGGCCCTCAGCACAAGAGAGACACTGAGGGGCTGGAGCGTGTCCAGGGCAGGGAACGGGGCTGGGAAGGGGCTGGAGCCCCAGGAGAGGCTGAGGGAGCTGGGAAGGGGCTGAGCCTGGAGCAAAGGAGGCTCAGGGGGACCTTGTGGCTCTGCACAGCTCCTGACAGGGGGGATTGGGCTGTGTTCCCAGGGAACAGGGACAGGAGGAGAGGGAATGGCCTCAGGCTGGGCCAGGGGAGGCTCAGGGTGGATATTGAGGAAAATTCTTCATGGAAAGGGTTGTCCAGCCCTGGCAGAGCTGCCCAGAGCAGTGGTGGAGTCCCCACTCTGTGGAAGAGTTTAAAAGCTGTATGGCTGTGGCACCTGGGGACACGGGACAGTGACAACCTGGGCAGTGCTGGGGAATGCTTGGACTCAATGGTCTTGAAAATATTTTTCAACCTAAATAGTTCTGAGATTCTAAACCCAGAGTAATCCAGCTAAGATGTCACCAGTGAGATTAGGCTTAGAGGACATCTCTGGGTTATTCTTTGCTTGTATACACACACAGCATTGCAGCAGATGCCTTTTTCTATTTGCACCATCAACTACTCATTATTACATCCCCAGTACATTCTCCAATTAATTCTTCTTCAAATTTTTAGCCTTTTCCCCTCTTCCATGCTTCCTTTTGGTTGATGAGTACATTATGTCCAACTGAGTAAAAATAATAAGCATTTAAGTCTTTCATGTCATATCTATTTTATACATTCTTGACAAGGCAAACTGGCAACAGTTCTGGTGTCCAAAATTCATTACAGACTTTACATATTCTGTATTTTGGTCTGATTTCTGCAGCATTAAATATTATCACACTGTCTGTTAGTATTTCTCTATGAAATACAAATCTGGACTACAGTTTACAGCCAGAGAATCTTTCATCAGCTGGTGGATAGAATTTGCCGGAGCAGAGGGATGTCAGAGTGACACAGTGCATAACAGGCACCTACTGCTCACATGAATCTCTAGAGCTATCTGATGATTGGAATCCTAGAATTCCAGAATGGTGTGGGCTGGAAGGAACCTTCAAAGGCCATCTAGTCCAATCCCAATGCACCTTCTCCTAGACCAGTTTTCTGCAAGCCCCATCCAACCTGGCCTGGAACATTTCCAGGGATGGGCCAGCCACAACTCCTGTGGGCACCTTGTGCCAGGGCCTCACCACCCTCCCAGCCAAGAATTCCTTCCCAATATCCCATCTATCTCTGCCCTTTGGCAGTGAGAAGCCATTGCCCTTTGTCCTGTCACTACATGCCATTGTCAAAAATTACACTCCTGGTTCCACTGCAGCGTGGGTACAGATAATCCAAACATACTTTGCTGTTTAGGACCAGAGAAAGCACGAAGAGAGGGAGACAGGATGTAGCAGAGCCCCTGCAGACACACTCGGGGAGCTTCAGAAAGGTAATTTTTCTTGACCACTCTTGCATTATCAAGAGTCCCAACATGTACCATTTCTATCTACAATTTAGACAATTTGGACCACAAAATTTCATTGATCACAACAGCCTGAAAGCCAACACAGCTCCCCAACATACAGGAAGTTGGTGGATCCATCCCCTTCTGAATAACCAGCCTTGGTCACAGGAAAAGCCTGGCCAGCTCACTATTCTATCTGAAAACAGTCTGGGATGGATGCTGAAATAAGAATATAAGAGCAGGTCAAGAATAGGGAGATCCTCCCAATGAGTATATCCTCCCAGCTTTCAGCAACAAACACTTTAGAAATTCATTGGGCCAAATCTTTTAAGATTTTTTTTTCTGACTCCTTTTAGAGCACAGCTACATTTCAGACATCCACATCGTCCCATACAGCTGTGAGGATGGAGCTCCCAGCTCCACCACTGCAGACAAAAGCCTGGTAAGTTCTTGGAGACAGAAACTTATTTTGGTTCTTCTCAGATCCTGTCCACATGGCTGCCAGACAAGCTCCCTGCAATGTGTACAGTAAAACTGACATCAGTGGCAAACTGATTTGCCACTGTTTCAAGGGACAGCAAGACCAGTGGCTGTAGCACACGTGGCAAAGACTGACTCTGTATGGTGCTGCCAATACTGTGTATGAAGTGCAGGACGTGACAGGGTAGACAAGGAGTCAGATGAATCTCATCTTTTATTCAGATCTACAAGCCTGACAGCTCTTACCACTTGCCAGATGGTGACAGGTACATTTAAAAAAAAAATTAAAAATTTCTTTTTTTGACATCCTCGCTTCTCTAACAAAGGAGCTATTTAAAAATTCAACATGCTCCCTTGGAAAGCTTTAAATAGTTTCTGAATGTAACTGGCATTATGCTGTAACCCAGTATTAAATAGTTTTGGGGAGGAATTGTTTAAATTGTTGAGGAAAACCTACATTTAACTTTTACAAAGGAAAGGACGTGCTGCTGTCTGTGGGAGGCACAGGGCTGCAAGCAGAAGGATCTGGCCACCATCAGTTATCCTGGATGTGGGCAAGTAACCAGAGAAGGTCTCTATCTCAGTCAGGAATGTAGACAACTGTTATCTTCAGTGCACCATATCCTCTTTACACAACTTGAAGACATCTTGTTCTAATCACCCAGACAGTATCATGCTGCCTGTAGTCTGCAGCTGCTGAAAGTTTGGAGAGTTTTGAGCTTCAAGTTCTCCACTCCCCAAAGTCTTGCATGACCAGAAAATGTGAAGAGAGAACAAAAGAGGAAGGAATAGGTACAGAGCAGGATTTCAGTTCAATATTTAAATTATTTTCCTTTATGGGCAATCAGATATCTGTCAATCTCTGTAATTAAAACCAAATCAAACAAAAAACTCTGTAGATTACTAGGCACAATAATATGTTATTCACTGCATTCACAGATTAGCACCCTCCTCAGCCCTCCCTTCCAGTATTTTGCACCCAGTGGTCATAGTGTGGCTTCAAACATCGCTCAGCTCTGCAATTATTAACTAGAAGACAGACAAAAATTTGTAACACTTCAAATTTTTCTAGCAGAAGTTCAGGCTCTCAATATGAACATTAAAACTACTATCAGATGCAGAAATAATTAACAACTGTTTCCCAAAGTCATACTCCACTGGTAACAGCTTCTTATCCACAGCTATTTTCTTCTGTTTTCTTCTAAAATGTTTCCCTATGCAAGGGGAAGGTTGCTGTGAAGGAAACACTTGGCAGGTGGAAACAACACACATTCAGATACAGACAGGGAATAAGACAGCTGAATGCCTGTGCTTCAGTTATTCAAAATTAATTCCCTATAATCATTAATAGGCTGGTGAGAGGAGTAAGAGAAAAGAAAAAGGATTGCTTGATGATGAAAATTAGGTTTTGCTACCCTGAAAGGTAGGTTTCTTACAAGGGGCAGTCAAGAGAACATTGTTCTCCCTTTGGCGGGAGAAAGATGTGTCACAGCTTGGGAATTCCTTACCGGAGGCATCTCAAAATCCCTCTGATTCTCCTCAGTTAAAGATGTGGGAAAGGGCTGTTAAAGAAATTAGAGGCTTGGAACTAAATGACCTTTAAGGTCCCTTCCAACCCAAACCCCTCTGTGTTTCTACGCTGCCCAGAAGGCATGTGCAGGTCCAAAAAACAGACAAGAAAAATTCAACATTTTAAAACACACTAGTAAGAAGTGATTAATATTTTCCACCTCTCAAGACTAAGAAGAGCTCACATAACCAAGTGTAACCATCTCTGAAGTCACGTATCACTCACCAGGTCTATATTCTGCATGATGTCCTGGAAGGAGGGGTGAGTCCGAAACTGCTCGAACAGATCGCGCTTGTAGAGCAGAGCGTACACCAGGTTGGGGTTGTGATGGAGGGAGTTGGTCAGGCAGGAGTTGATGATCTCCAGCATCATTCGAATCACTTCCTCAATCACATTCAGGTCTTGAGCCTTTAAGAAAGGAGTGAAAGGTCAGTGTGCCTTTTTCCATTGTAAAATATTGAGTAATAAAGGCAGCGTAAAGGTAATTATTACTAATAAAGCTATTAGCTAGTAATCTCTCTATGGTGAGCAAATCTGGCATCTATGTGTCTGGAAAGGAATCTGTTTTCTCCAGTAATCATCAAAATTTTAATTGAAATGCATCATACTAGGACTCAGTGTCATAGCTTGATTCTCCCAACAGGAGCCATGACATAAAGCATTACCATATTGTAATCAGTCAAATTCATAAGGATTAATTGAACACAGTCTTTTCAACCCTTCCTATTCTACGTAAAACACTTCAGCATATAATTAATTGATTACATTTTCTGTTGAGCCCCTATGCAGGAAGGAGGGATAGGGAAAAGGGAGAAAGAGTAACAGAGAAATAAAAAACAGTGGGTGAAAGAGAAAAGCAAAGGCAGGAGAAGGAAAACTGACTGTATCAAACATCATTGCACCTTCAATATCTGTCACTGTTCCCAGACTCCTCTCCTTTGACTCTTTAAAAAAATTATTTTCTTGGCGTTGAAGAACACTTGTAACAAATAAAAAAGTAATCTCCTTTTGTAGTGCACTAAGCCTTCACACTAAGATCAACTTGTGGAGCTTTTCATTTTGCCAGTGCATTTGACAACTCAAACTTCCTAAGCTGAACAAGCATGTGAACTCCTGCCAGCTGCCTGCATTTCCCTCCCTGAGCTCCACATCAGGATATGTCCAATGCAGTTACTCGAACTGCAGAGCTGTCTGTCCTGCCTTGGAATAGGGTAAAAAAGGGCTCTTCTAACTTGTTTGTATCACTTAGGTTATCTCCATCACATCAAACACTGGACTGTGAGACTTTACATGTCTGGCAAGAATGAGAACCATAATAAACCAGCTTGAGTTTTTCTGCTGGGTATGAACAATGAAACCACTGACACTTCCTTTTGCTGACTGCCCACAAAGTTAATTTTCTGAGTTATCACAAGGCACTTAAATTCTTCACAAAAGGGCAGTACTTACAGCATTTTGTTGGGCTGCCATTCAATCTGCACACAGTTATTTTCTACTATTAAGCAGCACTGTAGGAATTGTCATGTGGCAGATGTATGCTCTTTCCAAGGCAGAAGAGAACACAGGAATTTTCATTATCCTGTTTAGACTCAAAAAGAGCAAAATTCTTTGCTACCACTTTGCTCTGCCTGCTTTCAATGGAAAGCAAAGGGCATTTCTTCCTAGAAATGCAGCTCAGAGAATCCCAGAATGGTTTGGGCTGGAAGGAACTTTAAAGCTCAGCCAGTTCCACCCCTTCTGTGGGCAGGGACACCTTCCACTATCCCAGGTTGCTTCAAGCTCCCTCCAGCCTGGCCTTGGACACTGCCAGGGATCCAGGGACAGCCACAGCTGCTCTGGAAAACCTGTACCAGGGCCTCCACACCCTCACAGCCGATTCCTTCCTAATATCCCATCTGTGCCTGCCCTCTGGCAGTGGAAGCCATTCCCTCTTGTCCAATCTCTCCATCCCTTGTCCCAAATCCCTCTCCTAGATGTGGCCCTGCAGAAGGCAGCACCATCCTCCTAACCGGCTGCTCCATTTCCTCTGTGACACTGAGGACCATGGAGAAGTGAGAACCCATCATTATTCCCACACTACAGTCTCGTTATCCCCAACCCTTGTCTTCTACACGTACAAGGGAGATTTAAGTGGAAGCTTTTTGGAGTTCTTGTTTGAAGAGGAATATCTTATGCACACGTTCCAATAAAATTCCTTCTTCAGCAATGATACCTGACAGTGAAGGTTACAGAGAATTTTTTCTGAATGTATCTCCTACTTTTTAATAACTTTGCCACCTAAATTAGCATTGGAGTGTAGCTAACAGTGACGGCAGAAACCCTTACAAAGCTGATTGCTGTCAATGGGATCACATTCTTCTATGACAAAAATAATCTTTACTTTCAAAATGCAGGTGGTTCCTCTGCCTGTTACCTCATTTTTGTGCTATGAAACAGCATCCCAGGTAGGTGTTTTCAAGGGTATGTAATGGAAAATATTAGACAAAAATAGAAATAACTGCTTCAGCTGGCATCTGAAGAAAAATCCAGACCTAACTCACCTGGGGAATGGTGCTTGCCTATCAACTCAGATTTACTGCAGAACATGCTGTATTACGGTATATTTTTAAAAGCTCTGAGCACTAGCATACTTCTGCCCCTATTGTAGCAGGGTGGGCTGGTGACCAAGACACTATCCAAAAATGCAGACTAGATGACTTTTACAGAAATATTACGATTACGAATCAAGTGAGATCTATCCAGTTACCAGAAAGGTAACAAACCACACAACTACTTTTCAAAAACTAAATGTCTTTTTAATAAAAGGTGTTCAGCTTAAATTCCAGGCATACAGCTAATTGAAACAGAAAGCATTGCTAACCATCTTCCAATAGGATGGAGACTCTGCTAGTGATCAGCTTCAAACAATGAAAAGGTTGAGAGGTTATTGCACAGTAATTAAAATTAACATTTTTAAGAGCTGATGGACAGAATCAACCATCTGTATTTCAGCTACCACATTGCATGTGCATGTGCAGAATCTGGGACCCCTCCCATGAAGAAAAATAGGAGATATACTGAAGATTTTTTACTCACAACTGACTACACAAAAAAGAATTTATAAGAAAAACTATCTCCACAGAAGATAGAGAAGTGGCACTGAATCCCTGTATTGCACATACATTATCAGGAGAACTGTCTGCTCCTATAATTAGAGATTTAATCATTCCTAAGGGTTTAAAAGTTTTCAAAACAAAGGGAAAAAACAAGCATAAATCCAAGGACAGCATTTGGATGAGACAGTGGAGAAATGCTAATAAAATGCCATGTGGTTTTGTTGCTTTGTATCATCAGTATCAAGCTACAGACCCACTGCATCCAGACATGGTATCAAGACAGGTATAAATAAAGTAACATTTTGTTGTTGCAGTTTATCACCTTGTGTATTGCTTTCAGAGCAGCTGAACACAGCTGAAATGCTGAATGTGTGTGGCCAAGACAAGGACTAACACATCATCCTCAGCAGCCTTGTAAGACCATTTTTTATCAACTGGATTAGCTGTTATATGAAAATAAAAGTCAAATATTGATTTGTGAAATGTAGACATGCTTCAATCTACTGAACAGTATATTTAAAGGAGAGGAGTTAAAAGTTTCCTATTGCTTACAATTGACAAATTCAGTGTGGCACTCACATTTAAAATTACTACAATATTCCTTTACAAAACAGGGCTTAGATAATGCCTCTGTCAACATCGATGTCTACCAGTCCTCCCACACCTATTCTTTTTTTTGTTTATTCCCATAGAAATAATTATAGCCATCAAAAGATGGTTATAATTATTTCTATGGGAATAAACAAAAAAAAAAGAAAAGTGGAAGCTAAGAGCTCAGTACCAACTCTGTGAGACTAAAATCATGCCTGCAAAGGGGATGGGAATGTAGGCACAGCCCTCACATTACTGTGGGTAGTTCTAGGTAGTCACTTCATGTTCCGTCTCAGGAAAGAAGTAAAATGTGGTGCTTTTCTGCAAAGATTCTAACTTTTAAGGCAAAAAAGACAGATGTTTGGTCATGTTCTAGATGCACAAGATATAAACAAACCAGCCAGTGACAGCTAAAAGACAGCCAGGTACATGTCTGGGTAGTCTTTTGTTAAAAGTAAAAAACAACTAATCATGCCAGAAAAAAGAGAACGGAAATAAGCTGAGAGGATGCAGGGGAAAACATGATAATTGAGAACGTTATCTGTGGAAAAACAATTTCAGTTTGATAAACACTATCAAGGAACAGACAAAAGTTCAAAGCCAAGGCAAATGATGGGCAGAGCTGGATGTTCCTGGATCTGACCATCCTGGAATATTGCTGCTTTTTTTACTGCAATACATTTAATAATTAGCATGGTATCCTCCTGTGCAAACACTTCCACAGAATTCAACACTTACATCCTGATGTGTAAAACCACTTGAAAAGTATATGGCTTTTAAATATCAAGAGAAGTCAAGCAGCCTAACCATGAAACCCCAGGAATTTGCTCACAGTTAGTTCCTTACAGACATATTTACCCATCAAAAACAAATCACTGTCAGCAGAGGATGCAAAAGCTCAGTGTCACCAAACCTGTTTAATTTATAGTGGCCCATATCCTGGCCCCACACAATGGAACATTCCGAGTGCTCATCCTTTGACATGACATTTATTTTAATTATTGCAACCATAAAACACTGATTTTAAAAGTTCTATCATGAATGAATGCAAATCTCCACCCTCTAAATGTTACCAGTTCTGAGGAGATAAAGAAAGGCATGTCTTGTGTAATTCTGCTTAGTGTTGCATAACCATCCCTCGTGGTTTGTACTGTCAAATATAAACAGAGGCAAAATTATTCAGCTTTCTGTTTTATTTCCTCCAAAGTTAGCTTACATAGAAAATAATAGCTGGTTAAAAGATCAGTATTTTGGTGACTTGTGATGCTATGAAATGGTATCAATAAGCAAAGGTGGACATGAGTTTCTCTTCCATGATTAGCTCCTTGATTAGTCCATTTTTTGACGAAGTCAAGCACTGCCCTTTTTCAGAGTGGTACCCAGGGTATTGCACAGCACGGATGGTGACAGATTTCTTAATGATATTTTGCATTTTTGATCATTAACCCAGGAAGATAGGCAGCACACTCAGTCACAGTTGGCACAGGGTGCCCAGAGCAGCTGTGGTTGCTCCATCCATGGAAGTGCCCAAGGCCAGGTTGACCCTGGGGTAGTGGAAGGTATTCCTGCCCATGTTCTGTCCTGTCCTGTTCCAGGGGTGGAACAAGATCAGCTCTAAGGTCCCTTCCAACCCAAACCATTCAGGAATTCTATTCCATGATTCTTAGAAGGATTAGTGAACAAACTTAAGACTTGTATCACGTCCACATGACAGTTACAAACTTCATTATGTATAACAGATATGATTATATATTTCTTTATAGCAAGTTGAAATTCACTTAAATGCAATGATTTGGTTTTCCTCCCTTTTATCTGGATATATAGTAAATCCCAATCCAAAGCAATGAATAATTGTAAGCTTAAAGAGGCCTACTTTCTAACTTTTTTAAAAATTGGAGATCTAACAGAGCAACTTTTCCTTTGTGGCAAGATCCACGTGAATGATGTTATGCACCATATGACTATGGGTACAGACACCCAGGTCACTTGTGTGTACTAAAAAAAGCCACATTTCTCACTGTGCATTCACATCACAGCAATTTTCCAGCCAAATTATACTTTCAGCTAAATAACTGCTAATTATATAGTTAGCACAATAAGCAGGAAGAACCTTATCTGCCTAAAAAAAGCAAAACCTGAGCAGGGATTGGTAAGGGAGTATGCCACAACTGCACAATGTAAATAGGGTAAAAGAAAACAACAGGACAACACACTGTGCTGAAGTCTTAATTCAAAGAAACCTGACAAAATAAAGTGGAAATGTCACATGTAATTGCAAAAGAAATACTTGATGGAAATGCAGGCTGACAAAAAAAACATGTCCAAACACAATTCTGAACTTAACTGCTTATGACAATGAATGGCTTTTAGTGAGTGGGAACTTGCTGCCAGTAATAAAATGCTTTGACATTTGAATTTTCAAAAGTGCAAGTCGCTTTGTGTCAAAGTTTGGTGGCTTTAGCTCATTCTGACCAACACTGCTGGTCCCTCTTCAGCGAAGCCAGGAGTGCACACAGCCTGCAAAAGCTGTGAAGCAGCTACTTAAAACAGCTGGACATGATGTAATAGTTTCCTTCCCAGGAACTCCACAATTCACAGAAGGAAAACCATCTCAGACTCACCACTCTTGCTGCTAGTTCTGAGTGACCCCTTAAGGACATCTGTTCCCTTTGCCTCTCTTTGCAACTCAGAAAATCCCAGGATGGTTTGGCTTAGGAGGGACCTTAAAAGCCCTCTTGTTCCATCCCCTGCCCTAGGCAGGGACACCTTCCGCTGTCCCAGGCTGCTCCAAGCCCCGTCCAGCCTGGCCTTGGGCACTGCCAGGGATGCAGGGGCAGCCACAGCTGCTCTGGGCACCCTGGGCCAGGGCCTGCCCACCCTCCCAGCCACCAATTCCTGCCCAACATCCCAAAATGTGTGCCTGCCCTGTGGCAGTGCAGCCATGGCCTGTGTGCTGTCCCTGCAGGCCTTGTCCCCAGTCCCTCTCCAGCTCCTCTGGAGCCCCTTTAGGCATTGGAATGTCAGGGAGGGCTGCACCATGTCTGTGTTGCTGCAGCCACACTGTGGGACCATCCATCATCTTCACAGCTGAGGCTGAAGGCCTCATATGGATGTAGGAATAGAGAAAAGGTGAGGGTGGAGGCTGCACAGGCAACTGTAATTATGGCTGCTCTCCATACTGAGCCCCTGTCCATGATGACTCACTATAGCTCTTCATCTGTAATATTTTCAGTGAGATTCAACAATTTGTGAACATAAATTATAAAAAATTATAGTCATAAACAACTACTTCCTTCATGACGCAGATATGACTATAAAGGCAATTTTGTCAGCAATGGGGAAAAAAAACCAAAACCATACATACCCTGCACAATTAACAGATATCAAAAGGACTAAGATTGCCAAATTAACCCCAAACAGACAAGTTCTGTGATTTTTTTTACCAGGGAAAAACCGACAGGAAAAATTTTGTAAACTGTTCCAGATCCATAAGCTGCAGCCCCACAAAGCATAGCTGAACAGACAGTTTCAGTTCATTTACATTACGTTTTTTTTTTTCATCTGGCTTCATACATGCTAAAGAATCCTTCAATGAATTATGCTTTTGGACATGCAGTAGTTACTACTTCTGTCTGTAATGCAGCTATTCCAGATTTCAGGGTGATACTCCTCAATCTTTTATGAGGAATAGGCAATAGATGCTACAGGGAATTTCACCTTGATAACATAATTTATCACAATATTAATGATATAAATTTCCCTTTCTCTTTATAGGGGAATATCTATAGTTAAATATTTTCAAATAATTTACTTTATTTTTAGTTGGTTTAAGAGAAGCATATGTATCTTGTTTGTATTAGCTTTGGGGAGCTTCCAAGAGAGCTGTCTGAATTTCCTGCACTTTCAGCAGAAAATAAAACCTTCAACAAAATAAACTTGCTCTGCCAAAGGAGGGGAAGAACAGAAAGGAATGAAGGAAGCTCACAAGAAAGCTGTTCTTACCCTCAGTGAGCAAAGCAACTTCAAAGCCAAGCCTTTGGTGACCAGAATCTTATCTTTATCTCTTTTACTGGCAATACTCTTTGGCTGTTCTATGTCAAACTCAGACAACTTTTGGTAAAGTAGGTATTACGTGAAAAAATGCAGGGCCTATAGTGATTATAACCTCAAGAATTAACCCTGCCATCTCTGATCACTGCTTAGAAATGAAAGCAGAGTTGTCACACCAGAGCAAAGTTTGCTGCCAGACACTTTGCTAAATAAACTGTCCATCCTGACATTCCTCCTCTCCTTCCCAAGCAACTGGCAAGCTCAGAATGCAGGTTTTCAGCCACGCCGAGCCAGCCTGTGTGGGAGCACATTTCCCACGAGGAACACGGAGTTTCCAGCCCATATCCCAATGCCAACACCCACCACAGCCCATGACAAGGAGAAAATGCCATAATGTGTGTCCTGTCCCAGAGGAAAAGGCCCAGGAGAGCCTGCTCCAAAGGAAAACACACCACAGGACACCTGCCAAGGCAGCAAGCCCAACTGCTTTCCTGCTCCAAAACCCTGCTTTCCCAACTTTCACTGGCCCAGGAAATAATGAGCCATTTCTGAGGACACAAATACGACCCAAGGAAGGTGCAGGTGCTCCACTGGTACTTCTTACATGACTTCACCATTCTGTGTTTATTATCCAGCTAACCTACAACTAATCCACTGCTCATCTCCTGCCCACCCCTTCACTTTCATCTCTTTCTCCATCTATGCCCTTTCTGTGTTTGAAATTCCAATCCTAAACCACGTCACTTTGAAATATTTTAACTTATCCCCTACCTCCTTTAAAGGCAGACTCCAGAATCAATCAAAAATTACTGTAAAACTGCCCAGATTCCCTCAGTGTTTTACTGATTATTGGGGATGCTTCACTCTCATAGCCCTGTGTCCTTTTTACCTGTTTACTGAGGATTTTGCAATTCCCAGAATCACAGAAACCCAAAATGGTTTGGTTTGGAAGGTTTATTGGCAGGGAAACCTTACACTAGACCAGGTTGGTCCAAGCCTCCCATGAATCAGATCAAATAACCTGATTTTCACCTGAACTAGCTTAGAAAATGCAAATTACTCTGGAAGATATCTACCCAGGGTCAAGCTTCAGAGACCCACCAAGAAGATTCAGCATAAGGGGGATCCACCACAATGCCCAAAATACCTGAAAGTCACCAGCTGGGAACTCAAACACTCCAAGACAGTATTCCCAAGCCATACACAACAATGACAACAGAATACAAACAGTATTTAATAATACTGCACCCAATCACTGTCTAAGATCCCACAAAACCTGGGAAGCAACTGCTACTAGAAGATGACAACATTCCTACTAAAAAAATTAAAACTGTGAATTTTTATTTTGTCATACTGTTCTCAAAATACTGATGAGGTTTTCTTGCTGTTGAAAGGAAATGAAGATTTCTCCATTTCTCCATGAAACTAAGCAGTATTCCCTAGAGCTATGGGAAGATTTTGTTTAGTTTGACTGGTAGAACAAGAAAGAACAAGTCCCATATGCAACCCCAACTCCACCATACAAAGGTAAAACAGATCGTCATGATACAGGCTTTAATTAACAGAACCAATCTACCTTGAGGAGAGTTTGAGGACTTTAAAGACATCCCTCAAGTGAAAAAGTTTCTGATTCCAGCCCTATACATTCAGCTCAGCTGCAAAATGTCACCAGCCAAACTGTCTGGAGAAGTTACACAGCAGTAAGTGCTGCAAGAACTGAAACCTTGACAATTATCACAGAATGATAACCATCACAGGATGGTTTGGGTTGGAAGGGAGAGAGACCACCTTGCTCCACCCCCTCTGCCATGGGCAGTAACAACTTTCTCTATCCCAGGCTGCTCCAAGCCCCATCCAGCCTGGCCTTGGGCACTGCCAGGGATCCAGGGGCAGCCACAGCTGCTCTGGGCACCCTGGGCCAGGGCCTGCCCACCCTCCCAGCCACCAATTCCTGCCCAACATCCCAAAATCTGTCCCTGCCCTCTGGCAGTGGCAGCCATTCCCCCTGTCCAGTCACTCAATTATATTGTAAAAAGTCCTTTTCCACTTTGTAGGATACCATCAGGAGCAATGCAGGTCTCATGTTAGACAGAATTTCCAATTTATGTATTAAACCTAACAGTTCTATTAATAGCAATGTAAATAGTACCTAATGGAATCTGTAGACTTTAAAATATATCTTAGAGATGATTTCTGATAGCCCTCTTTGAAACAAGTGAGTGGTTCTCCAAAAAGGAGCAAGTTTAACAATTTACTAGGAAGACACAGCTGCTAATACAGGCATTAATTTTTGTGTTTCAGTTCTTTGTTAACTCCAGATTTAAGCACCCTTGCCATATTTTAATGTTTCTTTGGAATGGGCACTTATTATTTTTCTCCTGTGTGATGTTAACTGAAGTACAGAAACACATATTTTTATCATGAAGAATAAGATGGCAAAACATCACATCTTGCAAATGGCCAGAAAAAACCCACCAATGAGCCGTTAAAACCAAACTGTTTTCTTCAAGTTTTTCCTTCACACCTCCCAAACTTTACTACACATAACACACTACAGTTGCAGGAAGTAATTTATCCACCAGTACCCTATCACCCTGACTACATTATCAAACATTTTCTTCATCCTTGATATTATGCTTAGCAGTAGCAACTGTGACACTCTCTGTAAAAGTGTATATACAACTATTAGCATGTTTCCTCTGAACCACCTGCTGTCACTCAAGAAATTCACTCAGTAATTACAGAGTACACCAATACAGGAGTCAGCTCTGGGCCCCTCAGGACAACAGGGACACTGAGGGGCTGGAGCATTTCCAAGGCAGGGAACAGAGTGGGAGAAAGGCTGGAGCCCCAGGAGAGGCTGAGGGAGCTGGGAAGGGGCTGAGCCTGGAGCAAAGGAGGCTCAGGGGGGACCTTGTGGCTCTGCACAGCTCCTGCCAGGAGGGGACAGCCGGGGGGGTCGGGCTGTGCTCCAGGGAACAGGGACAGGAGCAGAGGGAACGGCCTCAGGCTGTGCTGCTGGAAGTTCAACAGTAGGGAAAATTTCTTTCATAAAGGGGCTGTCCAGCCCTGGCACAGCTGCCCAGAGTGGAGTTCCCATCCCTGGCAGGATTTAAAAGCCATGTGGATGTGGCACTTGGGGACATGGGTCAGTGGTAGCTTTGGCAGGCTGGGGGAATGGCTGGACTCAAGGACTTTCCCACCCAGACTTGAGAAAGCTTTTTCAAACAAATGATCCTACAGTTCTATGGTCTTGCAGACCCACCTTCAGTGTCAAAGTAATTTTAATTGAGAAGGTATCAAAACAAACTGAATATATACTGATCCCTGACTAAAGCTGTCAACTTCACAGAACCTGAATTCCTAAGTTCTCATATGGTTCCTCGCTGATGAGATCCTGTGGTTCAGCATCTCTGCTGTGACGCAGCAAAACCATCAATGCCTTGGAACTGTTCTCTCCCACTGAAAGTACCAACCTGAATAATTCTGACCCTATCTAAGAGAAAAAACTTCACATACAAGACTGTGTAATCCAAGTCCTCAATACAAACAGAGACTGAACAGAGTTTCCATAATTTCCATACTATCCAAGCAGAAGATTTTCCGGTCCTGATGACGCACAGGATGTCAGTGGGAAAAGTCAGTGCTTCTCTCTACCCAGCAGCCAAAAGATTCTGCATTCCTGCCCTTGAGGTGAAAATTGCTATTGAAATCTCTGTGGGAGGCATAAGAAAATCAGAAGGGGTTCGCAGAGCAGACGTATCCATCATTACAATTTGGGGAATGCCAAGGAGGCAAGGGAATGGTATTACTGCTAAGGCCACACCTGTCCCTGCTTCCACAGAGGAAAACTCCTGATCTGCTCAAATACCAAAAATCCCTGCAAAGGGACACTGAGGTGGGTAAGACAGCAATAGAAAAACGCCACAAAACAGAAAAAAAAACCCTCTTGACAATATTAGGCATATATAAAACCAGTAATTACAAAAAAGGTTGATTTAACCTGTTGCTGTTCATACACAAGGTAAGACAGCAATAGAAAAGTGCCACAAAACAGAAAAAAACCCCTCTTGACAATATTAGGCATGTATAAAACCAGTAATTACAAAAAAGGTTGATTTAACCTGTTGCTGTTCATACACAAGGTTACAGTGTGCACACAGCAAAGTTTTTATGATGGTTCAGTACTAAACAGCAGTAGTGCATGATACAAAATATCAGGTCACAGACTGACAGTTGACAAGGGGTTATGGCACAAGGTTCCCAAACTCCTGTGAGCAGGAATAAGCTGCTTTACAGCCATCATCTTACACCAGGGCTGAAGATAAATAATGGAAAATGCTTTTATGTCTTATGATACATTAAAAGATAGCAGCATGGTTAAAGAAGTAATTCTTTATGACACCACTCAGCACACGAGCTATATTCATTCTTTCAGTGGTGTTAAATATTTTGAAAATTAAAGGGAATAGCTTAACAAAGAAATGTGAAACCTATCAGAAAAATCATATTATTGAGCTTTGAAGTGGTTTTCAGTATAAAGGAGATGAGTTCTTCTAAGATTAGAAAATAAAAGAAAGTGGTTTTGTTTTCCTCTTACCTACCAATCGTTCAAAACTAGTCACTACCGGTGAAAGTATCATTTATTCTATTAACCTGGGCCTGAAAAACCTCCATTAACAAATTTCAAGAACTGCTCTCTTGAGCTGAATAAAACAGAAACTGTAAGGAGATGAGAAACAGCCTTCTGAGAGCTGACAGCAAACAAACCAAATGGGGTAACTTTTAGATTAAATCTCTTTTCACTACTTTCCATCTTATTTTTGAAATACATTTGGTCACAAAGACACTGCATCAGTTCTGATAAACACAGAAGTTGCTGACCACTGTGCTGCTAAATGTTCTGGAAGTACAGAGCAGCTCCAGCCTGAATGGCAAAAAACCAAACCTTTAACTGAGATGTGGAAAACACAAAACTCACAGAAGATAATTGTAGAGGTCTATGTACACAGGCACTTGTTTCAAAATGAACTATGAGCAACATAGTATTTTCTCAAATTTTGCGGCAAATGCTCTTGATGGAAATTTGTAAAAACTGCATTATCAAACTAAATAAAATTTCCTGAAATATTTATGAAGTCTTGTCTATTTTGGGACCTAAGTTAATTTTGTGTAGCCTGGTTCATAAAGCTCAGCAGTGACAGACAGGGAGAAGATGAGAGATTACTGCTGAAAGACAGTGAAGCACCTGGGTATGTTGTACATCCATCCCAGAGTCCCTCAACTCTTCCTCACCAAAATCCTCTTTGTGATTATAACTGCTTAGCTATAAGTTACCCTAAGCTTTCAAACAAACTTTAATTAACTTACCACACGTTAAGATGGCTAATTTATTGCAGAAAAATAATTTTATGTATCAGAAAAATTCCACAAAGCTTTTTCCCATGGGAATGTAACATGACTCTTCCTATTGACTCAATTTATCAAAATCTAGAAGATTAGTGTTGGAATGGGAAAACTTGTCATTATTTGTTCAGATAACTTTTTTTCGCTGCATTGAATAAGCATCTTATTTCTCTGTGAGTGCCACAAATTATCTGCTGGTGAGTAGATGAAAGACCTGCCTTTGGGAACTGCAACATCCATTTTCTCCTCAGTTTATCTGGGGAGAACAGATATACTTCAGATAATGAGTCCTATTGAAGTGAATAAAGCAAATTGAACCTGCAATGTTACAATACATCTTATTTTCTCTAGAACAGGACGGCTGTTTTTTGTCATTAGCCAACATTATCTTTGAGGTCAAGGATTTGGGTTAACACACACACAAATGCTGGAGTGGAACAGGCTCTGTACACACCGTGCCAGCTTGATAGCAACACAAAAATGCATTGGAACACAGTGTCTTTGGAGAATATGTTGTTCAGTAGTGGGCCACAGCTCACCCAGCTTGGGCTCCAGCCTGAATATGAACAAGAGCAGCTCTGGAAGAGCTCCACCACATTCCAGTAACATATCTGAAGGGCAAATGGTGAATTTGAAAAAAAAAAAAAAAAAAAAAAAAAGGTATCTTACGTGTTTCAACTTTGTTTCAGGGAAGTGAAGGCAATCAGACATCTCCCAAAAGTGCTGGGGATAACAAATACAGGAGGATTAAATAATGGCAATGTATTAGAGTCTTGTCTCCCCAGAGCCTTCTCTTCCCCAGGCTGAAAACCCCTAGTTCTCTGACTCTAACTCAGTGATTGTTAAGAATTGCTAATTTTTGTCCAAACTCTGGGTTATTGTTTCTATAATTAACCAATTCTGTGGAAGAATTCCTATTTATAAAGGCTGACTTAGCATATGAAATATGCAATGTATTCCACTAACTCACTCAGTTCCTAATCAACAAAGAAATGAGAAAATTATGAGAAATAGATGATTACATGAAAGGGAATTAAAAGTTTATCTTTTAAATTACACCTGTGAAATACATTAGGGTGTCTACACAATTCAATAAAAATGAGTAACAGGCTCTTCTAAATTTCTGTTTCTTCTAAACACATTCTCTAAATTTTCTGAGAGGTTTTTCAGGAAGGTATTTCACAGAGAACAAGAATCCACTCCTGTCAATGGGGATAAACAAAATGTAAATTCTCCCTTCTACATTTCTTTAATGCTGCTTTCGGGCCAGGTGATGAGGAAATCAGTTTTCAGTAAGTGGCTTATTTTGCTCCATCTGATAGTTCATATAAGCAGCAGAGAGGAGCCTACCCTTTTTCAAAATCCACTTTTGCTTTTGCATTTCTGTCTATATTAATAATTTTTTCTTATCCAAACCTTTTTCTTATTCACTTCATACCAAGACTGCCTTTTAATATGGTTGACTCATTCCCTTTAAAATACTCTCCTTGCCTTCATCCCATCATTCAGTCTCCTGGCCACCCACGTTGCCAATCAGCAGCAGTTGTGTAACATTATAGGTAATATTAACAGCAGCCACCAGTGGGAGAATTGCCCTCAGCATGACACTGTGAAATGCTGTTCCGGGAGCACAAGACCATTCCAAGAAGATAAATTGTAAACTGATGAGATTAATTTGTTTCAGGAACATGGACACAACTTGTAACAAATTTCGGCTCTGCAGAGGTAGAAAATGGTCCTGTTTTAACATTTTATAGAAGTATAGAACTGTTTAGGCTGGAGAAGCCCTCCAAGATTGAGTCCAACCATTCCCCCAGCACTGCCAAGTCCATCACTGACCCCTGTCCCCAAATGCCACATCCATGTGGCTTTTAAGTCTCTCCAAGAATGGGGACTCACCACTGCACTGAGCAGCTGTGCCAGGGCTGGACAACCCTTTCCATGAAGAATTTTTCCCCAATACCCAACCTGAGCCTCCCCTGGCCCAGCCTGAGGCCGTTCCCTCTCCTCCTGTCCCTGTTCCCTGGAGCACAGCCCGACCCCCCGGCTGTCCCCTCCTGGCAGGAGCTGTGCAGAGCCACAAGATCCCCCCTGAGTCTCCTTTGCTCCAGGCTCAGCCCCTTCCCAGCTCCCTCAGCCTCTCCTGGGGCTCCAGCCCCTTCCCAGCCCCGTTCCCTGCCCTGGACACACCCTATGTCCCTGTTGTCCTGAGGGGCCCATAACTGGACACAGCATTTGAGGTGTGGATGTTTCAGTTCAGACAGATTTGAGCAGCACCTCCACAGGTCAATAACTTCTTCCATTATTTTATCCAATGTGAAGCACACCATCTGTTTCTTAGAGCATGCTCCTCAAAATCACTGGGTCTTGATTCACCCTAATTTCTATTATTTTCTTTGTCTTTCCAGTGCCAAATCACAGATATCTGCAACAAAGGAGTCTAAATATCTATGTTTGTTTACTTTTTAAATAACTTCTTAGTACCCTTTGATAGAAATAGATGGCTTTTTTTTAAACAACAACTAAAAACATACAAAAACCTCACTTGTTAGTCTGTAAATGTCCCTGTAAAATATGAAGAGGACAAATTGGAAATGGAAGGTACAACATGTTCCGCCAATATCTCCCAGAGAAAAAGCAGCACACAGAAATTCCAATTCCAATTAGATATTTAGTACCAAACAGCCTAAAAGGTTTGGTACATACTTTCTTCCTCATCCATTTCCTCTACTTTATATGGCTGCATATTTAAAAAAAACAATTACTGGGATGTTTATAACATATGGTCACATACTTATGGTTTTTAAGCACTACATTTTTCAATCAAAACCGTGCGTTAGGAACACCAGAAAATTGTTTTAATGCATTGTTGAAATAGATTGCTGTTATAAAAATAAATCCTACTCTTTGGAGAGCTACTGCATTAGGTTGTTCTGTTTGTCTGTGCACGTCTGACCAAGATGAACCATCCAGGTGAATAATTGGTTTCTGAGAAACCCTGAACAACCCACTCATGTGAAAGAGGCAGCAGGAAAAGCATCTAATGACCAAATCAGCAAAGAAGGGTGCTTTGGGGATCAGTACTGCTCCTTTTTTCATCCAAACACTTCAATACTTGCCATTAGTGTGAATAAAACAAATGTTGGTTTACATGGCAGTAATAAACAGTTTTATAGAGAGGCTTATGAGGGCTTTATCTTAATAATGTATCACATTTTCTATCTACAGCTACACCTAAGACCCTTCTAAAATACCAGTGTTACCAGGCTTCCAGTTCTCTCAAATGCAACCCAATTAGCTGTGCAAGAGAAAAATCAGCATACAAAGTTCTCCTGTTTAACAACTTATGGAGGTGCAAAGGAACCCCAAGATCTCATTCTTTTATAAGACAAGCTCTTACAACTTCTTCTGTTTAATCATCTTCTCTTTCAAGGACACTCATTTAAGCAATCTTCTCAAAAAACATGCATTTTGAGTACAGAATTTGAGCAAATGTCATAATTTATACCCTTTACCGCAAAATAATGACAATGTCCTAAAGCTCTAGAACTACTAAAGAAGAAAAAGTTAAAAATTATGTTCTTCATCTTTGGTTTACTTCAAATGTTTCTAACAAGCAAAACAAGGGGTTTGGAAATTACTTTAGCAGGTGTTTGCACTGCTAATGTCAGAAGTCCTTTTACTTATTTGTTCTCCTTTCTCATAAACCTGAAGAATGAAAGATTTTCGACCAGATGATCATAAGATGCTACTGCCACAGTAAATCTTCTTTCTAATCAAATGAATTTTCATCCCTATTTGCCAAAATAATGAGAATTGAAATTAATAAGAAGTGAAATAAGGCTTAACACCATCTATGTAACACAAACACAAGACACCAATGACACTTTTGTGGAAGTCCTGGGTAATGAAAGACCAACACCCTTTTGAAGAACATCATCTTGATGTTCTTCAATGTGTTTCTCTAAAAATCTTTCAATCACAAGCAATGTATTTGAAAAGACACAGTAATGCAAAAGCCAGCTGCAAATAACTATTAGTACTTCATAGTAATATACAGAAGTTTAAACAGATTGAACTTTACCAACAGCTTTTTTCACCAGGTTTTAGGCTAGTTCTTCTGTTTAAGGATAATTTATGCATTTTCTTATGAAAGTTTCAATTCATTTAAAGGAAAGAACTGATTAAGAATTCAGACAGAACTTCAGAATTCAGCTATTACTCAACAGAAAAGCTTGCTTTAGATTTGGGTTAGGTTGGTTATTTCAGTCTATTCTGAAATAGCTATTTTTTGGTGATATAAAAATAGGGGGATTAGGTAGGAGTAATATTCTATAAAATATAATTCATCTGGAGGAGGGTATGACTAATATTTAGAAAAAGTATTTTTTTCTAAAAATACTCAGTACTGGAGACAGGCAATCCCAAGAATAACCTGATATTGAAAATGTTACTTCATCAGCCATCAAGTCAGAGTAATCAAAAAGAAGGTATTATACTGCAAAATAAGGTGACTCTCCTATTAAGTGCAACTTGAACAGCTAGAATCCACATACTATAGAAAACCAACCCAGCACTATATTGCTTTACCATATGCTTTCATTAAACAACACCTTAATAAAAATTCTCTTGTATAATCACATTTTAAGTTTATTCCTCTAGACAACATAAGAAACTAAAAATTCACACACAAAAATGACGTTTTTTAGACCATTAATGATGTATGGTTAAGGCATTAAAAATCTTACTGGTTTTCTTGATGACATTTTGAAATGTAAGAAAATAGAGAAAAAACCCAAAACACATAAGAGATCTAGGCAGTACTTTGGGTGGTAAGTAGGTGGTTGCTGAATTTTAAAGAAAGATTATGAAAAAACAAAACAAAACAAAACAAAACGACATTAGTTTTTTCCTCGCTCTAGTATTTGACAAATATGGACATACCTCAGTCAGCAGCCTTGATTTAATTTGGCAAAAGTTTCCCATTCTGCCAGCGTATCCAGTTCTACATATTTTGTGAGTTCTTAGCAGTTACCACTGAGCAGTATTTACAGACTACCAGCTGAACAACATTAATTGCATCACACTAACTCTATTACGGCTGACCAGTTTATTTGGAAGTAGGTTTAATTTCATTTCTGCATCATTTCTGGAGTCATCAGATGATTGCAGAGAAGACTTCCCATTTCTTCGTGATAGCACGCGTTTATAGGAGAACACTTCTACGTGATGGCAGAGCTCTGCATTAAACTGCTCTTTAGATAATTAAAAAAATAAGATCGAGCTGCAGGATGCCTAACGTAATATTAGATATGCAGGCACAGAACATATTATAGAACCTGATGAACCTAGAGTTCTTTTCCACTCAAATGGCTCTATGATTCATAGAATCATATAATCCTAGAATGATTTGGGCTGGAAATGCTTACAGATCAACTCCTTCTAACCCCCAAAATATCACAACATTTATTTAAAGGCCAAATTGCTCATATCATTAGTGAATAAAATACTTGTTTGCTAAATGTATACATAAAAATTAACTTCTTTGCATGTAACTGAATCTAGAACGTTAATAAATTTTAGATATGTTCCATTATGTTTAAAAGACAACAAGTACTGAAGTTCATGGACCTGATTTTACCTACTCTTTAGCAATTGCAAGTTTCTAAGATAAATATGGAGCTTTTAATTATAACAGACAATTTCTTCTCAGGAAGTAAATGACGCAGGGGAACCTTTTTACATCTATTGATGTACGGGGGGAGACTGGGCTGATTCTCTCTTGGGGGAACTCAAACGAAGGACTATTTATGAAGTACTTGGAGGTTTGAATAGAATCAAATGTAATAACAAGATATAAGCTCCCACCCCCCCAAATTTCTTTTTTGTTGAAACCACTTTTGTAATACTGCTTTTTAATAACCCCCATAATGGCCGAATTAGAGGGACCCCAACTGAAGTCATTCATCCCACATAAAACAAACATTGCTTTTTCTTCTTAGCTTTGTTTTACAAGCTACATTACTTCCAGATGACGCTCGAGGGGCCTAGGAGTTTCAAGAGTTAGATGGTTAAACAGACAGCTGCTTTCTATTTACCATATAAATCAGGGAAAAATCAAAGAAGAATCTAAATATTGGAATTCATTTAGCCCATTATGGAGCACAAACTGAGGGGGAAAAGAAAATAATAGAGAAATCTCGTCATCCAGATGCAAAGTTTAATTCTCGTTATCAAGATGAGAGAAAAACTCAACAACATTTGCAGAATTCCAGCCCTCCATGAAAGCCAGCTTTGCACAGTGGGTAAATTTACTGGATTGGGAAGGAGTCATGAAAAGTCAGCTCTGATTGGGAACTCTCCAGTACCACCAGGCTTTGCTACTGCAGAATTTATATATATATAACTACACATTAAAACATATATTTTTATACATATACATGCACACACAAAGCTCACTACATTTGCATTTTTTACATTTTTCCCTTTGAGTTGCCAAATGCTTTTATTTCTATGCTAAATAACCCAAAACCCAACAGATTTTGGACAGAGGATTAAAGGATGGCTCTCCACATATTGATTAATGTATCTATTAATATGAAGTTTGATATTACACTACAAGGTTTCTATACCAAATTTCATCCACCACTGACATGCTGTTTAAATGACAATGCTATGTACTAAATGACTGAATATATTGCCACTAAGTGGGATTGTTTTAGAATTTTTCCTAACACATTTAACCTTCATCTGGCTAGAACAATTTTTTTTTAAACCCAAAATTCAGAAGGTAAGACAAAAGTGACGATGTCTGCCAAACTACTTGAATCTAATACTACACCTATATTGGATTTTCAATGTCCTCAATTTTTTGCATTAAGGAAACTGTTTTTTTCTCACATCAGCAAGAAAATGACATGAACTTGCCAAAAATCAAAATTTACTCTCTTCTTCTTCACAGAAAGAGTTAAGGAGAATCTCTCGTTACCAGCGGTATTTTAACAAGCAGGAGAAGCACTCAAAAATCATAAAAAATACTATGAAATCCTTGAAAAGAAATGTTTGGTGTAGATGGTGGAACCAACAACACATCTGACACGCTACTTCCCCAGAGACGTTAGCATGTCTCTAGCTATGCTGTTAAGTACCTCTGATTTGATAAATTACATTAGGCTGTAATCAAATTACCAAGAAAATTGTTGATATGTTTACTTAAGTAATATGTCTTGATTTGAACTATAAGAAGCAAAATTCTCAATTAATTTATTATCAGTTTTCTTGTTTGCTAAAAACATTAGAAAACATGCTATCATTGACTGCAAGAAAGTAAGAAAGATACACTTAAGTGGACTCTTCCCATTTCCAGTTGGATCATATGTAATATTTCAAAACAGGTCAATGCTGCTACAAAAACAATGAACAATATTATGGCTTATGAAACAAATAAATTACTTAGTGCAGAATTAGTCTAACAGAGGATTGTATCTTTGAGGCAATAATGACAAGAGTTGGTTGTCTCTGTCCCTCTGCCATCTCCATCCTGCTCCTGAATCCAGCACACTGACAAGTTTACCAGGAAAGGACGGGGACACTGGTCCAGCCTCAATAAATGCAACAACTTGCTCTTTTCTTTTTTTAACACCAGAAAAACCCCAGCAAGAACTGTATCAAGGCCAGTGGGGTCAGTTCCTTACTCCAGTTCCCAGCTCTGCTGTTACACCATAACCTGATGGCAGACTGCAGCAGATAATTCACAAAAAGAACATTAATAAATGTGGTAAAGGTAGAACTCAGTATATTCCTACCACCATCAGTGAGTATAAGCTTAGGGACTGTGTACTGGGTCAAAAACTTACTAGAATATAGAGTACTACAATTCAAACACACAGAATTTAAGACAGCATCTTAAACAGCACCTAGAATACTTTTATGTGGTTTAACCCTTGGATTCGGGTTCCATGCAAATTCCCATCTGGATTACAGAGCACAGTAAGAAAATGAATGAAAAAATAGTGAGAAAGGCATTTTTAAAATATATATTTGGTCTGAACAGAACCTGCCAAGACAACTGTTTATTAGGGAAACTTCCACCTCTCAATGAGCAAACCTGTGCAGAGCAGCAGGCAATATTGGAATCACCCTTTTCCTTAGCTCCACGGTGGGGTACAGAGGCAGGAGGTGCTTCAGGACTTCTGACATTTCAGTCCCCTCCACTCCTACACTCCTCCTTGTTCTTACACACAACATAAACACAGGCTTTCAGAAGCAGAATATGCTGAAGTGATGAAATCTGGCCTCAACTTTTTTTAGTCAACTGCCCATGTTTCAGACTCAGCTGTAACATGAGAAATTCGGAGAGGAAAAAGAAAGGACCAGAAAGCCATACCTTAACAGTTTACCTTATTGATTCAAAATACAGGCCATGAACTTAACTTACTCTTCCCCTACACCAATCTTCCCAAGTGTTCTCTTTCCCCCTTCTATCCCTACATCATAGCAACAGTAAAAAGAAAAAAAATATCAGTGGAGTATCTAAGCCTCTTGGCTGTACTCCAGGGAGCTTTCCCAGCTCCATCAGCTGCATTGTTCAGCTGTCTCTGTGCGTAAGGGGACAACTTCATACAGAAAGCCTTTCCCTGGGCCCTTCCTTAACTGCAGTATTGTTTACATCCAGCAAGTTAAAAAGTTCAAAACCCATAAAGTATTTTTCAAGCATTGTGTTCTTATACTCCTTGAAATATAGACCTTCAATGTATGTTATCCCATGCCTATGTGTGCCTATGTGTTTTGCAGATGTGTGTCATGCTGTTTCCTTATTTAACTCATTAAATGATTGTATAAAATTATTTTTTAAACTATTTTTATATTTAATGCTAGAGTAATAGAATATGCAAAGTCCCAGGCAGGCATATTCTGGATCACGTATTAGCCCTGAAAACAAAACATTTCATTTGATACATTTTCATCCTCAAAAATCCCAAGCAAATGATAAATCAACTTTTCTTTCCTGCACACAGCACTGCAGTAAGGGTTCAAATGAGTACAGACCAAAGATACTACAGCAGCACAAAGATATTATTCAAGTCCTCTCAAGACGTCTCCTTCTTCCACCCAAAGCAGAGATTTCCCAACAAGCCGTGCAATTAAGTACAAAATTGTTGCTACTTGTGGGCATTGGCTCAGCAAACTGAAGGGAACTGTAAGTATCCATGTATCCAGAACATACTAATTTACCCCATGACTCCAGTACTCCCTCAGAGGCTCACTGGGAATTGTTTTCAATCATTTTTAGGCATTTTAAGATTCTGTGGATGCTAAAGCCCACTTTTTAAAAATGCCGTTTTCAATGGTGTGATTTAAATACTCTGAATTACAAATGGCTTGAAAAGCATGAGTTGACAGTAAGTCTCTTCCCTCTGCATAGCTGTGGTTTTGTTCTGCCATTTCTAAGTGTAATTCTTGTTTTTCAGAGATGTTTCAGACATTACATCATTCATACAGGTTCCTGTATTTTGATGTTGGTGGTTGCTCAGCTGCCACACTCTGAGAATTCTTTGCAGATTTAGGGATGTATGACTTGAATTTCGAAGCACCCATTACAACATTCATTTTGATACTCACATAATCAGGAAGTGGAGAGTCGTTTGAACCCAGGGAACCTCTCAAGGACTGCGTGGCTTGCTCCAGCACTTTGTTGTGTTTTTTAGACAACAGAGAAAATAAACTGGGGGAAAAAGAAATTAAAATAACTTCACGAGAGTGTCCCGAAATAGTTAAGACTGTTCAGAGAAGAAAGAAGTCTTATTATATACACAAAATTTTCAGAATGCAATGCATAATAGTTGTATTATTTATTTGTTTATTTAATATCTGGGTAAGTAACAGCAGAGTTTGTATCAGAAACATTCTATATAATAGATGCTCTGAAGAACACTTTCTGTTCATTATTAAATTCTTAAAAGTCACACTGTCACAGAAGGAATGGCATACATGCAATTTTAGTTCATTAATAGTTTGTGTTCACTAGAATGCAATTTTTAAGTGCAGCATCTCATGCAATACATTGTAATATATACTTAAGTATCTCATATACTATCCATTTTAATAACCTACTGCTTAGACAGGAGAAATCTGAGTATATAACAAAAGCTTTGTGTATTTCCAGGACAAGTTATTACATTTTACTAGTACATATTATTTTCTAATTTATTTTAGCCTAAGTCAACAAAAAAAGGATTACCTTAGCTTTATAATCTGTTAAATCAGAGGGCCATATACACACAGAGAAATAAACATATTTTTCTTGCATTCTGGAAAAAAGCAGGGCAATGACACTCACAGAGGATGGTGTAACCTGATTTACAAGGAGAATGGTGGAAGCAGCAGCACTGGGCAAAGACCACCAGCTAATGCTCAGCAGTAGCAAGGAGTCAGACACTCCTCTAAAGCCCTGGATAGCTCAAACATGGCTATCAATTAACAGATTAACCCAACCCCATATTGGAAGAGCTTCTAAGACCATTGAGTCAAACCATTTCCCCAGCACTGACCCATGTCCCCAAGTGCCACATCCACTTTTCAACAGTGGCTTTTAAATCCCTCCAGGGATGGGGACTGCACCAGTGCTCTGGGCAGCCTGTGAAAGAACAATCCCTTCCATGGAGAATTTTTCCCTAACATCCATTCTAAACCTACTCTGGTGCAACCTGAGGCTATTTGCTCTTGTTAGGTGTCAGAAGTTTTTAGGCTTTCTGCATTTAAAAACATTCACGTGGACTTCTTTACTTCTTTTTGGAGCATTACGGGACTCCTATCAGGTTTTCCTGGGATGACTATGTGTGTTTTAGAGGGTGGAATGGCCAGCTTGTCACCAGCTCTTGCCACCCCATTGCTTGCCAAGAGCCTCGGGAAAAGGCTTTTCCAACACTCCTCACAGCCACGAGGAATTAGTTACACTAACTCACAGCTATTAGTCAATACCATTAGAACATTCCATGTTAAAAGGGAAGAAGCAACACAGAAATTAAGATACAGGGGTAGCTTTATGCCTTTTTCCCCCTCACAAATTCTGTTATTGCATCCACAGACTGAAACTTTTGTTCAGATCAATAACTGGACGTGCAAACTGGTCCTTGGTAGGAAACAGTAGCACTACTTCTGCAACCATGTGTATCTTTGAAGACTCAGATTTCAGAGATACTGTCATCAGCACCATCTAGTGCTGTGGAGACAAAATAATCAGTTAAAACCAAGCTGGAGATGCTTATGGTGGGGTGCAGCAAAATCAGGTTAAATCTGGTGTCTGCACCAGAAGATAGAAATAATTTCACAAAGAGGAAGAATTTGGAATAAAGCAGATTTCCAAGTAGTAGATTCTTCTCCAAAATACATAAAGCATTTTGGCTTTAAAGGAAATTTAAATATAAACAAGGAAAAGGGTCATGATTTTGGAAAGTGCATGTGTTCAAGGCATGTGCACAGGAAAATGAACTTACAGTGGTACTCTGCATGGAACCAGAATAGCAAAAAGTAAATTTATTTATTCCAATTGAAATGTAGAGAATTGGGAAAAAAGCAGAAAGGAAAATAATGGACAAATTATTTATTTATATACTCCTTAAAGGTTTTTAAAATAATTAAGTGTACTACAAGTAGAGTTTATGGCATGAGCAAGATCTTTGTGGCTGATTTCTAGTTAAAAAGCAGCAGTGCAGAGGCTTTTGTTGTCTTTCCCCTTGCAAAGTTCTGCTTTCCAACCACAAACTCGTGTCCTTCATACCATGCTGGGACAATTCTTTGTGGGACCACTGCCCATAACACAGATATCCAGGTTAGAAAAACTCAACACAATTGTCTCCTCCATCCATTGGTAATTGTTCTCCAAAGGCCATCCTTTAAGTAAGCACAAGGGCAGGGATACATGGCAGGATTTTTCATACTAAATTTTTCATAATGAAAATGCCTGGAAATGCAAACTCAAACAGCTCCACAAAAACACTGCAGCTAAACACAGGGAAAAAAAAAATCAAGACCAGATATTGTGATTAACAAATAGATTTTGAGCTTCCTAGGAAATATTATTGCCCCCTAACTGGTACAAAACTTCAATTCCAAGTCATTCACTTATTATTATGCCTCTATCTCTATCTCTGAAAACCACCTTCATAAATACCAAGACTAATTTTTTCAGTGTCAGCACAGAGTTAGTTACAACTTTCGAAAGTCATTTGTATGAAGTTTAGCTCATAAATACCTTTCATCACCAACAAATGCTGCATTCTAAAAGAGTTGCTTGATTTTGCAGCAGCCATATGTCCAGTGTATGTAAGGTTTTAGGCTTGATTTTGATTTTCAAGGCATGAATAATGCAATTTTAAAAAACCAAAAATCCTTTACAACAAGGTTGTTCCCATCTTCACAACACAGTAGAAAGTCCAGAAGTGGAAGCTGCGACTGTCTCCCAAATTTCCCTCATGTGTCTTCATCACACATCTATTTTTGCCCAACTAAAAGCCAAGTTGAGATCAAACAGAAAAATACATGTACTATGTGGTCACTGAAGGCAGCGTGCAGAGGCTGACAAGAATATGGATTTATCTACTGGAATATTTGTCTTCTTTCATCCACTCTTCTCCATCAACTGTCAGGCAGGCTACGGAGATTGACAGCCCATCAGTCTCACCCATTATGGACTTTTCATAATAATAAAGAGCTATGTCCAGAACAATGAAATCATCTTGGTACCCCTCATCTCAACTCATCTCTCCCTCACAGAAGTACATCCAGGCCAATGTATAGCGAGCAAAACAGCAAGTTGAAATAAGAGCAAGATGAGGTAACAGCTGGCATCTGTTAGGAAGATTAGGAGTCATCAGCTGGCATTATCAGCAGAAATTCCTGGCTGTGCGGGTGGTGAGTCCCTGACACGGGGTGCCCAGAGATGCTGTGTGCAGCTGGGAGTCTCCAGGTCCCTGGCAGCATCCGAGGCCTGGCTGGACAGAGCTTGGGGCAGCCTGGTCCAGTGGAAGGTGCCCCTGACCACAAACAGTGTGATTTTTGAGGTCTTTGCAACCCACACCGTTCTGGGATAATGTGATCTGTTACAGATCATCACATCACACCAGCGATGAGCTCAGCCAGCAAGGAAGACTAAAGGCTGAACAACAATTTCAAGGTCCTGTGCTTGTTTGTTTTTTAAGGAATTAAAAACAACACTGATTTCTTACCTCCCTTCACACAGCAGTTTTTAATTTAACTCAGGGCTGAACTTCAATGAGTAAAAAAAAATTAATACAGACTAAATAGTAATGTTTGCTAATACCAGTGAATTGACTATGTGCTATTTGCACACACAGTAAAATGGAAACCAGTAATACACGAACTTAACACTTTCAAAAAGTCAACTCTACAAAGCCTGTAGATCCCTAAAGAAAAAAAAAAGGCAATTAGAAGACTCATTTAACAAGTGCCTCAAAAAGTTTAATTTACATCAGTTTGAAACAGCTCATAAAGTACACTTTTCACATTGAAAAAACCAATGTACAAAATTCTGCTTTTGTAACTAAAAAATTGGAAAAAAAAGATGTGGGAATTAAAATTAGAATTTGAAAGGAAATCTGAAGTTAGAATTTGCCAAAACCTGATGGTGTAATGCAAAGAAAGAGATGGAAGCCTAAAAAAGGGGCATGGACAGAAACAAACTGATGACATTAGCAGAGAAAAGTCAGATTGTGTTATACGACAGCAGGAAGGGGTAAGGATTGGATTTCTCACAATTCAAATCTCTACTGAATTTCTAAAGGTGAATTTTCATTTATCTGAATATCTAGAAATATTCTATATGTGCCGAGTAAAGAACTACTTGAGGACCAAAGCGCCTCTCCACAGAATTTATCTGGAATTTGGAAATCCAGATGTTCTGAATTTTTTCTCTCACTCTCCTAGTTCAGAAGTGCTGCAAACAAACTGAACAGCATCCAAACACAAACCACTATCTGGTAATGGAAAAATCAGTTCCATGGATCAAAAAATTTGAGGATGAATGTTCTCAAACAATTCAGCAATACTCTTTGTTGCTTTTCCTCACTCTTCCTACATACATGCCAAATGTTACTATTGTTCTCTATTTCAAAGACTCAAGTATAAAGCCCTAAACATCAAAATCTTGCTACACCAAAAATACTCATTTTAAACAAAAGGATTTTACAATGTGACAATCTTATTAGAAAAAAGTTCTAAAAATATTTTATTTTCAAAACCTGACATCTAAAAGTTAAAACCATACCTTGACTTCTGTATATGTAAGGAACACTTCTTGGGCTTTACCTATTTTTTAAAAGGATTACAGCAAAGCAAAGTGTGTGCTGTGGCACAAGAACTCTAGATATGGATACATCCCAGCACAGATATCTCCAAGCAGACAACCTGAAATGCCCATTTGGTTGAATAAAGGTCTGTGAAGGGTCATACCAGACATGAGAACAAAATAAATGCACTGTGCTTCTCCACTTGAAATACAATAAATGCATTGTCCCACAGACCTGTATGGGGGTCAGGTTGTAAACAAGTGCCTGTCTGTGGGCAATGGAGAAGTGCTCTGTGAGCACTTAAGGAACCCAGCACTGGGAGAAATCCATTTAGCACAAATAAATGCAGAGAAAAATCCCTAAGTCTCCTGTGCTCATGTCTACTAAAGAGCCCTTGAGGCATTCTGCATTCAAATTATCCAAGCTACAATGGCACATAAATAGAAATAAAGAGAGACAATAGCCATGGAGAACTCCAAGGCCTTTGCAGGGCCATTTACTCCATAGAGGGGCACTGCTCTTATTTATTTGAGACCAACTCTAAAGCCTGGGAGACATTTAGGATCCCAGGAAACAGAACCTAAACAATTAAAATATTAAATAACAGAATAAAAAGAAAGTAAGAATGCACTTCATATTTTTCTTTCTAATCTTGTAAAGTGAAACATTACTAAATTCTGCTGAATAAAGATTTGCTATATTTACTGTTAGATCCATCTAACATCTTACATCTTGTGGAGATGATGTAAAATCGAGAGACTCACAGTGTGCAGACCACACAAACATCGTGGATGTAAATAACAAGGTTTGTATGGGCCACACTGAAGGACAAAGAGGGTTGAAGGGATCATGAATGAAAAGAACTCCCAGACAGTACAACATTCACATGAGAAGTGTATCGCCATGTTCTGATTTTGCTGGACAGTGATCAGACCTTTTTCTACTTTTCTTATCTTGTGCCTTATTAAAAATATAAGCTTGTGGCCCCTTGGAAACAGCTGTGTGCCACAGCTGGCAGCTATTTCAGGGCAAATCCCAACCTATAGAACCTCTGAGTGATTTGGATTAAAAGAGATCTTAAAGCTCATCCCGTGTTACCCCCTGCCATGGGCAGGGACACCTTCCACTGTCCCAGGCTGCTCCAAGCCCCGCTCTAACCCGGCCTTGGGCACTGCCAGGGATCCAGGGACAGCCACAGCTGCTCTGGGCACCCTGGGCCAGGGCCTCACACCCCCCTTCTAAATAAAGAATTTCTTCCTAATATCAATTCTGAACTCTGTCTGTTTAAAGCTGTCTTGTTGGTGTCTGCCCACGTAAAAAGTCATTCACCTGAGCTGCTCTCTGGAATCACAAATGGTTTTAATGCAGCCTGGGTAAGAAAATTATTTCTATCCCAGCTCCCTGTTAAACAGCAAACATGAAAGGCCACTCTTTTAATTCTACAATCCTAAACTTGATCCTAATAAATTATATACTTCAAGATATCTTCATGACAAGACATCTCATTAATTTTAAAGAGTACCCTTTTATCTGCCACTGCTTACATATGAGCAGAGATCTGTAAGTCATGTGCTATAAAGCCATATTAAATTCTGCCTCACAGAAGATAACATTATTATTTAGAATATTGTTATATTAAGTAGAAAAACAAGAAGTCACCATACACTTGTAGGTATATAAGCAAAATCAGAAGCAACTTAGAACAATTAAGGGAGGCTTTGCATTAATGAACAGGATTTCCTGCCGAAATGGAGTTAGAAAGACAATGACACTAGAAACAATATGGAAGAAAGGAATTTGATGTGGCAAGACAAAAGTAAATATTTACAAAATAAGCCAAGAGTTTAATTTCCAGAGACCAGGAAATGTATTTTTCAACTGAAAGCATAAATTGTTCGGCATCTCATGGCCACTTTCCAGCCAATGTTGGGAAATGGATGCTCCTATTGCTAGAGAAGTAAAAGGAACAGAAAGCAGTAAATTCCTTCCCCCGTATCTTGGTACAGATCATTTTATTCCCCTTTTGTTTGGCACGCCAAATAACATCCTTGTAACTCCACTTACAGGGCAGAGGTGGGCTAAGACCTAACTCTAGGTTGTATTGAAGTAGAAATTCAATAAGCAGACTGTGATCTACCATGGACTGAATTCCTGCACACAAATCCTACAGAACATGATTATTTTTGACTTGACAGGGCAGTGCTTGCAGAGCACCATCTCTCTCCTGTACTTTTCAAGAGAGTGGCAAGCAGGAAACTAAATTCTGAAAGGCTGAAAGCTAAGGAAGGAAAATCAGTGCAGTCCAGTATAAACAGAATATATATTTGCAAAGCTCATATTAAACACAAGGCTTATTCTGAGCTAAAAATCCTCAAACCTGTTTTAGGTGTCTCAAGATATGCATGTAATTCCTTTCAATGATCCCTGGGTTTGTCCTGTTAATATTTTATAAGAATATCAAATGGGCAGAGCACACAATATTTCCATTTTATCTACTTGCACTTAATTCAATAAGGGTGTCTCATAGCTGCTGAGAGATGACATTTGCCTTGAATGAGGGCAAAACTCTGTGGGTGAGAATCAGAGGGAATTGCTGGAGAAAGCATTCTGAGCAAAACTCTCACACAAAACTCTAACATAGAAATAACAACATGAAAATTAAAAAGACACTGTTGTCATGCAACCTAAGGTCCAAATCCCTGTCCTTTGAGCAGCTCGGATTTGGCACAGCTCTGCTCAAACACACTGGCTGTGCAAGCACATTTGTATGTATTTGTACGTATCTGGGTGCTTGCTACACTTGGAAAGAGAATTGCTGTGCCCTCTAAACTCATTCTGACAGGAAAGAATCTGGGTCCACTTTAGGAGACAACAGACTCATTCTGCAGGCAGAAGGTCACAGGGTATGGGTGTTGCTAACAGCCCTCTTTGTTCCACGATTTAAGCAGAACATGAGTCTGGAGCCCTGGTTGAGGACTCGGAGCCCTCACGGCGCTCACCTCTGGCACCGCCCTGTCCTTACACAGCCCCGTGGGCTCAGCGAGGGCTTGGCTTTTTACTGCCCTGGCTCAGTTACAATGAATTAATTGCAATCTCCTGTGAAACTTGGAAATAATATCATAGAGTCATAGAATGTTTGGGTTGGAAGGGATCTTAAAGCCCATCCCACCCCCAGCTCCTGCCATGGGCAGGGACACCTTCCACTGCCCCAGGCTGCTCCAAGCCCCATCCAGCCTGGCCTTGGGCACTGCCAGGGATCCAGGGGCAGCCACAGCTGCTCTGGGCACCCTGGGCCAGGGCCTGCCCACCCTCCCAGCCACCAATTCCTGCCCAACATCCCAAAATCTGTGCCTGCCCTGTGGCAGTGCAGCCATGGCCTGTGTGCTGTCCCTGCAGGCCTTGTCCCCAGTGCCTGGGCAGCTCTCCTGGAGCCCCTGCAGGCCCTGGCAGGGGCTCTCAGGTGTCCCTGCAGCCTTCTCTTCTCCAGGCTTTGACCTAACTTCATTAAACTTGAATTTTGATGTCAAAGTAGAACAAGAAACATGCCCCTAGGAGGACCCATCATATGCTGCAGACACAGAATAATACTAATTTTGTCTTATGCCTTTCTCTCCTTTCTCCCTCCTTTCTTTCGGTCCCTTTGACCTGTTTGCTCCACAGGAAAGATTTTACTGCTTTCCTCATGGATTTACCTTGTCTTTGGCCAGGTGTCCTTCCTGATCACATCTTTCTGCCTCCACAGTGATTCTGCTAGTGGGCATGGAAACCTCTAGCTGTCTCTCCATCATCACTACAGTTTGTTTGGTTATACTACTAACATGAAACCTCTACAATTTCAAAAAAATGGAAACATTTTTTTTAAGAAATAAAGAAAAATCTGTTGGACCAATCAACTTCACAATAAAGCCATTGCTAGGGACACTACAGAAATGACCAGAAATTCAAACCTGACATAGGTGTCACAGCTAAGATGTTCTCCCAAACATAATTTTGGGTGCAAGGACTCTCTTTTGCATAACAACAAGATAATTTCTAAACTTCCAGTGCCCCATAAAGGAAAAAAAATTGAAAAATAACACATTTATATCTGTGGATATCTTCTATAACTGTTTATAGTGAGTAGCAATCTTTTTTTCCCACATCTGTATTTATAAATAATTTATATTTTCATTGTAAACACTTGTGAACCACTGAGAACTTTCACGAGTACCATGGGCTCTAAAAAGAACAGTTTTTAAGGAAATGAGAATTTTTTGTCTTCTTGATAAAGTTAGATGTCATGTGTTCAGTGTGCCTGAGGCCACTCAAAAAATAAAGACAACGTAAAAAAAACCCAAACCAGTGGATAACTCCACAATCAAAACAAAGCATAATGAACAATCACTTAAGATTGTGCTTCACTTTTGAAACCAAGATGGTGAATTAAAACTTTTCATAAGACCTTACTCTATTATTTCCTGAACTTTGAGTCAAATTCCAGTATTGATGAAGTCAATTTTTAATGTAAAATAGGCATAAAGCATAATATATTGAGTGTATTACCACCTCCTTCAATGGAGTACCTCCATCCATATCATGCTAGTGATTTTGGCTCAAATACCTCATTTTAAGCTGAAGCTGGAGCTGAAATTTAATCATTCCCCCTACACCTTCATCAGGAATTTCACACAGGATGTTCAGTCTTGGTACATAAACTGCAATTTCCAAGGCATATGTATTCAAACCAGTACATACAGAATTTAAATTTTCAAATTTTGCTCACACATTCCTTTCTGAATAAATCATGCCAGACACAAAATACCTTTGAAGGAATAAAGAAGACGACTTTAGGTATGATACTTGATAATGAACTCAAAATTCACACTACAGTATCTGGTATCACACTATCCACACAGGCTCGAGCAGTGACCCATGGAAACATCAGAGGTTTAACACGGCCAAATGCTGGAGCTGCTCCGAGCAGGGCAGCCCTGGGACCAGCCCCGGCCGGGGAGAGCAGGGGGAGCAGCCCTGGGAGAAGGAGCTGGGGGTGCTGTGGGTGAGAGCTGGAGCTGCCCCAGCCTGAGCCCCCTGCCCTGGGCTGATCCCAGCGTGGGCAGCAGGGCAGGGGGATCCTGCCCCTGTGCCCTGGGCTCAGGTGAGACCCCACCTGCAGAGCTGCCCCAGCCCTGGCTCCAGCAGCACAAGGACGTGGAGCTGCTGCAGCCAGTGCAGAGCAGGCACGGAGATGCTGCCAGGGCTGGAGCCCCTCTGCTCTGGAGCCAGCCTGGCACAGCTGGGGCTGCTCCCCTGCACAAGAGAAGGCTGCAGGCACACCTGAGAGCCCCTGCCAGGGCCTGCAGGGGCTCCAGGAGAGCTGCCCAGGCACTGGGGACAAGGCCTGCAGGGACAGCACACAGGCCATGGCTGCACTGCCACAGGGCAGGCACACATTTTGGGATGTTGGGCAGGAATTGGTGGCTGGGAGGGTGGGCAGGCCCTGGCCCAGGGTGCCCAGAGCAGCTGGGGCTGCCCCTGGATCCCTGGCAGTGCCCAAGGCCAGGCTGGATGGGGCTTGGAGCAGCCTGGGACAGTGGAAGGTGTCCCTGCCCACGGCAGGGGGTGGAACAGGATGGGAAGATCCCTTCCAGCCCAAACCACTCTGGGATCCTATGACTGAGTGTATGCAACTACACAAAACACCCACACCTTCCCCATACAGTATTTGTTGGAAATACTTCTCCTCTCTGCAAAAAGCACTGATGTGCAGATCAATATACGTTCCAAGAGATGAAATGTTTAAACATTTTCAGAAGGACATGAAGGCATACTAGTACTTGAAAACAGGAAAAATGCAATAAAAACACAGGATAATGTCAAATAACGTAACATTAAATTATGCAACATATCAAGTGTTTTTCTATACAAAACCCAGATTGAGTTTATTATCTACTACTAAACACATGCTGTAACAACACAGTACTTGAAAAATAAGTATCTCAAATAAAAATTGTTTACATCCTTCACTGTAATGTCAACATCATCCCCTTTGATGCATTTCTGTGAATTTCTGTTCTTGGAAACAAACCTGCAAAAGGTGGCCTGTCATAAATAAACCACTTTTAAAAGGAAAACTGATGTTAAAATAGATAGGAAATTAAAGATAGGTATTTTCATCCTGAAAAACACTGCATCACCGAAATAAAACATTTATCAAGAATATTACATGTTTTGTAAGGGATGTTAATATCCAGTCAGAACCCAACGGCAGTGAATGCTGAACAAAACAAGGGATAATGAAGCATTTCATAAGAGTGCAATTCACTATGGAAAAAGCTACAGTTAATGACCTACACGGAGGTTAACTTGGCTTTAGGAAGTCCCAGCCTGCCCTTGCCCAGTTCAGTGTAAATGCTTTGCCAACATCCTGGGAAATCAGCCCACGGCGTTTTTTAAACTCCTGTTATTTAACATTTCTTTTTATTTTCTTTATTTCTCTCTTCTTGGTAGCTCCAGCCTCTCAACAACACCCATGTCCTTTCCTATGTATGTCTGAGAGATAATGCCAGGGCCTTTCACTTGCATCACTTTCCATGTATCTTTATTATGAACAGTAAAGTTGACCTCCCTAACATCACATCCCAAATTCACAGTGTTTAGTGATTTTCTCTCCCTTGTTCTATAGCTCATAAGAAAAAACAAAATTAAACAAAACAAAACAAAAAAACAAACTAACAAAACCCACACAAACAAGCCAACAAACAAAAGAAGGTGGGAGGAAACAACCTGTGAAGCATTGCTGGAGGGATTTAAAAGCCCTGTGAATGTGAAATTTTGGGACATGGGTTACTGGTGACCTGGGCAGTGCTGGGGGAATGGGTGGACTTGATGCTTTTAGAGGGGTTTTTCAGCCTAAAGGATTCCATTAAATGTAGAGCAAGGACTTAGAAGGGTTAAAACACAACTCCAGAGAAAAGCATATAGGTATCAAGAACACATCATGGTCTGCAGCATTTACAAAATCATTTAGAAATACACTACAGCTTGAAAAGCTCTGAACTACTCATTGTTGCAGGAAGATGACAATCTTGGAACGGATAATCTGGAAGCCTTTAAGGAAGGAAAAATGTTTGGAGCACTGAATTCTCCCAGCTTTGTCTACATCACCACCACTGTTCCCCAAACAAACACGTGTGATCAAAATCATCGTAGCTTACAGCAGGGAAAGGTTTGTCAGCATCCTGAAGGATCCCCAGCTTGGACCACCCCCTCATCTTTTATTAAAATATTTTCCATGTCTAGCAAAAGTCACATCTTACCCAAGTTTCACAATTCAACCTTGACAGAGATGAAATGCAATCCTGCTTCTCCACTCTAGACTGCCTGTCAATGTTTTCAATTTTATTTATTCTTCAGTGAAAAAGGTATTACAGACAATACCAAAGAGATCTAGAAATGTTACATGGGCATGAATAGCCCGTGTTAAAAAAAAAGCAGATTTTATTTAGATAAAGCTATTGTTCACTACTTTTCAGTAGGAAATATGTCATTATTTCCCACATACAATGTCATCTGAATTACCTTACCCACTGCTGAACCTGTCATTCTGAAGAGAGATGATTTTATTGCCTTCAGACATCCTCAAGTCTCAGAATTGACAGGACAACTAACACAGATTTGATTTAATTATTTATTTCAGTGCTTTTGCAGTTGTGCAATATTTTTCCATCTTAGAAACTAACATGATAGCTTTTAAATCCCAGTCCTTTGAGCTGCACAGTAATTAAATTTACATTGTCTTCAATTTATTTGGAAATTAACCTCCTTCCTACAGAGAAAGAGGTTGAGCTTTACCTCCCACTCAGTTTTATAAATCTTATTCTGCTGTGTAATTCTTTCTGCCTCTATCAATCCAAAAAATCCTCCTAAATTCCAAAACACTGCCCTCCCAAAAAGGCACTTTTTAAAAAGGCATGTTTCTATGATGTTCCAGGTCATTCTCTGTTAAGACAACACTTCCAGGAACTGACTTCATGATGATAAAGCAAACACTAGCAAATTTCATATTCTATACAGTACAAAAACCAAGTACAACCACCATGGGTTGGGATGTTAATTCCACTCCCTCTTGGGAAATAAATGCTAGGCCATAGGATCAAACATAAACTGCATTTCAATAGGATATTCAGAAGAGACACAGTAAGAGTCCTTCTAGGCATGTACAAACATTGTTCTCAATTTCAATTTACCCAGGTGACAGAACCACAAAATCATTTAGGATGGAAAAAACTTCAGAGATCACAGAGTCCAAGCTGTGCCCAACCTTGTCACCCAGCCCGGAGCATTGAGTGCCACGCCCAGGCCTTCCTTGGACACCTCCAGGGATGCGGACTACATGGGCAGCCCCTTCTAATTCCTGAGCAACCTTTCCATGGGAGAATTCCTTCTGCTGTCCAAGCTGAGCCTGCCCTGGCCCAGCCTGAGGCTGTTCCCTCTCCTCCTGTCCCTGTTCCCTGGAAGCACAGCCCGACCCCCCGGCTGTCCCCTCCTGGCAGGAGCTGTGCAGAGCCACAAGGTCCCCCCTGAGCCTCCTTTGCTCCAGGCTCAGCCCCTTCCCAGCTCCCTCAGCCTCTCCTGGGGCTCCAGCCCCTTCCCAGCCCCGTTCCCTGCCCTGGACACGCTCCAGCCCCTCAGTGTCTCTCTTGTGCTGAGGGCCCAGAGCTGTCCCAGCACTGGAGGTGCCTCAGCAGGGCCAGCACAGATCACGGATGAGTTTTCCCAATCTTGGTGGTGTAATCTGAAATCTTAATGCAAGGCCAAAACTAGTCCAGATACTGAAGCAATTTGTAAATGTTAACAACTACACAGACAGTATAAAGACTCTCAAAGATAAAATCAAGATAATCATGGTATTTTACAATTAAGCCAAGTTGTAACAGACTGATGAAGTAAAGACTAGATAAATGGAAGGGAGGTGGACAGAAACCTGGCTAAACTAAAGAGGTCAGAGAGCTACAGTCAGCAGTACAAAGTCCAGCTGGAGCCCAGCCAGAAATGGTGCACCCCATGTGTTGATTGCAGAGGAGGCCGCCTTTAAAGATTGCTTCCAACCACTCTGGGATTCTGAAACCAGCGATTTCCAACATCTCCACTGATGCCCCAGCTGGTGAAGCAGGCTGCAGCCTTGGTAAGTTTGCAGGTGATACAGAACTAGGAGGAGAAGCGGATGCACATGATGGCTGTGTTGCTAGAGGGACAAGGATAGGCTGGATAAACACCCCAAGAGAAACTTTGTGAAGCTGTGAAGGGATGTATTAGATCCTGGGTGTTGAGGGTCAATCACATACAAAGCAGCTTTGCAGCAAAGGCCCCTGTGTTCCAACACAGAATTGAGGGTACACCAGCAACTGACCCTCATAGCAAAGAGGCACCTTGGGCTGTGTGAGGCACAGCACCACCAGCCCACTTTTGAAGTGATTCTCCCTCTCTACTCAGCACTGGGAAGCCTCACCTGGAGCACTGGGCTCCCAGCAGCAGGGACAAGCACACACCACAGCAGGTCCAGCAAAGCACCACAAAGGTGATGAAGGGACTGAAACATGTGATATGCAAGGGGAAGCTGAGAGACCTCTGATTAGCCTGGGAAGAAAAGGCTCACAGGGGTCTCAGAAAACATCTGATAGGGGACGAGGTGGTCTTAGGTCATACGTAGGACTTGATGACCTAAAGGTCTTTCCCAATCTAGATGATTCTGATTCTATGATTCTCATGGGAAGGTCTAGAGATGAAGAAGCCAGGCACACTGATGCCCAGAGAAAGACAAAAGGAAATGGGACCAAATTGCAATACAGGAAATTTCATTTAACCATAGGAGAAAAACCACAAGTTACACAGAGAGCCTGTGGAGTCACCATCCTTGGAGATATTAAACATCAGCTGGATGTAGCCATGGGCATACAGCTCTTGGTGACCCTGCCCTTGGAAATGACAATCTCCAAAGATGCTTCCTAACCAGGCACTTTAAAGATTCCCTGAAATCACAGAGCACAAGCACTGAGTACCACTCAATAAACAACAAAATGCAAGGAAAACTGCCTGCTGGGAATGAATACCAAGTCAATGTAGAAACCTGTAAAGCCACGACTGCACTACAAAGCACTCTGGGAAATACAGAAAACATACTTCAGGGTAAAATCCTGCAGTAGCAAGAGGATGGCTTGTTGATTAGTTACAAAAATGCGCCATTGGAAAGATCTGATTCTATTTATTAGGTTGGAAGTTTTTTATAAACACTGATTTTTAATTTTGGCCAAGTGAATGTCACACTAAAAGCAAGGACTTGCATCTTTTTTCACTCTGGTGAAAAGGAAAATATCTGTGTTGAATTCCCTTTAAGGTCTTCTCCAAAACTGAGGAGTAATCCCTGAATTTTCACCAACTGGAAGCCAAAAACTCTATCACACTACTGCTAACAGGTCCATTGGAGGTACTTTGCCATATCTTATCTACAAAACTAGATTTTCCTCATTTATAAAATATTCTGGTAACTAATAGAGAACACAGGCCAAATGTAATGCTGCACATCATGCACCTACAAGTATTTAAAGTAACCAAGTGAACAAGGCAGGAACATTAAATGGGAACTTTAAAATCTTTCACTAGTTACATGTATTGAACCAGTTTTCAGCTAGGCTGACGCCCCAGAAAACTTTTCCAGCAGAAGAAAAGCCAAACGCTAATCATTGTCCTGGAGGTTACACTGAGGCTGGAGGATTAGTCATCTTTGGAAACCAGTTGTGGTTGTTCTTATTTTCCTCTCCCACTGCTTTTTCTGATCTGTGGCTGCTGCAGTGGGAGCATTCTCATCAATGTTTTCTCATAAATTCAGCTTACAAACACGAAAGAACAAAACCACTTAAGAATAGCTCACAGCTCTTACCCCCTACATCCTGCTGCAGAGTGGGGATCCAAAAACTCCTTACACAACTTAAATCAATCCTTTGGAGGATTGGAATAAAGAGCTGACTAAATCTTCCCCCCAAGCTCTCTCTGCATTTCTTGGTCAAATAGGCTGTGGCGAGGAAGGGCGATACCAAAATGTGAGAAGACATAACAGTTGTTTTCAGATGTTCTCAACAGAAGCCAGAAATTAAATGAACAGGAGGAGTTGTTCTTACAGTGTTATTAATTCTGCAGATCTGGAATGGTTTGGGTCACTTAGGTCAGTATGATGCCCATTTCCAATTTTTCAGGCGTCACACTTTCAATAAGCAGGTGAGCAGTGTTCCCTATTCCTTTCCTCCCCATCCTGTCTCAGCCACGTGGGGAGCCAGGCCAGGTCTGCAGGACCCAGCAGCCTGGGGACTCTGCCTCTGTTGTAATGTGTTTATGACTCCTCACTGGTGGCACCTGCCTCTTTGATGGAGAATCACTGATTTAGATTCAACAGCTGGGCAGCTGGAAGACTACCCAAAACTACTTCAGAAGGAGAACCATGAGGCGATACCTCCAATCACTTATACTGCTAATCAATTTTTTTTTTTTAATCAAAAGAAGCCAAACTTTCAAACTCATGCTATCTACAGCTGCAGTTAATTAGAAGAATATAAACACTCAGTATTTTCACAAAGCAAGTCTTCCCTATGGCTCCTGTGCAGAACATCTCTGCAGCACATATCACAACACCTGGCTTGAAACAATTTGGACTTACTGGAAAACACCCTGGATTTCACTATATAAGGCTTATCTCCTGGACTCATCACTTTTAAACTAACATACCAGCCCCCATCAGCAGACCACTCAGATATCCTTCTTATGCACAACATCCCACTAACCAAATTACGTTTCAAGTGAAAGCCTCCTATGAAGCTGAGTATGTTGTGAGGTTCTCTCATTTAACTGCTGATTCTTGGGGTTATTGACTAAAAATAACTGCTGAACTAAAGTTTTATATGTTTTATGAAGTGGAACACTTTGCATCCAACCTTAAAAGCATAAAACTTTAAACCTTTTGCCTTTACATTAACAAGATTAATTTCTTTCTGCTTCTGTTTGTCAGAGTCCTTGATCAAAATTTAAAATTTCCCTCATCACCACTGTTCATATGCACAATTTGAATCCCTTATGCTCATCCATCTCTGTCTCCACGAGACACCTGCAAAGAAGTTTGCTGCACCGTTCTTCTTGTGAATCATTTGTTACTCAAGATTTGCAAAGTTCTTTGCATATTTTAGTATTGAGGGTACTGCCCAGTTCTGGGTGGACACCCAGATCTCTCTCAGGAGACCCATGAATGTGGTTTAAACATTTAGTTCTCAACTGACATCAAGATGTAGATGCTCCTACTTAAAAGGGGAAAAATATATACATTCTGATGCTTCAGGCATTCTGACTGGAACTTCTTAACCACAATTATCAATTGTGACAACTCTAGCTGCAGTCAATACTTTCTTTAATTTGACAGATTGGAACACATTTTGAATCAGCAACATATGTTTGTTATTTTTTAACTGAATAATTTTCTATATTTAGGCATTAATTAAATATTTTACTAAGCTGCTTTCACTAGTCAAAGTTCATGCAATACTGTTTGGGAAATCAAAACAGACATGAGTGCATCACCTGGATGCAGAAAGCAGAATACCTGCAGGGCACTCCCTGCTGCCAGTGGCACTGACTTCAGGAAGCGATGGAGAGGTGCACCCAGGGAAGTCAGCAAAGACTACAGAGGGGTTGGATCTCAGCAAGGTTTTTTAGCCTAAGGATGTAACTGGCTGAGAGGATTATAAATTCTTTCTCCTTTTAGCTATAAGCTGTTTCAGTATATTCAGACTGACATGCATTTTGTTAGCATTCTCCAGAACTCTTCAGACAAGCTATGGCATTTTTCTCCTTTTACTCCCAAAACAATAGCTTATTTACATACTTACCAAAGAATAAGACACCCTCCCAATGCTGATTAAATGCCAGACGTTACGTAGGAACGCAAAACCCCCGGACTCTGAACATACTGCTACAATGGAAATGTGTGAAAGTAATTTTGTTCCAGTTTCATCTCATGGGAATGTGGGCTCATAAGCATCCAATTAAAAATAATTCTGACTGATCGAGATGTGTTTTAGCTTCACATGAGAATGCATCTAGAACACGCCTGTGATAGATTTTTACCAGGGTGGGAGGAATAAAGATTATTCTAGAGAAAGAACCTCACTCTTGCAATTTTTCCCCATTCAATTTCATTCTTTGTACATGAGAATTTAGAGTTTTGGCAACCTGTGCTGTTTTGTACTATTTGGGTCAAATCACCTGGGGAACCTGAGAAGATATAATTTTTAATGAGAAGATTCCAAATCAAAATGTAGCCCTTTAAAGCAATCTGTAAGGCAAACAAATGAACAAAATCCTGCATGGCAATCTGCCTGTAACTTCCATTTTTTATGCCAAAAAAGCCACTTTGATCCACTCATCTGACACAAGCCATAGGAATTCCCTCAGCTACTTCCTCCTTCAAGTCCAATAGTTTTGGCTGGACTTGGACATATCTTTTAGGAGAACATCCAATCTCATTTAAAAATTCCAATCTAGGGAAATCCAGAGCCCTTGTTATTCCAGTGACTCATATACCATGTAAAAACAGATGGACCAGTCACAGCTGGTTTGCTTTCTAGCTACCGGAGTGCATTGTACTTTTGTGTAGGATCACAGAATACCCTGAGCTGGAAGGGACCCCCAAGGACCACGAGCCCAACCCCTGGCCCTGCACAGCCCCTCAGCAATCCCACCCTGGGCATCCCTGGCAGGGTGTCCAGAGGCTCCTGGAGCTCTGGCAGCCTCGGGGCTGTGCCCATTCCCTGGGGAGCCTGGGCAGTGCCAGCACCCTCTGGGGGAAGAACCTTTCCCTGATATCCAACCTAGCTGTCCCCTCACAAATCTTATTGAAGAGCACCCTTATCAAAGGATTTATTTGCCCTTAATCTCCTAAATAATTTAAGGAGTAAACCCATAAAAATGCCATAGAGTACTTCTGATTTCTTTCAAAGTCAACCTGTTCCTCTTATCTTGTAGCATGATCTATGTGTGTAGAAGTCCACTAGCTTTATGAAAACCTTGCTTTCATCAAGCTTAGACAATTACATTTTTATAGCAGCAATCTCTCCCCTTCACTGATCACTCCTTCCCTAAAAAGTTTTTTTGATGCTTAGTTTTAAATAGGGCAGGACTTAACAAATCAATGCAGAGGTTTCCACTAGACATGCACCCAGTTGAAAATCATCCAGTTAAACTGTACTTGAGACCTGCAAGCCAGGCAGTTCTTCACCCAGTGAATACCCACAGCATTGATTTTATATCTCACTGGTTTCTTGATCACTGTGCTGTGCAGTACAAAGATAAATAGTCTATAATAGAATTATTTATAAACAGTTGTGCTCTGCCAAGTCACTCGATGTTGAGTGTAAAATGATTCTTCCATAATAAACAACTCCAAGCCTTCAATAAAATTATGAGCAGCTGACTAAAAATCACAAAGCAATAAAATATTAAATTATATTCATTCAACAAACCTCTGACCTTTATTTTTTCTAAATTCTATTTCTTCCCCCAAAGAAAAATTATCAAATGAGCTGGATTTTGGGGAAATGATCTACACCAATGCAGCAGCCAAAAAAAAGCCTCATCTCCTGAGCTGTGCCCCCAGCTCAGAAACTGAGCCCCACAAACTATCTTGAGCATGGAAGCTCAGAGAACAGTTTCCACAGAAATTTACAGGCCACTCCAGAGAAATGTCAGGGTATTAACAAACCAGGCTGAATCCTTGAAGAAATATTAATGCAGTCTGATTGTCTTTTTCCACTTGTTCTTGCTTCTTTTTACTTCTTAAGTGACTTAATTAAATTCTGTCAGGTGTCCCATGGTCTGCCTAAGACTGAAGTTTAAAATACACCATAACCACTCAACTCAACGACTATTGGTTGACAATTACAGCAACTCACAGCACTGGGAAGGCATTGAAAATAAAAAGTAAAACTGTGCATATTAAGCCCAGTAGGAAAAAAAACATGTTTGAGACTTCAAGTTTAACATTGGTAATAGAAGCAGTTAGAATTTATCAGTGGCACAGCATTCAGACAAAAAAATTGTTCACTGTCACAAAAATGTACCATTTCTAACTCTGACACTAAAAGCTGGAGATACTGTGCCATATGTTTCAATAACAAAATTTCCCAGCCCACCCATAATGATACTTTCTGATAATGCAATGACACTGCAGTCCCTGAATGGTACCAATCCAGTTCCCATCAGCCTCTCAGCTTGGCAGGATGCTGAGCAGAGACCACTGAATGGTGTTTGGGGAAACAGAAAGGAAAAAGAGAAGGAAAAAGATCTTTGGTAAAATCCCAGCTTTGGAAGCAAAGTGCAGAATCTTATTTAAATATCTTGCAGAAAAAGAATGTTTTTTATTCAGTATTATAAAAAAAAGAAAAACAAACCCAAGCTTGTTTATTTCTGAAAAGTGCTTAAATCTACCAATTTTTTGTATGTATGGGAGAAATAAATTTCTCTTAGGGGGAAAATATTTTAAACTATGCTATCTACCATTCCAAAAATAGCCTGCTTTAGTGATAAATGAAGTGAAGCTGGTTCTTTCCTGTGACAGATCCAGATTCTGCCATCATCATTACTCTACTTTTAATCCTATGACAAATGTGGGGCCATTTATGAAAGCTCTGACAGGTTAAGCTCACAGTGAAATACGGATCAATGTTTGTCCTATCCCTGGAAGTGTTCCAGGCCAGGTTAGATAGGGCTTGGAGCAACCTGGGATAGTGGATGGTGTCCCTGGTCACTGGAAGGGGGTGGAATGGGATGAACTTTAGGGTCCCTTCCAAACCAAAGCATTTAATGACTCTAAACAAGGCTGATGCATTGACTATTTAACTTGCACTAACTTAGGGTGAATTTTTTCACACTATCTGCCTAAAAACACAATGGCAACAAATGCTCAGGATTATCAGAGAAAAATAATTCACATCTGTCAAGCCTCATTTGAAAGAATATGAATTGCTGCACATCTTCACATAGCAAATCAAATGAGTTCAACCAAGAGCCATTTAAGGTTCAATAATAAACATGTTTGCCTTATGTTTTTCCCCAACTTCCTTTCACAGACTAAAGCCAAAGAAATATGTCAGAGTTGCAAATGCTTAAGCTGTTTTTGAGGATGATACCTAAACACTTTTCCAGCATTGTCAGGTCAGTGATCCATACCAGGACAGAGGACTGGGATCCAGGCTCTGTGCTCCAGCACAGCTCACAGTCCAAGGAAAAAGGAACTGGAAACTGGATAATAAATTCAAGTTGGCTTTAAGCAGCACTTGAGCATCAGGTTGAAGCAACAAAATGAAACCATTTCTAGTAAATTAGCAGCATTTCTCAAAGCTAACCTCCAAGGCTGAGATCCTACTAAGGCGGCACATTCTTAAATGAGTATAATTGCATAATTCCATTGACTCTGATGGCATGGGAGAAGGATGGCTGCAAAGCTCATTCTCCATACACTTCAGACAATGCCAGAACACTTCTGAAAGGGAGCATTATAATCTTATTAGATACATTTTGCTGTTTAAACAAACCTAGCATTAAGTAATAAAAGATAACCAAAATGGATAAACTGAATGGCACTTTGATATTGTATTTCTTGGTCTTTTTTATCTAGGAAAAAACCCCCATAATTTAAATTAATCCATAATAAATTTTACCTCTGCAACTTTAAGACATATTTACCCAATTTACAAGACTCAGCAAAACTGTATTTCCTGCTTTCACACACAGTGTCAAGCTCGCTATGAAACTAAAACTGTCCATAATTTGTTCAGCATCCCAGAACTAATCATTGCTTGTTAGCTGACTCTTTGCTAGTACATGCAATAAGCCAGTCTGCCTTCAAAAGCAATTTTCCTGAGCTTGACTGCAACCCAGAGAGGTTTAAAACAAAACAGCAACACACACAAGCATTAAAACATCACACAATGAATATGAAATGCAAAAGGAAACAGTAAAAGTTGCAAACATATCTCACATCAAAAAGCACAGTCACTGCAATAAAAAATACATAGCGCAGTCACAACAGAATTATTAGATATTAGGAATTTTGCATTACAAACCCAGGCTCAATATTTATGCTATGCTAATGCTGTGCATAATAAAATGGGTATTCTATCCACTATGTTTCTTGAATTTGCAAGAGACCTAAAGAGACTGGCACTAAATCCCAATGAAAGCTGCCTGGAAAATTGGTGCTGTGGGCTTGCTTCCTGTGGGAGATCAAAATATGTGCTATTTTGCATTCCCTCTACTGCTTTAACCAGTGTTGGCTGTCCAATAAGTCTGGGGTGTGGTGTGCCTGTGCCACATCACCACCAGGTCCTCACACATCCATGGTACACTGAAAACCTGAGAAACACAGAATGGTTCGGATTGGAAGGGATCTGAAGGACCACCTGTTACCACACCCCTGCCATGGACACGGATGCCTTCCACTATCCCAGGTTACTGCAAAGCCTCATCCAGCCTGGCCTTGGGCACTGCCAGGGATCCAGGGGCAGTACATGTTTAATGCAAACATTAATATACTTGCACATAAAATCTACCAAAATAGCAATGAAAACTGTAATTCTTTGATAAGTACAAAGACAGGCAACACCATCTGTGGGTATCAGAGCATCATTAGAGACCTTCTGCTCCGGACTAAAATTTATATTCTTTGCCAAGAATACTGGATGGGGGAGTGGTGATTATGAATCACCATAATTAATTATCCTCTGCCTTTAGTAATTTCTAAATTCCATCTCTTCTCTAAACGGGCTGATCACACAATAAACCAAAACACTGTAGTACTCAACAGAGGATAGATGCATGGATTCAAACAAAAAGCTTTTGACACCTCAATTATGCTGTTGTATTCGATGCTACTTACACACTTAGACAGGCAAATTTCCTGACTGTACTTCTCTAATCATCCAATATCAAAACAACAATAGAGAATTAGCCATAAAAACCAGCTACCTCTATATTTTTACAGCAGTAATTTCTATTTCAAATCCTATGTTCTCCTCTTATCTCAGAAAAAGATAACCTTGAATGAAAATCTGAGATTTGACAATCTCCCAGATTGATGTACTCTAATATACCTCAACTGATGCATAAGCCCCATGTCAGAAAGTGATACCAGTAAAAAATTTCTCCATCAGTTGTGGTAAGTGCGGAGTTACTATGAATGAATGTTTTTGCTCTAAAAATTTCATGAGCTTGTTACATGAAAACACATACAATGTTATCAGTGCTTATTTTCATTCGCAGAACACCTGAAAGATGCAATATTCACAGAGAAGCACTTAGTCTCCCAGGGGTGATTTTGTCAGCTCAATGTGTATTGCTGTTGCTGTACAGAATTACCAAAATTTCATGGAAACAAGCTAGAAGAATTACACTATTTATTTTACATTTTCAGTACATCATTTCTACATGTAAAACATTACATCTGAAAGAAGATTGTAGTGTAGACTGCACTTATTATTAGTATTCATTTTTAAATAAGCCTTTGAAATCTCAGGCTTTTGACTACTTTAATACCATGTCCCTGTTCCAAATTAATCTGGAGAATGCCCCTGGGACAGCTAGATTTTCATGTCCTGTTGAGATCTTCAGAGTAATTCTCCATCATTATGTACTACTATAATTTTTTTCTTTTGTACAAAAAGAGCTATTTCAGCTTGCATGCCGTATTTTCTTCCCTTGACAATCAAGCTGGTTTTACTTATGTTTACTGTGTGGTCCCTTGCTATTGTATGCTGGCTTAGCTGGGAAGCTGCATTTCCACCCTGGATGCCTTCCATGTTCTGATCAATTTTGTCACGCAATTTTTTCCTTGTTTTCCCAAAGCTTCTAGGGACTAGGTTAATATATTTAATTATCCACAGCATCAACAATGAAATAGTAAAACTTTAATTTTTACTTGGAATAAACAGCTAAGGGAAGTCCTTTGGGTATGGCAAGTAGGACTTTTAAATTCACCCTTTTTACAGTTTCTGTAAAGCGTCTATAATTCCCTATCACAAAGAAGGATTGGGGCTGATGGATTCTCATAATTCTTATTCTGTATAATTAAAAATAATCAGACATACAAAAAGGAGAGATCTTTAATTGTCCCAAGTAACAATCAATGGAAGAGGAAATGGACTCAGCTTGTGTCAGGGGAGGTTTAGGTTCAACATTGGGAAAAATTTCTTAACCCCAACGGCGGCCAGGCCTGGCACAGCTGTCTAGGGCAGAGGTGGGTTCCCTGCTTCTGGAGGGATTTAAAAGCTCTGTGGATGTGGCAGTTGTGGACATGGGTCAGTGGTGGCCTTGGCAGTGCTGGGTAATGTTTGGACTCGATCTTGGAGGGCTTTTCCAGCACAAACAACCCTGTGATTAACTTCCAAGAAAATTTCCTGAACTTGAGGCAAAAGCTCTATCATTTTTACTCTTGAAAAGCAAATTATATAGATAACGTTACAAATAAAACAATGGGTGTCAAGAAGTATTAGACACTTGCATGTAACCTCTGCACCAATTCCAAACAAACTATGCAACTGCAATGGAAGTTTTGTGAATCACAGCTCAAGTTCTTATGTCAAGGCTTTGGAAATGGATTAAAATACTTTAACATAAAAAGCATTTAAAGTTTCCAAAGGCCAAAAAATATGTATTCTAAATTTAAAAAGACAAACCAAACCTCCCATATCTAACACACTTTTTAGAATATACATAAAGGATGTCATAAAGACACAAACTATACCCTTAGAAATTAAAATTATTCATCAGTTAACTGAAAACATGCACAGATCAGTCACAGGGCATGCAGCATGCAGTAAATGGAGAGGAGAGGTTAATAACCTGGAAGCATAGGATCTGAGAATGTGAGAACAAGTTAAAGACAAGAGTTCCTCTCCATTGTCACTGAGGGTCGAGAAGCAATGCTGCAGCGTAGAGCAGTGGGAGTGGGGGAAATACAGTTTGTCCAAGACATACACATATCTCCGCAAGTGGCGGCAGGTATAACTGAAAGACAAGGGTAGAGGGAGACAAAACAGAAAAAAGAGGTGTTTTCCTTTAAGAAAGCTAAGTCATGGTTTAACATCCCTGGCTTTTGTGCCAAGAGTCAATGGAAGATGCCAAGAAAGCAATGGAGCGGTTTGACATAAAACAAACAGTTTCAAGAAACAGAGGGATCTGTTTGCCCCTGTGCCCACACACTGGTTCTGTCACTGCTGCACGGGGAGTTCACCAAGTCTCAGACATCAGACACAAGAATTTGGGCTTCTTTTGGGTGCATGTGTCATTTCTCTCCATCCTCCCCCCTGCTTTTTGCTCCCAGTAGCATCTTAAGAAAAGTTTTATCTCTCTCAATAAATGCAGGAGACTGGCCACTGACTTACAAAGGTTACCTTTAAAAAAACCTAAGAATGTTCACAAAATTTAACTGCCTTTCATGAAAACTGACAGTTGACTTAAAGGGGAAACAATCACACTGAGTTATTGATCAGTGTGAACTGCTCTTGTAGCCTGGGATTTCAGTGGTAGAGCACTCCTGTGTTTAATTTTAGTTGCTCAAATGCAATGCTTAATCATAACAGAGTTACTCAATTAAGACATGGCCAGCTTTTCCACGAAGAGCTACAGTCACTTCTATGAAGTAACTACAGAGCAAGCAATAAAACATTTAAAATGGATATTAAGCAACCCTGAATACACCTGAGTAAGAGATATATTGCCTATGCCTATGCACAGGATATCCTCCCACTCATAATGGAAAGGAAAATAAATTCATTAGTGTAGTTCACCTGCAACACACTGCATCACTGGAAAACTCTGAGGCACATAGAAAATATAACCTCAACTACCTTTTGTTATAGGGTTTGTACAGAAAATACTTCACGGCATAAAGGTGCACAGCCCAGGGTGTGCCAATATGATGATGTGATGTGACGATGTGTCTCAGCGATCTTACAGCTGGACTTGGTAATCCTGGCGATCTTTTCCAACCTGAACAATTCTGTGATTTTAAGTTCTCCAGAAAGTGCTTTAACCAGCCCTGTATACTGTGAGACAAAAAGGTCAGCTCCTGATGGTCCTACCAGGCTCTGCTGTCCTCATCTGCAGCCAGGGGACATGGCTCTCTCCAGGACAGACATACTGGGAAAGTTTCCCATGGAGATATATGAAATCAAGTCTCTTCTACTGACTTTGGCAAGAACCAACAACTGAACTCTAGGCTCCAGCATCCTCACCAAATCGAAAACCCCCATTGTTTCATTGCTTCATAGATGGAAAATTGGCCCAGGGGTTATACACCCAACCACCTGCATTTCACAAGCTAGCGTCTCTCTAAATCCCTATGTGACATAGTCACACATGGCTGAAACACTTTCCTGAGACACTTGTGTACCTCGGGCAAAAAACAGGACAAAAAAGAGTGCCACTAACACCTAATCGGTGCAATCAGTGGGGCTCTAAGCCCAAGACTGCATCAAAACCAACACCTCCCTCTTCTTTGCTTTAAACAACACTCACTACTGGATTACATCAATCCTATCTTTGCTCTGGAAGTTTAAGAACACAAGATCCCTTTTGGCACTTCATTTGCAGACATGACAATTGTCAGGAGATCAAGAAGCTTCAAGGACGTAATTTCCTAAGCTTTCATGCCTTTTCTGCTTTCCTGACCACAGCAAGTTGTGAGCAAGGCAGGCTATTCTTTTCACTTCACAGGCCAGGGATGGACACAGTAAAGGATTTACTGGGTCCCATACTAAAGAAAACCCTCAACCCACAAGCCTGCCCTTCCAGCTACCTGGAGATGCCACATATTTTTTTCCAAAACCAATATAAAGAGCATAATTTAGAATGATGATGCTTTGAAGATTTAAATGGTTCTAAGTCCACTGTTACCATTTACTTTATTAACCAGGCCTTTTACTAGAAAACTCGTTCCAGCTATTCAGTCTTGTTAGATTTATCAAGAAATTGAATGGGTCTTCCATTGTACAATCCCAGGATGGTTTGGGTTGGAAGAGACATTAAAGCCCATCCAGTCCACCCCCTGCCACGGGCAGGGACACCTTCCACTGTCCCAGGCTGCTCCAAGCCCCGTCCAGCCTGGCCTTGGGCACTGCCAGGGATCCAGGGGCAGCCACAGCTGCTCTGGGCACCCTGGGCCAGGGCCTGCCCACCCTCCCAGCCACCAATTCCTGCCCAACATCCCAAAATCTGTGCCTGCCCTGTGGCAGTGCAGCCATGGCCTGTGTGCTGTCCCTGCAGGCCTTGTCCCCAGTCCCTGGGCAGCTCTCCTGGAGCCCCTGCAGGCCCTGGCAGGGGCTCTCAGGTGTCCCTGCAGCCTTCTCTTGTGCAGGGGAGCAGCCCCAGCTGTGCCAGGCTGGCTCCACAGGAAAGTGGTAACATCTTTGACCCCTGTCAACATTCTCCACAGATGGGAAGAACAGGATTTGATACTGTAATTACCATCACCGTATTTATGTTTAACTGAGCAACAGGGTGAGGTGACGGTACGTGGTGGAGGAGGAGAAGTTTTGCCAAAACATCACCCAGAGGTTCTGGAGACACACCCAGGGTGACAGTGTCAGCAGCACTGCCCTCCATAGGCCATTCTTATTTTCAAAGCTGGACTTGTCTACTGAGAAGTTTGTCATTAAACTCACATCAAGAGCAATGCAATCCTGTTACTCCATGACTGTTCATAGCCACTTTGACCAGCAGAACTTACATCAAATTGAAGACTAAGCATTTCTGTTTTTAAGTCCTCTGAAGTAAATCTGAATAAAATCAAGGCTTAAGAGCAGAGTTCCTTTAAGACCATACACATTAAGAGACATTGACATCAACTTTCACTGACTGCTTGTGAGTTTGAATAAGCTTACTTGATCCACCAGAAATGAAGTTTCCAGGTACATCTACTTTTACATGTTACTGAAATGTGTTTTTTCTGCATGTTTTATGGGCCACATTTCTTTTGCTTTATAGCCAAAGGTGATATTCAACTATAATGCAGTACAGAAATTTTTGAAAAACACGACTGCAAAAAATAAAGACAATCATGCTTGATTTCAGGGGTGGGTGTGTGTGTGTGCATGTGTGCTATTCAGGTATCCTGTTTAACCTGGAAAACAAAACTGTAGCTCATAGTACAAAATCCCACTTCAAAAGACTGTAATCTCCTCATGTAGAAAGCCATCTGATCAACATTTTGAATTCTGATATGACAACATGACAGTATCAATTTCTAAAAGCTTAAAGGTAGAGTGCCTTGTTACAAAACTCTGTCAGGGAAATCTGGGTAGACTTTAGTTATCCAAACCAAAAAAACAGTACCTATCACTCTACTTATGGTAACGAAAATAATGAAACTCCTCTCTTGCCTTCTCACTACACAAAAAACACAGTGACATTCAATAGAAGTTTAAATTATGAACAAAATTCCATATGCTCCATCAAAACTTCAAGTTAGTAAAGGTCATTGTCTTTAACAGCCATGAAAGCCACAGAACCCAAAACTTTCAGATCCAAGGCAACAGAGGTCAGCATCAGTATTTTGGAAACTGAAGAGCCAGGACCCTTTCTGTCTGGTAGTTCCCATCTCTCATACTGGATCAGCTGGAACCCTCTGTGATTACAGAATATCAGCTGGATGGAAACATAAACATGGAAACCCAACAACATCTTTAAGATGCTCAAAACTGACAGGCATCATGGCAAAGCACCAAATCCAGTCTTTATAAAGTCAGAAAGCAGCATTTAGAAGGCTCCAAGGATTTAATCTCATAGGTATTTTTGTAGGTTTCTTGTTTGTTTTTCACTTTCTCTACCACACATTGAGGATGGAGAATTGAAAGAGACAAAAATTAAACAAAACACCAAAACCACCATAAAAATGCTCACTTGTTAACCATCAATAATGTGAATTTTGGAATAAAAATATACCCAAAGTAATTTGATACTGTAAGAGACAGCACAGAGAACCTGACATCTGTGAAGAAGCCTGTAAACTACCTGGTACCTGAGAATTTTTTCTTTTCATGTTTCTGGCATCCCTTAGTGATTCCTTCTCTGATCATGGCCCTGTCTAATCTTGCCCAGCAGCTGGTATAAATTGAGAGGGCAGGGAGCAAGCTGCAGTATTGGCAAAAGAAAAAAAATATAAGAGAAAATTAAAAAAAGGGAAAAAAACCCAAATAAACCATATTAGTCAGCTGTATCAACCTCCTAGAAAAAGAAAAATAAAAGTTAATTTGCTCAAAGGGATAATTGGTCCTGCTTTTAAGTCTTCCCAACTTCTGAGCTGTCCTTTCCTCTGTTACCCTACAAGGGCAGCCTGTTCTCATCAAGAGGAGAATGCCTTCATCTGAGTGCTGTGAGAATACTCTCACCCATTTATCCCAAACTTCCATAATCCTGGAGCTCTGGTCCTCTGCTTGAGAGCTTTTTAAATTTGTCTGAACCAGAAGTAGTTAAAAGGAAGGCTAAGACCCTCTACTCACTGATCACTGCCGGACTGCCAGACACATGCAGGGCAAGCACGCAATTTCTTCACATGTACAAAAATTAACACAGTATATCTACACTTATTGCAATTTAGTGCAGATTTGATAAATGTAACGAAAAATTTTATTTCCTTTTTCTTACCCCAGTCACTAAAGGTACTCTGATGACAGGAGCTAAACGAGAGCATCAAAGACACACTTTAAAATCTATGGGAGTTTGATGTGGAGAGCCAGAGGGAAGGTGGAGGTTGCCATGTGAATAGAAAAGAATATTTTCAGCAGGAAGGGATCTACAACTTTCTAGTCCAACTGCCTGACCAGTTCAGGGATGACCAAGTCAAACCATGTTAAAGCCCTGGCACAGGGTACCCAGAGCAGCTGTGGCTGCCCCTGGATCCCTGGAAGGGATGCCCAAGGCCAGGTTGGAAAAGGCTTGGAGCAGCCTGGGACAGTGGAAGGTGTCCCTAAAGTGGGACAATCCCCTCCCTTGACCAACTGGTTTTACTGTGTGTGAGGCATGCCAGGATGCGGTTTTCCCTCTGGGAATGCCACGGACCAAAGGATGCCACAGCTTCCTGCAGCTTTAGTTATCCCCCGGATCATGTGGAAGCCCTCCAAGAAACTTGTGTGAAACCAGTAGATAGTCAAAACCAACAAATAAATAAGACTTTGCTGAAGATTCTTCCTAAGTTTCTCTGAAAATTTAAACATCCTAACTGGCCACTAAAATTATTTTGGGTTAGGTGATCACATCACTTCTAATATTTAACTCAAACTTCACATTAATTCAAGCAGTCAACATAAGGCTACAGCCACAGACTAAACACCTTGCAAAAATAAGAGTTTGAAAACAAGAACTGCGGAAATTCGTTATACATTTATATTCATTTGTTATACATTTATATTCATTTTTCATCCGAAATTTAAGACCTGAACAAGACAACAGCACTAAGCAAAACATGCAAAGCCACTTATTTGTTTAAACTAGAAAGCTGATATTTTCTCTAGTGAAACAACTGTTATTTTAAAATAGGCAAAGGCAAAAATGTAAACAGCACCAGGCCAACATCTAAACGACACAGAAAGGAAGTAAGTCAGGCAGGGTATAGAAAAGTGGTATAAAACCAGTGTTCACTAACCCCTCTACAAATACAACTTAGGCTGAAACAGCATATACAGGATTCAAAAGAAAAATTCCCAGTTTAAGTAATTGTAATTCATAATCTTCCTCTTGGCACATGCCAGATTTTATGAGAGCTATAAATCTTTAACGTTATTGAGAAAAAGAAAGGTCTTGAAGACACACATGCCATGTGTATTAGCTCAGAGAAACTAGATTAATCTGCAGCAATAAAAAAAGCCAATTCTACTAAGCCTGATTAAATATTTAGGTCATATTGTTTCTGTGGCAGAATTTTAAAAATGCACAGCAAATAACATCTTTCCCTGAGCTTGAAGACTTAATCACTGTATTTTCAAACGGCAGCTATGCTACAACACGACTCTACAGGAAAGCCAATATGAAAGTCTTTAAAAGAAAAATAAATGAAAGTATAAGCTAATTAAACTAGCACATGTTAGTCAACACATTAAACTACCTCTGTAGTCGTGGGCAGAACGTCACGACACGCATTACTGTTCATGTTTGATAACTTGTGTTCTAGGAAGTCCTATTAGTCACTACTCCTCTGTTCCCAAAGACAAACCCAAGCAAAATACATTCTGTACTCAAACACCACATATATGATAACAACTTGTTAGTTCATCCACTCCATGAGAACTGATTTCTATTCTGCCTGAAATATCACCAATTAATGTTATTTCATAAGGCATAAAGATATGAAAGGAAAATAATCTCTCTGCCTGTATCAAGACCAGGTTGGACAGGGCTTGGAGCAATATGGTCTAGTGGAAGGTGCCTCTGCCCATGGCAGGAGGGTTGGAATGAGATGGATTTTTACAATCCCTTCCTACCATGGGCCAGTCTGGGATTCTGTGATTCTTGCAGTAAAATACATCATATACATCATGCAAAAATAGAATTTTTGATTGAACTTTTCATTTGTGTTTAGTACAGTGCCACTGATGACACGATGAACTACGGTACTGATGAACCACAGCAGAAATCTAATTATCTACTTGTTTTTCAGTACCAAGAACACTTTGAAAGATCGACATGCCCATGCTCATGGAAAGATGTTCTGGGCTTCTTTGGGGCAAGTTTCTGCCACTGTGGTGTTAGCACAGTTAAACTACTTAAGAAATTCCTAATTTTTCACACAGATTAAGTATTTTTTGAATTATTATTCTTAGATTAGAGTCATAACTAATTTGAAAGAAAGCTTAGGAGGACTCTAGCCCAACCTTCTGCTCAGAGCAGGGTTAAAACTGTATCCACACCTGAGCAGGGGTTTATCTGGTTGTCTCAGAAGTCTCCAGGGTGAGAGACTCTACAAATTCCCTGTGCTGCTGTGCCAATTCTGCCACGACCATGAAAAATTGCATTTTTCCCTCAGCCTGGAACCTCCTGCCCATTATCTCTCATCTTCCTCCCACATCCTTCTGTATAAAGAGCCTGGCTCCATCTTCTCAACAGCCTTCTCATACACAGGAGAATGCTGCTCACCCTTTCTGTGAGCCCCCTGCTGTAGCCTTGCCCCAAAGCCTTCTCTCCTCCAGGCTAAACAAGCCCAGTGCCCACCTTCCCAGCTCCCAGCCATCACGTGGCCCTCCACAGAACTCCCTCCAGTCTGGCAGCCCCTCTGCTATGTCTAGGGGCCCAAAGCCTGGAAGCAGTTTTCCAGATATGATCCAACACAGCAGTCTTGTACGGGCACAAGTCAACACGCATGGCACCCTTGGATGTATTTTACCAGGCCCTGTGGACATGGATATGTCAGTTCTCAAGTAATTCTGATTTGATCCTTTTCCACTGCTGACATTTTCCTTCTTTCCTGATCCCCAGCTAATGGCATCTTCTAAGTGACATTCTCATAGATTTCTAAAAATACTTAATTCCTGCAGGCCTACATTTCAGATACAAGTATCCCTAAATTTATATCTTACATCATAAAGTGATGACAGGATTTTAAATTACATTACTGCAAAACAGCAGTTTGGCGGCGAGGGGTCACCATGGGGTTAAAGGTGCCATAACAACATAGAAAAGGATGAAAATTATTTAAATGCTTAAGAAGCAATTATTTGTGATAATGTGTCACAGATGTAAGTTCCCATGCCCTGAAGCAGCACTCTGTCACAGTACTGGCCAAATGTACACGACAGGCTTATGAGACGAGTATTATCTTTATGCATGGAAGTATTTATAGTGAAGGAGGGCAAGGAAATGAAAGCCAAACAAGTTCTGGAGCTGTCTGATAGACTGAAAACAAAACGAGAAATATATGAGATTCTTCTACAAAAGGCAAAATTACTTCTGTACAGATGAAGTTCTATCAGAAAGAACAAAAGGATTTATATATTAAAAACAGACAGAAATAACTGATGACCCACAAGCAAAAAAGATCTAAAAGAGCTCAGGGGAAGTGTCTATTCAGTTCTGATGTTTCAGACAAAGGCAAAGGCTTTAGTCACCCAGATGCACTGGTTACTTGGAAGGCACATATCGCCAGCAGCTTAAGAGATGCTACTATGGGAATGTTGTTTTGGAAACCTCCTGTGCTTTTATCCTTTGGCTAGACACTTGTGATAATTCACAGGCTCTGCATGGGATTACAGGGATGCTACGACACCCTCATTAACTCAGGCATTTGCATCTCCTCCGTCTGCCTGAAACTGGAAAATCCTGCATCAGGAGACAGCCCCAACAGAGGGCACGGCACGCGAGGGCAGCGGTGTCGGACCCCCACTGCCCCACACATCATCCATCCATCCATCCATCCATCCATCCATCCATCATCCATCAACTAATGAGTCACAGGAGCATGTCTGTACAAAACTTCATAGTAAATTTGTTTATTCATTACAAAACTAAGTGCATTTACTTTACCTAAAAGCCTGCTATTTCCTAAACTCACTGAAGGCCATTACCATTAAATAGGCTGAGTCATTCAATGGTTATAAAGACCTGCTGCACATTAAAGTTGTTAAATCCCGATTCTTTTGCCTGTACCTATAGTTTCACCCTCCATTTACAAATGTCAGATGATTCAATGTGCAATATTGTCTTTGAGAGCCACAAAAATGCCAGTGAAAATACATGGTGGTAGGAAATACCTCAGTTTGAGTACTTAAGAGACTGAGAAATTTCATAGATTGTTATTTTCTATTCCCAAAATCCATTAGAAAGCCTATTTGAAAATCCTCACTGAAGTGTGGGGTCTGAAAGAACTGAAAATTTCCATATGTGCTTGAAAGGAAGGAGGCATTTGGAGGGCACTCACACATGTCAGCTGGGTATTACACAGCCCTGCTTCCCTCCCTGCAGCCACTCATACCTGTCCTGACTTCACACAAGTGGAGAGGAACATTAGTTCACTGCAGTGCAGAGCTGGAAAAACACTAGATGTATATAATGACATCAGTTAAAATGTGAAATAAGCAGCAGCCTGACAAGGAAAAAAATATAATTAATGCTACATTTTTGGCTACATTTTTGTTCCATACTAATGTTTACTTAGAACCATTTTAGTTTGTCAGATAAATCCTTAAAAGTTCATTATTCATTTCTTCAGATCACAGAACACGTTTTTTTTCTAAAGGGAAAATTTCTAAACAGGAAAGAGTACATGTTGTATCAGAATAAAGCACTAATGAGCCAAATACCCTGCAACTGAGGATAAATTACAGGTTTAAGCAAGTAATTTTCTTGAGTCACCTCTATTTCTGTTAAGGAACACTGCCCCATAAATAGGTTCCATTCAAAACAAACTGAGAAGACAAGACTGCAGTTTATAGGATTCTACTAGAATGGCAAATAATAGTTTCTAAAAGACTATCAGAATTCCCTTGGTTTTTTAAGTCTCAGAAAAATCTTATGCAGGAAAACTTATTGGTTTAAAATAGTCTTTTTATAACACAAAAGCTATAAAGATCACATCTTGACATCTAAGGTCTTCTGATTCAACCATTCTATGACCCTCTCATTAGACATCCAAATCTCAAATAATACAATGGGACACAACCCAGCAAATATCTCAGCGGCCTTAAATTTTTTTCCAGCTAGAAGAAATCAAAATTGCAATAGAAGGACTGAAATAATCCTACTTGATTTCTCATTTTTGCTTCCTGTAGCATTAAACGTACAGAAAACTTAAGTGACACAACTCAGAAAAACCTCAGTCTACTCTGCAAATTCATCTCTAAAACAACACGGGAAGTCTAGCACAAAAGTAGTTATTTCTCTACAGGCTTCCTCAGATATTTCTTCTTCTCTATCAGAAGAGATTCACAAGATCAACAGTTTCAAGGTTATACCAAAAAAGAAAAGTTTAATTCCCCAGTTTGAACACTCTATCAAATTATACTGTTTACAAAGAATTTATGTGGCACAGCAATGATGAAAGGGCCACTCATAATAATTAAAGATGTCACAATGGGGCCTTCTCCCTCCTAACTCCAGCTCTGCGTGACACGTGTGATGCTCTGGATGCCCTGAAACAGGGTTCAAGGCTTCAACACACCTCAGTTCTATGCTGGTTTGAATCACACATCCTCCCAGGTAGTGACTTGCAGTTTGTAAGACTCTGAAATACCACACAGTCTTCTGGATGGTGGAGGACAAATGAGTTGTTGTAGTAGTGCCTTTCCCCCCAAAAATCACAGAATTATCCTGGTGATTGTTGCCTACAAGTCAGCAGAGACATAAAAAGTGGTCCATGGAAGGGCAAACCAGCTTATACAAAATATGCATCAGAGTGATGCATATTTTGATACTAAATACCTTTTTAAGCTAAATCAGCAATCAAACTGTCATTTTTAAGGAGTCCTGTGGCCATTAACTGCAGAGCAGAAGATAAGATAGTTTAACTGCTCTGCTCCATGTGAGAAAACCCTGACACAGAGAGAAGCAACTGCTCCCCCAGTATCCCTCCATGGCTCACACTGATCCAGTCTGTCCATCTGGGGAGCCTCCATGACCTGTGAGCTGGGGGTCCTGGGCTACAAACACTTCCAATGGCATGTGGGGCACTCAACTGCTCATGCCAGATGGGGAACGAGGGTATTACTGTCCCATCAGATGCCCACTCAGAATCCCCAGCAGGTTCAACCAGGCTTAAACCAAGTTCAATGATATTTCCATGTTGGAAACAGCTGATATCAGCCTAAAACCTCATCTCCATATGTTACACACAGGCAAAACCAGGCAAGCACACATGGGGTACTGCTCTTGCTGTTAACATAACTAAAGCAGCATTTTAGTACATTTTACCACAAATACACTCAATTCTCAGTAACAAAGGATGCTTCTTTCCTCTTAAAAATTAACTTCATTCTATTTACATCCCTAAGTCATGCCAGCAAGAGCCCATTTGATATTAATATTCTCTTTTCCCTTGTCAGAACAATTGTTGTCTTCCCTTTTGTCACAGTCTTTCCCACTAATTGCAATGACACCTCCCAATTTTGGAATGGCTGATCAGCTTATAAGCTTCCCCACAGCTAATCTAGGTCAACAAGCTACTAATAAGGCCAGCATATGTTTCTTTTATTTAACACTATTGAGATCTCTATAAATCGCTTCTGTCTCCCAATAAAAGGCACCCCAGGGATTCAAGGCCCTCTGCGGGTTTGAGGAGTAACAGTGACAGAGCAGAGAATGAGGGGTATAAAAAACACTGCACACAGAGTAGGAGCCTGTGCCTGTGGACAGCTCAAGGAAGAGAAGGTAAAGCTGCCCAAGGTTTCACCAGGTGACTCAAACAGTCCCCAGGTGTCCTACTGCACACACAACCTCGGCTACCGGCAGCCCACAGGTGAAAAGCACAGCTCAGGCTCAGGGGCTTGAAGTTGCCTGATCTTCCATTTCCACAGCGTCCTCCTTCAAACATGGCCTGAGCATGGCAATATCATGGAGCTCCTTTTTCTGAGAAGACATTAGTTTTCACTCTACTTGGAATGCTTAATAAAAACGGGATTACCACTTTTGCTGCACTACATAGGGGTAAAAAAAAAAATCTCATTATAAAACAGTTTCTCATAAACAAAGTATAATTTTATCACAGAATCACAGAATGGCTTATGTTGTAAGGGATTTTCAACATCATCTCATTCCATCCCCCTACCATGGGCAGACACACCTCCCTCTATCCCAGGTTGCTTAAAGCCTTATTCACCCTGGCCTTGGATGCTTCCAGGGAGCCAGGAGGAACCACAGCTTCTCTGGGCACCCTGTGCCAGGCCATCCCCACCTTCACAGCCAGGAATTTCTTCCCAATATACCATGTAACCCTGCCCTCTGGCAGAGGGAAGCCATTTTATATCCAAGCTAGACAATAAATGCTTTCTTTTCTGAACAAAAATGTTACAAACTATTTCAAAGTTAAGAAGCACTAAATTGTCTTTGAGGCTTTTAATTCTTATTTCTGAGGCAAAGTCATCCAGTCAGTTGCAGTCTTCCATTCTGCAGAGAATTTATTGCCATAACCTGTATCTTACAGCACATGGTAAATACCACCCAGGTGAAGGATAGGGAGAAAAATCAATACAGATTTTTCAAAGTAACAAATTCACCAGTCCAAGTATTGTATGGCAACGTAAGTTTGTTGGGATGAACAGGTCAACAGCTACTGCTTTAAAGCAAACACATAAAATTAAACAAGCTGGTTAAGCTGCAGATAAATAACCTGAAGCCATATCCACAGAAATGCTCTTTGCCTGTTCACCTCAGTGAAATGATGTCTGCATGGAAATAATCAGGGATAGGAATTACTAAAGGCCACTGTTTCTATCAATAGGTTTCCCCAAAGCATAGAATTCGAGAGTAGGGCTGTGGGGCTTCCTGCACTGACAGTGAAATTAACATAAGCCTGAGGTTAAAAATCACATATAGAAAGTTTAGAAAATAGTCATATTGTTGTTATAACTATCACTGAAATAATTTCTTTCTAGCACAACCTGTATGTGATTCAAAAGAGGACAAAAAATTACATTTTATTCTTGAACAGCTCAGACTGGAGGTACTTGAGTTTCATTATCAGAAACCAGGCATTTTTGACTATTCCCCCCACGTTATTTGCAGAGGCAGATTTCACTGCTTTAGTGAAACTGTTCATTACCCTCAATTCCTTCCTTTCTTCTTTTCTTTTGGTTAAAAAAGGAATGGGAAAGCTGATGCTCAGAGGGTTCACTATTGAGCAGTACAAAGCTGATGCTTAGAGGGCTCAGTATTTAAAAGCTCTGGCCACAGGGCACTAATTCCAAGCAGCTTCACCGTTTATTATGTTATAATTTAACCTGTGAAGTCTCTCCATGTCTGCTGCCGTGGGAGCAGAAGCAGTCTCTTTTCTCCAGGGCTTGCCATTGTGAACACTTCTCTGGTATGATTAAGAGATCAGTAAACTGAGATTTAATTTAATGGCCCAATTAAGAGATGAAGATTTGAACCCAGGCTGTAAAGCCCTTGCCTACTGATCATTCCTAAAGTACCATTACAGCCTACCCAAGCCCAGGCTCCTGGTGTCCATGGTGTGATACAAAACTGTGTTTCACACCATCCCCAGAGCTGTGCAGCTCTAAGCAACACAAACCACACATTCCAGCAGTATCAATGGAGAAGGAACAGAGGAGGGTGGAATCAGTTTTCATGTTATGTGTTAATAAATGCATAGGTTATAAATCAATCACTGAACATCTTACTAGTGTTATCTTGCTTTTTGATTACTGAAAGCTGACATCCCTGAAATTAAAGAGCCTTTCAAATAAGGTTTCCTAGTGTCAAAGGACTTCAACTCCCAAATCTGGAACAATTCTAGGAAGTTTTTAATCTGAAAAACTGCTCTAATTTAACCTCACTCATTTCCATGCTGTAAGAAAGATGCCAGAATGATGAGCTTAACAAAATTACTGCATACTCTATTCACTTAATTCCATTTGCTCAATATAGACACCTCAGGTGCCAACTTAGCTCAAATCTTATAATTTAAAAATCACAACTCTTGTATGAGAAGAAATGTTTCTGTACTATGCACATATTTCCAAACGAGAATTAAATTAGAAAGCAAACAAGTTTGAAGCATTAATGCAGCAACCTAGGTTTTGCTTACAAGTTTTTCCCCTTAAGATGCACCTTTGATTTGATGAACTCCATCTCACTAGTTCTCTGCTCCAACTATCCCATTGCTATTCTCCAGTGGCAGAGGAAGCTCTCTGCTAAAGAGCTTCCCAAAAGCACTGTGGACATCAAAGAAAAAAAGGCAGGAAAACCAGAAAGCTCACAGAGCCTAAAGTTGTGTGGGAGAGAAATTTGTTTATCTTCCTATGTGAGCAGCCTAGAAAATTTTGAGCCAGCAATTACATCTCATTATTGGCACTGCTAAATGACATTATTAAGCAATTGGCAAATTTTAATTTCATCACACTAACACGCTAACAATTTCAGATTTTTCAGTTCAATGTGGCCTCTAACACACAGGTCAGATCACACAGGTCTTGCTGCTCTATAAGCATTTTTATTCTTTGTTGAAACACAGAGATTCACACATTTTTTTTCTGAGCAGAGAATGGATCAAGAGCAGCCCTGGGAGAAGGAGCTGTGGGTGAGAGCTGGAGCTGCCCCAGCCTGAGCCCCCTGCCCTGGGCTGATCCCAGCGTGGGCAGCAGAGCAGGGGGATCCTGCCCCTGTGCCCTGGGCTCAGGTGAGACCCCACCTGCAGAGCTGCCCCAGCCCTGGCTCCAGCAGCACAAGGACGTGGAGCTGCTGCAGCCAGTGCAGAGCAGGCACGGAGATGCTGCCAGGGCTGGAGCCCCTCTGCTCTGGAGCCAGCCTGGCACAGCTGGGGCTGCTCCCCTGCACAAGAGAAGGCTGCAGGGACACCTGAGAGCCCCTGCCAGGGCCTGCAGGGGCTCCAGGAGAGCTGCCCAGGCACTGGGGACAAGGCCTGCAGGGACAGCACACAGGCCATGGCTGCCACTGCCACAGGGCGGGCTTGTATTGGGTATAGGGAAAAATTTTATTTACAGTTACTTTAAGGAAAACATTTTGAGCAACCCAGTCTAGTGGAAGGGGTTCCTGTCCATGGAATGGAAGGTGGAAGGAGATGGGCTTTAGAGTCCATTTCCACTGAAACTATCCTGGGATCGTACAAAATACATTGCAGTAGCAATTCATTGTTCCTGTAGAAACTCACACATTACAACTTAAAGACAATTTTTAGTTCAGCATAAACAGGGCTTAAAAAGCACTGTTTAAAGTAACATCCTGTATTCTTTTTCCTAAACAACAGTCATAAACATTTTTGCTCAGGAAAATCCCATCAGACTTCTGTAAGAGGAAACCATACCAAAGAAATTAAATTACTAACACAGAAAACCATAAAGCAAATAAATGGTTTGGTTGGGGAGCTGAAACTTCTAAAATACAGCAGTATATATAATCAAGGATAGCAATTTTCACAGTAGCTTAAGAAACATAATCAACCCTACAAAAAGATGAAGACTTTTTACTGAAGAGTAAAAAGGGTATTCAAGGTTTCATCTTCCTCTCAGATGTGAGTAACTACAGCAGTGCAGTCAGACTTTACAAGCATTGACATTTAAGGACACCACTCACAACTTATTTAAAAAAAGAAGAAAAACAGTGTTTACAGCTGGTACATAGGTCTCCAACTTTGCTCTCCAAGCAGGTACAGCAGGGCTGTGATGACACCCAAGTACAACCTACTGCATCCCACAGCATGCACAAATTACAGAGGTCTCTGATCTGTACCCCTTTAAAGCATTCTTCTCTAATTCCATTTGACTCCTACCAGCATGAGGAGAATTTACATAAATCTCTTTCCTCATGTCATTCCCTGCATCTCACTGAAACCTCTGTAACTACCAAAGAAATCAACACAAGTGCAAGCAATAGAATTCTTAGTGTCTCACACAGCCCTGCACATGAGCAGCTGTGGTGATAATGTACAAAAAAAGGAAAACTTGATGGCGTTTCTAGCCCCATGAAATCATCTGATGTTAAAAGTCCATGTCTAATTAGTGAGGTGCATGGCAACCTCTAGTGCCATATGCCTGCTTAGGAAACAGTGAACATTCCAACACATGAAGCTACAGGAAAAACATTTGTCTGAAGTGATCAGCCCTCTTCTTGTCACTAATTTTATTAGAATGACATGGAGAGGAGATGCCAGAACACAGATGATCTGAGGAAGACCCTCCAAGTGTTACATATACTACAGCAGTCAGGCAAGCTGCAGAAAAGCCAGATATAATGAACGAAAGCTGTTGCCAAATAGGTTAAAGGAATTAATGCCAACTGACTTGCAGTGTTAAGTGACAAACTGAATACCCGCACTATGCAGTTACATTTAAATACAATTTTAAGATAAGCAGCACTCCACAGTGCAGTGCAGTACCATCCTCAGCAATCTGCTGATAAAAAAGCTCTCAGTAAGTAAACACAAACCCATGGTAGCAGTGCATAGAGAATCTCAGAATATTCTGAGCTGGAAGGGACCCACAAGGATCATTGAGTCCAACTCTTCAGTGAACGGCCCATACAGGGATCAGAGAAAGCAAGGATTTCAAAGTCAGGACAATCTACAACAGAGGACATCCAACGCTAAGAGAACCCTGGATCTTACTAGGAAACATCTATATTACTTCTATTTTTAACTTCCAGCAGCTGCTTGTGATAGATTTACACAAATCTGACAATTTTCATGCTTTGCTGGAATGTGATACAAATTACCCAACATGATGAAGTCGTATTTTACTGAGCTCTTAAGTGCACTACATTGAATATTCCCAGCTCATTCTTTCACAAAAAATAGTCTTCAGTATTTAAAACAATTGGCTGTCTCTGCTCAGAATAGGATTAGGAAAAAGCCTGCATGGAAATGGAATTAATTCTCACATTAAGGAAGGAGTCATTAGAGCATCTGGTGAGGTTTAAATTATGACTGTCTATTCAGTTGTATTGCTAAGCAGATTTTAAGTGTTTCAGAGCTACTTAATTTAGAAACCTATACCCTGAAATACTTCATGTAATATAAAGTACTATTGTGTTTTTCCTTCACAGAAAACACTTTCTGATTAAGATGCTTGTACTCTGATGGTGAAGCAGAATAGGAGCATAAATATATATATTCTGCTTTGGCATCATGGAACAAAACTGGATCCATCACTGCTGGTGAAGTTTAGTAATTGTGGATAACAGAATTCCCAAGGTAGAAAAAGGAAGAACCATATTTGACTCAAATACCAGACCCTTAAGAAATACATGTATTTGTACTGCTTTTCTTGGTAACTGAAACTTCATAGCAAATCTAGTATATTTTGAGAGAAAATCAGGTTAAAATTCTTCTTCATGATTTAATCATGATTAAACCAGCCAAAGAACCCAGGGCTGTAAAGTTTCTGAGACGAAAATGCAGTAAAGTCTAACAGAGACAGGCTGCTCCTGGAACTGGCTCTTCCTTCCAGCCTGCCTATGTCCTAGTCCCACAGGACACTTTACAAGAGATTTTAATACATTTTTAAAGTTGTGTCTTTTGATTTACAAGCAATCATGATCACAGCAACAAATTAAATTTCAGTCTTGGTGGTCATTTTTGCCTATTGTCCAGATGTACAGTTTTCTAACTCCAGAATAAGATCTTCTTTCCTTAATACTCCTCTTGTTTTTGCTGGTTCTGTTTCAAATCTAAAGTCACCTCCTTCATTACAATTTCCACTTATAATAATATTGAGTGCCTGGCTACAATAAGACAGAAGCTTAAAAGCAACAGCATGGAGTGTCTTTGGGCTATATAAGAATATCATAGTACACATAATACAGATCTTATTGCCTTTGTTTTGCTTCTTCAGTTGAAGAGTATGACCATTTTCTCTACCAACCCTTACATTACTTCCAGGCAGAACAGTACAGCTCCAACTCTGCCAGCACCCAATGGCTGGGATAGCTAGCACCCTTCTCTCTGCTGTCCTACCAGACTAACACGTTTACAATTCTCCAAATGCACTGAGATCTCAGTCTAATTTATAGAATCACAGAATAGAAGTATAGAACCATTTAGGTTGGAAAAGCTCTTGAAGACCATTGAGTCCAACCATTCCCCCAGCACTGCCCAAGGCCACCACTGACCCCTGTCCCCAGGTGTCTCATGGCTTTTAAACATCTCCAGGGATGGGAACTACAACGCTGGACTCGATGATCTCCCACTCTGACAGAATCTCCTGTCCCTGTTTTCTGCCATTCACCCCTTTGCCTTCTTTCTGCACTCGTCAGTGTCAAGCAGCAGAACAAGTCTGTCTGCCTCCAATAAGAATATCACAGCTAAAAATCAAGCAGCAGTGTTAAAGTCATGTTGTAACTATGCAGGTCAAGAAACATTAACAATAAGGCTCCCAAATATTAGAGGATCCTGATAAAAAGCTGCATGAAATGAGTGAAAGAGAAATTCTTAGGTCTCAAGTAACTGCTTCCTGCCCCTAATATACCCAGAAGAACACATTTTACTTTGGGCTGCAGAAATTGTCATAGAATAAAGAGAACAAAATCAGAACCCAGGGTTCCAGGAACAAGCTCTGAAGTGGCAAATTAAGTATCACAGTAAGAACCAGACCAAGTTTTTGAGAGTCAGAGAATTGCATCTCACACTACACCAGGATCTCTGATTTCAGAACATTTCAAAGGCTTGGAAAACTCAGACTTCGAGTCTATGATTTGAGAAATGAGCACAGCAAATATTTAAGACAATGTCTGTGGCAAGTAAGGGGAAAATAGCTCCATTTCAAACTCTGAACCCTCTTTACTTCTGCCAAGGGTATGAAAAGAGGGCAAGTGTAAGGCAGGTGAAAGGCACCAACACAATGCATTCATTGGTAACCTGTCCTACTTATACCACCAACCATTTTCAAAGGAGAAGTGTCTTGGAGAGAATTAAATCCTAAAGAACAAGCTGTATGTCATGTTAACCCAGTCCTTGACAAAGTGTACAGGTACACAATTATTATTTTTGGCAGGCAGTCTGTACCTGACAAGCCCTGTAACAATTTATTCCAGATCACATTAAAAAGGACCTTCCTAGTTTCCCTTGGAGCGTGGAGCAGGGCTGGCTGCCAAGATGAGGATGCCTGGTGCAGGGTTACCTGCCTTTACAATGTGCTCTGCAGCACAGAAACACAATAGGAGGGACCAACTTCAATATCTGCTTCTTCAAAGTTCTGGCCTTGTTTTACAGCCAGAGCAGACACTGACTATTGACTACTATACAGGATAATAAACTTAATCATTTGGAAAGCATAGATTTAGGCTTTATTGCCTATATTTGAGGGTATTGTCACAAAATGATCATTTAATTATGTCTGATTTTAAAAATAGACCCTTTTGTCAAATATGCAGGAAGAAATAAGTAGAGAATCCATCTGTGTAGCACTTGAGAACCACCACTCAGTGCATTTTTATAATAACTGAACACATTACTGAATTTGCAATTCAAACAAACACCTGAAAACTTTCTGGTATGAAGGCAGGTATTGAGCTGTTCTGTCAAGAAGATCAAAAGGCAGAAGTTTCTCAGACAGGGAAACTAGTATTTTTACTGTCCATTCAGAGCAAGTTCAAATATAGAGCAAGTAAGATTTATTCTGGGATTATTTAGTTACCCAGTTATCATTTCTGCTGTTTAGTTCATTGGTATCTACTAAGGCATATAAAATTAATGTTTCTGTACTACTAAGGCATACAAAATTCAAGCTTCTCTACTCCAGAGTTTCAGGAGAGATGATTTTCCAGCAGTCTTTATATTTACCTGATGATCCTCTGAGCAGCATACTGATGAAGCGAGCGGAACTGTGCCGACATATTTGCTAAGGCTGCCAGACAATTTGTATGAAGGTATTTGTCCTGTCAGAAAGAAGAGGAAAGATTGAAAAAACAACACATCAAACTGATCACTGGATACATCCTGACACCTCTGGCAGGAGTAATTCAAAAGACTGAGTAATATTTGTTGCTTTTAAAGCACAGGCAGAAATACAAAGCATATATACTCGGTGATGTTCAAACATGTTTTCTTAAAATACAAGGCTTATAAAAGAGTGATTCCACACCAGTTTCAGAGGGAATACATACATGTATGTATTGATATGTTTGTCTTTCAATGTTCATTTACAGTTGCACCACAGCTGTAACATATACACAAAGACATTTTCCTCCTCTCTACTTTTCTCTCTCCCTTTTGTAGTCTTATCCTAAAACTTCCTACTTCATAGCTCATCTTTAAGACTCTTTAACACCACCCCATATATCCCACAACTACAACCACACCTTACTTCAGAGCACTGGTCACCATTTCAGCATCCCTTAAACCATTTGGCCAGATAAGCATTTATCTGATGGCCCTTTCAAAGTCAAGGGTTCTCACAGAATGAAACTTGTCCACTTATCAATCCAAAGATTAAGTTCCCTATTCAAGTCTAAAATATTCATTTACATAACATAACAGATTCTAAATACTATGAATATATGCCGAATTTGTTCTCATTCCTTCCTATTCTTTTTATCATCCTTAATTTTTGCTGTTTCATGCTTTGGCTACTGTTTAATGTAAAAAAATTCTGTGCCTTTAACTGTTGAAAATATTCAGAAGTGCGTTACATTATGTTTGTGTTTGCAAAAGAGGCAAAAACCTACCGTGCATTGAAAAATGCACAAAATCAATCTAGGCTATAAAGCTCTGAAGTTAAAGCAGTTTTGCTTTGCCAGAGCTCAAAGACGTCTTCTGGCCCAGTTCCTGTCATACTTCCTAAAAAACTAACAAAAAATACACCTGAAATTCCCACTTTTAAGTCATTCAGAGATGTAAATAGCTTATAAGGAATCACTTCTTCTCATGAAACCAAGGAACTCTTTCTTCTCAACTGAAGATGAGCTTGATGCCTGAAGAAAGGTCTTTAGAGAACCATACTCAATGAGCTAGAAGACAACACAGAAATTGTGTTACAAGTTCACAAACAATTAACACAGCTGATCTATTTTCTTCCTTCCTACAAAACCAGACACCAACTGGTTGCAATAGAATTAATAAAATCCCACCCCTTGTTTGAAATTGAATTCAAGCTGCTGAGGTTAGGAATTCACAATGCTCTTACCCTTGTCCGTGTCATGTTGTACTGGATGGTTCTTATCACAACCAGTATCAGAAGACTCCCAAGTGAGATCTCTGTTAGGACACGCTCAGCATACCAAGTAATGTTTTTCAGTATCTGCAAAAAGAAAAAATTAAAAGAAAAAGGCTTTTCAGCACCTAGGTTTGAATAAGAACATAGGAAGCTGTCTGGAGTCTCAAATTCCTTAAGACATGAAAATTAGTTTCCAGTCTCAAACGTTACTTAATTTTTGTACTCCAAAGCATAATTAGAACAAAATTAAAAAAAAAAAAAAAAAAGTCAGACCTCTGCAGCATTATCACCTAGATCTAGATATAAAAATATTTTTTTATTATATATGAAGAGACAAAAATTCAGATCCTTTAAATAAATTTAAAAATAATGTTTTAAAAGCGTCTCCATTATCACATGCTGCCCTGTACCTGGCTCTTTGTCAGCACCTTCCTATTTCCCACAAGGAAGCTAAAATTAAGCCAGTGACTGTAACCTATAGATGGGGAAAACACTATTTTATGGCAGTGGTGACAAAACATCCCCAGGTACAGGCAGAGGTGTAGTAAACACCTTTTGCTGAAAGGATCAAAAAATCAGAATAGGGGGAAGACGGAAAGACTTGAGAGGTATTTAAGGGAAGAATGGTCAAGGCTGAGGAACGAATAGGAAACATGAAATCACTACAAGAAAGGTTTCCACAAATAGCAGGCGATGAGTGGATGAGGAAACCAATATAATTTCTGGTTATAACAAGTCACTAATACTATTTTAAGTCAAAGTGGTGATGGTATAAATGAAAACAAGTCATCCAAGGAGTTTCAGTAAACAAGGACAACTAGTTGGGATGAACAACATAGATGATTAGCAGGAAATGCCTGAAAGACAAAGCAAAATCCACACATATTTTCACAAAAAAAAGGCAACTGAAAATTTTAAAAGCTGTTAGTGTAAGTAATTAATGAATCACACGTACAACTTCACTGCAAGAAGATACTCTGCTAGTGGAGAACTTGATCATCCCAAGGCTGCTAAGTATAAACATATGGTAAGATATAGCAAGTTCATGGGTTACTTCACAAATGCAAAACGCTAATGTAAGTGTAGACATTCATTCTGGTTGCCTTAATTATAATTTCTTAATAACAGCTTATTTATGACTATATGAATATACCTGTTCTCAAGAGAAGATTTTATATAAGGAAATAAATTAACCACTTTGACAAATATCTCAAGCTCAAATATCTGAAGCTCAGCACTGAAACCTTACAGAAGAAAAACATATTGTTATATGAAGAATACAGTATATGACCATTAAATAATGGTTACTCTCAGTAATACATAAATATATCAGGGATAAGTTGTGGTTGCACATTTAATTTCCTGACTTTTAAATGCTTATTGAAAATGTAACAAACCTTTTAAAAAATACAGCGATGAAAATGGGTAGTATAAAATATTATTTGTTTTGACATGACACACAATGTAAATTGAAACCAATAGTACATAAAGGGATGTATTTCCTGATGATTATTGAAGAAATAATTTCACTAAATTTGCTCTGAAATGATACCCAAGAGTTTGAGTTTAGTTTCTTTTCCCCGTCTTAGACAAAATACACTTATTCTGGCCAAATAACCATCAACTTAACTGATTAAATTTCGAGTAAGTTAGTTTTTGTAGTCTCTGATTTATGAGTGAAATAGCAAAGCAACCACCTCCCACAAATAAAACAATTCCCATGTTTCCTCCCACCCTCTTTGGTGCTATTTTGTGGGGCACATCCCTGCACTTCACCAACCAAAGCGGAAGTTCATGATTCACTCTATGCTGGAACTGAGAGCAGATTCCGTCTTGTGCTCTCTCCCACAGGGTGTCCCAGTGAGACAAGAGGAGTGAGACTGGGACAAGTTAAGTAGTCTCAAGTAGTACCTTGAGCCCTCCAACATCTCCAAACACATCTTTCTCATCCACCATGGATCTCTGTTGTATACAGAAGCTATCACCCTTCCTGTTTTCCCTCCTTGTAGCTTATTCCCACCTCCTCACCCTCCCATACCCCTTCCTTCTCAGCTCTTTCTTTTACCTGCTTCCACTCCCCCAACCACAACTTATCATCACAGAACTATGGAATGGTTTGTGTTAAAGGGACATTACAGCTGAACCCACCTTCCACTATCCCAGGCTGCTCCAGCCTGGCCTTGGACACTTCCAGGGATCCAGGGGCAGCCACAGTTTATCTGGGCACACTGGGCCAGGGCCTCCCCATCTTCACAAGGAAGAATTTCTTCACAATGTCCCATCTAATCCTGCCTTCTGTCAGGGTGAAGCTACTCTCCTTTACCCTACCCTGCCCATCCCAGTCTCTCATCAAAAAGAAGCCGGACTTAACCTTCCTCAGCTTTTTGTCACTCTGTTCCTATCCTGCCTCTTTATTCTTCTCCCTTCTCAGCATTCCAAAATCTTACCTACTTCTTGTTTAACTCTTGTCCCTCTCCTCTACTGCACCATCCCATGCTCCATGCACAGCCAGTCCCAGCCTGTTTCAAATTTCTCCCAACTGCTGTCACATCAGGGCTCCCATTCTTATACATTTTCCTCAACATGTGGAGGTGGCACTTGGAGACTTGGGTCATTGGTGGCCTTGGCAGTGCTGGGAGAATGCTTGGACTCGATGGCCTTGCAGGGCTTTGCCAAGCCAAAGGGTTCTCTGTGGTTTCAACCCCTGCCAAGCAGCAGCAGAAGCATGCCTGGGAGCACAGTCCTGTCCCACGGGAGCTGCACTTGCACAAGCTGCAGCTCGTCCCTGCCTATCTCAGCTGATAACATGATCCCTGGGCATGGGAGGATGCACACAGCCCAGATGGCTCTGGGAGCAGCAAAATGAGAATATTCAGTTTCCACAGACGTCAGGCCACCTCCGGCTACGTCTCTGCTGCGCAGATGGAAACAGACTGCTCCCTGTGCCCAGAGACTGATAATTTGGTCACATTTAGTCATATTATCAGCAGCAGAGCCCTGGCACAAAGGCCACCTGCCAAATTTCAGATTCCTAATGCAAAGCATGAAGTTACCAGAGTTCATTAAGTAACACGTTGACAGCTGAAAACATGGACAAAGACATGTTAATGCTCCAGTTCCACCCCAGAAACCTTCAGTGAAACCTTCCCTGAAACTCTGAAAACAGCAACCTGGGAAAAAAGACAGTTACTGAGACAACTATTCCTTGAAATAGTATGCTACTCTTAAAAAAAATATATATATATAAATTCACAGTTATAAAGTTACATAGTAGAACCTGTTACCTCTCCTCTACACTGGGGAAAGCAACCTGAGCTGAAATGACTATTTCAAAAACAACAGCAGCAACCACCAGCATCCATTCTGGGTTTCAGAGGCATGAAGCATGAAAATATCTTAAATTTCAAAATCATTTACCTGGAACCAGTGTCCCCACTGACCAATCTCATTGGTTTGCAGTTAACATTAAAAACATAAAAAAAGAAAAAGCTTAGCCCCTGGGGTGGTCTTGCAAGAATAATTTTAAAATAAATTAAAATGTTTTGATTGATTATTCTTTTGAATACCAGGCTCTTGGACAGTTCCAATTTAGGGAGCACAAACTGCAAAGATGCAAAGAGAAGGAGCTCAGTTCTACATATACCAAGCAGTGAGATTCTCAGTTTCCCACAACTTTACTCATGAGATATTTTTTAACACACTAAAAATAAACACAGCTAAATAATGATTTACAGTGTATCACCATTTACTACAGCATAATGTGCTACAGCAGCACAATAAGGTTACTGCTTCATCAAATACCTGATGATGTTATTTTGATATCTGATGTAATCTTATTTAGAATTTAATAAATCAGGGACAAAAGATCACCAGTACTTGTCCTTTTGGGGAATTCTTACATTTACTTGTTTACTCTGCTATTATAATTATTGTTATTATTAGTGTAAAAAATTGAGTTCTGTGTGGTTACAGTGACCCAACTGCATTAAACCAATTGCAGGGACAGGGCCTATGATTTGAATCATATTTTCCAGGCAGTTAAGACCACATTAATTTTAAATAAAAAATGTTTCAGCATCCTAGAGCAGTCAAAAAGAGTTTCTGTGGTTTCCTGAGCTCCTTACCAGCTGGTATAATCACCAGATTTATAAACCTTTTCTCACTAAAATTAATCCTAAAAATCAATAAATAAATGTGGGTTAAATGCCACAAAGGAAAATAGCCCATAAATGAACGGTACAGTCATGGTTCTTACAAGAACAGTACACAGGATACACAGCAGAGAGAAAAACAGGTTGATCTAAAATACAGCATATCTTTTTTTCTTCACCTTTTACCAGGTAATGGAGGGAATAAAAAAATTTTGCTGTAACTGCTAAAATCTGGTATGTAATTGCATGCATGAGGTTTATGAAAAGGATGCTAGATGCTTACATTTTACAGAAAGGCCTGCCTACACAGATTTTCTGACTCCCATCATTTTGCAGACCTATAATACCCTCTTAGGCTTTAGGAGATGTGGAGTCAATACTTAAGCAAGTATGAGACTAATTTCATACTAAATACTAAAGTTTTTGTACAGTATGAATGAACTTGTTCATGCATACCTGAAAACATCAATTTAATTAATTCAAAGACATGGGTGAGGGGAATGCATTTGTAAGTATGACTTTGAAACTTTTTTTCCCTTACACTTATTTCCCTCCTTGGGATCAGTAGGAATGTGTAGGAGAAGCTCACACACACAGGCCTGCAGCACCTCACAGCCACCTCTCATTATCCACCTAAGAACCAAATCCAGCAGAACTCTGAACACACAGCACTTTTAACAAATGGAACCAGGCACTACGGAGCAGGAGAACAACCTCAGAGGAAAAGAAGTACTTACTGAACATCTGAAGTAAAATAAAAAAAAAAAACTGTGAAGAAAATGGCAGAAGCAAAGGCACGACTGAAGAAAAATCAGTGCAGGGTAAAAGGAACAAGGTGGGGTTTGTGTTTTTATTAAGATACAGCTAGTAAACCAATATTCACATTGCAAGCGAACACTACAATTCTGTTGGCAGGGTTAGCTGAAAGGCAGGATAAACCGGACAAGAAAACTTGATTTATGTTTTCATTCCACAGCTGGATCCTTATTAAGGAATTTTAGGGAAATCTTCCACTTTTACTCATCCAGTAAGGAATTTATTGAAAGATGTATTGAATTTATTTATTGTGTAAAGCCTCTAAAATGAACAAAGAGTGACAGGGGAAGAGACTGAGGCAGGAATGACACTTTGCCTGCTGAATTCCAACTCTCAACAAGCCCAGTTTATGAGAGAGGATAAATGACTCAGTGACACAGAACCTAAAAATACACATCACACATGTACACGACCTCTGGTGCACAAGTACAGGTTCAATGCACACAGAGCTGAAGGCAGGAAAAAGCTTCAAGAAAATATTTCAGTTACCTGCATGGTTACTATAGGTGCTCCTAAAAGCTGCTTCCAAAAATGTGTTCCTAGGAAACTGCATTTAAATCATCTCTTCCTGCTTTCTAAATACAGAGTTATACTAAATAATATGAAAATTCAGAGAAAAAATACTGTACGTCTAGAAATTCACCTGGGAGAGAGTTCTGTTTAAGAACCTTGAAACTTGTTTTCAGCATTTTGCATTTCAATAATTTCACAAAGATAATAATTTCCCCAAAAGAGAATTTCTGTGTCCCAGTCAAAACCTTAAATTAAATCAGTGCAAATATCTCATGCCGTATCATAGCTTTAGAAGCTGGGAAACTAGGACATAATTGTCCAAGGTATTCTCCTGCACAGATGGTCAAGGTCCATCAAAGATAGTAAAAATCTGGATCCTGTTATATGGACAACATAAAATAGAAATTAATCTAACAGAGAGACAGAAAAAGAAGCGCCAAGTAAGGAAGTAACTTTTAGTACGGAAAATACAACTCCAGCTAAAGGCTGCATCACACTAGTTAAGCAAAGTTTTTCAAGAGAAATAAAAAAATAAAAAAGGTTTCCTGTTTTTTTTTCCTCTCTTCTAGGCCCTCCACTTCCATGGCAAACATTCAGCACCTTTGAGGCAGCCTGCCCAGCTATTACTAGGCTAATTTGTAACAGGGAACACAAAAAAAGACAGAAAAAGAGATATTTGCACCAGTTTCTCTACAGGAGGGAGTATGTTAGTTCCTTTCACTTGGGAAAAGTTTTGAAAGCACTCTTCAGGTTCCTTCTTCTTACAAAAGAAAGATGTATATGCCATCAAATTTGGCTGAGCTCATACAGACTCTGCTGAGGGAACAGATTTGCCAGTGTATCTTCTTAGAAATAAATATTTAGATTATTTTTAGACCCGAAGGATTATTTACCAAAACAGCAACTCACCACTTCATGAATGGATCGGTTGAAGCCATCATCCTCTGTGAGGATCAGCAAAATGATAAGGGCCATGTAAACATGGTGTGAATTCCTTTCTTCAACGTGATACAGAATTTCAAGAATTGGCAGAACCTTTAGGGAAGGAAAAATGGGTGTATCAGTTTAGTCTTCAAATACCTCAGACACTAAACAGAGGAGGCTCTAAAGGTCCCATGTGTTGTCCTGCCCTTGACAATTCATACCAATTCCTCCCTCTTGAAACAACCCCCCTGAGCAGTGGCATACAGGGTCCAAACACCTTCCATCAGCTTCATTTTGTCACACAAGACAGTCTAAACAAGTGTTTTCTTGTGGTTGGAAATGGAATTTCAATCCCTAATAAATGGGATTCCCAGCCATTACAGTTACCATAACCTCCAAATGCTTCAGTCCTCCTCTCTACGCTACAGGGAGAAGAGAATTATTAAACAAGATTTTCACCAGTCCAAGAAGGAAAACAGTTGTGTCTGCCCATCTGTGCTATCACAAGACTGCTCTGAAAAGCCTTTCCTCCTCAAACTTAGCCAAGCACATTGAAGCTGAGGTGAACAGAGGTATTTTGAGACATGAAAGTTAAATCCCATTTTGGTGTGTGAAGATAATACCAGAAAAAAAAACAAAACCCAGTTTGGGTTTGGTTAAGACTAGAAGAGGCCTGTTTTTCCAATTTTAGATAATATGCAGCCAAAGAGAACTGACTGATCATTATGATTAGAGTTCAGCCCAAGGTCTTGCAACATTTCCACCAGGATGAACAGCTTAAGCCAAAGCCTTGCAATAATAATGAAAATGAGATTTCATTGCAACAGCAAGCATACCTGAATGCTAGTCTAAAGTTAATCCAGATGCAAACATTGTCTTTCTACCAAATGAAAATTAGCTTTCTACTGGCTCAGTACAACGTGGCTTCCCTGGGCTGCAGAAATAGGCCGAAATCACAAAAAAGCTCTGGAAAAAGGAACTGGAGAAAGCCCTCAGTTCCAAGAAGCTTCTAGACACCTAAAAATTTGCTGTTTTTCAAAACAGGCCAAAGGCAGCTGGATGAATCATGTGAAACCTATTCTGGTGAGCAGCCAGGACACCAAGTGCTTCACAAGCCTCTGAAGTTACCAAAATGTTCTCTTACAGTCAACCATCCTCGAAACTGTTGGGACATACTAAACCAGTTTTTATTAGAATGAAATGAGATTGATCTGAATGCTGCAGGCCACAAAACCTTTCGACACATGCTTTGGTCAGGGTCAAGACAGGATGACAACAGAAGCAGAGGGAGAATATACTTACAGTAATATTTTTATTAACATTAAATCAATATTAAAATAAAATATTTTTTAAAATTACACGTTGCAAATATCCTTCCTTTGCCATTTCAAAGGATCCTTCAGAAACCTCTCTCTCCAATGGAAACTAGAGTACCATCTTTGTGTTTTCTGAGTATCAGTCTTGAGCAAAGACCAGGTTCTCCTAGAACTTCTAATTAGCATATAGACAAAAAAAAAATTGTCCTTTTTGTTGGATAGGGAGAAAGAGAGACAAATATCACTGTGCTGGTCCACCATTCCAATTGTTTCCATCTCCAACACTTGCATGTAGCTTTGCACTGTAAAAGCTCTGTCATTTCCAAGTCCAAGAGTTATTATAATAAGCTGGATAGAGCTGGAAGCAACACAGCAACATAAAACTAATGAAGAATTGCATTTACAACTTTGCAGGGACAACAAAAAAAACCTTGCTGAAGGTAACCATTGGAACAACTTCTTAGCTTTCTAGACAGATCCCAGATGGAAGCACAGGATGGTTTGAGTTGGAAGAGACCTTTAAAGATAATTGTGACTCAGTCTGGTTGTGTCAAACCATACAAACCACTCTGGCAAAACATACTCCTTCAGAACAGCCCAAAATATCTCCTCTGTCTACGCATATTAATACTAATTGTAACTGAAAAAGTCCATTCATGTTCTCAAGGGCTCCAAGTCCTACAAGTGTGTGGCTACAAACTACATTTAAAAGTACATGATAGTGAGACATTGCAGCCATGCCCCTACAAGCCAATATGTGAAAGTGCTGTTACTAAAGCTCCATACTTGCTACTGAAGAGTAGTCTGGCACCCCAGATCATGGCAATCAGTCCTTCTGCCCCAAAAAAAACCTCTGCTGTTTCCAAAACCTTCAGTCCTTTGGCCACATTGCCCTTTTCACTCCTCTTTCAGGCTCTGCTCCATCTACACACTGGACAAAACTCAGGGAGGCATATGGCAACTTAATTCTCTCTTATGTGCCATTTCTAGATGGCACATAAGAGAATCAACTCATACACTTTCCATAATCCTTCCTCCTTACAACACGTCTTTCTTTGTATATTGAAGCTGAGGTGCACATACATACTTTAGGACAAGTATTACTGTTCTCAAAACAAACACTAGTTAACAATCCACCACTTCTACAAAAAAGTTACAATAAAGATTCAATTAAAACTCTAATCATATAAAAATGTAAATTTTTAAATACTCTGGGGGAGAGGAGTCTTGTGAGGAGTCTTGAGTGGAACCTGGAGGAGACAGTTTTCTTCAAAAGAGAAAGATTTTAAGTAGTTTCCTTTAAGAAGTCTGAGGCTGAAACCTGGGTCTCAGGTCTCTAGAAGAATTCAAAGAACCCTGAGAGATGCCAGGAAGGAGTCTCGGGAGGATTCCGGAACAGACAGATTCCTCCAAAAGAGAAGAACCCTCTCAGTTAATATTTTAATTTTATTAAAATTTATCTAGACTTTCAACCAAAATACATTTCTATACTTCTATGCTGCATACATGCATTAAAACTTTTATACCTATCTTCTAACACAATGGTTTTATCCAACGCTATATTGAGAAGACAGCCACCACTTCTTTTGTATTGCTGACCCTTTTCTCACAGCCATCACACTACCTCTACTGCATCACTACTAACACTTCTCCCTCAGGAGCAGCTTTTAACTGGCAAGAAACAGCCACAATTAAAAAGTTACTTTCAATCCCCAAAACAAGTGGCAGATAAAAACAGACACTGAAAATTGCAGGTATTAAATCCAGTCCAAGGCTGGTTTCCCCAGTAAAGTTTGAAAATAGATTGTCTTTAGTACTCAAGAAAATACAAGCAGCAACCTGCTTAAGACAAATTTATACTACAGGAAAAAATATTGCTGTAGCATTAGCTGATATAAATACATCATCATGTATGTTATTTCACTCCAATCATGTTGAGCAGCAACAAAATCTCAACTCAGCCGCCAAAGAAAACACATCGAATAGCTCATTTCTTACACACAGAAATCTAACTGGTATATTTACCTGCAATGCTGGTGCTAGCTGCTCTTTCAAACAAGGATCAACAGTCTCCCATCCACAGACCAGAACACTATGCTTAGCAAAAAATGTGCTAACTGCCCTCTCTTTCATCTGCCCCACCACTTTCTGGAGGATCCCGGCAAGCACTTTGAAAAGGACAGACAAATACTAGATGTAAACGTCTCTAAGAGAAGATTCTCTAGCATCAGATATTTAATCCAGTTATTTTAAAAAATGAAGTAATGAAGGACACATAAAGATCCTATTCATTTTGCCAAGCAGAATTATATTAAGAGCAAAAAAAAAGTTTCTTTATTAACAATAAAACACAAAGTCCAACAGAAGGTGAAGGTATTTAGCTATAACTGGCAGAGGGAAATTCATACAAATGAGGAAGTGAGCTGAGACAGTATCTGTTATACCAGCTAAGAAAAACAAACTTTTAATTTACAAGTTACACTAAAGTTCAAAAAGAGCAGAGACACATTTAAAAAAATCCTTATGAAATGTTACAGAGCACCTTCTGGTGATGCTTCCTGGGCACAGAAAGGGAGACAAATTAAAATGGGAAAACACAACATATGGGATGCACTGAGGGCAGCGAAACAGGAAGAACCTGCAAAAGCCCCTGAAGTTTATCATGAGCTCTGAGCTGCCTGTGGACGTGATCTCTCACACAGCACCTATGTACCTCACACCCCATTCATCCAACTGCCTCTGCACAAAGAGGCCACTGATTTGCACCACATGCCTTCAAAAAGTCCTCCACCCTCATTCAAAGATCATTTTGACTCTGGATTAATGACCTTACTGTTTTTCTCCCATATCTCTGGATGGTGGGTATCAACCTCCAGGCTTTAATTCTTACCATCCCTCTCTGCAAGCAAAGATTCCTGTTTTTTAAAGATTCCCCTTTATGAAGGCACATACACATCCTGATGCTCCCCAAGCTCTTCTCTGACCAGCTAGAGTTAGCTTCCTAGGCCTCTCACAGTGTTATTGTTAACTTTAAAGCAAAAAAAAAACAACTTCCATGTATCTCAACAGGGATCCATTTTTCAATAGTCTTTAACTATTTTTAGCTACTGACTATTGGAAGTACAGTCTGCAAGTGCAACACCAGAACAGTACACAGTGTATCAGCACCACTCTAGACATACAGGGAAGCCAGCTCCAGTACTTAAGTCCCTTTATCTCATTATCAAGTCTAATGAATTTCCCTTTTTCATCACAGGACTGTTGTTAGGAGGTCATGATTTCTTCGTCCACTAGCCCTCCCAGCCCTCCCAATTCTTTTCGGGTCTGGCTCAGCCTGCCTTACTGAGCAATTGAAACTGCTCTTCTCAGTTGGTTGCTGCTTATCCTTATCTACTGGCCCAATAAAATTAGAGGACTGGACAAAGATGTCAGTAACTTGTCAGCAGACATCACAAAGAAGCAGCATGAAGAGCAAAATAAGAACATTTTCAAATGTTGGTATTGAAAAAAAAAAACAAAATACCCACAAAAACATACTGTTGACTTTTCAGTGATGCTTTTCTGAATTTTTTCAGCTTTTCCCATGAAGTGTTGAAAGTTGCTGATAATTTCTGGGATTTTCTGACTAATTTTTTTTAGGTAATAATATATGAAAATATTCTACACTGCTGAGTATCTGAGTACCTGCATCTTGACTTGTTTTGACAGATGTACCACACTGTTTTTCTGAAAGCTGTACAGTGTATCAGACACCATAATTATAAAACAATAAACACACCTAATATTTACTTGTCTAGAGCAACCTGGGATAGTGTAAGGCATCCCTGCACATGCAAGAGGTTGGAATAAGATGGTCTTTAGGGCCCCTTCCAACCCAAACCATTCTAGGATTCCGTGCTGTGAGTCTAAAGATACAGCAAACTGTTATGGTTAGCAGCTGTTAACTTGTCATATCACACACTAGCAGCCCCAAAAATTATACATGGCCATTTGTTCACAGAATTCATGCAAAATGACTCAGCCCTTGCCTACATAATCTGCTGTGGACACAGGAGTTCAGTCTTGAATCAATTCAGCATCAACCATCTCACCCCAGTTTGCCAACAGTGGCGTCTATCAACTCCGATTTTAGCAATACATCTGCTAGAACTTGGACTGAAACCAAACTCACTCCATATCTGCCATCAAACAGGCAAGGGATCTAATTACCTGGCAAGATTTCAAATATTAAAATGGAAAGGGTCCTCTATTCTGTTACCAATTCCCCTAGACAGCCATTATCTTATTAAAGGAATGCTTTTTAATAAGTAAGATTTGTTAAAGTGGTTTGTGACATTACTAAAGTGGGGAGCATAAGCTAATTTATAACCTACAAAACCATACCAGGTGTCTGTTATATTGGCCATTAACCACAATCCTATTTAAGCAGCTAAAAAGGCACTACAATTGTACTTCTATAAAATCTGTGAGCTGCTCCTTGAGGAATTTCAGTCTTAGGTCAACCCTGTAAGACATTTGGCATGTTAGTCCAGTTACAGTTCATTTTGTTAACTATTACTCCTGAAAGCACGGAGACAGCCTGTGCAACTTTTTGGCCTGAATATACAAAAGAGATAAATAAAATAATGAATGGAATAATATCTGCTACTAGTTTCTCTACATAATGATCAGAAGTGGGCAGGCTTGACTGGGATCATGATAGTCACATAGAGAAAGAGGGAATCCAAGATGGTCTTGTAGCTTTAGCAGTACCAGCCTTGACTGCAGCGATGTGTTCAGCAGCACATTCCTGAGATGATGTAACAAAAATGTGTAAGTGAGCTAGAACTGGAAAATAGTGATCCAGAACCTGTTGCTCCCACTGCAGAACAGAGGCCACGGGCAGCTGGTGACACCCAAGCCTGCAGGGCCAATCCCTTGTGAGGAGAATAAAGGAGGCAGAGCAAGACTCACCAGATTTTCTATGTCTGTCCGCGCCAGCACATAGGTCCGCACGTTGCTGTTCTGATGCAGGAGCATGTATAAGAGAAGAGTGGCTTGATCAGATTTCTGCTGCTCACATAAAGCTGTGTACAAACTGTTAAAGTTAATCTGGAAAGCATGTGGATTTGATGACGAAAAAGCAGTGTTATCTGAAATAAAGAAATAAAATAAAATCTTTAACAAATACAATTATCATTCAGTTATTTGTTAATTTTATAAAATCTCTGGGGGAAATATTTAATACACCACAAAAAGAAGGAAACAAAAATCACCCGTCACTCTAATTACCAATGGTCAAAAACCGTAATAGAGTCTCATAAAGCTTCAGTTGTGCCAAAAAGCTGAGGCTGTCCTCCCATATGAGCTTCAGTAAGACCCCAGTACCTGCACAAAACATTCACCTTTTTTTCATAAAAAAAGTTTGTCCCTCCATATGACTTCCACTGCTAGGAAGGAATGTGATCCCAGGAGCTGCTGGAAGCAAGACAGACACAAGGTCTTCTCTGGAAACAATATACCAGTGATTAACTTCCAAACCCTACACATCAAACTTACAGGTTTAGTTCTCTGGCATTAAGGCAGAGTATCTCCCATCCATCCCTTTCTTAGGGTGGATGTGCATATGTCAAGATTCCTGTGATACCTCAGTGAAATGTAGGTGTCAGGACTTAGAGGTGTGTGGTGGAGAGTTTGGTGAGTTAAGTGATGTAAAACATCACATCACATTGTCTGACACCCCTCAAAGAAACAGCAGTTTGTTCATAATCGCAATACACTCTGTGCCAGAGCTGGAAGTGAAAATAAAACGGATTTCTGTTCACAGAACCTTTACCAGCCTCAACAAAAATGTCCATCTGCACAGATTCCTAAGGTCTAGAAACCCTGTGGAAACAGAAAAAGCTAATACTTACAACAGGGGGCTTTTGAAGAAGATAGAGAGTGAGACAATTTTTATATGGGCATATAGGCGTAGAACCAGGGGGAAGGGTTTTAAACTGAAAGAGAAGGCATTTAGATGAGCGATCAGGAAGAAATTCTTCCCTGTGAGGGTGATGAGGCCCTGAAACAGGTTTCCCAGAGCAGCTGTGGCTGTTTCTGGATCCCTGGCCAAGGCCAGGCTGGACAGGGTTTGGAGTAACCTCGGATAGTGGAAGGTGCCCCTGCCCATGGCAAGACAGTTGAAACTGGGTGATCTTGAAGTTCCCTTCCAACTCAAACCACACTGTGGTTCTGTGATTTTAAGACCATATTCTTATTGAAGTTTGCTAAGTAGCTTTCAACACAGAAGAGCATGGCAGTCATCATGTATTTTGAACAACATTTCCACCCACTTTGGATGGAAAAAGTGCTTGGAATTGCTGCAGGAGCCCTGCAGGAGCCCTGGCTGCCATTGGTTTTGTGGGGCCCAGCAGACAGCATGCCGGGGAGTCACCACTCCTCTTGGCCGGGGCAAGGGGGGACAGCTCCAGCCATTGAGCTGGAGGCAGCAGGAGGCCCTGGAGCAAACAGAACTCCTGCCTGCAGGAGTTGGGAACCACACAGAGATGCAGCCCCGTGGTGATGGAAACACTGCCTGTCCCAAACCCACGCACCCGCGGGTGCAGGAGAGACTCCAACCTGGCCTTCCTCAACTACTGATCATGACTATGGACCAGTTTGTTTAAAACCTTCCTGCTTTGGGCAGGAATTTCTCTTCGGGAGGAAAATCCTGGATGTAGACAGCAAAATCAGAACTATTCAGTCCTTGGTGCCACAGGTCATTAGCTGAGAAGCTCCCCTTGGCTTTGCCACTTCACTTCTGAGGATGTTTAAGATGTGCCACTGGGATTTACAGCATATCAGTCTTATTAAAAGATACCAAAACATCCAGCAAAATAAAAATCTTAACAGAATTAAAGAAACTTACCAGCAACACCAGCATATCCAGCATTATTCTGCAGAACATTAAGCTGATCAACAGAAAAATTAAACTATTCTAAACCACGTACAAAAAAAACCCTATCCTGAATTCTTCTAGTTTTGCCACAATTAAATTATAGAAATTATTTTTTTAAAAATTCCAATTTTCCTTTTATAGTATATATTATGACTGCAACCAGCCTCTTTTTTTCCACATTACTTTCCTCTTACAAACCCCTTAGAATGTTCACAGAAATCAAATTTAAGTTCAGTTATGAGTATTGCTAGTGGGAACAAGTTTCTGGGAAACAATAAGTCATTCTATCAACATAAACATGTAGAGAAAATATAGCTTTTCATGCTACATTTGACACAAAATAAGTTATTTCAAAATTTTATAATGATATATGTACAGCATGCTTTAATGAAATACATTACTGGCTACTGGTGGCATGAAACAAAGTCAATCAAAATGCAACATTAAAGCAAGCTTGCAGTTTAAAGATAGAACAAAACAAAAACTTTATCAACAATTTGATCTCAACCACCTGTAAATGGTATCCAATAAATCAACAAGCATGTTAGGACTCAGAATTCTTCTTATGAGAACAATCCTCCACCTTCACAACCCAATAAATTTTCCTAGGTAATGATGAATTAATTTAGAGCTCAATCTGGTTAAAACTTAATGGATAAATGAATACAAAAAATCCCCAGAAGAAAGTGCATAACTCAGGATATTACTGTGGCTTCACAGGTTGTCACACAGCTCCTGAGCCCTGTGCACAGTGCCAACCTGCACAAAGCCAATGAAAGGTAAAACCACATGGCTCAGATTCAGAGATTTAAGTGTGGATAAAGTACACATGGAAAATGGTAGGAGTCCCCATCCCTGCAGGGATTTAAAAGCCATGTGGATGTGGCACTTGGGGACAAGGGGTAGCGGTGGCCTTGGCAGTGGTGGGGAATGATTGGACTTGGAGGGCCTTTCAACCTAAATGATCCTGTGCCTCTGTGAAAGGCACAGGCTGCATGCTGAGCTAGGTGGACAGCACAAGCTGTGTTAGGGCATTCCCATGTCCCACACAAGACCCTCTGTGAGTCAGTGCCACATGGCACCTGCAGTTACCTGACACACAGACTGGAACCTGCCTTCTCAAAACCCAGACAAGCACCAAAACAACTATGCAACCTCTCATACATACAAAACTCATGGAAGTTTTTATGTTAAAGATTTTTTTTTGTACATTTAAAATACAAGAATACAGTCAGTAAACACAGGTAGCAATTTAATTATTTACTTTCTCTCTAAGGACCATGACTCTAGGACAAAAAGCGCTACAAATTTTTAGGGGATTCCTGCAGACTCTTGGATAACCAATTTACTTATAGGTTAGTTTTATGTATATTTTATGAAATTATAGAGTCACAGAATCACCAAGGCCAGCAGAAACCTTCAAGAACTTCTAGTCCAGGAAGTAAATTGGACCAGGATTATGAAGCTTTCTAGTATTTCTCAAGTCAGAAGAATAAAGTATCCTCCTTCTTCCCCCACCACTAAGTTCCAGCAGCTGAGGAACTCCACCTCAAAACTCCCAGATAAAAACATGTTATTACTGCTCTTCCATGAGTGTGCTGGAAGGACAACAAATCTTGGAAAGAGAACTTCTAAGAAACCACAGCATCTTAAAACTGTACTTCATCAGCTGAGGCTCAGAAGAAAGAACAGATACAAACCTTGTGTGTTCTTGAAGGACATGATGGCTTGCCTGTAGGGGTTCGGGGTGTCTGGAGTGTCAGTCAGGTTGGCCAGGACCAGCAGCAGCAGCAGGCTCTGGCTGGCCAGAGGGGAGCACTGCTCCAGCTGCGCCGACGCTTTGCTGCCCACCCCGCCCAGCGTGAACACTGTCCACAGGCCAGCTGCAGAGGAAAAAAAAATCAACAAATAACAGGTTTGGTTATATTTTAATAAACAAGGGTATTTTAGAGTGAAGGTTTAGATTAGATATTGGAACAAAATTCATCTCTGTGAGGGTGGGCAGGCCCTGGCCCAGGGTGCCCAGAGCAGCTGTGGCTGTCCCTGGATCCCTGGCAGTGCCCAAGGCCAGGCTGAATGGTTCTTGGAGCAACCTGGGACAGTGGAAGGTGTCCCTGCCCATGACAGGGGGTGGCACTGGATGGCCTTTAAGGTCCTTCCAGCCAAATCATTCTCTGACTCCACAACTGTACATTACCTGTGGACAGCTCCAGTAGTAAGGCATAATGTATAAAGCCAATGTGACATCCCCAGAGGTTGCTTGAAAAAATTCTCATTATCACATTGCTTAAACTTTGATGATTGAGCCTCAAATGCAGAGTGATTTTCACACTTACAGCACTAAAAAGAATTAACTCCAACACTAAACTACTGCATTTGAAATTCCTGTTCCTGATTACAGCAGCATGGTAAAACCAAATGACCAGCTACATGCCCAAATACTGATTAGAGGAGAAGGAACCTCAGAGGAGGATTAAAGGACTCCCCTCATCCCTCTCCAGCAAGTCCATTACTCCTTATACCCTCGCCATTGCTCATTGGGAGTGTATTACAGCACTGAAAAAAACTAAGAAAAGCACTAAAACTGAAACAGAGATGCTGCAGACTCATCATTATTGAATTACAGCAGCGTTGGTGAAACCAAATGACCAGCTACATGCCCAAATACTGATTAGAGGAGAAGGAACCTCAGAGGAGGATTAAAGGACTCCCCTCATCCCTCTCCAGCAAGTCCATTACTCCTTATACCCTTGCCATTGCTCATTGGGAGTGTATTACAGCACTGAAAAAAACTAAGAAAAGCACTAAAACTGAAACAGAGATGCTGCAGACTCATCATTATTGGAGTACAATGTCAGAGGAAAGGATAAAACTTCTATGTTTATCTCATCTGGGCTCTTGATACACTCATTCCAAGGGGATAAGAAGCAGCCCTCCCATCACACAGTATTAAGATTCACCCCAAATGCCTTCCTAGCAGTTCTTTTTTTTTTTTTTTTGAGTGTATCTTGAAATTTTATGACAGAAACTAAGCATTTGATCACATTATCCATTTTTTGATAGGTCAAAGGTTATACAGGTAAAAAAAATAGCAAGTTTTACTTTAAAAAAGGTAAATCCTTATTTTCTCTTTTAATTAATGCCTAAATCAAATTAAATACAACACACCTTCTTAAAGAAAACAGAAAAATTAAGAAAGTTTAGTTTCCAGTCTTCTAATTGTTAGGATTCAAGGTGTAAATGATAAAATCTTGTAAGCCATTTGAATGCAAAATACTAAAGTATAACCAGTTAAAAGACTTTCAAGTACTCTTAGCCCCGCAAAATTTCAAGCCATCCAATGAGTATTTTTTTTCAAATGTAATTATACAGTCAGATTATGTAACAAACCAGTACTCCCTCATTAGGACAATTGCAGGACAATTACTGCCAAGTCATAGGCAAGGGGACTAATGCCACTCAGTGTTCAGCAGCTTGAGAGCTCTTATAATAAAAAGTACTATAATTGCAGCCTTCTTAGCAAAAATTTCATGTTACATTAGTAACCCTTTATCACCATGTTTTTCATCCACAGTTCTTATCAGAATGAATGATGCATTAAGTTTTTCATATGAGCTAACCAGAGAGATAACATGCAAAGAAACTATTTTAAAAACCTGAAACAACTGTACATTTATCATCACACGTTAAAGAAATTAAAATTCATCACATTTCCATTCTTAAATTTTAGTGCAGGTCGTGTTTTTAATTTTCTACCACCCCATCCTTCTGTGGCTGCCATCTGCCATTACTCCTTTCCTCAACAGCTAGGAAAAGAGGGATATGGCCAAAACACCAGTGATTAATGTGAATCTTCCACCAGGGAGAACATCTGCACATGAATATGTGGCCCAAGTAACCTCCTGAAGTTCTCTTGTGTGTTGGCAAGCCCTGCAGAAAACCAACCCCATGTAACAGGTTCACAACATTCCTTTCAGCTGGGAGGGCAGCATCACAGGTGCTAAGTATTGGCTGATGCTTCCAACACACTCAGTTAAAAATATTTTAAAGGAAAATATTATTTCTGATCATAAGCATCACATTAAAATGCTGAATAGGTAAACAGCCTGGGAGGACAGAGGAACAGGAAGTTCCTAGCTCTATGTAGCAGTATGTTCACAATACGTGAAATACTACTATGTTAAACCTAATTTTACATTTATGCATATTTCAAAATTACAAGACTATATTTAACTTCTTTAACACACAAAACAAAGTAAATTATGCTGCACTCTCTTAGAAGCTTTCCATTATATTCTTTTCAGATCTGTAGTTAACAGAAAACATAAAAGGATAGACACTGATACAGCGTGGACAGAATAATCTTTCAGATTCTGTTTCTTCACTACATCACAGGAAAAAAAAAAAAAACAGAATAAAAGGAAGAAAATTTCATGTTTAAAAGAGATGAAGGCCAGGTTGGACAGGACTTGGAGTAACCTGGGATAGTGGGAGGTGTTCCCACCCATGGCAGGGGTGGTAATGAGATGAGCCTTGAAACCCCTTCCAACCCAAACCATTCTAGGATTCCATGATTTCATGAAAATTCTTGTTTAAGCCAACAGGATAGCCACAGATGACTGCAACAGTACTAGTTCTGCCTGGCATCATTACAGGCATGAAGTGAAATTTGCCTAAATGCTGGATTTCTTTCACATTGAGGGGGGTTTTTTATTTTACTTCTATCCTCTTCTCATTTTTTTCTATACCACAAGAGAAATACAAATTCCAGATGTTTTTGTAAAGCTTTCTATATCTCTGGGAGGTGGCAAAAATAAGTTAGGGTTCTCCAAACTAAACCACTAAACAGCGAAAAGGAGGGAAGGGTAGATTATCTGAAACAGTGTCATGAGCCACACTGCTTCTGAAGATTTATAAAGTCTTCAGAAGGCTCTACAGTACCAAATACTACCTTTCTGGTCCCAATTATAAGTCTGATGAAGTCAATAATCCAGAACTCTAAAACAGCCTCTTCAACATTGTTGTGGTTTAACACCACACAACCAATCATTCTCTCCTCTCTGATGAGATGAAGAAGAGAACTGAGAGAAAACACGAAACTCGTGGGTTAAGATGAAGGCAATTCAACAGAACTGAAAAAGAAGGGAAAATGATGATGATGATAATAGTAATGATAAAAGAATATACAGAGGAGTGATGCACAGTGCAGTTGCTCACCACCTGCTGCAGATCCTGAAGCAGTGTCCACCCACCCCTGGGCAACACCCCCCAGTTTTATTGCTCAGCATGACAGGATATGGAATATTCCTTCAACCAGTCCCTACTGTGTCCCCTCCCAGCTCCTGGTGTCTAAACAAACCTTGAAGCTCACCCCATTCTAACCCCTGCCATGGGCAGAGATGCCTTCTGCTATCCCAGGCTGCTCCAAGCCCCATCCAGCCTGGTCTGGAACACTTTCAGGGAAAGGGCAGCCACAACTGCTCTGGGAAATCTGTGCTAGGGCATCCCACCCTCACAGACAAAAATTTATTCTGAAATTATGAGAAGGTGAAAAGTCCTTGATGTAGAGTAAGCACGACTTAGCAACAACTAAAACATCAGGGTGGTGTCAACATTACCCAACGCTGCAACCGTATCCAAGCTGAAAACAAGACAAACATGTAGGTATTTGCATCACTTACTTCACTTACACAGTTTGCTGCTTTCTGCAGAATACTTTCAATTGCATTTCTCTAATATTTGTCCATCATTTCTAACTGTGTCCAGCTCTGGGCTCCCCAGTACAGGAGGGACATGGAGCTCTTGGAGCAGGTCCAGTGGAGAGTGACACATATACTGAAGGGCCTGGAGCATCTCTGTGCCCAGGACAGGCTGAGGGAGCTGGGGCTGCTCAGGGCAGTGAGAGAGCCCTCAGCCCTGGCTGTCCCTGGCTGTCCCTGTGTGCAGGGAGGGGCCGAGCAGGGCCCAGGCTCTGCTCCAGGCCCAGCAATGGCACCAGAGCCAGGGCAGGGACTGACCCAGCAATTCCCCTGCACAGGAGACACAACTTCTGCTCTGGGCAGAGGCAGAGAGGTGTGGAGTCTCCCTCACCAGGGATATTCCCGAGCCCTCTGGACACACTGCTGTGTCCTGTGCTCTGGGATGGCCCTGCTGGAGCAGGGAGGTGAGGTCAGACATCCCACTGTAGGCACTTCCAACTCAACCAGCTCTGGGATTCACTGATTTAACTTTATTTCTTGTCTCAGTCTCACAGGGAACCACACTGCTAGAAGTTTTGTCAATTGGAGAACTGTAAAATTCTGCCAATTATTTCTGGAAAATACTCAAATACTTTAATAAGAAACTGAATGCTTTTATCTTTAAAACTAAATTAACAGATTGATTTTTGCCCTAGTCTTTCACCAAACTAACCACCGCAGGCTTTTTTACCCTGTTCATACAACTCTATGTAAGGCAGAGCAAGAAAAGCAGGTCATAAGAGCAAAGTATGTGATTTTGCAACAGAGAAGCTGAGATTTTCTGTAAGATGGCTGGAAACACAGTTTACAGCCATGAAAACAAACCCAGCACTTTAATCTAGTTTGACAGTCTGTGAAACAACACTTAATGGCAAAATGAAGTTATGACACAGTCATCAAAATGGAACTTTCTTTCACCTGACTGTTATTGATGTAAACACAACTCTGCAGAAATCTCAGCCTAATGCCTGGTCTCTGTTACACAATGAGATACAAGTAAGGTTCATGTTTGTACCTACTTCAAAAAAGTTTAAACATACTTGTTTATAGTTTCACAAGAATAAGAAGAATTTTAAAAGTTTGACTTTGAAGACATTTTGAAACTAAGAGTGCAGAAGGTACTCTAAAAACTCATCACACTCATAAAGCATTGCAACTTATAGTCAACTTCTAACGCTGTCTACCATTACTTTAAGTCAGAAGATCAACCAACTGTGAGCTATAATTGATTTTTGAGCTCTCTTGGATTAGTTATTAAACTAGTTGTAATTCTTCTGCAAAATGTATTATTCACCTTTCAACCTTCAGTGTCAAGGCTGAGAAGACAAACTCTCTGACTTCTCATGCTGGACAGAGCATTAAATTAATGCCGAGGAAATTGGAGTTACTTACTTCCAAGTTTCTTTCTAGGAAATTAGTATTGTTTAGGTTTTTTTTTTAATCTAATAGTAGCTCAAAAATTCAATTAAAGTAATCACTGAACTTCAACCTTTCCTTTGAACATCCTTCATTGCATTTAAATATGGGCATTAAATTGCAATTAATACTGGCAAAGCCTTTTTGAGTATGGTCCTGTCTCTCCTCACTGGAGCTTGGTAAGAGGGCAGATCCTTCCTCCATTCCCCATCACATAACCCACATCCTCTCAAACATATTTAGCATCCTCCTATTGAGTTTTTTATTGCTTTTGACAGGATTTAGCTGAGGGCACCAACTTGAGGTGGTGCCCCCAGGCTGCTATTGAGACTGAATAGGTCAAAATAAGAGTTTTAGTAGATATGAAGATTTTCAAAAGCTCTCTTGATCTCCCCCTGTTATTTTGACATTTTCAAAACAACAATCCTGCTCCCTTGTTGCAAAAATGGAAAGAACACAAATAGATGAGGCTACAGAAGTTTGCAAAGCCAGTGTTAAATATCAGAAAGAAAACTCAACCACAATGAAAAAGCCCAAAACAGAACAGATCTAACTTATGGTTAGTAATACATCCAAGTCCTAGCTCCACATTCTGCTTTCCTATTTCTGAAATTTTTAGCATCCAGAAGATTGTCCAACGCTTGCAATGCTGCAGGATTGTCCAGTCCCAGGTATCACTAAATAGAGATGATGAACAATTAAAGCAAAAGGGATTTTCATTGCATCTAATTATGCATTCACGTAGTTCCTCCAACAAAACCAGTAAATAGCATATTATTAAAAAACATTACAATTACTGTTTAATTCTTTTTACACTCAAGCAGCAGCACTGGGAACTTGAGTGTTGTTTTTTTAACGCTCATTATGTGTGTCACTTTTTTTAAGTCAATTCAATAGTTCTCACACTGTGGTCTGATGAACACTTTCTGGTGGCCCATGGAGAGCTGGCAGTTCACATTGTGCTGGCTCTTGTCCTTGTTTCCAGCTGCTACATTGTGTTAGAAGAAAGCTAAAAATACATAAATACTTTCCTACGATTACTTTTCCATGCAAGCAATTTCTCAAGTTGCCACGGGGATGTTATGTGATAATGGATGGGAGAGGAAAAAGAGGTCCATGGAATTGTGAAGGGGGATCAGTGAGGCAACTGCTGTATCAGAGGCATTTTATACTTTATAAAGCACATCTTCAACATCTCAGATCTTTAGTTAAGGAACTTAAACTGCAAATTGTGAAGAACCCAGGGTATACTTGCTCAAGAGACTATAAAAACAGCAGCTACATTAATTTTAGGGAAGTCCCACTGCAGATTTGGGAGGATTCATTACAGAAAGAAACTAGCAAAGCTGAAGTATAGGAAATATAGAATCATTTTTACATGGTTTATGAACCTGCATGTTAAATATTCCACTCTTGAGCAACATTAAACTCATCTGTAGCATAAACACACTGACGTACACACAAACTGCAACCTGTAACTGAAAAAGTCAATCTGGTGACTGTAGATGTTTTAAGTAGGGAAACTGTAAAAACTCAGAAGAAAAAAAATGGCTGTCCTAAATACTACAGTCACTTTTTAATTGGAATAACTTTTCAACTTTTCCAACACAAGTTCCCATAAATGACAGGTTTTTTGAAACATTTCACCTGGCATGGTAATACAAATGGCAAAAGTAACAATATTTAATTTTCAAAAATATTTTTCATGGTCTTCATTGTCCAGCATTGGACTAACAGGATTGACTCAAACTAGCATGAGACACAGGGGAAGTTCTACAAGCAGCAATAAATAAATCGTTTCTGGGTGTCAGACAGTCTAGCAAAATAAATTTGTATTTTAAATACTTGTAGGCTAGCTGCTCTCTAAGTCATCAGCAGGCTGCAGCAAGAATTCACACGTGGGAGACACTAAATTTAAAAGCATTTTGAGACAACAGCTATGTACCAATCCATCTTGACTCTATTTCTTGTCTGGAACACAGGAATGGCACATGATGTGTATGAGAGTAAATGTGTGATCACTTGGAACTCCATATTCAGGCTTAAAATCCTATTGAACTACCACTTAGTCCTTAGTGCAAGGTCAAAGTCACACAATTTACACAGATGATTGCCATGGCTTTACTTCAGGTGCTGTGTTATATTTCAGTTGCTTTACTACTATATTTTAAGTATTTAATTCCTAAATGCTACAGGAAAGTGACTGAAATGCTATAGAAAGATTAAGTGCATGTTTTAGATTACTTCTTTAAATGTCAAAAAGAATTATAGAAGTGATTTAAAAACCAAGTTATTTTCTTCTCAACAAATCATTGCAACAGAACAACTGCTCTATATTTCATAGATTTCAACTGGCTCATTGAAATACATGACTGAGTATGACTTAATTGTTTGAGGGTTTTCACACCTAATAACACTATTGTAAAGGAGACCAGTATTTCACCCTCCCTGCCAAGAACAGCAGAAGGTAGTTGTTTCTGTGGAGCCAAGCTCTGCAACACCAGCTCCTTGCCTGCTCCACTCCTGGTCACAGCCTCTCCAGGAATAGCCAAGCTCATGTCTCTGCACCCACACATTTCAAATACATCCCAGGCACTCGACTTTCTGATGTCACCATTGCTGCCAGTGCTGCAGCAGGACAGGAAAGGCACAGCAAATGGCTGGGGTGCAGTGGAGGAGACACTGGGGAATAGACAGCCCAGGAAATCTCCTCATAAACCCTCTGAAGCCAGAGAAGCACTGATGAGCCTGAGGTGCCCGGGGCCGTGATGTCATTAACACGTTCTGGAAGCAGTTTTTCAGGAAATGAATCATAGAAGCAAGTGAAATGCAAAGATGTATTAGGTAACTGTGTCCATCCCCGATCCATGCAACAGTGTTCCCTCCAGTACAGCTTGTTATTCTATCCAGACTAATATTAAGGGACTAGTAATGGAGCTTGAACCACATCCTTTGGGAAGCATGTTCCATAATCTAATAAACCTCAATGTTAAGATTTTTTTCCTAATATTCAGCTAAACATTACTTTATTCTGCTTCATCTCCTTATTCCTTTAAGTGGTTCTATGTAATACCATAAAACATTTCTGCCCCAGTTCAGTGTTTACAGCCCTTAAATAAAAGGCACAGTCAGGTCTCCTTTGTTGCCCAGCCAAATTACATACACACATTTTTCTTTCTTTTCTTTTAAAGTCTTTTCCAGTTTGCTTCCTGCAATTAATCCCAGCTCCAATACTTTGCACGACCTTTCAAATGTCATGGAACTGAAAAAGACTGCAAACACTAAATTGCATAGATTGATAAATAAGCATATTCCTCATTTCACTGCAAAAACAGTGTTTATTTTATTTTAAACCATTCATCTTCCTTTTTATCACTACATCTCAGGAGCTCTTTACTGTGAAACCTGAAATGATTCAAACCTTCCTCAGGGCAGGAACCTTATCTACTGCATTATTACTCTTTTTCTTGTTTTGAGCTTTAAAATAAGGAGACAATCACCTTCTTGAAGACTATGAAGCTCAGCTACAGACCTGCATTCTCATGAAAGACACCACAGAGGAATCACAAATGTAAAAAAACACTCCCCAAAAAGTATTTAATCTGAAAAACTATAAAAACATACAAAACCAAACTCAATACCTGTAAACTCAGTGAAATCATATTAGCTGTAACTATATATATTATTTACAGTTGGGCTTGATGATCTTCAAGGTCTTTCCCAAACTTGATGATTCCATGAGTCTGTGATAAATTTAACATTTCCAGATGGGGTCTACTGCTCTTACTTGCCCAGAGATGCTGAAGCACAGAATAGCTTTGTTAGCTGGAAATCCCTGATGACATTTTTATTATATGTAATTGAAGTATGAGTAGTAGACATACCCAGAGACAGACACCTTGAAGAATTAAGCAAAGCAAATTATATAACATACTTCTGAATCAAAAGGCAAAATAAGGCTGGGAATAACTCTAACAAACCATCAATTCACTTTTAGAAATATATTAAAAATAACTATAGGAAGGGAACATCTTCAGCAAGGAATCTTCACATTTTTATTAGACCAAGTCCTGGCCAGTTGCTGGCAATACCTCTTTCAACTCCTTTGGACACAAGTGATACATTTTCTGAGATGGAACAATATTCTTCCTGCACATTTGAAAACTGTCCAGTATAACTGAAGCTGCAAATGCGACCACAATATCAAGAAAAAATAAATAAAGGTTTTATGATATTATACAAGAGCAAAATACCACAATATTATAACTACTTGGAACCCGGGAAACTAAGTGCAAGCTTGAAGAGAGTGAGAGAGAGGAAAACGAATGAGAAATGTGGGAAAAAACTGCAAATCCACCCAGTGTTGTATTTAATTTTAGAGGAACTGTCTGACTCAATCATCTATCAACCTTGGAACAGCAAACCTCACGCCAACAACAAGTTCACATAGAGACATTAAAAAGAAGTTGTTGGATGGTGGGGTTTGGAGGCTTGTTTTGGTTTGGGTTATTTTGGTTATTTTGGTGGGATTTTGGGAAGAGAAGGTTAGTTCCTGGATGGGTTTTGTTCAGGCTTTTATTTTTAAATCATTATTTAATTATTTTTTGTTTTAGTGGAAAACTCCTCTGGCTTTTGCCCAGGGTACCATCCTGGTATTTTATTGTTCTTGTCAGAATGCAAGCGAACACAGTGAATGTGTATAATTCAATCAATTGTGGAACTTCCAGTAACGTTTTCTGTTGACTCTATCAGGCAAAATATGAGGCAGAAACAAACACAGAAACATGCTACAAAATAAACATCTTGGCAGTATTATTTTTAAATAGTACCAATCAGGGTATCAATATTAACTAATTCGTTTGATGTAGGACCCTCAGGAGAACTTCCATCCTCACACATAGTAGAGAAGGGGGAAGAAGAAATCCAGACAACCAACGAAAGCTGATAGACTTTAGGCATCCAAGAAATTACTTTTTCAGAGCAGTTAGATTTTGATCAGTTAGTGAGCTTAGCACAGTGCTCCTGTTGGTTTGTTGTGACTGCTGAAAGTTGATAGACTTTAGGCATCCAAGAAATGACTTTTTCAGAGCAGTTAGATTTTGTATCAGTTAGTGAGCTTAGCACAGTGCTCCTGTTGGTTTGTTGTGACTGCAGGCACTCAATTCACTCATATTCCCTATGAGAGGAAAAAGGAATAGCTAGCATAGTAAAGCCAGCAGAGACCTGCAGCTTCCCTTCTAGACTTAAGTTTCACTCTTCCAAATTTTTGAAGCACCTCGCCAAGGGTACCTGCAGCAATTCCAGCCAGCTTCTCTATCAGCCTTCAGGACAGCATTCAAAAACAATTGAATAAAACTCCTAATATAAGCACAGCTGAAAGACCTGGAGTTCCACAGCTTAGGAATGCTCTGGCTGCCACCCTTGTTCCTGAGAAGATCTGCTCACATTTCTTGGAGACTGCCACCTGTCCACAGTGCAAGGGGTACGTTATTTTTTAACCCAGCATTTCTTAACCCCTACTTTTCCTCTAAGCGGTAACACTTTGTTTGTGTGAGGTCACTTCTTCCTCTACACTACCTGCTACTCCAAAGGCAAGGAAAACTCAAAGAGTTAATTCTCTTGCTTGAAACCAGCAACTGCATGGAACAGGGAAAGTCCTCCCTGGATCCTGGAATGGCCTCATGGACCTCACGAGGGGTGCTGCACCCCGAGCTTCACTGGCACGACACTCTGTGGAACACACTTCATGAAAACTCAACATTCAGACAATTTTGCTGCCAGTTTTTCAACAAGTTTCTGTTCAATGTATGCAAACGGCAAGTTTTGGGACCTTGTCACTTGGCCAGATTTAGTAATCTTTAAGAGGGATTGTAAATGGCACATCTCTATCCACAGCTTCACTCCCCTAAGCCCCGCTTCCCAAATCTCAAGAGCTTGTTCCAAGGCATGAAGGCTCTAAAACTCCTCAATAAAACAGATGTAAGAATTCAGCATTGGTTAAGTAACATTTTTCCCTAACCTCATTCTCAGAAACAGAAGAACTGTTTTCAATTAAAGCAGTGCCAAAAAAATTTTTTAAAAATCTAAAAAAAAAGAGCCTAAGGAAGATACTCAGCATGAAAAGTTTCACCACAAACAACTGAAGTCTGAAAAAAAACTATGAGCAATTGAAAATTGGATTTCACTACAGAAAGTGCTCTATAAGCTTATCTTAAGGCATCAATACCAGCTCCAGCCATACGAACATTATTAAAGTGGCAGTTTTAATGATGAAGCATTGAGGAAAGCAGCAGCGCTGAGGAATGAAGTCCTACCCCCAGAACAAGCGTGCCACAGGCAAAACTTTTCATTATCTTGACTAGCAGAAAATGCCTCCTCAGCTGAAAGAAGCCAGTGTCCCTGCACCCTCTCGGAGCGGGGCGTGAGCTCTGCCAAGGCTGACGAGCTGTTTTATGTCAGCACCTGCCCTTTGGCTCTGCTCTCGCACTGACATCAACCCCAGCGGCATCAGACAGGAACATGTTTCTGTCACCAGACACCACGGCTGGAGCCACACCAGAAAAACAGCGCTGCAACTCACGGAACTCTGTTTGAAGCCCTCTCATGGATCCAACACCGACTGAATTCCCTCTCTTTGGCGTCGATGGCCAGTGTGGAGGGGATGGTGTAGGGAAAGGTTTTGGTGTGTCAAATTTACTGACTATGAAAACAGAACACTATGGGGGGAGAAAAAGGCTGACTAAGTATTACTGACTCTGCCTGCATATTTCTTCCCAGCAAAAACTGATAGTTAACATTGAAATTATACAGAAACATGTGCTAACACTCATCAACTTTACTATTAAAGGCTAAAATTACATATATAGTATGGAGAAAGTTTTAGTTCCAAATACTGATTTGCCAATTTATGGAATGAATTACATAAAGATTTTCATTTATATGAAAAAATATATTTAGAGGCACTTTATTTTTTCTCTAGCACGCAAGTTCAGTTCCATAATGTTTCATCTTCAGTACCCAAAAATGTTTTTACCACAGGGTAAGGGATTCCTCTGTGCTTTTCCTGTTCCTAAGCATTTTGCAATAGTGCCAGGCCATAAAGGGAAGAGAAGTTTGCTCTCTGGGAGCTCAGTTAGGAAACAGTGAGGACAAGCCACTCCTGCCTCTCTGCCATCACCTACAACAGGGCTATGCCCATGCCTGAGACAGAGGAGTTAATATAACTTTTTAATATAACATACAACGTGATTTTCATTCTGTATGAAATCAATCTAGGAGTTTAAAAAAAGCAAATTTGAGCAACATGATTACCCTCGAGGGTGACACCTGGTACCACCATCTCCAGGTTTGCATGTAGATCTCACTTGTGTGGAAGCTCCTTGGCAATCCCAAGGTACCCCAGGCAAGCCCTATGATGCAGGCAAGCTTTGTAGGCCTCCATCATCAGCAGCTGCCCCCTGTGCAGAGACATCCTTTTTAGGCAACCAGGTTTTGAGCAGATAATTTGAATATTATAGTATTTTTCATTAAAAAATCAAACAAACAAAACAAAACAAAACAAAAAAAAACCCACCACAAAAAAAAAACCACAAAAAAACCCCAAAACCAAAAAACAACAACAAAAAAAACCATTTCTGCTGTTCCCAAATGTTCACAAAATCACACAATGATTTGGGTGAAAAGTGACCTTCAAGATCATCTCATTCCAAACCCCTGCCTGCCATGGGCAGGGACACCTTCCACTATCCCAGGCTGCTCCCAGCCCCATCCAGCCTGGCCTTGGGCACTGCCAGGGATCCAGGGGCAGCCACAGCTGCTCTGGGCACCCTGGGCCAGGGTCTGCCCCCCCTCACAGGAATTCTTTCCCAACATCCCATCGATCCTGCCCTCTGATAGTTGGAAGCTATTCCCTGTGTCCTGCCCTTCCATGCCTTGCCCCAAGTTCCTTTCCAGTTCTCCTGGAGTCCCTTTAGGTAATGGAAATGGCTCTGAGGTCTCCCTAGAGCCAGATCTCCTCAGGGATGAAACTTACTCCTCATTCCCACAACAATTACTCAGTAAAATTTAAGGTAAATCACAAATGTCACCAAACTGTTTGGCACAAACTGACAGCAGGGCTTTGAGAGCAGGCCTTGTGCAAAACAATTACAATTAGCAAGGTAAGACAGTGAGAAACACCTATGTGCTGTATTTACATCTTATAAAATCACCTGAAATTGTTTGGTAAATGGGAATTCTATGCCCATTATCACACGCAAACAGCATGTTTTATTAGCCTTGAAGCAAGGCCCAGCAGTTAAAACATGTGGATAAAGATCAGGGCAGTGGAATTTTATTCCCATCTGCAATGTCAACTGACTGTATAATTTTAGCCAAGCTTCAAGCATGTTATTTCCTCTTTTCTCCCTATCTATAAAAATGAAATTTTTCTACTTAATAAGGGCCTTTACATCCTGATGCCCTTGGCCTGAATGTACGTTGTTCCTGAGCTGATGTCCCAATTTCCTAAGAGATCTCTGACCCACTGAAGAGAGTCAGAGCAGATTATATACACAGTGGGACTGATTACACACCCCTTGTGTACTTACACACAACTAGCTAATGATATAGATACATAGAATGTATCCAATTATACAGATATAATTATATAGATACATAAAAAGACAGATCTTTGCTTGACAGATCCTCTCAGAATGACAATTGCTGAGAGAAGCAGTTCAATAAATATAAACTATTGAGGCTGAAATTAGAAGCCAGCAGTGAATTAGATGGATAAACCTAATGCCAAACTTGAAATTATGCAGGCCAAAACAGTTTTTTTCCTAGGAATATTTTTATATTTTGTATTATCTACATTTCTACATATACATTTGCTTTAATGTATGTACATATGTCATATCTGTATATGCTGTATATACGTCTTATAAAACCACTTGAAATTGTTTCAGTGGGAATCTTACAAATTACCACATGCAAACAGCATGACTCCTAACTAAATGTCATATTGATATAATGTATTCTAGACTTATAAAACAATTTATTCTCATATGTAACTTACACATTTCATTTTTATATCTGTAGGTATTTTGATCCCTAAATGGTATATTTTTGTATAAATACACTAAATATATAGATGTGGTACACTGGGTCATTTATATTTCTATTACTAAATGTAAGCATGTTCATATGTTTCTGTGTACTCTGTATTTTATTTGTATTTTATAGTTTTTATATTATATACACACATCCACACACAGAACTAGTGAGCACCAAATAACTGTCAAATGCTGCGGTGTCTACAACATCTCTCATTCTTGGCAGAAATAATTTGATCCAGATTTACCTTCCAGCTGAGAGTAAACTCTGCTGAAACCTCCCATATATCTACTTCCCCTTCTTTCACAGACAAGACAAAAAATCTTTGTTTCAAGGTCATGATGTGGCTCTCCCATCCCTGGAAGTGTCCAAGACCAGGCTGGATGGAGCTCTGAAGCAACCTGATCTAGTGGAAGATGTCCCTGCCCATGGCAGCAGGGTGGAACAAAATGGGTCTTAAGGTCTCTTACAACCCAAGCCCTTACAGGATTCTACAATTCCATGATCTGATTTTTTTCCTAAAAACAAAAACACCCCTCAGTCTCCCACACAGATTCATCCACAATTCATAATTCAAGTGCTTTAACTACAAAACATTCGGAGGATTCTTCCAGTTTCCAAGTTTCTTATCAAAACGGGATTTATTTTCCCAGTTAGCAATTTTTTAGCACTTTTCTTAATAAAGATTAAGAAACAGGTAAGAAAACAGGTTCAGCTTATGAATTCCTGGGGGCAACAAGACAACTTCAAGTCACTATATCAGGGCTCAGGGGGGATGTCTCTGTTAGAGACCCTGAACAGACAAAAAAGCACCATGACTCAACTGCAGAGAAAGGAGACTACAAAATGTAAAAAGATTAAGTCTTTTCCAAACCAGAAAAAAAAAACAAACAGGTATATAAGCTTTGGCAAGTTCAATGCTAAACCAGACCAAGTTGAGCCAAAAGTAATTTGGGAACAGCCTGCTAAAGGTATAAAAATCAACAGTAAAAGCTTTTCCAAACAATCTGACAGCTCCTCAAAGAGGCCAACAAGCCATTTAGGGGCTTTAGGGAGCACTCTGGGAAGGTCAGGCTCTGGCAAATGAACTACTCTGGGTGCATTTCCCAACACTTTGTGCACACTCCATCAACAGATCTGATGCATGACCGTGAAAGCAACTGCAAAAGCAACACCAAGTGCTGTGGTGTCCTCCCTTGGCAACAGGTCCTCTCCAGCAGCTGAAGGCTCTGCAGAAGCCCCAGAGGTGAGGCGCTAACATGTACATCCCAAACACAAATAGCTGGATGGCTACGGAGCCAGCCAACAACCAAGATCAGTGCTTGGGAACAACAGCCAAGGGTTGTTGATAAGAGCATGCATGAGAAGGACCAGGATATGGCTGCAGAAGGGTCCATGTGGAGGAAGTGCAGCACTTTTCTGGGACAAACCCCTTTCCCTTCCCTTCCCTTCCCTTCCCTTCCCTTCCCTCTCTTTAATCCACACCCTTCTTTCTCTTCCCTTTCAGTCTACTCCTTTTTCCAAAACACACCACCATGTCCTCATACCAGAAGAACAGGGGCTAACACACCAATTTCCATGCCAAGTGTGTGATTCATTACAAAAGCTTCCTAAACTCTTGTAGACCCTCTGACTTCTGTCATCCCTTCTGACCCCGAACATCTGGGTCCTGCCTTCCCCTAAAGCATCAGACACCACAGGCCCAAGAGGAGGCTGCCTTTGGAGCAACAGCCTTCAAATGAAGGATCAGGATAAATTCAGGGGAAAATTCAGAATTTCTTAAGAAATGAAGCATTTTTATATTGTCACATAAAACTCAACACCCACATTAAGCCCTGAAAATTTCACCTAAGAATCCCTCATCACAGATACAACTACAGGTAAGCCAAATTTTTCGGGGGGAAATTCAGAATTTCTTAAGAAATGAAGCATTTTTATATTGTCACATAAAACTCAACACCCACATTAAGCCCTGAAAATTTCACCTAAGAATCCCTCATCACAGATACAACTACAGGTAAGCCAAACTTTTCTTGTTCAAGTTTAAGTAATTAAAAGAAGCATCAGCAGTTAAAGAAACACCTGACTCCACATTAAGGAATATTCCAATGTAGTTATAGCAGTAAAAGCTCCAGTTCTAATTCAAACACCTAAAATCAGCATGAATTTGGGTAAACACGCTTTACACAATCAAGAGGTGTCTATGGACTTTGTTAACTAGTTATTAATTATCTGAAACAAGTAAAAGAAAAAACAAAAAACACCAGAAACAAAACAAGATACTATTTAATTAATATACTTTTAAGCAAGCACAGCATTGATTTGTTTGAAGAAAGCATGAATTAAAGAACTCCAAAATACATCCTGAAACCAAAAAACCAGAAACAAGATACTATTTAATTAATATACTTTCAAGCAAGCAACAGCATTGATTTGTTTGAAGAAAGCATGAATTAAAGAACTCCAAAATACATCCTGAACAAATTGGAAAAAGAAAATGTACAATATATCAACTATTCCACTCCAAGCTTTTATTTCCTCCCACACCTCTCACACAGACATAAGAGTTTAATGATAAAGACACCCCCCCATACACACATGATTGCAATTGATGAATAGTGGACCACTTTTAATTCCAGTTGAAGGAATTTGGCACTCTGTCCTATCATAAAATCCCTTCCTACACTTGTGGAAGGACACAATGGTGGCTCCACTATGGACACCATGCTCCATGAAGAATTCTGTCGAGCACAATACCCATACTAACCAGAGAGAACTATACATTTTAATTTGTACAGTCATTACTTCTTTTCAAAGCATGCCTCCTAAGGCAGAAAAAGTGACAAGACAAAGGGATTGATTTGTACATAAGGTGAAATGATTATTTAGTACTTATTTTCCATCTTTAGTAATTGCATTGTGCTTGTCTCAAGTATGTGCCAAACCACAGTGAAAATCTAATTTAAAATTAATTAACTGGAGAACTCTACATACATGCCGAAGCTAACTTCTACAAAGCTTCCATCCTTTAAAAATTGACTTCTGCAATTTGCAAATATGCCAGCTCTTGACATACCAATAGGATGCTGGAATGACTTAAAAAAATGACTCCAAATATTTGAGCATGCCATCAGTTTCAGCAGACTGGTGGTGACTGTGGTGGGGAGAGAGTGCAAAACACAGAAGGGAAAAAAAGATGCTATTAAAAAGACAGGAAGAGAAACACTGTAAGAGTGATTGAGAACACATTATTTTCCAATACACAAACTGCAAAAGCTCATAAGGTTATTTTTTCTTCTTCCAGTGAAAATACTAAGTTGCCAAATGGCAAAGATAAACGTTTTCTATTTAGCAAGGACAAAAATTCCCCAAGTAGCTACATATTATATGACAAATCATTATCCTGACTAGACAAGCTACTCAGGATTACATTTAAAACATTTTAGTTGACTACTCCAGAAAATAATTATTACATTTTATTGCCTATACATTGTTCAAAGTTAGTTCACCTTGTGTTCTAAAAAACATTTATAAGTCAACAGAGCGCACCAAGGGAACAGGAAAACCATGGAGGAAGAGACAAGAGTAATAGTTAATCACTTATTTTCTTTGTATCACTTGATGCACTGATACAGTAAACTTCCACATCCCATGAGAGCGCATATTATACGTAACGTATTTTCTATTCATAAAGCAGCACCAGCATAAATGGCAAACACACCCAGACCAGCCACACACAATAGCTTTCCCTGCATTTGTTCATTTTAATGCTGCAATTAAATCACTCGGCTCTACCAAGTGCTGTCACCAGGACTTTGTTTTGTGACTGCTACAGCAGTTTAAAATTGTTTGTTTGGGAAACAGTACAACTTTTGCAAAGCTTCAGAATGTTTTCGAACTTGGGATAGGGATGGCAAATATATCTCAGAAAAGGAAAAATTTATATAAATCTTCATTAATAAGCAATTTGAACCAATACAGCAATTATACAAAAAATGCACTGACAGCAGCCACAGCATGTTAAAAGGTTGTAGAAAAATTAAACAGAACATTGGGCAAGAATAGGAACGTGGCTAATGAGCACATTTTCCATCTAGGCTAAGACTATTTCAGGACAACTCTCTTAATTGCAAAAATGTAAAATGCTGCACTTCCAATTTCATAAAGCCTTTACATAACAAGCAGTTCTCTAACCTAGATTACATGTGATTCCTGTCCAAAACAACAGTGACAACAATCAGAGAGAGGCTCTATACCTTCTGTCCATCCCCCAGGCTGCTTGCACCAAGAAACAACAAACACCACCTTAAGGGTGATGTTGTGCAGCAAATCCCAAATTTAACTTTTTACAGAAAAGACAGCACACAAAATCCCTGAACTGAAAAATGGGAGAGGAAGTCAAGGAGGGGAAAAAAAGCCTGAAACCACTAAAGATTTCTCCCTAGCAAAGTCAGATTATCTTTAAGCATGTTGGCAAACTCCACTCAATGATAACCAAACTATTACTGAGATTGGCTGGAACAACAGACCTGGCACTAGAACTTGTTGTGTGCAGATCTTACATTTGATTTTGGGAGCAGATGCTGCAGATGCTGTTTGAGAGAAAGCTTGGAAGACCAATGCTGCTTCTGGAAATGCCAATGGAAGAACACCTTACCACCTCTCACTTCTTGGTCCCAAGAAAATTAAAGAGGTTGACTAGAAATCATCTCAACAGCTTTCTCATCACAGTCATGTGATTCATTTCACAAAATGTTTGGCAACAGGAAAGTTCATGGAGAATCACAAGTAAGGTCAGACTTGTGCAGCAGCAGTGAAGTCCCCTATTTAGTCAAGAAAGGGAATGTGTCTGTTTGGTACAGTCCTAGACTTGCCATATTCTTTTCAGGATTCTGCTTCATCAGGTGGGCTTTTTAACTTTAAAAAACTACCCCAGATGTCACAGATGATCAAATCACTATGGTTGGAAAGATCTCTAAGGTCAAGTCCAACCATAAATTTGTTGCTGTTCATTTTTCTTGAGACTAAATGATTGGATCATTGAGGAAACTTACAAAAAAGTTCTTTTCCCATATGGAGATACAAACAGAATCACAGAATGGTTTGAACTGGAAGGGACCTTCAGAATCACCCAGTTCCACCCCTGCCACGGGCAGGGACAACTGTCATGAGACTAGATTGCTCCCAGCCCTGTCCAGCTCGGTTTTGGATACTTGTGAGGGGAGGCAGCCACATGCTCACACTCAGAGTGGCTCACCATGAAGACCAGCCATTCTGTTTCTCTTCCCAGAAAGTTAACAGCTTTTGAAGACATAACTTATTTCCAATATCCATAACTTCCACCAAATTAGATTCCTCAGTGAAGACAGAACTCTGTGGTAAGTCTGCACTAGTGTCTGAAAAGCTCTGAAGTCAGCCCCACACGTTTTGACAGACTGCTGTGTGTCCATCTTGCTCTCCATATGTGATGTGGAAAAGCAGCACTCAGTTCAGCAAGACAAGCAGTGGCTTTGCTTCATTCCCAGTGCCCAAAGGGTCTCCTGGGCCAATGAGCCTACACAACTTCAACCATGTACTAACATCAAGAAGTCCAAAATCACTGTGTTCAAAACACTTGAAATTTTGATTTATCTGACTTTGAGACACAGGCCAACCAACCAATTACTAGGAAGGGGAACTTTTATTTTTACTTTTTCCTCCAGGACATTGCAGGTGATAAGACTTGTGGGCATCTGTTCCACTTCCACTGATCAGCTGTTTTGAATGGATGTTTGGGAACAAGACCTCCTGCTAGAATTTATTACATATAGGACATTAGGCTTCCAAGAAAATCTTCTGGATGAAGAGAATACATGTGTTTTTAGCAGTGTACTTACAGATTTACAATTACTTTTTCTCCAAGGAGAGCCTTTCCAACCCAAAGGAATCTTTAATCCATTACACATTACAGGTGGTGTTTCTGATTAGATACATGCAGTTATAGGTATCATTTTTGGATTTGTCACTAGGTCTCAGAACTATGATGTCAAATTCTGTCAATCAGAGCCATCACAGGCAATCAAGCTGCTGTGCCTGACTGCCACCACCACCACCAAGATCATAAACAGTTTACTAATATATCCTATCAAGAACCCTTTATGCAATTTATTGTAAAACTCATTACATTGTTAAATCATCACATGATTACATCATTACATTGTTAAAACTGACAATTGCTATATAATTTTCCAGACATGCTTTTATAGCAGTTGTTCTTCTATCATTTCAGAGGTTCTAAAATATGTTTCTTGTATAGGTAATTTCTTATGAATATCATCATATCTGGCTTGCCCTGGCACTACAGAAATCCAAGGTAGTTCCAAACATTCTATTTCGAAAATAATTCAGTTCTCTGTTGAGTAAAACTGTTTTCTTTTGACTTGTTTTGTTCTTCTTGCCACACTTTTCTGTGAAACAACACTTAACACAAAGGATCCAAGTGTTTGCTGCTGACCATAGAAATGAAAGTTCTAGAGAATGTTATCTAAATAATTAAGATATAAAGAAATTCTAAAATTGCATCTTAAGGTTTTAGTTCTTTCATCTGAAAGATGTCATGTATTTCCTCAGGACTGGAAGTGGTTTGGGACATTCTATTTCAACACTCCAACCAGACATCAATGTGCTCTGCATGTGCTGGACCACATGACATACCTGGTTTGCATCTGGAATGTGGCACCAATGTTTCTCCTTCGAATGGTTAAATATGTTAACTATGCACTTTTTCTAACTGTGGTTTTCTGATTCTTTTCAGCATAAACTGTGTAAAAAACCCAACACAGTTCACCCAGTATTCTATGAAAAATTAACTGCTCCTCTGTTGTCTCCATCACTATGAATTCAGAGCATGATCAAGAAGTGTCCCTTCTTTCCCTGGAGCACTTCGCACCACTGCTAAAACTAACAGGTTGAAAGTTCAGGGTCTCATCTGAAGATTTCCTCTGAAGTTACTGGGATTCTGCACAAGCACACGATGTCTCTGTGCATAACCAGACCCCAGAACCACACACTGCAAAGCTATAAATACACATCCTTCACCACGTAGAGGAACATGAACACTTTTATACCACACAATCTGCTACCACCATCTCCAAAATAATTCTTTACTTAGGAAGAAATTACAGCCTGGCAGGGTGGGCAGACCCTGGCCCAGGGTGCCCAGAGCAGCTGTGGCTGCCCCTGCATCCCTGGCAGTGCCCAAGGCCAGGCTGGATGGGGCTTGGAGCAACCGGGATAGTGGAAGGTGTCCCTGCCCATGGCAGGGGTGGCACTTTAAGGTCCCTTACAACACAAACAACTCTGTGATTCTGTGATTTTATGATTCACGGCATTCCGGGGGCTCGCTCTCTTTCCAAAGAATGGTACAGATTCTGATATGTTTACACAAAACCTTCAGAAGTATTTGGAGAGTAATGCAAGACCAGCTTATACACTTAGAAAAAACGACTCTTTAGATATGCAGCCTCTAGTAAAATTTGTGTTTAAGAGCTTTGCAAGTCCAAAAGAAGTTTGCAAGCCTGATAACTACAATACAGGATCTTCCCTGAGAACACAGAGTAAATGAACAAAAAAGATGGTTCTCAACAAATTGTTCACCTCTGTCTTACTCTACTGGCTAACCTTCTCTCAATTTTTTTTGAATCTCACTACACAAAGCAATGTATTCATGCAGATATTACATGGGTGGTAAGTAAGAACTGGTTGTGTAAGAGCTATTTCTTGCCTCCAAAGTCCTAGTTCATTTAAGCCCCAATTCAGATCTGCTGAAAACTAGCTTGTTCTAAAGGCTTAAACGAATCTACAAATCCACCCTTCCCCAAAGGTTCAAACCCAGCTGTATGACAGACATCACAGAATGGTTTGGCTTGGAAGGAACCATGAAGACCAGCTCAGGCCACCCTCCTGACATGTTTTGTGTGAATTAACACCAACAGGAATGCAAAAACTCTCAGTTCAGGCTGAGAGTATAGGCCTATGTATTTATCAGCTACAGAGCCTCATACTGCTGAACAAAAATCCAAAATATTAGCTGGAATGCTATGAAATTCAGTCTTTTAACAATTACAAGGAATCATTCCAGAGTCAGACTCATTCTGAAATTTTTCATTTAGACAGAAAATATTATCCTGTTCCTGACCACAATTCTCTTATGAAACCTAGTTTTAAATTTATTACCTACCCAACTCAGCACAAGAGTGACAAGGTCTCAACTCTGTCATTATTAATATCCACAAAAGGAATACAGGGTTTGAATCCCAGCCAAGGAAAATCTGTCCATTGTACTGCAGCATTTCTACCAGTAACAGTCTACCTCAAACCTCACAAAATGCTCAAAAATTAAGGGCGAAAGAGAGCAGTGTTTGGCACAAACACTGGACAAAATACTATCTGGAAAGGCTAAATACAAAAGCATTTGCTTAACATGTTAAATAAAAATAACGTGCAAGAGCCTATCAGACCAATTTGCTCTCCACTTGGCATAAGCAGCCCCCTAACAATAGTCTAATGAAGGAAGTTTTTTACATTAACTCTTGGATACACATTCACATCAGGAATGGGTTTGCATCACAACAGCCATTTGCATGTAGGCAACAGCCTTCATGTCAGCCAGCCAAGGCATACCTGGGTTAGAGATGTCAGTCATCCTCCCACCTACACCAACTCCACCTCCCCAGCTCCACACATCCCCATTCTTTGTCTTAAGGGACAGAAACAAAGATGGAAAGGACCAGGAGACAATAGGGGACACTCAGGCAACAAGGGATTTGCTTCTGTGCCTGCCCCTCCAGCCTCTCATCTATCTAGTCGTTCCCTTTACTTCACACAGCATTTAAGTCTACAATGCTTAGTTTCATCAAACCCCAGTATTTGATGAAAGATAAAATGAATGAAGTTGCATTCCAGCTATGATGCTGGTAACATTTCTTCCCTCTTGCTCCAGCCCTTTATTCAGTCAGCCTGCACAAAAGCAGCATGTCACTTCAGCCTGAGCCACATCCCCTCATCTGTGACAATCACCATCACACAGACATCAACTGACAGAGATTCACAGCAGCACAATTCTGGGCTTCATATATGTTCAAAATCCAAATAAAAATCTAATTGCTTAGAAGTAAGCAAAAATTCACACTTTCCTGTAAGGATGCTAATTGAATTTCCATGTAATGCAGAAATTTATTTTTCAATAATGGAAATCCATTCTTTTCAACCAGGATGTCTATTCCTAGGTGCCACATTCTTTTCTTGTTAATAGTATTTTTCTTTCCCCAAAGTGAGTCACTCTGGAAAATGCCATTCGCTTAAAAGAGAAAAATTGACAAACAACCCCAACTGTCACAAAAATGAATGTTCATGCTCTGTGCTACAACTACCACATACCAATAACTTAAACCTCAATCATGAAAGTACCAAATTACTCAACAATAGTAACTGGCCTCAGGACAAGGAAATAAAACTTAAATCTGCAACTGTGAAAATAGTTTCTACTAATACACTGCTAAGCACATGATCTGTTTGGCTTTGCTCTGCTTTGGCTGGGAAGTCTTTCGCAGAAAGACGGAAAAAGTTTTTGATGGCTTATTCAAAAGGAAAAATAGCCATTTATCAGGTTATGTAAAAATCTCATACTTGTGTTGGAAACTACAGTTTGGCAGAACACATTCAATTACCACTGGGTCTTCTAGAACATTAGGTAAAAAATAACGATGGTATAATCGCATTAAGGGTTTGTCTTTGTTGGTTTAAGACAAAGATTTTAGTCAAAGGCCTCATTAAATCTTAGATCATTCTGTGCAGGGCTTAGCTCCTCTGTGGGTCTACAAAAACAAGGAAGTACAACTATAATCCATAGAAATAAAAGAAAGATGGATAGACTTCCAAGTTTTTTATGCTTAAAAGTAGAGGAACATTTTCCCCTCTTGAACAAAAATTATTCATTAGAAACTATAGCTGTGAAAATCAAATTATTTGTGAAATTAACCCTTCAAAATCAAACACTTCAGTCCATATAGGCAATACTGCAAGTGTGTGCCCTTAAGAACATGTTGAACAAGGCTCAAGGGAAAATATACTCTGAGCCACATCCAGAGCCAAACTCCAGTGAGGTTGTAGCACCTCAACATTAGAAATCAATTATAGATAAAATTTTCACAGTATTTCCTCTTATCACAGAATGGTTTGGGTTGGAAAAGACCTTAAAGTTCATCTTGTTTCAGCCCCCTGCCATGGGCAGGGACACCTTCCACCAGACCAAGCTGCTCCAAGCCCTGTCCAGCCTGGCCTTGAACACTTTAAGGGATGGGACTTCTCTTATCCTTCAAGATATTTTTGTCTCATATTCTGCAAATCCAATGTAGTCTTTGCATACCAACCACAATAAAAAATGCAAATAACCAATATAAAACAAGATTGCTTAGGGAAATAAAAGCACAGTTTTATGATCTTTTGAGTTTTATTATTTTAAGAGTCAAGGAGCAAAGCTTCTGTACAGATCTGCAATTTTGAAGTGCAAATGTACACAGAAATGCACACAGACATTTTCACTACAGATTAAAGAGAAACAAGTATTAATCTGATTCTGGGTTTTGGTGCTCTTCAAAGTTTTTCTTCCACAATACATTTTTGTTTTCCTTCATTTCCCTCAGAGATCCTACCAGAGTCATCTCCTAAAAGCACAGTATTCCTTCACACCATACGCATTCAAAAGCCAGAATGACAATTTCTACTTGCATTAATGACTTGTTTATGGAGGTAGTTAATTACCCATCTCCTTCTGGATAGGTGCTTAGCACTGGCAAGGGAATATTTTTGTCTTGTACTATTACTAAATCAGAGTTCACCTGCAGGCTCCTTAAGTAAACTATTCTTTATATTTAAGCATTGTAATTGAGAATACTGACATCACAAATTAAGGCTTGTCCCCTGACAAAAATACTGAAAGGCAAATAAAACTGTTTCAGAACTTGAACTAATTTCATCATGATACAGAACATCCATATCTAAAATGTGCCACTACTATTACTAGTCAATTCCAGGCTGAACATATTTCATAAACTTCTCCTTCACCTTCTACATGTCAAAAAGTCTACCAGACTTCAAGAGTTATTTATGAATGGTTTAAAATACAGATTTTCCTTGCAGAAGCACTAAAAAAAAATAAATCTATCATCATTTATTTCAGAAAAGAAGCAGGAAGCTAAGGTGAAAGGAAACGGGGAACTAAACAGAAAGCATAGGCATCCTTTCCTTTACCCTTGTTTTACCTGTAATGTATCAATACTAAAATAAATATAAAATCTTAAAGAAAAATACAAAATAATACGACAACTTCACAGAACTGGTACTCCAGTAGCCTACTGGAGAAAACAGAACACCCAGAAAATGGAGCTAGCTAATCAATATTTCTAGACAGGCAGGGCACAGTACTGCCTTTTCATTCCTTTAGTCTTTACACACACAACCAATCAAAAAAACCACAAAATTTAACTATTAAAAGGAGTTTCACATGCCAGGCAATGTAACTCCCCTGCTCTGCTGAACATGGACAATGGTTAAAATTAGTGATCTGATGTCTAAATACTCCCACTCCAAAATATGGCACAGACATCTGGCAGGACAATGAAGGGGAAACAGTTAATGTGTTATTCAGTAACATGCAATTTATTAACAAAAGCAGCTTTGGATGGATTTAATCCATGAGCAGACCTGAAAAACAGTTTTTAAGAAAGAACAATAGAAAGCCAAAGAATTTGTTGTGCTTTATCAATGCTCTTCATCCTGACTTGCAATGTAGATCAGTTTCTCCTATCTATGCACTTCCCAATCTGTCCAGGGCACATGTCAATTATCAGACATCAAGTTTAATCCTTTCGTAACATGTCATCAATGCATCTGGAAACAAACAGATCATTCTTTTTCCTGACCTATCCAACCTTTTTCATGAGAAATCATGCAGCTAAATACCACAGCCTGAGCACTTTAGTGCAGGTATTTTCAAAATTATGAAGAATAAATCTCTCATGGAGGTGTAAGTTGTAGGTGTTATTTTAACATCCAATATTAGTGCAAAAAACCCTAATCCTCTGAGTCATCAACTCCACAAAATCTGCATCTGCCATCCAGAAATGACCATCAAAAAGCTCAAGATCAAAAAACCCTGGAATGGTTTGTGTTGGAAGGGAAAAGCTTAAAGCTCATCTTGTTCCACCCCCTGCCATGGGCAGGAACACCTACCACCATCCCAGGTGGCTCCAAAGCCCTGTCCAGGCCCAACCTGGTCTTAGACACTTCCAGGGATCCAGGGGCAGCCACAGCTGCTCTGGGCACCCTGGGCCAGGGCCTGCCCACCCTCCCAGCCACCAATTCCTGCCCAACATCCCAAAATGTGTGCCTGCCCTGTGGCAGTGCAGCCATGGCCTGTGTGCTGTCCCTGCAGGCCTTGTCCCCAGTGCCTGGGCAGCTCTCCTGGAGCCCCTGCAGGCCCTGGCAGGGGCTCTCAGGTGTCCCTGCAGCCTTCTCTTGTGCAGGGGAGCAGCCCCAGCTGTGCCAGGCTGGCTCCAGAGCAGAGGGGCTCCAGCCCTGGCAGCATCTACGTGCCTGCTCTGTACTGGCTGCAGCAGCTCCACGTCCTTGTGCTGCTGGAGCCAGGCCTGGGGCAGCTCTGCAGGTGGGGTCTCACCTGAGCACAGTATCTTTAATACTGTACAGGAAGTACAGCACCCCACAAGAAGAAGGCACTGAACCTTTAACTCATAGATTTTGGACTGTTTCTTACACAGCATAGATGGTCATTTTAAATGTGCTCAAAAATGAACTTGAAAAATACTGGTACTTTTTAAAGCCCTTTCACATTTATTGCTAAAATAAAAATTACGTAGGAAATGAACATTCTTGTTGACACTCAACTATAAGATAAAGAGTTATGGATTTCTCACCATCCACTAGTTTAAATTTATAGGACTTTAAGAAAAAGTCAAACATAACTGGTTTTGCTGGTCAAGTTCATTTTTTACATAGCTCATTACTAACATTCTCTAATTATAAATATTGTCTACCTCAATTTCCATTTCCATAATTCTCTAGAGCTAAGAAGAATTTGGAAAGCAAGAAATAACTCCTTCTCAGCCATATAAAATTCCTTTTCTCTAGCCCTAATCTCTGCAAAATACCAACTTTTAAAACTTTGTTACAATACATCAGCATGCTTCTTGGTTTCCTTTAACAAGCAATTTCCCCAAAAGAATTAAAGAAAACTCATTTTTGAGCCAACAGGTTTTCTCTTCTCTTTTATAATGGGTTATTTGAAGCCGCTCAGGTTTTGGAATATCAGAATAAATGTCAGGGAGATAAATCACCAACACACCTCGTGAAACTTGCTGCTGCACTCTCAGTAAACAAGCTGAAGCATATGGTTACAATTAGGGTTTGTATGACCACAGAAATCAGAAGCTCTAGTCATGAACCACAGCCTCGCTGTGCTGCGCACTGATGGTCCCTGCTCCAAACAGCTGACAGGCTACAGAGAGCTACAGCTACAGCTCCCAGCACAACACAAGCCTGGGCAGTGGCAGGAAGACATCACAGAAAGGAGGCTTTACAGACTTTAAAAACACATAAGCCTCCACAATGTTAAGTATGAAAAATTTTGTCACTGTCACAAGGGTGGAGTTGTGGCAGTCAAGGGTCCCCAGGAGCACCAGCTTCTGCAAAAATACAAGAAAAACGTACACTTTCACAGAATCTCAGAATGGATAGAGGTGGAAGTGGATCACCTAGTCCCAGCTCCCTCCTGAAGCACGGTCATCCCAGAGTAATGGCACAGGATTGTGTCCAGATGATCTGGAATATCCACAGCAAGGCAGACTCCACACTCTCTCTGGTCTGTTTCAGTGCTCAGTCACTGCACGGGGAATTTCTTCCTCATGTCCAAATGGATCTTCCTGGGCATCAGTTCCTGTGGTGCCATTGCTGGGTCCCACAGAACAGAGTCTGATCCATGCTCTGACACTTCCCTGCAGATACTTATGAGTCTCTTCAGAGTCAATCAAAGATTTCTCAGAACTATCAAGCCAGGAGAAGACAGTATAAATTGCTCTTCTGAGAAAGAATGCTTTGCTGTCACTACCATCAGTGTATGCGCAAAGAGCAGAGCTCACAGAGCAAAGCCCCTACCTGTGCAGCTAATTCTGACTAATAGTGGTTTACTATCAAAATAATGTTGGTGAAGCTAACAGGACTGATCAAGAATTTCATGGAATCTCAGGATAGTTTGAGTTGAAATGGGACCTTAAAAACCATCTCATTCCAACCCACTGCCATGGGCAGGGACACCTCCCACTGTCCCAGGATGCTCCAAGCCCTGTCCAGCCTGGCCTTGGGCACTGCCAGGGATCCAGGGGCAGCCACAGCTGCTCTGGGCACCCTGGGCCAGGGCCTGCCCACCCTCCCAGACACCAATTCCTGCCCAACATCCCAAAATGTGTGCCTGCCCTGTGGCAGTGCAGCCATGGCCTGTGTGCTGTCCCTGCAGGCCTTGTCCCCAGTCCCTGGGCAGCTCTCCTGGAGCCCCTGCAGGCCCTGGCAGGGGCTCTCAGGTGTCCCTGCAGCCTTCTCTTGTGCAGGGGAGCAGCCCCAGCTGTGCCAGGCTGGCTCCAGAGCAGAGGGGCTCCAGCCCTAGCAGCATCATTATTTCTTAATTATACTACAATTGTTCTGGTTTTAGATCCTTGTCATTCAAAGTCCCAAGAACGTGGTGGAGCTGGGGCCAAATGCCACCAGAAGTGCTATTGCTGTATAATCATTCTATACTCTCACATCATGCAAATATACAAAGATAAATTACATTTCAAGAAACAGAACATACATGGCACAGTGTATGTCAAAGAACTGTTTAAGGGCTTGATAGCGAGTACATCTCTGGTTTGCAGAGATACCTACCAGACACAAGGTATTTCTGTACCAGCATGATTAAGGCAGAAGGTGAGTTTTTGTCATAAAAACTTGAAAACTCCCAAAGGTGACACTGCAGCACTGGTCAGGACCAGCACACAAGCACAGATTTTGGGTAGGATGAAGCCACTCTTGCACCAGTTTGCTGTGCAGCTCTTGCAGACTGCCCCTGCCACAGCTACACAACCACAACACTCAAGTAATTCTTCTCAAAGTGCCTGTGCTTGAACTGCAGCCACACACTTTGCTCTGTGTCAGGTACATTGTCACGGGAACTAAGTGAAAGATTAAAGATCTGGAAACTTCCTCAATCTTCCCATTCAGACAGGGGAAAATGTCATGGTTACAGCACCAAGAGGATGACACTTACAGACTGTAAGCAAGTAGGAACACGAACAGACAGAACTGGAAAAGAAAGCTCAAATGTACATTTCCATTGTGGTGGGCCTGAACAGGCAATTAAGCATTGACTAAGCACCAGAGATAGACACCAGATCTGTGACACATCACAAAAAAGGATCTGGAAGGTAGAGCAAGCAGAGTGAAGCATTTGTTAGCAGAAGTAAAAGTTGGTGAAATCATAAGAAATAACAGACAGATTGTTAGTGTATTTTTGTGTCTCTCTACTTTGATATTTATTATACATTATACTACTATTTTAATGTAGATATTATAAATCAGGTTACACAAAATTGAAGAGGAAAAAGACTATTAACATAAGACACTAAATATTAATAAACAGGTTTCTTATATGATTAAAAATTACCATTCAAACGCTTCTATTAACCAGAAAGTAGCACAAAAAATATAATAAGCTGTAGTGTATATAAATCACAGATGTACAATAGAGGTCTGGTATCTTCAGGTGTCTTAATGCTGAATACTATAATGCAGAGTAAAGATTATACTTGCCTGATATAACATCATTAACGGCCTGTAGTATTTCTCTAGCTCCAACCAAAGAACACAGACATGAGAAAACAAGCCATCATTGACCACTACACACTGAATTCTGCAATTTCTAGGAATGCTACACCAGTACGTTCGTGTGGCAGATTAGTTATGATGATGACTTGGGTGATGAATGAAGCTGAATCCCATTACTGACTTTGCTTTAGTTCCTTACAGATACAGCATTGTACCCCTCACATCTATAAACACCCCAACAGCACAAACCAAGTAAATTAGATCCCACTGTTGCAGTAACTCCTTACTCCTGCCAGATGCATTACTGTCTGGAGTTGTTTTTAATACCAAAGTATAAACTGGATCAACTATTTCAAAGGAAACCATCTAAATTGACTTATTTTTCAATAGTCTTGAGTAGCACTATCATTTCCCTGTCTTAGCACATCATCTACTTGGCATCTAACAAGGATTCTATTTTGCAAGCAATAAAATGACTAATTAAAAAAAAATTTCTTGTCCACAAAAAGTTGTCCCAACTTAGTTGACTGTAGACTATGAATTGGCAAATGTTAACAAATCTCAACAAAAAACAAGAGGGAACTTAGAGCCAACAAAAATACTTGGATTTCAGGGTAAGTTGGTTCAATGTGTTTTGTGAACCAAGAATAATTAATTTCTGGTTTCCAATAAATGAGTTTATAATATCTAGATTCTACTGCCACGCATATTAATGTCATTTATGCTTCACAACACTGCCCCAGATCTAGCAGCACTTTACAATTACTTTGCACACCTACTGAAAGACCGCAAAGACAAAGCAAAGTTGACTCAGTAGAGAAAAATCTCCTTTATGAAGTCACAAAAATAAATACCATTATTTTTCCCCCCCTTCAAAAACCACCATTGTTTCTTTAATTATTGGAGCATAACAGAATTGGCAGGACAATCCAATCCAGGTATTTTATATGCAGGACAGAAAAAGGTCCTTGCACAGAGGTAACCTGGATCCAGTCAGAGGCCAAACCCAGAAGTCATTGGTGTGAGGATGTTGGTTGTGTGGTTTCAGAGTTAAGGAAGCTCATGAGAGGAAGAAAAACAGGCTACGAAGGATGAGAAGCAGGAGAAGGTTAACTGTGGGAAAGGGTAAAATTCTGCTCATATCGTGTATAATTATCACTCCTGCTGAATCACAAGGAAGGAAAAGGAGGGTGGATCTAAAATACGGTGCTTGTAAGAGTTTGTTGATCTCCTGCTGCAGAGCAAGTGACTACAAAATAGTAATAACATTATACAGGGTAATTTAGATGACTGTGTTATCAAGTAAAATAATTAACAAGTACAATAATTATTTTAGGCCTCAAAATGTCATATTAAAAATATTTTTTTTCTAAAACCAGGCTCCTGTCTCCTTTCATCCTAAGGAGATTATATTTAGACTATTTCAGCAAACTTACTTTAAGCATTATGTAGTATTTAAAAGGCACTGAGCAACACAGAAGTGAGTTTTCAATTCTTCCATTCTTCTTTCAATCTCTATCATGTAAAGATTACAAAAACCACAAAAGTAATACAATACAGAAATCACATACAAGTTTTCAACAGCTGTTCATTGCTCAAAATTCCCTTTTGCACCCTAACACACTATCACCTCGTGTTGCTGCATCTTAATTTGTGCTGCGCTCTACCCATGTACCAGAGGCTGCATGAACCAAAGTATTGATTTGATAAGAGTTAATTCAGAGATAAGACAGGCAAATATGCCATTTACTCTACAATCCTACTGTGCCCACGTTTCACCTATAGTCCAACATCATATATAGGCAAATAATTGTTAAAAAATCCCAAGCAACTGTCTGGGCATGGATAGAAAAAACATTTCTGTTTTTTAATAGGATGTGGCACTCCTTTTTTCCCTTTTCCCAGGCAGGAAATTAGAAAGCTCTTTAAAAAGGCTCCTCTTCTTAAAGCTTTAAATGAAGACACTTAATTTGCTGGGCTAAGAGATGGCACTTCAGGTACTCATGAAAGAAGCAAGAAAACAAGCGTAGGCGTATGCCAAGGTAGTTGCTAAGGGAATGGTTCAAGAGGAGTGAAGGAGGTGGGAGTGTAGGAAGAGACAAGAACAGATGTAGGCTGAAATCTTAAAGAGTTTGCATTAAGAAATGGAAAATTAATATACAACGAGTAAAAAGTCATGGGGGATATCATGTAAGAAGTGTTACAGAGGGAGGCTCAAGTGGTGGCAATATGGATGGATTTATGTACCAGTCAAGTAACCAGAAGAGGGGAAGAAGTGTTTTGCCTGTGGCAGCACTGAGTCTGAAAGACACGAGAGAGATCAGATCTAATAATAACATAAATAACAGCAATTATTCAGGTAATACTATGTACCAAAATATGCAGAAAAAACTGAAAAACTACAAACCAGATACTGAAAACTGCTTTAGAAAAATATGTTATGATGATGACTTTAGAAAAATATGTTATGATGATGATATGTTAAGAGAAATTTCTCCTTGCAATTGAAACGAAGGAAAAGAATATACCTGATGGGACTCTCGAAAAAAACACAGCAAAGAACAATTTAATTAATCTGGCGTGCGTGTAAGTGAATCGCAAAGCAAGCCACTGCTTTGTGCCGGGTTTAGCTTAGGGACACAAGCCAGGCGCGGCCCCGGAGGGTGTAGCCCGGAGCGCAGAAGGAGCTGAGCGCAGCAGCCGTGCGCTTTTACTGCCGCCGTGAGGAGGGACGCGGGCACTGCCTCCGACTGCAAATTCTGGCAGACCCCTTGTGGCCTGAACTTTAATATTCCCTCAGGAGGCTGCCAGTGAATTGATTTCACAAAAGAGCTAAATAAATAGTATCGGTTTTAACAGCAACTGACTTGCAAAGTGTTCTCTAGTTTATCGGGGAGAAAGAAAATAATATCTACCTTTGCTGTTAGCACTGTATTATGTTTTATTCTCATTCAGCGGGAAAGAAAAAACCTCTAGGACAGATTTTTATACACCAGTAAAACACATCTGGTGCAGGGAAGGGAGCAGCCACCAAACAAAACAGAGTGTACAGTATAACAAAAATGAGAAACCTTTTTCTGAACAACAAATGGCATCAAGTCTTTGCTATTCTTCAGGCAGTGTTTCTCTACAGCAAACAGTCTGGGAAAGGTCAGAATCTAGTCATACTTATCAGGAAAAAACATTAGTCAACTTACTGAGAAAGGCACAGTATGTTACAAAAATTCCTATCTAGGTTGCTCCCTTACATCAAAGAGCCCTCCTAGGAGGGATCCCTTGGGGACCACCTAGCCCAACCTTCTGCTCAAGCAGAGCCACAGAGCAGGTCACCACATGCACAGAGTAATTGTAAAGAATAAAATGTGCACATAAAACTATTTCTTGCAACACTTAAAGTAACTTGAAGTATGTGATTCATCAAATAGGGCACTGCTTGGTTGGTTGAGGGATTTTTAATGTGTCAGTAAAAAAAACCCAGGGGCTAGGTGATACTTTTACCATCTGCTGTCCTGCAGGTATAATTGCTTCAGATTCTAACACATCTCAAGATGGGCCATGCAGGCCTGTGGACAGCTTTTCTACACTGGTATCACTTGCTGAAAAAGAAATGGGCTACAGGTGTGTCTGCAAGAGAGGGCACACAGAAGGCAATTCTTCATATGGTCTGAAATACAATTTATAGAAAATCAGACTCACTTGCCACCCCAGATGCAATTCCATAGAGCAGTCCTCCTCCATCTGTTTGCTGCTGAAAGACGTGGGTCCCTGGAGGTGGGCTTCTCTCTTGTCTAATGAAATTATACAGCAAAGTTTTCACAAGTCTGCTGGTGTATGGGAGACTGGAAAGAAAAAGAAATAGAAAAAAACTTTAGTTGACTCACAACTCCCAAAAATTAACACAACAACATCCAGGTAGGGTGCAAAGGCTAGTGTTTGGCATTAAAGATGGTCAGTAACTCTCCCAGTGCTGACCAGACTGGAAAGGGAAAGAACACCAAGGTCTTGTCCATGCAAAGCTGCCCAGACCTCAGCAGGAGTCTGAAGGAGTCTCTTACACAGCAGGACCATGAAAATTAACTTTTGGTTTTTATTTTTTAAATACTATTTTTAAATAAACTGTTCAGTTTGTAGAATCATTGTATTCACTTACCTCAATACACCAATGGTAAAAAATATTTATGCAATGAAAAGAAATGCTATGTTTTTTAGTTTTTACTCCATGCTCTAGTAACACAGAGCATCTCTCCAAACACACAGTATTTTTGTCTGTGTGTGCAGCTCAGAACCAATCTTAAATCTTTTCATTCCTCAAGGATTCCATAATTCTAGGAATTTGCAAAGACCAATGAAACAACCAACCTTACATCAGTGAATCTGAAAAATGCCAGTAGAATTTGTTGGGTTTAACTAAAAGGCTACAGTATTTCCAAAATGGAGTAGCATTTCCACAAAAGCAAACAGCTGGCTCCCATTCCCATCTGATTTAGAGCTGAAAAGAAGGAGCTCTGTTAGGATGGACTCTCTGACCATCAGCAGAATCCCAGAAGGTGAGGGGCTAATGTGCATGTCCCAAACACCAATAGCTGCATGGTGTAGAGCCAGCCGAGGGTTTTTGGGAATAACAAACAAGGACTGTCAGTAAAAAAACACCACAGAAAGACCAGGATGTGGCTGGAGAAGGGGCCACATGAGGCAGGGCAGCATTTCTGGGACAAACCTCCTGGCTGTGGCTCCTGCAGAAAAGCACAGCCCAGCCTGGTACAGGTGCAGGGATGGGGCTGAGAAGGGCCAGGCACTGCAGGGGAACACGAGCCCATCCAAGACCCCAAAGCCTCCAACCCATTTCCAGAAAGGTCTGAAGGAACCACTGGGAATGAGAACTGACTTGCACAAGAAGTGGGAAGCTTGTCCCCAGGGAGTGGAATGTTTCAATGTGCCCCACAAAGCCCAGGCACCCAGGACACCCCTCCACCTGGATCCACACTGGAGCCAGGACTCGTGATCTCTCTGTTTTTTTCTTCCTTTCTCTCTCCCCTCCTTTGATCCAATTCTCTGTCTCTCTCCCTCGCTCTCTCTCTGTGTCCCTCTCTTTCTCCCTTACAGCCCCCTCCCACCTTTATTCAAACCCTACTGTGCTTACACTGGGCTATCAGGGACAAACTCTGTTTTCCATGCCAAGTGTGTAATTTACTAATAAAACTTAGCAGATCCTATGACTTTTGTCATTCCTTTTCATCATGAACATCTACAAATCCTGGGTGCTTCCCTCTCCTTAGGGGTGAGATGTCACACCAGTGCCACTCCACCTGTTCACATTGCTCTTGATTCCCAGACACCAAATGCCTCTGTCTCTCCCCAGAGGTCAGGCTCCTCCTACCCCCAAATCAGACCTCTCAGACCACATGCTAACTCTTCCCCCAAATATTCCCCATTTTCCCCCAAACCCTTGATTCCTTCAGTCCAGAGACTGAAGTACCAGGATATTCCACACATCCTGAGGCTCTGGCTCTATCCTGCTGCTGTTTCAGGCTGAAGTCTTCCCTGTGCTCCAAGGTGAGCCTCTTTCCCTGCACGTCAGAGTAGTATCTGTCTCTTACATTTAGCAGAAACTTCAGGAAACCAGAGAATAAATACATTTATGAGAAATCTGCCCACACGGAACTTGAAGCTGAAGGAGGATGAATGGGAGCCTGACTAAAATGCATGTAAGCCACCGTGAAAGCACTTGAACACAACCACCAACTTGCCAGAACAAATAGTGTTACTCACACTACCAAGTCTACCCCCAGCTAAGTGCTCCCTTCAGCTCAGCACAGCATGTGTCTTCATCTTTCCAAGGACTGCTGCTTATCTGGATGGCAAGAAAGCACCAGCATTTCTGAGGGACCTGAGTTCTCCAGGCTGCAGTGCTACAAGACTCATTGCTGAATCAAAAAACCATTCTGAAAAGTTAATACTGATTTAAGTTAATGAAACTACCCTCAAAATATAAAAATTATTTCCAAATTAGTTTTACTGAGGTCTGAGCTGTGAGATCTCCACCCAAATCCCTCCAAGAGCCTTTACACACATTTGCTTTTGTGATCTGTTTTCTTTTGAGCAGAACAAATTTTCTATCAAGAGAACATTTTGCTGCCTTCTGTTTTCAGGTACACAAACAACCTGAAGAAGCCACCAGCAGCATTTGCTTTCCCTCAGGCAGCACCCCAGAGCAGGACGTACCATCGACCATGCATCAGGTATCTGTGAATGATGCTCTCTCGCAGAATCTCTTTGTGGAATAATTGGCAGGAGAGGAACACAATGAGAGTTGTCACGGCTTCCAAAGAAATGCTGTATGTAATATCTCTGCAGAATAAAGGGAAAATTACAGAGATTAATCTACTGGGTTGTTTACAAGCTGATTTCCAAGAATACTTGGTAGCTTCACCTGAAGTTATACACTGTGTAGCACAAAGAGTTTCAGCTGGGAACATGTAAACAACAAACTGAAGAAACTCAGAATCATTGCATACCAAAAATGGGTGTTTTTCTTAGAAATAAGCACTGTTTTCATACACCAAAGGACAAAACAATGTAAAAAGAGGTATTGCTCATGGCACTCAAGTTGCAATTGATAGACTATACTTCTTCCTCAAAATAATAAGTATCTCTCAGAAGTGTGTCCTTTGTACTATTAAACAAAATTGTCACCAAACCATCATGCTAAGTGAGGGAATGAATGTCCAGCTATCCCAACACAGCTCCATCTGCCAAGAAAACTGGATCCCTGTGAGAAGAATATAATATACAAATGCCAGCTCAAGTGTACAAAACACTCAGGGTATTAGGATACCACATACATTGCTCAGTCTTAAATGCTATTTCTGAGGTAACAGGGAAGTAGAAAGTTTCAAGGTATTACAAGGTACTCAAGATAATCACAAAGAATGAGCTGCAATGCTTAAATACAGACACCAGACAGTTCAGCAGAGTTCATTTAGCTCAGGCTGATTAGGAAAGGCTGTGCAGCAGAACAGATGACAGGCACACTATTAAAAGTATCTTGTGCTTTCTGTTCCCACCTCTACCTATAATGACTTTGTTACAAATCTTGTTTTTAAAAGGTAGAGAAAAGCAGCACTTGCCTCCTAAATCAGTAACAAATTACAGACTGCAAGAAACCTTTTAAAATACAATGAACTAACTTGGACATAAACCAGTATCATTCTTACTTACAACCAAAGACCATTTTTACATCCTCCAAAATTAGGTACTTCATTTGGTGCAACAGCACCATCCTGCAGTTCATCAGAAATATTGTTATCAAGGATTGTTATTGTTGCCACAAGTCCTTTTAATGCTTCTCCCACTCACACTAGTTAATTTCCACAGTATGCTTCACAATCCAGTAACGCTAAGTTACAACAGTTTCCCTGCAACAACAATGAAGTTTTTCTGACCTAGGACCTACTGGAAATTCAAAATCTGTTTATTATTGTCAAATGCAAATATTTAATAGTACCTATATTTAAGATTTTTTAAAAATCAAAACACCAAAGAACAAATTAGCATCTATGTTGCTTAACCAGTGGTGCTAAATTTTTCTTTGTTACAATGTCACCTTCCAAAAATTTTATTCTCAACATTTAGAACAGGTATAAGCATAAAACTGTGTGATCTTTCAAACAATAATGACTTGAAAACTACAGTGCAATCTCCCAAAGCAAAATTAACCTCAAAAACTAGATTTTCACTAGTCTCAGGACCAGAGCAGGTGTGGTCCTCACTAAAATACACAGCATTTTATTTAGAAGAAATCAGTCTAATTTTTAACACAATCAAATAGTTTAATATTCCCCAGTGTGCTGCCAGATATGCTGTAAACAACATGCATTACTGTCAAGTGTAAACACAAGAATTTCATGCATCACAATGCACAGACAGCTTAAATTAAGCTCTTCTGCAGCAGCTCCAGGCCAGAGTTTCTTCAGAGTGCAGTTATTTACTCAAAGCCAAGAGCAAACTGGAATCACAATTTCCTGGATCACAATCCACAAAACTACACCACCTCTCATACAAAAATGTTTTTAAAAATGAAGGTTGTGCATATTCACTGTTTTTTATTTTCTCTCACTTCATTTGAGTATTTGAACCCCAAGTATTTGAAGTTATGGGTTGGGAAAACACATACTGCCTAAGTAACATTTTCCTGAAAATCATGATGTCCTTTTGAATTACTTTTACTCTCTGCAAGTTACCTGACTTTTTGCCCACTCCTGAGGAAGTTCGCCAGTGTAAATGCTGATAATTAGATCAGGCCAGAGGTTACACTCTGATCTGGTTCCACTGCAAATTCATCTGAGCCAGAAGCAAGGCTGCACTAGGAACAGTGCCTGCTCCCTCTCCCAACCAGAGGAGCTGTGCAATCCGCCACCCACATGCATCCCAAGAAAAGCAAAGAGGACTTATACACATAACATCAATTATCAAAGGTTCAGCCACCAGCAAACAAAAAATAAGAAATATTTTTCTCTCAAAATAAAAGCAACAGTTTGGGAAAATACTTTTTTTGATATTATAAGAAAAACATTCAGAAACTTATCATTATGACAACGGCTGAGAATACAAAAACAATGTTTCCTACCCCAAGGTGATGAATGAAAATGGTAACAACTTTACGACCTACTACAGCATGCAGTGGGTCACTATTCAAAGAGGAAACATACTTTGGGGTCTAGTATACTTTTTCTCCATTTCAATCATTCATTCATTTATTTTTATTATAACCCACACAAGTGGAATAGCAAATTTGAGGAAACATTACAAAATAATTTTCTGTTTTGATAAGAATCAGCATAAAAAAATAAACAAAGATATTACGGTACTGCATTAAGGAAAAAAAATCTGCTTTCAATATCCTTATATAAATCAGATAGATAGAAAAAAACCCAGAATGGTAAATTCAAGCAGTCCCAGTTAGTGAGTTAGGCTCATTTTCTCTAAGTTCAAAACTCAGACAAGGCACATTTAACAGTAGAAACACTCCACTAAAACCTGTAGAATCTGTTCAGATTAAATCTCCTCTGACATAAACACAAGCAGGGTCCTGATATCAGGGGTAACCCCTCAGGTCCAATCTCCCTTAATTTATCAGCACAAGGATAAAGCTTCAGAGCAAAACTATTTTCTCCACCAAGGGTCAAATGTATGGTTTTCTGAAACTCAGGCATTTCTAAAGGATCACAAGAACTACCAGGAACCTCTTTCAACTTCAAAGAACACTTTGTTTATTTATATTGAGCGACTATATAATAGGGGGTCTTGGTCTTGATTTTTTTTTTTTTATTCAAAGCTATCAGTCATATAAAATGACTTTAGATGGAAATTATGCTGATCTTCAACTTCCCCTGAAAACTGTTTGCTTGCAGATAAGGAGGAAACTAGAAATAATGAACTCATGTATCAATTGCATGTCAAAATTATTTAGCTACTTCTTTCAGAAAGCCAGAATAACTGCATGTTGTTTTGAGCTTCTGTGGCATTTTTTCTTTCCTTCTCAAGTGTCTTGCAAAACAAATAAAAAATCCACAGATAGAGCTCACATTCTGTGTAAATGGACTTCATAAAGCAAGGTACCAAAACATACAGAGGTCTTTTCTTTCTCTTGTTTTGGATTTTCTCTTTTCGGGATTCATTTGTTATTCTAATTTTTTTCATCTTACTCTCTCTCTCCCCTTTCCAAAGGGAAATATATTCTGGTATCAGGTAGATAAGTTAGCAGATACTAGAGGTCTGTCTCTGAAAAGACATCTTGAGAAACACACATCTTTCACATGGAAAGAATCTGAGATAGACTGAAGTCCAGAACTCATGGCATTTGTTTCTCTCCTGCATTTGGGTTCTCCTCTTATCCCAGGCAGCTGTCCTCCTGGTACCATACCTCATATGCAGTGGCATCCCTGGACCAGATGGAGCAAGCCCAGGTTCTCCCATGTGACACCTGAGCTCAAACTGATTTCTGGCAACATAAACCTCATACATAAACGTCTACTCTCTGAAGAAAAGACACATCATGTTATATCTATCCAAGATTATGTTAAATTATGGATTCTTCATAGAATGAGGAGCTCCAAAATGCAAGATTCCCTCATACTAGCATAACAAATTTGTGTATTTAACATGTTTTTAGTGTCTACATTTCAATGAAAAACTGATACATCAATGGATTCCTTCCAAAAGCAAATGATGCCAGATAATTTTAATTAAAAAAAATTTAATTAAACAACAAAGGACTTTATGATTTATAATCATAAATAAATCAGTAATCGTTACATAACAACTTATTAAATCAAAAGACAAAAATTAGAATGACAGAATGGTTTGGGTTGGGAGGCACCTTGAAGCTCATCCAGTCCCATTCCCTGCCATGGGCAGGGACACCTTCCACTGTCCCATGGTGCTCCAAGCCCTGTCCAGCCTGGCCTTGGAAGGGATGGAAAGTCCACAACCTCCAGGAAATAAATTCTACTGAGTCAGATCACGATCCATTTTAATCTGTGTTGTCAGGTAGGTAACAGAGATCCTGGGCTCCTCTGGGACCTCTACAGCTGCTTTAAAGCAGCACTGCATTTAGGCATACAGTAGTACTGCTTTAGAAGAAATTGGTGCAGAACCTAATTCTTCCAGGATATGGACTGGAGAGAATACCACTTTTCTTCTGGTCTTCCACCAGGAACATACAATTTATTAGATTTATTTTATTTCTTAACTTTGATGGCAAACTCGTAAATTAGAATCATCAAATCCTAGGCTGGTTTGTGTCAGAAAGGACCTTAAAGCTCATCTAGTTCCACCCTCTGATGCAGACAGGAACACCTTCCACTACACTGGGTCGCTCCAAGCCTCATCCAACCTTAGCCCAAATACTGTTCCCAAATGATGCAATCATCCCACACAGAAAAAGAACTATGGTCCTGTTAAAATCACAACTTCCCATTATCCTGGCATCTGCTTTATCCATTCAAAACCACGTGGATGACCTCCTATCAGCATCACCTACCAAGAACTTCAACAATCTACCTATGTGTCACCATCCTGCTGCTGCTGGCTTCCCTCCAAGGCCAAGCACCACTCACAAGTGCTTTCTGTGCTCCCAGTCATTCAGCTTTGTTCCCTGCCTGTGAGAGAGAGGTCTGTGACAGAGGAACCAAGGTGAAGCATAGAGGCACCATAGAGGAAAATCTCAGCTACGAACTCCAATTAACACTCTGAAGGCACATGCTGTTGTAAACACTTTAATTACTCAGTGAAATGCAGCTATTTCTATATCAGCACACAGAGGCTGAGAGCTCATAAATGATTTCACACCTACAGAGCAAACAGCCTCAACAGTAAGAAACCAAACTCCAAATTTCAAATCCCACCCCTACACTGAGCCCCCTCCCTGTTTAAATATTTTCCTGAACTTTCACCCAGCCAGAGCTGTCTACTCCGAGTACTAAAAGGTTAAAAGGTAACCCATTTTCTAATTTAGGAGAGTTGCCAAAAGGGCTGATTCATACAAAAAGTCTCAAATCATACAGGAACCAGGTTTCATTTCCCTGCTTCCTGAGGGCCCACCAGAAAGGTGAAAGAGGAGTCACCACAGAGAATAGGATCAGTTTTGGAAACTGAAAAGCAAGTACAATATCTGGCTATCAGTCTCAGGATACAAGTACAACAACTCAAAGAGAACATAATCCTTCCTCTTGGAAATACTCCTAATTTTACACTTACTGATGGCACATATGCACTGTGGCAGCTGATAATGCTCTACACTCATTACAGCTGACTCCAAACATTTGGGAGATGTCCCAAGAGGGCACTCAGCAAACACCGACTGGAAGTAGAAAGCATCTCTGACATTTCATACTGCATCTCCCCCACACTGGGTATTCTCAACTGGGAGAAGAACAGGGTGAGAAAACAAAAAATTCCAGAATGGTTTGGGTTGGAAGGACCTTAAAAATCACCTCATTTCAAGCCCCTGCCATGGGCAGGGACATCTTTCACTAAACCTCCAAGCCCTGTCCAGCCTGGCCTTGGGCACTGCCAGGGATCCAGGGGCAGCCACAGCTGCTCTGGGCACCCTGGGCCAGGGCCTGCCCACCCTCCCAGCCACCAATTCCTGCCCAACATCCCAAAATGTGTGCCTGCCCTGTGGCAGTGCAGCCATGGCCTGTGTGCTGTCCCTGCAGGCCTTGTCCCCAGTGCCTGGGCAGCTCTCCTGGAGCCCCTGCAGGCCCTGGCAGGGGCTCTCAGGTGTCCCTGCAGCCTTCTCTTGTGCAGGGGAGCAGCCCCAGCTGTGCCAGGCTGGCTCCAGAGCAGAGGGGCTCCAGCCCCTGGAGCACCAACAATATGGAAATACTCCAAAAGTAGTACCCAAAGGATTAATATGACTTGAGAGCCTTTTTTCACAGACCTGTTCCTACACCAACTATTCTGAAACTATGTGATGGTGTATATTGTCACCTCACTGATATTTATTTCTGCCCTCTACAGATTAAAAATCCTAGAAGAAATTCTGGACTTCAAAACACGAGAGCCTTTTTTCACAGACCTGAGACTATGTGATGGTGTATATTGTCACCTCACTGATATTTATTTCTGCCCTCTACAGATTAAAAATCCTAGAAGAAATTCTGGACTTCAAAACATTGCAAAGAAGGTTTATTATTCTCCATTTACTTTTCATATCACCAAGTCTTGTTAACAATATCCACTAAAACTAATTAGACATTACTTTTCAGACAACAGAACACAAGAGAGCAGCCCAAATTCCTATAGAAAGGGACAGCTGCAGAGACTCCCAGGTGTAGCTTCCAAATCCCTGGGAAGAGGAGATGACCCAGGTAATCAAACAACTACATTAGACCATCAGAGAGTTCTACACAGAGCCAGACCACAGGAATCACATCCTGAACTTCAGTGATGCAGCCTAAGTGAAAGGCAGACCTGCTCCACAGTCTCTCTCTGCCTTTGCTGCTAAGACCCAAATACCTGCAACCAGAGGTTTTTCAACACCCATCATCTTTTGTGAAAAGAGGGCTGAAAACTACATGAAAGCAGATTATTAGAATATGATACACAACATAATGTATGAAAAAACTGCACAGACCTCTGATACTGTGCTTTGAGGCGAGGAAGTTTGTTACAAATTAAAGCACACGTAGTGAACAGATAGGTCACAGAAAAGTACTGATCTAAGTCTAAAATAAAAAACTAAATTAGAACAGAGTAAGAATCTGTGATACAGATAAAGGTTCTCCTACCACCCCAAGGCGCAGCAGCAAATAAACTCCCTTTATATGAATTAGCTCCCGCCTCAACAGAGCACAATAGTCTTAAACTTTGAGGCTCTTCGAAGTGAGGCAACACAAATTTTTCTCAGTTTGGATGTTTTCACTACCTTCAATCTCAGTTTCAACAGATTGAAATTTGCCTTTGATGATTAGACAAAGTTGCCAAAAATGCAAAAGTCACATGTTTTCCAAATAATGGAGGTACTACAATCTTGACAAAAATTCCTTGAATAGACTCTTTTTATAAAGAACTATTCTGACCTACTCTTCTGAAAGTAACAAAAATAATTAAAATATGGCACTCCTGAGCTAGAACAGAAAACACTTCTTAGTCTCTTTGCTGCTCACAACTGGCAAAAAAGAAAGCCTAAACATTTCTCATCATCTGTACATGGCACCTTTCCTACACTGCAGTTATTTTGTAGAGCTTTATAATCAATTATATTGCCTTTCCTCCTCCTACATCTGACTTTTAAGCTGCCATAAAATGCAGCGACCATCCCTAAATGAGTCCAAACCTAATCAACATTTAAATTTTGTCAACATTGTCAACATTTAAATTTTGTCAACATTGTTAACATTTCCAAACAACTAAGACAGCAACTTAAAACAACCATAACTAGAGAAAATAAGGGAATGTAATAGAAATACCAGCTAACTTGTACTGGCACCACAGGGTGCTACTTAGGTGTGATGTAACTAGATCACGGTATTCCATTTTTCCTCCACATGCATTTATAGTTTTTAATGAAGTGAAAATGCACTGATAACAACCAGATGTTCAGTTATGGATACCAGCTCTTAACAAGCTGCTGAAAGAAGCCTTTATAATTTAAAGCTTTGGGAGCTCCATCCTGCAACAAAATGTTTGCAATAGTTTCTACAAAGAAGTCATACAATTAAATACTAACTTTGCATCTTTTTGCCGACTACACAGTTTGAATCATTAGTGTACACTCTTGAGGGCTAACATTAGCAAAACCAAAGAAAAAGCGGAGTATCCATAGCACACCCAAGGGAACCATAAATCAAACATCAACATAAGGTAACACAAGTGTTATAAGGGACTGCACAAGTCTAATTGTTCAAAACTGTATTTCCTATAAAATTAAACCTCAAACCTTTATCCCAGGCATTTTGTACAATGCAGCACAGCCTGTTTTTCAGAAAGGTAATTCAAGATATTTTTAATAACTCTCAGACACAGCACCACAATGTTGTAGAGTCCCAGAGTCCCTACTGCAACTTATTTCTGCCTTAAAGCACATTTGCCTTTTCCAATATAAACTAACTTCAAGAAAGAATTTCTTAAATTCCCTGTAAAAAACTGAGACACTTCCAGAAATGCTCTGCCTCCCAGAAAGGCTCTGCAGCCTTTCCTAACCAAAAAAAAAGTTACATTTCGTAATATGGGACAGAGATTTGACATTTATCTTCTTCCACATCCCACACCTTACTTATTAATTCGGAGAAATACAGTCCACCTGCAATTTGCAATTATGCTGTAGGTTGTTTCGTACACATAAATGAGCTTATTCTGCCAAGCCTGATAACTAGTGCAAGGTTAGAGGTGAGTGGCATCTGCCCATACTCAAGAAAAGACTGGAGCCTTCACAAGTTCAGTATCCGGCCAAGCCCAAATGTCTTACATTTAGAATCCCAGAATACTTTGGTTTGGAAGGGACATTAAAGCTCATTCAGTCCCATCCCCTGCCATGAACAGACACACCTTCCATCCAGCCTGGCCTTGGGCACTGCCAGGGATCCAGGGGCAGCCACAGCTGCTCTGGGCACCCTGGGCCAGGGCCTGCCCCCCCTCCCAGCCACCAATTCCTGCCCAACATCCCAAAATGTGTGCCTGCCCTCTGGCAGTGCAGCCATGGCCTGTGTGCTGTCCCTGCAGGCCTTGTCCCCAGTGCCTGGGCAGCTCTCCTGGAGCCCCTGCAGGCCCTGGCAGGGGCTCTCAGGTGTCCCTGCAGCCTTCTCTTGTGCAGGGGAGCAGCCCCAGCTGTGCCAGGCTGGCTCCAGAGCAGAGGGGCTCCAGCCCTGGCAGCATCTCCGTGCCTGCTCTGCACTGGCTGCAGCAGCTCCACGTCCTTGTGCTGCTGGAGCCAGGGCTGGGGCAGCTCTGCAGGTGGGGTCTCACCTGAGCCCAGGGCACAGGGGCAGGATCCCCCTGCCCTGCTGCCCACGCTGGGATCAGCCCAGGGCACAAGAGGTTTCTGGGTCACAGTGCACATGGCTGGGGCATGTCCAGCCTCTCACAGCTGGGGATATTCTAGGGTATAACCAGGATACACCAAAATCCTTCTCCTCAGGGCTGCTCTCCAACCAGTCTGGAACAACTATGTACCTGCCTGAAAATACCACACACAGGTATCCCAAGCACCCGATGCAACATTTAGAGCAAGTTCAAAAGGAAGGAATGCAAAATAGCTACACAGATACCTCTGTTCCTGCATTCTGAACACGGAGATGGCCTTCCATGCCTTAAAAATAATGTTACAGTTTCAGTAAAGGAGAAAAATACAAGTTTTAACTAAGGTGCAGGCAAGCAATATATTCAGACACCAGCTGCCAGCTGTATCCACTCCTTCACCAAACTGCATCTACAGAACCCAAGGGACACACTAATTGTCAAAATCCTCTGTTAAGGCTATTGAATGCTCCTAACAAAAATCTTTGCTGTTCTGAAAGACACTTCGAAGACCAGCATACTTCTAAGACCAGTTCTGAAAGACACTTTGAATCTCCAGCTCAGCATGGAGATTTTAATGGTCTGTTACCAAAAAAAATCATGTTTGATCATATCTTTACAGACAGACACTCTGTTACAGTGCTATTGCAAGCTGCCAGAACTGTCTGTTCTCTCATAGGTGATCCGAAGTTCTGACACAGAGATAATTACAAGTTTGAATATTTCACATATTCCATTCAATCTATTCCTTCCCCAAATTCACATACAAGGCTTGCAGTTCTCTTGATTCATTCCAGCTAAAGACAAAAATGGACTAGTCCGTTGAAACAAAACAGGGAAAGAATCTCTGGTGATACCTGACCAGGGAGAGAGAGGGAAGCAAGAAGTACACTCACTTATGAAAACAATCCTGATCACTCTCTTGAACAAAATTAATAATAAAGTAATACCCTATAAAAATAACCTTCAAAAAACCCTTTTTGAAGAACATAGTTGGACTGCGCATTAGAGAATGCAAGTTCTCCTCTCCTCTACCTACTTCCCTTTCAATGATATGGGAACAAAATTCTTAGTTAAGGCATTATCACATTGTTAAACATATTCTAGTGATAAACAAGACAGTAATACATATTTTTGTAAGTGTTAGTATTTACTAGCAATCAGCAACATGCTGTTTCAGGAGAAGTTTAGCTAAAAAAACTTATTTCACCAAAAAAACCAGCCAACCACAAAACAAAAATCTTCCACATCTATCTCTTATGAAATGTAAATTTTTTATATAAATTATGGACAGGCTTTATAATTTTCTTTTAAAATAAATAATTTTAGCATTAGACTTTATAGTAATCTAAGTTACTGCTTAGATGCTGCTTCCACCTGCAGCAACCACATTCACACAGAAGCAGAGCTGCTGAGAGTTTCAGTTGTGGAAGTGGGTGAGGAGCTATCATGCTGGCACATTTTCTCCTGCTGGAAAGGCATTATGAAGGACACTGGACTACACAGGGGTCCTTCCAAGAAAGAAAAATAAAACCCTGCAGGATTTATGAACTTGCCCGTATATCACAGTCCTCTCAGCCCTTTGTACTTCCTCTAATCTGCTCCAAACAAAGCGTGCATGTGTTCCAGGAAGTCCTGACAAGCTCTGTGGAATGACACTTTGAATCACACCACTAATTCATTACACTCTACCTACACAAATCCCTCGTGTTAACGTTGACAGAGTTGCATTTAATGACAGCAACGTTTCAAAAAACATTGCATCTTTGTCAGTTTTCCAACCAAAAGAACAATCCCAGCTACGAGATAGCAGAGCCCTGCACTACACTGTAGCAGACAATCTGAAACTCCTCCAAAGCTGCCTTGCTTCAGCTGAGGCACTACATTCTAGACACAGACTACAGTGCGATTTAACACCAAAGACACTGCTCACTCTACCTTTAGTAAAGTTTATCATGGGGAAAATAGTCAAAACTCATCAGCACACTTCCACAAAACTGAAAGAACACTTTTTTCCCAAAGAACAAAGCATGCTCACCTACATAAAACACTGAAGTATGTCTTATGACACATTTTCCAACAAGACGTGGAATCAACATTTCTCAAATACAACAGATGCATGAAAAGAAAGCTATGTAAACAAATCTGGAGATCTACAGAAACATTCCACTTATTAATTTTTCTTGTCCCTTCTTCAGACATCAATTCACTGGAATTTTAGAAATCAGTATGAATTAGCACAGTATGATTTATTTTTGCAATTTAACCCCCACAGAACTGCAGAAGAACTTTAGTTTTCACCTTACTGCATACCCCAGAGCTGAAGTGACACCTCCACTGTACCTTCCCCTGTACCATGAGCACAACCATTTCCACCAGTTACTGTCAGTGTGCTGACAGGGGTACCTGAAACAAATGGAATAACTTCTGTTGATGGTTTGAACTGGGTGTGAGACGTTCATCATGCACTTCTTCCAACAGAATATTCAGGGCTGGCACTGGCAGCAGCTTATCATTATCTGTACTGCTCCATCACGTGGAACATTCAAACACAACTATTTAAACATTATAAACCCAGTACTACAAGTTTCATATTCTCTCAAATGCTCAGTTTATAAAAGAAGACTAAGTGGGAAAAAAAAAAAAGCTACTTACAAGAGGGGAATTTCAACAATAAGCTGGATGAGGCAACACAGCAACTCCTCTATGAGGTCTTCACATTCTGTTCCTAAAAAAAGAAACATAGCAAAGGATTTCTGGGTTTTCAAATACCAAACCAAAGCAAAGATTCAAACACACAAATGCAGATGATCAATATCTTAATTAAGGAACAACCACTAGATGTTCTAGCTGTTAAAGGAGATAGGGTTTTTTCCTGAAATAAAAAGCACTTGAGAGTATTAACAGAGAAAATGGTGATGCCTTATCTTTTTTACATAAAAAATAACTAGTAACAACTGCATAAATTAAATGAGATGTTGGTATTGTGGTTATTAACAGAGAAAATGATGATGCCTTATCTTTTTTACATAAAAAAAATAACTAGTAACAACTGCATAAATTAAATGAGATGTTGGTATTGTGGGAATGTGCTAATATTTAGCATATCAAGCCTTCCTTTATTACTCACAGAAGATCATATTAAACAGTGTTATTACTAACTGCTGAACTAATCACTGGTGACTTCTCACTGGTCCACAGTTCAATGTCCTTTCAAAATTCCCTGCACTTCACATATTTTCCCATTCTGTTTTTCAAACCCAAGTGAAGAATAATCAGAGACAGTTTCATTTGTCTACTATTCACTCAGCAACATTATAAAAAAAAGTCAAAAGAATGTAGCTACTGAGCATGTCACTGCTGCTCTAGCGCAATATAGATACAATGTTTTCATGAATACATACTTATTCTTTGAGGAAGTTTTACACATTTCAATGACAAGCTTGTGCATTTTAAGAGCACAGAAATCATTCTCTAGTCATATACAAGGTGATAAAATGCATGCTGAGATTCAGAATTATTAAAAAACTTGCAACTATTCTAAGCAATAAAACTGTTCATAGTTTACATCAGTAAGTTTTAAAAGCAACTGTGACAAAAGACTTTCAAGACTCATTGAGGAAAAAACTTACTAAAACACTTGAAGTTATACAATACTGAAAACCCAGAAGATAAATCTCTTGACTCATCAGGATTTATTCTGCTTTCAAAAATAAAATTATGATGAGAAGCCTACAACATCATAAAGAAGTGGAGGGTTTTATAGTGCTGAATGGCTTAAGAGTGGCATAGCTGATCCCCTGCATTACAGCATTGCAGCACAATAATTACCCAAATGCCTGTTTATTTTGTATTTTCAAATAAATAAGTCCTGCCATAAACACAGCTTTATAGCTAGGTACAGAGGTGTTACTCTGCTTAACCCAAGTTTGTTCTTGAATACAGAACTCAATTTTAAGAAGTACACCAGGGGGAATATTCACTATAAAGCAAAATTATTTCTTTCCACAATCAGTTTATTAAAAACACATTAAAAATTGTCACCTAGTGAACTGCACATTCTGAAGGAAATCAGTTTTTTATCACGGAAACATGGTTTCCTTTATATAGAATCCCCCATGAGTAACACAATGCAGCTCCTGTTAGCAAAACCAAGAACTGCTCAGAGTATTTAACCTTGGACAGAAACCACAGCCAATAATGGAGCACAGATAATACATTCTAAAATAACTTGAATGTCACATTTTCCTAAGGCCTTCGAACCTAGAAAATGCTTATAAAGCAAGACTGCTACTAGTTCCCAACAGGTATCTAATTTTTCTCCTAACAGAAGAAAGTGAGAAGAGAAAGGTTAAAAAAGTGAGGTGAGTGCATTTTTAATACATAATTTTTTCTGCCACACTGTATGCACAACTCATATGAACAGAGAATAAGGTTATTTGAATATGAAAGAAGGCTTTTCTCTCAAGACAATAGTCAAAATAAAGGAAGAAAACACCAGGTTAGCACAGTCACACAGAATGAAAGATGTTATTAAAAAAAAAGCTTAATTGCTGTAATCAATGTCATCCAGCTACAATAATTAATGTATCCTTTTCCCAATTGGGGCACACACATTCTTGTTTAATTTTCATCTTGCCAAGACAATAAGGAGGATGCAAGCCAAATCTATAACGTGAGAGAGAGCTATAAACACGGAACACTCTGTGTTTTCATAAACAATGCCTCTTTCAATAGCAGGATAAAGACAATACACACAAGACTCATTCACATTAATAGATCACATACTTGGATCAAAGACCTGTAAAGCCTTGGGGAAAGCAAGTACAGGGTGAACCTGTCCAGTTAAAATTAGAGCAGGGAGACGAATCATAGGTGTATCTTCCAAACTCCACTGCAGAAGTGAAGGCAATTACACAGGTTTTAAAATGTCCCGTCATGATGAAGTATCTCTTTTTCATCAGCAATATTTAAGTCCTCAAACGTGGATTATTTCATTTTGCAAGCAATTTGATGGATTTTGACTTTTTGGTGGGGTTTGTTTGTTTTGGGTTTGGTTTATATGTGTGTGTATATATATTTATATACGTATATATAGATATATTTATATACATATATATATTTATATACATATATTTATATACACATATATATATTTATATACATGTTAACATTTTTTATAATGCAATTTTGTTTTTACTTTTTCAAAGTTACCCACATTACAGACACTGGGTTAGCACACACTACACAGGTAAAATGACTCATGTAGAGGAAAGCAGAGATGCCAGGAGATCCAACTTCTAAAATCAGTCCAGCTCCATCTTCTCAAGAACCTAACTACTACATTGATAAGACCTGATCTGGTGGATGTGCTTAATACCAGCATCAGTAAGATATTCAGGCATAACAAGGTACATCCTCATCTTAAACACTAATTGTTTTTCTGCCCTGTTGCTCATAGAGAACCTGGACACAAATAATGAAATAAATAATTCCTTGAAAAACAGGCTTAAGAGATTCCACAGATTCTGTGGTTTGGTCTTCAACTCTAATTACTCTCAAAAACTTACAACCTCTACTTGATAATAATGATTACATAAATTGATTGCCTTCCCTCATTTCCTTTATGTGATAGCTGAACACGCATGAAATCATTCAAGGCTTGCAGTAAATGTCTTTTTATTTATTCCCTCCTCTGTGTCCTCATATTTGCTTTAATATGTCACAAACAGCCCTTAATAGCCTTGTGTTTAAAAACTCCTCTACAGATAATGAATAAAGCTTCCCACTATAGCTCAGGGAACAGGTTAAATGAATCAATAGTCTGATTTAAAATACAATAATCAGCAAGTGCTCTCTTGCACCTTTGAGTCACAATACAGTTAAAGACTGCAGAAATTACAGGATACAGACACTGGAAAGATGAATGATTTGTGTTAGTGAGACTAACTCCAGCTTCAGCAGAGCAGATGCTGACTCCAGTTTGGGATTTATGGATATGAGGACATTTTCAGCTAAATCTTGAAGTATATGGGTTTAGTCTCCTTGTGGATTTTCCTGCAACCAAAATTCTGCACTATTCTCCAAAATTATAAGCAAATTCCAGTTATGGATGAAGAGGCAAAGGCTGCACCATCTGAAACTCCTCAAAAATAATAAATTTCTATTAATGGTAGACCTTCTTTTGAAGGAAATCAGTAACAGCACTATTAGCAGGGACTCAATCCAAGGCAATTTATTTGTTAGGCTAAAGTACACCCATGCACTCAAACCTAAAAAAATCCCATTTTATGACAAAAAGCACAGTTGCACAGCTTTCTTCTGAGCCTCAAGCACAGTGCAGCAGGAAAAAGTATGAACTGGACATGCAGAAAAAGTGAAAGCATATGACTTGCAAAAGCTGAGAGGAGAATTCTTCCAGATAAGGCAACTATAAAACATGCTACCTGAACAATCATGACTATGCCATATACAGTTTACGTTTCTGAGCAATGACAGGGATATTTTCCATACACATAGATTATAATCATACACTTCTCCCTGACACACCAAATATCCCAGAGCAGGTGCTCATTGCAGTGAGCATCCTGATGTGCTGACACTGCAGTTATGAGCTCTCAGGTGCTGTACTTAAATGTACTTAAACAGCATGGCACTAGAAGACATTGCCCAACCAGAAGGATAAAATCTTCACAGGGAAACAAATCACAGAGTGATTTCCAAAGGAGTTGTGAGATGATCCTGAAAAGAACAACAACCTTTTCTCAGAAGGCTAAGAGACTGAACAATGCATATGAAAATGGACCACAGGGTAGAGAGGTTGCTTTTGTTGTTGGGTGATTGCACTGTTCTTTCCAATGACTACTGACCAGGCAGTAAGGAAATACAGAAACTTCAAAATTCAGACATTGTATTAAAACTTCTTTTAATTTGGATATTTTATTTACATCATATAGTCAATATAATAATGTCTTTTGTAAGGCTTTGTTTTATGCTCACAATTGAAGAATTATAAATAATGCCAAGCTCTGGTAAATGAAAAAACAGTATAGATGACTAAGAACTTAATTTTTAAAACGCCTGTTCAGCAAAGGTAGTAAAATTTCCGAGAAAGTACTAATAAGTGTTGCAAAATTAAGAGCAATATAGGAATAATAGTATTATAATAACAGATTAATACCATAATAAACATATATAATAATAACAGGAATATTATATTTTCCAAAAAGTAGAAATCAAAAATTCAAGAAAGCTACACTTAATTATAAAAATACAAACAACAAAACACTTCATTTTCTTCTGCTTACTTATAACAGGCCCTAGCACAACTACAGTTTATTATAATTCATTTATGATACTTTACCTTCCTGTAGCTGAACATAAGCCTTACTACAACCTTCTGTAGATATTTAAAAGTAAGACTTTTAGGAATCAAACCTAATGGCTATGTTATGAACCTCAACACCCTGAGGAAGTTCACAGGAACCATCTCCAAGTGGAAACCCAAAGAGGAGCCAAGGAGCAGCTCATTTCCTGCCTCACCAGCAGACCACACACAATTACCTTCCTAATCAACAACATCCCACGAACAATCTGCTGAGAGGTAATTGCTAAGTACATTTGCCATCAATATGCACAGAATTATTGCTAATAAATGTCACTGTGAATTACAGTCAAGTGCTACTAGACTTGGTATAAACTTGGGTGACAAGAATCACTTTCCACACTGTGAGGAACTCCCAGTGCAAGGAATAAAGATCACAGGGGTTCCAGCTGATAAAAGTCTCAGCTTTCCCACCCATGCCACTGTGGCATGCTGCACACTGAAGCAAGAGGTGGGCTATTTTTTTAATCCAGGAATAAACCCACAGGGAGTCTACTGGGATAGCTTATACACAAGCAGATACTCTTTTCCAGTGCATCAGTGAGCTGACTTCCCTCCTGGAGATCACTCATCACAGTTTAAATACATTAAACCATTTCAACATGTAGCACTTAATCCTTTGGCACCCCAGTTCTGATTTCCCCAGAGCACTGGCAGGCGCCAAGGAGTTAAACAGATTCTAATGAACAGTTTTCACTGTTGGATGAGCAAGCAGTGACTCAGGGTTCTCAACACGTGTCCTCATTGCAGGAAATCCACAGTCAGACACTCTTGGCTGTTCTCACACCATCCACTCACACTTGCTCCAGCATACTGAGACTTTTTGGGCTTCATGAAACATGCAATTAAACACTGAACAGGACTTTGACTTGGACTTGGCAGTGCTGGGTTGACTTGATGATCTTAGAGCGCTTTTCCGGCTGAAATGATTCCATGATTTACCCCAAAGCAAAAGAAATCAAGGCTTCCGTGGCAGCATTATCCACCATGCACTTCATGAAACCATCTTGATACAGGGCTACACCAAGATTTGTGGCAGACAGTGCTACTGATTTTGAATGCATTTCTATTATTCTTATTCAAAGACAACAGCTTCTTCCTTGAGCATCTCTCCTGCCATCTTCCATTTTGTATAATACATACTCCATTTCCTGGACATGAGCCCATTTTAGTAATTCTGCCTAAATTCTGTACTCTTGTATAAACTATTGCCCCCAAATTAAATTTTAGCAGTTGCTTTCTCAAGGGGTCAATTCTAACCATAGGACTGTTACTTTCCTTCACTAGATCCCTAAAAATAGCATTAATTCCAATCTGTGGCTGCTGTTGGTTTATAAAAAAAAAAGTATGTGATGCAATATCAATGTTTCAATGTTCATACATGGCCACCTTCACCTCAATTCCTCTGAAGAAGACCATTAACACCTTTCAAACTGTATGAAATTCACTCAAGCTCAGGCTGATCTACAGCACCACATCTCAACAACTGTTAAAAAAAGCCAGATTAAGCTAAATCAAACTATCTAGCACTGAACTTCTGGTTTTAAAGCAAAGTTTGGGATTCCAAGTCTAAAGAAACATAGAATCACAAAAGTATTTAGACCTAAAGTACCTGAGGAAAAAGACCCTTAAGATCAAGTACAACCATTAATGCAACTCACTAGTCCAGCACTAAACCTTGTCCCTATGTGCCACATCTACAAACATCAGGAAATTCAAGTTTCTCATGGGATGTTTGTTTCACTTGCACTTGTGTGTACCCACCATATGAGCTTGGTCCTGCTTTCTCTTCATAAGTAAAATGAAGTTGCAGCTCCTCTTCTGACATTCGACTGATGAACACTTTCAGCAAACAGCAAATAATGAACAGTGCATTGTGAGCCTGCCAGATAAAGAGGTGGCTACAAAAGAACAAACAAGAATCAGTAGCGCTCCACCAGCAAACATGCATCAAAAGCCACAAGAAAATAAATGTCCGAGTAGACAAAGTTCTACAGCTGAAGCAAGGAAAAGCCAAAGTGTTTAAGCAGGGAGTCTGCAGTTGATGTTACAGAAAATACAATGGGAATGTATTCAAAAGTAGTTTAGAAAGTACAACCTTATCCCTAACTACGTTTGTGCCATTAAAAACACCACAGTAGACAGAACTCATTGAGGAACTCACCAAACAGTTTAGCAAACTTCTAGATGTCTCTAGATGCTATGGACTCAAGGCACACAGACATTTGAAAATTTCCAGCAGGTTCACACCTGAAAGCTTCCTGGCTCCCTGAATCTTAGCCTTTTCCCAGGTGAACAGCTTTCAGGTGACAGGAGGCATTTATGGACTTCATGAGCACCATGCAGCAGAATTTCTTATGCAATACACACAAATATTTTCCAAGATTTCTGAATGAAAGGGAAATACAGCTGCATAAAATTTTTTTGAGTCCCAGTAAGCAACTGGTGGGGAGCCCATGCAAGAGCACAGAGTCAACTATTGCCCAAAGCTGTACTTTCAAGGTATTTTAAGACTAAAACAGCAACAGCTATCTGGGCACAAGTAATTTCCTACTTTAGATGCAAGCAAAAAACCTGATGACAGTCCTGGGAGCAAGGAGGATTTCCAGCCCCAGATCTGATGAAAGTGGGACATTTATATGTGGGTGTGAGGGAATAACTACAGAAAGCCTCCTGCAAAAAAATCCCACAGTGCTGCACAAGTAACCTACTGGGAGTTCTCTCCTACTGCTGAAAGAAGCAAACAAAACCAACAGCAGCTGCATGACATAACTTATGAATGAATATTTACATATTCATAGATATAGATATTTAAAGTATTTCCAAGATAGAATACTGGCTCATACATTAAGTTCAGATTAAAAGTTCAGATAATTTTGAAAGATCTCTAAGACAGTAGTACCCAGAGCTTACACTATTTATACAAAAATGTGTTTATCTAACACACAAATATGTATTTTTGCCCAGTAATCGACTTACCTATTAGACTTAATTTCTGTGTTTAGAGAAGTACTAGACCCTTGTTCTGTTTCAAACAGCAGTTTAAGAGAATTCTAAGGTTTGGTCTGTGAGCATGTTAATTAGCAGGGTAGAAGAATTCAAGAGCTAGCAACAAAAGGAACATCTAAACTATTAAATGGCACAGACAGCTCTTTTCTGGGAACTTACTTCTGACATTCTGCTGAAATTTTTAACTCTTTGGTTCTAGAAAGAAAGACTTTAATCAAGGATCCAAGGTTTCCTGTTCGAGGATTCTTCTCAACTAGATGAGGAAAAATAAGATACAGTTACAAATTATGCATAAGCTGACACTATCTATTTCAAATAATATATAGAAAAAAACAAATTTCAATGTCTCAAATATTTCTAAATAAAGCATGGTATGTCTTTTTCTTTTCTGTGCAGGCATTCTTCTTTCAAGAATCTCTAGCACATGGTTTACTAGTCCCAAATTGTTCTCTAAATACTATTAATCCTAGATTTAAAATATGCCAAACATGGTATACTCATACTCATACTGCTTCCTTTCCCAGACTTGTCTTCAGCACAACAGCCTGCCATCAGAAAACTGGGCAGGTCTTCACAACTACATTTCACCTTCTCACAACACCAGTGATCACATTTATATCACCTCTTCCTTTCATCCTCTAATTCCTTCACCTTACTGATTAGCTTAAAGAACAAAGGGAAAAAGACATAGTAGAGATGGAAATATTTGTTTTGAACCTTGCAGTCATATCACGTTCTGTAGAAGAGTTAACAATGGAAGTAAAGGTTTGGGATATACATAAACACACGCTTAACACTACTTTAATTTTAGTAGGACAATATGTGCAAATAGAATGCTAAAGGCATGGATGTGCAGAGGGATGCTGTTTCCCAATTTTTCTGGTAAAGTACATGGCAAAAAGATGGTACAACATCTCACCTAAAGACTTGCAGACTGAGATTGTGGCTTCTTCCAAGAGCTTTAAATCAGCACTAGTTAAGAGGAAAAGAAAACAAAACTGGTTATACAAGCAATTGGGTTCCTGTACTTGAAGTGAAAATTCATTACAAAACAGTAAAATTGATTACAAAACAGTAATAAAATATTTCTATGAAGCACTTAATTTTAGCCATCCATTAGCTTGTTGAGGTCAGTTTGTCCAACCTCCCTGCTCAAACAGGATCTCCTGGAGCCAGCAGCCCCCAACTGTGTTGAAGAGTTGAGAGCCTTTGAAGCTCTCTGAGCAACTCATTCCAATGCTCTGTCATCCTAACATCAGGCAATGCAATATTCTTTTGAAGCACAGCAATTATAAAAAAGGAAACTAATATTCAGAAATGAAATGTTTATCAGAGTGAAATTAAGTCAGTGTCTTCGTTCACGGAACAAGGGACAGGATGAGGAGAAACAGCCTCAAGCTATGCCAAGAGAGTTTTCGGTTGAATATTGGGGAAAATCCCTCCACGGAAAGGGCTGTCCAGCCCTGGCACAGCTGCCCAGGGCAGTGGTGGAATCCCTGTCTCTGGAGGGATTTAAAAGCTGCGCAGTTGTGGCACCTGGGGACAGGGGTTAGTGGTGGCCTTGGCAGTGCTGGGGAATGGTTTGACTCCATGGTCTTCTGGGCTTTTCTAACCTAAACAATTCTGTGATTCCATGAGCATTTTATTACTGCTAGTTTTGCAGCTTCAGTGCTGCCATGCTCAATTTGGTGTTACCAAAAACACAAGTAGAACAGCAGCCTACAGAAAGAACTCAAACTTTTTTACAAGAAATTTCACATTAAATGATGCACTTTTAAAATTATGAATAAAAGAAATCTCAATCTGACATTTAACCTCAAGCTAACCAGCTCTTTCCTTTTAACCAATATTATATATTATTGTTATATATAACAATATATATTATACAACAATCACATCAGACATAGCAAATTGTTCCTAACTTCATTAATTGCCTCGTGATGCACCTCAGAAAAACATGATCTGAAAAGGACAATAAAATACTAAAGCAAAACCCAACAGCAATCACTGAAACCACACCAGCTGCATCAAACACATACTTCTGACCTACCAGTACAGGGCATCTATCTTCAAAAACATCCTTAACAGATGGGTAAACAAGACAAACCATCAGATACTGTGTTCAATGACACACTGAGCAATATGAATATTAATAACTAAAGGGCACCCTGTTTCACCACACTCATCATTACAATTTTTTCCTTCCATCTTGTCTGAATCCATCCTCTTCTAGTTTAAAACAATGACCTCTTGTCATATCATGAACTGCTCATATCATGAACATATGAACATATAATATCAACTGCTCAGTGTTTTGGAAGAGAAGATAGAGCCTCTGTACAGACTGAACATATAGCCTGACCTTCAGAGACTTCTGAAGTTCAACAAATTAAGGGACAGTAAAAAAATTAGTTCAATACTTGCAGTTATAACACAATCCTTTTTAAATTTACATGGTAATCCAGTTTACAGGACACTGTTGCATCAACCTGAGATTATCAACTGTGCTGTGTGGGAAGCTGCTAAACCAGCTCCAGTGCTGAAAACCCTGTGGAGCCATGCTCTTGGAAGCTGTGGAGTTTGAGCTGTTCCCCAACTCATGAGGACTAGAAAATACTGTAGAAAGAGCAGTCAAAAAAATTATATCAAAACACTTCAACAGGAAACTATTCAAGATAGAGACATCAAATTAAGTTTTAAGATGCCTGCAAATTTTCTTGTATATCAGACTAATTTACTGTGCAGTGAGCTGACAGCTGAGACAGCTCTTCACCTACAGCCTGAATATCCTAAGACAACTTTAGATTACACAGATTGGCTTGTCCTGATATCAATTACCAGCATTCATTCTTCTCTTACAAACTGCTTTGAAACACAAGATTCAAAAAGAACAAACTTACACTTTGATATATACTTTAAAAACATTAGGCTTGGTCTCAAAGGTGGTCTCTTGTTCCAGCACTACAAACATGTAGAGTAATTAAAAACAAATGGTATTGAGCAAGAACCACCAGCACGCCACCAGCAACTACGGACAACACAGTTTTCTAGGTCTATGTGACCTTACACTTTTCAAAAGAAACAAAAACTTCTAAATTTGCCCAGCTGGCTGCTTGTCATCAGGATTTATTCCTTCCCAAGACCTGGCAGGCAGGGAGGGTGAATATTACAATGGACAACAACTCAGCAGAGAGTTTTAGGTACTGAAAAATCATAATCTAACACAACATGACCCCTCCCACTATCCAAAGATCCTGGGGACACAGTCAGAACGGTTATTGTAATTGCTCCGGGATTTAAACCCTAAATGCAGACATTCAACTTTGAATTATGGTTCATTTTCTCCCTAACTTCCAAGGTTAGGTTTCGAAGTATAACATTCTTACAGATTTTTTTTTCTTCTCTTTTGAGTTATTAAAACCCACACAAAGTCCTTAGAAAAATTCCACAGAATTGTTTCGTTTCTACAAGTTGCCAGGATCAAAACCAGTGGCAAAGCAAGCAAGGCTTTCAGATCTTCAGCAAAGCTTTTAACACTTCAGTAATTCTTTTTCATACTAAAATGAAGTTTAGCACTTAAAAATTAACTACAGCCCACTGCCTCTTATTCATACAACAAGAACACAAAAGCGAATTTTGCCACAATCAAGACTAGGCAACAGCTACTGCAAAATTTCAGTTCACTCAAAAGAAACACCTAGTGAGGGGGAATTACAGCAGAAATACCACCCCAACAGACACACACCACTAAAACACATCCCAGGGGTGGACTCACGGAGATAATATCACGGAGGGGTACAAAAAAATACCAGCTCATTCCTAAGTACCCTGGGCCAAACTTAGCAGTTATTTTTTTCCTTTGATTGGGCAGGAAAGAGAAGTGAGAGACATGGAAAAAAGCTATCTGGGTATTTTCTAGTGCAGTGAAGAAACAAAAGGTAAATAACACTAAGATTTGGGTAGAAGATGCCACAGACAAGATTCACAAGGTGGCACAAAAGAAATGGTACAACCAACTGTGGTACCAACTTTTCTCTATCGTCCCTGTGGAAATGACATCTGGCTAATGAATGAATGTAAAAATGGAAACTCAACACTCAAACATCCGTCCTTTCATTACGCCACAGAGTATACTGCTAATAAATACCTGAATTGTATTTCAGCTCTAACAAGAGCAAGGACTGATAAAGTGAAGCTCCTTCAATGCACTGATCACAAATAAAAGTTCTCATTCTCTCTAAATTGGAACCCTCACCTGAATTGGAACTCTCACCTGAGGAATATGGACTGCCCTGTTGTCAAATACGTGTCTGGAGCACAAGTCTCATTAGAAGCAGCTGAGGGAGCTGGGAAGGGGCTGGAGCCCCAGGAGAGGCTGAGGGAGCTGGGAAGGGGCTGAGCCTGGAGCAAAGGAGGCTCAGGGGGGACCTTGTGGCTCTGCACAGCTCCTGACAGGAGGGGACAGCCGGGGGGGTCGGGCTGTGCTCCAGGGAACAGGGACAGGAGCAGAGGGAACGGCCTCAGGCTGGGCCAGGGCAGGCTCAGCTTGGATATTGGAGAAAATTTCTCCATGGAAAGGGCTGTCCAGCTCTGACACAGCTGCCCTGGGCAGTGGTGGAGCTGCCATCATAGGAGGGATTTAAAAGCCATGTGGATGCGGCACTTGGTGGCAGGGGTTAGAACACATAAAAGTAAAGGACAGATTTGTTAAGGATGGAGTGTAAAATATTCATTCCCTGTCCTATGAGAAACATTCGGTATATTCGCAATGTGAAACAGATTATCTATTGCTAGTAACAAACAGGCAGTGAGTATGAAAAGCCAATTCTGCCTGCTGCTTGATGGCTCTGCGGGGCATCAGCAGGAGAAACCCACGCACCCCAGTCACATCCAGGAAGCTCTGTCCTGGACAAGACACCTCTATGGAAACTAGTCACACACATATGGAACAAACTCTGAGGGTGACAGGGACCTGGCCCAGGGTGCCCAGAGCAGCTGTGGCTGCCCCTGGATCCCTGGAAGTGTCCAAGGCCAGGTTGGACAGGGCTTGGAGCAATCTGGGATAGTGGAAGGTGTCCCTGCCCATGGCACAGGCATTGAATGGGATGATTTTTAAGATCCCTTTCAACTCAAACTGTTCTGGGCTTCTGTGACACCAGCTTCAAGCCACGGGCCTTTAACAGCAGGATCACAGTGACCCAGTGAGTTTGCACATGCACTTCAACTGGCACAACCTGCACTGAGCCACCTCGCTTCCATAGAGCAGTACATATTTACATATTTACCACTTCTATGGTTTTCCAAGAAATGAACAAAAGGCACCACCTGATGTGGGGACTCAAACAGGCTGTGAACATATGGGGCAAACAGAATAGATTCAAAGTAGAATATCCTTAACTATACAGACTTTACTGGCTCACACGGATACAAGCAAATTTGTGAAGTGCATGGTTGCTTCCCACACACTTTAGGAAAAAATTCCAGGTTTCACAGGAGCTCCTCCCTCATCCTGTGATCTGATGGCCAGCATTTTCAAAGTATTTAATGAAAGAAAAAAAATATTTTATTTGGTTTCCTTTTATGTAGAGGCTAAGTCCACAGACTTCAGCAAAACTAAAATTAATAACAGTGAAATTTTCTTCCTTGACAGCATAGCCACATTTAAAGAAAATTGGTTTGTCTTTGTTTATTTTAAAGGTATCCAAACAGGAGAGGCTCTACAGTGGTAGTGATTATTTTCTGTAACATCTTAACACCATGTAATAAGAATAATTTGCACACCAATCGTCACTAAAAGCTGCTCTAGACACAGGCAGCATCTGTGACTCCAGCTATCACACATCAGTGGTGAAAGTAAAGAGTAATCAAGAATAATCATTATTTCTTTGGGTTTTAATCACTTTGTGTTTGCAATCACTCATCGCAGTCCAGAGTTTCTTCACCAAGAAGTTAGTTTTCTGTAAGAAAAGCTCTTTTCAGTAGAGATGGGAAAGAATGGCAAATTGAGCAGTCTATTAATCAATAAAATTTCATCATTTTCATTGACTGCAGATTTTTATTTCTGGCTTCTTACAACCAAAAAGCGGGATTCTGCAGTCAGCAGGATGTATTTGTAAAAAAACATTACTTCCAAAAAGAAAAGGAAAGGGAAAAAAGAAAAAGGAAAAAAAAAAAGTAGCATTATAAATAGGATTATTTTTTAACAGTTGAATTCAGCTGCCTTACTTTATATTTACTAACAATCATTCTTCAGCAAAACCTTAATTATTAAGACAGTGAAGGCTGTTTTCTGACAGCAGCCAACTTTGAAAGATGTGGTTTTATCTGCTTTTCTTTTAACAGCACCACAATAGAAGATATTTCAAAGTTTCAGTAGCTTTTCTTAAAGTATCTCCACCTGACAAGAGAAAGCATTGTGCCTAAAAGCTGCAATTATAAACATTTTCACATCACAACACCTGCCCTTAGTATGGTAAGAAAAAAAACCCAAACCAAAGCAAACAAGTACCCCTCTAAAAAAGGACGGGGGGGGGGGGGGGGGAAACAAAACAAGCAGCTTTCCTGACAGTTTTTTCCTCATAGTAAGGCTTTTTTCTTTGCCATTGAACACAAAACAGAAGAACCAGCCCATTTACTAAATTCATATTGTGGGAATGCTGATTTTAATGGACTAGTTGGAGGACAGACATCAAAGAATATAAGGCAGCATATGATTTATTGTACCATTTAAAAAATGTACCGTGTTAAGGCAACATAAAAGCTTTCCATCTTTATGTTTTTCCATTAAAGGCCCATGCACATTATTCTTGAACCACCAACTCATTAATAACTCTAGGGAAGGAACAAAGCAGAACAGTAAATATTAAGCACATGATTTTCAGCAAGTTCTGCTTTAGTTAACTTCAAGTTTTCCATCAGAAAATAACTGTAACTAATACCACCACTAAGGAGGAGTTGCATTCTTGGTAGCAAATCACAGAAAAGCCAGACAAACACAAAGTCTGCCTAGACTGGGAGCTAACACTCCAAAGCAAACCTCATAGCTCTTAATCCTGACAGTAACTAAAAAAATCATCCAGAAAAGCTGTATTTAATTTTTCCAATAACAAAACCCTATTGGATTGATAGGGTAGTCACCTAAAGTATAGAAGTGGCAGATTTATACAATTTTAATTGTATAAGTCCATTCTGTGCAACAAATAAGGACCCGTGAAGGAAAAAAAAAAAAACATGAACATGCAGGAGTGTGAAATTAGAGTACCAAGTACTTCCTAATGGCTGAAACCAGAAATGTCTCAGCAGACACTTCAACAGTACCTGCTTAGCACGTGTGATTGGTTTTATGGAAGATGACATCTCAATAAACCTTTTACAGAGAAAAGCATAAGGCAACCTAAAACTAAACTGCTGGAAGCTGTTCCTTGGACTGTCATTTATGTTTGTACCACCTATCTGCTCCCACTCCTAGACTGTGAGAGGCCCAGGTGGCTTTCTTTACGTGCCAGATACCCAGGCTGGCTCTGGAGGTTACTATTCACTCATACCAGGGGAGACTCAGGCAGCGAGCAGGGATTTACCATCAGCTCATTTCTGATTACTGACAGCTGATAGTCCCTCTTAATATTTGCCTAATTATTAAGAAAATCAACAGTATGAGAGGAAGAACAAGCAGCCCAGAAAGGCAGAATATTAGAATCCTTGCAGCCAGCTCTGCTTTGACCACACTCTCCTGTTCATTTTTGGATGGCAAAGCAGGTTTAAGCAATCCCACCTTTTAGCTCAATAGGCTGCTGTGCCCCAAAAAATCAATCTCTCACCATGCCAGAATTGTTCTGTGGTGCCAAGCTATGAATCACTGCAGGGAATTATCTTGGCTGAAAAAATAAACACTTCTGCTGTGTTTTCCAGATAGATTAGCTCTTAATTAAACGTACAGAAGAACAATATAAACACTGGAAGAGATAGTGAAAGGGCAAGGGCATCTTGCATCAATGTTGCTGACAGAGATACACCAACTTTGCAGTCAGCAGCACTGGTATTTGGAAAACTTTCCCATACAGAAACAAACTATTCCTTACAGAAAACTACCTTGTGCTCTTCACGGAAACAGACCGAAAAGTCAACAGGACTGAAAAAAAAACCCCAGTAAAGAAGGCATGGCTAAGGAAATGAGCAATGCTAAACAATTTCACACGGAACCAGAAAAAGAGAGATTAACGCATTCAGTCAGGTAGAGGTCAGAAAAAAAAAGAGAAAAAAACACAAAAAAGAGAACCACAAAGATGAGACATGGATAAAAGGAGGAAGAGCTCAACCAAACTGAAAGGGGAAAGCAAGAAAAGCAAAACAAGGACAAATAAAGAAATACAAAGCACCAAGACACACAAAGCATTAGAAAATGAAGACAGCAGAGCACAGAAAGTGGTGCTATTTTAAGACATCATACCAGATGTCTTCATGTTTCTCGAAGTAACAAGACAGTAATTCCCCATCTCTCAAGCCAAGGCACAAAGACTACTGTGCCACAGAAGATCCAGCTCTGTTTGACACCTGGGATCTACTGCACCTGGACCGACTTGGAACAGCTTCTGTAAAGCAAAGCACTAGTCACAAGATCCTAAGTAGAAAAAGCATACATGGAAAAGTGTTAAAAACCCCACAAATTTTCTCACACACACTGATTCAGATTTCCCTTGGAATCCTTCCTTGCAGATACTGTTTCCTTGCTAAGCTTCTTGACAACAAGGGAAATTTGTCAGGCATCTGTTGCTGAAAGGAGTAAATGTACTCCACTCCCACCACTTCCTCACCTTGCTGGTTTTTGCTTGGATAATTTGGGTTTGGCTGATTGCTTTTCCTACCAACATGAACTTTTCTATCACGTTCTCTTCTAATGTTTTTCGCTGTCTCCTCCCCTATGGTAATGACATGTAGAACAGAATTATGTCCAAAGCAGCACCCAGGGAAGATAGCCCTCTTCTTCCTGGGGATGGCAGCAGTCCCACCTTTGCAAAAACTTCAGGATTTACATATTTTACTCTAAAATATCACCAACTGCCCCCAGGAAAAAAACAACACAAAACACTTACACAGCTCCCAGTAGTACTTGCAAACAGTTACTAGTTTTGCACCAGACAACCAGAAAAAAAAAAAATTAAAAGAGAAGAAAACTGTAAAACTCTGTCCTGTACAATAGGTGAAAAATAGCTCCTTTCCACAAATCACAAACAAGCATTTTACTCCTGACACTTAAGCCTCATTAAAAACAGAGTTAACTTGGTAATTTGGAAGATTTCAATCTCAGAAATTGACATTGACCTCTATTGTTCCATTCCTGCAGGCAAGTTATCTGATGCAGCCAAATGCTGAGGGTGCTGTGCAGCCAGCATAGTCCGATTTCACTTGCCAATGGTTGTCTCAGGTAGATGCAACTAAATGGGAAATTTCTGTTTCCTTCCAATACCAAGCTGTAGAAAAGATGTCTCTAAAAATATTTCTTCTCTAGCTCCCAGGCAAGAGCACCATCTGGTGTTCAGCTAATTAAAGCTTTCAACCTGTGTTTGGATCTTTTTATTGGACTGCTTGTCTTTTTAATTATGTTTTTTGCTTGACTTTTTTTGTTTGGTTAGGTTTTTGCTTTGTTGATTTGGGGGCTTTTTTTAGCAAATTTACTCTGCACTGGATCTGAAGTTCATGAAACAGGCACAAAAAAGCTGCAAAACAAGCTAAGAAAAACTCCTTAACTTTCATGGGGGAATGAAGAAAAACAGAACAACCAAAAGAAATTGGTGGGGTTTTATGTGTAATTATTATTAACCTAAACAACAGAGTATTACGTAAGTTCTTAGAATACTGTCAATCTTATTAGTCATGGGTAGGCTCTAAACAATTCTTGTCTTCAGGGATCTCAGAGGAAACACAACTGCTCGTTTGCACACTCCCAATTCCGTACTGCCCTTTACCAGCTTTACAGCCCTCCATAACATTCTCTCTTCTCCCAAAACTCTGGCTACTCTCTCCAGGCAGAAGCCAAAATACTTCCTCCTCATCCTCACTCTTTACAAAAATAGCACCTAGCAAATGCCTCCCAGTTATTTACCTTAACCATTTTCCATTCCAGCTGCCTGAACTTTCACTTACAGAAGAAAGTGCTGTAAACTGTAAAAATAGTTTAAGTAACACCTGAAGGTACTAATATCAGATTGTTCTTGTAAAACCGATAATCCACACACAGGCCAAGAATTTAGCAATGGAGTTGGGTTAATAGAAGCTACAAGAACTTAAATTCTCTACTTCTGGAGATGTGGTATGGATCCTCTAAAAAATATTGATTTTATTTATACCCACACCACCTTCTGGAATGAAAATGCATTCAAAGTGTGAATTTTAGGTATTTAGAAAATATTTTTATGGAGAATACACACCAAATTTCTTTTTAAGATGCAAAGAGGGTGAAAAAAAAGCCATACAGACTAAGCAGCACAAAAGCTAAGCTACAATTAAATCGTGCAAGAAGTACAATTCACTCTAAATTGAGAGGAAACACCAAACGTTGGAAATCTTCAGCAAATCCACTCAACCCAAAGGATATACCAAAGGAAAAGAAAGCTTCCTAAAACAAGGAAAAAAGGTTCCCTCAACACTACAGACCCTATTTCTGATCTTTACCAAGAGAATGAATAGCAATTACAGCTATTATGAAGAAGAAAGAAACCCACAGGAATGGAAGAGGTGGTGGAAAACACTTCCAAACTTAGAAACAACAGCCTATTTCACACAGGCATTTATTCCTCTGCTACCTAAAATAGGAATAATTAACATAACTACTCATTTGCTTTCAGACTGGTCCCTTCTACAAACATATTATCAAAACCAGCTCTTCAACACCCTCTTACCTGTTTGTTGGAGTGGTGAAGCTAAAAGACAGAAGCTGATTCCAGAACGGGTCGTTCTCGGAGATGGGCTCTGATCCTGACAGTTTCTGTAAGTACTCATTTTCTGGAAGTTCACTGATGCTGCTGCTATTCGCTCCCATCTTCTTTATGTAGTAAATACTTTTCTAAATTTTCATTTCTTTGAGAGGAAAAAAAAAGAAGAAATAAATATTTTAAGTCTTTTGCACAAATAAGGAATATGCAGACCTTGAGTTAGCCACCAGTAAAGCTTTAGATCACTTCCTTGAAAAATTACTGAGATGTAGGAATCAGGCACACAGGAATATATTAGAAAGATTTCCTTTCAACAAACTTAAGACTATAACATCTTTGGTCAAGAAAGATAAAAGTTTTTGTGCTATCCCTTCAGTCATCATCTCATTTGTATTTTAATAAATTATACTCAGCAAGAACACTGCTTCACCGTTATATCAGTGACAAGGCTGCTAGCAGTGGGGAAAACTACAAGAATAGAATTCACAATTTTAATGGGGATGCCAAGCTGACCTACTATTCAGAAATACATTTTCAAACTGAACACACACAGATTGAAAATTACTACTTCTGTAAAGATGCGGCTAATTCCTGTGTGCCACCAACAATCTACACCTTTAAAGTTCCTGCGTTTCCAGAGTAAGCACAGCTCTTACCATGCTGTTATCAAGTAAGCAAAGGTACTACTGACCACACATGAATCTCCTGACCCCTGAAAAATAACATGGCTCTTTCCAGGAGCTCAACTACTTCAATGGGAAAGAGCCATAAGATGAACACATCAGAAACACTACTGCTTTTTGATGGAACACTACAGAAGCTGACACTCCAAACCCTCTTATTATACGTGTTCTCCTTGATCTGTGTGAGAAATGAGAAGTTTTAAAATCTTCATGCTGCTTCCCATTTTTATAAAGAATTTAATTAACTAAGAGAACCACCACAATGCTATCAACTACATGCCAGGTATGATCCCAAGCACTTCACATCTTTCCAGGGCATCAACTTCAATAAACTTTTGGGACAAAATAACCATGACTGATTGGTTTAAAAGCTGGTATGAAAAAAGGCATTGCCATCAAGATAAGAGTGTTGTGCAACATTTACTGTAACCTAAATACTCACTCCTGAGCTGGCATAAGATGTCAGAACAGCCACAGGTGTATCAGAATAGGTAAGCTACTACCCAGCAGCAACTTTTCCCTTGGTTTCTACAAAGATACAGATGCGCAGTATCAGATACAAGATATCAGATACAAGGATCTGACCATGCAGATACTCTCAAACTCACCAACATCGAAGAAGCAATTACTTCCAGAAAACACACTTCTAAGAGCAATTAATGTTAATAAAGAACTGTGTAAATATGAAGAAAGCTTACTGGAAACAAACAGTAGAGGCAACAAAAAGCTGCAACCTTAGCAGCCATCATGGAACTTCTCTGAAGAATTCATATTTGAGATCTACAAGCAACTGCAAAGTACTCAAATATGTCAGAAACAACAAAGGGCCAGAACAGTCATAGAGTAAATATAAACATTAAAAAGTTCTTTAAAATGTGGAATCCTAAAAAAAAAAAAAAATTGAAATAAATAAATAAAAGGAAAATGGTGGTTATTTCCTAAATTTTGTTTGTAGGAGACTCTACAGGCAGGGACACCTTGCACTGGACCAGGTTGCTCCAAGTCCCATCCAACCTGACGTGTTTGCAACATGTTCAACTACTGCAAAAGCCAACAATGATGCTGTTGGGCCTGGACCTATATTTCAACACAAGCCCTGTCCCCCTACCTTTAAAATTACTTCAAGGCCCTACATTTAAACCTTTATTTCTTGGAGAAAAAACAAGTCTAGTCTCTGTCTGCTTCAAGTTCCCATTCTCTGCTCACGTTTTCCAGCTTGCTTGCTCCAAGACAAACAACTAATGGTGAAGAGAACCAAGGGGCAGCTGGAGTCCTGCCTTCAAATGCCTCCACCTTCACCTGGAACTCTTGAGTTCTCCATGCCAGAGCACTGACAGTGCCCAAAACCCTTAGCCTGTTCTCCTAAAATGAGTCACTGTATTCTCTATTTACAAGCTACCCTTACAGCTCACTGCAGCTCCCAAAGACCCCCACATTTAAACCACTTTCCCAGAAATATGACAGCAACTGGAAGAGGTTTCTAGCTAATTCTTGAAAAGGAGTCATGCTTGCTTTCCAGATTTCCTACAGCATGCCAGCAGGTTCAATACCATTAAGACAAAATCCAAAACAAAGAGGGCTTTAACAGCAAGTCTTAGCAAAATTTTATTGTCTGTTTTCAGAGTCAGTGTCAAATCACAGTGCCTAAGAACATGCCCAGTTCCACATCCATGCTCCCAAGCAACATGACAACCTGCGGAGCTTCTTGTGAGCCCTCCAGCCCTAATGCCCAGCTGGCTCCCTCCAAACTGCAGAGAACGTTTTTCATTCCACAAACCTTCCCCAAAGCAACAGAAAAGTAAGGCAGACTGATTATTTTCTCCTCTAAATGAAATAAATATCAAGCCATCCAAATGTCAAAATAAATCAAAATAATCCTGCTTGTTTGAGCTGACAGTAGTTTGTAGATAAGGAGACTTGGCGAGCTTTCACTTCCACTCATTCAAGAGCCAAAAAATCTTGCAGCAATCAAACAAACATACAAATTTTTTTTCTCTCTCTTATAGCCCAGGTGGTTTCTTTCCTCTCCTAAGTACATTACACTCACTCCACCCCTCTGAAGTAAAAATCTCAGCAAGTTCTACTCATCTTCCTGTAGGTGACTACACCTACAGACATACGGAGCTGACTCCTTCCATCTGGAACTTATGTTATCCCAAAGCTTGATGAAGTGCCCTGCTTGATAAAGAGCTTGATGAAGTACTCTGCAACTCCATGATGCAGCCCGAGCACCTTCAGCTCCTACGATCAGGACCACAGGCCCTGCTTTACATAAGCAAGACATTTCTGAGGAACTCCAGCCATCAAATTACCCAGGAAACAAGTCTCTCCTTCAGAGTTCATTAATATCCTGCAGGAAAAATGTCTAAAAATAATTCAAAATAGAAAAAAAAAATCAACATTTAACTTCCAGGCATTTTAACAACAGTAACAAATTAACCCCAATTATTTAACTTAGCTGATTACATGATAGTCATGATCTCAAATACATTTCCAATTCAGCTGTTACTAAATAATACTAAATTAAATGGCAGTCAAATCAAATATTTATTTTAGAAACAGCTGCCTTTAGCTGAAAAGATCACTCAAATAAAACATAACCACTTAAATGTCCACACTGCTTTTGATTAAGAGGCACTGCCTCTGTGCCTGCATGCTGGTTAAGACAGTAGAGGTTCAAGTTATTGGGTAATATAAAAGGTTCATCAGTACTTGGAACACATTTACAACATTATGCTTTAAGCAGTATTTAAAACATTTATTTATTTATCCACGATTTTTCCTTCAATTTCATAACAGCCCCCACTGCACAGAAAGGCTGCTCCAGGCGATCCCAAAGAAACTGCAAAAAACAAGGTTAAACAGCTTCTGCTTCCTCACATGCTGAAGTGGGGCAGCCACAATAAACATCAAATCACAGGAAATTCACTCCAGGAAACTCAGTCCTCACTCTAGCAGTAAATTACCAATGAAAACTGATTTCCTTTTCCTTGAAATACATTAAATAAATAAATGCATGGCTCATTAAAATAAGATTTTACAAAAAGCCAGTCTACTTATCTGTCACACCACCTCCCACCCCCACCCACAAAAAAAACCAAAAAAAACCAAAAAAACCCAAAAAAACCAAAACAAAACAAGAAAAAAAACAAACCCAGACACAACTTATTAGCAACTCATTTCGTTTAACTCAGTTTTGTTACACCCCCAAAGAATCATAGCCTGGTCTGCAGTGTCATTCTCTATTAAATCCAGCATCTGTTTAGCCCCAGAACTTGGCTCCACAATGCAGCAGTAGAGGCTTTAGAGCAACACAAGGGAGTTTGTTTTGCACATCAGGACTCATTCCAATCTCAGATTGCTAGGAATAGGCATAAATCCCAAGTTTACTGTTTCTTCTAGAAGATTTTAGCATTAATTATTAACAAGAATATAATTTTTCATCTGGAAGAAAGTTAAAAGCAATTCAGCAATACATAAATGCCATGCATGAACTCCTAAGTGTAACCCAAGGTACAGATGTGTACTGTTGAACTTGGGAAAAAATTTGTCATCCTCTATATATCTTCTATTTAAACAAGTTTAGACAAGTAATTAGAGTTCCTTCCAGGATTATATCTCCTCCTGGTCTCACAACTTAATTGCTAATGCTGGAATTTTATCTGTCCAGTACAGCCAGCTGCCCCCTTCCAAAACTGCTGTTATATGTAATCTGTATAATCTATATACATCTAATCAAGATGTCTGCAGACTAAGCTTGCCATGATCATCTGGCTTAGTCTGCAGACATCCTGATTAGATGTATACAGATTATATAGATTACATATAGCTGTGGGATTTTTTTTTAAATTACTGCTTTAAAGTGTAAGAATTTGAGATGGTCATGCACATGATTTTACAATGTCATCTGAGATCTGGTCACTAGATTGAGTCCTTAACACGATTACATGAAAATACTGAAAACATCTTAAAACCTAGCAAAAATTTATTTCCTATACATAGCAGGACTCTGGTTACTTTTACAGCTTGCACCTTTATGAACTATGGACATTGTTTTCTTTCCAAGCAAAGGAGCCACAATCACTGTAAAGATGAGAACACAAGATGTAATGCTGCTCATTCAGTATTACCAAAGCACTGCACTGAGATTTTTGGCTATTTCCTACTTGTATCCAAGAACTGCAGGTTTCAGGCTACCTTTCACCCCTGAGACATTAAAGCATCTCACAAAATCCTAAGATAAATCTTGCCACAGAGGTATGAGACTACTGCAATATATTTACACATAATTCTCCATACAACAGAGAACACAGAAGTTAGATTAGCAGTATGTATTGTTCAACTACAATATTTGAATTTTCCTGTCTGCACAATATATTTGAATTCTGATGACTCACTTGTGTAACAGTAATATTTCATAGATTCATAGAATGGTTTGTTTTGGAAGGGACTTTTAAGGCCATCCCATTCCACCCCTTCCATGGGCAGTGACACCTTCCACTGTCTCAGGCTGCTCCAAGCATCATCCAACCTGGCCTGGAACACTTCCAAGAGGAGGCAGCCTCAACTTCTCTGAGGAATTTTGCAGCTTTCCAGGCACGTTAAGTGTTTATTTACCTGCAAGTTTTGGGGAACTTATGGCGTTATTAAAAAGGCTGAAAAAATCCCCCAAGAAATGAGATTCTGTCTTTCTACAAGATAAAAAGCAGTTATGCAAATACTTTGCTCACAGTCAAGAGATCACTCACTAATTTTCACACAAAGATTTCCAAAACTGTAAGAATTTTGGTTTTACTAATTAAATTGGTAAGATTTTGCCAAGCAAAACTAATGATGCAGAAATACCTGTCAATAACAATTCATGTCAGTAAAAGAGATCTTCAGGAAAAAAAAATCTTGACAACCCTCAGACTTTAGGTAGTCTTTGTTTTCAAAGCCTGTTAATGAGTCAGAATATTCCAGCTACAACTTATTGCTTAGCAATCTTCAAACAGTATCAAACCACTATTAAAAATTCACCGTCTCTGATACATCAATTAGCCACAACCAAGCAGCCTGGGAGATTTCAGAATGGAATAAACACATCCTTCAAGACCAATTAGAAAAGCTTCCTACTGTTTTTAAGTTAATGAGTTATGCAGGAAAGACTGTTTCTGTTCACTTTACACTGATTTGTAATTTTCCTCCCCTTTTCTATCGCCTTTTTGGCAACCACTCCTTTCACTCTTTCTTCAGTTCCTTCTACCCACACTTTGTATTTTGCATGCTGAAACTGTTCAGATACATACCAACTCTCCTCTCCCCAAGAAAAAACTCACCAAAACCACAAAAACCACAGTTTTATGAGAAGTAGCAGACAGGCAAGCTGCTCTTTTGGCAAACACAAAGTAAGTGCTCTTTTAGAGAACCTGGTTGACCATGACAGGGTCTATCTTTGCAGCCTGGGGGCAATACCATCTCTCATAGCTTTCTAGATAATCCTGTTTCTCCTCCACAATTCTTCAGACAGTGCCAAGTTTGATGGCAGCTGTCAGGGATCATGATACAGCCCTCTAACCTATCTTTGCCCAGCACACAAACTATTCACTAGGTACCAAAGCTCAGCACATCAGGACAGAAGCACTTTCAATGGCAGTAAGAAATGCAACAGAATTATGAAGTGATCCCCACAATGCCCAAGAACAAGAACAATACAAAAAAAAATCTTAAGGTCTTTAGGCAGCTCTCAACATAAATTATCTGACTTGCTCACTGTTTACTCAGCTGGATGAACAAACACAGCATCTCTCTGTTCTCCTGCTCTGTTCTAGTGCCTTCCCCTTCCACAGTAAGGACCTGAACCAAGCAGCAGTGCAGTGACATCAGAACGGTCCTTCTGGGTTCCACTGAAGCCTGAAGAGTCTTGCACGTAGCAGAAGTGATCAATCTCAACAGATTACTGCAGGCAAAAAAGGCCCCTCACAGGGAAGGCAAGCAGCTGAAAAAATGAGTGACGATGCTGTGTTTTCTGCTCCAGTTCCTTTTCCACAACATTTTCGTGGGAGTCAGTCATCAATAAAAGCCTAATTCTGAAGAGCACAATCTGCTTCCTTCATGTTCCACCTACAGTACAGTTGTTCCGCTCACAACTGAAGAAGGGATTTTTCAAAACCTTCATGGTGAGGCAGAGTATTTCAAGCAGAAGAATTCCGATGCGAGTGAGCCCGGATGCTGTGGTGCTTCCCCAAACTGCTCAACAAGGGATGCTATTGTCTTTGACAGCTCACTCAACACAGTTTGTCACATTTTAATAAAGTGTTCTGAAAGGAGATGACAGAAAAATGAAAACCTAAGTTCTATAAATGAGACTGAGATGTACTGGTCGTGTTTCTTAGCACCATCTCAGAAAACTAACAGCTTTTCATACACTCTATAATTTTGAACCTCCAGGTCACTGGTGATCCACTCTGCTAACTGCTGATCACCAAATCAGAATAATAATAATTTTGTTAAGCAGATGCCCACTTACTAATCTCAAAATGCCTTACTTCCAGAGAACTACTAGCCGCCTTCAAAGCTGTGTCCTGAACTGGAACTACTGACTCACAGGAGGACAACAAGGAGGACAGCCTTGCTCAAGCTGCTTTTCTCTACAGTTACAAGAGATCAAAAATAATTTACACAAAAATGCCACTCCAACCTCTCACCTCACAACAGAAACTTCTGATACAGAGTGCTCTAAAAAATATTTAAAAGTTACGTGATAGCCTCGAACACCAATAAGCAAACACAGGCTTGTGGCAAACTAAACCCCAAAATTATCATATTTCCTCCCAAAATGTATTGGCCTTTCCATTAGCACATACCCATTAGAGACACAGCTAATCTACATGAAGCTTTTTGTCCTCTGTTCCCTCAGTCACCATGCTCTGGCAGGGCAGGGCAGCAGGTACATGTCAAACCTCTTGAGGAAGCTTCTGCTGAATCCTGCATGTGAAATGAAGTTCAGAGAGCTCCTGTTTAACTTTTACAGGTAAATAAGCATTTAGAGCATTTAAGGACTTCTTTGTCCAATTTACAAAAAAAAGCTATTTATGCAATAAAACATATCTCCAGTCCATTAATACAAAATCCCACAAGGTCATTTAGGGAGTCCCCAATTTTGTTCATTTTTAGTGCAGGCAATTGTACACCCTACAAAACATGCTACTTGTGGCCAAATCTCCCTGAAGGTTCAAAAACCTCTCTACATATAAAATTTATCAAGAGTTAACAAAATTTAAAACTACAGAAACTATAAAGATCACTTTTCTGTTGGAATTCCTATATAACAGGTTATGAAATAAATACTGCACCAATCCTACCAATCTGAGAGCAAAACGACAGCATCAGTTTTACAGAAACGTCCTGTCACAGAGGGGAGGAGAGGTGGTGTGCAGGCAATTATGAAAAAAATTAATTATGAAGAAAGGTACCTCTATCCTTGCTCTTACAATCCCAACACCCCAAGAAAAGGTCAGCACTCAAATACAGCTAGTGTTTTTTGGAGTACATGCAGAAATAAATTCTTTAACCCAATTAGTAAACACTGCCAGAAGAGAAGAAGGCTGGGTCAAGCACACCTTGTAATTTCTGTGTAAAACACCTGTTACAAAACTATTACAGGTAAGTAACACATTTTTCAAAAGTTTCAAGAAGTGAAAATTCAAATACTATCTCCACTCTCTGCAGTGGGCAGGTATTTCTGTAAAGGTTTTGTTTGCTCTCACCAGTGAGATTCCTGCTGCCAGCCAGGACAGGTGTGCTGGAACTATAAAATGAGAACAACAAACTGAACTTTAAACAAGAATATCAAAGGGATAAGGAGCCTGAAAATAAAGACAAATAAAGAATATGCACAACCCATACTGAGACCTGCCTTCACAGATTAGGAACAGACAGCACATCAGAACCAACATTGCTGGTTTGACATCATCTTCTTCCAGTGGCCAAAAAGAGACAAAAAGAGCTTTTATTACCACAAACACAGCAATGTTTTTCAAAAACAGTTTTACACTAACTCCCTGATAATCTATGACGGATTACAGTGTTGAAAAATTTGTTCAGTATGACAATGCTTTGATGACTTTGTCCCTTTCCTCTGTTTTTTAAAAATACCCTTCACTATACCTACCCAAAAAATCAATTTATAGTAATTCATTGTTTCTACCATAACTTAAATGGACAGGTGGGTTGGATACGACACAAGCCAGACTAAACATAGATTGATTTAATAAATCAAGTAGCTTCAATATGGAAGGGATGCTAAGATTACTGTGACACACAAGTATTTCCTCCCTATTTCATTATCAGATGTAAGTAACACCTGCCTAAAGGCCACAGTAATGTTTCAAAAAGATAATTCATACACCATTTAAGCTTCAAACAGATGCCCAGATGTTCATTAAAAGGCCTGCATTTGTTTCAATATTGGTATATTTTGTTATATGTAAAAGCTTATACAACTATTTTGGTATCTGTGCTCTTCCACAGTTTGGGCATTAACTGTATTTCTGCAACAGGATTTTTTGTCTCTGCTTTTGAAGTTTCTCACAGCTGAAAATCTAACTACAGCATAAAAAATCATGTTATGCAGAAAGACAGTGATAATTTTATACTATATTACACATCATTATTTACATTATTATGTTAATATATTATATAAAATATATTACCTATCTTCAGGATCTACTGTAAATTCAGTTATACTGGCCACGGTGTGGGATTACTTCAAGGTGCAACAGACTTTCCACTCTAGAGAATACACTTTGAAAAATACTCTTAAAATCATTCATCATCTACTGTGGCATCGGTTCAGCAAACAGGATTTCTTGCTTTTAGTGACTTTTGTCAATCATCAGCATGCCAAAAACATCTAAACACAGCATGTCAGAAAATGGGCAGGCACACATTTTGGGATGTTGGGCAGGAATTGGTGGCTGGGAGGGTGGGCAGGCCCTGGCCCAGGGTGCCCAGAGCAGCTGTGGCTGCCCCTGGATCCCTGGCAGTGCCCAAGGCCAGGCTGGATGGGGCTGGGAGCAGCCTGGGACAGTGGGAAGTGTCCCTGCCCATGGCAGGGGGTGCCAGTGGATGATCCTTAATGTCCTTTCTCACCCAAACCAGTCTGGGATTCTATGATCTTCCTCTGAATCTGATAAAACCACTGGAAGGAAGCACCAGATCTACCCGAGTTCAGCAGCAATTTCCTACAAGTACTTTTTTTACTGATTTAGCAGGAAATATGAGGGATCAGAAGCTCTGCTGGTACAACATCAGCGCAGGACTGTAAGAGGAGGAGCTGAGGGATGCTCCAGGAGGTGACAGTGCTGAGCTGGGTCCATCATTCCCGGGCTGTCCACGGGCCTCTGCTGATGCAGCAGCAGTGGGAAGAGAAAACAGCCCCTGGAAATGACAGCGGGAGGCCCTCCCAAGCTGCTGGCAACCTCAGGAGAAATGGCAACTTTCTAGCCGACCCAGCTGGAGCACCTCGAACGTTTTTCAGCTGGGAACTGACACAATGTGGGGTTACACAACCCTGTGTTGGGACACTGGACCCAGCCACCCGGGAGCCTCCTTCCACTCCCCTGCGCTCCAAAAGTGATCCCTGATGGAAATATCAACAGCTTACTTACTTCTGCAAATGCCTACAATGTGTAAAACTGCAGCTCAGCACGTTATCCCTCAGCACAGGAGAGAGAAAAAATTAGATTACGGCCCCACAAACTCCCTCCGCCCAGCAGAGATTAAAAAGAATAAATAAATAAACAAACAGTGCTTGGCATGAAGGCATATGAGGTAATGCAAAGCCCAGCAACTAAGGTGAGATACCAGTTCAATTTTAAACTGAAATACGCCTCACTTTTGATAAATATTGTCATTCATAAGAATAAAAACAGTGTGGTAGGAGTGAGGAGGCAGAGTGAGCCCCAGGAGAACTGAGATGCTGCAGAGGAATAGAAAAGCCTCCGTCAAGAATACGAGGGAAAATAAATAAATTTATCATCTAGCCATGAACAATAAATATCATTAAGAGCACGTAAGAAAAAAAGGGGTATGAATCTCCGGCTTTCCAGCCCTGGGCGCATTTAAAGGGACACAGGGACATCCCAGGGACCCTGAGGGATCGCTGGATCCCTGCAAGGGAGCAGTCAAGATCTGGGTAATGGGACCCAGGCACATTCTGGGAACCCTGGCAGGGATCCCTAAGGGACACAAGGACACCCAGGGGACCCAGTGCGGGATCGACTCCTGTATCCCGAAGGGACACAGGTACAACCCGGGAACGCGGCGAGGGATCCCGGGAGATGCCCCAGCCCGGGCGGGGACACGGCGGGTGCCGGTGTCCCGGCAACTCTCCGCAGCGCCGGTGTCCAATTACGCAAGGCACCCCTCCATCTATCGCGACACGGGCCCGCGCCACGAGGGGACGGTGACGCCGGGGCAACCGGGGGATCTCGGGGGCCCCTCTGGGAGCCGGCGGCCGCCAGGTGCACCCGTCGCCGATGCCCCTCGAAGGCACCGCCGAGGCCGCGCTTACCGTCCGTGCCCTGGGCCCGAGGTCGGCGGCGGGGTGCTTCGGCCCGAGCCGCTCCCGGGTCCCCTCACGGCCCCTCACGGTCCCCGCCCGCCTCCACGTCGCCGGCGCGGCCCCGCTGCGCATGCGCGAGGCCCGCGCTGTTTTGCTGGCGGGGCACCACGGGAGTTGTAGTTCTTGAGGGGCGAGGCGGCCATGACACCTCGCGCGGCCTGGGCTGATCCCAGCGTGGGCAGCAGGGCAGGGGGATCCTGCCCCTGTGCCCTGGGCTCAGGTGAGACCCCACCTGCAGAGCTGCCCCAGCCCTGGCTCCAGCAGCACAAGGACGTGGAGCTGCTGCAGCCAGTGCAGAGGTGTCCCTGGCCATGGCAGGGGGTGGGGCTGGAGGAGGTTTAAGGTCCCTTCCAACCCAAACTATTCTGGGATTCATTCTGATTCTCTACTCTGCTTCCCACATTTTCAGTGGGACATGAGGTAAGCCCAGCAAATGGGACCAACAGTGAATGTCTGAGGGTGGGAGGATTTACCAGGCCCTGTCCTGCCCTTGTGCTGCTTTAAATCATCGTTTCTCCAAGGATAACCCCTAGAGTGGGGCGTGTGCCATCAGCAGCAGGTTTCACAGTACCCGTGGGTTCATGGAGAGGGAAACCTTTCCCAGTGCAGAGGAGGCACGGAGATGCTGCCAGGGCTGGAGCCCCTCTGCTCTGGAGCCAGCCTGGCACAGCTGGGGCTGCTCCCCTGCACAAGAGGAGGCTCCTGAGTTTATTGCCACATTCCACTTGGTGTGTGACAGCAAATCCCCGGCCGGGCTGTCACCCATGCCTGTCCCTGGGCTGTGCGTGCCAAGAGCAGCTCTGCAAACAGCAGCACTGGGTGTAACCCTGGGCAAACACTGCCACGTTGAGCTCAGCACCGCGGCTGGGAAACACCCTCTGCCAAAATGCAAAGGTTCTGTGGAGCAATCCCCATGCCAGAAACAAGCACTGCTGAAGAAAACGAGGCAAGGAGCCCTGCTGCTTTTGAAGGCCTTTATTCAGTGAGCAGCTCTGGGTGGGGGCCCGAGGGGTTGAGCACACCATCACTGCTCCCTTTGGTGATGCACAGGAGGAGATGGACAGCTTTGCTTCACAGCAGAACTGGGGAATCCGTCCTCACAGCCATGCCTAGGAAAACAATTTCTGGCTCATCACCTAGAGTCCTCATTCTGACCAAGTTCTAGTAGGTCATGGTGACATCTGAAACCTTGTTGGTGGGGTAGGAGGACTTTGCTAGTAGGACCCTTTACTTAGTTCCTTAAATCTTTGGTTAGTTCCTTGTTTTAAGGGTCTTTTGTTGGATCTTTTTGAGTGTTTCTTAATTTGCATGTTTCCCAGGGATGTTTCCCAGCACCATTTTGGGGAGCAGCAGAGGCAGTACCCAACAATGTATTGGTAAGGTAAGGGGATTAACAATAAGGGTAACTTAAAGGTCTAACATTTAACAACAATTTAATTAACACAATTAACTTTTTGTAATTCATATTAACAGCTCCAATTGTGTTAACTCATAAACTTGTATTAACTCATAAACTTGTATTAACTCATAAACTTGTTCATAACATGGCTATGCCTATAAACACTTCCATTCACAACGTGTCAGTTTATGTTTCACTGTCATCCCAGGCCAGGCTGGAAGGGCCCAGAGCAACCAGGGATAGTGGAAGGTGTCCCTGCCCATGGCAGAGGCTGTGACAGAATGGGATTTAAGGCCCCATCCAACCCAAACCATTCAGTGATTTTAAAACAACAATGAAATAAAGATACAGCACTATTATCTAAAACAATTTCCAATGCAAAAGAATCACCATGGCAAACGTGGCCTTCTAGAGCTTTTCAGTTAAATTACAGCAGCCAGGTTCACTGAAAACAAGAATTATGGCAGCCTGTTACAACCAAAATATGATTTGGTTCAGCAAGCACTGCTCTAACAATCAGAAAACTGCACTCTCAGGTCTTAGGCAGTTTAATGAAACAGTTATTTCTCACTGAAGGAGATTTTAGTTAACCTGAGTGTAAATTAAATTTCTTTTCATTTCCTTCCCCTGCAACCTCTGCAGCCAGTGTTCTTTCAGCAATAATGTTCTTCATCATACAGAAATCATGAAGGAATTACCCTGGGGACTGAACCTCAGCAGCTCCCAGAATTCAGCTGGGACATGATTGCTCCATCTGGGCAGTAACAGCATAATGTGTTACTGTCATTAGACCAAAATTTAACTTTATTTTCAGTTTAGACATTCTTAGCAGCTGATCATGTGCAGTTTAACATGACAGAATTTCCTTTCCTGTCTGGATCAGACCATCAAAATAATCAGCAACATAAAATTAATTAATTTAAGAATTTTTTGCATACACTTGCATTTTTTGAAATGTGTTTTTCAACTAACTTCTTGGCATCCAGCAATTTGTGCAAACCAACACACAGAAGGTATCACTTCTCATTAAGAAAAAATACTTGAAATTAGTTGACTTGAATGATGTGGGTTTTTTTAAATATTGATTTGTTGATCTTTCCTCAATAGTATTTAAATAAAGCCAGACAGGTTTAATGCTGAAGAAATTAGGAGCAGATTTGCAGTACTTTGGTCCCCTAAAGATGCAAACTCTGAAATTTTCTAAAAGTCTTCAGTGCAAATGAAGCTGCTACTTGGTAGATGTCCACATGCCACCATCAGGTAAAACCTTTTGTAAATCTTGGTTTTGGCAAGTGACAAGCACATGGGAATTTTCTCAGTTAAATTCAACTCACTTGATCAATATTATTCCGTCACATGAGGATATCCTTAATTTCTGCCTGCTTGTTTTTCTTAAAGAAGGCTTTGTGCACTCCTTTGCGTCCCAGCAGATGATCTCATGCACTCTGGCCCAGACTTGGGCCTTTGCTTTCACTCGATTTTTATTTAACTATTCACAACACAACAGGATTATTGACCTATTCTTGAAAAAGAATAGAGTCAGAAGAGTTATAACACAAATCTCCTGACAGGACTTCCAGTGAAGTGCCTCATACAGAAAGTTTTGTGATGTAGATTGCTCCCTTTAGGGTTTAACTGCAGCTAATAAAACCAGTGGAACACGATTCCAGAGACCATAAATGTGTAATCTTACTTGCATTATCTGCATGTTTTCGTTTTTGCAGATTTTTCATAAGGCCTGGTGTTTAAATATGGTGCTGGCACACAGCTGGAAGCCTGGTGCAGCCTGCAGCATAATTTACTATACACTTTGGTTTTTGTGTTATTGTTCAATGCATTTTCTTCTGTAATAATATCCTAAATAACTAAAAAAAATGAATTATGCAGACTTCATAAATTGACTGAATGCATTACCAAATTAAAGGAGCCCCAGTACAGTTCTTACTCTACTTTTTACTGTGTTCCCAGCTGTTTAGAGGTGGATATACTCTAAAACTATGGCCTGTTTATGAAATGCCCAGCATATTAAAACAGCATGGAAGGGACCATCTCTTCAGCAGCGCTCAGGATGACAGAACACGTATTCTTGTTTAGCTGAAGAGCTGCAGATTGGGCTGGGCATGACTGAGGCACCTCCAGTGCTGGGACAAGAGAGACACTGAGGGGCTGGAGCGTGTCCAGGGCAGGGAACGGGGCTGGGAAGGGGCTGGAGCCCCAGGAGAGGCTGAGGGAGCTGGGAAGGGGCTGAGCCTGGAGCAAAGGAGGCTCAGGGGGGACCTTGTGGCTCTGCACAGCTCCTGCCAGGAGGGGACAGCCGGGGGGTCGGGCTGTGCTCCAGGGAACAGGGACAGGAGGAGAGGGAACGGCCTCAGGCTGGGCCAGGGCAGGCTCAGGGTGGACATCAGCAGGAATTTCCCCATAGAAAGGGTGCTCGGGAATTGGAAGGGTCTGCCCAGAGAGGTTTTAAGAGTTCCCATCCCTGGAGGTATCCAAGGAATGATTGGACATGGCACTCAGTGCTCTGGGCTGGTGACAAGTTGGGGATCAGTCACAGCTTGGACTTGGTGGTCTTTTCCAACCTAAAGATCCTGGGATTCACTGATCTAGGAGGAAGCTGCAATACACTGATCCAGTAGGGGGTTATGTTCCAAAGACGAGGCAAGAGCTCATTAAACAGCAATTCCAGACTCAGGTCCCAACAGAGTTAGCTCCTTAAGGAAGAGCAAAGAGCATTAACCAAGGTCTGACAGGGAGCTGTCTGTGCCTGAGCTCGCTGCAAAGCCATGGCTGTGGCTGCAGGGGCACACCTGTGCACGCTGCAGATGAATCCACACCAGGACTGACCAAACTGGCAGGACATGAGGCACCTCACCAGGGACACCAGGCAAAATCAGATACCAGTCATTAATTAACTGCTGAGAGAAATCACAGCCACAAGAATAACACGGGACCACAGTGACAGTTCAGGGACTGCATAGTGCATTTTTAGGCCTGCCTGAGGGAAGATTTTAGGGAAATTAAATCATAAAGAACAATCCAAAACTGCTGGAATGGTTTTGTTTTGAATCTTTTTCAAGGTCTGGTTTGGCAGACAGGAAAAAGCAGGAATTACCACTTTTATTCCTTACTAAGCACAGGGACACCTAAAACCCTTCACAGTTGGGATGTAAGTGAGCAGCAGAATCCATCTGCCCAGGAAGAAGCAAAGTTTGCCCAGTTCACTTTATCATCAACTCAGTTATTTTAGAACCTCCTTCTGCCTGGGGCCTGTCTCCAGGTTTTCACAGGTTTTGTTACACTGGGACTGTTTATACACTGAACACTAGGAATTCTGTGTAATAATTGCATGAAGTGACTTATTTTTAAGTAAAATCTCAGTTTATTATAATGAAAATTCCACAAGCAAGAGGTTTTAGTTGGATGCTCGGTTTTTTTTTTTTTAAAGCCAGAACTGTGCCATTATAAATCACTACAACAGAACATAAAGCAACATTCTCTTGCATCATGCCTCAGGAAAAAAAAAAAAGGCATAATATTTCAAGAAAAATAATTAAGGGAAGTATCACATCAAGATTTTCTGCTTTTAGTAAGCTAAATGAATTTTGTATGTAGCACAACTCCTCTAGCTCACCCATAGACTTGACATGAAAAAATCTAAACTCTTCATAGATAAATTATGAGCTTTTTTTTGTCACAATGCAGTAAACAGTTCTTCATCAAGAACAGATAAAGCCTTTAAGGTGAAAGCCTCAAGTACTGCACTAGCACTTAGTGACAACAAGATGCTAAGATACATTTACCTTCCACAGACAATTTATTCTTACATTGTTTAACCTAAACTCTAATCACACCAAACAGATGGCAGATGAAAAGTAGTTCCAGCAAGAAAAATACAAGAACATCAGCTTTCAAATATTTTAAATAAACAATGCGCCAGCTGCCATTTTAGTGGCAAAAGAGACTCTCCTGCAAGCAATTAAGTTTTTTATTCAGCTAAAATGTGCAGAGAAGAAAAGTCTCAAATTGAGAGGAATATCAGCAGTTCATAATGGACATGAGGGATTAAAATCCTTAGGAATGAACTCCTTCAAGCCGTTTTCTTGTCATATACTGCAGTGGATCTCTTTGCAGCACTTCCATTTGCAATGCCATTGCTTTCCAACTGCAAATAAAAAACAGTGTCATCAATGAGATGTCAAATTAGAACTTCACATCTAAATCAGGAACAGCTGGTGACAAAAATGGCTCTTAGAAGCAAGGCCAGTAAAGATCTATGAAGAAATATGGGGCAAGAACCAAAAGTGGTGGTGTCTGTGTAGATTTACAAATAATTACTGCTTCAGGGGGAAGAGAAGAATGAGGGCAGCAGCAACATTTACAAGTCTTTGCATTGTGATAGAAGATAAATGATAAAAGCATAATTTATATGCACTGAGCATCCTCCCCCATTACAAGTGGCAGAGCTGGCTGAAGAGAGGGGCTGTTTTTAATTTCTGCTTCGTGCATCTGTTGTGACTTTTTTCCCCTCTGAAAGAACAGCCAGTTTTAAAAAAATAATAATTAATTAAGCTGTTTCAGGATACGGGCACAATTCCTCTTCCTCCAAGACTAGAAGAAGCAGCTATTATACTAACTATGCCTTGAAGCACCAATTCCTAGCTGGCGCAGTAGTGATAATTGTTGTTTCTAAGAAAGCAGCCACCAAAATATCTGCAAACACACCCAGCCGTTCACCCTCCTGAGCCACCACTGGGTGGCTCACCCCGGAGCTCAGCTGGGTGAGTTGATCTTACTTCAAGGCTTGCAGATCCATCCTCCTGGCCTGCCCTGGCAGGTCCCCGAGGGTCCCCAGTGCTGCCTCCTGGCCCCTGCTTGGTGCCTGGGGGCTCCTGCACGGCCCTCTTGGGCCAGAAGCGCTTGATGAAGGGGGCAATCATGGGGTAGATGTAGGGCTCCACAAACTTCTTGTAGACCCAGAGCAGAACAGGGATCACGATGCAGGGAATGCACACCATGGCTGCCTCCTGTGCTGGGACACAGATGGTGAGGGGGGAAAAAACAGGTTAAGGTAGCAGCGTTTGTATGCCACCAGCTGACAAAACAGTATCTACATAGTAAATAAAAAACATATTTCATGTTCAAACGTATACTATTCTTTAATTATAAAGTAGCTGCTAAGGTTTCAAAAATACTGTGTGCTCCCATGTTATAAACAAAGGGACATTCTTGCCATTTTAACCAAAAAAACCCCCCAATTTGCTATTAATTCATCAATCCTACAGATGCAACTAAATAAAACAAGTTCAGGAAATAAGAGTTTTTGCCTAAACCACACAAAAACAGTTTAAGCAGCAAGCTGCCAGTATCAGCCCAGTTCCCACTATGAGTACAAAGGGTTTGTTTTGCTCAATCCAGTTTTATTTAAGGAGAAACTAAAACAGCAGACAGCCAATCCATCCAATGGGCTGCTACCACTGAAGGGCAGGATAGTGGGAAAGGAGAAAAAATTCCAATCAGGATTTGAGAGAATTTGCATATGGGTTACTTTCTTCCTGCTGCCCTCACTTGATCCCACACCAACCCAATACAATTAACTGTTAGAAAATGAACCATGCCCTCTCTCTGAAAACCCACAAGTCTTCAAAAATTTGCATCCTGGAGTCTATGCTAAAAAAAACCAAAAACAAACCAAAACCAAAACCAAACAAAAAAAAAAAACCAAAAAAACCCCCAAACAAACAAAAAAACCCAAAAACAAACAACAAAAAACCCACAAAAAACCCAAACCAAACCGAAAAAAAATAAAAAACCCCAACAAAACAAAACAAACAAAAAAACCCCAAAAAACAACAACAACAACAACAACAACACGAAAAAAAAATAAAAAACCCCAACAAAACAAAACAAACAAAAAAAACCCCCAAAAAACAACAACAACAACAACAACCAAAAAAACCCCAAAAAAAAAACCAAAAAAAAACCCACACACACCAAAAAAAACCAAAACCAATACAAGGCAGAAAAGCAAAGCAAGGAGGCAGAGAGGTCCAGCTGGGAGAGGAAGCAGTTAATCAGGGCTGGACCTGTCCCTGCCAGTGCTGACAGCAATATATTAGACACACTCTGCTGCCACACAACTCTGCCCTTCACAGTCCCCCTCTCTAGGCTGCTGACATCTCAATTCTCACACCAAGAAGCAAAACAAAAGCTTTCCAAGGTGGAGGATGAAGAGGCAGGTGTGCACACCTCGCCAGGGACCAGTTTTGCTTTTTATTTTATGTTATCCTGAAGACTCCTAGCCCTGTGGAAAAGCAGAATATCAGTTTCCAGGTGACTGCTACCAGGTTCTGTTCTGGCTGCTTCAAATACAGTTTAAATCCACTCTCTGGAGTCTGAGAGGAATGTGACATTGAGCAACACAAATGAGGTAACCCTTTAAACTTATTAAAGAAATGTATTTTAGATACTGTCTCCACCAGAACTTCCTAAATGTTGAGTTTCCAGCAAAATGTGCATTCATCCAGCAGCTGAAGAACGTGGCTGGAGGGAACACCTCAGGCTACAGAATCGTTACAGAATTATGCAATTATTGGGTCAGGAGAGAACCTCAAAATAATTTCCTTCTATTCCCTGCCATGGGCAGGGACACCTTTCACTAAACCTCCCAGCCCCGTCCAGCCTGGCCTTGGGCACTGCCAGGGATCCAGGGGCAGCCACAGCTGCTCTGGGCACCCTGGGCCAGGGCCTGCCCACCCTCCCAGCCACCAATTCCTGCCCAACATCCCAAAATGTGTGCCTGCCCTGTGGCAGTGCAGCCATGGCCTGTGTGCTGTCCCTGGCAATCAGCACGTGTTGTGCTGTCCCCGTGTCTCGATCCTGCCCAAAAACCATCGGTACCTGCGCCCGCTGCACCGGCGGTCCCGGGGGTCAGCGGAGCTCCGTCCTGCCCGGCCCCGCCGGTGGCCCGGTGATGCTCGGCCAGCTGCCTGGCGAGGGAAACAAAGAGAAGAGGAGGAGAGGGGTGAGGAGTGCCCGGGCAGGGGTGTCGGGGAGCCCCGGCCGACGGGCAAAGCACGGCACGGCTCGGCACGGCCTTGTTCCCAGCCCCCGCCAAACGCCACAAGGGCAAACCCGCCGCGTTTCCCCCGTTCCCCATAAAGGGGAAAACAGGAGGCCGCCTCATGTCCGGCTGCCCCGTGTCCGGCGCTGCCGTTCCGCCCTGCGGGGCCGCTTTGGGCCGGTGCAGACCGTGAGGCCCCGGCTACCGGCGTGGCCAGGCAGGCCTGGCCGTGCGGAGCGGGGCGGAGAGCGGGGCGGAGAGCGGGGCACTCACCGGGGCGAGGCGGGATGAGGGGCAGGGATCGTTCCCGGCTCCCGGCGCTCCGCACTCACCGGCGCCCGCACCGGAACGGGCCCGCGCTTCCGGGGCGGCGCTTCCGGCCAATGGCAGGCGGCAGCGCGCGTCACGTGGCACGCCAGGCCCCGCCCCACCCGCGCGGACGGGAACAGGGATCGTTCCCGATATTCCCGGATTTGGGAGTGGGAGGGAATTGTGGGATGGCCCGGCTGGAGGGCCGATATCGGGCAGGAATTGGTGGCTGGGAGGGTGGGCAGGCCCTGGCCCAGGGTGCCCAGAGCAGCTGTGGCTGCCCCTGGATCCCTGGCAGTGCCCAAGGCCAGGCTGGACGGGGCTTGGAGCAGCCTGGGACAGTGGAAGGTGTCCCTGCCCTTGGCATGAGTGGAACAAGGTGGGCTTTGAGGTCCCCTCCCAGCCAAACCACTCCATGATTCTGTCACATTCACTGCCCCTGTCCCACAGCGCCAGGACAGAACAACACAATCACAATCAGTCCAGACTTTAAAATTTTATTTATATACATCTGTCCATGCAGATTTATTCCCGAGCCATTAGCTTTTGTTTCTTCAGCTTCTTCTGGGAGATCTGGGAAGCAAACACACACACACAAAAAAAAAGGAAACAGTGAAGTGAGACTTCCCGAAACATCCCAAAGTTATCTTTTACATAAGCTACAAACTGTTAGGAATTTACTCAAAATGATACTCACTTCACCTACACATAAACAATAATCCCTATACAAGCACTACATTGCTTGTAGGGTCTAAATTCAACTTATTTTATTGTACAAACCCAGGGAATGTCTGGGAATGCTGCAGCTGCTTTGAGGGGGAAAGAACCAATGCTCTGTGCAATTTAAAAATGGTTCTCAGGGCTTTTAAGTGCTTAATACTTGTGCTGAAAATTTAAAAACGGGGTTGCTCAGAAAGAACTAATTTTTTTCATGGGCATTCCAAAGGTGTCCTAAGAGAGTCATCACAGCAACCCCTCTCTCTGCCAGAGCCTTGGGGAGTGTTAAAGGGACAGAGCACATGACACCAGGTACCTTTTTCTTCTGGGCAACTTCCTCCTCTGGCTTGGGCACGATCTGCTCCTTCTCGGTGAGGATCATCTCGATGTGGCACGGGGAGCTCATGTAGGGGTTGATCCTGCCGTGGGCCCGGTACGTGCGCCGGCGCATCTTGGGAGCCTTGTTCACCTGGATGTGCTCGATCACCAGGGAGTCCACGTCGAGACCCTGCCAAGGAGGAAACCCGTCAGCCACCTCCACCTTCAAATAATTCACTTCCGCAGCAAGAACGTGAGTGATTGCCCCAGACACTGCTGCTGGTGAGTAAAACAGCCAGGCTTGGTGGTGCCATGGAGCTCAGGGTTTTCCAAGGATCTGACAATAAAACAGCTGAGCTTGGTGGTGCCACAGAGCTCAGGGTTTTCCAAGGATCTGACAATAAAACAGCTGAGCTTGGTGGTGCCACAGAGCTCAGGGTTTTCCAAGGATTCCCCACTGACACAGCCAAGCTTGGTTGTGCTATGGAGCTGAGCATTTTCCAAGGATTCAGCACTGACACAGCCAGGCTTGGAGGTGCCATGGAGCTCAGAGTTTTCCAAGGATCTGACAATAAAACAGCTGAGCTTGGTGGTGCCACAGAGCTCAGGGTTTTCCAAGGATTCACCACGGGCACAGCCAGGCCTGGAGGTGCCATGGAGCTCAGGGTTTTCCAAGGATCTGACAATAGAACAGCTGAGCTTGGCACTCTCTTGGAAATGAGGACTTACCAAAGCAAGCGTCATTTAAAATGACCAAGATCAGCCCCCACACATCACAAATAATTTACAATTGTGCTGATGGCTCACTGTGGTTATTTCATGGTTACTCAAACACTGCCAACAAAGCTACCAAGGGTTACTCAAAGGTGCCACCTATTACTCAAACACTGCCAACAAAGCTACCAAATTCAGCACTGTAACAAAGACCAGGTCTGACCAAGAGTCTGCAGATTTCGATTTCACAGATTTTGAGGTATCTCAACTGCCCTTTTGTGTGAAAATTATACCCAGGGAGGAGTGCTGACAGAGAGCATGACACCACTGCTTTGTGCTCAGCAACACCCACCTTGAGCTCAGCGTTGCTCTCTGCATTCTTCAGCATGTGCAGCAAGAACTCTGCGCTCTTCTTGGGCCAGCGGCCCTGCGTCCAGCCCCACTGCTTGGCCTGGAATGAGGGGAAACAGTGGGAGTCCTGCTTCTGGCCTGGTCCATTCCAGTTACCCTCTACACACCTTTAACTTGCCTTTCTCACAGAATGGTTTGGGCTGGAGGTGGCTGCAGCAGCTCCACGTCCTTTCTGTGCTGAGGACCCTGTATCTTATGGATTATGGTATGTTCTATTCTGCTGTACACCAAACCCCACAAAATTTAATCCCCTGACTTGATGCTGCTGACTAGAAGCAGACACTCCATATAGAAGCATCTCCTGGAATTAACAGCCCCTCTTTCCTCCCTCTTGAGCAGCCTGGTCTGGTGGAAGATGTCCCTGCCCACGGCAGGGGACTGGAGTGAGATGAGCTCTGGGGTCCCTTTCCAACCCAAACCGCTTTGTGACCCTGTGTTTTGATGCCAGTTCACCCCCAGCAATGACACCCACACCACCCCTGCATCACCTTTTTGCCCTCGGCACCCACAGCCAAAGGCTCCCTGTGTTTCCCAGGGCTCACCTGGGCGCACCTGCCGACGCCGCCGTTGTAGCGCCGGAAGGGGACACACTGCTTCTTGAGGGTGACATCCTTCAGGTACTTGGTGGCCTTGCGGATGTGCATGCCCTTGATGGCCTGCGCCGTCTCTCGGGTGTTCTGTGACACGGGGCACACAAAAATGCCCTGATCAAACCCTTCCTGAGCACCAGCCCAGCCACCCCTCTGTGCTCCCCGGGTACGATTCCTTTGGCTACAAAGGACGCACTTACTGAAGAATACCCAAGTCTAAGAATGAATAATAATTAACACTCTTTTTCTTTGTTACCACTTTTCCAACCTCTGGTATGCTGCCACTACTGAATTTGTGTCTCTGGCACATTTTTCTCTTTTTTTTTTCAACTCCGTGGCTAAATTTCCAACAAAGAAATTTGCAACTCTTAATAAAACTGTAGTTTAAGTACTTATATATTTCACAGCTTCTCTTTGGCCACTGATCTAAAAAGGCAAGACCCAGATGGATAAATTCTTACTAAAATCTCAAATACAGCACCTCACAGGAACTGATGAAACAGAAAAACTGATGTTACAGAAACACTGTAACAATTGTTAACAACGCTGTTTCCTCCAAAAGAATTGTAAGAGAAGGAAAGTCTCAGAAACAAAAACTAAAGAAAAATATCAGTGTTCTACAGGGCATTTACTAATTGTGTAAGCCAGCTCTAACTATAATCCTACCTGTTCAAAATAAAAAAAAAAAGAAGAAAACCAGAGTAAAAGCTTTGTATTACACTAAGCAGTAAATAATCTGCTAAGTTCTGGTTTCATGATTAAATAACATTTCTGAATTGTTCTCTGCACCTAAGCCTTCCCAGAGGAACTGAGGTCGTTGTGCCAAACACTGCACACTCAAAAAGAGCAGGAGAAACTGGAGAAATTTCACACCAAACAACAGCCCAGTGTCTGATAAATTTAATCCAACTGTTTTGCTGCTGTATTTTGTTATCTGAATCAGACAAGGACAGTTTTTAATTTTTTTTTTTGTGGATGGAGACCATTACAAGGAGCTTTGGTGATTAAAGAGAAAAAAAACCACTTCCCTAAAAAGAGGGAAGAAATTTACTGGGAATAAATTCCTGGCTGTGAGGGCGAGGAGGCCCTGGCACAGGGTGCCCAGAGCAGCTGCAGCTGCCCCTGGATCCCCGGAAGTTTCCAGGGCCACGCCGGATGGGATCTTAGCCCCTAACCACGGCAGAGGGTGGAAAGAGATTATCCTCACAATCCCTTTCAACCCCAGCCAGTCTGCGCTTCTTTAAAAAGTAACAAAACCCACCTAAAACAGAAACTTAATTTGCAATTCCTGCTCACCACGCGCTCCCGCGCTTCTTTTAAAAAGTAACACGAGAAACTAACAAAAACCACGTAAAACAGAAAATTAATTTGCAATTCCTGCTCACCACGCGCTCCTTACCTTGAAATGCACACGCAGGTTAGATCCCCGTGACTTGCATGCTGCAAGGGAGAAAAAAACCCAAGTTTTAGAAACAAAACCTCAGTGGCTCCCGGGAAATCCCACACGAACCCTCCTCAAGCAGCAACTCACATTTCGTGGGGTTCTCCGGGTCCAGGGAGTAGCGCACCATCTTGAGATCTCAGCTGAAAAACACCAATTAAAACACATTAGACTTCCAACACTGGCACGCAGGACCTGGAATACCCCCCCTTACCGCCGCAGCTGCTCAGAAATTACGCGTTCTTTTCACAGTTACATCCAAAGGTGTCCTAAGAAAGTCATCATCGCAGCCGTGGGTTCTCCTCAGGCCTGCCCCTTGCCCCCCTCAACCCCGTGCGCCATCCCGGGGAATACCGCGGGCGCGGGGCATGTCGCAGCGATCCCGGTGTCCGGGACGCCGGTGCCGGCGGGGATGGGGCGGGATGGGGGCGGATGGCGGCGGATGGCGGGGAGCGGCCCGACCATGGCTCCTCACCTCGGGGCGGCGGCCGCAGAGGAAGAGGAAGGGCGGGGCGCGCCGACAGCGCGCGCGCCTCTCGCGAGATTTCCGCCGGGGGGGGCGGTCCCGGGGCCGGGCGCTCCGCCCCCAAGATGGCGGCGGGTCTCGCCGTGAGGGCGGTGGGAGCGCGGAGCGGGTCCCTCGCTGAGCCTGTGGATAAAACCCGCTGTGGGGAAACACACCGCGGTGTTCACGCTGCCGTGGGGAAACGCACCGCGGCATGCACCCTCAGCTCATGGTGCAGGTGTTTTTAGTGAGGAAATGAGCGTGCATCTGGCACGGCAGCACCGCCCGCCCGAGGGAGGGGATTGCCCCGCGCTGATCACCTTGAACGCTGTGAGCGGTGTTGGTCACTGCAGTATAAGAAAGATATTAAGCTGTTAGTGCCAAAAGGATGGCTATAGAAGTGGTGAAGGGCCTTGAGGGGAAGCTGTGTGAGGGGCGGCCGAGGCACCTGGTCTGCTGAGTTGGAGGGAGGCGAGATTTATCGCAGTTAAAACTTCCCCGTGAGGGAAGAGGAAGGTCAGGCATTGATCTCTTCTCTCTGGTGACTGGGGACAGGACCCAGGGCACGGCTGGAGCTGTGCCAGGGAGGTTTAGGTTGGATATCAGGGCAAGGCTCTTCCCCAGAGGGTGCTGGCACTGCCCAGGCTCCCCAGGGAATGGGCACAGCCCCGAGGCTGCCAGAGCTCCAGGAGCCTCTGGACACCCTGCCAGGGATGCCCAGGGTGGGAATGTTGGGCTGTCTGTGCAGGGCCAGGGGCTGGGCTCTGCCAGAGCTCCAGGAGCCTCTGGACACCCTGCCAGGGATGCCCAGGGACCCCACGGTCCCTGTGGGTACTTTCCCGCTCTGTGGTTCACTCAGTCAGGATCATTCAGGTTGGAAAAGACTTCTGAGATCATCGAGTCCCAGCTGTGCCCGATCCCCACCGTGTCAGCAGCCCAGAGCTCTCAGTGCCACATCCAAGCGTTCCTTGGACACCTCCAGGGATGGCAACTGAAACAGCTCCCTGGGCAGCCCTTTCCAAGTCCTTTCCATGAAGAAATTCAACCGGAACCTCCCCTGGCATAACCTGAGGCCGTTTCCTCTTGTCCTGTCCTTGTTCTCAGGAAGCAGAACCCGGCCCCCACCTGAGAGCACAGAGTTGTTACGTGTGGAAAAGGCCTTTAAGATAACCGGGTCTAACTCTCATCCCAGCAGCCGTGTTCACCATTAGGTGGCAGCTCAGGATGGGAATAAAGCAGCACATTGCTCACAGCGGTGTCCCGGAGACCAGAACGAAGAGATTCATTCAAATTCGTATTTATAAACCTCAACTGGTATTTACTGCACCATCATAAAATAATCACAGACTGACTCATTCAAATAAAAGATTTCTCTTTCCTATTTGAGGCAGAATTTGTGACTGGAATTGCTTGGGAAGCAGCTCAATAAAAGCAAAATGTTTCCTGAAAGTGGTGCGATGCAAGTCTCATTGAGAAAAAAATGACAGAGTGGAGGAAAAAAAAGAAGAGACGTATTCCTGAGATGGCAGTAATCTGGTGTGCAGGCACCTCCCCAGCATGAGAGTCTGGGTTTAACTCTGAGTTTAGAAATAAGCAGAAGAAGAACTTGCTGCCCATCTAAATCCTATAATCAGGAGGCTGGTTTTGGATCTCTTGTTTAGGGCTGAAAAGCCCCAAAGCTCTGCAGCTAGGATTTTTCCCAGATGGGAAGAGAAAAATATTTGAGGAAAATATAGATATCACAAATATCTACTGGGTTAAAAGCAGTAAGAGCTCTAGTTGTTACTGCCAATCTCCATTTACCTGCCTTAAAATGTGCCTTTTTCTTTGGTTTTGGAGAAGCTCTCTGCAAAGTTTCCAAGCAGCTTTCAAGCACTGATCTCAAAGCCTGAAACATGCTGGGGTGTGGGCAGATATTATTTCTTCTCTTTATTGTAGAATCACAGAATGGTTTGGAAGGAACCTTAGAGATCATCTCATCCCACCCCTGCCATGGGCAGGGACACCTTCCACCATCCCAGGGAGCTCCAAGCCCCATCCCTCCTGGCCTTGGACACTGCCAGGGATCCAGAGGCAGCCACAGCTTCTGTGGGGAACAGTATTAGTTTTCTGGTATAATAAATTAAAACTGGCTGAAGCTGAGATCCTCAAACACTCCCACAGCCTTACTCTCCATACTGTGGGAATCCCCTTTCCGAACACACCTGAATGCAACTCTCTTCTTCATCCTTCCTGCTCTTCCCTCCACACCTTCCTCAGTTTTCTGCTGGTCTTTACATGGGAAGCATCTTTGCTCACAGCTTCTTCTTGGCAGCAGTGCCAAAAGCAAGGAGATGTTCAAGGAAAGCCAGAGGAGAGGTGTGAAAAACACAAGTACTTGACACACGATGGGGATTATCACCTGTGTTCATCAATCAAACCCACAATAAATACATTTTCTGTTTCCCTGCAGGTGGAACTGTTTTGCTCAGCTTCTAAGGGTTTGCAGTGGTGGAAGGTTAGCACAGAATCATGGAATATCCCGAGCTGGAAAAGGCTTGCCAGGGTCATGGAGTCCAACTGCTGGCCCTACACAGACACCCCAAAAACCCAGCTTGTGCATCCCTGAGAGCATTGTCCAAATGCTCCTGGAGCTCTGGCAGCCTTGGGGCTGTGACCATTCCCTGAGGTGCATGTTTTCAGCTTTGCTGGGAGCTTGGCAAGAGCTCTCATGGGCAGCCTAGCACATTCCTGGTGCTGGGATCAGGGCTGAGGCAGCTGAGTTTGTGCCCTAGTTGGGATTTCACCGCATTTTTTCCCCACTGCACCACCTGCCTGGGATATTTGGGTTATATGAGCTACCTCCAAGAGAACTTCCAGGTCCTAAGCAAAAAATTCAGGCTAAGTCCAAAACTGTTATTGAAAACTACTGCATCAGAAGCAACTGCCTGCTAATTGTACTGGAACCTCAAATCCACAAATCCACAGGACTTTCCCTCAGCCTGTGCTGCTCTCTCAGCCTCTCTTGCCCCCCTGTCTGTAGTGCCCAGCCCCAGTGCCTGTGCTGTGCACACCAAGGGAGACATTTCTGTCCCAGCAGGTATGGACAACAAGCACCCAGCTGTGCCTGGACCCCAGCAGAGCCTCTGCCTTGTGCTCTGGGGGCTCCTGCTGGGAATATCCTCCTGTGAAGGGTGGATCACAGTGGCAGCAGAGGCTTCTGCCCTCTGCTCTGCTCTGGAGCCAGGCTGGGAGAGCTGGAGGTGCACACCTGCACAAGAGAAGGCTCCAAGCAAAGCCATCTAAAGGGGCTCCAGGAGAGCTGGAGAGGGACAAGGGCTGCAGGGACAGGACACAGGGAAGGGCTTCCACCACCCAGAGGGCTGGGATAGATGGGAAGGAATTCTTGGCTGTGAGGCTTGGGAGGCCCTGGCACAGGTTTCCCAGAGAAGCACAGGTTGTCTTCCCCAACACTGGCAGTGTCCAAGGCCAGGTTGGATGGGGCTTGGAGCAGCCTGGGACAGTTGAAGGTGTCCCTGCCCATGGCAGGGGTGAAGCTGGATGAACTTTTAGTCCCTTCCAACCCAAACCATTCATTGGTGCCATGATTCTGTGCTCCTGAGGCTGGATTGGGGCTGTATCTCTTATCCTGCCTTGGAAAGGCCCAGCAGGCAGTGGGGAGTGTTCAGGTACTGGAGTGTTGCCTCACTTAAGTCCTTTTGTGTCTTTAGTTGTGAGTAAGCAAGCTTCCTTATCAGTGCTACTGGGAGCCAAAAGTGACAATTAGCCAATGTCCCTGACAGTCATCATCCCTCCTGACCAGAGGGACAGGTGAGCTCCAAGACTGGCTGGAGTTATGTTTTCACTGTCTGGGGTTATGTCTTTGTGGCAGCTCTAAACCACAGAGTTAATTTCCAGCCAGGGCACCTTCCTGCTCACCTTCCAGCCTGTCACTCAGCTCCAGCACACACCTGGCTTGGGGTGGTCACTTCTAACAGAGGGGCTGTGCTAAACCCCTGTAGCACACAGAAACACTGGGGCTGACTGACCAAGCTTATCTCTGGCTCGCTAAAACACACTCTGTATCTGCTCTTCTGCAGGAGAGGGCCTGACCTGCTCTTTGCACAGGAATGGAAGCCAATTCCTCAAATCTTTTTGTAGATATCTTGGCATTTCTTTTAGAGACCCAGCTTTTGGAGTCCAAGGGTTACATGGGGATATTAAACTGTCATTCATGAAATTACACACAAATGGTTCCTTGTCCTAATGTTTAAGCAGAAAATCTTGAAGACAAAGACATTTTAAATTGAAACCAGCTTGAATGCTGCAAACACTGAGGATTTTCAACCATCAGACAGCCGGCTGCATTTCCTTCTCTGAAATCCTCTCTACTGACCAGCCTACAGTCTCCTGCCCTCCTGGTCCCAGATGCATGGCTTCTCCAGAGGCACAGCTCACCCCCACTGTTTGCCTTTTCCTCCCACAGGCAGCAGAACAGCGGCACTTGGACACGTGGTAGGCAAATTCTCCAGCTAAAGGGCCCTCCATGAACATCCTAAAATCTAGTGACCCAGTCAATGACCCTGCAAAATCACAGAATCACAGAATCATGGAATGGTTTGGGTTGCAAGGGACTTGACAGATCATCCATTCCACCCCCTGCCATGGGCAGGGACACCTTCCACTGTCCCAGGCTGCTCCAAGCCCCATCCAGCCTGGCCTTGGGCACTGCCAGGGATCCAGGGGCAGCCACAGCTGCTCTGGGCACCCTGGGCCAAGGCCTGCCCACCCTCCCAGCCAGCAATTCCTGCCCAACATCCCAAAATCTGTGCCTGCCCTCTGGCAGTGGAAGCCATTCCCTCTGTCCTGTCCCTCCGTGGAAAAGGGGCAAACGCACCTCCAAAAGATGGACTGACTTTCATCAGAGATTTGCTCTGCATCACTAATTCTGTCTTGGTCACTTGGAGAGTTCAATTATGTTATGTATTCCACCCTGTGCTTCAAGAAGAGATGCTTCCCTAGGGAGCATCTTACTTAAGGAGATAAGTTATTTATATGCACATATTTATGAGCATATATCTGTCCATACATATATAACTCATCCTAAGTGTATCATCTAAAACATGTGAACAACCAAAACGGTTTTGATTCCCTATGGTTCTTCCTAAAACACAGGCAATTCTTTACAAGGAGAGAATAGCTGCACATCCTGTTTAAATAATTTTTGTCATGTGTATGCTGTACCTAGAGCAGGGGTGAGGAAAGAGCTGGGAAGCTCAGCGTCAGGACAGCTGAATATCTGTCCTCGCCATCACCGCTGCAGTAGCCACAGCACCTTCCCCACACTGCTGGTGACCTGCCTGCCAGGATCATAGTCAAAACAAGAAAAAAACCAAGCCACAACAATCGGTGATGTAGTCTTAATACTAAACTTTTTTGGCATATTGTCCAGAGCTATGGGTTCATCCACCCCCTACACACCCAGCTAGGACTGGTAAAACAAACCTCCTGTGTGATTAAATAACCTTGTAGCTGAAGTTTGTGTTTATTCAGTGCAGGTTTTGACAGCAAACCCATTTACGCAGGTTGTGGAGGTCTGTGACTGCTTGTTCCTCGCTTCAATGGCCAGGAATGGACAGTCTTTGTGATGAGTGAATAAAGGCATCATGTAAGTGCCTGATCACAAACACTTTCCTGTGTTTATATTTGCCCTAATCTGTCTAGCTTATAACCAATAAGTACTTCTTTAAGTGTGCTTTTGATTAATGAAACCTAATTATCCCTGGAATCAGGGATATTGACCACAATTTAGTCACAATTTAAACTATGGGGAATTCTGTTTAAACAAAAGAGAATGGTTGAACCCTGAAGCAGGTGGGCCAGTGACAATATCCTGGGCAACCAGCTCTGCATTGAGCTGCAGAAGGGTTGCTCTGGGAACCCTCCTCTGGCCCTTTCCAGCCTCAGCTTCTCTTGATCTGGGAATCCTGTCAGCATTTCTAAAACCGAGTGTGCCTTGTACTGTGAAATAGAGCCTCAAACTCTCTTTGTTGCAGTGCATCTCCTAAACAAAATGGATCAAAGAATCCTCTTCCTCCTCTCCTGTGTTACAGCCGTGGTTATTAATGTGTCAGTGCTGGGCTGGCAGTTGGACTCAATCACCTAAGAGATATTTTCCACCCTTAAATGATGCCAATGATTCTATAAGTCAGTTGGCTGTTTTTGCAGCTGCCCTCCTCAGGAGCTCCTCTGGATCAGCTGATAAACCCCAACCAAACTCACTTTTCTCTTCCAAGGGGCTTTCCACCTCCCTGCTGGCAGACAAAGCATGCAGGGACCTGGGACAGGAGCATCCTTACAGACAGGACCCGGCTTTGCAGAGTTCTGCTCAGAGCTGGGAGATGAGCTTGCATGATGCCTATTAACACAACCCGTGCCAAAGTTTCAGCCAGCAGACAGCTTTCTGTTCATGGCACAGCAAGAGGCAACAGCCCTGAGCATCTAATCTTCATGTCCATAGCAATCTTTGCAGCATCTTCATTTTTCTTCTCAGCTTTTGTGGTCATTCCTTACAATTTTTATGGTCAGAGATTCTTGCTAAGTTTCTGATCCCTCCATCTCTGATGATTGCAATATCTTCCTGTCCACAAGACGCAAACAACTTGGATCCCAAATGTCACCTCTGAGGTCATCCCTCCCTCCCATCTTGCTCCATGGCTGTTTTCCAGTCATCCAGCTACTTCCCTCTTTGCTATTGCAACAACTCTGACACAAGCCCCCTCTTTCAGAGCGTTTCCTATCTGTCCAGCTTATTAATCCTCTCTAGCTGTGCTGCCCTCCCCCTCTCCAGCCTCTCCTCTACGCTCTGCCTGGTTTTTTGCAGCGTGGCCCAGTCACATGCGGTGCTTGGGAAGGTCATATGATGGGTAGGGACTGCCGGGCTAGGCTGTGGCAGGGGGCCCCTGGAGGCAGCACACCTCCAGCTCCCCTCCACCCTCGGCCATCAGCTGCCCCATGACTCGCTCAGGTGCTGGACCTGCATCCTGCACACGGGGAGGAAAGGCACAAGGGGTTGCACAAGGAGAGTTCCCTTCAGGGAGCTGGTTAGTGGGATGGGTCCTGCACCCATTTCCCTGACTGGGGACGTGTGCTGCTACTCCTTCCCTGTCCTACCTGCCCAGCAGGCCTCTGCTTAGAGGATGCCACCCTTGCTCTGTAAAGTATAGCATAATATGGAATCCCAGAATGATTTGGGTTGGAAGGGATCTTAAAAATCTCTCATTTTGCCCCCCTGCCATGGGCAGGGACATTTTCCACTAGACCAGGTTGCTCCAAGCCCCATCCAGCCTGGCCTTGGGCACTGCCAGGGATGCAGGGGCAGCCACAGCTACTCTGGGCACCCTGGGCCAGGGCCTGCCCACCCTCCCAGCCACCAATTCCTGCCCAACATCCCAAAATGTGTGCCTGCCCTGTGGCAGTGCAGCCGTGGCCTGTGTGCTGTCCCTGCAGGCCTTGTCCCCAGTGCCTGGGCAGCTCTCCTGGAGCCCCTGCAGGCCCTGGCAGGGGCTCTCAGGTGTCCCTGCAGCCTTCTCTTGTGCAGGGGAGCAGCCCCAGCTGTGCCAGGCTGGCTCCAGAGCAGAGGGGCTCCAGCCCTGGCAGCATCTCCGTGCCTGCTCTGCACTGGCTGCAGCAGCTCCACGTCCTTGTGCTGCTGGAGCCAGGGCTGGGGCAGCTCTGCAGGTGGGGTCTCACCTGAGCCCAGGGCACAGGGGCAGCATGCCCCACCTTGACCTGCCTGTCACACAGCTGGTGATGCAGCCCAGGGTATACCTGGCCTGTACAGGGAAGCCCTTTTGGTTTTCCCCTGCCTTCACTGCAGTCTTTTGGCCGGTCTGGACTGGGAAGTTCTGGGATGAATATCTGCAGCATCTGTACATTATGGACAGGAACATAAGTTCAAGGCACTAAGAAATGCCCCAAACTCTTCCTGACTAATTACAGAGCCTTTGACTCTTCCTAATAAGCTCCACACACTCAATAAACACAACAAATGAGAGAAGTTAGGCAATTAGGAATAAATGGCCAGAAGGTGAAACAGAGCCTGATGAGGACCAGCATCCCATCATCCCATTACAGACTCTGCAAACAGATGTGGTAGGTGTCCTTTTCATGGAGACATTGAGTAATAAGACTGGAATCAGGGATGGAATAACCCGTGAGTTGTCAAAGTAAAATGTGCAACCTGGTGAAAACCAAAATGAATAATACTGTGGGTGCAAAACTTCTGATAAAAGCAGGAGACTCCCTGTATTTCCAATGGTGACTTGAGGTTTTCCCCTACCTCTGGCAGATCCCATCTCTACACTCTGCATGGATTGGAGAAGACAAATGGTTCAAAGGAGAGGGTAAAGGAAGAACAGGGTGCTGGAGAGCAAATTACACTGACCTTGATGATACACAGCCACATCTTGAGCAGCTTATTCCTGTCCTCAAGCTGTTTGTCACCCTTTTTCTTCACACAAAAGCTAGTGCGTAAAGTCTATGTTTGTGGTTTAAAATACGATTCCTCTTCAGTGTGTGAATCACAGTGAAATACTGCCACAGGGTCTCCTGAACACTAGCTGAATCAGCAATCAGGACCAGAAATAGATGAAGAATTTCTGTGAGCTGACACAACAACCGCCCAGGAAGAAACAATTATCCAAGATTTGCAACCATAAAGCCTGGGTACAAATTAACAATAATGGTGACAACATATGTTTTTACAGGGCTTTGCTAAAGTGAGTAACGAATTAATTGGTTTTAATAAGCAACTCATTTTCTGTCCAGTAGCCACTGGAAGTGGAGTGGCATGCTCAGAGTTTCAGGGGTTTGGTGTCCATCCAGATTTACAGGATCGGTTTTGAAAGCCTGAGATAGATTGAAAGTGGGTTTTGGAGTGCTGAAAATTAATAACAGAATAATAGAATGGGTTTGAATGTAAGTTAAAGATCCGTCTGTTTGCAAAGCCCCTGCCATGTGCAGGGACACCTTCCACTGGATGAGGCTGCTTCAAGCCCTTTCCAGCCTGCCTCCAGACTGCTGGTTTGGGCTAAGTCTGGAGGGTCTTCAGGAAAGAGTGAGATGTCAACTTACTCATTGTTCTGCCAAAATGCCAAACTCCAAGACTTCTTACCTGCTAATTACAGAACTAATCCCAAAGCCAGAGCTGCAGTCCAACAGACCTATCTCTGTGGGCAGGAGGGCCACTGCCTGCTCTGCCAGTTCTTACAGTCTCTGCTGGTGCTGCAGCCCAGCTGAGTGTTGGGTGCACCTCACTGGTGGTGCTACCACATCCACTCCACACTTGGGCCAAATATTCTTGCAGATTTGAAGAAAAGGCTTTTGGATAAGGATATGCACACTAAAGCAATCCCTAAATCAAACAGCTGCCCTACCAACTCCTCCCTCGACTCTAGCAGTCCCAGGCTCCTCTTGTTTTAGTATTTTTTTTTTGCTGGATGCAGGAGACTTAAAGCAGAAGGTCTGTTGGGGCCTCACTATCCACCAGCTGAAGGATCAAGTAATCACATACTTCTGAGATGATTCTCCAGTGCCACCAAAACAGGACCTCAGAAAGGAGCAGAAGCAAATATCCCTCTGGCCACCCATAACATCTCTGCACTGCCAATGGACTTGGCTGCAAGTCCACGTTCAAGCCCAGACATGCTCAGCGATCATCCAGCTTGGATGGAAAACTGTGAATTTTGCTTAAAAGCATAAGAAGAGAGAAATACATGCCATTCCTCAGCACAGACCTAAAGGCATCCTTGTCTGCAGAGTGGATGGAGCAGGCCCACCGCACACCACCGGGCCTTCTGTCTGACACAAAGCAGCCTAGCAGCCTGGATCCGTCTCACGGACCACGAGACATGCTGGGAATGACAAGCTGAATTCCACTTGTCTGCTTGGGCACAGCAAACAGGCATCAGGACACACAGAGCTCTCTCTGGCCTCCAGCCTGAGCTCCTGCACAGCCCTGCTGGGGATAAAGGAGGGCAAGATCACTCACAGCAACCCAGGCACTCATGCAAGACACGGGCAGGGTTGAAAAGAGATAAAAACCATAAAAATAATTTCTGTTGCTCACATATATGTCTGGGAAAACAGCAGAAGCTTGAAGAAGGAAGCAGCATTTTGTCTGTGGTGAAGGGTGGTCCAGAGGCAGGCCTGGGTCCTGCCATGGGGAGGGGGCAGCCAGCAGGGATCAAAGCCTCCTGGAAACCTCCCAGTGGATGGCGATGCCTGGAGACAGGTACAAACTGTAACCCTGTGTGACAACGCTCACAAGAATTAGCATTTCCCAGGAATGCGGGGATTTATTCTTCAAGGCCCACCATATCCGCGAGCACTGCAGCCCAAACACTGCACCAACAGAGCATGTGTTTGATAAGAACCCAGGAACAGATGCCAGCGGATTTAATGTGGGACAGGAGGCCCATTGCAGGTTTGCAGACTGCTGGCAGGGTCAGCTGTAAATATTCCCTCACAATCAAAGGCATTCATCTAAGGATTTCATGCTGGGGGCTTTGTGGTAAAGTAAATTTGCAACTAACAGGACCATTAATAGTCAGACAGTTTAGTGGGCTCGCTGGCTGCCATTTATTTTCCCCACAGTCATTTTTACTACATCTAAATACCATGGGGATATGGGACTTGAATGAGGTGGCTTAAGAAATCAGCTTAGAAGGAGTAGGAGAAGGGGTTACCTCCAACAAAGAGAGCTCAACGGGGATCGAACTGGGATATCAATAGTGGGTAAGGCCACTGAAGCATGTGAGCTGATTTCATAACCTGGTGGAGATTAGCCTCTTCTGTAAGCAAACAAACCTACACAGGGGTATGAAGTATTGGACCTATAAAGTGTGTTCATAGAGGGGATGTATTTGAAAGGCTGAGGAGAGAAGGCGAAACTTTGTGAGGTAAGAAGAGGCTGTGAAACAAAGATACCATGGCCTGTTTTCACCCCAGTTTGACACTCTCAGAACAAAAACAACCACAGCAGAAACTGTGCTGCAGAAATAATACGTGCCCCCCTCTGCAGCAAGCACTAAGTATAAAATAATTGTGGTGTGATGGGATGATGACAAACCAAGAGTTCCAGGGCTGAGCAGGCACAGGGTGATACAAGGATTAACCCAGGGTGATATTTCACCGGAGAGCTGCCTCTCCAGAATATCTTGGGGTGCAGTCAGCTCTGCACCCCCATCTCCTCCAGGCCTTTGGCCCAGCTCAAGGCTGCTGCCATCTGAGCAGCCCTTCCTTCTCTCAGTTTGTTCACTACCTTTCCTCCTCTGTCATCTCAGAAACAAACTAGGCAGAAGGAGCCATGTGGGAAACTAGCATCAATTCCATTGGATTATACTGCCTGTGTTTTGTAATTGAAAATAGTAACTGTTTTATAACCAAAAAAAAAAAAAAAAAACAAAAAAAAAAGAGAGAGAGGGAGAGATCCCTTTCTCTCCCCTTCTCCTATCCTGTAAATCCTACTCACTCTTTCACTGGAGAAAGCAACTACCAGGCAGGAAGAATGGAGATTGGGCAAAACACTCTCAAATTTCTAAATGCACTTCCTGACACTGAATATCTGACTTAAAGCCGTGACATCTCTCTTTAGCTTGTTCAAATGAAAAATTTTTATTAGGAGCGTCTTTAACTCTGGTTGGTATGCCATTGTTTTCACTAATCACTTCACAAGCCCGGGAGTCACAATTTTTACCTGACAGGAGTGGCCAGGTGTTCCACTTGTACCTTCCCAGCAATGTAAACACAACAGGATGCAACCTTAACCACGGCAATACTGTACAAATCCCTCCTGCAGCCACTCAGGAGAGCAGTGGTACTCTGTCCTGGGCCTCAAATCTCTCTTTGCTGTCTTTCCATGGCAGGTCATCCATGGGAGGATGAGGGGAGCAATGTTGGCAGCGCTGTTCATGCATAAGGCTGCTGTGAGTTTTCTTTGTTATCTCCACGCCTGCTCACACCAGAGTCACTCTATCTCTGCAGGTTTTTAAAGAGGTGGTGTGATGATGTAGTGTTTTCCCTTTTCCTTCAATGCTCAGCTCTTCAATGCTGTTGTCATTTCTGCAAGGAAAGCAGGTGTCTGCATGCTATTTTTAAAGACAGGGAAAAGAGTAATTAATGACAATTATTTTACAGAAGTCTCCTAACTTCAGTCTCCTCAAAGTCCTTTCTGTCAGGGATGCTGAGCTCCTGCAGAAGATGCTCACCATAACCAAGTTTGAGATGTTCTTCTGTAGAAACAGCATTGAAAGTGTCTCCTTGATGGATGCACAGGTATGGAAACCTCCCAAATTAAATGCTGCTGTGTAAAACCTGTCTAGTACTTCTCTGAGAGCACCAGTAGACTTCAGACCTTTAAATATTTGGGCATCCTAATCTACATACCGTGCTGATTTTAGCTTTTTGCTACTAAAAGAAGCTTGATGCCTCTCATGTACCTTCTACCTCCACATTTCATGATTCTTCTCTGACTCACCATGTCTGGTGCTGAAGAAGAAACTCACCATGTCTAGTGCTGAGAAGACTCAGCCACCCAGCACCCACCTGCAAAGGGCTCGTGACTACAGCTGAGTGGAAACATTTTTGTATTTCCTATGAAAACGCTCATGATTTCAAAAACATTCCTTTTCTGCTTTTGGACCGAGTTGAGACCTTTAGGAAATCATGTAGGAATGGAGCCAGGGAGAGAGGAAGAGAGCCAGAAAGACACCTCCAAGAACAGCCACTATCTCCACGGGCATTGCCCCCTCACACCAGCTGCTGAGGTGAAGCCTCCAACATCCCTACAAGTGCTGTAACTCCTGAGCTTCCATGTCTTTTCAAGTGGATTACTATCATTTAATCCTGGATTATTATTTATTACTTACTACAATATCCAGAATTTCCATCTGGGAGCCATGAAATCTTTTCCAGTGACAAACTAATCAAAACTAGGAATTTTTCCTCAGAATTACTTGGCTTAAGGAACTGCTATTTTCCAAGCAGCTCTGGGTGGGAGCCTCCTTCCCCCCAGGCCACGAGGGTTACAGAGAGGTCAGTGCCGAGCTGCACTCTGTGAGTTGATACAATGCCCATCACAACAGACCCTGAGCATCTCCCCAGATGATCATCACCCTTCAGCCGGAGCAGCTAGGAATTATTTTGATGCACTTTTTCCTTGCTGTTGCTAAGCTATTCTCACTGCTACTGTCATTCTTGGAAGCCAGAGGCAAAGACCAGGACTCCCCTCCCAGAGCCTGGCAGACAAAAGCAGGAGCTTTACAATAGCAGGACAACAAAAGGAGAATGAGAAGACCTCGTGGTTAAACCACGATAATGTCGCGGTGGTCAGCAGTCTGCAAGGGGTTTGTTGGCACCAGAAATTTTTTGAATGATGAGGCGTTTGGCGATGAGGCTTGGCTGAATCATTTCCTGCAGGAGTAAGTCCAGTAGTGGACAGCAGCTGAGAAATTTAGGTTCTTTCTGTTTTAGGTCAGTGCTGCCAGGATGCTGCTCCTCGAGAGGGACCACACAGCTGCAGAGGAGAGGCTACATCCTCAGGACATTTTGCTCAATCCCACGCTCCCTGAGGAACATGAGCATCATCCCCAGCCTCTGGAAACAGGGTATGCTTGAGGAGATCCCAGAACATGAATTCATCCTGCAAAGTGAGACATGAAGAGGTTCTAGGAGTGATCCCCAAAGAGGAGAGGAGCAGCAGTTCCCATTCACAACCTGTCACATATAAGAGAGCTATGAGGAATGGAATGGAATGGAATGGAATGGAATAGAATAGAATAGAATAGAATAGAATAGAATAGAATAGAATAGAATAGGAGTATTTCAGTTGGAAGTGACCTACAATGACCACCTAGTCCAGCTGCCAATCCACACAGAGTCAGGAGGTGCCTGGGCTGAGGAAGGCTCACAGAGGTGTGGGGTAAAAACTCAGTGCCCTGAGAAAGCACTGCCAGAAAATCAGATAGTCAGATTAATTCTCTCCATTTGTGTCTACTGGTGAAGGTTAAAGTAATTTCTGTGCATGATTTTGCATGTCTTCCTTCCTTCCTTCCTTCCTTCCTTCCTTCCTTCCTTCCTTCCTTCCTTCCTTCCTTCCTTCCTTCCTTCCTTGCTTCCTTCCTTCCTTCCCCTCCTTCCCCTCCTTCCCCTCCTTCCCCTCCTTCCCCTCCTTCCCCTCCTTCCCCTCCTTCCTTCCCTTCCTTGCTTCCTTCCCGCCTTCATCATGTTTATACCACAAAACCAGGGACAAACACACCAATTTCCATGCCAAGCATGCAATTTTCTAATAAAACTTTCTAAGTTTTTGCAGATCCTTCGACTTTTTCCTTTCCTTTTGACCATGAGTATCTACAAATCATGTGTGCTCCCTTCACCTTAGGGGTGGGACACTATACTCCTTTGATTTTTGCCCATTGTTGGCCCACACCTTTTTCTTTCACCCTGGTGCTTTGTCCTTGCTTTCTTCTGTGAATTTGGAGAGAAAGAGGAGCCACAGGGCTGGGGAAGCGGATGGAGAAAGAGAGCAGGAAAATCATGTGCCCCCAGAGCATGATCTCTTCTTACAGTGTGGTGAGACAGCAGCAGTATAAAGTGAGATAACTTGTCACACAGCAGCAATTGGTAAATAAACAAGTAATAAAAAAGTATAAACGAATGGTAAATGTTTGAGTTCAAAGTGACTTATGATACTGCAGAAGGTGGTGGGCTGCAGGTCGGGCAATGCCCTTCTGGAAGCATCTTGTGCCTGTGCACTCGTGCCAGAGGGCCCAAGCAGCGAAGTTCTGGGGGTTCACACGGGTGGAGATGGAAAGCAGAGACCCCACAGGCGTGTGGGACCGCAGCATGAGGGGTCAGCACAGGTGAGTCCCCCTTCCCAAACACCCCCAGCTCCCCACGCGGGGCTGCATGTCCCCTGTACCCCTGGGGGTGCCAGCGCGGGGCACTCCCTGTGGCTGCCACCATCCCCCTGACATGTCCCCTGTGTCCCTCGGCGTGCCAGCCCGGGGCACTCCCTGTGGCTGCCACCAACCCCACCCCATGTCCCCTGTGTCCCTCGATGTGCCAGTGCTGGGCACCCCCTGTGGCTCTTACATCCCCCCCATGTCCCCTGTGTCCCTCGGCGTGCCAGCCCGGGGCACTCCCTGTGGCTGCCACCAACCCCACCCCATGTCCCCTGTGTCCCTCGATGTGCCAGTGCTGGGCACCCCCTGTGGCTCTTACATCCCCCCCATGTCCCCTGTGTCCCTCGGGGTGCCAGCTCTGGGGTCTCCCTGTGGTTCCCACCAATGTCCCCCGTGTTCCCCGTGTCCCTGGGGGTGCCAGCCCTGGGGATCCCCTGTATCTCCCACCAATGTCCCCCGTGTCCCTGGGGGTGCCAGCCCTGGGGACCCCCTGTATCTCCCACCAATGTTCCCCGTGTCCCTGGGGGTGCCGGCCCTGGGGATCCCCTGTATCTCGCACCAATGTCCCCCGTGTCCCTGGGGGTGCCAGCCCTGGGGATCCCCTGTATCTCGCACCAATGTCCCCCGTGTCCCTGGGGGTGCCAGCCCGGGGGACCCCCGCGGACCCTCCCACGCGGGGCGTGGCCTCCCATTCATCCCACCCGTGACGTCACGGGAGGCGTGACCAATCGGAGCGGCGGGCTGGCCCCGCCCCCCGCGCCGCGGTTAAAGCGGCGCCGCCGCCGCCGCGCGTCCGTCGTGCGGGCGTGTGTCCGTCCATTCATCCGTGCCGCTGCAGCGCTCCGGCCGCCCGTGCTCCCGAGCCATGCGGCGGCTCTTCCTCCTGCTCTGCGGCGCCGTGTCCTGCTGCGCCGCGGCCGGAGGTGGGTGAGCGCGGTGCCGCGCGGGACCGGGGCAGCCGCGGGGCGGGCTCGGCCCCCGGCGGGGCAGGCGGGCTCCGGGGCGCTTTGCTGACCCTTCTCTCCCGCCGGCTCGCAGATGGCAGCGCGGAGCGTGTGCCGGCGCAGAAGGCGCGGGTGAAGTTCGGTGTGCGCTCCTCGCCGGACGCCGGGGAGGATGGCTGCGCGCTCGCCATCGGGCAGCAGCAGTGCTTGGAGGACTGCAAGTTCAACGTGACAGCTAAAACCTTCTTCATCATTCACGGCTGGACGGTAAGTGTGAAGAATCCCGGGCGATGCTTGGTCTGCCCACTCACAGAGGGCAAACCGCCCTGCAAAGGGGCTGTGTCTCCAGAACATTTATTTTCAGGAATTTCTGTGACTGACTCATCCCTGAAGGTGTTCAAGGCCGGGCTGGATGGCACCTTGAACCACCTGGTCTAGTGGAAGATGTCTCTGTCGATGGCAGGGGAGTTCAAACTAGACAATCTTTAAGGTCCTTTCCTACCCAAACCATTTTAGAATTCTATGAATATAGGAATTTGGGAAAACTTCTCATGTTCTGAGCACAATGGTCTCTTAAAAGATGCACCTCTATTGAGATCTCTGGAGCAAAGTGTTTCAGTCTTAGAAACTCTGAAATCACCCATCTCATTCATAACTGCTCAAGATCACTTCCTAGCTGTACAATGTGAACATGGCACTAAAATCCAGCTGACTGACCACTATGAATGTGACACTTGACTTGACAGGCACGTGTATGGCCCTTCTGTAATCGTAGCTGAGTGCCCAGTCCTGCCGTCTGCTATGTGCGCTCCTTGATAAAGAAACAAGAGGGCACGCACACTTTATCAAGCCTTTTAACTCTGCGTTTGGTGAGGCTGAGTGTGTGGCACAAGGGAGCTTATCAGCTCTGCCAGGGCTTATGCAAACCGCGCTGCCAGGTCTGGAGAATAATTTTGCAATCCGTCAGAATTTCTGAAACTCTTGAGAAAAAGTGTGATAAGGTGGCACGTAATGAATGCCTCTCCCTCCTGCCCTAGAAGGCAAGTGGGTAATTACAGCCAGAGTCTCTCAAAACCTGTTTTTCTTACTCCGTTGCATGCATGCTCTTACTGCATCGCTGAGAGGTAGTGGGGCTTGCAGAGGAGCAGCATGCAGCTGGAGCAGCAAATGTAAATGGCATGCAAATAACTAGACTGTGGATGTGTCATCTCGGTCCCGCAAGCTGGAAACTGACACCTGAATCTCTTTCTAGATGAGTGGCATGTTCGAAACCTGGCTTGACAGCCTGGTGTCCGCTCTGCAGGAGAGGGAGAAGGATGCCAACGTGGTCGTGGTGGACTGGCTCTCTCTTGCCCACCAGCTCTACACCGATGCCGTGAACAACACGCAGATTGTTGGAAAAACCATAGCGAGGTTGCTTGACTGGTTACAGGTAGTGCAAGCTAAGAGCAGCCTCTGTTGTAATGCTTGGTGAGGGGCTGTTGCACAAGGCTGCTGAGCGTTCACTAGCAGGGCAGGCTGTGCTGTAACCCAGCCCAGGGCTTGGCCAGGTGATGGCTCATAGCTGCAGTGCTGCTGCCCTGCCTCCCTGGAGATGCTGCCTCGCAGCGTGCTGGGGTTGGTGGTGCTGAAGTGCAGTTCAGATTTGGGAGTGCTGCCTGAGCAATGTGGGCTCGGGTGTTGGGTGTTCAAAGCCAGCACTGGCCTGGCAGCAGGCGGGGGAAGAGGAGAGGTCCATGGTGCTGCACTTGGCACCTGAGGCCATGGCCAGGGCTGAGTCTGCTGGCAGCTCCCAGGGGAAAGTTTTATATTGATAAAGAAGTTTTATCTTGATAAAGAATATCATAATTGGGGCTGGAACATGGGTAAACCACCAGTGCCATCCAAACCGTTCCGCTTGTCTTGATGAAATACAAAACGAAGCGTGCTTATCTGCCCCCTCCCGCCAATCCCTTCTTGCAACTGGACTTTATACCCCTGCAGCACCAGATGCCATGAAAGAGAGGGGATCAAACTCCCATGTTTTCTTTTCCTTGCAGGAAAACCCCCTCTTCAAGCTTGAGAATGTCCACCTGATCGGGTACAGCCTGGGTGCCCACGTGGCTGGCTTTGCTGGTAACCACGTCCACGGCACTATAGGCAGAATTACAGGCAAGTGGCTTTTTAAGCAGTCTCTCCCCTGTCCTTCCTGGCAGTGAGTTTCCCCGAACAGGCTCGTTTCCTGTGTTGCTACAATGTTGTTTTGGTGTTATTCTTCCAGAAATGACAAATTTTCTGCTTGTGGCAGCAGTGGAAAGCACAGGTCTCCTCATATCAATTATAGCAAGGCTTCAGTGAAAAAACCTTACCCAGGACAAACTGGTTCTGGGTTTGTTTGAATTTAAATGTGGCTCCGAAACAAGTCCAGCTCAAGCTCTTACTATCCAAATGCTATTCCTCTGAGTGATAGTGTTTTTGTAATTATAGCTCATAAGCTAATGGAGGCGAGAGCTATTGGGTGCTGTTTGTCCCACAGGATATCTGATTAAAAAAAAGAAATCAACTCCAAACCCTCATTCTGGAAGTATCTGAAGAGTTTGCTTCCAGCTCCAGAGGAAAGCTGATTTCAACATGTGAGAACTTAGGGCATAGTACAAGGAGTTGCATTAAGGATTTACATGTGACACTGGCAGTTAGAATTCCACATAGCCTAGCAATAAATGTATTTAATTAATCAGGGGAAAAAAAAATCACCTAACAGTCAAGTTGTAGAAATGCTCTGGAGTGCAGCTTCTGGTTGGGGGTGAGGCTCAGGGGTAAACAGAACATCCCAAACCCATCATGGGATCTCAGATGAAGGTAATTCTTGGCTGCTGCTTTGTGTTAGTCCCTCCATATCTGCAGTCTGAAAACAGACTAAATGTCACTGAGGCAGCTTTGGCTGCCAGCTGTCCCTCTTCTGGTGTTTGGAGCTGCCTCTTGAACCATCTCTTCACCATCCCCTGGTGAAGGCTCTTTGCTTCCAACAGCCAATCTCATCATGGTGCTGCTATTGGGTTGTGCTGCCCCAAAAGTGGAGTGGGACGTTTTTATTTATGCCAGTGAGCCCGTGGTGAAGACATCTTGAGGGACAGTACCAGCAATGAGGCTGGGACTGTCTGTGAATCAGCTGGTGAGGAGACCTGCCAGCAGCAGGCTTCTGGCTGTGCTCTGTATGAAACAGCCCAATTTCTTACCTGGCCCCTTGTGTTCTGTCTCTGACTCCAGGCTTGGATCCTGCTGGCCCCATGTTTGAAGGAGTGGACCCCAGCAGGCGCCTCTCCCCTGATGATGCCAACTTTGTGGATGTCCTTCACACCTACACCAGGGAAACACTGGGTGTTAGCATTGGGATCCAGATGCCTGTGGGCCACCTTGACATCTACCCCAATGGAGGAGACTTCCAGCCCGGCTGTGGCCTAAGTGATGTCTTGGGAGCCATTGCCTATGGGAGTAAGTTCTCTTTACCTTTTGCCTCTGGTCAGTGTAGACTTCTCACAAATAGGCTTGGGTTGATGGAAAGAAAACTATGTTTTCCTTCTAAACTGTCTGTACTTCTGGAGATAGATAGTTGCTAGAAACCATAAAGTCTTTTAACAATGAAGCACATTCTCACTCCAACACCTGATCCTAATCTGTGGTCTTATGCTGGGACTAGGATCCTCTTAAAGCTCTTCATGGGAGGGACTAAGTGATCATCTCCCACTAACCTCCTGAATTGCTGCTGTTGGAAAACTGTCCAAGTTTGGCCCCATTCAGCTCATGCTGGCTGCAGAAAGGCAGAGCTCACTTTATCTCATGGGCTGCTGGGGTGACAGCCGCTTAAACCAAGTGTGTCCCTTGCAACTCTGCCTCTCCAGCAATTGGTGAAGTTGTCAAGTGCGAGCACGAGCGGTCTGTGCACCTCTTCGTGGACTCCCTGGTGAACCAGGACAAGCAGAGCTTCGCCTTTCAGTGCACCGATTCCAGCCGCTTCAAGAAGGGCATCTGCCTGAGCTGCCGCAAGAACCGCTGCAACGGCATCGGCTACAACGCCCGCAGGATCCGCCACAAGAGGAACAGCAAGATGTACCTGAAAACCAGGGCTGACATGCCCTTCAAAGGTACGCTTCCCCTCCCAGGAGGAGCATGGCCTCCCCAAGCTGGTGTGGTGGAGGAGCAGCATCTCCCCAGAGCCCTGAAGCTCCAGCTGCTGTTCTGCTGGCGCCCGGCTGCACTGCTGTGCTGTGCCATCGCTCCTTCCTCCCTGTGGGATCCACCCACAACAACCCTCTGCCTTTTGAGCAGGGCTGCACTTCACCTGCTGTGCTTGCAGAACTCAGCCTCAGAGCAATGTAAGGTCTGGGAAGCCGTCCCCATGGTGGGCCTGCTGCTGTTGTTGTGTAAAAGTCAAATTTGTAATCAGTAAGGGCAGCAAAAAAGTGATCAGTGCTGTCTCACTAAAGGAAGGGTCTGGTCCTTGCTAGCCAACACTATTTCACACAGAGCAGTGCTGAGCAATGTTTTTTTCAGCGCAGCTGGTTCCATCTCTGGTCTCCCCTTTCTCTCCAGTCTACCACTACCAGATGAAAATGCACGTCTTCAGCTATAAGGACTTGGGAGAGGTTGATCCCACCTTCTCTGTCACCCTCCACGGCACCAATGGAGACTCTGAGCCCCTCTCTTTGGAAATGTAAGTAATCTGCCTTTTGTGTTTTTGCCTAAATATGAAGGCCACAGGGACTACACCGGATGGCAGAATTCTTCTTCCTCTGATAACACTGGTATTGCATCCCAGCCTAGCAGCCTCACTTCATCACCTTTCCAGAAAGCTTTTCATTCAGCAGCTTAATTCCAATTTATTACTGGATGAATTGAGAACACCTTAATGTGCTCAGTCCCATGTTAGCCTTCATGGCTCATTGCTTTTTTGTGTGTGGTTTTTTTTGGTCGGTTGGTTTGTTTTTGCCCTCCACCATTTGGACGTGGTCTGAAATGTCTCTGGAGGCACTACTGACCTTATTTAGCCTCTGCCAAAAGAAAGAGCAGGCACAAAACCCACCTTTAAGCCATGGAAGGATGGCCAAGCTAAGTGCACACTGCGTTGTGTGGAAGCAGCTATCTGAGCTCCTGTCAGTGTAATCAGTAATTAACTGGTGACAGTTGAATGTGCAGCACTCGATAAGCTGCAGGGGCTCTGTTAAACTCCTGGCATGGAACAAAGGAGCACCTGGCATCCTTCCATAAGGAAAAAACACCAAGTCTCTGCCTCTCTTCCAGGCTTGATCTAATTGGCCTAAATGCCACAAACACCTTCCTGGTCTATACTGAGGAGGACATGGGTGAACTTCTGAAAATAAAGCTCACCTGGGAGGGGACGTCTCAGTCGTGGTATGATCTGTGGAAAGAGCTGAGGAGCTACTGGTACAGGCCTGTGAATTCCACCCAGGAGCTCCACATCAGACGAATACGTGTGAAATCTGGGGAAACACAACAGAGGTAATAATTGTGCTAGGTTGCATGTGAACTGACCTGAAACTTCAACCCAGAGCCAAGGAAAAAAAGCCAGTGTTTTGAATGTAGCTGGTGTCCTGAACTGCCTTCCTTTTTGGTGTCAACAGCTATTGCTCCCTCATGGTGTAGGAGAGCAGGTTACTGTCCAGCACGAGGCTGCAAACAGGCTTTAAGCAAAACTGGTCACCACAGAGCAGATTTGGAGCTTTATTTTGATACTGTGGGGTCCACTGGGGACTAAGTTAACATGCTTCAGTGTGGTTTAGATTGTACTGGAAGCGTTAAAGTACTGAGCACCAAAAGTACTCAAAGATGGATGGTCATGGCTATTATTTACAGGCTTAATGTGCTGATTTGGTACCACCAGCAGGGCCTAAAACTGCAACCAGTCACATGGTGACACCAACCCCTCAAGCACTGCATTGCTCCTTCTGGGATCTGGCAGGGGGATTGGAACTAGGTGATTTTTAAGGGCCTTTCCAAACCCAACCCTTGGATCATAGAATTGACCATAGAATTCTAGTGGAAGGTTCTCTGCCATGGCAGGGATGATTTTTAAGGTCCCATCCCACCCAAACCATTCTCTGATTCTATGAGTCTCTGCAAACAGAAAGTTACCTGAGCATCCAAAAATTGTTAAAGTTCCCAAGCATGTAGCACAGCACTCCCACAGCTTCTGTTAATGTTGTTCTGAAGGTAACCCAGATCTGTCAAAGAGCACTGACAATTTCCCACATTTCTGAGTGCTTTAAATAAGCATCACCTGTCATTTTGCATTCTGGCTTCTATGAAACATAGAGGTAGTAGGAGCAGAGACCCCCAGTTAAAATATTGAAGTAGGAAATAAAACAGCAACTCAAGGGGCTCATGGTGTATCAAGATGTTCTGGGGGATGGATGTCTAATCAAACAGCTTGTCCTAGAATAAGCTCCAGTCCGTATTACTTGCTAATTGTTATTCATGAAGGCAGCAAGTACCTTGACTTCTGTGTCCTCTCCTCCTAGGTTTGCTTTCTGTGTGGAGGACTCCCAGATAACCAGTATATCTCCTGGCAAAGAGCTCTGGTTTGTGAAGTGCACAGAGGAATGGCAGAAAAGGTATGGAAATCAGTCAAAAGAAATTCTGTATGATGGGATGAGTGGAACCTTCTCTTTGTTTTTTTAGACTCCTGATACCTCTTTTTCTTTCAAAAAAGATAATAAATCCTAGCCTAGGATTCACAGCTATCAGACTTAATTTTCATGTATGCCATATCTATTGCTAAGTAGGTGATATTATTCTCCCTTTTGACCTTGAATTGTCATCTTGTACCTTTACATGTTTACTGCCAAATGGGTGTATCACAGTCCTTGCTCCTAATTGTGGTAGGTGCTAAAGTGAGGTGCCACCAATGCCCCAGATCTGTGCAACAGTGGAAAGGTAACTAAGAGTCATTTATTAAATGCCCTGTAAAACAGGGGGAGAAGTGCAGGGCATTTCCTCAAAGTCTGGTGGAAGACCTTGAGCAGCCAAGAAATCACTTGGTTAAAGTTTGAGCTCTGCTGCATGAGGAAGACTCAGGTGAGGACTTGCCATGGTGTTACAGCCCTGACTCCTACAGCTTCACCTCCAGGCCTTGCTGATCTCCTCTGGTTCAGGAGGGTGCTGGCTTTGCCACTGCCAAAGCAGCTCAGCCTTGCTTAACCTCTGAGGGACTTCCCAGACACACAGAACAGTCCCCAGAGCATGACTTCCAGAAAGTCTGGTCCCAGCAGTGACAACCTGATTGCCTCGGATGCCTCTGGTCATGTTTTGAATGAATTCCTCTTCATTTGACTAAATGATACTTTCCTTTGGATTCAGCCCAGCCTTTTGCCCTCTCTTAAATTTCAGCATGTAGACTTGGAGCTTTGTCACTTCTAACCCAGAGGACAAAGTGCTTGTTAGGGCTAGCAGAACCCCATGGAAGTCAAGCTTTGCACGGCTTTCCTGGGCAGCAGAGCTCAGCTCAGAAATGCGAGCTGGTCCCATTCCAGGTTTGGCAGAAACCAGCAAGCTGTGCTATGCACGGTAGCAAACAATTCTGTGAATGAAACCCCTGTGCAAGAACTTGTTGCTCTGCCACAAGTCTCGAAAGATCCAGTAAACATTCCTGCAGGTACAATAAAAGGCTGTTTTGATATGCTACTTGGTAACCCCCATAAAACTGAATTGCTGGCAGATGTGCCCTTCCTGCTTTCTCGTGCAGTACAGCTTGTGCACGAGGCCGAGGAGCTGAGCTCAGCTCCAGCACACCATTTTTTTCTAGGAAATGATCCTTCCTTCCAGAAATCATGAGTGATTACTTGCTGTTCAGCTCTCTGTTTCTGCCAAGTCAGTGCAACATTATAGCTCCCTCCTTAGAGATTGAGCCTGCAAACATCTGTCCATCCCAAATGGAGCTGCACAGGCAGGGTCTAGCTCAAGCCCTGTAATTTCTGCTTGCAGCCTGCATAATGTCTGCTGCAGGCTCTCTCTGAGCAGCTACTAGGCAAAGTGCAGCTTTGGCAGAATAAAACACCAGCCTGTGCTGTCCAAACCTGTTCTTGGCATTCTGTGAGTTCTTAGAAATCCTTCATTACTCCTCTTAACTTCTGCATTTAACTAGGTGTCTTTTTTGCTCTCTGTTTTCCCCAGGTCTGTCTCAAATCTGCTTTGAAGGCTTCCCTAAAGACTCACAACCAAGCAACCTAGATGCATGAAGACCACGCAGGTGGCAAGATGCTCTGGGAGAAACCTGGCTTGGTAGCACTTAAAGAAACTTAAAGCCCTTCAGGACAAAACGTCTTGGATTGGATGCAAGAAACTGAGGAGCAATTGATGAACCATGGTCCTAGACCTAGAATAACTAAAACTCCATTTTCCCTTTCCCGAGGAGCCTGGTTTGTGCATTTAACCTTACCTTGACCTGTTACACACTGCATTTTTCCTTCCCTGCTCCCATTAACCAGGACTATGGATGAGATCTTCACAGACTGAGACCTCAGCAATGATCTTCTGGTCTTCCTGCCAGTGGAGTTGAGAAGAAAAATAATCACGCTAACTGCCCATCAGGCTGTGGGTGACAGAGCTGCCAAGAACAAATTAGCACCTGGGGTAGGGGTTACCATGGTCCTGTAGCACTGTGGGCTGTGGGAAGGTGAGACCAGCACAGGCCAGGTGTGTGGGGTTGCCCAGGGAAGGGCTGGGGATAAGCACAATGCCACTTAACTTCAAGTTGTCCTTTGCTTGCCTTAAAAATAATCCGTTCCAGTACTGAAGTGTCCATTTGCCTGACACATGGCCTGACAGGATGGCAGAGCTCTGTCCTCCCCATGCCTGGGGCAGGACACGGTGCAGGTGGTGGTGGCAGCTACTCCTCACTGCTGGTCAGTGTCTGCAGTGGGGCTGTCCAGTCCCACGTGGGGATCCCTTTTTAAGGGGCAAAGAGAAGCTGCCCTTGTTCTGACCACAGGGATGGAGGAAGGCAATGCACCGTGCTGCCTCAGGAGAGCTTTGCACCACTCCTTTTAACCTCTGAGAACGTGCTCCCCTCTGCTCAGAAGCTGTTGTAGTGCCAATGCATAATTAAGACCTTATTTTTGAGTGCCAAACATCCTGCCCTCAATTATCACCACACCCCAGTTGGATTCCCTGGTCCCAGGTGATCTTGGCTTGGCTTTGGGTTGGACAGACTCTGCAGCTGTCCTGTTTGCTACAGCAGAGTGGACCTTGTCAGTTGGTGAAATAGGTTTTGTTTTGGTTGCTTGCTTTTTTCTTTTTTTTTCTCTTTTTTTTTCCCTTTCTGGAAGGAGAATTGGTATAACAACCCTTGAGCTTTTGGCATGCAGAAAGGCAATCTCAAAAATGGTGATGCCAGGTGGTGCACTGAGTTCTGAAGTCTTAGCAAGTCCTTCTGAGGCCTGCAAATCTCTTCAGTTTTTGTAGAGCTTCACTCCAACCAAAGCAAGCACATTTGGGGATATTTTTTTCATGGTTTTATGCAAAGACTTCGAAAACGGAAGCCTTTGGTAAGTATCTGTGAGTTGTTGCCACGCCATACTTAGAGAAGTTTCAAAGCCCTATTTGTATATTGTGGTTTTTGTATGACTTAAAACATAATTTATTTCTCATATTGTATATATGTAAAATTTAAAACATTTTGGTTTTGCGTAACAGTTTTTATGAGCCTTGAGATCAAAAATAAAGGGCTTTGTAAAAATCAGTGAAGCCTTGTCATTGATCACAGAATCATTTAGGTTGGAAAGACCCTCCAAGGACACCGAGTCCTACCTTGCCCCCAGCACTGCCATGGCCACCATGATCCCTGTCCCCAAGTGCCACATCCACACTCCTCCAGGCATGAGGATTCCACCACTGCCTTGGGCAGCTGTCCCAGGGCAAAACAACCCTTTCCATAAAATTTTCCCTAATTTCTAGCTTAAACCTCCCCTGGCCCAGCCTGAGGCTGTTCCCTCTCCTCCTGTCCCTGTTCCCTGGGAGCAGAGCCCGACCCCCCCGGCTGTCCCCTCCTGGCAGGGAGTTGTGCAGAGCAATCTACCAAAAGCTTTGACATTCCTTGCCAGAACAGCTATGATGGTCTTGTTCCTCCCTGCAGGTCCCTGAGACCTTCAGCCAGGTACAGCACCCTCCCTCCACTTCCCAACTCCTCTGTGTGGACAAGGCCAAGCCGTTCTCTCTGTGCTCCCACCAACGAGGGCCTTCAGGAATGGGGCATAGTCCCTCTGGATCTACAGCTGCTCTGCAGAGATGCCCCCCATAAAATACTAGGAGAGGGGGGACACAGAGATGCTGCCAGGGCTGGAGCCCCTCTGCTCTGGAGCCAGCCTGGCACAGCTGGGGCTGCTCCCCTGCACAAGAGAAGGCTGCAGGGACACCTGAGAGCCCCTGCCAGGGCCTGCAGGGGCTCCAGGAGAGCTGCCCAGGGACTGGGGACAAGGCCTGCAGGGACAGCACACAGGCCATGGCTGCACTGCCACAGGGCAGGCACAGATTTTGGGATGTTGGGCAGGAATTGGTGGCTGGGAGGGTGGGCAGGCCCTGGCCCAGGGTGCCCAGAGCAGCTGTGGCTGCCCCTGGATCCCTGGCAGTGCCCAAGGCCAGGCTGGACGGGGCTTGGAGCAGCCTGGGACAGTGGAAGGTGTCCCTGCCCATGGCAGGGGGTGACACTGGATGGACTTCAAGGTCCCTTCCAACCCAAACTCTTCTGTGGTTACAGGGTTATTTCCATTTTAGCTCAGCAGTGAGGACATTATTTCAACAGTACCAGTACCATCATCTTTGTTTTCAGAGGAGTGAATATCAGAAAATCAAAATCCTTCTCCAGTTTGCAGTAGAGGGATGTTCTGACTGCCCCTTCCCCACAGTGACCACAAGCCACATTCAGCAGGGAGCTCTACCAAAACCATAAACCTTCCCTTAACATGCTGCTTTCTTTCAGACATGGCAATGCCACTACTGCTTTTGGCTAGGGAAAAGCAGGATTTTGTGTTACTTTCTGTGGTTGCAGTGAGCACAGTGTACTCTGGAAAGACCATTGCTGCTGTGCCAGGCTAGTCAGGACAAGTTCAAACTCCCTCTCTTCCTTTGATTTCTTGCATTAATTATTATTTTTTTTCTATTAAATGTCACTTATATTTTGCCTGAAATGCTTCACCTTTGCCTGACTTCACTAAGAAACCCACTGGTGAATACTTCTAAGAAAACTTACCCAAATCTAATCACTAACTGAGTTTTCCCTGCTTTTCCCAGCAGCCACACCACCGAATTTAAAGGGAAGCCTCTTATTGTGCTCTGCCTGTGCCTGACACAAATTGATGGCACAAATCCAGCAGCAGCAGAAGGACTTTGCAAACAGAGTAAATACCTCTGAGCTGAGGAAGATTTGCATGAAATTACTTAGTTAACCTTTCCCTATGGAAAGCTCAGCAATGCCTGTCTGCAAGGAAAACTACCTCGGTGGATTTGGCAGAGAGCTATTTGGTGCTTGTAGGGCCCCTGATTATCCTGCACCCCAGAGCTGGAGCTGTTTTCTGATGTGTTCCTGTGGGGCTCCCTTCCACCCTCTGCAAAGAGTGTGTGGGGGGAACTAACACCAGAAGTCGTTCCAGATATCTGGAACTCATTTTTTGGCTGCTACCCCGTGGACACAGCTGCAGCACAAGGGCTGGTGCCTCTTGCAGGGTGAGTCTCCTGCAAGGTAGCAGGAGCTGGCCTCTAAAGGAAAAGGGGGAAGAATACAAGCTCACAAGAGAGGAGAAACAGACTGCAGCTCTTTCACATCTGTGGGCACCCTCTTCAGGTGTCTGACCCTTCACAGAGCAAATGTTAACTCCCAAATGCATCTCTCCTGCTGCTCCACACCTTGAGCGATCACACCTGCTGGCATACCCAGATGCATCCCTGCATGGCTCCCCTCAGTGGGAGCTCAGCTGTGCATTAGACAAGTGAGAAAACAAAGAGAAGATGGTATTTTTTTAAAGTTTCCAATTAATTTAGATTTTTTAAAAAGTCTCTAAGGAATTTGTGCCTGGCAGAGCAGACACATCCCAAATCTGTGCCAGGCAGGGCTGCTGAGGCTGGACAACTGTGCCCCCAGCTGCCTGGCACCCCTCCCCCAGGTTTCCTTGGGGTCACTTTTTCACAGCCACTGCATTCAGCCCCAAGGGTTAGGTCCCCACAAAGGTCAGGCTGTTCTCTGAGGAACAATAGGACCGGCATGGGGAATGCTTTATAACCCTCCTCAACCCCCACCCAGGGCTGCCCCAGCCTCATAAGCAGCAGGAACTCAGCACTGTTTCACCAATTACCATAAAATCAGAGCGCCATAGAATCCCAAAATGCTTTGGGTTGGGAGTTTAAATTCCAGCCCATTCTAACCCCCTGCCACTGGAGGCATTTCTAGAGACAGCTTCCACCGTCCCAGGCTGCTCCAAGCCCTGTCCAGCCTGGTCTTGGGCACTGCCAGGGATCCAGGGGCAGCCACAGCTGCTCTGGGCACCCTGGGCCAGGGTCTGCCCGCCCTCCCAGCCACCAATTCCTGCCCAACATCCCAAAATGTGTGCCTGCCCTGTGGCAGTGCAGCCATGGCCTGTGTGCTGTCCCTGCAGGCCTTGTCCCCAGTCCCCAGGCCCTGGCAGGGGCTCCATGAGAGCTAGAGAGGAACCTGGGACAAGCCCAGCTTGCCAAACACATCCCAGCATCCCACTTTGGAGGTGATTTGAACATAAAGTCTACTTGGAATGTGCTGCTCTCTCATTCCCCAGTGTAGTATCTCCCTTTGGCAGTGCTCTGAGGTGTCTTAGCAGATGTCCCCAGTGCAGGTGGTGCCAGCTATCTCTCCCAAGCTCCAAAATCTGGGCACAAAAGATCTGTTTGGGATGAAACAGACCAATCCATCCTTCCAAGAACGAGGACAGCACGTTTTCAGCTGTCTTCCCAAACTGAAACAATGGCCTAGCCTCACTCCAACAAGTAAAACTTTCCAGTGTTCCCCAAGAGCAGCCTCACCGAGAGATGGCTGTGACAGTCCAGGAAACCCAAGATCTTTCTCCTCTGCCTGTGCAAATGAGTTGTAATTTTATGCCTGTTCTGATGCTGGCATTCCAACATAAATTATACAGCTCATTGCCTTCCCAGCAGTCCCATCCAGCCCAGCAGAAAACAAGGGCCTGGCAACTTCTGCACATTGGTGCAAAGGCATCAGAGACCTCACACTGCCCAGAGGGATGGGTAAAGCAGCTCGGCCCAGAACCAACCCAGGTTTAAAACTAAAGATCAGATCATTTCTATTGCTTGATTATTGTTTTTTCCTATCTCAGTCCTCTCTGTTACAGGTTGTTCTGCTGCTGTTTCACAAAGGTTCAGGACATTCGTGGCAATCTGTATAAAGAAGACACATAGTGCAAACGTTCAGAATCCTCTTCTTCTGGCCTGACTTGTAAAAAATGAGGAAAATGGATCAGTAAAACAAGGCTTTCCAGGCCATGTTGTTCCACCTCTCCTCATTCTGCAAACAGGCAAACCAGCTCAGACAAAGTTAAGAAATGACACAAGACTTGGACAAAACATTAATGCAAATATGGTTGATATTTTCCCCCCTCCTTTCCATGTGGCTTTCCATATCTTATTTTGGCTGACAACAGACATATCCTACAAAGTTATGAAGAGAAAGGCCACACCAGCTCAGCTGGAGCTAGACAAGTGTACTGAAACAATTGTAGTTCCACGCCCTAAAACCTGCAGATGTTAATGAGAAGAAGATCCTTGCTCTGCTCTCTCTGTAAAACAGCCAGACCTGTAACTGAACAACCCATCAAACACTGCATGGAAAAGCTGGACCACATTTTATATATGCACAGCAATGGAGGGAATACCCAATGATCTCAAAATCAGTTGGGTTGTAAAGCTTAAAATTTATCTCTAAATTTCAGACTAGTGGATCTGGGTGGTTTGCGGATGACTAAGTTTGTTCAAAAACCTCACTGCTCTACTTGCAGGTAGTTTATTAGTTTTGTCTTTTTGCTAAGAAAAAAGAATGCATTTAACTGTAACAAAATTGACTGCTAGCAGGATAAGATTAACAGGTTTACCTTAAAAATTTAAAGTTTGCCTTAAAAGCACTCCAGGAGTCAGTGAGAGAGAGAAAACCCAGATGCCTTCACCTTGGCTAACAGCTCTGCACATGAACCAGAACTGTTCATGGTCTTCTGAACAGTTTTCATGAAAAAAAAAAATTGAGTTTATTTTGCTTATAGGAGTTTTCTTCTACTAGTCCAGCCTGGTCTAATATGGTCTAATTCACATTAGGTTAATGAAGGTAAGTGAAGGTAAATCAAAATGAATGAAACTGAAAATTTACAGGGAGAGAATGCACATGGAGATGCTGCCAGGGCTGGAGCCCCTCTGCTCTGGAGCCAGCCTGGCACAGCTGGGGCTGCTCCCCTGCACAAGAGAAGGCTGCAGGGACACCTGAGAGCCCCTGCCAGGGCCTGCAGGGGCTCCAGGAGAGCTGCCCAGGCACTGGGGACAAGGCCTGCAGGGACAGCACACAGGCCATGGCTGCACTGCCACAGGGCAGGCACACATTTTGGGATGTTGGGCAGGAATTGGTGGCTGGGAGGGTGGGCAGGCCCTGGCCCAGGGTGCCCAGAGCAGCTGTGGCTGCCCCTGGATCCCTGGCAGTGCCCAAGGCCAGGCTGGACGGGGCTTGGAGCAGCCTGGGACAGTGGAAGGTGTCCCTGCCCATGGCAGGGGGTGGCGCTGGATGAGTTTTAGTGTCTCTTCCCACCCAAACCATTCCATGGTTCTGTAACTCCCAAAGGCTGCCATGGGGGAGCATCCATCCCCAGGAGAGCAGCAACACACTTACGCACCGGACATCTTTCCCTTGATGACTTCTGTGACCAGAGCCAAGGCTGCAGAAGCAGGGACGTGACAGCTTTTCTGGGAGTTGTGTCTGCAGAGCTTCCTCCTTGTCTCGGGAGCACGGAGCAGCCGCTGTCTCGGGGTCACTCAGTGGGGCACTGCCCGGCAGGACCTCAGCTCAGGGCACACACGAGTGCTCCAGCTGGGCCTCCTTTGACATCTGAAGGAGTTTTCCCTTGGACCTCAGCAGATGTGAGATGCTATTCCAGGAAGGGGAAGGAAGCCGAGCTGAAACGCCCAGGTGAGGAGCATGCTCTGCGCTGTGCAAGGCTGGTTAAAAGAGGCATAAATTTAGAGAAATTAAAACTCTGTACAAGTTTTTGTCCTGCTCATCATCCTCAGTTATTGACCTAAATTCCTGTCTGGAGTCCAAGTCACACGCTGCCTCCACGCCAGCTCCAGTAACAACATCAAAGCTGACCTAGACTGATCCTGTGTTCTGGCCAACAGCTACTTAACAGGACACGATGAACTTCAGATCCAGTTCATCTTTACAGGGATGAGCCAAAGGAGGCTCTCATTTTTCAGTCTGATCCAAAGATCCTCGGTTAACTTTTGCTGCCCTGTAATGGTGCTCTTTAAAGTTGCTTGCCCTTTCCAACTGGAAGACCATAAAAAATAAGTGGAGAAAACCTGATAGCTAGATGGGCAAAGCAACAAATCTGATTGTGCACATGAAATGCTGCCAAACAATCAAGAAAAAAATGAAGAAAGGGAAAGACTAAAGACAGCGTCTTCTTTTCTTTTAGCTCTATTACAAGTGATTAAGCAGTGAGGGGAAGCACGGACAAAACCAGATAGTCATAGGATATTTAAATAAATGATGTTTTCTTAAGATAATAATCACTAATACTGGAAATAACTGGAAAGGCAACCAGGAAAAAATTTTCCACTCATTTACACTAGAATTGAATGTTAAAGAAACCCCAAACATTCTAATGACGACTGTTTTGATTCAAGTCATACCCTCTACATATCACTGGAGCCAAAGCCATGCTCTGCGCTTCATCATTAATGTCCTCAAACCACTTAGAAGACAGATGTTTTTAGATAGTACTGCATAATCATTATCTGTGAAAGAAAACCTGCATCCATGTTTTCCATTTGCATCCTTGGATTGGCTCCCATCCATGATCCACTCCCTCTCCCCAGGAGATTCATACCCATGTTCCTCATTGCTTTTTCCTACAAGTTTTAGAAGAATCGGCCCTGTCAACTGCAGCCTAATTTAGAGAATCAGTGAGCTCATGTTTGTCCTCCAAAGGATCAATATCTGCACCCAAATAGGAACTACTCCTCTCAGGCGAGACCCCACCTGTAACACACCCCAGGTAAGATGAACAATGACATTGCCTTAGGAAGCTGATGGTCTTCCTGTGCCCCTGCAGCTCCGGGGTCATGCATCAAAGCAGCTGAGATGAGGAAAATAATTTTAGATGTTTTTTTGTTAAACAGGGATAGAGAAGAACCTGTTCCAGCCAGGCCACCATCTGGCCCCTGCCTTTAACCTTTGTGTTAAAGGCACATTAAAAGGCCTTTAACTTTTTTGTTAAAGGGGGATGCTGGAAGAGATGCAGCCCCTGTGCAGAGGCACTCAGAGCTCCATCTCCACCGGCATCCTCTCCTCAGACCTCTCAGGAGAAACACATCTGGCAGCCCCCTTCACCTGTATCTCACAAAGGAAACTCTCTCTGCGGAGTTCCAGAGGGAAGTGTAAGGCCCAGGTGGGCAGAGCACACACATGCCTTGATGTCCCTCTGGGCTGGGACGTGCTGCTGCTGGCCCACAGAGGTCACCTGTGAACCCAGCACAACAAAAACCCTCCAGGCAGTGTGGAAGTTCCCACCAGGAGCTGTGAAAACAGCAGCAGGCATGGTGCGCCCAGCCACGCTGGAGGCCACCAGAAGTCCAGGCTTTTTGCCAAGGATCAACCCTCCTGTCGCTGGAAGATGCTGCAGGAGCCAAACAACACATTCCAAACCTCAAAGGAATCTACAGGGCTCCCTCCTTGATATCTTAATGGATCCTGTCTTGAGCATCCTGAAGAAGCAGTTGCTACTTATAGCAGGACCAGCCATTCCTGGGATGTTGCTGAGTTAGGCTGGGATTGCAGTGCTGGCTCCTGTTCTCTGCTGTCATATCAGCAGCTTGGAAGGGTTTACCTTCCCAAGGTACATCCCGTGTTCTTCTGAGCCACCATCACTTGGTGGATATGATCATATCGAGCCCTTATCTAAATTTGTGGTCAGTTTGGGAATTTAGGTTGGAGGACCATGTCCTCCCCCAGCTCGGTGGGATATGCAGTGGCTGTACTGCAGCAGGGCTGTGGTCTCTGATCACTCCATCAATCTGATTTTTCTCTAAAGCCAGGATGAAGCCATCTGCAACACCAGCTCTGCACCTGGCCAGAGAGGTGGAACAGCTGCTCACTGCCAGGGGTGAGCTGGGGCTGATTTACACTTTGGGAGATGGGCACACCAGCAAGCCTGTTTGTTTGTAAACCAAGGATGATTTATTCCTCTTAGTAATTCAGTGTCCTTTGGAAGGCACACGATGTCAGCCCCATTCAGCAGTCCTTTTATTTATTATTTTATTCCTGCATAATCCATGCTGCAGACAAAGAGGCACATTGTTCTGCTCTGGCTTACAAACAAAATCTGTTGTTTTATAAATTCCTGCTGTGTTGTTTTCTCCCAGTTTTGCTGGATCAGCTTTTAACTTCCATTTAGAAAAAAAAAAGGTATTATTTTAAAAAGCAGCAAAATTTGTTTTGTAATCCAACTGAGTTACCTCCTTTTGCAGTTTCAGCAGCATTTTGCTGCTACAATGGCCAGGAGGCTGTTTGTGCCAGCCTATCCAGACTGCCTTGCCTAAAACACCCCATCCTGTAGTTTTAATGGGACTGGGCTCAAGAAACAAAGCAAAGGACCAAGTCCAAGCTTTGGCATGTACTGATGTCATTTTTCATCCTGCTTTCAAGGGAAAAAAGTTGTAGAATTACAGAATGGTTTGGGTTGGAAGGGACCTTAAAAATTATCTTATTCTCGCCCCTTGCCATAGTCAGGGACACCTTCCACTATCCCAGGTTGCTCCAAGCCCTGTCCAACCTGGCCTTGGACATGTCTAAGGATGGAGCAGCCACAGCTGCCCTGTTTAACCTCAGGGCCTCACCACCCTCACAGCCAGGAATTCCTTCCCAATATCCCATCTAACCCCACCCTCTGGCACTGGGAATCCTTTCCTCCCTGACCTGTCTGTTCAGACCCTTATACAAAGTCCCTCTCCAGTGCTTTTGTAGTCCAAATATACATTTGCTAAGATACAGCAGTTGGGGCCCACAAGATTGCAGATTTTAGGAGGTGTTACCTTGAATTTTGTGAACTGATCCACTGCCCCATGGCAGAAAGTTCTGGGGAAAGTCAAAAGACCCAACAAAAAACTCCTAGTGCTTGTTAAACAGTAGATGATCTCTGCACCCATTGCAGTGAGAGCTGACCTATTGCAAAATGCACACCAAACATCCCTCTCCTGGCCACTGGACTCTTGTTGCCTCTTCAGGGTCTCTGGAGACGATGCTGAAGCAATCCCAGCTCAGTATTGTTTTGACTGGGTGGCTGACCACAAGAAGGGTCGCTGGCTATAGCACAGAACTGGAAAGTAGATCCAAGGTTGGTCATCAACACTGGTACCCAAGCACAACTCAAAGGTCACAGACTGGCATGGAGAGAACCAATGCTCTTTAAACCCCTTGGAAATCTGCTGAAAGCAGACCATGAGGTTGCTGGTCTTTGTTCCTGCAGGATGATTGAAGCCTACCCAGGTCCTGAGGCCAGAAATCCCTCAACAGCATCCCCATAGCTCACTGTGCTCACTGCACCTGCTGCCCACAAGGACAGGTGAAACTGCTCCAGGTTTGGACATCAGCTTCTTGCTGACGTGTGAGAGGTCGGAAAGGTCATTATCAGCTGCCCAGCCTGGCTGAAGATGGTTTTCAGTGGTGAAATCTATTTAAAGACAAACATTTATTCTGGCTCCATCTTGATCTTGTGGTTTTTCTTTCAAGTGAAAGGCTGGCGGGTCTGAGACAATCCTATTGCAGATGCACAGCAAACTCAGGACAGTTGCAAAGCATATGAAAGCTCCCAAGGGATGTCTTATGATGTGCCAAGAGTGACCCCAGCCACCCATGTGGCAATCCTGCACACAGCTGAGTGCAAGTTAGAATAAGAAGAAAGGCCCCTCAACTCCATGCAAAATGCCAAGGATCAGCATTGATCAAGGGTGAAGAAAGGGGCATGCTTATAATGGCAACTTTTTTCAACAGTAGGAGAACATTGTCAGAGCTCCCACCTCAGTGGAATCTGCAGAATAAACAGTCCCTGATGCTGGGTCACCAAGGGCTGGCTTTAAATTCCCTGTTTCTGGGCAAAATCTTGTCCCCAGTGTGTTCCTTGCACTCTCAAGGGAGCACACCAGAAATCTGCTGATGACCCTCATTAGTCCTGTAAAGCTGCAGGACAGCCTCCCACCAGTCACTGCAGTAAAACCAATTTGTTCCACTCATCCATGACCAGACTTCTCGGGCAACAGCCCAGGGATGTGATCCCCAAGCTCCAGAAGCCTGGTGGTGCTGGGGAGCATCAGACTGGAGGGGCCATTTGCTGCCAGATGGCAAAGAGAAGCCAAAAATAAGTGACAGACTAACTAGGGACAGAGCAGCTCTCCACAGACCATTGGTGCTCCTGAACTGTCCTCGGAGCACCAGCAGCATTGAAAAATAAGCAAGGAAATTTCCAGCTCAACCACTTCCTAATCACATAAAATTGGGAGGACATAAAAAGGGAGGACAAAGACATAAAAAAACCCGGAAACTCTGAAATGAGAGCTTGTAAAACCACAGATAAAATGCTTTTCTCTGGCCATGACAGTACCACTAGAGTGGTACTATAATTGGTGCAGTTCAGAACTTCTAAGGTGTTTGTGTGACCAAGGAGGAAGGGATCAGACTGGGCTCCTCTGGGCTGTTCAGAGGGCACACCCTGCCTGTCCCTTGATGACATCCCCTTTGTATTCATCTTTTGCTGCTATTGTGTCCCTTATTCTTCAAAACTCTCAGAAAACAAGTCTAAGGTGATAATACTCCCAGCACAAAGGCCTGTTCTACAGCAGAGGAGAGCATACCATACCTAAACCCGAGCCCCCAGACCAGTTCTCCAGCATGTTTGCAAGAGCTGCTGCTAGAACTCAGCATTTTATGGACTTTGTGGTGGATGCTTTCCCTTCTCAAGGGACAAGAAACACAGGTTTTGCACAGGGCTTTCTACATATGCAAGAATTTCTGTCTTGGAGCACTCCAGATTTCCAGATCTGTAGATAAATCCTTCTCTCTAACCTGTGCTCACCTGCTGCACAGGGTGTGGACTGAAAATCAGCCCTTCCCTCATCACTTTCTTGCACCTCCTGGTAAAGCTGGACTAAGGCAGATCTCAAACTGCTGTTGGCCCTGTCTTTGGTGTGAAAATCAGTGATTTCAGGTTATAAAATAAGTGTTTTGCCTTCCAAGTGTCTCACAAAGCAGGGAGTGCCTCCTGCCCCATGCATGTCATGCACCACAAAGATCCCGCCCCAGGCTCTCAGCATATGGGACAAAAACTGAGAGAAGCACAGCATGGGATGAATTTTGGAACGTGTGGCTGCTTTCAGCCCTGGCAGGGCAGAAGGGGGAAGGTCCATGCATAGACCTTGTCAAGTTATCAGCATCCTGTGGAGTGTGGGCTGTGGAGCTGAAATATCCCTCTACCTGTTGATACACCCAGCAGTGAAAAAACAAACAAACAAAACCAAAACAGTTCACCTGATAACCCCTCTGCATTTTCTATGTTGAAGTTTTTATGTCTTTCAAAAATAACCCTCACAAAACCCCACCCATCACAGTCAACTCTCCAGCTCTTATAGGAGCAAAATTTTACATCCAACTTAAATGCTTAAGATGAAATTTAAGCATCATCTAGATCAAACTTAAACACAGAGGATGTTAATAACCAACATTTTGGAATTTAACTGAGGTTTCTTCATCTCACCCAAATTGTGCCTCAGTTAAAATCTTATGTGCAAGTGTTTGGAACAGCTCCAAAACTTTTAGCAATTTCCACACAGTACAAAGAGAACTTCCCAAAGCCAGAGTCTTACCTATTGCCAATTACATATTGCCTTTACCTAAGAAAGCCATCATTTCCCCAAGGCATCCACAGGGTTTCTTTTGCAAATGTCTCTTATGTGGCAACAGGAGCTCAGTATTGAACAGCACCAAATCCTCACTGTGTTTTTTAACAAAACAGAGTTCCCCAGTGGTTTGGTTACGGAACCACACAGTTGTTGAGGATGAAAAAGCCCTTTAAAATCATCAAGCCCAACCATCCCCAGCACTGCCAAACCTACCACTGACCTGTGTCGCCAAGTGCCACATCCACACAGCATCTAAATCCTGCCAGGGATAGGGACTGCACCACTGGCCTGGACAGCTGTGCCAGGGATGGACAACACTTTCCATGGAGAAATTTTCCCCTGTATCCAACCTGAGCCTGCCCTGGCCCAGCCTGAGGCCGTTCCCTCTGCTCCTGTCCCTGTTCCCTGGAGCACAGCCCAACCCCCCCGGCTGTCCCCTCCTGGCAGGAGCTGTGCAGAGCCACAAGGTCCCCCCTGAGCCTCCTTTGCTCCAGGCTCAGCCCCTTCCCAGCTCCCTCAGCCTCTCCTGCAGCTCCAGCCCCTTCCCAGCTCCCTTGACCAAGGCTGCTTCAGCAATGCAAGAAAACAACACTTTTCCTTTTATTTTTTACCCACTGCTGGGTATTTGTCACCTGCAGTAAGACCAGCTCTTCACTAGGACAATGAACTGCTCTGCCTTGGCAGCAAACTGGGAGTGGGAGGAAAACTCCTTGATTTCAGTTTTTAGAACAGGCAAAGACCAAACAAGAAATTAGCTAATAAAATTCTCTATGTTCCATGGTATAAAAAGAGAAGAAATCTTGAATAAATTGTGTCAGACGCTGTAGCATCTGAACCCTATTTGCTACCAGAGATAGCAAGATAACATACTTTTCTTTGTATCTCAAACCAGTCTTGGTTTGTTTCAAACCAGACTTCCAGAGTCTGGCGGTGCAATATGATCTTTTTCTTGACCAAGTTGAAGGATAAGCCATTTTTTTCCCTCATCTGGAAACAGCTGACAACAACATACTCTGCATTTATGGAGTACTTTTAATCTTGAGTGAAGTGTTTATGGACCATGGGCCTTTTTCCACTTTCAGCTGCATCTGTGCAAGCCCGTGCTTGGCTGGGAGGGAGATAAATTAAAGGAGGGCAGAAATCACTGCAGTGTGTGCAACAACAAAACAAGAATTAACTCCATATGAAGCCCATTTGGCTCTGGCAGGGCTTATTTGTTTTCTCTGTGTTTTTCTTTACTCCTGCTGCTTACTGTGAAGGGAAGATAAAGAGATGGCTGTAGAGTGCCTTGCATAATAGAGCAGAATTTATTCCAGAGATTTATTTGTTATGGGAAAAAGACTAGATCTTGGAGACCTTAAAAATAGATAAAAATCTTATCTTTTCAGGTGCTGCACAGGTAGTCACTAAATAAAGAGCCAGGGATCTGGCAGGCATCACCCAGCAGTAGGAAATGTGGGGAGGAAAATGAAGGTCCAGAGCAGCAAGGCAAATTACCCAGGTCACAATACTCATCTGCGGCTCCAGATCTCTGCAGTACCCACTCAACAGCTCTGCAGAGATGCTCTGGATAAATTAACACCCCCAGGAAGCACAGCTTCCCTCCAGGCAGTCTCGAGAGCTTGAGGTTTGTGCCTGAACCAAAACCCCATATAACACTTGCACACCACACAGTATTCCTGAGCCACCAAAGTTCTCAGAAATTATTAGGAAAAGCTCCCTTCAGCTCCAAGCTCGGGGTCAGTGGAGGCTCATTTCCCTGGTGGCATCCAGTGCTTGTTATGGAGCTGGAGTGATGAGCCCTGTGTGTGAGGCACCTGCTCCTTCACGCTGCCCTGCTGACAGCCAGGCCTCCAGGGGCTGATCCCTCGGGGGCTGCAGAGGCTGAACATCTGCCAACACCTGCACTCACCTGGAGGGGCTGTGTTCCTTTCACAGATCTCCTGAGGTCTTCACTGGTGGGTACCAGGAAGAATGCCTTTGCCACAGTTCTTTCTCTAGATCTGTATGGCTTTTTAAACAAAACAGAATCACAGAATCATACAATCATCAAATCTGGAAGACACTTTAAGGTCCTTAAGCCCAGCTGCCCACCCAGCACTGCCACTGTAACCTCTAAACCATATCTCCCAGATCCTAGCTCCTCTCAAACACTTTTCAGGGGTGGTGACTCCACCAGCCCCATGGGTAAACTGATCCAATGCCGTACCAGTCTAACAGTGGAAAAATATTTTCTAATATCTAATCTGAATCTCCCCTGTCTCAGCTTAAGGCCATTTCCTCTGGTCCTCTCACTTCAGCCACAGTAGAAGAGACCAGCCCCCACCTCGCTGCTCCCTCCTGTCAAGGAGTTGTGAAGAGTAACGGCTCAGTCCCCTCTGAGCCTCCTTTTCTTGAGACTAAACTACCCCAGGTCCCTCAGCTGATGCTACAGAAGTCAGGTACACCTAGGGATTCTTAACCTTAAGAAAACCCCCAAAGACCAAACAAATTAACACACAACCCAACACTGACACCTTCCCAAACCAAATTTTTTTTCTCTAGCTATATGAATCAAGAAATTTCTCTTCCAAAACATCCCCTGTGGGATTCACTAACACTTCAAACATTTTTTCTCATTATAAGGAATGTGATGGGGCAGACAAATTGAATGAAATTGTACAATAGTTTGGGTTTGAAAAGACCTTTAAAGCCCACCTCATTCCAACCCCTACCATGGGCAGGAACACCTTCCATTATCCCAGGTTTCTCCAAGCCCTCTTCAAATTTGCCTTGGACACTTCCAGGGATGGGACCCCACCACCCTCACAGATTCCTTCCCAATTTCCTATCCAGCCCTGCCCTCTGGCAGTGGGAATCCACTGCCCCTTATCCTAATGGTAGTACACACACACACACACACACACTGGACAATAATTACATTAATAGATGGAGATGAGGATATTACAGCCAGCATTTACCAAACACCTAAAACTGTACAGAATTTGCATTATGGGCTGATTCCAAGGAAAATTGGAGAGCATGAGCGATACAGAGAGTGAGGCTGTTCTCCTGCCCAGTTTTGCAGGTTCATGACACTTGGAGCACTCAGGCTCCTGGATGCTGATCCAGCCTTTATGACACAGTCACTCTGGGGTGTGTTCAGGCAGCATTTTTCAGATGCTGAGGATATGCAACGAAGGTCAGACTTAGAAAAACCTCATTGTGCATTTAAGCAGTTGGATAGGTCTAAGCAGCCCTTTTTAGGGCTGCACCAGTTGCAGAATCAGGTGGTCCACCATATGAGAAGTGGGTTGCTTTTGCAACCTTTTGAGAAGGTTATGGTTCTTGAGATCTTGTCCCAGGCAGTGCTATCTTGAAAGAGGCAGCTAGATGTGTGAAACCTCTGTCTCTGTGCCAGAAAGAACAGATGTCTATTAAAAAACCAGGCTCCCTCAAACATGTGTAACTGATAATATTCCAAATTAGTGTTCCAGGTAGAAATTCCGCAAGCAAACAGAGCACTTTATAATTTTTAAGCTCAGGAGACTGGTCTCTCTGCATCAGGGAGATCTGCTCAGTCCTGGAGCTTGTGCTGCTGGCCAGGCTCCAGGACTGAGTGTATCAGGTTTCTGCCTCTGTATTTGCACATGGTTTTAGATTTGAGAGGAGAAGCCCTTCCTCCTGTGACAGCCAGTCCTGGATTTCTGGATTTTCAGCTGCCCAAGTACTGCAAGTTGGAATGAATTTTAAAAAGTGTGGGTCCTGTTTAGGCTGCTAAGAGAAGGCAACTTCAGTTTTCATCCTTGCAGAGAGTTTCTATGCTCCCCTTGGTATTATTTTATTCCCTGCATGATTCAGAGTCTTATTTTGGTATCCAAGTAACTTTCATTTCAGATGAGTTTGGTATTAGGGGGCACTTTTCAAAGTGCCCAGGCATCTGATGAATCAATGATTATTTTTCCTGTGGTGTCTGTCTCTTATTTCAGGCATTTCAGTCATCTAAAACAACAGCTTTGTATTTCCAGGTATTGAGTGTTCATCTCGCTGAACTCACCTTCTCAACCCTTTGACTGCACTTGATTTGTTTCCATCACATGTGAGACGAGCGAGAGCACGGATCTGACTCAGCATAAACATACTTAGGAAGCAAATAAACCTATATTTTTAAGCTCTCTCACTCCCCCTCTTGTTATGCTTCCTGTTACTGTTGAGGTTTTTCATGCATTGACCACATCCAGGTTCCACCCTCGTCCTCAGTCAACCTCTTGTTACTGGTGGGCTCTGAGCTGCATCTCCTGGGACTGTTTGATTGACCTGTTTTATAATTTGCTGTCTCCTCGGCTCCTACTGACTGAGGTTGGTGGTATTCCCCATTCCCTGGAGTGTTTAAAGGCAGTTTGGACAGGCTTTGTGCAATCTGGGGTAGCAGAAGGTGTCCCTGCGCATGGTAGGGGGTGGAACAAGGTGAAATTTGAGGTTCCTCCCAACCCAAACCATTCTGGGGTCTCTTCTGCTCAGAATAGCAGAACTTCTCAGGAGAGTCTTCAGCTTTTCAGAGTGGCAGATATAGAGGAGATAAAGAGTTTTTGGGGCTGGGAAGTCCTAAGGGACTAACACTCCTGTGCAGACCAGCTTTCTAGGTTGCGTTTGGAAATGAGTGGCTCACGAGGCTGATGCCCTCAGAGCTGCTGGTGAATGCGAAGCCGCCAGCGTGTGCCAAGTCCCAGCCATAAATAAAACCAAACTGCCCCTCTGCTAAGCCATGCATCACGTAAAGCCCCTGGGAATGGGATCAGTGACTCACTTCAAATGCAAATCGTTCGCAGCCCCGGGTTCATGTGCGCACAGCGCCATTCTTCCAGCCCAGAAAGCCAGACAAGGCCTCCATGAGTAATAAAGTACCTAATTGGACTCTGACCTCGGCTGGGCTGGGCCTGTGTGTGAGTGTGGATGTGTGCGTTTGTGTGTGTGTGTCTGTGAGTGTGGATGTGTGTGTTTTGTGTGCGTGTGAGTGTACTTTTGTGTGTGTTTGTGAGGGGGTTTCCCTCGGCCCGGCCCTTCCCCTGGGCACTGCTGCTGTCTCAATGGTGTGGGCCTGTCCGTCACGGTCTGCTGCCTCTTGGCCGGGTTCCACCTGGCAGCCTCTCTGCTAAACCATCCAACAAAACTGTTCTGTAGGGTCTATCTCGTTTTCTGTGGGGCTGGGAGCTGCCGGAGAGGACCTTGGGACACCACACTATGGCAGCAGTGACAGAGGGAGAGGCTTCCACCATGGCCCACCACGTGTCACAACCTGGGGTCTATCTCTTACAAAGACAAATTTTTAGCAGTGATTGTCATGACAGAATAAGGGGGAATAGCTGTAAATTGAAAGACAAGAGGTGTGTATGGGATATTGGGAAGGAATTGGTGGCTGGGAGGGTGGGCAGGCCCTGGCCCAGGGTGCCCAGAGCAGCTGTGGCTGCCCCTGGATCCCTGGCAGTGCCCAAGGCCAGGCTGGACAGGGCTTGGAGCAGTCCTGGGACAGTGGAAAGTGTCCCTGCCCATGGCATCTCATGGAATGAGATGATCCTTAAAATACTTTCCAACCCAAACCAGCCTAGGACTACTTACAGGTGAGCTAAAGAACTTGTTGTGCTGACCCAGGCTCTGCACGTATCTAACAGCATCACCATAAAAGGTTTGTTATCCAGAATCTGTGCTGGAGACTCGGGTCACAACAGACTCTGCAGAAATAGTGCTGGAAGATATCCATTTTTTGTCTGGACATCTCTGTAATTTAAGCTGTTGGAACCTGGATCTCAAAGTCTTGGGAAAAAAACCAGAAATATGGTCTGTGGAGATCAGAGGAAACGATCAATATGCTAAGGACAGAACAGCAGACAAAATTCAGCAAAACTGAGGGAAAAGAAAGATAAAATCACAATGATTGCATGAGAGGAAGTGGGGAGAATAATTTGGGTTGATAGAAACATTTCAGATACAGCTGCTACAGAAACCCTTGGCAAGGGGATTTTAGCAGTTGGCAGATGTGGATTTCTTGCTGTTTCTGTCTCTAGAGGTGTATCTTTACTTTTTTGGCACTCCCAATCTGCCTGCTTTCCTTTTCTTATGTTCACAATGTAAATTGTTTGGGACAGAGACTCTCCTTTTGGTGCATGGTGGACTTTGCCTAGCAGGCCTCTGAGCATCGAAAATTCTACAGGCAATTATACTGAAGACAGCTTAACCCTGAGGAAAGGATTTTTGACAACCTAGAAACAGTCAAGATGGTCCTTTTTTCCTGCCAAAAAGTTAATTTGTGATGAGTTATGGGTTTGAAGCATACACAAAGAGTAGACACATAAACAGGAACACTAAGTTCTGTTTATGAGAAACCTGCAGAAACTCAAAAGCAACAAGTCTTTCTTCACCCAGCATTCATCCCAGGGTCCTTCCAAAAACCTCTTTCCAGTGGGCACTCCCCAGCTTTTCCTTGGCTGTCTGGGAATTCTTCAAGTAATTTTTGAGCCATGGCATCTCTGCTTTTCTCTGCTTCACCACCTTTGGTTTCTCAGAGTGTTCCAACAATTGCATCAATGATCAGATAGACAAAGGGAGCCCCAGTGAATATTGAATTGTTAAGGAGCATATGTGTTTATGTCATGATGGGCCTTCCCTGCTAGGATCCTATTTATCTGGCCATGGATCTCATCTGTATATTCTATCCACCTACTTCAGCCCCCAGCTGCGAATCCCTGTCAAATCTTCCCAACACTCCTGGAAAATTTAAAATTAGATCCAATCTCCGTGGGTGGCTCTCACTTCTAAAGTGGATGAAATCCAAACATGAGCCTGAGCTGCACACAGTTTGGAGGCTGCTCTGGGAGGCTGGATCCATCCAGCCACCCTTGTACGGGGGCCAAACCCTTACATTGCCCAAAGCACAGCCCCCAGAAATGCATTAGGGCTGGGATCAAAGATCAGAGGGAACGGAGAACTGCCGCTGGACCACTAACCCCCCCTCACCCCTAGCACGGTGAGAGTTTCATGCCAACAGAAACACAGCAGCTATTTATTGTTTTTAATCACTCTGAGCTCAAAACCTTTCTTAAAAATGCTCCTTCAAACTTCAGGCTCTGAATCAGCCACGTGCCTCGGGCAGGTGTCCTGCAGGAGGACACTGTGGCCCATGCAAGGCCACAGGGTCACATTTCCAGGTGGTCGTTTGACCAAGTGGAGCACAACAGATGTGTGATGGAAATCTTTGTCCACTCCCTGTACACAAGCATTTTCCTGAGTATATAGGCCATTTTCATCTCCTCTGGGACACTATTTGTGCCAAATATGAATCTCTGAATTGGTTCCTCAGCATCCACTGCAATAAATTTTCAGTTCTGAAAGGGTTTCCAGACAAACAATACTAAAGTTAAGTATTCATAATGTAAAAGTACAGTAATTTCCTTCCTCAATAAAAGATAAAACCTAGGCAAAAGATCCAGAAACACTTTAGATTAAAGTGCTAAGGTAGTCAGACAATAAGCAACTCAGTACTTTTCTTTTTTCAGTTTCAAAATTAAGATAAGAGATACTCACAAGTCATAATATGGAGACTGATTTCCCATTATCCAGGATGAAAGGCTCTCTGTAGGAGGTGAGCTCAGCTGAAGAAGGAATTTGGTGAAATACTTCTTGAAGTCCATCCGGTTGGAACCACTCTCCTCATTTTGGGATGTGGAACTAAATCAGGGTGGTAACAGGTACTTTAAAATGAAAACAGGTAAAGACAGGGTCTGTCTCCTATTTAGTACTCTGGTGCAGAGACCACTCATCTGAAATATCAAAGAGCACTGATTTGCAGTCTCTTCTTCAAGCTGTACACAATTATTCCTATAAATGAGATCTGTTCCTACAGGAGGCACTGGTTGAGGACAGAGGACAAAGCACAAACCTGGACAGGGTGCATTTGAGCCTGGTGGTCCCTCACCCCACTTGAAATGTTCCAGGGTCTGAACCAAAAGGGGTGTCTCTTGCTTGTCTGGGCCAGGATGTGCTCTGGGAGCTTGGAGGCAAACCCTGCAGCAGTGTGACTGGTGTTTTGGGACTGTCATGGATACTGCCATGGAATCCTTTAGGTTGGAAAAGCCCTCTAAGCTCATCAAATCAAGCATTCCCCAAAGCACTGCCAGGCCCACCAGTCACCTGTGCCTCCAGGTGAAATGGGGACCCCAGGCAGCCTGTTACAGGGTTTGGCAACCCCTTCCATGAAGAATTTTTCCTAATATCCAGACCAAACCCGCTCTGCTGTAACCCAAGGACATTTCCTCCTGTTGCTGGTTGTTTGGGTGTCCTGAGCACAACTGTGCCTGTGGGTGGAAACCTGCTGAGCCCAGCCCTGGATAGCAGGTGCCCAGCTGGGCTCAGTCCTATTCCTGCTGCCCTTGGGAACGTGTTATGTTTTGTCTGCATAAACATCCAAATTTTGTTTGGGGTCATGTTAACTCGGCTAGGGGAGAGGGGAAAAAAAGGAGAGAGACACGGGTACGTTTTGGGGGTAGGGTGAGGGACACAGACACCCTGCAGATTTCAAAGGCCCTTTCTTTGTCTTTATTTGAATTCTTTGAGCCCAGAAAGTTTATTTTCCCTCCGAGTCTTTCTTCTTTCTCTTTAAAATGAATGTTTACTTCTATTAAAATCCCTCCCAGACTACAAATGCCAGTCTTTCTCCACTTGTGATGCTGCACTCGCCATCAAAACAGAATGAAAAGCCAGTCCTCCTAAATTCTGGGGGAAGAGAGGGTTTTCTTGCAGTTAAGCAGATTGTTCTCTGGGTCATTATGTACAACAGGAGTGCTGCAGAATTGTCCTTGTGCATGAAATTCCCTTGAAAAAGTGCAAGTAACTTGAAGCAAGAAGGGTTGTTTTAATTTCACAAGGCAAAGAAACTTTGGGCTTAGACAAAACAACCTGGTGTGAGATATCAGCTGGGTAGTTTATCCTCACCAGGCTCATCAGGGGTGGCTATGGGAACAGATCTGAAGCTAATTTAAATGACATATTGAATATTCAGATATCTGTAATGAAAATGCAGTTTCTAGCACAGATTTTTTTCAGTGCTGAAGGGAGCAGTGCCTCTGAGATAAAACTGAAAATGTCACTTCCCCTTGGGGCCCAGCTCCGTTCTCTGGTAGGCAAAAGAGCGATTAACATATTTTATTGTTTCTATTCCCCTGCTTTGCATTGGTCTTCCCAGCCCACATCAGGGAGAGAGTTAGAAAGGAGAAGTGTTCCTTCTGAAAAGGCTTTTTTAAGTCTCCAATTTGGCACTTTTACGTAGGATTTCGACCCCCATAAACAGGGAGGCAGCAGCTGTGAGCAGCAGGGAAGGCTGCTGGGAGGGCAGGGTGTGCAGAAAACAGCTGGTATTTGTGTTGTCAGCTTGCAAATGCTGTATTTCATATGCTGTGTAGTTGTGATGCTGGTGCAAATGGATGCAGCAGATCTCCAAGAAAGTCCAAAACAAAAAAAAAAATAAATTTCTGCATCCGTGTCCTGCTGCAAGCTGCACTACCTGGACTTCCTGAGCCCAAGATGTCATCTGCAGCTTGGGTAGACTTTACTGCCTTAAAAACCTCTAATCCTGCCATAAAAATCTCTAATCCTGCCCTAAAAATCTCTAATCCTGCCCAACTTGTCCCCACTGAGGCCAATGGCATCATGTCCACAGTTTCTACAGCTTCATGAGGCAACCAATAAAAAAAATATTGGGCCAGTTGACCTTTGAACCTCCTTTCCAACCCAAACCATTCTGTGATTAAAAAGACTCTCTTGACACCATTTTTGAAGCTTCTACCTGGTGAAGCTTCTACCTTTTTGAAGTTTGAATCTTTTGCACTCCTGCAGCTGGGCTACAACAGTGTGAATGTGAAATAGGCAAACTGGTCATCAAAATGGGACCTGCAACATGCTTTTTAATGTTGTGAAAAAAAAATACTCAAAAAAGTGAGTATTTAGAGATATGGCTTGTAACTATCCACGGAGATGATAACTATAAACCTCTGCTCCATGGTTACAACACTCTTCTTTCTTTTAAGGTAATTTTCTCATTTCCTCGCCACTTTTTCTTAAGCAGCTCTGAGGCTGGAGTGTAGGGATCATGGTGGGGAACTCAAAACCCAGCACAAGCAGATGCCTCACTTCAGAATATTTGTTGATACCAGTGGTGAAGCTTGGCAAAAGCCATGTGATGTTAACAGGAAGAATGAGCTCAGTTCAGCTGATTCTGATGAAAATGGGAATCAAAGTCACAAGTGCCAACAAGAGCCTTCTCAATAGTGTTTGCTACCTGCTGATTCACACTGCTTTGGGCAAGCAAGGCACAGCCAGAATTTGGGTTACTCTCTTAGTGCATTTTGTCATTTTTCTTGTAAACAGGACAAACACCTGATTGGAAAAATTAATTATATGGAGGTTCAATATGTATTTTATGGGGCGAGGGTGAAAGCAAAAAAAAGATGGTATTTAAGAGGTTTGTTGCTCAACTACTTGGCTTTTCATTGGATTTAAAGCTGTTTCTAAATGACAGTGTTTCTGAATATATGTGTTTTCCAAACTCCTAATTTCTTAAATCCAACAATTCCTGTATATAACTGTAGGGTTGCCAGGCCATGGAGTGTCTTTCACAATTCTTGTCATTTCTGTGATGCTCTTCTAGATCCCAATTTCTTGTGTTTGTGACAAATTCAGCTTTTGTTAAGTAAATAAACAAAGTTCCTGGTCATCTTAATTGTAAGGTTAAAAAAACAAAACCAAAAACAAAAACAAAATGGGAAAGAGGACCTGAAGCCATCGTTCAGAAGCTGGGGATTCTCTAAGGGAATAAAAAATGGTGTTTTCTAGATGCCTGGAGGTGTAACAGCTCCCACAGGAGAGATGGCTCCTCAGGTTCCCTCCAAGAGGTCTCTTCCACAGCCTCCCTGGCAAAACTATCCATAGGGATTGAGGGAGGTGTGTCTCAGCTGTCAGCCAAGGAAGGTGCAGAATGTGCAGGAAAGCTTGCTGCCCATGGACAGGAAAGCTGCTGGTTTGGGAATGCCCTTCCTAGTGTGTCTGGCAGCTGGTCATGGAATCACAGAATCATGGAAGGGTGGCCTGGGGATGGAAGGGACCTTAAAACTCATCCCAGTCCATCACTTTCCGTAGGCAGGGGCACCTCCCACTGTCCCAGGCTGCTCCAAGCCCCGTCCAGCCTGGCCTTGGGCACTGCCAGGGATGCAGGGGCAGCCACAGCTGCTCTGGGCACCCTGGGCCAGGGCCTGCCCACCCTCCCAGCCAGAAATTCCTGCCCAAGATCCCAAAATCTGTGCCTGCCCTCTGGCAGTGGGAGTCATTCCCTGTGTGCTGCCATGACATGCTATTGTGAAAAGTCCCTCTTCATGTTTTCTGTTGGTTCCTTCAGGCACTGGACAGACAGAATTAGGTTTCACTGGAGCCTTCTCCACGCTGAACAATCCCAATTCTCTCAGCCTTCTCTACTCCCATAGGAAAGGTCTAAGAAAGTGGATTGAGTATTTCCTGCTAGGCAGGAGACATTCAATGCGTTAAAGCAGACACCTCAGAGCCAAAACTGCATTTTTAACTTGCCTTGGTGGCTGCAAAGGTACAGAGATGTAGGAATGGCAGGGACATTGGCAATTTCCTCAGCTCCCTGGTCCTTAAAAGATCCAGGTGTTCTAGCTGAAGTAAGAGACCAAAACTCACCTCACCCCGTGAGTTTCATGGCACCCTGTGAGTTTCACAGCAGCGTTGATGCTTTAGGGAAAACTCGTTTCATGTGAGCCCTGGTGGTTCCTGGGGAGCCGAGAGCAGCCAGGAGCGCCTCCTCACCCAGCCCTTCCAGCTGTGAGTATCGGTGCCACTTGGAATAGATGGGAAATCTGCTGTTACTCGTTGCCAGAGAGTGGTGGGTGGTGGAGCCCTGCCAAACGTGGGTGTGTGCAGCCTGGCAATGGATCCACAGTGCGAAGAAAAAACAGGAATTTTTTTTGGATTTTCCAGGGGATGTTGTGGAGCAGTTAGGCAAGGGGGTTGTTTGATAGAGGATGCAGATATCTGAGATCCTGCAGCACCTGCTCGATGTGCAGAAGGGCCAAACTTCCACTGGGAAGGATGCTTGGACAGCTCCAGTGCTCTCCTATGCCAGGACCTCTCCTGGGTCCAACCCTCTCTGCATCTGGAGGAACCCTAATCCTCCCTGAGCTCCTCAGTGCCTTTAGCCCCTCATTTTCCTTGAATCACCCTAACAATCACCCACAGAACAATGCCACTATTACATTGTGAGATACCTCTTCACAAACTCATCTCTACAGACATTGTAGCAACAGCATTAAATATCCTTAGTTAAAAAAAAAGTCTACTCCTTCAGCAGGAAAAATATGTAGTGGTCAAAATAATTGAAAGAATAGTGGTGGGTAGAGATTTACTTATAAATACTTGAGTTCAAGTGGTTAATTGTTCTACTCATCAGCATTTAGGCAAGAAAATTACTTGAGTTTGAAAATGTATGACTGCCTTCAAAAATTTTTATTGCAGCTTTTGGCTTGTTGCACAAAATTCAGTACAACTGACATCAGCTTTTAAAACCTAATACAGCTGGGAGAAAGGAAAATCTCAGCAGCTGAGAGAGGAAGAGAGAATTCCCTACTTCCATTTGTTTTGTGTTTGTGCCCAGTTTCTGTATTCCCTGGGGATCTTTCAAAGACCGTGATTACAAAACGCAGGAAGGTGTGTTTGGGAAGCTGAAGCACCAGACAGTAGCACCCAAAAAAGGCACTCACATGGATTTATCAAAAAATTTACTACCTGCAGAGCTAATGAAAGCCTTTGAACACAGTGGTGTGATGCACAGGAGATGAAGGATTTGTTGCAGTTGTTGCGTGATGTTGGGAGATGTGCCACGAGCCCACGTAATGCTGGCAGTGACACCCTCCCCTCACTGTGCATTCACCCAGCGTGCTCCTCGAGTCTCCAGAGGACACTGACACAGCCAGGACAAGGCAAAGGAACAGAAATAATAAGGGCTAGATGGAGACATTAAGTGTTTTGTCATTTCAGATACCTTTTCCTGCCACCACTCATTCTGTAAAAAAATATCCCAAATAAGAATTCATTTTTCTTTCTCTTTTTCACCAAAAAAATGCCAAATACTGGGGAGAGAGACAGAAAGAGAGAAGGTGAGTACACCACACCCCTTACTTTTCTGGGAATCATGATCCTGTTTTACTGTGCATCAGGACAGTGCTGAAAAAAAGAAGTATGTCAGTTTGGGAATATTTTGCAGGTGGGGTTATAAGTCAACTAAAAAAATGAAACAAAAAAAATCTCTTGGCGTCCTTCCTTCCCAGACACAGCCAAGATTCCTGCTTTGACTTGATCCAGGCGAGGGAGGGAGCGCAGCCTGTTCCTCCAGCACACTGAGATGCAAGGGGTATTTGTTTTCTGTTATCAGCAAAGGGTGGTGATGAGCTTAGTGTCCATGAGATAATCTTTTTTTTATTACTGTGAGTTAGATCAAGTGCACCATGGTTTGGAACAACAATGAAAGAGAAAAATCCCCCCAAAACTGGAAAAAATCCCCACCCTTTTCTTTTGCATTGGTGATAAAGTGGTATTTTTTGTCAGAGTGCCCACCCTGAAGCACACTTTAATAATATTAGTGGTTATTACATGCAGAGCGGCTTTTCATGTCACATGAGCCAGGCTTGAAAGCAAATCCCAGCCTCTCTGTGAAATCCACTTGATCCTTGTGTTGAAACACAGCTATTTCCAGATGATACAAAGCACCTGTTTAATAGGGTACTCGGGCAGGAAAATCCCATATTCCAGTCAAAACGGCAGGAGGAACTTCTTGGCTATCCAACAGAATTACTCACTGACCACGTAGGGCAGGTTACAGGTCACTGCTGTACTTCCACAAAAATTGTTCCAACGTGGAAATGTTTCAACAGCTCCCTGGCCAGGGCTGAGTCAGAAAGCACTGTCCTCTTCTCCCACCTCAAACATGCAACCATTTTTTGCCATGACCTGAGGGGACCGGTGTTCAGCTGCCACAGCTACAGGGTGACGTGTCATTAACATAATTTTGGTGTTGAGAAGAGAAAGGGTGATCCAAAGATCCCCAGCAAGTCAAGGCCCTTCCTTATGAAGGAGAGCTTTGAGAGAATTTCAGAGGGAGTCACAGAATGGTTTGGGTTGGAAGGACCTTAAAGCCCGTCCCATTCCACCCCTGCCATGGGCAGGGACACCTTCCCCTGTCCCAGGCTGCTCCAAGCCCCATCCAGCCTGGCCTTGGGCACTTCCAGGATCCAGGGGCAGCCACAGCTGCTCTGGGCACCCTGGGCCAGGGCCTGCCCACCCTCACAGGGAAGGATTTCCTCCCAGCATCTATGCTAAATTCCCCCTCTAAGTTTACAGCTGTTGCTCCTTGTCCTATCACTATCTGTCCCCTGTAAAAAGTCACTTTCTAAGGCAGAGGAGATGTTTCTCAATGCAATAAGGCATTAAATACAGGAGAAACTTTTTGAGAGAGCAGTTGGAGACTACTCAAAATAAATTGCTGGAGGATACTTAGGGACACGTTCTTCCTATGCTTGCAAAAGCTGAATGAATAGGTTTTATCCAGATCCATTCCTACAGCTGCTACAAAATCACTCATATTCTGCAGTGTAATTAAGATGACCTCTTCCCATCTTCACAGTACCCCACAGTAATTCGGGGATGTAACTTGTGGGTCTGACACCATTCCTCACTCACAGGATCATCCGTGGAGCACAGGGACCCCAGCCCACCCCGCTCCCACGGGACACACACTCCCAGGGCTCCACCCCGGCGCTTAAAAATCACCAAAAACTCCAGCAAAGTCACTCCAGCCCAGCAGATGCGCTGCCGAACCTGACAGGGATGTCTCCCACGAGCAGGAGTGCATGGGTAAGAGAACAATGCGATTTGGGGCAGACAAAGGGCTTGAAATCTGAGCCTACCGAAGCGGCAGCTGCAGGGAACACTTTCCCGGGCAGATCCTGTTAAAGGAGAAGGATCTGCATTCATCCAGCCCTCCCAGGTGCCACCACAGCAAGGAGAATGGAGATCTTTTGCCCTCCACAGCTCTCTCCAGCCAGGTGGAGATCAGTGTCTTCTGCCACAGAACAAGTGAGAGGACAAGAGGAAATGGCCTCAAGGTATGCCAGGGGAGGTTCAGGTTGGATATTGGGCAAAATTTTCCATGGAAAGAGTTGTCCAGCCCTGGCATGGATTGCCTGGGGTGGTGTAAGAGTCTCCATCTCTGGAGGGATTTAAAAACCCTGTGGATGTGCACCTGTGGACATGGGACAGTGGTGGCCTGGGCAGTGCTGGGGAATGGTTGGACTCCATGGTCTGGGGGTTTTTCCAACCTAAACCTCTCAATTATTCTGCAGTTTCCATTGCCTTGGAGCAGCGCAAAGAGAGAAGGGCCAGTAGACCATCCAGCCTGGACACAGAAGGCTCCTTGGTGCCCTAGGGCTGCTGAAACTTTCAGCATTCTTGTCTCATCCAGAGTTTTTCCATGGTCAGTGGAGAAAATGGGCACCTGTCTTGTATTTATCCTTTTTCTTAGGGAGGAATGGACACTCCTGAAGAACCCCTCAGGCTCTGCTGCCTGCAGAGAGGATCTGCATGACCACTTGGGGGGGAGTACACCATGAAGCTGCTCTATTTCCAGATGTTCTCTCCAAGGACACATTTTATGCATTTAATGCATTTTTATCTACATTAATATTTACATTTTTTTCATAGCCAGTTTTGTTTCCTTACTCAATGTCAGGGATGTTGGAACAACCTATTCTTTGTCAGAGCATTTCATTCCTGAGAAGTTTCCAAAACAGTTTTCAGTGCAGCTTTTGTACTGGTCCCATCACCACTGTGTCTTTGAACATCTTGTAACCATGGTTCCAGTGGCAAGTGAAGCACCATCACTTGTGCTGCACACAGGCTGCAGGTGCCTTGGAGGTTTTTGTTGCTGGTTTTTATGGTTTGGGAGTGCTCCCTGTGTTTTCCATCAGGGCATATCTGCAGAAGTGCAGCGCTGAAGCTGCAGAACAGGCACACTCCAGATTGCACCAGCTTTAGTCCCAGTATCAACTGTGTGCAGACAGCTGTCCCTGTAATCTGCAGGCTGCAGCTTGTGCATAAGGGAAGCCAAAATAATGCAGATTACTGGAAAGCTAATGAGCAGATATGGCCAGGAATATTCTTCCTCTCACTGGTGAAGATGTGTAGGTTTTTTTTTTTGTTTGTTTAAAACCATATTTTGGATGTAAAGAGAAAAGCTTAACTCCCCAGAATAGGCTTATTTAATTTGTAGTTTTTAATTTGCAGTCAAATTCTTGTTGTTTTTCTTCTATTTCTTGGAATTTGTATTCGTATGTGTAAGAAAAACCACATTTCCTTTCTCCTTCCTGCCATTCAGGTGTTCCTGTTGTCATTTGCTGACAGTGACAAAGAACTAAATTTCAGTCATTTAGAAAAGCTGAAAATACCTACAGAGCTTCTGCCTGGGGACTTGCAGCCACATGCAGAGGCCTGTGCACAGCTGGGAAGTGCCACTGACTCATTATTAAGGATCTCAGCCAGGTGGACATCTAAATCCAGATAATCCATGTGCTGATATACATAGAAAGAGGGGAAGCAGAACCAGAAGTAGACCACAGGGCAGGACAGCACTGAAAAGCTCTGTTAAGTGATCCACTATACGCAAAGCTGAGCTGTTGCTACTGCAAAGTGGTTTGAGAATTTTTTTCCTGATTTTTGGGGGTGAGACAATCTCCTGGAAGATAGAAGATGACAGCAAAACTCTTTTTCCCCTCAGTTTGTCCCCATCCCAGCTACTGCAATCCCCCACCAAGCTGCAGGTGTAAATGCTCATGGCAGGTCCTGAGCATGAGGTGAAACTCCACTAAACTCCCTCTATTAAACACCCAATTTCATGGCTGGAGTTTGGTGGCAGAATGGCAAGGGTAACCCAAATAAATGGGACACTTGCAGCTCCCAAAAAGCAAACCCACAGACGGCTCTTTTTGCTTCACCCAGGGAGGTTTGATGTTTGCAAGGAAGGTCAGCTCAACTTCAGATGTATCCCCAAACCCTTTTCATCCAGTTGCGGCGTTTCAAGAAGATGAAATTTCAAAGGAACATTTGTAAATGGACTTGTTTTTATGGCTATAAACATGGATGAGCCATTTTTCGTGAAGGGGAGACAGTGTTTACTGTTGGTGAGCTGTAGAACAGATAAATAAAAGCATTCTCAAGTGCACTCAGCTGTCTTCTGCTACAGGGAGCTGCTCTGGCTGTTCATAAAAACCTCCACAGAATGGATACCAGTGGCATTTCCCACCCAGTGCTGTTTGCACACCTTTACTTCTACAGAAGCAACTTTTTGTCAAGGGAAAAATAATTGTTTAAAGCTCTCAGCTATTCAGTTGGTTTTTTGTTGGAGTGTTCATGCAATTATGGCCCTTTGCTCAGCAGTAACCAGGAGGGAGCCACCCTGTCCCCATCAGCATCTTCACTCAGCCACAGCCTGCAGACTGAGAACATGACTTTGTACCAATTCTGTAAAACTGGTACAAGCTGGGGCATTCAATTCTCTCATTTTGGAGATGTCTTTAATAAAAAAATCTTTCTTGCAGGATACACGTCACAGACACTCAACCTCAGGAAATTGCCTTGCATCTAGAAGGGGAAAAAAGCTCCACCAACTTGCCACCTCCATAAATCAGCCATCTGCAGAATGTAAACTGGTGCAGCGTGGCTCTATCAGCACTTACAGCTCCGAGTGCTTTGCAGAGGTTTACACAACGTGAACTATTCCGTCTCTCCTAAAAGAAATCTCGTGTTATAAATTACCAAACTTTCCAGGAAACGCGACAAAAACCCACCCGTCGGTGCTGACCTCCGGGACTCAGCTGTAGAGCTCGTGGAAAGGAGAAGTTTCCCTGGGGATGAAAGGAGCTGCAGAGCTGAGTTTATCTGTGGGTGTCTGGGGAGAAGGTCACCCGCGGCGCATCGCGGTGCCGCTGCAACGCGAGAAGGTGTTCTGGGAAGGGGCTGACAGATGATGGGGGGAAGCAAGGAGGAGACCAATGCACTCCTCTCCTTCCTGGCCTTCACAGGCTCCAAGGACATAACCCAGAATCAGCCTGAGAGAGCAGCAGAACTCCTGCTGAACCCAACAGGGCATGGAAAGGTATACACCATTTGTAAGGCTTCATTAACAATGGTGTGTTAATGCACTTTCAGCTCTGTGGCACTGGCTGCAGGAGCAGGGGCTCCTTTCCAAGAACTGAAACAACTTTTGCCTGTGTTTTCCCATTCTCAGATTTTTCTTAATTCGTGGACATAGATAATGCTGCTGCTAAACCAGCCCTGGGGCCAAGAATGCTCCACTACACTTCAGCTTCATCAAAGTTTGTACAGAGGGTCCATCAGGAGCAACATTCTCTACCTCTTGATGTGGACAGGCAAAATCCCCACACTTTAAGAGTCTGGAAGACAAGCAAGAGGAGAGGCAAATGGGGAATGACTTCCCACTGCCAGAGGGCAGGGCTAGATGAGATATTGGGAAGAAGAAATTGTTTCCCGTGAGGATGGGCAGGCCCTGGCACAGGGTGCCCAGAGCAGCTGTGGCTCCTCTACCTCTTGATGTGGACCGGCAAAATCCCCACTAATTCTTGAAAATTTTAAGACAAACAAGAGGAGAGGTGTTGCCAGGGAGGCAAATAGGGAATGACTTCCCACTGCCAGAGGGCAGGGCTAGATGAGATATTGGGAAGAAGAAATTGTTTCCCGTGAGGATGGGCAGGCCCTGGCACAGGGTGCCCAGAGCAGCTGTGGCTGCCTCATCCCTGGAAGTGCCCAAGGCCAGGCTGGGCAGGACTCGGGGAAGAAGAAATTTCCCGTGAGGATGGGCAGGCCCTGGCACAGGGTGCCCAGAGCAGCTGTGGCTGCCTCATCCCTGGAAGTGTCCAAGGCCAGGCTGGGCAGGACTCGGAGCAGCCTGGGACAGGGGAAGGTGTCCCTGCCCATGACAGGGGGTGAAACTGGATGGGCTTGAAGTCCCCTTCCAACACTACAAACCACCCTGGGATTCTGTGATCGGTGATGCTTTGAACCATTGTATTAATACTGGGTACAGCTGGGGTTTGGTGGAAAACCACAGAGCTGGTTCCTCTCTGTAGAGTCATTTCTGGGAAAAGTGGCCCAAGTGTTGGCCTTTTACATGCTCTTTTTCTATTTAAGTTTAAGTTATGCACACACACTGAGGGGAAAAGCACCATCCTTCTGTAAGACTGCTCAGCACTTAACAATTTCTTAACAACTGATACATTTATAAATCTTTTTTGCTTTCTGTTTTGTTTGTAGAATTATTAATCAGTGACGATCTCCAGCTGAGGATCTGGGGATATCCACAACAGGAGTAGACACGCAACCAGATTTTTGCTCGACTTCGTGACAAGATGAGCTTCACACAACTTCTCTTTGCCTTCTTCTTTACCTTAAACAGCTGCCCTCCTCTTAAGGGATGCCAAAATCTCCAGTGGAGCCCTGGCTGCCCATGCTACCTGCATGGTAACCCCAAACCTGCTAAAGTGGGCCAGGAGACTTGACTCTGCTTCTAAGAAACATCCTTGACATACAATAAAAAAGCCAAATTCTGAAAACAGGAAACCACAAGTGGTTTCACCTCTAGTAAGTTCAGCTGTTCAAGAGAACCAAAACAAACCCCAAAAACACATTGAGTTGCATTTTCTGAGACCAGCTGTGCTGAAACACTCTCATTGCTGGCTGTTTTCTGTCCCCCTGCATGGCCCAAAACATCACCCTGCTTTTCAGAGCATCACCCATTTATAATGGCAGGACCCATTTATAATGGCTGTATCCATTTATAATGTCACTCACAGTAAGGAATTCTTCTCATTTCTCTGGTTTTGGCAACCTTGCCCTGCAGCCAAACCTCCTTCCAGTGTTGCTCATAGACAGCAAGGAGGAACTTCCCTCAGACCTCCATCCCGAGGGAATTTGGGTTAATCATGTGGGGACAAGGAGGTCTGGGAGCTCTGAAATCTCCCTGGTGCCCCTGAGAAGTCACAGCAAAGGGACTGCACTGCTCTCATGCTTGGCTCCCAACCCAAGCCTGGTATCCCATGTCCATTTGTCATTGTTCTCCTTGGCCCCTGGTCCACACCAGCCACATGCCTGTAAAGAAAAATGCTGAAGGAAAAGTTTCTGGTGGAGGAACACACAGGGGATTCCACACAGGGGATTTAAAATGAGTGTAAAACCTTGCCTCACCCTCCCATGCAAAAAAGGTCCCCAAAGGGGGACTTACTGACCCCCAAAATGTGCCAGAAGTAGCAAGTTCCTGTTTCTGTTTGAACATGGAGGAGCTGTGGCAGAACACACCTCCTCATTTGTAACCTAATAGAGAAAATCACAGGATTTGGGGTTATATTCTCCCTCCTTTCCCAGAGTTCATTCATATCACAGGCCACAGAACCCTCCTCCTCCCCCTCCCCGTGGAATCCTTGTATGATCTGGCAAACCTGCTGGAGGGACCATGCCCAGCTCCTGCCCATTCCCTGAACAAGGCTGCTCAGCTTCAGCTGGGGTCTGTGCATAAAAAGCACAACTAGGTCAGGATCCAGTGACAAAAAAGCCCAGTCCCAGAGCTGAGAGGGCAGGATGGGGAGATGACCCCTCGGAGCCTTCCTGGCTTGCTGTATCACTCCTCCAAGCCCCTTCTCCCTAGGCATGCTGCCCTCTCCCTCATCCCCACCTCCTGTGCCCCTGCCCACCTCTAGGAAGGGACAGGACAGGCACATCCAGGCTGGGCAGCCCCAGCAGCCCTGCGTGTGCTGCTCCTGGTGCCAGTGCTGTGCTGTGGGCAGGACTTGGCTGGGAAGGGATGTCTCACCTCCCTCCAGCCATCAGTGTAGGAAACACCTCCTCTACAGCCAGCAGGGGAGTACTTCCAGAAGGAGGATGATCTCAACTTAAAAAGCAAGATGTAAGGAAATGCATGGGCAGATGACTTTGTGAAGTCTTGTCCCAGGAACAAAAGAAAAAAAAAAAAGCTAAAGAAGCAACAAGAAACCACTGTCTTCCTGAAGCTGTCTTGCTGCAGCAGCTACAGAGAGACTTGGGATGACTAACATTCCTCCTTCAGCAGCCAAGTGACACACAGCTCACCTCCACAACAGAAAATAGATCAGAGATTAATTTATTGTAAATAGAAGGTGTATCCAATAACACAGCGCTGAGAAATGGGAAAAACACGGGAAGGATTTCAGGCGAGGGTGTGCCTGAAAGCAGAACACTGCATGTCAGGAGATTCATTAATGTGCAGTGCCGTGGGACCCCGAGTGAGGAAATGAGCTCATCTTTTCATCTTCAGAAATCCCATCTCTTCAGTTCTGTAAAACTGATGGAATTTGCTGTCTTCATTCCCTGTCCCAGTGAGGAGAGAATTCTACTTTTATTAAAAACAAACAAACAAAAAAAAAAAACCTCAATGGATTTCTCTCTTTAAATAATTATTAAAACTGGTCTTCAAGCAGATTTTAATGTGTCATAATTTCAACAACTGATTGAAAATTTGAAGATGTATACTCATTATATATGCAAAGTTTGATTAAAATGACAGTAAGTATGATATTAAATTATTCAGGAAAATATTGACAAGTGAACTATATTCTTGAATAACTCACTCTGTAGTAATGAAAGTTATTCTTTTCACAAATTATTTGAAACAGGGAAGAGTCCCTTTTTTTTCAAAGTAGGTAATATTGTCTGACAGGCATACAGTCATGCTGAATTCTCTGAGAATAACAATGTGTAGATACATAAAATAAAAAAGGAAAAATAAAAGCAGGTATTTTAGAAAGAAGCCAGCAGTATTTCTCCTTGCAGGTGGGCTGGTAACAATCTCCTGGTGACAATTCTGAGGATGTTCTTAGTGACAAGGGCCATCAGCAGCCAGACTGCACTGGAGGGAGATGGAAGATGCTTTACACTAAGGTAAGATGACTCAGTGATCCCCATGGTTCCCTTCCAGGTCAGCTTATTCCGTAATTCTGTCACTAATTCCGTGATTCTGTGACGGGCTTTGACAGCTGTGGGAACCAGCAGTGATTTCTGGGCGGCTGAGACTGTCCAGATTTGTTAGTGTTAGTTAAGATAGTTCCAGGAACTGGTGTTGGGTAAGATAATTCCAGCAGCCGGTGCTGCCCCTGCCACGGGAGGAAACACACAGGTAATTAATCGCTCCAAGCACCCGCGGCAGCTTCGTCATTGCATTAATTGGGTGATCTGCCTGCTGGGTGAAAGCACAAACCCTGGCTCACTCCTCCAGGTCGATTCACAGCTGAAGGAGTCCAGCTGGAACTAACTGTCAGCTGCCTGCCTGTGGTCATTGGGTGACATTCATTGAACAAATAAAGAATCTGCATTTAAAAATCTTTAAAATCAGGGAGAGTGGATTTTTGAGTCCACGCCTCCAGCCCAAACAAGAACAGGTGGTACATAAATCCACACTTCAGCTTCGCCCCAGGTGAAGTCTGATGATGACTGAAAGTAAAAAGGTTACCTTGCGTCCTACATGCTTCACTTTTTCTCTTATGCTACAGGGTACGCTGGGACTTTCTGCTTTTGCAACAGAAAATCCCAGAGGTTTTTGACATCCACAGCATGTTTCAGGAGTCCTCTGAGGTTCAAAACATTTCCTAATATCAAAGTATGCTCTTCTTCCCACCTGATTTTTAAACACAAAGCAGTTTATCCACTGTGTGGATACACACCCACCTAACTCTAACCCAAACATGAACCATTTCTGTTTTGAGGAAGCACAATTGTTTGATCTCTTTGCTTGCACAATGTGACTGTGAAGAAGGTGAAACAGGATGACACTAATTTTAGAAATATGTTTCATTTTTGTGAAGTCAGAGCATCATTTACATTTGACATTTGACATACATCATTTCATTTAGTAATGAACTAAAACCATCTTTATTTCAGGCTTTAAAAGAGGAAACCGAACTAGAACAAGTGGAGTTGGTGGTAGCCCCAAGGGAAGAAAACACAACTCTCTTTCCAAATTCTTTAGGTTTAAAGGTACACATCATTCATCCAGCACAGGGCTGTGAGGGGGGAGCTAACACACAGCTCTGAAGCTGACAACATACCTCCTGTCTGTATTAATTAGCATCAGGTGGATATGTCAGTACGAGCACATGCTCTCAAAAATGCCTTTATTTTGACACATAACATGCTTTGACCCACCAAACCCACATCCCTCCGTGGCAGGAAAACTCACCAGGACAGCCACCCTATTAAATGGTGGTGAGCATCCCCATAACCACTCCTGGGATGAGCAGACCAAGTGTCCTGTGCATTTTTGGGGGGGAATAACAGCTAGCAGAAAAAAAAGGTGTCTGTGTGAGCACCAACAAAACCCAGCCCCACATGTCAAGGAGGTGTCTCTATGTGTGCTAAAGGTCTGAGCTCCCTCCAGAGCCATCTGAGATCTGATGCCCCATCCCTGGAAGTGTCCCAGGCCAGGCTGGACAGGGCTTGGAACAACATGGATCAGTGGAAGGTGTCCCTGCCCAAGGCAGGGGGTGAACAAGGTGGACTCTAAGTCCCTTCCAGCACAAACCATTTTGTGCCTCTGTGTTTGTGTGATCCACTTCACTCATCCTAATGCAGATTTCAGGTGAAACTTCTGTTATTTCCCCGCTATGTAAACCAGCAGGCAATATGTGCTGTCTATCAGTCTCAACACCAATATCCTGGGAGGTCTGGACCAAAAAAAACACCATTTGTGAGAAGAGCTGAGTGCCAGAAAGGTGACTTTCTCCAAGGTACCATTCACATCTTCCCTTTACTGGAAGGAGCCCAGGAATATGTCGTCCATATCAGCACTTGCCCATTCCTAGGATATTTCTGGTGCTGCAGGAAAACATAGTCAGGCATCATCCTGCACTCTGAGAACACGCATTACTGCTCTCCAAAACATGTGTTGAAGGCCTTGGCAAGTCTGTGTTCCCCCCAAGGACAGCTCAGATTCAGCTCAGATTCATCTGCTCTCTCTCCCCAGGCCAGGAATGGAGGTGATAGGCAGTAGATATATCATCACACACATTTGGGGCACATTATCTGGGGTCGCCTGAGAAGCACGGTGCAATTTTAGGTCATTTTTCCTCTCTCTTGTCTGTGCACAGATCTGGGTTAATCCTCACGTGGGTTATGGCTTGTGATGGTGCTGACCAAATTTCAGACGAGAGGTGTGTCTCCTCTGCACACTTTTCATCTCAAAGATTAAATGTTTGAAATCAAAAAAGGAAATAAACCCCCACAATCAGTACTTTGAAGCCTGAGTTTGGCTCTGGGGCTTTTATTTCTACAGCATTTCCCTGTAGCAGTGAGGAGGGAGAAACCATGGGGGCAGAGGTGGGTCACCATGTCCTTGCACTGCCTGTGGCACACAGCCCTGCCTGCCCTTCACCTCAGAAAGATTTATGAGCTCCTCTTTCATCTCATAATCCTTTGCTTTTGCCACGTAACCTCCCCTGAACCTGCTGTGAGTCAGCAGGCCTTGTCTGTTAAGGCAAGATAGATGGATGAGATAGTGCATGTTCCTGGGTCAGCCAGAGGCAATCTGGCCATATTAACCATCTCTCCCCTCGCCCCTGCCCCACAAGAGGGATGGGCCAGGTCCAGACCCTGCACAGAGATGCTCCAAAGGCCACTGCCCTGCTGTCCCTTCCCCAGACAGACTGAGGTGGTGATGTGATTGTGCAGCGCAAAAGTGCATTTTCCATCTCCTTTGCACAATGCTTGTGTCCCACATCTCAGGTTTTGGCTGCTCGCAAATCTTTCTTCCAAATGGGACCAAAACATGAACACTGTTCATTTGTACATATTAGGAATTGTGTAGCTGGCAAAAATATTCACCATGGGGTTCTGGCCCAACTCTTCCCACGTGGTCACTCTGCCTCCCAAAGCTCTCCTGGAAAAAAAAACATACCTAAAGTTGGTGCTGTAGTTTGCTTTAGAGGTGGGAACGTGTCAGCAATGAGAGATGGCTGGTAGCAAGCGCTCCCATTTGCTTAAAAAAAAAAAAAAGAAATTCCAGAGCTTGATATGGGAGGTCAAATCTGCCAGCTTAAATCACTTTATTTCTTAAAAGTTGCCATTCTTGGCAAATATATCGTGGCCTTCACCTAAAAGTGAGGCTGTCTGTGAATGCCATCACATCAGATGTGCACTGCGGCCTCTTTCATCCCCGGCAGAGGAGGGCTGAGGGCTGCAGCCTGAGGGTTGAAAAGATACTTTTCTTTGGAGATGCCAACAGTTTCTTCGGCAGATTTCTCCCCCTTACCCCCTCCCACCCCAACCTACTTTCACAAAAGAGACCAAAAAAAAAAACAAAAAACCCACAACCCCTAAATGGATCCTGTAGTGTCTGCAATGTAAAGAATTAGCTGAATGGGAAGAAATGAACCATGGTCTTTATGTCCTAGTTACAGTCAGTGCAAACATTGCTGCTAATCCCTGTTGTCAGAGGGGACTGGGGAAGAGACACGGATAGATCCCACTGGGAACATTTTGTCTCTCTCAATCCACACTTGAGATCACATTTTTTGTGTGTAATAACACTGGGTTGTATTAAGAAGCCTGTGGATAACGTGAAGCTGGGGGGGATAATTGCTCACTGTCCATTCCACTGAGCATAGCACCTACAGCCTTCATATGCAGGGAGGTCTCAGCAACCCATTCATTTCAGGGGAGAAAAAGAAAGCTATTCATTCCCAGCAAATCCCATTTTGCCATGGTAACCCCCCTTCCCGCCCCTCGAGCACAACTGTTGTTCACAGGAGCTGTTTAAAACAAGACAACAAAACCAAGCCATCACCCATCCAGCCCTGGCATTTTCTGCTCAGACTTTTCTGGGCAGGGATAACCCAGGGATGGGGAAGGGAGGGAGTGAACAGCTCATTTTGTTACCTGCCATCCCTGGGGGCATCCCACTTGTGTCCCTCAATGGGAGCCATCCCAGGGGTGGGGTGTCCCAAACATCCCAAACTCCCCAGTGAGACAGTGACCATGTCATGGAAGCAGGGAACAATGGGGGAACTTATTTTCTACCCTGTTGTGCCAAGGAGAGGGCTTTGGCTTGCCAGAGCCCATGCAGGGGCTGGGGAAGGGAAAAACAGGCCCCCTGCCAGCTCTGTCCCAGTCTGGAAGGATCAGCCCTGTTTTCTGCCATCCCTTCCATGGGGAACATATCCATGGGTCCAACAGCAGCTGGGAACCAGCACAACTCTCACCAGTTTGGGGTCCTCCAAGTGTTCTGGGCCACTCCACCCATCCTTGGGTAAGAGCTCTGGAGTTCCTAGCCCACAGCCAGTGCCAGGAAACCCGAGTTTGTGCTGCTGCTGGAGCATTTGGTGGTCACTAAATATGTGTTTGAGCTGCTGGGGAGGGCATGGAGCATGCAGGGTTTCTCCTGGTGTAACACCAAGCAGCCTGGGGCAGGGGGATGGAACGAGGTGATCATGGAATCACAGAATGGTTTGGGTGGGAAGGGAGCTTAAAGCTCATCCTGCCATGGCCAGGGACACCTTCCACTGTTGGACCTTCTCTAACACCCCACGTCTCTCTTGTGCTGAGAACCCCAGAGCTGGGTGCAGTGCTCCAGGTGGATGCTCTTGGGGCAGGGTAGAGAGTGGGAATCATCTCCCTTGACCTTCCCATGCCTGTTTTGATACAGCCCCGGGAGTGTTTGACCTTCTGGGCTGTGGGTCTGGCACACAGCAGCTCACGTCCAGCTTTTCACACACAAGAACCAGCAACCCCTGGGGAGCCTTGATCCATAGGGCCCCATCAGACTCAAACCATTGTACAACACCCACCTCAAGGTCTGCCCTGTGCCTCTCCATCCCTCTCCCTTCCTGATGCCCATCCCTGGGGTGCAGGAATACTCTGGCCCAAACCATTTTGTTCTTGCACCAAAACTACAACCCAAGTTGCAGCTCTCACCAGAACAACCAAGACTGAGGGGAGCTGACCCCCAGCTCTTTGGCAGGAGATCTGTTCCAGCCAGAGGCAGTTCCCCAGGCAATTCCTAGGCCAAGGAATCCAGGGAAATCCAGCCAAAATCCAGGAAAGCAGTGTGGGGAAGACAAGAGATCCTCAGCGTGTGCCGTAAGTGCTTTAGGTCTGTGGCATCACCTCTGCTGAGAGCAGGGCTTCCCACAGCTAAAAATCACATCATTTTTGGTTAACCTGAGTTTGCCTTTAAGAGCAAATAAGGGATTCCTGGCATAAATATAATTTCACTAAAAACTAGAATTAAGGACTGGTTTTGGTAATGAATTAATAGGCAAATTTATTTTTGTAAACGCAGAGAGAGCACAAAATGTTGGGAAATGAAAACAACTGTTTGCACCAGGTGTTTTTAAAATAAATCCCAGCAACACCACAGATTTTATCCTGCACTTTTTTGTTGACTGAGGTGAATGAAGCCCTTCTGGTGACCCAGACTTTTCCCTGCTACATCCTGGGTATAAAAACCCTCCCTCTCCACAGACAAACAGTGTTAGTCAGTTGGTCACACCACAGCCTATTAATATGTAGATATTTTAATCACCCTCCAGATCCTCTCACAAATTGCTCTGCATGGCTTTTGCAGAACACACAACCAATTTGCTACTTTTTAGTGGCATTTCTTCAGCAGTTTCTCATCTGTCCAGAGCATATTCTCCTCTCTAGAGACCCAGCACATTGTGGGATCTACCCCCAGCGTTGCTGTCTCCCTAAAAAAAAGTAACTTTAGAGTTAGAGAAGTCTCAAAACAAGTCTTTGTCTAAATCAAATAGCTAATTCAGCTGAACCCCCCATTTTCGCTCAAAGCAAGTTGTCTTTGTCTAAATCAAATAGCTAATTCAGCTGAACCCCCTATTCCTGGATGGAGAAGCCACTCCTCTCCACTCACAAGAATGAGAATTTAAGGTTGCAATGAATCCCACTATAAAGTCCCCCTAGAAAAAAAAAAAAAATCCTGTAATGACAGAGTTTGACTCATACTAAACTCACTGCAACTGTGGGGCAGGGGGTATGAAAAGGGGGAGGAAGTAAATCCAAAGGCTTCTCCATTCTCAAGTTTTCACTGAAAAGGCTCTGACATGAGCAAAAGCATATTAAAACTAAGTGCTTGGAGAAATGACTGCTCCCAGCTGTCCGTCCTGCCTCCTTCCCCTCCAGTGTCACCGTGTGTGTGACACAGACAGCCTGGCTCAGGCAGCAGCTGTTAAACCACTGGAAATTTCACACAGATTTAGGGTTTCTTTCATATGTGAAGTGTAACCTGCAGCTGTTGAGCAGCTGCTGTGCAGGAGCTTAACCACCCGTGCAGCAGAGCAGGGGATCCCAGGCCAGGGGGAGAACAAGTACCTGGGGCACCCAGAGCACCCACATTTGATCTGCTTCGACCACAGCCCAGCCCCTGGTGCTCATCAGAGCTTTGGTTTCACTCGGGACCGTGGCTTTGGGCTCTCTGCAGGTCCCTGCTGCCCTCAGGCTCCAGGTGCACCAGCCTGGTGCCACCCATCTCAAACCCCCCCTGGAAGGAGAATGAAGCAGTGCTGTGACCTTGCAAGGGTGGACACAGCCTCTGCACCCTGTGAGACCTCAAAGTATTCAAACATCCAATGTTTAGGCTGGAAGGTGTGCATGACAGTGAAACAGCAGGATGTATGTACAGATCACAGACTCAAGGAATTACTTGGGTTGGAAAAGCCCCTAGAGGCCATCGAGTCCAACCATCCCCAGCACTGCCAAGGCCACCACTGCCCCCTGCCCCCAGGTGTCACAGCCACACAGCTTTAAACTCTGCAGGAATGGGGGCTCTACCTCTGCCCTGGGCAGCTGTGCCAGGGCTGGACAGCCCTTTTGGTGAAGAAATTTTTCCTTATGTCCAGTCTAACTCCCCATGAAAGCCATATCCTCTGCTATTTGACTTGTTTTTTTTGTGAGGACCATCAGCTTTCTTACCCCTTGGCTAAGCCAAAGTCATAAATACTGACAGCTCTTGGCATTTTCTGGATTTCTCGGGACAGAAATGGAGCCCTGGGCTCAGCACAGGACATTGAGGAGTGGCGTTCCACAGCCCTGTGGGAGCTACAAGGCTCCTGCTTACTCCTGTGGGCAAACATATATTTATTACCTGGAGAACACTGCCTTTAGCCTCCAAAAAGGCTGAAACAGCAGGATTGTTAACCTGGAGGACCACAGCCATGCTAAGAATGCAACAATTTCAGTGCCCCTCTGCCAAAGCAGGTTTTCTCTGCTGTTCAGCATTTCTTGGGGTTTGCAGCTCCCAAACCACCCAAAATGCCAGCAAAGATCAGAAGCTTCCCTGGGGCAGGTGTTTGCACAGGCTGGGGCACACCAGTGTCTTGGAGCTGGCCTTTCCTACCCTGCTCCATGCACATTTCCCTAAGGCACTGAGGAGTGAGGCTGTCCTGGGATCCTCTGATGGCTTTAACAGATTGACCATGACCACACCATCAGCCTCCTGACCAAGAGCTGTCAGCTTGCCACCACGGACAGAAGAACCACTTAGTTTTGCCATAGTTCTCTCATCCTCTCTAGACAAGCAAAGAAAACCAAGCAGAACGTTGGCTTAGAAAACACAACCAAGTAATTTCTGTATCCTACTCTCCGTGGAAAGAGAGTTCTAGTTAAATTTCCTTTCATCTAACCTCATCCATTCTGTTTTCCATACAAATGATCTTATCCTCTCACCATAAAAGCTCAAGACAACATCAGATTGCTCGCTGTTGCCACAAAGTTGTTCTTACTGATAAGCACAAGTGAATTTATTTGGCCTGTTGGTGCTTGTTTAAGAAATATTTATGAGAAATGCTCCAGACCAGTTCCAGTGGTGCTTCATTGGTGGTTCCTAGCAAGAACTGTGTAGTGTTCACTCTCTGAAATAACTGGGGGAAAAAACTAGCATTGGAGGATACCATTCTGTATCAACCCTGTTGTGGACCACATTTTTTGTGACACACATCAAACTGGGAGTGGTTTCCTAATTTCTTCACATGAAATTAATGAAGAATGAAACACAGGTTTGCATTTCAAGCAGCCACACAACAGCCACACACCCCACTAAAGTTTCACTGAGAGTGTAAATTAAATATAAGTGAAATATTTGCTCTGATTTGTTAGTTCTTATCAGCCTCAGCCAGAAGACATCCCAATGCCAGCCCTGGGCTCCCAGGGTGTAAAATATTCCTACTGGCAGCACAACCCCTGTGAGAGCACACAAGCCTTGCACACACACTCTGGGTGACAGAGCAGGAGACTTTCAAGAGAAGCCCCGTGCTGAGGGATGAACTGTTGGGATTTAGGAATGGACCTGGGGCAGAACCTCAGATCTACCCACCTTTGAATTTCCCAGAGTTTTTGTATTTGTGTTACAGCATGAATTTGTCTGTTCTTGCCCTTTGACACGTTCTAAAAACCAACAAAGCTCTTGAACTCCCACTGAAGAGCACTTACAGAGGCTGGCATGCTTTTCCCAGGAAAAAAATCCTACAGAAAGGAAACACTCCAACCAAAACATCCACATCCCTGGCTTGATCTAGCCCACAGGCACAGTGATGAGAGAGAATAGACCTGTAGATATCAGAGGGGGTGGAAATCATAAAAAATTCCAACTCAAGAGGCAGTTTCCTTCATGCAGCATCATCATCTCCCTTCTCCTTTTGAAGAAAGACACTCACTGCTTTGGAATCTCAAGAATTTGGAATTAATCCCGCCCCCTAGCCCCCCCACTCTTTTTTTTTCCAGCCTTGTAGGTGGGAAATATTACAATGCTAATTGACATTTTCAATCACTGATCCTTTGAAAAACACCTGCATGGCCCTGCTGATAAAATTTGTGGGCAGCACCAGCCACTGGCAGCTATCACTGAGGGCAGGGCAGATGCCCTGGGATCTTCCAGCCAGACAGAGGTGTTCTGAGAAACCCCTTTTTTCACTGAGCTGTACAGAAAGTTGCAGCTGCAGTTGCTATCTGTGTGGTGGGAAAATGTGTTCTGGAGGGTTTCAGCTGGAAAAATAAAAAAAGGAGATGCAATGGTATTGTATTGGTATTGCATTGATGGCACAATTGCAGTGACATTGAAGAACCTGGGAGCAATGCCAAAAAAAAAAAAACAGTACTGAAAAAGTTAGTGTAAGACAGAAGTATTCTCAAGTCTCTGTATCAAAAGCAAGAACAAAAACCATTTTCAATCCACCATATCCATTCCGAGTTCACAATTCTGGCTGGGGCATCTCCACAGCAGAGAGGGTGGTAAGATTTTTAGCTATTGCACTGAGTGAAGGCATTTTCCAGTTGGGATCCTTGCCCACAGCAGATTCCATCCATTTTGTGGTCCAAGGGCACAGTTCTCTCTGATTTAGCCAAAGGAGGGCTGAGGAGCGCTTTGATCTCTGCTTATGAGTGCCTGGACTGGGAAAACAATTAACGGGTACTAATCAACCCCAGCAGCTGAAGCCAGACAAGTGCAAGTAAGAGTAAATCTGCCTTTCTCCAAAGGTTTGATTGCCCACATGGGACAGCCATCACGGGAGGAAACAGACCTGCATTTCTGGGTGTCCTCAGCTCCAGACTTTGTCAAGAGTGCCCTTCAGCCCAACCCAAGTTATTGTGAATGGTAATGGGGGCAGGAGGGAGGAAAGGGGAACGAGGAGGAACTGGACACTTTTCTTCTGCTGAGGAAACCCTTTAGCACCACCAACCAGCCTTTCAGAGGGGAGCACCACTTGGGAAGCAAAGCAAGAAGAATTCCCTGGAGAATGGCCTGTCCTTTGCAGGAGAGAAATCTCTCCCAAAGCGCAGCTTGTTCTTCCTGCAGCACCAGCCAGCCCTGATGCTGCTCAGGGTTGGCTGAGTGTGCCTGCAGTTGTGTCAGGATATTTGTTGTCACTGCCCAGCAGAGTGCTCAGCAATCCCCTGATTTTCTCATCCTCCCTTGCACAAGTCGGTGCCTTCCAAGTTTTTCCTGCCTCCTCTTTGTAGGGGCTGAGGAAGCACGAGAGCTGTGGCCTGGGCTGCCAGCAATGACCTGGAGGGAACAGAAAAGACACCACGCAAGACATTTCTCCCTCAGTGTGAGGAGAAACTCAGCCAGCTGTAATAATCTGCTCAGGTTGTTCAGTGTGGAGTGTCTGTGCCCAGGATGACCCACGGAGACCTAAAGAGGTGGCCCCCAGCCACTGCTGGATGCAGCCCCTGGACATGAGGACTCCCAGCCTACAACCCTCCCTCTGTAAAGGCTTCAGATACTGCAAAGTAAAAAGAGAAGCAGCCCTTTGGGAAATTAAATCCATTTGGGCAGGCTCAAATTAGAATTGTACCTCTCAAGGTTTATAGAAAGATGTGTCCATGTCCCTCCAGGGTCACTGCTGTGAGCAGCTGCTAATGGCCAGCACACCAGAGAGGGGTGGTGCCAGCTGGAAGGTGTTGGTTTCTTGGTAAATCCTTGGAGAAATTCATGGAACCACAGAATTATTTGGGTTGGAAAAGCCTTCAGAGGCCATCGGGTCCAACCATTCCCCAGCACCTCCAGGGCCACCACTGACCTATGTCCCCAAGTGCCACATCCACATGGCTCAGGGGATGGGGACTCACCACTGCCCTGGGCAGCTGTGCCAGGGCTGGACAGCCCTTTCCATGGGGAAATTCCTGCTGTGCCCACCCTGAGCCTGCCCTGAGGCCGTTCCCTCTGCTCCTGTCCCTGTTCCCTGGAGCACAGCCCGACCCCCCCGGCTGTCCCCTCCTGGCAGGAGCTGTGCAGAGCCACAAGGTCCCCCTGAGCCTCCTTTGCTCCAGGCTCAGCCCCTTCCCAGCTCCCTCAGCCCCTGCTGGGGCTCCAGCCCCTTCCCAGCTCCCTCAGCTTCTCCTCACTTGTTCTGTACAATACGAGATTTCTGCCTGGCTCCTGGTAGAGACAAACTGAGCAGAGTGAAGGGAACACCGACTTTGGGTTGGTTTTTGTTTTATTTTTTCTGTTCTTAGAGTTGAACAGAGTAACAGCTCATTTGCATAGCAGCCCCTGTGGTAGGGTTTCCCTTCCATCTGAAGGCTCCTCGTAGACACCTTGCAGGAATTTTGTGCTTATGAAATTGCTCCAACCTCTGCAGCTCAGCTCCCCTTGGAACAATGCATTCTCTGTGAGCCCCTGAATAGAAAACATCAGCCCATAGTGATAGAGCTCCTGTAAGTGCCCAGCCCTAGACATGGGATAAAAGTGCTTTTCAATGTGTACTTGGGAAAAAAAAAATTGCTTTTAATGCTCCCACAGTACTCCTTTTACAATGCCAATGCCACTTACAGCCATTGATAGGAAGAAGTTGGACTAATCTTAGCCAGAAGTTCCCATGACCTTTCAGTATCTGCAAGACTGCAACTTTTCCTAAAATTATCTTTGCAGGGAAAACAATGTAAAATATACCAAAGGACTTAGAGCAGACAAACCCTTACTTGTTAAGGAGCCCAAATATTGCAGGAAGATGGTTTTGGTGATTTTATGCAGCTGGTGTGAGGAGGGCAAAATTCACAGGGATCGAGTGGGAATATTGAAGAGCAAAATGAAAGTGAGTCAAAGGGTTCAGCAGTGATTTCACACAGTGCTTCATGGAGCATAACCTGTGGAACTCCCTGCCCTCTTATATCATCTCAAATTTGCAACTAAAAGGAAAGCAACTGTGATTAATTTTGGAACCCCCTTCACTTTCTTAGAATCAATAAAAAAACTCCTCAGGAAAAAAAAAGTTTAAACCCTCTTTTTAGGAAGCAAGCTCATAAAGGGATGCAGGAACCAGCAAATTAGAGACACACCCATAAATCTTTCAGCAAATACACATCAAGCAGCAGCACTGGGAGGCAAGGTTTAATGGAAGAAGAGCTGAATTAGGAAGGAAAGAAGAGAAAGACAGAAAGAAATCTATTCTCCCTGATGTCTTTGTGTACAGTAAACTGTATTCAACACCTCTGCCAAGCAAAGCTTTTATTCTGGCCTCTGCATGCTGCAGTCAGTCAGACTGACCAAAATCCCCCCAAAAATGTGAGAGCTGGAATAAAACAGTGATCCTGGCAGACCAAGCATAATCACAGAAAGGTCTGGGTTAGAAGGGACCTTAAATTTCATTTCACCCCTGCCATGGGCAGGGTCCACTATCCCAGGCTGCTCCAAACCCCATCCAACCTGGCCTTGAAACATATCAAAATGATAAGAAAACAGTAACAGGAAAAAAAAAATATTTTTTTTGAAGGACCAGGAAACAACCAGAAGCCAGATTTGAGAAAAAAATAAATGCAAATAGGTTTTGTGATGCAGGAAAAAAATGCCACGCTCTTGAAATGTGTCATCCCATGACACTTTTTAGGGGAGTAGCACTGAAAAGCAGCAGGCTGTGGAACAGTCATCTGTTTCCAAGTGGGAAGTGCACAGTTTCAGAGCCAGACCTTTTCCATACATAAAGGGTGGGAGAAGCACTTCACTGTTTTAATGACAGGGAACAAGAGAAAAAAGAAGAGGCTGTGGTGGGCTGGAGTTAAAATGGGGTAGTCACATCAGCCTGGCTCTGCTGGGACCCTGGACAATGACTCTGCACGGGCCAGTGTGCTTGTCCTGATGTGATCTCTGGGTTCTCCATTTCAAAATCGAACCTCATTAAAAAAAAAAAACAAAAAAAACCCAAAAAACAAAAAAACCCAACCCGCCCCCCCAAAAAGCACCAAAAAACCAAAAACCAAAACCAACCCAAAACAACAAAAAAAAAAGAAAAAGAAAAAAAAACCAAAACAACCAAAAACAAAACAAAAAAAAACCCACAAACCAAAAAACCACCAGACCAGCTCTGTTTCTTAAGGCTTTTCAGCACAGGAATTTGCCAAGGCACAGGTAAGGTTACTCCTGGGACATTGGGGTGACACCCCTTGGAAAACTGTCCACAAGCCTAATGTATTTTACATGTATTTTAATATTTTTAAAGCAACAGCAAGCTGCTTTTCATGCAAGTAGGGATGAAAATATATGCCAAAACTGAAATAGATTCCTTTATTTTCATCGGGCCTTGCAGACCTCACCACTAAGTGTTTACAGGCTGTCCATTTAAGATTTATTTTTATATTTGGGTATTCAGAGGTAGGCTCTGCAGCTTCTGCTCAAGTAGAACTCCTTTTTTCTGCTGTCTGTGAGCAGTTTTTTCCTAGTAAAAACAACCATTATTTTTACTAGCAGCAGCTGCTGTCCTGGGCTCAGCCCAGCAGCACCCAACCTCCACAGATGTGGGAGTTTTCCCTTCAATCTGGGAAACACCAGCTCTGATCTTTTGTCTTTAATCCAAGGGTTGCCCAGCCCTCGAGCAGGAATGAGCAGGGCCTGGCTCCCTGCTGTCAGAATATCTTGGAGATGTGGGCAGTGGGCTCATGGCTGGGCTCTGCCCATGGCCACCAAAAAGGGACCACAATCCTGACCAAACTCCAGCATGGTCACCTGGAAAATCTGCACTCCCAGCACTCCACAGCAGCCTCCTGCTGAACACCAACGGGATGTGGGTTCCTAAACCCCTGGGCATTTCTGAGAAACTCCAAATGAAAGGAAAAGGATCCTTTCCTGGCCGTGGAAGGTCTGCAAATGCCAGACGTTCCGGCTGCCTACATTCAGCCTCAAGGCCCCTTTGTCTCATGTGAGTTATTCATAATTACTCAAGCTGCTAATTTTCCTCTCATGTAAATGATGTTGGGAGGCAAAGCATGAAGGCAGCTAGGCACGTACAGGATAATGGATTGCAGGAGGAAAGAATGGAGCTGGCATGATGTGAGAACGGCTCTGGGTGCTAGGCAGGTTCCAGCAAACTGGAATGCTTCTGGGAATTCCCTAGAGATGCAGGTGGCTCAAAAAAAAAATAAATATTCCTCTTCAGATTAATCACCAAAGCATTGCAAGGGTGAAATGTTTCTTCTCACATGGAAGAAAATCCATTTTAGTGCCATGGTGCTCCCTCCCCAAACCAGCCCCCTCTTCCAGCACAGGGATGTTTTGTTCAGCCACCCCAAAGTGGAGCCCCTGGGGACTGCTGGGTCAAGACTTTTGAGGACATCCTGTCTGTGTTTACTCTGCTGGAAAAACTTCCAAATGAGGCCTTATAAACAAGCTCATGGGTTTTTTGGTTTTTTTTCACAGCATCTCCACCTGACAGCTGAGTGGCCATCTCCTGGGAGCACATGGCCCTCAGCGCACAGCCACGAGTGCCCGCCTTCAGATGAGAGTAAACACCAGCAGATGCACACAGACATCACCAGGAGGTTATCCCAGGCACTTCTGTGTCTGTGCTGGCATCACCAGCATCACCAGCACTTACATCTTAAACCTCACTGCTCCTCAAGTCAAGTGGTTTACACTCACAGCTCCCTGGCTGAGTGCAGTGTGTGTTTTGCTAGCCCTGAGGAGGTCAGGAGAGGACGAGGCTGGAGTTCCACAGGACAGTGGGGTTCTTGCTTGTCTCACGTGGCGTGGGGGAGTGCTGAAAAGCAGCTCTGAACACACCTCCAGTGAGCCCATGGAGCCTCCAGACCACGTCAGGGATTTGTTCAGCTGGAAACTTTCACTAGGTGCAGATGTGGGCTGAGGTTTTCACACGCCTCTGTTAATTTTTAGCCTAATGGGGCTGAACCCTACGGCCAGCATTTTCAGCTCTCATGACTACCTGAGCCTGGGACTTCTTCCCACAGGACATTTGTCCTTTTGTGCAGGAGCTCCTCTGGGCAGCACGTTTCCTCTCCTCGCCTTGCACAGACCCGCCGTGGACTTCACCATGAAGTGCTTCCAACCAAAAAGAAGCTATAGCTTAGCTAGAAAAGATGGGATATTCTCAAGATACAGGGGGTCTTACTGACACATCTGTACACAGCTGAAAAGGGAAAAAAAAAACAGCCAGAGGCCAGTGAAGTGCTAACAAGGATGGAAACACTTGCAGAAAGCTTTGAAAAGGACAGGGTTTCATTCTCCCAAGTCCATGCATTGTCCCACCAACGCGCCACAGAGAATGAGTAGTGAAGCTTTTTTTGAATAAACACACACAACCAGGGGGACTTGAACTTGGGCCCATTAATGGCAAGGATCACATTTTTCCTGTTCCAGAGAAGAGGAAACAAAGGTGTGGGATCTATCTTAGTAACCGGAGGAAGGAGAGGGCGATTCCAGCCTCTTTCCAGCAAAAGAGCAACATGTGCCAGCCAAAGAGCTGAGTCAGCTAAGCACCATCTGTGTAATTAACCATAACATGAGTAAGATTCCTTGGTTTATCTTATTTTATCTCATTCCTTTACCACAAATCTATTTTTTCAGCCTCATGTACCCTTTAATCTGTCTTGTCTGGTTACAGCTGTGTCAGGGTGAGCTGAGACACAACAAGGTGTTCTCCTTCCCTGGGGATGGAGGCTCTTCAAACTGGGCTATGGGGGCTTGAAATCACTGTGCTGCCTCCCCAAAATACTGCTGTGATGGGCACTGAGGTTGGCTCCAACAAGGTCTACAACAGGTCCCTGAGGGAAAGCTCTGATCTCTGCTCCCTGTGACCAGGGCAGTGCCCACGGAATGCCTGGAGCTGTGCCAGGGAGGGTTAGTACGGATATCAGGGCAAGGCTCTTCCCCAGAGGGTGCTGGCCCTGCCCAGGCTCCCCAGGGAATGGGCACAGCCCCGAGGCTGCCAGAGCTCCAGGAGCCTCTGGACACCCTGCCAGGGATGCCCAGGGTGGGATTGCTGGGGGGCTGTGCAGGGCCAGGGGCTGGGCTGGGAGATCCTGGGGGTCCCTTCCAGCTCAGGATACTCTGTGATTCATATCAGACACCACTTGGGTGCTGCTGACCAGGTATGGGAGTGAAAAAGGTCTCTCCAGTGACCAAAAAACCTCAAGAAACATCTCTGACCTGTAGCAAGACACACAGAAAAGGTGCAGTGCTTCACACTGCTCAGCAAGAGCATCACCCTTGTCCAGCTACACCCCCACACACTCCTGGGCTCGAGTGCCTCCCTGAAAAGGTTCAGTCAAGTCACAGCTAATGCTGTGTGTGGCAGCAGCTGATACTGCTCAGAGCTGGTTTTCAGCTCTTAAATGCTATTTCTGTTTCAGTTCACTGCCTGCAATCTGTCTTGATGTGAGACACCTATCCCACAAAAGGTCTTTCAGCTCTACCAAGCCCCAACAGATAACTTTATGCAGAAATACCTAATTTGTCACACAGTCAAAAGAACACTGCATTTTCACGTGCAACTCCAGGAAGCAGCATGCTCTTAAGATGTCACCTGTTGGGTTTATTCCTCATTTCCTGCCCAGAAAAATCCATTAGTCTTCAACTCAACAACCACATCTCAGGGCTGTAACCTACCTCTCACCTTTTCTGTTCACTAGCTGGGTCAAGAGGCCAGAATGGGACTGGGAAATGCAAAGATGTCACTGGTCCATTTCCAAATTGCTGTACGTTCTCCAGAGGTGCATATTCAATAAAACCCCTCCTCTCTGATACCTTCATCCCTTGCTATCTCCTTTTTCAACAGTTGGGTTCAAGCTGAATGAATCAGTGATCTTTAAGGGAATAATATTATTCCTTGGGTTTTAACAGGGTAAAAAGTGATTTTACATGTTAACATTTTCAATATGTTTTGGAAGTCAAACTATAGCTAAGTAATAGCTTGGAGCACTTTATAATAGAACTCTAAAACAGTTTGTGTTGGAAGGAAGATTAAAGTTCATATTGTTCTGACACTCCTGCCATGGGCAGGGACACCGTCCATTAGACACGGGGATCAAGTAATAAAATGTACAAAAATTATTCCATATTTGTTCAAAAAAGAACCACTGAATATCTGGTCTGTGTGGGGCTGGGGTTTTCCCCTCCTGGACAGGATGTCAGCAACGTTCCCATTCCACACAGAAACCACACATTACAACTTCAATGCTGAAAATCATCAGCACCATCACGTCCCCCTGCAGAGCTGGAAGCAAGCCCAAGGGGCCTTCACTATCACTTGGCAGGCATCAGACAGTAAAGAAGACACCTCTGCTTCCCTTGTACATCATATAAACTGGAGGCACAGCCAAGTGGTGGAACCGCACACAAGCTGAACCCCGCATGTCCAAAGCAGGCTGGCACCTTCCATGAGGGCCAAAAATAAATTGGGTCAGGGTTGACTCGCTCTTCCTCACTCTGAACACCCCCTCAGGTTCATGGTGTTCAGTGCTTTATTTAAAAAATTAACCTTTGGGCTTCTGCTCTTACAGGAAAAATCTAACTGTCCCCAGCACAAAACCAGAAGATTTTTCTAGTGGGTGCTGGGGAAGCAGGGCTCAAACAGCTCAGGAGTGAAAAGGTAAACAAGCCTCCCTGAAACCATGGTTTCAAACAAGCCAGGTGATTTCAAACAGCCTTCTGTGTTGGGAAGAAGAGATAGGGAAGGGATTAACTTCTATTTAATTCAACAGGAAAGAGAGCCTAGGCCAAGGCTGATGCAAAACGGAAATGCCTCTAAAGGGTGGAGGTGAGGAGGGAGCACTTTCATTTCTCCAGGTGGCTCTTTCATTTCTGGAACTGGGTCCTGGCTGAGTTCAAGACCTCCAAGGACTACTACGATTAATTGCCTCCTCCACGGCTTCTGTAGTCCTCACTCTACTGTATTTTTTCATAATATAATCACAAAAAACCTTAAGGAACTATTGGGAAGGAACATTTTCAGTTTCTCTTCTGAACACTATCATGCAACAATTCATGCAACTTTCCTGGAAAAAAAATGACCAACAAATAGAGATCAAAATAATGTTATTCCAGGAATTTTTTTTTTAAAAAATAAATTCCTGGAAAAACCTTATTTTGATCTCTATTTGTTGGTCAATTTTTTTCCAGGAAAAAATGAATGAACACTATCATGCAACAATTCATGCATGATAGTGTTCATTCATTTTTTCCTGGAAAAAAATTGACCAACAAATAGAGATCAAAATAATGTTTTTCCAGGAATTTTTTTTTTAAAGACTAAATTCTTCTAACTCCATAAAATCAGAGAATGATAGCACCAGCACCCCAAAAAATTGTCCCGCATCTTCAAAGTATCAATATTAATCAATTTTCTAATGAATTCTAGTTCAATTTTCTTTTGGGGTGGCAAAATAATTGCAAAGTGTCTATTTCAACAAAAGTATTAGCTCTTGGTGTCACATTAATTGAAGATTAAGCTACAGATTTTCTAATCACATAATGGAATAATTCTAAGATAGATCATTAGAATCGACAACTTTGTATTGTCAGGCCATGGACCAGCTACAGCTGAAAAGCAAAAAACTTCTACCCAGAAACACAGCCCATTTACAGAGATGTGTGTAGAGAGGGAAAAAAAAGAAAAATTAGGAAAAATCGTGATTGAGGATGCAGATTTCTTCATAATGGCAAAACTAAAGTTGGATTTTAATAGGTGTAAACTAGCAAAATGAAATTATATAATAGACTTAAAAAAAAGTGTTTTCTGAAGACGCATGTGAACGACTGGTTCTTCTCAAGGCCACACATCCCATACTGCCCAGGCATGGGACTAGGGCCCAGAAGAGATTTTTTTTAATGTTTTACTGCTATGGTATTGCACTGGGGATTTCCTTTAAAGAGCAGCCGCTGAAGGCAACAAAGCAAATTCCCCAGCTAACATTTCAAGGAAATGAGAAGTGTCTCAGCCCTTTCTGAAAGCCTCCTCTGTCACTGCATAGCATGACCATATCTGCTGAATTCTCTCTGCAAAAATCCCCCTCTCAAATGAGGGCTCTGAAACCTTCTCAGAAGATGAAACCCTGCAAATTTCTCTGTAGTGAGTGAGAAATTTCTCTCTGTCAGCAACACAAATTCACCAGGAAAAAAAAAAAAAAAAAAAAAAAAAAAAAAAAAAAAAAGTAGTTTAGCAGAACTTACTTAGGGAAAATTTTCATAGTGGGGTTTTCTTTTGAATACTTGTGCAATGATAAAATCAAAGTCAAAGATCTGGAGATAAACTCCAGTTGAAGATCTGGAGAGGCCGTGGGGACCTCACCAGGCTTTCCCAGCTTGCAGGGCAGGATGCTTTAATGGCACCAGGTACATTCCCGTAACACCCACCTTATGCAAACAGCAGCAACCTGTTGGGTAAAGCACGGCTTGTTCTGGCTTGGGGCAGGCAGGCCCTGCCTCCCAAATGGCACATTTGGTTCCTGGTCTCACTGGGACCCTCCCCATCCTGTGGGGCTTGGTGGGGTGCCTCAACAAACACCCTCCCTTATAGGACCACAGGATGGTTTGGCTTGGAAGGGACCTTAAATCCCATCTCATTCCACCCCCTGCAGTGGGCAGGGACACCTTACACTGCCCCAGGGTGCTCCAGGCCCTGTCCAACCTGGACATGAATGCTTCACAGCCTCAAACTGCAGCAGGGGACGATCAGGTTGAACATTCAGAGGAATTTTTTATACAGAAAGGGTGATTTAACACTGCAAATGGCTGGCCAGGAAGGTATTGGAGTCCTGATCCCTGGAGGTGTCCAAGAAATGGCTGGATGTGGCACTGAGTGCTCTGGGCTGGGTGACAAGGTGGGACTCGGGCACAGCCTGGACTTGATGACCTGGGAGTGATTCCAAGTGATTCTGGGATTCTGTTTCCAAGGATGGGCTGTCCATCACCCTTCTGGGCAATCCTTTTCTTCTCTTGGACACAGCAGCACAGGCACATGCTATTTTTAGCCATGGGGAGGGATCTGTCCCAAAACCATAGAGGGAGATGTGCCCTGCTGAGGTTCTGATGTGCCTGGGGGTCATTCCTGTCCCAAAGCCACAGGAGATGTGTCCCAGGGAGGTCCTGGTGTGTCTGGGGCTCATTCCAACCCCAGTTCACAGGAGATGTGTCCCAGGGAGGTCCTGCTGTGCCTGGGGGTCATTCCCAACCCCTGGACCCTTCCTGCCAGCCCCACACATAACAACCAGGCCCTGCCTCACACCATCCCTGTCCAGCATGAAGAGTGATAAATAATGGGGGAATGTCCAAATCTACTGGCTGATCCATGCCTGGATAGGTCCTCCCAGCTGCCCCAGACACACGGCAGCAGTTGTGAGCTGACTTGATGCCCCTTTTCCTCTCTCCTCAGCACACGAGTAGGGCCCCAGCCATAGCGATGCCTTCAGAGCAGAGCATGCTCAGCACAAATATTGCCGTTGTTACTCACAAGCCGTAATTAGAGAGGGCTTTCTCCACCCAGGTACTTTGCAGCTGAGTTGGATGCATCATTTGCTTTGATGCTGAGCTGCATCAACCCAGCTGGCCCCATCCAAGGAGCTCTGCTTGCAGGAGACCCCCAGCCCAGGGAGGGGATCATGTACCTTGGAGGACACCAGCACAGAGCTCCATTTGGATGTGGGATGCTGGATTGCTCCATTCTTTAGAGCAGAGCCTTGAGCAGTCATTGCTACCAGCTCCCCCTCTAAGGAAGATCAGGGGAAATTGTTTTCTAGCTCCTTTCCATATAAAAAGTCCTAAAAATGTGAAGAAGCCAGCAGGTATGGCTGAGACCATTCACACTTTGATTCTTCAGCAGGATGCTAAAGAGATGAGAAGATCCTTCCCAATACATAAATGTGACAGTTCAGTGCTGGTAAAGCTCAGGATAATATCCAGCCTGGCACAGTGCAGAAGAGAGGTGGACGTAATCCTGAGGAACAGCAAATTCATTTATTTATTAAGTCTCATGCCAAAAATACTAGAGCAGTATTTGCTTACAGAAATATTTAGTTCAGTCTGGGACTTCCCTTCCTGAAGCTGGTGTGGGATTATTTATCTAGGCAGAAAATTGCAGGGTGTACTCAGGTAGGAATAATGTGTCCTGAGCTGGGATCTGCTCCTGTCACTGGCAAAACAACTGGCCTGGCAGAGCAGCCCGTGGGGAAGGTGACAAAAGGGTCCTTTTCCCTCCTGTTCCAGAGGAGGAAATGTGAAAGCATCTCCTTGAGGAGCCTCTGAGCAGAGTGAGCAGCTGAAGAGGACACATTTCCCCCAGGTGTGCAAGGGCCCAGTGTCCTGTGGCATCCCTCTCTTCTCCCCAGCCCTTGTAGGATGAGTGGGATTGGGGGGAAAACACTGATTTCAGGCAAAGGCAAGAGCTGTTAGTAGATCAAAGGCTATGGAAGAGAAAAGTTGTCCTAACCACAGCTCTAACAGGAGTGTGTGAGAGCCACAGCCATCTCTGCCTTCTGGAGACCCAACTCAGGTAGAGAAGAGCCCACCTGGAAGACCTAAGCAGAAGCTGTTGAGTAAATCTGTTTTACAGCAGATTTACTGCTGTTAAAAAAAAAAAAAAAAAAAAAAAATCCAAACATTTACTGCTCTCAAAAACACACAGGGACAGGACAAACCTTGCTAAATGCTTTCACACCCTGATGAAGTCTTCATCAAATTCCATTGGGAAATTTTTTCAAGCAGTTTTCCCCAAGATGAGGGAGGCAGCTCCCACCCCAGAAGTCCTCTGGTTCAGCCAAACACTGTGTGGGCCTCTTTCCTTTACCACAAATCCACTTCTGACCTGACGTCCAGAGGTTGTCATTCCATAATTTGCCCCTCTTCCCCCCTGCCCATCATTACTCCTGCACTCTCCCTGCCAGCTGCTGCTGCTGCAGCACCAAAGCTGTGTCAGAATCAGACCCATTTTCCTCCTGCACGGGGCTGGAAAGGTCAGCAGGGTGCAGGACATGGACAGCCACCCCCAGGCATCCCCATGGTGGGTGCCCAAGGGGGAAGAGGGTCTAGTGACAGACTGCACAATTTTGGATGGGGCTGCAGCCCCCTGTACCCAGTAAAACAGATAAAACCTGTACCCTGTACAGATAAAACAGGGACCTCATCCTCTTTGGTTCTGGGATGTCTCATGTACACTAGGACAGTAATACAAGCCAGAAATATCTCCCAGACCAGGCACTCTCACAGCTGATAATGAGAAACATTTTCTTTAACAGAAGACTTCCAGGCATAGAAACGTTGAGAAGAAATCTTATCAATATTAAAAATGAAGACAAATTATTCCAAACCCTGGACAAGGATTCTACAAATCTGTGAATTGCTCCCGGTGGTGGGAGGAGAGAGCCAGCAAGCATCTTGTCAGGAGTCCATGCAGAGGTGGGCACCACTGCAGGAAAACCCTGGATAAGCTCCTGGGGCTGACCTGTCCCTCTGCTTTATCCCAGTGCTGAGCAGTGCTGGGGTTCTGGGGTGACCATCCCAGCCAGGCAGCCCTGCTGGGGCAGTGGCTACCAGGAGCAGGAGGTGGAAACCTGCTTCAAAGCAATCCGGGGTAAACACTGCAGCTAAAATCCTGTGGGCCTATCACTGCAGCTAGCAAAGCCTCTGTCTGTGTCCCAGATAGGAATTTGGAGATAAGAGAGCATGCAGGGCCCACGGAGCAGTTGGATTGTGTCTCACCCAGCGTGGCAGTGACTCACGCTGCCAACATGGGTAAGTAACTCCCTCCTCCATCCTTCTGCTCTTGCTCCATCTGCACTAAGATTGGTGTAGAACTATAGAAACTGTATTAATAAAGGTCTTTTATGTGGGTTTAATCGCCTCCCAGGATCTGCCAGACCACAAACTTGAAACTCTTTATGAATGTGACTCACTCCCGGGGCACACGTTCATTGGTTGACAGACTCTCCTGATTTTGCCCTGTGAAATTCTTTTTCCTATTGGAAGAGAGGGCCTGAGGTGTTACCTATGCTGCAATGGAAGTTCACTGACTCACAGTAACCCCAGATACTTGTATTACATTACTTGATACTCATTCATTCATCCCAGAGCAGCCTCACAATAAACAGTGACCCCCCCTTCAGCAGAAATTACCATGTGGGCAGATACACTTCCTACTTTTGCAACACGTTTTACAGGGTAAGGCTATCTGCAAGACTGAATGGAAAAGAAAAGGAAGTTCTTTTTCTCCTCAAATATATTAAACATCCAGATTTGCCACGGTGCACTTAAAGAAAAGGTTTTGGATGAAGAACCTCAATGTGTTTTGAATCAGTATCAGGTCCCACTTAGGAGCTGTGTGTCTGACCTGCAGAGAAATGTAGTACAGCCAGAGACGAATGAATTTTAGTGACATTTTTAGGGTCAAATATGAGCTTGGCAAGTGATTCATAAAGAAGAAAGTTGATAAATATGGATGCAGAGATCAGCACCGGCAATTTAAGCTGAGCTGGGGTTGCTGCAATATTAAACCCATTAAATGCCTGTATTGTACAAAGATCTCTCCAGTTCCTGTTGCCCTGAGCTGCAGAGGGATGGGGGATCCCGGGTCAGGCTCACAGGCTCTGTGCTGCACACATAATCCACGGAGCCAATTAGAGGCTCATGCACATCATCACAAATCTCTGCTGGTGCAGAAAAACGGAAAGGAGAGATTTCCTGCTTACAAAGAGCCAGGAAATGTCCAGCTTGGCAGAGGTGTGAAACTCAAACCCTGAGCACAGGTGATGGGCTCAGCTGCTAAAGAGGAAACTATTCACAGGGGGGGCATTGCAGAGACCTATGGATTTGACCCTCTTAACAAGCATCTGTTTGTCAGGTTCACCGATTCTCAAGAGCCCGGGGGCACCTCCTTGGCGTGTGTTTATTTGTACATCTGCACTCACAGCACTGCACAGACCATCTCCCACCCAGGGCTGCCCCTCAGGCAACCTCCCAGGCTGCCCTTCCAGTGCAACAAAAATCAGCCCCCAGACCTGGACCTGCTCTCTGCCCTTACACATTTACACCAGTTAAAAGTTCCTCGTTGGAAAAACTCAGAGCAAAGCAGGCAGGCAAGAGGTAAATGCATTCTTACATATCTTCTCCAAGGCGCTGGATTCTCTGCAGAGCAGGACATAATAAAAAGCTAATATTGCCACAGCTTGTCCTCCCCAAACTGAGCACTGGCTCACACACTAAAGAAAATGTCTTGGATGCCTGTCTGGAACACAGCCACTTGCTGACAGCCTACTATAACATTATATACAGGGCTATCTTACCTTCCAATTACACGTCCCCAGGGTGTTCCCTAAATATGACTACGCTGATTATATTCAGCAACCCTCCTTTTATTGAAAGGCACTTATTTCCCCTCTCCCTCCCAATTTATTCCAGACACACTAAAAGGCTGAATAAAAAACACTGAACTCTGTCGCCCATTTTAATTTCAAACATTATTTAAATTTTAAATTTTAATTTCCAAACACGGGTTTTGTTTTACGTATTTCTCAAATGCTTTCAGTGTCCTGGTGCATCCTGCTGGTTACTCCAGTCACCACTACATTTTTTTTCCAGAGCAAACATGTGTATGAAGTATCTTCCTCAATTTGGCACAAATTTGGCACTAGAGGCGAGAGAAGAGAGTCCCAAGGATGAATGAATGGATGGATGGAGTTCCCTACTCCATCCACCTCGGATGCAATAACACAGAGTTCCTATCACACACAGGAAAGGTCTCTGATATCACCACTTCTTCTGTATTTGCACAGTACATTTGGCTCCCCTGTGAGCCGTGACCACGTCAGCATTGGCAAACTCCACTCCAGTGTTGACATCTTTTGCAAACACCCGCTTCATTCAACAAACAGCACTAAAATGCACATTAAAATAGTTGAGGCGTCAGCAGAGAAAAATAATACGCACATGGATATTTTACCAACATGCTCATGGACTGGAGAAAATCCTTATTTACCACAGATTAGCAGACCTCCTCTGTCAAAAGGCTAAAAAAAGTGCAGCAGCCTGAAATAGAAACAAACACACTTGTTTGGTCACTGAGGTCAGCGCTGCTCTCTCGTCAGGAGCTTTGTCATCCAGCTCTCAGGAGTGCCCAGGGCTGTGCTGTAGTGATTGCAGCCATCCCTGTGTGCCCAGAGCCATCATGCAGTGATTGCAGCCATCCCTGTGTGCCCAGAGCCATCATGCAGTGATTGCAGCCATCCCTGTGTGCCCAGGGCCATCATGCAGTGACTGCAGCCATCCCTGTGTGCCCAGGGCTGTGCTGCAGTGATTGCAGCCATCCCTGTGTGCCCAGGGCTGTGCTGATGTGATTGCAGCAATCCCGTGCCTCACCCATCACACTCCCAGTGCCTGGGTCCCCAGCCAGCATCCCCTGCTCCTGGCCAGTGCAAGATGCTGCCAGGCAGACCTGGAACCTCTCTGCCTGCCTTCCTAGGAGCTGATACAAGAAACAAAGAGGTGAAAAGCCATCCTGACAAAGGGACCAGGCTCCAGCTGCTGTGAAAGCCCCAAAAAACCCCAACTCCAGCCAGCAATTGCCAGTGCCAACATCTGGATTCACTGAACCCAAGCCGTGGCTTTGATTTTCTGTGATTCACCTGTGAGATAAAGTGCTCAATCAGCTGCATCAGATACAGGGTAGAAGAATAGACCACTATGCTCTCCTCAGAAAACCTGGCACACGCAGATATCCTGGCTGAGGGCAGGCTTCCCAGCGCTGGAGGCTGCCTGCCCCGTAAGGCCATGGGGCTCCCCAGGACACCGTGCACAGCAGGCTTTCCTAGAAGACTGCTCCAGTAATTTTGTTGTCAGAGCATTTCTTTTTAAAGGTGTTTGTAGAAGGCAGAGATGGATAATCGTGGCTAGCAGGAAAGCACAGGCTGGATGAAATCCAGGGTGAGTGCACTGAGCGGAGACACAGTGCTGTGGGGCTGCTCCCGTGAGCTGCAGGGAGATGGTTATGGATGTGCTGCACTGCAGCCACTGGGGCTTGCCTTTTTTCCTTTCTCTTTTCCCTTTTCTTCTTTTCCATGAAGAGCTAATATCTTGGGAAGCCTTCCAAGGCAGCTCGAAAGGGAGGTGGACATGCCAAAACATGATGTGCGCTGGACACCGCTCCCCGCTGCAGGCTGCCAACCAGCTTCTCCAGCCAGCTGCTTTAGGAGTTGACAAGTTTTTCCATAGTCCAGGATCAAATTTAGAAGCAGTGATCCAGCTAGCAGCAAGCAGCACAGATGGTTTCTTTGTCAGGAGAGCAGCAGGTAGAGATCTTCCAGCTCAGAGGGCTGATCAGTCTGGTCTCAGGTCTCCCTGTTTACTCAGAGCTTTGGTGGGATTCAGGGTGGAAGACCCAAACCCACCCCAGGCAGGAGATGCCAGATAGGTCCTTTTATCCTCCTTTAACTTCCCCCACCACCTGCACTCTGTGATCCATATGTTTATTTGCTCTGCAAGGCAGGGCTGATTCCTGGCACTCTTTGGAAAGCCACCACCTGCTCCAAGAGACCTTGGTGACTGCCCTTTTGCAGTCATTATGTTTGCAATAAAATTCAAGCAAGCCCATAAAACCAGGGGGAAAAATCAGATCAAGTGTGGGTCCAGCCCCGGAAGAAGCAAGAATTTCCCTGGATTAAGCTCAGGGGTGCTCAGATCTCAGCCTGGGCTCTCTGCCAGGCACCAAAAGCTCCCTGCAAACCCAGTCTGGAGACAGAGCTTTGCCATGGCAAATGGGCTGGGAATATCTCTGAAGGGGCTCTGCAAATCCCCATGCACTGTAGTGAGGGCTCTGCCAGGAGACAGCGCTGGGCAGCTACTGGGAGGGGGAAATGGAATGTTAAAGTTCAGGTCTTAGCACCAAAATCTGAGCACCAGAGCTTTGTGTCCCAGCACTGCAGAGTGGGACAACTCCCCTGGCTCTCCCAGTGCCTGGGCTGCTCTCTGGGGCTGACAAAGACAGAAAAGCTGTCTCCACCTCTAGCTCTGAGCTGTTTCCTCACCCCCAGGGAGGACCAAACCTGTGTGCCTCAGTTTCCCCCAACAGCACTTGCCCAGCAGCGCTTTGAAGTCTGTCACAGTGAAACTCACACCACATGTAAGAGCTAAGCACCATTGCAATGTAATTATAATCATTTCCCCGCATTAAACGTGGCTTTTTCTTTTCCACTGAGAGCTTGCAGGAGGGAGAGCAAGAGGAGCCCTGCTCACAGCGCTGCTGCTCCAGGCCACGTCCCTGGACTCGCACCAGCCTCCTGCACCATGTTTCCTTGGGGAATGCAGCACAAAGAGCGTGGGAAGCACGGGGGGACCGGGCCCTTGATGTGCAGCTCCCAGACAAATCCCGTCGAGCCCTCTCCTTCTCCCTTGCCTCTGCCTCTTTGTAGCCGTGACCTCTCCCTGGCGAGGCCAATCTCCTCGATGGCATTTCGGGGCTGACCAGGGCGCTGAATGGGGAATTAGCCAGAACACAGCCCCCTTTGTTGCAATACTTCTGATATATGTAAATGGGGCAGGTTGCTGCTCCAGCCACCAGCAGGTAGGGGCCTTCCCCCAGTGGCAGAGCGTGGCCAAGCCCACGTTCCTGGGTGAAACACAAGCTGCATTCCTCCTTCCCGGCCTTCCCAGCAGAGAGAAACACGAACGGCCCGGATGAAGCCATCCAACATTTGATATTTCACAGGGCAAGAATGCACTCCATCCTCTCTAGGACAGGGTTCTCATGCCATTTCTGCCACTCAGCTGGCTTGGGGGTCTGCAACAGGACACAGCATCCCAGGGTGCAAGCTGGCAGTGCCTTCAGGCCCAGCTGGTCCTGCTCCTTGTCCGTGCTTTCTTGAGGTTCTTTTGTCCTTTACCTCTGCTGTGGGGTCACCCATTGTCCTGAATGATGATGGGTTGGCAATCTTCAGAAGAAGGTGACAGATCATTCTCTCACCACGCTTTGGGGCACTAAACTGGTGTTTGGATACCTCCTGGTGCCTGAGGTGGGAGGTAAAACACTCCCTCCAGACACAGATTGCTACCATCAGGTTCAGGCTGGAGCTCCGTGGGCCCAGGAGCAGGGAACTCAGTCACAGAACTGCCACTTGAAGCCCAGGACTTGTCCCATGTTTTGGTCTATGTAGTGAATAGACTCAAAAAAAATCAAGGTTTGGCTGAGGGACAGACAAATCTTTCAAACACATCTGAGGGGAGCTCCAAGACAGACACCAGACCTTCCTGCCGTGGTGTTTTAGTGACTAAGAGTCTATCCTGTGGCAGAGGGGAGCTGAGGGGAGCCACCAGAGGAAAGGGAAGGTGGGATTTTGCTCTACACATTCCCATTTCAACACACAACACTGTAGTTTTGCCTTTGGTAGCAAAACACCGGAGCTACCAGGCAACAAAGAGAGCAAAGAGAAGAGAAAAGGAAGAGGAGGAGACAGAGGGGGAGTGGGATCAGAGATTAAAGGGCACCCTGAGCCTCATACAAAACATTTTGCTTTTGATCTTGCCCTTGATCATGAAGGTCCATCCCACTTTTGCACAGTCAGAGCTCGTATTATGGCTTGTTTTCTCAACAGAAAGAAATACAACACCAGAAACTGGCAGAAATTGGCTCTCACACACCAACCTGAGCAAGGGTCACATTTCCAAAGAGGTCAGTGTCTATCCTGTCTTAGCAGAGGGCACAGGAGAGCCTAGAAGGTCTGGGGTTGGTCTGCAGCCCTGCTTTCTGTGAGAGTGTAGATGAGCAGTTCAGGATCCAGCTCCTTCCACCATGCCCCAGGCTGGCAAGTTTTTAAGCAAATTGGACAAAGAAGGAGAGGTCTCAAGGAACCAGTTTTTCTACAAGGCTTCTGAAAGTAGGGAAGAACAGAGTGAGGAAAAAAAAGATCCTGTAAGCATATCCATTCAGAGTAAGAATCAATCTGTGGGTTCACATCGTATTAAATATTGGAGAAAAGCACCAGAGACCTCTTTAAAAGCATTGGTCATCAGAGAGCTTTTAATCAGAGCTCCTATTTTCTTCACACCAAAGTCAATCAACACCAAGACACAAACTCATGGTAAATCAGGCATCCTGGCTGCAATGCTCACAGGGTTTTCCCTTTCCTCTCTTTTGGACAAGGTACAAGAAATAAAAATCTCGTTTCCAAACTGTGCAGATTTGAAGTGAGCAGCTGTTCACCAGGGAAAGACCCAGAGCTAATTACCAAGCTCATCTAACCAACTCCTTGTGAGGCTTGTAGGATGATTCAGGTTGGAATGGACCCCGGGGGAGCTCTGCAGCCTGAACCCCTGCTCGAGGGAAGGTCAGCTTGAATTCAACTCCAGCTTGCTCAGGGCTTGATCCAGCTGAGTCACAGGAGCCTCCAAGGATGGAGGCTGCAGCCTCTCTGGGCAGAGCTTCTGCTGCAGAGCCCTAAGCTGGGATGTCAGGGGCAAGGAGGTACTGGTTGGTGGTAAGGGAATCACAGAAATGTCACAGAAATGTCACAGAAATGTCACAAAGAGCACAACTGACCTCCCTCTCAGGGCTCCTGTCTCATCACCTATTGACACCAGGAGGACAACAGCTTTGGCAAAACCCAGAGCAAAACCCACGTTAACCAAAAACACCTCTGCAAAATGAAGTTCTCCAGGGAATGCACAAAGCAGAACCTTTTCCCCTGCAGCTGCATTAGGAAAAATCCACCCCTTGCCTGCCCACGGTGATCTCAAGCCCTAAATTTAAACTAGGAAATCAGCTGTCATTGGGAAAGTAACCTGGGTATTTTCAGCCACCGAAGAGGAGGATTCCTGGCATAGCCTGGGGCTGCTCCGTGGCAGTCACAGAGCTCAGCTGCCTTTTGTGGGAATGAACCTCGGGACTGGCCCCGGGGAGGAGGGGAGCAGGGGCAGGTTCAGCTGGTGTGAGGTGTGATGGGTGCAGGTCCCAGCTCACTCCACAGCCCATGGCACAACCAAGCCCTGGGAAGCCTTTGGCAAAGCCCAAATGTACCCAAGCAGTGGTTATTAGGCCCGGAATAGTTGGTCTGTGACCACTGCTAGTAAAGAGCTGGATGAGCCCATAAATGCAGGTGTGGGAGGTTTCAGCCCAACAGAGAGGGGGGCTGGTCCCAGCTAGCCCAGCCCAGGTGTTTTTACATAATATTTCCTACCTTACAGATGTATTCACATTCTCAACCCCTGCTTTCCTGCATGACCAGAGCTCATTTCCAGCAATTTGATGCACACCTCATGCAGTAGGGCACAGAGAGCAGGAACTGAGCAGTTTAGATGATGATCCAATGTAGAAAAGGGCTGTGAGCACACTTTTACCTTATCCCTGGCTGTCCCAAAGCACTTTCTGACACCAACAGCGAGGTGCAGCTCAGCCCAACATGGGAGCAAGCCCAGGTGCTAAAATTTTGATAGGATCAGAAAATTAAAGTGGTTTGTTACAAGCAGCAACTTCTTCCTGCCAAGGTACAAGTGCAGCACCTAACTGTACTGGTGGGAAAGAACCAGTGCCAATCTTCACTCCTGTTTTATTCATGGCCTCATTTCCCTCTGCCAGAGGCAGTGATGAAGACCCATCCATGGGATTGTTCTTGTGAATGGGTGAACAGGAAAGAGCCCAGAATTACTCTTAGTTCCTAGACCAAGACTGGGGGATTGATGCTCAAAATACCTACCTATTTACCTGTGATCTGAGTCTGTGACAGTGGGGACATCCTCCTCATATTTAGCTTTTATGGATTTAGCTTTTATGTCAGCTCCTGAGCACAGGCACACCGTGGTGAGAGCAGGGCAGGGTAACAAGCACAAAACTGCTGCCTGGTTTTGTGTCACCTCCCCCTGGCTGTAACCCCCCACTCCTTTCCTGCACACAGAAATGTGGCTCTGGTGACAGCTCCCTCAGCACAAGGAGCCTGAATCTGCTCAGCATTTTCCACCTGCACCAGGCTGTGCTGCAAGACCCTTCTTCCTACCAGGTTAGGGAAGTGCCTGCAGTGCAGCTGCTGATCCAGGTGTTTCTCTCATGTACCTTGGCAACACACAGCTGAAAGGCTCCCAATCCCACCTTTGTGTCCAGCATCTCCCTGCTCCTCTCTCCCTCATTCCCTGGGCTGCTGGAGACTCTCCCTCTGTGGAATAAGAACTGAGATGCTCCAGGGAAGGAGGCTCGATACTGAAATCACAGAAACACAGAATCTTAGAAGAATTTGGGTTGGAAGGAACTTCAGTGAAGATCCAACTCCATGGGCAAGGACACCTTCCACTATCCCAGGCTGCTCCAAGCCCCGTCCAGCCTGGCCTTGGGCACTGCCAGGGATCCAGGGGCAGCCACAGCTGCTCTGGGCACCCTGGGCCAGGGCCTGCCCACCCTCCCAGCCACCAATTCCTGCCCAACATCCCAAAATGTGTGCCTGCCCTGTGGCAGTGCAGCCATGGCCTGTGTGCTGTCCCTGCAGGCCTTGTCCCCAGTGCCTGGGCAGCTCTCCTGGAGCCCCTGCAGGCCCTGGCAGGGGCTCTCAGGTGTCCCTGCAGCCTTCTCTTGTACAGGGGAGCAGCCCCAGCTGTGCCAGCTTTTAAAATGCAGACTCCACTTCTCCACTTTCCCTCTGTTTGAGACATTTTCATTCCATTTACCCATCACTGCCTCTGTCACCTCCAAGAGTTCCTACTCCAGAGTGCCACAAGCCCATTTCTTTGGCTTCTTGCTCCTAGGTGTGACCCAAGCATCTCTGACTGCTGCTAACCAGAGCTCAGCTTTCCTTTATCCTCCCTCCCAGTGTAAAATCTGGTTTATTAGTGATGCCCCAGACACCATCAAGCCCCACTCACAGCCTCCCAAGGTCTCCCTTTCCCCCACACTCCTGGAGGCAGAGGAGGCCAAACTGCACAGACAAGCCCTGGCTTGGCAGCGATGCCAAGGAACTTGGAGATTTCCTGCTGGAGCACCTATGGAAAATGAATAGCTTATTTTTTCCTCCGTGTGTTCCCATTTATTCACACTGAACACTCCCCACTGTTTCCTGTCTCGGCAGAAGCTGTGTTTGCTGTATCCAAAACCCTCTCAAAAAAAGCCACTAGACAGTCACATCCCATCAGGATAGCTGCCCCTGGATGTTTTATGGGATCATGGCATCAAACAGGTTATATTTGTACTGTTTTCACCAAAAATAATCCTCCCCACTCTCCAAAAGGGGTTTTCAAGGACAATATTTTTAAAAATAACTTTAAAAATTGTTTCGATTGTTGCAGAATTTCTTGAAGCCGCCTTATTTTGCTATCAACAGAAACAATCAGATTTCAGAAACTATTTAGAAAACCTTGCCTTGAGTAAATGAACCCCAGAACACTCAAGAAGTCACGTCCACCTGTTATCAGAAGCCACACACCTTTGTAAGCACCTGGGTATATATCATTTAACCTCCCCCTAAAACTCCTACTATTAAACGTGGCATTTATTAGAGCTACCAAATGCTTTTAGAAAGATGTTTTTACTTATTTAAGAACTTAAAGATATTTTTGGGGAAGGTGTAATCCATTCTGGAAAGTCTGCTACACATTTTTAAACCTGCTGATAAAGTCACTGCTGTTGTTGCAAAGGTTCTGTCAGTTCCCTGAAGAGATGCAGAAAGTATTTTTATACTAAAAAAGTTGTGGATGCAGCATCATGTCCATCCTTAACACATATGAAATGCCTCATTGTTAAAGACTAGAGCTGGATAATTTTGGCAGCCTCTTTCTATCACATCTCAATTACTGTTTTTTCTTCCAACAAAACAGAAATATTTTCTCCTGATTTCTTGAAACAAGGACAGTTCATGCATCATTTGGCAGCCCTGTGCAGGCGGTTTGTACTTGAATTTCCAGAAACACAGTGTGTTATTTACATTGCCAATTGCAACACTTTTTTCTGTGTAAAAGCTCCCTTAGATTTCAACAATCTTTGCCTTTTTTTTTTTTTTTTTGAATAAACAGACCATGAAGGCAAGAAGAACACTGCAGGGAAGGAAAATAGCTCCAGTACTGTTCAAGGAGGCCAAACACAAATTCCACACTCTCTGCAGGCTTAGGTTGATAAATTTGCTGGGATTTCAAGGCACAGCCCCAGAATTCCATCTTCCTTGGGAGAGTGTTGATGCATGAGATAAATCTGTCTCTTAATGTGCTGCTTTTCCAGGGGACTGTGTTGATTAGCTGGTTGAACATGCACTTCTCACTGCTGTCCTGTGGAAGTCCTTCAGGGCTCTCCAAGGCTGGCAAGGAGGACTGGTGAAGGCTGAGGAATAGAAGGGGAGGTGAGCTGCTGGGATGCTGCTCAGCTGCAAATTCATCCCTTTTCTGTTTTATTATTTTTTTTTTAAACACGCAGATTTGTTGTTTAAACAATACCAAAGCCACAGATCCCAAACTGCCACCTGCTCCCACGCACACAGAGCGACCCCGGTGTCTGTCCCTGCCCTCATTCCATCCTCAACACCCATCCCTTTCCAATGGGAGCCCCAGTTTTAGGGAGACACTGGAGTCTGCAAACACCCACGATCATTTCTCTTTAAGCAAGCCAGATGTCATTAAATGGGAAACATCACATGAGCTGATATTCCACGTTCACGAGTTTTTAGAAACGAAACAAGAGCTTGCAGTAAATCAACCCCATTGGATTAATATGCAGGGGGGGGAAAAAGGAAAAAAATCAAATCCTGGAACATATAGTTGTAGAAATAAGACACAATACCAGAAAAAAAAAAAACATCCAGAAAGTTCATTTTTAACTCTAGAAGTTCACATTTTCAAAAGGCACAGCTCGTCCCACACTCCCACCCCTGCAGAGGAGAGAGGAGAAGCTGAAGGCATTTAGCAGACATTTGCATCTATATTCTGCAAGTAGCAGATGCAAAGGAAGGGATTCATTTCCCCTAACATAAGCCATCTAAAAATTAAATGCTGATAGTCATCTTGGATTCTTTTTAAACCCCGATTAAAATAGCTGCTATGTGCAGGTCTGCCCTGCTCTCTCCCCAGAGATTACAGAAAGCACTCAAGTGCCAAAATTAAATAGGGGGCTGAAATTAAACCAGAGGTATCCCACCCTCAGCACAGCTCCTGAATGCATGGCCTTGTATCCAAAGCACACTGGCATCCCTGGAAAAATCACGGCTGTAACCCTGGAAGGGTGTTTCAGTCCTCTGCTGCTGCTCAGGGATTCGGGGAGGTCAGGCTGACCTGAGGTGCTGTGTCAGCCCCCAGAGCGACCTGCCCTGCTGGCTGCCAGCACCCAGCACCCTCCAGGACAGCACAGCAATGTCCATGTGCCTGGGCTCAGATGGAAAGGCAGGAGTGGAAGCAAAATAGGTGCTCATGCTGTCACACTCTCTGCTGAGATCGATTTCTTGTGATATTTTTACTGTCAGATATCCTGAGCCCTACCAGAGCAGCATCACTCTGAGGGCACTGGAACGGGCACTCCCGCGGTGCAAAGGCAGGAACTACAGCAAAACCCTCAAAAAGGGGTCTAGCAGGGTGAAGAAAAATAAACCACAAAGAATTTAAACATGTCTGTGGCCCCTATTTTTCATTGTGCCAACCGCGCAGGCCGGGGAGCGTGGGCATGCCTGTGTGCAGGCACAGGAGCAGGAGGGAACACAGCCCCACCAAAGCAGCCTCTCCTCCCGAGCAGCAGCCCACAGCACCCCACATCCAAGGCCAAGGGTGCCCCACCAGCAGCACCAAAGCCGTGCTGTGGCAGTGGCACGCTGGAGAGCAGCGAGGGATGCTCCCAAAAGGCAGCACCAGGAGGCCCTGAGGCATCCAAGGCAGGGGAGGGAGAAATCCTGGAAAGGAGCCCCCATTTTTGTTGCTGGAGTTTTGCACTGCAAGGTTTGTGATCGAGGGCTCTGCCCTTTATCATTGGCACATTTTGAACAGCCAGCTTCAGGGGGAGAGTGCATGGGGAGCAGAGAGAGGACCAAGCTCATCTGCTTTCATTCTATTTATTTTTAATTTTTTTTTTTAACGTGGCAGGTGCTGGTTTTCCACGCACGCTGCCAGCTCCACACAAGCATTTCTTTTTTTTTTTTTTTTCCTTTTTTTTTTTTTTCCCCCTCCTTCCTAACACGTTCCTTTGAGAAACAAAGGTTCGACGCAAAAACGCTGCCCCCGATGAAATGTGGAAAGCGCCCGGTCTGGCTGCTGGTGAGTGCTGCTATTCATCTGACTAAGCAGCGTTTGACATTTGGGCTTGGCGGGTCTCAAGTTTCCCTCTAGTAAGATATGGGCTGACTCGGCCGCAGCCAATCTCGGTCGGAGGCGCGGATGGTGCCGGAGGGAGGGAGGGAGGGAGGGAGGCAGGAGCACATCCCATGAGCGCATCCCAGACGGAGCAGCACCCACGGGCTGTGCGAGAGCGGCGCTGCGAGCCTGACCTCAGCTGCACCGCAGCCGTGGCACCGCTGCCCGGTCCCCCTGGACCTGCTGGGGATGCTGCAAATTCACACCTTTTGGGTTTTTTTGTTTGTTTTGTTGTTTTGTTTTTTTGTTTTTTGGGTTTTTTTTACATTTCTTCATGACTTACACGTGGCTTTTTGCTCCTCTCCCCACACCTACCAGGGTTTCGTGCTTCCTCTTGCCCCGCGTGGTTTATCCTCTGCAGGCAAGTGGAAGCTGCTGTACAAGGGCAGCGTGGAGTTTCCCAACCCAGGTCCGAGCTCGGCGCAAGACAACCAGCAGCACAAAGGGAAATCCTTGCTGTCAGCCACTGCTTCGGAGTAAATCCAGTCAAACTGAAATCATACCAAAAGTGACAGGCTTGCAGAGCGCTGGCTGCGTGCTGCCAGGAGGCTGTGAGCTGAATCCACAGCTCAGACGTGTCCTCCCAGATGGAGAGGGTCCAAGCCAGACAACAATACCACAGTCCAGCCTTCTGAGAGGTGTAATCCACAAAAAATCCTGCTCTGGGTGGATGTGTCACTGCCCAAGCACAGAGAGCCAGCTGGAAAGAGCTGGCATGTTTGCCTTTGATGAGCAAAGCATTAAGTATGATTTGGTAGAGACTTTGTGGTACTGGGGAGATCTGTAACATCCTTTAATCTTTACATTTCTCTTTGCCTTTTGTCCTCCTGCTCCCAACCCCAAGAGTTTGCTTTAACTACAAGCAAGGACAAAAAGAAGGGAGCTGCAGCATAAATGACATGAACACTAAAATAAGTGCCATTTATAAGTAAGGGCTCTTTAAGTATTACCACTCCCTGATACAAGTACAAACTCCTTGTCCACAAAATTTAAAACAGGCTTGTACAAGACAGTTTTTCAATGAGTAAAAATCCCTTACCACTTCATTTTGTACCAGACTTCCCAGGACAGTTACTTGCAACATTGCCACAGAGTCTCCCAGCTCCTAACAGCACCGTCCCCAAAGACCCATGTGTCACCCTCATTTCCACTTCTTGAGGCTTTCTACTAGTGGAAATGAAATTTGCAGAATTCATTGCATAACTTGTTCAAAAGGAGTTAGGAACAAACATAAACACATCTCGTGGATGACAATGAGCCCCTGGGAACCCTGAAGTCCCAACAGGCATCCAAAAAGTTATCTAAGGACCTGACCCCAGTCCCACTGAGTGCAGAAAAAAAAAAATAACTCCAGTCCACAAGTGCTGCTGAGCACTGTAAAGCCATGGCTTATAAATTTTATTTGCCAGGTATCCCCATCTGTCGCCCTCAGGGGATGAATGGCCTCACCCCAGGATGGTTTTCTGCCTGGTCCCTGGCTGCCCAAGAGCTCGGGCAAAGCTCAGCCTGACTTTGAGCCATCTCCTGGTTGGAGGAGATGCTGGAGCCCTCCTAAGCAGGGTCTCGGGGCATCACTGCAGTGACCAGCCATGTGGTGGGACTGCAGGCATGCACAGATCTCACCTGTGCAGCATGCTGTTGCAGTCCATGCAAGATGTGGCATGCTCCTCAGCTCCAAGTACACCCAAGATACTCATCTGCTCTGCAAACACAGCCGGGCCTCCACATGAGGCTGGGCAGTGCTCATGTGGACAAACAGGGGTAGGAACGGCCTCGCGCACAAATATGGGTAAGAACAGCCCTGCCAGAAGCAGCTACACAGGAAACTCAGGGCATTTCAGGGACGAAACTGCGGTGTCACCTCTCCCAGGTCACCTCAGAGAACCTCTGGCAGCTGAGACAGCAGCACCGTGCCCTCCTGCTGCCTGCTTGGGCCAGGGCAGCATCCCCAGGGCACTGAGCCTCCACCCCGTCCCTCCAGCCTGCAGCCCTGGGCTGGGGCAAGCACAGCAGCTGTGGGAGGAACAGAGCAGGTAGAACCAGTGCTCCCCACCTGCCAGGGAGCTTGCTGCTGAGCAAGACCAGGGGCACAGTCCAAAACAAACAGCAGCAGAAGCCTCTTCTCCAAGGAACAGCTTGTTCATGCTGTCGAAACCTCGAGGATTACTGCAGAGCAGCCCTGTCCCAGCAGGCACCTCTGCTGGGCACACTCAAGGGCTTGGGGCACGCCTGGGAAATGGAATGAAGAGGTGGAACCCAGGAGCAGGGCCTGCCTTATGCCACAGGCTGATCCCGAGTCCCACGTGTTTGCTCTGGTTGTCCTTAGTACACACACAGAGGGAGGAGGGACTGACACAAACCCAGCTCTGAGCACTGACAGTGATGCAACTCTGCATCCCACGAGGAACAGGAATGCAGGTTTTTCTCTGCCTGTTCCTCAGGAAGGGTGCAAGCCTCACTACTGATGGTTTCTTGTCTGTGCCACAGGAAGATGAGCAGGCTGAACCCTGCCCCATAGGGGAGCAGCAGGCTGGAAGGGATTTCTTCCAGCTGTACAAGCACCACCTCTGACACCTCCCTGGAGGGCAGGAGGAACAGGGTGCTCACTTTAAACTGCCCTTTAAAATCTAATTTTCCTTATTCTAGCACTGAGCTGCACAGCTACCACGTAACCTCAGGGCTGAAGCTGGAGGAGTCCTACCACTCTCAGCAGATACATTCACACAGGTGCATAGTTGTGCAATAGCAGTTGCAAAAACTTCAGTCATTCAGCCATCAAGACCTGAAATCGGAGGAGAGAGACCTCTTTTACTTCTTCTCAGCACAAGGAGAGCTTGGAGAACACCACCAACCTGCAAAAGCCTGTGAGTGATGCCTCAGCTCACACTACAAGGCCACCAAGCTATCAGCACTGTGCACACACCTGCACAGGCAGCTGCCTAGACGTAAAAAATTTTTAGAAATACAGTTGCCATCACTAGAATGTTATATTCCCTGTGAAGAGTCCTTGCTTTGTTTTCCTATCTCAAACTCTCATGGTTGAAAGGAGCACAGGCAGCTCCAGTTGCAAGTTTACTAGCAGATTAACAAAAACCTTGATGAACTCCAGCATATTTCTGGTGGTTGATGTCCTAAAGGATTTTATTTATATGAAATCCATGCTTTAAACAGCTGATAGTCACTTCAAAACATGTCAAAATGACCCCTGTTCTGGTCTCAAAGGAGCTCACAAATCGTAAATTTACGTAATAAATTAAACTTCCCCTGGGACAAACAACAGACTGTGAAATGCACTCGTTCAGCAACTGCTGAGAACACTCATTTCCTAATCAGGCCCTGTGGATGCAGCACACACCAACTTAACCTTATCTCCCCTCATCTGGGACTCAGACTATGTGCTCACACAGCAGCTGTGCTCCTCCAGAAGCACCGTGGTGCTCAGGTGCCAGGTTTTTCAGACATGAATCAAACACACAACAGTGAAGAAGCTGCAGGAGCTGCACATGACCCAAAACCTGCCTGGCACAGCCCCATCCCCATTCCTGGGGAACGAGGAACCCGGGCACTGAACACCTCTTTTGGCAGCCTGGAACCCTCTGTCAGAAGCAGATCAGGAGCTGCTTCAGCTGTGGATGCTGCAGGCGACTGGCTGGAATGTCAGGAGCCACCACAGCATGGAGCTCCCCACCCGCAGCCTGGCAGAGGCCAGGGCCAGCAGGAGAGCTCAGCTGCTCAGGGGCACTTGGGGAAAGGGCCATGTGGCCAGGCTGGTGCTGGAATAAGCTCAGGGGTTGGGGTATAACATGAGATCAGGGGCAGGAACTTGCAAGTCAGGTTTTGGCTCGTTATTTACAGTCTGCCAGATTCTGACATCCACTGCATGGTGTGCTGCAGCTTTGTACCAGGCATTTGGTACATCCATGATATCCCATCCCTGGAAACATCCAAGGCCAGGCTGGATGGGGCTCTGACCAACCTGATCTAGAGGAAGGTGGCCCAGTTTATTGCAGGGGGTTGGATTAGGTGTCCTTCAAAAGTCCCTGCCAACCCAAAATGTTCTGCGATTCCGTGGCCTATTCCAGCACAATCAGTGGTAAATAATGGCTTGATGAAGTATCTAACACAGGGGAGGCATCTCAGAATTTTAACGTACTTCATTACCTATTTTTCACAGAAAAATAGTTTTTTTAAAGTTCAGATTTTACCCTAATATTATTTTTATCCTAATAGTCCTTTCCCAGATTCTATCCAGGTCTTGAGGCAAAAACAACACTTGAGCTCAAACTGTGCACAGGGGAGTGTGTCCAGGAGAGCATGAGGAAGGGGGACAGTGGGGAGGGTGGGAGCCCAGCCCTTGGGTGCCTGTGCTGTGCTCTGCAGCGTTGCACATCAACTCCAAATGTCTCTTGCACTTGTGCTGTACATTCCCCAGGCCCGCGGATGGGAGACAGCAACGTGGTCTGGTGGGAGGTGTCCCTGCCCATGGCAGGGGGTGGAACAAGGTGGGCTCCAAGCTCCCCTCCATCCCCATGTTCTATGACAGGAGACCACCTGCAATGCCAAAACAAATCAAAGAATCTCCTGACACACAAAAATCTGGCTCCTGCTCTCTCTGAGAAGCAGGCTGAGGGATGAGAGCAAGCTCACTGCACCTTCATCAATCTCATGGAGAGGCCCATTCCAGCAGTGGCACCCCTGTCACTCTGGCTGCTTCCAAACCTCGTGCCAAGTAACTGCACCAGTGCCCAAACCACACAGAGAACAAGGGAGGGAGCAGGGAAAGAAAGGTGTAAAGAGAGGAAAAAGAGGAAAAAGGAAAAAGAGGAAAAAGAGGAAAAAGAGGAAAAAGAGGAAAAAGAGGAAAAAGAGGAAAAAGAGGAAAAAGAGGAAAAAGAGGAAAAAGAGGAAAAAGAGAACATCTCTATATGGTGAGAGCCCCAAGCCCCTTGGGGCTCTCACCATATAGAGATGTTCTCGTTTCTTATCCTCCACATGTGCAGGGATGGGAGTCACTGACACTCCCCCTTCCCACCCAGGGGAGTCACAGTGAAATCCTCCTCTGAAGCCAGTGATTGAGACTGGAATTACACAGGTGGTAGCAACATACCGCAAATTCCTTGGGTTTGGTTGGTTCTCAAGTCATCCTCAGGGAATCTATTTTTAGGCCTGCAACTGCATTTTTCCATGGCACTCCATGACCCTTCCTCCCACCCCAGTGCTGGGCAGAGCAGGGAAAGGCTGAAGACAGAGACCAGCCCTCAAAGAAACAAGACCTGAGCGAGGGGCACACGTGCTCTGAGTACAAGAGTCATGGGCCTCCACCTGGAAGCTGTTCTGAGAGAAAACAGCAGCACAGAGCCCTGCAGCACACACTTCTGCCCAGAGCACCAGCACTCGGGGTTCCCAGTCTCCAGGACAAAATGCTCCAGGTGGTGCCAGAGGCAGGACACCCCCGGTGAAGGCACACAGCACGTGAACCTCATCCTTTGCTTAGAAACAGCATTAATGAATAAATACTACTCTTTGTGCAGCTGCATCCAATACCTGCCACAGTGAGTTCTTTGTTCATACCCATGCTTGCCCTTTCTCTCAAACTCAAACTCCTCCATATCAATTTATACTCCATACCCTACCCCATACTCAGCCTACTCCACATTCTCCTTCCTTACAATCTCTCCTGGATCTTATTTGCAGACTGACACTTGCCACTGTTAGAGAAGTAGTCATAAATGCTCTACTTTTTGCTCACCACAACCTCACAATGCTTTTCTCCAAATTAGTATTACTTTTTACCATTCCAGCAACTGTAGATTTGCTGAATCACACAGTTTTATTATTATTTTTAAGGTGATTTAGAATTTTCTGGAGTCAGGTGAATGTACTTTTATAAAAAGAGCACATCTTTAGTTTGTACAGGTGAGGAATTTTAGCCTGGTGAGTGTCAGAAGAGGCTCCTGAAAATGAGATTTTTCATGCTCAATCCAATTAGTGTTCAGTAAATACAACTTCTCAATGCTCTGCCATCTCTTAAGCTCTCCCTCCAGTGTTAAATTTATACTGTCTTCTGCTTCGCACTCTAGATTTTGCAAATCCCATTTCAAGACCTGAAAAATCTCTCGTTATAAATAACCTCAGCAGAGGGGAAAAACACTGTTGTGTAAAACACTCTTACAAGAAAAACAGAAAGCCCAATGATTATATCATGTGTATCTTGTACTAGAGCTAAATGTTTATAAAGGGGGATTAATTTTTTTCCTCCCTGGCAAAGGCTAAAGTAAATACAACACTGGAGAAAATATGTGGCATGCACTCAACACTGAAGAAATATGTTTGGATATAGAGCAGTGAGTAACTCGAAGAAGAATCTAACACCATAAAAATTCTGAGCTTCCAGCTTGCTGTCAGTGTTCAGGTCTCTCAAAGGAAAATTTGGGTGAGTTTTCTTTTGAGATGTGGTCAGACGGTGCATACAAGCTCCATTAACTCATTAGTTAGTAACAGGAATGAAAAACATTTCATAGGTTAAAGAGGTTATCAGGCAGAAACACAGAAATGAGGGCACAAAGCCTTTCCCCTCCTCCTGCTTCCTGCAACCCCACAGCTCAGGTTTTGGCTCATAGATGCTCTCTTTGTTCTTTTATTTTTTTGTTGTTATTCTAAGTCCCCTGCTGCTAATGTGGAGGACCTGGTGTGATGTCTGTGTTTGGGACAGACAGGAATTTGGGGTGCCTGGCTCTTGGTGCCCAGGCTGGGCATCACAACCTCTCCAGACTGGCAGGTTCACTCCCAGAGCTTGCTGCCTTCAGCTTCTGTGCAACAGCTCCCTGTCTCACTGATTTTCAGAGATTAAAGCTCTGCTTTCACAATCATTAATGCCACATTTGGGCAATGCCTGATCTCACAGAAAACACATCCAGCCCAGGCAGGTGTGAACACACAGCCCTGCTTCTGCTGAATCAGAGCAAGAGCATGATCACCAGAGGGAAATCAATAGCTGCTCTGGTTTAGTGCCTGCCAGGAGGAGTCTGTCATGATGGCAATTTCAAACAGCTGTGGATTAGCAGCCTGAGATTACACCTGATCTGCCCTGCAACTCCTATGGCTCCAGCATTTTGACCAAGATCACTGGCTCTACAGCTGGACTTGTTCTCAAAGAGTGCCCTCAAATAAGTCCAAAAACATTACCTTTTGATCTTAACTCACTTCCATGAGCAATACTTATCCAGTATAAAACTAAAACCAACAACCATATGTGTAATTCAAACTTAACCCACGCTCCAACCCACCTGCTGAATTTACATTTTCATTTAAATGTACCAAAGTCAGCAAAGACACGACCAGCACTAGGTTCCTTGTAGCTGTTTCCAGAAGAGGGGAAGTGCATCCCTGTTACTAAACCCTGAGCTCTGAGCTCTCAGAAGGATTAATTTCCCTTCTGATCCCCCTCAGCATCCCAGTCAGACAGCACAGACTTTGGCAGGTGGAGAGGCCAGACAGAGCCCTGCCCAGCTTAACAGCATCACACCAGATGGAAAACGTCTGGATTTGCAGATGGAGGAAGAGCTTAATAGAAATACTCTCACGATGAGGTGAGACTTCCCCAAAAATGCGCACTTTAGGAGCTTCAACATGTAATTTTTTTATACATAGAACGCTGCACATCATCCCATCTTCATTACTGGAGCTCCACTAGCAGTGCAGCAGAACTGCTTACATCTAATCCAGAAAGGAATGCAACAGGTAAGTCTGTCTCTGTCAGGCCTCTGTACCTTCTCCCCTCCTCTCACATACAGTTGTTTAAGATTAAGGTTTAATAGCTTTTTTTCTGGACCGAGGAAGCACAGAATCTATTCTCTTCATCTCCTGCCAGTCACCTCCCCACAAACTGCAGTTGGGACCCACTCTGTAAAACACCAAACACTTCCCAGTGCCCTTGGATTCCAGCAGCTCTGGGGTGCAGAGCAGCACAGACGTGTTGGTGTCATGGCAGCTGCCTGTTTAAAAACCGTAAAAAGAGAAACGGGGCCTGAATTTTCAAGTGTTTCAGTTTCAAGGTTTAACCTACCAAGCACTCGGGATGCCTTTGCGAGGCTGGGTCAGCTGCAGGGTGTCTAAAACGCTCCACCCAGTGGCAGAAAGCTACACCTGCCTGAAAAAGTAAATCCTGCACAGTTCTACGCAGGCAGTAAATCCCACAAGTGCTTTCTTTCCCCACATGGTTCAAACAAAGAAAGAAATTAACATTTTCGTTATACTGCATAATAGAGACTATTCATGTAAAGAATACAACTGAGCCTAAAATGGGGAAAAAAAAAAGTATGCACTCAGTACACTCAAAGCATGTGATTATCCCTCTAAAATCTAACACATTTCTTATCTCCCACTTCTTCCAGGACACTTAAATTCCCGTAATCCCAACTGCTCTCAGCAGAGATGCCTTAATTTCCCAAAGGCAGAAACACAGTTCTACCATTGTTACATCCAGGAAATCAGAGAACATAGCTGGGAATTAGTACAAGGATCAGGTATTCCTGCAGTTATTCTGCAATAAATGATAGGGCTTACTAGCAAAGGCAAGCTCAGACCAAAGCCTCAAGGCTCAGCACTCCTACATTATGTGGAAGATTGGCTCAGGAATCAAACATCAATGCTTCTGCTCATCTTTAATGATAACTCAGCAAGAAAAAGCCAGTGTTTTGAATCCCTGCCCATGGCACTGGGGTTGGAAGTAGATGATCTTTAATGCCCTTTCCAACCCAAACCATTCTGTGATTCTGTATTCTGAAGCACAGTAAACTACAGAAGAGGAATGCAGAGGGATTGTCACTGGTCTCAACCATTCAACAGTTTAATTTGCACAAAGAAGACTTAGATGGGATGTTGGGCAGGAATTGGTGTCTGGGAGGGTGGGCAGGCCCTGGCACAGGGTGCCCAGAGCAGCTGTGACTGTCCCAGATCCCTGGCAGTGCCCAAGGCCAGGCTGGAACAATCTCACCTGGTGGAGGGTGTCCCTGCCCATGGCAGAGGCTGGTATGACACAGTCTCCAAGGTCCCTTCCAACTAAACCATTCCATGATTCCATGAACACATCACTGACCTGGCTGGGTGATGTGAAAGAAGCTCCAAGTGTTACAGCTGCACTGCCTGAAGTCCCAGTAACTTCTGGGAAAGGATTTTTCACTGCCTCACTTTAGTGTGGCAAAGCCCCTCAGCAGAGGTTCTTACAGAAAATGAACAGGAATGAAAAATGGAATGATATGGGAATAAGCAGTTGGCTCACACTGCAAAGAAAGGTTACTGGCAGGAGGATGTATATCATCTGTGCTGATAACACATCTGTCAAGCTATCTGGAAGCTGAAGCTTATGCACAAAAAGTTCTCTGGAAAATAAGGTGGACATCATGATGCATTTTGCAGAAAATACACCATAATTCAGGATGATGAAATGCAGCTCTCATGGCTAGAATTATGCATGAATCTCAAAGATTTGAGTGATAAAAAGGGAAAATGAAACATTATGTGCTAAATAAAGCACATGAAGGGGATTTACTGTAAACACACATTGATGAGCTCAGAAAGAACTGTTATTGCACAGGGATAAGATCCTGGAAAACTTATCCACTTCTCTGAAAATGAGAATTCAGCAATCATCCACAGTCAAATAAATTCCTGCCCATAAATTCCTCCATGATGGCAAAAAGAGGGGCAGCACCCATCCATGATCTCTGTGACCAGACCTGAGGGAATGACACAAAGCTCTGTAAGGGCAGGTTTAGGTTGGATATCAGGGAAAGGTTCTTCCCCAGAGGGGGCTGGCTCTGCCCAGGCTCCCCAGGGAATGGGCACAGCCCCGAGGCTGCCAGAGCTCCAGGAGCCTCTGGACACCCTGCCAGGGATGCCCAGGGTGGGATTGCTGGGGGGCTGTGCAGGGCAGGAGCTGATCTTTGTAGGTCCCTTCCAGCTCAGATTATTCCATGCTTCTAAGATTCTAAGAAGGAACAGGGAGTAAGTTATTGGTTATTACAGAAGGCACTGTGGGTTATTAAATAAAAATCCTCCTGCGAAAGATGTGGCAAAATCCACGTGGCAAATGTAATTTGAGCAGTGAAATCTCAGTAATCCCAATTTACTATGATAAGAGTAGAAAGAGGGAAACTGACACTGTATTAGATAAACATCTGGTTTGCTGCCCTACAGCAGCTGGGTTGGTGGGTTGCAGATTTTTTTAATCCATATAAACAGTGCTAAATATCTCCACAGTTGTTAAAGCCACTGCACCCATGAAAACCCCTGGGAAGGTGATCAGCATACTTCAATTGTTATCCATCAGCTGTAGCAACACCTGCCTTGACCCGAATTTCCTGCTAGGCTAGGCAGACAGGTTTGAGTGACTGCCCGGCTTTCACAATCCTCCCATGCCAGCAGAGAGGCAAGAAGCTGTTGTAGGTGAGGAATATTTGACAGTGGACACAGGATGAGCAGGAGTAAAGGCTGAAGTCTCTGGTTCTGCTCCAGGGCTGTGGAGAGGTGTGTGCTGTCCCTGACAGGGCTCTCCCCAGTGAGTCCCTGATGCTGACATGCACATCAGAGCAAGCTGCAAGTGTGCATGGCAGCCTGAAGGACTCCAGTGGGCACAAAGACTTCATTTCACCCCAACGATATGTTGGTTCTGCCAAATGATTCATAACTCCAACTCCACTGCCTCTGAGGCAGCTTCCTCAAGAGCTGCACCTCCCAAACTGGTCAAGCACAGCCCCACACCAACAGACCCAAGAAATATGGGTGATTCTATTAGAGGAAGTTTAGAGAAAGAGATGCTAAATGCATGCAGTTACTGTGTGATAACAGCCCAGATGCAGCCCCAGCCCTTCTCAGAGGGCTGGCAGATTTTTTGGAGTTCTCTAGAAACTACCTAATAAACACCAGTTATTCCTCAACCAGAAGAAACACTATCTCCAAAATCCAACACTGATTTCCCAGAAGTAACAATTCTCACACTGGTTTACTTTAAAAATAAACTAACAAACAGAACACCAAGCCTTTTTTCTTTGTGTGTTATATTTATTATTCTTTTGGGAGGCACAATGAAAATTTCAGCTTCTGTTCCTTTCCCTTGCAGAACAGCAGGGTACAGGTTAACAGCCATCAATCTACAATCAATATATACTTCAGAAAGTCTCTGATTACATTTTCACATTTCCTGATAATAAAAGAGGCACATGTGCCACACAGTGTCAGTAGCTGAAATAAGTTTAAGCAATACTTGCTTAAAAAGCTACACTGACTGCTATTTTAAGGCAGGTTGGGTGAAAGTTTGACAGGCAATTTCCTCAGGAAATGAAAATAATTTTGCCTACAGAAATGCATTGATTGAAAAGAGGCTTTTAGAAAATACTTCATCAGTGTGAAATTATATTGATGCCGCACTTCCTTTAGTTAGAAAGACATCAATGAATCTTTTTTGTTCGGAATTCTGACTTCTCAGTTGTTCCTTTACCTTGCAGGAAAGGCAGGCAGCGATGCTCTGGTGTCAGAGGAGGCAGGTTTCTCGGGGAATCAGCAGCTCAGGCCAGGCTGCAGTGCCCAGGAGGCCTCAGGCTGTGTTCTCAATGAGCACAGCAATGCCTTGCCCGCCGCCGATGCACGCTGACCCAACCGCGTACTTCCCACCACGGCGCCTGCTCAGAAACAGCAACAGGGAAGATCAGTTACCTGCAGGGAGCCACAGCAGCTCCTGCCCTGATTTTATGAGAGGAAACCAGCTACCAACTGGGTGTCACTGACAATGACGTTTTAGGATGTGTATGTTGTTATTTTTCTAGTAAAATACCATGAAGTCTCAAGTGCTGTTGAAATATTTCTGAACAATGCCTTCAGACATCATCCGGTTACACCCCCTGCCACAGGCACAAACTTGTTCCACTAGACCCCACTGGAACATTTCTGGAGCAGTTTTTAAATTTCCTGAACGCTGCTGAGGTAGTTTTTAAATGCTAGGTTTCCTACAACCACACTCCAAGACTTCTGCAAGGTGCAAATGATCTGAAGTTTCATGGCTGAGCACTAAGACAGTGTTGCAATACAACCGAAGAGACACAGTGATCTCTACCCTCAGGGGGGAATTAAAATGCTGCTAAGCATATTAAGCAAGCTAAAGAGCCAGAATTTCTGAAAATGGGTTAAAGGAGAGAGCAGGTGACAACAAAGTCTTTTAAAGCATCCCCTTCCAGTAGCTAAAGGACTGGAGAGGGACTTCTCACACAGGAGAGAAAGGGCAAAGGGGAATGGCTTCCACTGTCAGAAGACAGGGACAGATGGGATCTTGGGAAGGAACTGCTGGCTAGGAGGGTGGGCAGGCCCTGGCACAGGGTGCCCAGAGCAGCTGTAGCTGCTCCATCCCTGGCATCCCTGGATGGGGCTTGGAGCCATATGGGATAGTGGAAGATGTCCCTAGGACTGCATGATTCTATGAAATGCACCACATTAAGAAGAGAACAGACTTTGCTCAAAAGCCATTTCAAAAAAATGAAACCTTTTCACAGGCTCCTGTGGGCTTAGGTGAACTATCAGATTTAGGTGAACTAATGAATGCTGTCGTAACAGGATGGGATGTGAGGCAAGTGCAGGACCTGCCCTGCAGCACAGAGGTGGCAAATTCGTACAGAAAGTGGCCCATTCCAGCCAGGAGAGTTTTAGGCTGGCTGACTGGAAGAGTTCAGTCTCATGGTATCCGTGCTCAAAATCCATCCAGCAGGCATAAATCCATCCACCAGCAGTGCACCCACGCTGCTGTCTGTGTGCATACCTTAACTCATGCACCAGGTGAGCTGTGATCCGGGACCCCGAGGCCCCCAGAGGGTGCCCGATGGCGATGGCACCTCCGTTGACGTTGGTTTTCTCAGGGTCAAGGCCCAACACCTTTTCCACAGCCAGATACTGAGGTGCAAATGCCTCATTTACCTAAAGCACCAGAGAAGGGACAGAACTTTAACACCAGACTTCAGCAGCATGTGTGCAAGCAAGATTAAATGAGGTGAACTGGTCCTCCAGGTCCTTCTGAAATGTTAAATGCTGTGTTTGTAACAGCATGCTCAGCCAACACACATCTGTCAATCTAACCCAACTAAATTCAAATACTCAGCAAGTATGAGGTGTATTTTCTAAAAAAAAAGTACAGTATGTTCTGAGGCAGTGGGTCCATGAACAGCCTGCTGCTCTGACAGAAAAAGGCCCTGTTCACATGTATCATAAATAAAAACATGAGCAGCCCAGCCAACAGAGTAAAACATCATGTCACATGAGGATATTTTTGTTCCGCAGAATGTGATCACACCATTTCCAGTTTCCACGTGCCTGGAATTTTTGAGGTGACTGTGCAGCAGAAACTGGATGGACAGAGGTCAGGCAGGCTCCTGACAGGCAACAACACCTACATGGCATGAGTGGAATCCTTCTGCTAAAAAGATAAGGGGTAAAATCACTGCTCTTGTAAAAACATCTCACCTCTACTAAATCCATATCCTTCAGGGTCAGTCCTGCTTTCTTCAAAACCTCTGTTATTGCAGGTACAGGGCCTGTTTGGAAACCACATGCAGTTAGTTAAATTAAAAAACATATTAAATTAAGTATTAGAAACTTGTTTTACATAGGATAAATTCATAAAGCCTCATGAGAACCCCTCCCACGAGCCTCTGTGCAGACAATGAATTCTGGATATGTCACTCACCTGCTTTATCAGGTGGTAAGAGAGCTCCTGTATCTCAAAACTACTTGGTCTCCTTGCCAGCATACAGTCAGGGAAAGCCAAGAGTGTCACTACTGCAGCGCACAGAGCTTTTGAGTCAAGAGAAGTGACAGCCCCCAGGTAAAAAAAAACCAACTTCACAATGGTTGAGGCATTTTCCTTCCCAGTACTTGGTTCTATTTATTCTTTCCTCACAACTTGCAGCCTCCAGGTAAACAAAATGGGAAAAGTACAGGCTGCTCTAGAGTTTGCTGGTCATGTGATTAATTATGGGTATTGTTGTTTTGGTGTTCTTAATATAGCTGAAAATCTTCTAGTAAAAAGCCAAACATTTAATTCGTTTATTCCAAACAATTAAATCCTCCCTCAGAACCACGACATGGACAACTGAAGAAAGTAAGATTTTTGGGTTTCAGACTATCAAGAGTTTGGCAACAACACTGTCCTCTGGAAGAAAGCTTCCTTCCATAACCTAATATAAACTACTAAGGGAAATTAATCCCAAACACAGCTACCTAAGGAAACACACACTCAAAGAGAATTTGGAAGGGTTAATCAGGTACGTGCTTGAAGGAGAAATATACTGAGATGTTGGGTAGTGGCTGATCATTCAATCCTAAAACACCAACAATCCTAAATGCTATAACACCACCAAAAAATTGTATTGAAAACACACAGCTCAAAGAATAAATACATAAAAATACTTAAAATTACCAAAGAGATAGAAAAATTAAAATAAGTAAGGACCCAGTTCAGAGCTCAGTGGAGTTTCAGGGAGCCCCAGGCAGCTTAACACCAGACTAAGTGCATCTTATTAGGGAAGGATTTTAGTATGCTTGTTACGCATGAGAGTAATGGCAGGGTCTCATGTAGACAACACAAAGACCCCTAAGGACAGCCAAGTAAACTTTTCCCCCTCTCTCTCTTTTTTAAAACAATGAATTCTCTCACTGAACACTGTGAGACAGGACCTGCTATCACTATGTGAAAGGACAGTGGCTCAGACTGAGCTCCTGTTTGTCAGATCTGCTGCTGTCACATCAATAAACCTCATCTGGTCTCTCTGAGCTGCTGGGGACAAGCTGTGGTGTGAAGGAGTTGGGATACTAAGTGATCCTCCATATGATTTATGAAGTTTTTAAACAAGCTAGAAGAGTTGCCTGAGCTAGAGAGAATGGGCTGGTTTAGGAAGAACAATGCCAGCACCAAGTCCAGCAAAAAAAAACCCTCCTTCCACATTTGCTTTGAAGGCTGTGTCAGTCAGACAGTCTGAGCAGGAAAACAAATCTGACAATGCCTCATTTGCATTTCTACTGACACACAGAGCCTGCCAACAACAGCTCCTCTGAACAGAGCACAGAGAGGAAAAGCAACGCTGGGATACAATGCTGTCTGCAAACTAAAGTGAAGGGAAAAATCCTGTGGTGTCTGGATTGGCTTTGAGGGACTGTTTGCTCTAAGAGAGGAAACAGAAAATACCTAATGAGGAAACAGAAAATATGGGAATAAAGCAACAAAGAAAGGGTTTGTTTTCCCTAGCAATACCTGAACAGATGCATATCCTGGGATCCAAGCAGCCTGAGCCACTGAGTAACTGCTGAAAGGTCACAGTACCCCATCAGCAACAAGTGAGGCAGGCAACTCACAGTTACACATTTTATTAAGGGACTTAGAGCTTACAGGAAACAAAAGTGAATTTTAGGAGAAAATGGTTTTACAAAAATGTCTGAGTGTTTGTTTTCTTGACTAAAAGAGACAGTAAAAAAGGGGAAGAAGGAAAAGCCTGGGGGACTATGCTCATGCTATTACTGTGGGTCAGACACTGCTCACACCCTTCCAGCCAAACTGATCAGCAAATCTGTCCCTGTGCACAACAGGGATGGACTGACACAGCGGGCTGGACAGCAGGACACACAAACACCTTCAGAGCCACCAGCCTGAGCACAGTGAAGCATCCTTTCCTTCCTTTAGAATGCCCATGGCAAGAACATTTTGGTGCTGCTTTATGCTATAAATGATGTGCTTTATTGCAACTCACCAATGCCCATGATGGAAGGGTCACAGCCAGCTGAGTGATAAGCTACTACTCTTGCCAGAGGAGTGAGACTGTGCTTTTTAAGTGCTGATTCACTGGCAAGGATGACTGCACCAGCTCCATCACACACACCCTGGCAGTAAGAGAGAAGCACTCTTAGTGAGAAAATACAAAGAAACAAAAAAAATCCGCACACTCTTTAACCCCCAAAACCAGCCTGAGTCTAAGGTACTATAATTAACATTTAACAATGTTTCTTCAAAACAACGAAAAACAATCTTGGGGAAAGAAAGTTAAATATATATAAATGTTTCATGAATTCCAATGTGTTAGAAAAGAAAACTAAGTCTTCTCTGCATTGGAAATATGATTCTGCTGACTTGCAAGAACACTATTAATAATGGATAATGTATGTGCTATTAATTATAAAAGATACTTTACAGACACCCACACTTACTGTGGCTATGATCTATTTTAGGCATGAATTCAGACTATGATCACAGCACTCCATCTGGCCCAAAGAACTTTAATCAATTAATTAAGATAATGACTGGGAGAGGAACAGTCCACGATGACATGCTGCTAAGCACTGAGTATATTCTGGGTAAGACCAAAATGAGGTTTGGGGGAGTGAGGACAGTAGCTGTGGTACAAAGATGAGCAGCAGCAGTATGCCCACTGAAAAAATGTAGGTTTAAAGCAAGTAAGTTCAGTTACCAGTGCCCCCCAAAAAAGTAGAGTGGCTACACAACCACTGCAGCCCCAACTGCACAACTCAAGGCTGATGAGAAAATGCCAATGCCTCACTGCAATATCAGTGGCAATCCACAGAATCAAATTTAGGACTTAGGAGCTGACTGAAGGATCCCCTGGCACCTGCCAGGATCACCTGGCACGAGGCTGGGAGAGTCAGCTGGGCATTTAGTTGCAGAATTAGAAGTCATTTTCGTCAGGAGACACCACTGGGAGCCAACTCGGTGAGAGATAAAAACAGTGGCAATAAATTTGGAGAACCACAGAGGGGACATGTGCCCAAGCCAAGGGGCTGATGTACTCACTGAAGCATTCCCAGCCGTGACTGTTCCATCCTTCTTAAAGACACATGGGAGTTTTGTCAGCTGCTCCATGGTGGTCTGGGGTTTGGGGTGCTCGTCCTTTTGCATGCTTTCCTTACCCTTTTTTGTTTTCACTTCAATTGGTGCCATCTCAGCCTTAAAGTAGCCAGCATCATTAGCTGCAACCACAAAAAGGAAAATGAAAAGGACCTGATAAAAACATCAAGATGATTTCCCAGCATGACCAACAATCATATTTTCATGTGCACACAGCTTCTTGCTCTATTCGAATCAAAAGTTCACAGAGAGCAATATTTATGCTTTATTTTGCTTATTTATTGTTGGGGTTTTTGGTGGTTTTTGTGGTTTTTTAAGAAATTGGGCAAAAACTATACAAGTACACTGTCAAACTTCTCCAAAGAAAGCCTCAAATACTGAAACTTTATTTCAGGTTTAAATAGCTAAACTCCTTCTGGTTTGGTTTTTTTGTCTAAACCACTAGGTTTATTTTAAGCACATATTCCCCTTTCCTGCTGCTTTATTTTACAGCCCTGTCATTTCTCAGATGACCAAGATGTAAATCTCACTCAGAGAGGAATGTGCTAAAAACCTCCTGAGCCACATTGTTTCTGTTGATAAAATACTGTATATCAATCAAAATCCTGCTCAAGGTGATCCTCCAAAGGCTCTTACTGTCAAGCAGGAATCTCAGAATGGGATTCAGCTGCCTAAGCAACCGAAAACAATTCAAGTCATTGGAGTCACCTAAGATGCCCAAAAAAGCATCTGGCCAGATTGCCTAATATAACATGAGACAGAGATTTAAAACTGACACTGAAATTGTTTGAACTGATGTTGTTTAGCTACCTCTGGGCTTCTCAATAAATTCCTAAAAACTTTTTTCTTTCCTGATTACACACAGGGCTCTCTCTCTACTGTGGGATAAGATGACCAGGTCCTACAGGCAGAAATAAAAACAGCAAGGTAAGATCCTAGAAAACAAGAAACACAGTTTCTAGCAAAGGCTCTAGCTGTAGGAATTAGGTAACAAGAGGAACAAGCAGGAAAGGTAATAAACGATGAAGAAATGTTACAAAAAAGCACTTCTACATCCATTAGAAAAAATACAAAATCTTCCTTCGAGAGTGCAGATGTTAAAATGCACCATCATTAGAATCTAACATGCTTTGATCTTTGCTTCTTATGTTCACTTCTGGCCTGCAATGTATGTTGAGTCCCAGGATGGCCACTGCACATTCAACTGGATTGTGGCCTAAACTTCACAGAAACTGAGTCACAGAAACCTGGAATAGTTTGGGTTGGAAGAGAGCTTAAAGTCCATCTTGCTCCAGCCCACTGCCAAGGACACCTTCCACTGTCCCAGGTTGCTCCAAGCCCCGTCCAGCCTGGCCTTGGGCACTGCCAGGGATCCAGGGGCAGCCACAGCTGCTCTGGGCACCCTGGGCCAGGGCCTGCCCACCCTCCCAGCCACCAATTCCTGCCCAACATCCCAAAATGTGTGCCTGCCCTGTGGCAGTGCAGCCATGGCCTGTGTGCTGTCCCTGCAGGCCTTGTCCCCAGTGCCTGGGCAGCTCTCCTGGAGCCCCTGCAGGCCCTGGCAGGGGCTCTCAGGTGTCCCTGCAGCCTTCTCTTGTGCAGGGGAGCAGCCCCAGCTGTGCCAGGCTGGCTCCAGAGCAGAGGGGCTCCAGCCCTGGCAGCATCTCCGTGCCTCCTCTGCACTGGCTGCAGCAGCTCCACGTCCTTCTTAGATTGGAAACCCAGAGCTAAACACCTCTGAATTATGGTTTTGGGCACATAAACCACCCAGAGAACAGTTTAAAACACAGCTCCTAAACAAGCATCCCCTCTTCAGATTCCATGTGCTCTGACTGTTCAAGCATTCAAGAACATTCAATTTGCAAAAGAAAGCACAGGGTTTAGCTGAATTACAGCACATGCTGGCTCACAAGGAGGATGTGGGTCACTTTGGAAGACTGTTCTGCCATGGAGAGGAAAGAAAGGAGTGCAGTCAGGCATGCCTGGGACAATGCTGCATCCCACCAGAGGGGCACCAACAAATGACATTCACCAACATGAATCCTGCTCAGGCAGGAGCTGAGCCGTGACTGGCCAGTGGTGTTTGCTGCCTCAACAGCTAAGGAATGTCCCCGAGGAAGGCACAGGAAGGCAGTGGAAAGAGACTCCCACTAAACCTTCTGAGGGGTGCAACACTTCACAGCACACTTGATTTCAAAGTCAACCCCCCTAAGAGTGTGTTATTTGTACCATGGGGCCAACAAAATCACAAATTACAGCACGCAAACAGAAGGACAGGAGCACCAAGAGCCAGAGAAACCCTGAGAACACTTTGAACCAATGCTAAAAACTGACTAGACTTGAGGCTGGTGTCACATGAACGCCTGCAGTGCTCGGTTCACTCACCAGCTTTGCACCTCTGCTGGGTTTTGAGCGCGTACCGGTCACAGTCCTCCCGGGAGATGCTGTATTTTGCAGCCAGGTTCTCAGCTGTCACTGCCATAGGTATTTTAACATGTGTATCTGTTAGGGCTTCCCACAATGTGTCTTCCAGCTGTGGAACATCAGAAGAAGAAAATCAGAAAGCATGGAAATACTATATTTATTACAGACAGCTTCTAACTGTTCAGCGGTCTCTTAGAAACTAATGGCTCTTGGTAAAATTAATACAGGTTACCTATAGATAATTTACTGATTTATTAGAATGAACACAGTGAAAAACAGTGTGCAAGTTCTTGGGTGCTATTCTAATTAATCTCCATTGCACTCTAGTGCAATTCTTTCCACTCACACGTGGCCCCAAGAGGCTCAGGGAAAGCTTTAAAAATACATTTTTAGTATTTCAGCGTATATTGCTTCTTTATTAATTATTTATTAGAGCCCTTGTGAGCAAACTTACTGGTTGCCAGGAAGTAAATGGGAGGCACTGTGAGAAGGCACAACAGCCTAATGATTCTTTAGCTCTTTCTCTACTGTCAGGTAAAATCCCCTTACTAGAGTCAAATGTTTCTGTGGGTATAACAACTCAGGGGAGAAGATACCCAAATTTACCTTCACTCAACCTTATAAAGGTAATCCAGTCAGTTCAGATGGGTTTTGCTATTTCTGTCAGTAGTAAAGTTTTGCAGGATAAACCATTCATTCACCTGTCACTGTCTAATTCGGTTATCTTTATGGTAAGAACATAGCTGCACCTACTTGGTGTATCAGCAACTTTGTGAAGGTGCTGCCTGTAGGACATGTGCCACACAAGAACAGAACCAAGGACATCATATTCACCATCTTTACAATGGAAATACAGTGGGGGGAAAAAAACCCAAAGGGCTAAAACACTGAAATATCCTAATTTTGCATTCTGATGTCAGTTATGACCTACTGAGTAAGTGGTGGCATGCTATAAATTTATCCTGCTGCACATTTCCCACAGTATTCACTTAGGACTTATCTTCAGAAGAAAATGTAAAGATAACTCGCTTGTCAATGGATTTAACTTCAAGGTTCCACTTTGAAATTGAGAGATGTTCACAGCTTGGAGATGTATGTGCCCTTTAGCAGTCTACCTATCTACTGCCAGCATTACTTGCTTAAACTGTGTGTGCCTCTGCTTCACAGACATTTTATACATAGTGCTTGCAGAGGATGTACCAAGTGAACTAAATTTTGTGTCCGAGAATTTATTGGTATGTTTAACATGGAACAGGAACTCAAAACTGGTTTTGAAAAAGCTGGAAAACTGGCACACTTCACCAGATGGCCTGAACCTACTGTTTTGATGCTGTCTGAATACTAGATAAACGCTTTAAACTACAAATTCTGGATCTAATCTCCAATAATTTCATTTGCAAGGATTTAGTGCCTACAATCCTGATACTAAGCAATGCTTTGCTCACAGAACAAAGGAAGTACCTTGAGCTCTGCTCCTAGTCTGGTTCCGAAGCGAACCTTTCGAACCGCGTAAGGAGCCTGGCTCATGCTTTCAGCTCCGCCACACAGAACAACTTCTGACTCATTCAGGCAAATTTCCTGTCAACACAATAAAAGAAGACACATCTAGGATGTAGCTGGCTGCTTGAGTAAGAAAATAACGAGTGTTTTAAAAGAAGAGGTTGCCACCTGCAAAGCAACGAACTTAGAATGAATCCAAACTTAGCCATGTGTGTACATGCATGAAGGGTTTACCCTTCTGTTAATGGTGGGGTCTGCCTCCTTCATGCCACATCTCTTTTTCTTCCCTTCAGCAAAGAATGATTGTATCCATGAGGGAAGAAGAGAATATGGGTGTGCACACGTGACAGAGCAGAGGAACAAAGACATCAGGCATCGGCATGCTTGTGTGGTTTGTTTCACAAAGGGTTGTGCTTGTGGTTTTGAGCTCCCGCTCTTCTCAAAAGGAATACAAATTACACTTCAAAGCCTGAAGTAAGACCTTACAATTAAAAAAAAAAAAAAGGGACATAATAATTTTAGAAAACAATAGCTAGGTAGCTGCCAAAGTACCCAAAACACACTAATTCATCAATGGCAAAGCACACAAAACCTAAAAGCCCCAGTTCCTAAATGCACCATCAGAGCATTCAAAAATAGTACTTCCTTAAAATGCTTCACTGAGTTGGACTTTGAGATTTTTTATGAACTAGAATGAAAGAAAATTAAATTACCCCAGAGAAGCTGTGGCTGCCCCATCCCTGGAAGTGTCCAGACTGGACAGGGCTTGGAGCAACCTAGGATGGTGGGAGGTGTCCCTGCCCATGGTAGGGGGTCGAACTGGGTGTCCTTTGATGTGCCTTCCAACCCAAACAGTTCCATTATTCTGTGATCTTGATATGCATTTGAGATTTCTAATTAATAACTTGTGTGTAGCAATACGTGCTGAGATGCTCCCCACAGCTACTAAAAACTTTGTGAGCACCTAAGCAGCACTGGCTGCATGGAGAAATGCCATCTTTGAAAAGGACCTCACCACCATACTTCCAATAAAAGTGGTCACATTCTGCAGCAGATTTTATCAGTGTGGAGAAACATGGGTATGGCCTTTGCAAAAAGCACTAGAAAAAACAGTTGGTTGGGTATTATTGCAAACATGTAACCTTATCTTTACATTTTTCACATTTTTTCTTCTAGAGGATCAGACCTAAAATAATTCTTTAGCCAAGGAAAACCAAAAACATCCTACACAATCAACAACCTGCTTGTTCAAGTATTCATAAAAGCAACGTATGAGCAAATGAACTAAAAATCCCTGTGCTCTGACTCAATGGTTTTGGCCAACTCCTCAAAGAGAAGTTGATTTTCTTCTATTTTAAAAGAAATGGCACCATAAACTACTTAACCCATGAGAGGTTTGGATCTTTGAACAAAAGCACACTTAAAAAGCTCAGGTTGCTGCTTACACAGCTAGCCAGGTGAGAATACAAACAATGATCAAGAGAGGAAAGACTCCTGGAGTCCAGTAATTCCAGTCCATACAAACAGGATCGTGAGATGCAACTGTGGCACAGCTGAGCTCCATTTCACCAGCTAACACTTGTTGCATTCCTCATATTAAACTAAGAATCACCACAATACTTGGATTTTAAGAACCAACCACACAATGTGGCACTATAGTAGCCGAACTCCTGCAAAAAGCTGTGCTGGACAATAGAAATCTCTACCAAAAATCCCAAATCTCTACCAAAACATGTCAAGACTCATCCCAAACACAAAGGACACGTTCCTAAATGTTAACAGCCTGACAAAAGCTATGACTGACACAGAAATACAGCTTTGTACCTGACAGCCATTGGCAATGGACTGGAAGCCAGAGCCACAGAGCCTGTTGACAGTGAGGGCTGGGACAGATATGGGAACTCCCACACGCAAACCAACGTGTCTTGCAATGTAGATGGCATCTGAGGAGCTCTGCAGGCAGAACAGGAAAGAGGTTTTGTCACACTCTTGCTGGTTTGGTAAGCAAAAAAAATTCTTGATGAAAAGTCAGAATGGTGTAATTGCATCCCAGACAGAAGATGGTGTATTTTTATCACTCACCAGAAGCACTTCGGTTTAGCTCAAGAAGACACTATCCTACAGGATCTTAATATGCATTTTAAAGAAACTGTGTTAAGTCAGCAACTTTTTTTTTTCCCCCCTTATCCCTTATTTTCAAAACAGCACCCACACAGCAGGCTGACACAATGGCAGATCCCACCTGGCAAGCTGCAATTATTTAATGGCAAATTAATATTGCTTAGACTAACAGGGGAAGGCCTCCCAAAACCAGAGAATACCTATGCTCTTGGGGAACATGCCCGAAGCTAAAATGTATTATAACAACAAAGTTCTGTGCACAGTGCTACAATACTATTCCAAGTTCAGAAAAAAAAATTAACCAAGCCACTTTTGCTGAAGAAGGGGAGTTTGAAATAGCCATACATTCATAGTTAATTAAACTTAATCAAACAATATCAATAAACCACATTAAAAAAAAAATCTACTGGCAGAGGGAAGTATGATGCAAAGGAAAAGACATTTCAAAATCAAAAGAAACTTTATCAGGAGATTACTATATTTTATATGAAAGCACTACAGGAGATTTGATGCAGCAATGCTTTCCTGGGCCACAAAGCTATATTTTATATGAAAGCACTACAGATTTGATGCAGCAATGCTTTCCTGGGCCACAAACAGCTCTTACAAAATTGAAAAGCTGAATAAAAGAAGCTTAGATGGTAGCTGCAGGAGACAGAATAATTTAAAGCTACTCTTTTGGCTGAAAATCCAAAGAAGAAATACTGCCTGTTTCTTTGCTCATTGTCCAAGTTCTCAGCTACTTGCTTCTTCTGCATCCTTGAAACATGCAGTGCAAAATAAAAATCCCCGCCCTTAACAGTAATGGTGAAATCAGAATACAAAGCAAAAAAACCTAGGAATGTTCTTTGCTGTCTTGCCTAAAACAAAGATCTTCATTTGTAGGTGGGGGTAACTGCAGTTCAGTAATGCATACAGCACCATCTTTGGAAAAGACATGATTGTCCAAATGTCTCTTCCAATCAAAGCATGTATCCTTTCAGCTCAATGGAAACCCATGTTCACTCAAAAAAAATTATATGGAAAGCACAAGAGAAATTGACTCATATCACGTACAGGCTTAACACAGAAAGGGATTTATGCAACTCAGTGAAAAACCACTGATGACCAAGTCATTAAAATGGCTGAAGCCTTTAAAACAAGGGAAGCATACCTGGGATTAGCAACCAACCAGTTAATTGACACATACTTTTAGGAGGTCAGCTCGTCCTGTCCTGGTTTAAACTACCTCTGGCACTAAAAAAAGCAAGCTAAGCCCTGCTCCCAACAGCACCACAAATCACACAGGATACATCCCTCAAGCACAAGCAAGAAACACTAGACTGCGAGCTGCTACTGACCCCTTTCACCCCCACCCCTTCGGCTGCCAGCCAGGGGCAGCTGTCCCCAGGGCCACACCGCAGGTGCCTGAAATAGCCCCCGGAGCAGCAGATTTTCCAGGCCACCAACCTGCATGACGTTGCCCACGACGACGCTGTCGATGATCTCGGGGGGCACCTTGCCCGCGGCCAGCGCGGCTCGCGCGGCATGTTCCGTCAGGTCGGTGGCCGAGAAATCCTTCAGCAAGCCCCCGTAAGTCCCGAAGGGAGTGCGCTTGGCTGCCACGATGAACACACCTGCGGCGGGGGCAGAAACGACCCGCAGTGAACACACCCCCAGAGGGGGCAGAAATCACCCACAGGCACGGCACACGGCAGGCAGGAGAGCGCCAAGCCAGCCTCGGGTGGGGTGACACCCCAAAATTCACAGAAACTTTTTAAGTGTAGGCAACATGAACACAGGAAGCTCGAGATAAACAGTGTAATGGTGCTTTAGACAGGGAAGGCATGAAGAATTAACAGCCAGAAAGGAAAGCTGGGAAGATTCTGGGAATGCGGTGAGGTTTGACAACAAAGTAGGGTTGGATACAAATGTGGAGTTGGAGTAGGCTGCCACACGCATCAAAAATTAGTGCTAATGCATTAAAAACATGGCAGCAACATCTAGGAAATCCTGTAGTAGACACCTGTGAAACAATTAGATAAGGAACAGTACTTTGGGTAGAGGTCATTCCTTTGTCCCAGAAAAATCAGCAGTTTTGTGGTTTATATGCAGAAACAGTTTCCACCAAAAAAAAAACCAAAAAACCCCCAAAAAACAAAACAAAAACAACAAAATACCACAAAAAACCCCCAACAACAACAAAAAAACCCCCAAACAAAAAAAAAAACCAAAACAAAAACAAAAACAAACAAAAAACCCACCAAAAAAAAACCAACAAATAACTAAAAACCACCAAAACTCAAACCAAACAATAAAGCACAACCCCCACCAACACTTTTTATATGCATTTCAATTTTGAGTACTTTAGCTTAAGAGGAGAAACATTCCCTAATCAAAAAATTAATGCTCCTGCCACCAGAAATATATATGCCACCTAAACTGCTTCAGCATGAATCTTCTGGCTCCTGAGAAGGAAATCCAGTTTTTACTAGGCAGGAGACCATGAGCAAGCACTTGTGTGCAAATGCACGGGCCAGGAGCAGTCGATACAAGCTCCAGCTCAGGGGAAGCCATCTCTGAACCAAAGCAAACATCTCCTGGCTGCCGGCCACACTGGCTCTGTGCTCCCACGTGCAGGCAAACAAGTGGGAGGCAGGCTGTGAACTCTCCCCCAGTTGAACCGTATCGCTCACAACCCCGTCTCCACTGCTCCCATCAAACACCCAGCTATTTTAGGGAACACTGCAGGGACACGCACAGATGTAAGAACGCAGACAAATGAAAATGCCTGCTCATTAAGCTGCTCGTGAGCACTGATTTCAGGTCATCTGATCCGTGTGACTTGGCTGTTTTGTCAGAGAGAGGGTGCTCCTCCACCCCGCAGGTATTTGCAACCCCGGGCTGCATGACTGCTAGAAAAGGACATTCCAAACTGGTCAAGGTCAAGGCTGCCCACTGACAAGGACCTGAACACAGTGTAGAGATCTAAAATGTGCAGGGAGGATGCTCAGGCCTTATCACAGAATGGTTTGGGTTAGAAGGGACTTCAAGGATCATCCAGTCCCAACCTCCCTGCCATGGGCAGGGACACCTTCCACTATCCCACGCTGCTCCAAGCCCCATCCAGCCTGGCCCTGGACACTGCCAGGAATCCAGGGCAGCCACAGCTGCTCTGGGAAGCCTGTGCCAGTGGCTCACATCATGGCAAAGCATCTCTTCCCAATACACAACCTGAACCTTCCTTCCTTGGCATATCTTTTCTGCAGTGAGGCCTTGACACTCACATTCTTCACCACTTGTCCTGTCCACTGATTCCCTGCCTCCTCCAAATTGTGCCAACCCTAACTGATCACAAAGCTTTGCTGCAGACCAAGCTAAAAGAACTCTTTCTCCTCCCTCTTGGCCAGGCTGTCAGTTATCCACGTTATTTGTTCAGTCATATCCACCATGGTGTTGCCTCACGAGCAGTCCAGGGGCGAGGATGGAACTTTGCCCTTAAACATTCCTTTCACATCGACACCACCTCTCTGTCTTTCATGGAGGCTGCTCACTGCTGCCCACTTCCCAGCAGCACCACGGGGCCAATAAACCAGCAGAGGTCACACAACAGAGGCAGCTGAACACCAACTCAGCAGAAAATGAGGGCCACATTTTCACTTGGATCAGTTCCGAGCCCGAGTTCACCTTCTGGCTGCTCAATAAAACAATAACTCAAGGCTCAGAGAGAGGATTGGACAGAACCAGCATGAGAAGAAGATGAAGGAGCAGCAGCACAGTCTGTGTTATGTTGAATTAACCTGGACACAGACACCCCCTCAGGGCACATAACTCCAGAGCCTTACAAATTTTGCTTGACTGGAGAGGCACCTGCAAATGCTACCCCCTCCCCAGAACTTCAGGAGAGGCAACAAGGGGTGGTTGAAGTGCTGAGTGAAAAAGGACTCTTTGACCTTTGACAACTCTTCATAAATTTCTATTAATTAGTTCTGTCCTACATTATCAAAGAAAGAATCCAGAGTCTCTGCAATTTTCCAAGGTGAAAAACATTGCACGAGAGCAGAACAGTACCAAATGCATAGAGATCTGACAACTTTTGGGGAAAGAAAGCCAGGATCACTCTGAATCCTTACCAAACACTGTATTTGAGACATCTTTTAAATTGGTTTTGTTAACCACTTGCTGTCAAAGAGGGAACTGAAACACTACTTAATACTCCAACATATCTCAAATGTACTTGGTATGAAAATAATTTTTCATCAGATCCTATTCTGAAATCCTAGAAAACAATCAATAACATAAAAAAGAAAGTTGAGAAGCAAGAACAGTACATGAAAGTGTTTTGGATTGAGGTAAGAGAAAATCCAGCAGTGGGCACAGAAAACTAAAATCAAACTCTTAAGGGCAAGGTGCCCTCTGTGCTATCCAGCTCAGCAAAACCATCAGAATTAACACAATGCTGACTACACAGGCCTTAGCACTGCAATCTCACACCATGACTGACATGTATGTTATTATTTAGGTACAGTCTGTCAAGTACCAAAGTGCTGTCAAATAGATAAAAAGCCCTATTGCAATAAATTTCAATTTTGTTTTCATACAAGAGAATGTCTTAAAAGGTGTATTTTCCTCATTTTTAAGAGTCAAAGAATTTAAACAACGTAGAGCATAAATTAGTTCTTTGCACCAAACACTTTCAGGAGCTGTGGCGACTTAAAGGAGTTTATCCTGCACTTTCAGGGCTAACACAGGCAGGGCCTGGATGTGACAAACTCCCTGTCACTGACAGTTCAGGTGTCACTCAGAGTCACTGCACGTAAACAGAGAATCACACAAATACAGAATCACATCTGTGTTGTAAAAGACCTCTAAGACCATGGAGTCCAACCATTCCCCAGCACTCCCATGGCCACATCCACACGGTTTTAAATCCCTCCAGAGACTTCACCACTGCCCTGGGCAGCTGTGCTAGGGCTGAACAGACCTTTCCATGGAGAAACTGTTCCTGACACACAATTCAAATTCCCAGTTACATGACAGACCACACTCCTCGCTGTGGGTTTGTTTGCAGCACAACTGAGCCGAGCACACAGGGAGCCAAACACTGAACGACTGCAGAAAACAGTGCTGAACACACAGGCTCCAACCCCCTCCTCACCTCCTGCACCCCCTCCCCACCCTGTGCTCCCCATTCCCACCCCATGACCACATTCCCACTCTTTGAACCCCATTCCCACTCTCTGAACCCCATTCCCAACCCCTGAACCCCATTCTCAGCCCATGACCACATTCCCACTCTCTGAACCCCATTCCCACCCAATTCCCACTCTCTGAACCTCATTTCCACCCCCTGACCATATTCCCACTCTCTGAACCCCATTCCCACCCCTGAGCCCCATTCCCACCCCATGACCACATTCCCACTCTCTGAACCCTATTCCCACCCAATTCCCACTCTCTGAACCTCATTTCCACCCCCTGACCATATTCCCACTCTCTGAACCCTATTTCCACCCCCTGGCCATATTCCCACTCTCTGAACCCCATTCCCACCCCCAATCACATTCCCACCCTCTGAACCCCATTCTCACTCCCTGACCCCAATCCCACTCTCTGAACCCCATTCCCACCCCCTGACCATATTCCCACTCTCTGAACCCCATTTCCACCCCCTGGCCATATTCCCACTCTCTGAACCCCATTCCCATCCCCTGACCGCAATCCCACTCTCTGAAACCCATTACCACCCCCTGACCACATTCCTACCCCCTGAACCCCATTCCCACCCCCGACCACGTTCCCACTCTCTGAACCGCATTCCCACTCTCTGAACCCCATTCCCACCCTCTGACCCCGTTCCCACCCCCTGAGCTCTAATCCCACTCCCGACCCCATTCCCACCCCCTGAGCTCCAATCCCACTCCCGACCACATTCCCACTCTCTGAACCCCATTCCCACCCCGACCGGATTCCCACTCTCTAAACCCCATTCCCACCCCGACCGGATTCCCACTCTCTAAACCCCACTCCCGCTCTCTGAGCCCCCCTCCCCACTCTACGACGATCTGCACCCTCTGCACCTCATCCCCACCCTCTGACCGCACGCAGCCCGGAGTTTTTGGGAAGTTCCTCGTTACTTCCAGCTGTCTGGCCGGGCAGGCACGGACGGGACAGCGGTGAGGGAGATCCCCGGGAGGCACGGGAACGGCTCTCGGGGCTCTACTTCTGTAATTCCTGCTGGCCCCACGAGCTGCCTCGCTTTGGGGGCCTCTACAGCGCCCGAGCCCGCCCTCGGGGTGCGCCCGGAGCCGCTCGGGGCGGCAGGGATCGCGGGGGGACGGGATCCTCACCCCTCAGCAGCGCCATGGCCACACCGCGCCCGGCCGAGTGCGGCCCCGCCCGCACATTCGCCACGCGGAGAGCGGGCGGGGCGGCCTGCAGGCAGTTTACTTAAAGTTATTTCCTACGCGTAATTTTACTTTCTTGATAAATGTATCGTAAACGTGGGGTGTTTATTTGTTTGGTTTTGTTTTTAAAAATCTGCGTCTGCTTGGTTTGATTTTTTTTTTCCGTGCGGTTTTGGCGAATCGGCGGCAGGGGAGCGGGGGCGGGCGGCGGCGGCTGAGGGGAGAGGGTCCCGCCCGCCCTCCTCACAGGTAATTACAGCGTGTCGTGGTTAATTGCAGATAATCGTGGAATCCCTTCCGTTGGAAAGCACCTCCGAGATCATCGAGTCCAACCTGTCACCCGATCCCCACCTTGTCACCCAGCCCGGAGCTCTCAGTGCCACGTCCAGGCCCTCCCTGGACACCTCCAGGGATGGGCACTCCAACTCCTCCCTGGGCAGCTGCAATTCCTGACCTCCCTTTCCACGGGGAAATCCCTCCTGATGTCCAGCCTGAGCCTGCCGTGTCGCAGGTGGGATCTGTAAACCTCCTGGAGGGGGTTGTGGAGGGTCGCACCCCTGAATTTGTGCACAATCCGTGGCTGACCCAGCGCTGCCCCGAATTCCAAGCTTTGGCTTCTCTGGACACGGATGGAGATGAGCAGGAGCTGCTTGTAGCCCATGGGTTTGAAACCTGCCAGCATTTGGATACTCTTCAAATTTTCCAGCACAGCAGGCAGTGAAAAACACGGGGATAAAAGGGGTAAAAAGCCTGCAATCGTGTATTGGTCTCTGGAGGGAAGAGCTGATCCCTCCTTGGGCTGCAGTGAATACCGAGTCTCAGTTTTGGTGATGCAGCACCACGGATGCTGCGAGAACAGACAGCAGGACAGATCCATGGTTTACTCTGATAATATGAAATAGTTAAAACCACACACAAATATCTTAGAATGCAGAATGGTATGCATTGGAAGTGACATTAAACCTCCTCCAGTCTGCCCCCTGACATGAGCGAGGACACCTTCCACTGTCCCAGGCTGCTCCCAGCCCCATCCAGCCTGGCCTTGGGCACTGCCAGGGATCCAGGGGCAGCCACAGCTGCTCTGGGCACCCTGGGCCAGGGCCTGCCCACCCTCCCAGCCAGGAATCTGGACCTCCAAGGTACACCACAAAACCCCCCCTCCAGAGTTCTGATGGTTTAAATGCACCTTGTGGTATGATTTATCTGTATAATTGCTCCAGTGGAACCATCCCAGCTGTCAGGCAGAAGACAGGGAAGCCATTGGAAATATTTTGTGTACAAATAAAAATTGCCATATGTCTTCAGGGATGCATTTAAAGTTGTGTAAATTTTCTAGAAGAAGAAAATGTTATCCTGTGAAGACTCCCATTTTTCATTTAAAATAATCTCTTGACTATTTCCTCTACATAATTCCAATGATTTAATAAATCTATAAATCAGTGAATGTGCAACACTGTCTTAAAAAAAGCCGAGGGTTTTGCTGTATTTTCTCCCTTTGCCATTGACTTCCCTCATCTAAGTCTCATTTAAGGCCAAGGGAAGGGATTCTGCCCTTGTGCCCTGGGCTCAGGTGAGACCCCACCTGCAGAGCTCCAAGGCCAGGCTGGACAGGGCTTGGAGCAGCCTGGGACAGTGGAAGGTGTCCCTGCCCATGGCAGGGGTTTGTAGCAAGATGGACCTTAAGCTCCCTTCCAACTCAAACCATTCTGGGTTTCTGTGATTTACGCACATGCACAACAGGTTGCATTTCCTCTCCTTTTCTGCACTCATTTACAATGGCTTTCAGGGACTTTAAGCTCCCTTCCAACTCAAACCATTCCAGGTTTCTGTGATTTACGCACATGCACAACAGGTTGCATTTCCTCTCCTTTTCTGCACTCATTTACAATGGCTTTCAGGGCCATAACACTCCACACTCAGTTTCTAATTATCTGCCAATATTTCAGCATCTCTGAAATCATGTTATAACTTCTAAAACCTCCAGTGTCATCAGTAAAAATGATTATCCTAATTTCTGTTTATAAACCACTTAGAAATGTTTATATTGGATGGAAGTACATATTGAAAAGGGTTATTTTTTTGCATTTCCATTTTTGACCAAGAGCCACAATTTCTTCAAAAGTGTTTATTTCACAAATTTTTTTTATCCCCAGCTGAATATTACAGTGACTATTACAAGCATTTTCTTATAAACAAAGGTGTAGTTTACAGATTTGTTCAAAATGGAAAAATATTTTATAAGCAGTAGTATTTCATCTACAGTATTCACTCATGTATGTCATTCAACTTTGACAGCAGCTATACCTTCTGCTCCTTAAGGTAATGACACTTTACACCACAAAAAATAAAATAAAAATATCCCCAAAGATTTCAATATAGTAGCACTTTTTCAATATACTTCTTTTCTTCTGATTTCAAATTAATCTTAAAGTCTTTGTCCACTGGCATTCACACCTTGAAATAATTTGGATACTCATCAGGGTTATGTCTTGTGGATTGTTTTACTTAACATCTACCTTGCTAGAATTTCTTTCAGAAAAAAAAAAAGAGATCAATTTATGACTGTAATATATATGTGAATCAATAAAGTTTGAGGAAAAAGCTTTATGGAAGTTCATGCAATTCATTTTAATTACGTTCTATTTATATGCAATGATAAAATGCTAATTTTTCAGTTAATGGTCTGAAAGAATAAGTTTGCACAATTTTATTCATTTACTATTGAAAATAGAGGAAAACAACCATTGTGTAGCTTTTTCATTTGTACCTTTTGTACAAATTTTGTACCATTTGTACCTTTTTGTAGCTTTTTCATTTGTACCTTTTACAAACCACACAAACAAGGAATCATGTCCTGCAAAGACTTCAGTGCTCAAGTTGCAGGGTGATGAAAAGCAGCCACTGTGCTTAAAACATGCCCACACTTTGGTACTGTTTCACAAACATTGAGAAATTCTTGTAGATCCAGTGGAATAAACTGCATGAGCAAAAACATGTTTGTAATGTTGGATTGCAAAAATTCAGTCTTGAGGTCTAATGTTCTTTTTCTACAGTCACCTACAGCAGCTTTATCAGATAAGATAAGCAACCTCAGCTACAAAATACCAATTAAAAAAAATGAAGAAGAAAGGGAACCTTCTGGTGAAAATAAAACATGGACATTGTCCTGGATGCTTCTTGTAGGTCAGCCAGCAAATGCCTCAGCTCATATTTGAAGTGTTGGTTCTGTAGTGCTGGTGATTTGGGCATTTTGATGGTTTAATTTATTTTATTTTATTCCCAATAGTGCTTTTCTGAGATATAAGCCATCATATTTGCAGAAATCACCATGGGTCACTATTGTTTGGGGTTTTTTTCCCCAAGAACTTAAAAGTGTTTTTGAAGACCTCCTCAATGTAAGATTTAATGAGTAGGCTTTTATATCCATAGACAACTTTTTCTATGACAGAATAATAAAAATATTCCACTGTTTTAATGCTTATTTCAGAGAAAGAGTGGTTGAGTTAAACAGCTGAAGGCACAGAGTGGGAAAATGCTAAACATAATAATCAATATTTAAAAATAAAGACAGATCTGGAGAAGAGCCAGCTTTCTCTAAGCCATGCTTTGTGTTCACTTTGCTTTTTAAATAAAGAAGTGTAAATCTGAGGAAAGAAGGCATGCTTGAGCATAGCAATTTAACTAAATTAACATTTAAATACAAATTTTTAAAAGTGCTAACAGAAAAGATAACATATATTAAAGGTATTTCATACAGAGTTCTCTTCCAGATGGATCTCAGTGGATAAACTACGTGATCACAGATCAAGATGTTAAATCCCAGTTCCCATCTACACATACTAAGAGTTTTTAAGAAAGAACATATAAATTACAATCCTGAAAGTGCCAGTGAAGGACCATTATCCCCTAGAAGACCATTAAGCACATTTTACAGTGGCAATCAGCAACAAAGCCACTGCAGAAGAGGATTCTGCAGCAACCTGTCACGTAGTCTGAGTGATAAGCATAGGTTTAATCAATGCATTGGGAATTGTACTCCAAATAATTTACATCAGAAAGAGGTAGAGACCGAACTGCCTGAAACTGCTGACCTAACACGAATCCTGAGCAACAGCTCTCTCTTTAAACCACCTTACAGAAAGGCTGAATCCTGCTTTGAATTATTTATTCTTAAACCATGATGACTGTTGGAGAGTGGAAAGAAAGGAGAGGCGACAACTAACAAAACTCAGAGCACTGCAAGGACATTCATTGTGAAGAGAGGTAGGTGAAAATAAATTAAGATATTGCAGGAGAGTGGGTGGCAGGGCTTGCTGGGCATGGGCTGGACTGGTGGCATTACCCTCACTGTATAGCCAGGGGAGATGAAGGCACTACTGAAGACACAGCAGAGGTGAGTGCCCAAGGATTGCAGTTTGGAGACAGCCCTGGCTCTTTACAAGCAAAATATCTGTAATTTGATGGGTGATAGTTAAGGGGGAAAAAATTACTTTTTAGCCTGAAGTCTGTCCTTCAGTGGTAACAGTTGCTCTGAACTATAGTCTCAGTCTGAGTCAAGGTATTTACCCACTGGCACAGAGTGTATAACTCTGCACAGCACTCAACAGTTTCTTTTAAAATGTGCTTTTTTGGATAGTCATATACATATATAGTACATACAGGACTACTGCAGTTTGTATATACACCGATTATGTACATGATGTCTAAATCACAACACGTTCCTTGCCTAGAAAGGAAACTGCAGCAGACTGGAGTTAGTGTATCTCCAAGAAGCTTCACATTCTGCTTTCAATCTCTGAGCAGACAGCCTACCTGGTCATAAATTTGCTGTTTGGATTTACACCAGCTACAAAGAGTCAGATGGACAGAGTGGATTTTTCTCAGAAAGCTTTTAGTCGTGATGTAGCTGCAGACCACAGAAGGAGCCGCAAAAGCAGGCGAGTTGAGATTGATTTAAACAAGACCACTGTGGGAGTGGAAAGGGCAGAATGCTGGCAGCCACACATCCTGGCTGCAGTTTGGCACGTTGTGCTGTGGCTGAAGCATCCCCACGCTGAGCAGTCGTGGAGCAGCACCGACCCTGGGGAACCCACCCTCGTCCTCCCCTGCCCAGCATCACCGAGAGCTCAGCGTGTGCTGCCAAGGACCAAAGAAAAACCAATGGCTGCTCCCCTTCAACGTCTGTGTGCTGAGGTCAGAGGGTTGGTTTGGCTTAGTTTGTAAGTCTGATTTGAAAAAAAAACCTAACAGAATCTGAATTGAAAGCAATTATTCATTTAAGGTTGTTGTAGCCTGGGTTCACTCTTAAAGAAATGGCTTACGTTTCTAACATACTACCTGACAGCTTTTTTTTTTTGGTTTGGTTTCGTTTTGTTGTTGTTTTTTATTTGTTTGTTTTGTTGTTTGGTTTTGTTTTGGTTATTTTTTTTGTGTTAAAACATTTAATCTCTTATAGAAATTTTAAAATTTTTAAAATACTCTTCATTTATCCAAGCTGTGTATTTGCATGATTCTTAACATTCTGGATGTTGACTGAACTGAATGGAGTTTTTCCATGGACAGCTACAGCTAGGATTAACCCACTGAACACAGGTAGGGCTGGATGATTAAACTGGGTTCCTTAGCATGATCTGTGCATGGGATTCTGACACTGGCCATGTAAGAGGTACAAGAACCTTGACAGCCACTGGATGAAAGTGTTTGACACTCAAAAGCACAAGAAAAGCCAACAGTAGGGATCAGGAGGATGCTATACTAGAAGCAGAAGGCTTAAGGCAGTCCTTTGCATCATGATTATTTCACCAGGACAAAACCTTTACTAGTGTAAATTTGGTAATGCAAGAAAGTCCAATGGAACAAATTCCTGCCAATTTATCTAAATTCCATTAAGCAGATGCACTGAATGTATTTAGGAGGAGCAATAGTATTTCTCAAACATACAATTAGTGACAAATTCCATATCAGTGAAAACAAGCAGCATCCCAGCCCTTTTACCTTTATGATGTGATAAATACACACCTTCTGCAATTTACCTTTTGAATTCACTATCATGAATGCAGTTACTAGCAAGAACTGAAGGCAGAACAGCATGTTCTGCTATTCATACACTCAAGACCACCTGCTACTAGACAAATGACACATCCTTCAAGGCAGCACAAGTGTCTCAAATTTTGTTTTTGTCATAGACACCTATGAAAATCAAAATAAGCTGTCTCCCACTTCCTGGCTTTTGGAGATGATTATGGGCTTTGAACTATGTCAACATAAAATCAAGAAGTAAAAAATAAATCTATTTTTCAAGTATCCTTATTTCTTAGATGCAAATTACAAAAAAAAAATCACATACAGACCAGTGTCTTTTTCAGTGTACATTTTAGCATCCATTTGTTACTGTTTACTGGTTCTTCCATAAGCCTGTTTGGTCCATATTTAAAGAGCTCTTTTTATGATTTTTTTTTCTTTTGTTGCTGGAAGTCTCTGGGAGACTCTCTGGTGAGAGGTGAGTTTAATTCTACTTTCTTCAGACTTTATTGAGGAAATCCAAGTTGAGAGAAGCAGGGAGATGAATGGAGTCCATGGTGATGGCAGATGGGTTGAAGGGGAACAGAACTGGGAACATGTGCTTGAAGTCTAACAGCAGCTGTGGAGGGTCATTCCGTTCTTGCAACTGCTTCTGTTGGGTGTGGGAGAAGAAAACAAATTTAGCATCATTTGTTGCCTTTTCTTGTTGTGTTTTACACCACCAAAGGTTTGGGAATGTGCATCATTTTACAAATACTGCATAAAACGGTGAGAACTATTTTGTTTTCCTCTGCAGCACCTTTCATTCTGTGCAAGTATTTACAGGAACTTCTATACAGACTGTAGGAAACACTGCTTCAGGAGAATGTGGTTACATTTTCTACATGACTACAAAGATACAGGACCTGAAAACAGGATGATCCCCTTGGCAAAACCAGGACTACATGACATCAGCAAATCACCTTTAATTCAGCTGCTCAGCCATGGTGATATGTTCTGGGGGTAGCTGAACACATACCCTTCCTTTTCCTCCCTGCTCCTTGTGAACATTAAAAGGTGTTTGGCTTTAATTTGTTTATTTTTCCTTCAGTTGCCAATTTCTACCTCCTTTCTCAGAAGTAACTCAACAAAGTTACTCAACACTCAAAGTGTTGTTGACTCAAAGTCAACAACACTTTGTTGACTCCTGCAACCTTAATCCTCAGTCATATTGCTACTGAAGAGCTGAATTAGCTGAGCCTGGGATTTGGGTGCTTCTTGCCCTCTGTGGTTAACAGCCTGGTTATCCCTGCAGCTGTGTGCTGTAAGTATGTGCACACACAGAGTGCTGAATTCAGGACAACCTGCAGCAGCAAGCCTTTTATAAAATGCCCGAGTTAGCAGTGATGTAATACAGATGTCACTAGAACTACAGAGATGTCATTTGTGCCCTCCAGTTGACAGCCCTTTAAATTTACCTGTATGTTTCGTATGAAAGCCACAGTCACACGTTCTTCAAACTCGTTCACAGGAGTGTAGAGATTGAGTATCTTTACAATCTGTGAAAAAGAAAACGTGGTTATAGTCGTGAGAAGCCAGCTTCTCCAGAACACAAATCACCAGCAGCAGGTTGTCATGATATGGCCACAACAAGTCTGCCATGGTAAAACAGAGGAAGAAGCAGCAGAAATATCACCCTGGTGTTTTTCTTTGCCTGCTGTAAGGTGTTGCAAGATCTATAGACCTGTCAAAATCACTTATGGGAACATCTGTCAACTGGCAACAGACTTGGACAGCAGATTTATACAGGGTTGGCACATGGTGACATGGATGACTTCTGATGTTACCTCTACAATACTTCTCTTGACGCTCCCTCACTCCCACTCCTCCCCTCAGCTTTTCTCAAAAATGCATGTTCAGGACAGGGTGATGCAGATATATTAGAAAGGCTCCCTGAGAACCACTGGAAATCAGCTCACACCTCCCACTTCTCCATTTCTACAATATTATCAAATTAAGGACAGACAATCCAGCAGTAAAAAAAAGTGAGTTTATATCCTCCTGGAATGAAGTCTCAAAGTTCAAGGTCATATCCAGGCAGCCTAGGTTGGTACTTCTAAACCTCCCGCCCCAAAGAGGAATCCTTGGTGGGCATCCTGCAGACACAGCCAGTTTAAGAGCTGGCAAAAGACAATAGGTGTGGGAATCCTTAAAATCAGTGGTTTTTGGGAAAGCTGCAAAAGGCAGGCCTCAGAGAGAGCAGAACTGCCATTAGAGCTAGGTGGGTTTAAAATGCCAAGGATCTGACTTTCACAACAAACTCCTCGGGGCTGGGTTTCATCTTTGCACATTTCTGGAGCTCCAGTGCCATCAGTGGCACTGTAAGAGAGGGGCCACCACTGTGACCACGTCTGGGAGGGGCCAAGATGTGACATCAGTCCTGAAAAGCACAGGCTGTGCCCACTGAAGGAATGGCACAGTGAAGAGCTGGCAGCAGGAGACCACCCTTTCCCACTCCTCAATTCCCTGTGCTGTAAACCCCTGCCCTGCTCCCTACCTGCTGGGTCGTGAGCGACGTGCACAAGGAGCAGATGGCCTCAGCATCCTCTGAGGTTTTCTTCTTCAGCTGCAGGAGCTGTGCTGCCTGAATCAAGGGCTCCAAAGTTTGTGCTGCTCCACTCTGCTGAAGATTCTTCCCACGCAGCCATTCCTCCAGCTGGCTGATGTTAAACCTGGATAAGCAACCAAGACAAGCTGAGAGGTAAAAAAAAAAAGCAGTATCTTCAAAACTCCTCTTTGGGGCTCAAAGTATGTTGCAGTGCTGGTGTATGTGGCTTTTTGTGATGTATATTTGTGATACATGCAGCAAGAGACAATCAGGCCAAAGCTTAGTACTCAACAACTCAGAGTAAAACACATACTCCAAGTACTTTACAAATAGATGAACCATGTAACAGCCAAACAACAAAAGGGAGGTGCTTTTCTGTTGGGGTTACAGCATTCAGATTACTCCAAGTTGCAACAATTAAAATGAAGCTTTTTACCAGGTTTTAAATGCTAACAAAATCCTGCAAGGTACCCAGATACTTTTGAGAATATCTACACAGAAAACGCTTTTGCTGTGCCCACTGGCCTCAAGGGGAACACAGAAAGATCCAGCGTGGGAAGGGGAAAAGGAAGATTTAACTAATTTGCATTGAAAAGTGCACTTTATTTTCCTATTTTCCACCAACTTAGTACATTAACAAAGCTTCCCTAAGCAGGCAGAGCCCTGCCCCAAGCCCCACCTCAGCTGCATGCCCGTGCTCCACGAGCAGACATCCTTCCTCAGCAGGAGGTTGTTCAGGGCGATGGCGTTGATCATGTAGAAGAGCTGCTTGAAGACCTGCTGGATGATCTCTGGGTCCAGGCCCTGGTCACACATGATGCTGTGGAATGTGTTCAGCTGGCGAATCATTTCATCCAAGCTGTAGGAGCTGTCACCCGCATTGGAGGCGTATTTCCTGTAGCCCACCGGTTTGACACTGGAAAGCCCTTGGATACTCTCATTTTCCAACACAGCAGACACTGAAAAGAGGGGGGGAAATGGGCTAAAAAGTCTGCATCCATCTGAACTGATCCCTTCTTCCAAGGGCTGCAATGAACACATATCAGTTCTCAGTGATGCAGCACCATGGATGCTGCGAGAACCGACAGCAGGACAGATCCATGAACGCTGGCTTACTCTGATAGTACAAAATAGTTAAAAAACACACAAATACCACAGAACTATGCAAGAGTTTGGTTTGGGAGAGACCTTAAAGGCTATTTTGGTCAAACACTCCTGAAATGGGCAGGGACACCTGCCACCATCTCAGGTTGCTCCAAGCCCTGTCTAGCTGGACCTTGGACACTTCCAGGGATGGGGCATTCCTCAGATGAATCCTCAGGGATTTAGCTGAAGAGATAACTCCTCTCACACCTTCTCACATACCCTCAAAAACAAGGTCTTTATGAGTCTTTTTCCTCTTCCCAATCCTCTCCTCTCTTATAATGTACATTTCCATCCATAAAAAGATTAACCACAAACCTGGTCTGGAGGAGAAAGCAGACCCACCAACACACCCTCACCTCTTCCACTGCCTCCCCAACAGAAATAAAAGAGATATCTTCTGGAGTGGGAGGGAAAACCCTCATCCCTATTAGCTCCTATCTTGGGGTAAGATAAAAACTCTCTGGGTCATGCTGTCACTGTGCAGAGGTCTGAAAAACAGATAATCTGGGCCAAGAAACACCCTTCTGAAGGGCAGCTGTGGGCTCACCGATCATGGGCTGCAGGATGCCCTCTGCAATGTTGATGAGCTGCTGGTAGATCTGGATGGAGAGGTGGCCCAGCACCTGGCGGTACTCGGTCAGGTCGAAGTTCTTCAGGCAGTGCTCATTCTGCTTCGCCGTGTTTTGGGTCATGAAACCCTGAAGAGGAGGGGGAAACACCCAGGCTCATTATCCCACACACTGACGCTCCATCAAAACCGCTGCATTAAACCCCCCTGCACCCTTACAGTACAGCATACCAAAACATGTTACCAAAGTACATTATAGAAAAGATCAAAACTCAAAAATCACCTTTCAATTACCTAGGCATTTGTTCGTAAATTATTGCTAGAGAACTACCTTTTGAAGGAAATCATTAAACTACCAGTTTTTCATTTCATCCTTAGTAAGGATCTGCACATTTTTATTAACTGCAGCATATACAGGAGTAGAAAATTACATCTTAGGCCCTCTGAAACTAAACCACCTTTTTAGTTTATCCCTTTGAGTTCTAACTGTTTATAGGAAACCAAATATTTTTAAATTAAGATTCTGGAAAATTGAAGAAAAAATTACCACTGCATGTTATGTGCTGCTTTGACAATATTTTAAATTGTTCTGAAATTCATAAATCTACTGAAATAATTAAATTTGTTGCCTGTCTTTTGCTGATATAGCTGATCTACAATCCTGCATTTGGCTGCTGTAAGCCCTCAGTTCTGGGGTCAGATATTAATACCAGTTTTAGTGACAGAAGCCAATGAGATGTTTTAATTAACACAGATCATTTAATTACCTGTTCATATGGTCTTACTTGGTGTGAAAATCAGAACTATGAAACTGTTTTTGTTGGTTGCTGACTGGCAAAATGCAAAAATACAACAAGTATTTTCAATTTGAGTTGATTTCACAATTGCCCCATTTTTCTGACTAATCATAGAGCACCATGCTCTTTACCTGACAGGACTGCATGTGGGTTGGGATTTTCTTTTAAGCCTTTCCTTAAAAATAGGCCAGATTTAAAACTAAAGATAACAGTATCTTGCAAACTGCTCTGAAGTATTTCTCCACTCCATATTTTGCAAGAATTGCCAATGGAATTTGCGAACAGCTGGTTCATTTAACACAGTAAATCATGGCAAACAACATAAAATTTAAGACTGTGTTTTAACCTAGCTGGTTTTCTGGAGAGTATTTTCTTTAAATGCAGTATTATTATCCAGACAGAAGAGGGCAAACAAGAGCACAACTGCTAGTAAGTATTCTCTAAAATTTTTTTTATTTAACTTTTAATTTTAAATCTTCAAAATCCAGTGCTGAGGTTTTACACACAAACTATTATCTTTTGAATGACCTGATTAGTTCATTTAATTTTATGTAATTTTTTTTTACAGTTTGAATGCTTAATATATCTAAAGAAATATCTAAAGACCAAAAAAAATAACAGTATTTGGGTCTGTTAAAAATTTTAATATGCAGAATACACAGCTATAAGGATGGCAATGTGCAATGTTGTAGGAGAACTGTGATAATCCCTTTTGAAAGGGATCATCTTTAACAAAACTTATTCCAAGCTACGAAATATTGTTTAATGAAAAGCTGTGGGACCAATTAAAACCAGAACAACCTTCAAAATGGCCCACCAGAAAGAGCATAGAAAGGCTGGCACAGCTGGGGCTGCTCCCCTGCACAAGAGAAGGCTGCAGGGACACCTGAGAGCCCCTGCCAGGGCCTGCAGGGGCTCCAGGAGAGCTGCCCAGGCACTGGGGACAAGGCCTGCAGGGACAGCACACAGGCCATGGCTGCACTGCCACAGGGCAGGCACACATTTTGGGATGTTGGGCAGGAATTGGTGGCTGGGAGGGTGGGCAGGCCCTGGCCCAGGGTGCCCAGAGCAGCTGTGGCTGCCCCTGGATCCCTGGCAGTGCCCAAGGCCAGGCTGGATGGGGCTTGGAGCATCCTGGGACAGTGGAAGGTGTCCCTGCCCATGGCAGGGGGTGGAATGAGATGGGATTTAAGATCCCTTTCCAACCCAAACCCTTGTGCCTTTATGAGTTTTCCCAGGAAAAGCTAGCTGTGCACACACAGATTACAGCACTGCTGTGCTACACACACATTAACCAAGGAGAGCAGCCCCATCCCACAGCCAGAGGGAAGCCCCTGGTGCCGGGGGGACGCAGGGCTGTCCCTCAGGGATGCCAGCCCGGCCAGCTCTCACCTCCTCCCCGCTGTACTGCTTCAGGCAGTGCAGCAGGCGGCAGGTGTTGGCCAGCCAGAACGACGTCATCTCAAAGTCATCCTGGTGCTTCTGCAGAGACAAAGTGAGAACACAAAGTGAGATCCCCCCCTCCCTTGCAGTGGGGGGTGATGGCATCACAAAACTATCCAATTTGGAGTTTCCCCACCCATTATCAGGCAGCTTCCCCTCTGCAGCTGGGCAATATTAGCTGTTCTTCCCTGCAAACCTTTTTTTTGTACTTCTAAATTCCAACAATTTTATTGCTAAGATCACAATTCTCCTCGCTCTTCTAAAAAGGAAGGCTCTAAGAGCAAATTGCCTTGAAAATCACTGTGAGAGCTGAGTGCCACGCTCTTGGACATGGTTATTACCATCTGACAGCCCCTCAGCCCCAAGACAAGAGCAAATGGACACCTGCCTTCAGCACTTTCTTAACGCCATTGATGGTGGAGGTGAGCAAGGAGTGCACCTTCTGGTCATCATTGATGTAATCTGCATGTCTGATGCACATGTAGAGGATGTAAGCAGGAAGGCAGGGAACAGTAGCAGACACTGCCTGGGGCTTGAGATCTGGAAGATATCACAATTTTAAAAATGAAGGATTTCACAAAAAAAGCAAACTTAAATTTCCCCAACTGACAAGTGAAGCAGAGAACACCAGAGCTGGATTGTACCCAGGCAAACCCCTCTCTGCTCAGCCTTGGGAAAAATGAAATTTTGGCTCTGCAACTTGCATTCCTCCCTGCAGTGTGGACACAGAGCTAGAGGTTTAGCTGCAGGACAGAGGGACCTGCCCCAGACCCTCAGCACTCAGGTGTGGGAGGGCAGCCCTGCCTGCACTGAGGTTTGTGACAACACCCCATTTCTCCTTATGGATGCACAGTGGAGCCAAAGCTCCTCTACCCTGTAAAACCCTACCCAGCAGCACACAAACCACATCAGAACAGCTCCCTGAAGCTTTCAGGAATACCTGGCACAGTAAATCCTCTGCCTGAGTTGATGACACATTAAATCACTCCTTCCCTCAAGATACGGAATCCTAATGGCAGCTGTGGGCATTTGGAGCCTCCAAAGAACAAGCTTGTCTGATTAGGGGAACTTCAGTGCCCACAGCAATGGGCTAGCACTGCTCTGTGAACACTTTCTGCATCCTCACTAGGCTCTGCTGGGGCTAGAGTTGTAGTGAATACCAACACCTTGCCAGGGAAGCCTGACTTCTGAAACAGCACTGAGTGAGGGGATGCTGCAGCAACTCTGACCAGCCTGTGCAGTGCAGAAGAGCTCACAAGCTCATTATCTGTTTTTACCTCATAAACCGAGCTACCTTTGTTCCACTGCTGTGCCAGATCCCAGGGGTCTGTCCTTCTGCCACCCCCTCCCCATCTATCACCTCATATGAAGCTCAGCAAGTTACTGCCTTGCTCTAGAAACTGTAGCCCTGCTTTGTGTTTCCCATTTTTTGCTATCCCCAAGGGATTGCACCCATCCTGGTCTATCTGCTTAGTGCAGCACCACTTTACCTACCCAAACTGCCATCACCACAAACATGCAGCCCCAGAAGGGATTAATTGAGAAGATCTATTTGTCTATCTTAATTTTCTAATCTCAAGTTTACAGACTGCCCCAGGCACGAGAAGGAGCAGCCAGGTAGAGAAGCAGAGCAAGTTCCCCACCTGTAATGAGGTTTCGGATGAGGAGTGGCTCATCTTCTTTGTAATATTCCAGCATGCCCTGAAAATCCTTCTCCTTCCTCTGGACAGCAACCTGCATGTTGCGCTCGTGCGGCCTCCTCTCCACTGGCACCATTGTCTGGGATGCTGTGAAGAGAAAAGGTTATCAGCACCTGGCTGGCACCTGGAAATCAACAACTATTTAGGCCCTCCACTGGCCTTAGTGCAGACACCACGTCAAAAAGTCATATATTGAATTCCCAATAATGTCATCAGCTTTGACAGACTTATAAAAACATAAACAATCAGGTTCTGGATTACCAGTCCACAGAGTTCTGACTCTGCATGAAAGAAAAAGTACAAAACTTGAACTCAGAAGAGGAAAAAATGAAGCCATTTTTTATTTTCCAAGAAATCACAAATTGCTAGAAAGTAGCAATCTTAGTGTATGATTTTCACAGAGCCAGGCAAAAAGCAGGCAGGCAATGCAAAATCCCTAAGCATGGCATCTTCTGTCTGCCTGCAAAGCTGCAAACCACGATGGCACACTGCTGAAGTGTAATAAAGCAGAAGAGACCAGCATGCAAATACTGCAGCAAGCAGCATGCAAATCACATTGACAGAGAGCAGCTGGGCGAGCCGTGGAAACCCTCCAGTTACTCAGCTTAATTTCACTTAATGCCTGGTTTACAGAAATTAACTCATGAGAATGGGGCTCTCTGATTAATCACGGCTTCTCCGGAGAAGAGGAAGTGCTTTCTATACAACACAGATGCCACATTTGAGGTGATTTCTCATTAAGCAGAATATACATACACAATTTGGTACTTAAGGGTTATAATTCCCCCTTCAAAATTGACAGATCAGAGCATTTTCCTGCTGGTCACTGGACTCCTTTTTGTATCTCTGCCTGGGTCACTGCATTGACTGCAATGACAGCAAAAAAGTTTCCTTAAATATCCTACAAACCCTGGTACAGGGTCAGTGTCAGCTCAGCCTGCTGCTAGTTCAGTACCAGAACAAGCAAAATCTTACTTTCATAGAAAGAAAAAGAGAAAAAAGAAACCCAGACCCTGCAGCTCTCCAAGACTGGCCAAAGAAGTAAAACCCAAGTGCAGCTCCCCCAACCTAGTATCTCCAATGCACAAATCACCTTCAAAATCTTGGACCTTCTTCATGTAAATCTTCAGCTGCTTCTTCAGCTTCTTTTCATTCTTTTCTGACTTTTCCAGCAATTCTTTAAGATCCTGAAAGACAGGAGTTACATTTAAAAGAATTCCTAACACTAAACCCAAGAACAACTCATTTGGGGTGAGTTGGAAGTCTGGAGTCTGGTCTGTGCATCACCAAGACATGGCATGGTCATCTCACTGGAGGAGGAGCACCACACACAGCATTTAATCCTGGCTGTTAATCACATTTAAACAGTTTTATTCACATACTGGGGTTGTTGAAAAAATGCAAAAACTCAGGAGGTACCAACATTCCCTCCAGAATTTGCACAGATACAGAAGGGGAGAAAGGGAAAATTTATGATTATCCAGGCCAACTTTTTGGAGTGGCAACTGCCTTTCCACACTTCCAATACAAGCAAATAAGATGAAAGACCTGTGCTGCCTCTGTGCCTAACAGAGTAGAAGGGTCCCCAGTGATCTGATTTGGAAGGCAGTGCCACAAAGTAGACAGGCTTAAAAAAGCATTTTAAAAAAATTAAAAATAAAGCATCTATGTAGTCACAAAAGTCATACAGCCATGGAACATCAGCTCGAGGCCAAGAGCCAACACTCCCAAATGCACCAGTGGGAGATGCTGATGAATTTTGCAGAGTTTGGGAAGGGTGAAAGAGATCCCAGCACCCTTCTCTCCTTGTTATGGTTCATATCTCCTTCTCTCAAACCATTTTTTGCTCTCTTTCTGTGTTTTCAGCACAGCCTCTTACCAGGTTTTCATTGGTCAGACGTGTAATTTCTTGCTGAAGTCCAAACTCCACCTGGACCTCTGGAGAGAGCTGCAGAGTCTGCAGGAATGCCTGCTGCTGCTTCTCCAGCTCCTCTTGCATTAAATCCACCTGGTTTTTCAGAGCTTCCATCTCCTCCTCGTGCTCCCTTCGCTGGTCCTGGAGCTGTGCTTCCAGCAACCTGAAACAGGACCACACTGATCAGTCTGTGATGTCAGCATGACAGGAGTAACCACCACTTGAGTTTAGATCCTGCAAAATCAGCCAACTTGGGAAATACTCTGTCAGCCTCCCTATAAAGCTGACTAACAAGAAGCAATTATTGCCACACTAGTCTGTCATTTGCTATACTGCAGATTAAATACTTTTGAAATTAAGATATATTAAATCAAATGTTGTGATTGTGAAATCTCAAAGCACCCTTTTTTATTTAATTTCATCAAATATCCAGGTTCCTTTACTTGCAAAGAGCAAATACTTAATGGCAAGAAAGCAACACAGATCAACACCTGCAGGTTTTGTTTTCAAAAGCTCAGCTTGAAGGACATTTGTTCCTGTGCTCCTTTCCTGTCAAACATTAAATTCTCACTCTTGAAAAGTGCTGTTTGCTAAGCCAGAATGCCTTCTTAAATCCAGTGGAAAAATGATTAATCACTGAGATGTTAACTGCAGACACCTGTGCTGGTGGTGATGGTGACAGCCTGGCAGGTGACATGATAATTGATTTTAAGTGTCCCCTATCCTCTGCTACATGGAAATCTCCCTTCAGCCCACCAGCTCTTGCCAGAAGATTTAAGTGACTCCAGAAGGTTTGAGGATTCTCAGAGAGGGCCACCAAGCCAGAAACTACAAAGTATAGTCACAGATTATACAGGACAATGGCGGCCAAGAGAAGGAATGACCCAAGGAGATCACTAAGCCCCTGCCCTGCCACAGCTCACAGATGAGCCTGGTCAGAGCTGTGGGTCACCTCACACCCAGCTCAGGGCCTCCTGACAGGGGATGCAAACAGCAATCTGCAAAGATGAGGAGGATTCTGCTGTTGACAGCCCCACACTGACCCAGAACATGCACAGACACAGAGCCACAACTCGCTCTGGTTCATTGGGAAATCGATTGTGATCCACACCTGTCAACTGTTCCCCTACAGGAGCAACTATGCATGGAATTTTCTTGCAGTTGTTTTGGCATTTTTCTGTAATAACTTTTATAAAGAGTGCATGCTTTCAGGGAAGATTCCTGGATGAAAAGTACTAATCAACCCCAGGTTGTTTTGTGTGGTTGTTGTTTTTGTTGCCTTTAGAAAATTTAGCAACACAGTCTCTACTCCCACATCCCAGCACAAGACAGAAAAGCATGTTTTCCACCTATAGAAACATGAGAAATAATGCAGTCAGCCTTATAATCCTGTCAGGATTACTCTTAATAGGCTTGGAAAATACAGACCCACCATGAAATAAGTATTAAGTACTTAATTTTCATTTTATTTCTTCATACTGGGATTAGCTGGCATTCAGTCTGGATAATCTATGAGACACCCTCAGAAGAACATGTTCCTTCTATGAACCTGGGTCCCTACTTTGCCTGGAAAACCACATGAAATAATCTCTGTTATTTCTTCCTGTTACTGTCTAGTTTTACCCTGATACCTCTAGATGTGACCACTTTAGACCACTCTCTACAAAATACTTAAATTTTTAATCTCTTTAATGTCCTTAAAACTTTAATAAAATCATATCTATTGGAGCCCCATAACTACCAAGCATGGGGGTGATGCAGGACAAGAATCCAGGAGGGATATTTGCCCAGCAGAGCAGGACCTGGGGAGAGCTGTGGAATGAGGGCACCCTGTGTCCATCACATGTCTTTCTCACCCACAGACAACACATGGATGGGAGCACAAAATTCCCAGGATCATGTGAATGTGACAGGACTGGGACACAAGCACAGAGCCTCCCCTTCCAACAGGTCAAGGACTGGGAGAAAACACTTCTGAGAGGTGCCATGTCTTAGTGCAATTTGGGAGAAAAAAATTAAATGGGAGGGTTTTTATGTCTTCTTGGATATCCCAGCTTCCCATCACCCAATTTCCCATTACTGTCACTTAATCCTTACTGGATCAGAGGTCAGGCATTAGTGACAACACCCACCACCAGCAATGACCAACTGGAACCATGACTCCTCTGAAAATTACAGGAGGGTCTCAGTTCCTGCAGTTTGGGAATCCTACCTCCAGCTGCTCCCAGACAGGAGGACAGGGCCCTGCCCAGGACCACATGGCACCAGCAGAGCAAGAGAAAGAAACAAGAGGGCAAGGAAAAGGCAGGAGAAGGGAGAAGCAGCAGTGGGGAAAAACAGAAAGTATTTGACCTGGCAACTTGCTTTAAACCTTGATAAGCCAAGCCGAGCTCTCCATCTTCATTGAGATAGCCCCAGTCCTCAGTCTTGCTAGAAATAAAGGACAGAAAAAGGAAAGAAGAGGACAGAGAAAGACAAAAGGTCAATTGAAAGAGAAGGGGGAAAGGTGCAGAAGCCTTATGCATTTAATTCAGTATTCGTTTTCAGAGCACGCATTCATTGCATTGCATTTCTTTTTCCACCACAGGGAAGGAGAGCCCTGCCCTGGTTGTGCGCTGTATGACATTTTAAAAACAAGTTTTCCCATCTCTTTTTCACAGCAGCAACTCCCATTGGCCTGAAATAAACCCTACTCCTTCTACTTCAGCCAAGGGTTTCCTCAGCATTTGACTCAAACACATCAGTCTTTCCTCAGAGCAACCTTTGGTCCAAACACCACATGCATCCACACAAGATCAATCTCCTCTGTATACATCCAGGCAGAATAATGGCCAGGAAAGTCTCATCTCATTTTAATACTTTTAGCAGTTGGCTTTTTTAGTCTCCTTTTAGCAGATTGTTTGTTTTTTGGGTTTTTTTCCAAGTTATATGAGGCAAGAAGCTGATTTATCTTCTTTAATGAGGGGCTGAACACATAACAAATGAGTGAGGTAAGCTGGTCAGCTTGATCAGAAACACTTGTTACAGCAAGATTTTACATGGCTTTGATGTCAGTTAGAAAAAGGTGTTTGTTTTAAGCAATAACAATTTTAAAAGTGAGCAAGGAAACCATCAATCTTAATATATCATTATATTTTTAAAAAACCCAAAACCAAAACACAAAAAGAAGAAAGCCAAACACACATTTTGAAAAGAGCTGTTGCAGATCCCACTCCCTGGCAAGAGAATCTCTGCACATTTCAGCGGCAAAGCACAACACGCAAACACTCATGAGCAAGTTTTCACAGGAGGGAAGCAGTGAGAAACGTGGTGTTGCAGCCCTGCTTGGAAGGGGCTCTGGAGGTGCCTCTCCACCACAGACAGCTTGTGCACCCCTCCCGTGCCAGTGCTCGAGCACAGCACTTCCCAAAGCTGGCAAACATTTCAGGCACTGACACTTCCAAAGTTCATCTGTTACAGCCACATGTAAGAATTTAAATTAAAAGCTTGTTGCTATCCCATACGTAGCAGGTTTCTAAAAGGGTCTGCAGGCTGACAGATAAAGGGAGGTTTATTGGTCTCATTTGCATGAATTTGTTAGTGAAGTCTTTTTTTTTGGTTCATATAATCTTATCAGGACATGTCCTCAGGCACTGAAAACCAAAGGAAAAAGCAGGAAGGGTCCCCACTATTTATTGCACATCAAAAACCTGTGAAATATCAGGTGATGAGCAGCATTTTTAAGAGATAGCTTCCTTGGAAAAATAGCTTTCCTTCCTTCTTTAATCATAGGCATTGAGGTAAATGAGGAGAGGCACTCAAGAAAATGTCATTATAAGATAAATATATAAAAATGCTGTTTTAAGGTAAACCTGCACTGGGAAAAAAGCATTCAGTCCATCTCTATCAACACAGCACTGACTCAGAAATCACTGCACTCCCCCTTCTCCCAGAAGGTCACATTGACCAGGATGTAAAAAGGGGTCCTTTCAATGTAGTTAGAGTAATTGGCATACGAAACCTAATTTCCTAGAATGCTGGGTCAATCCTACTCTCAAATAAGGCTGGAGAGGAGTTAAAAGGGCTGATTAACAAAGCTGTGTTTTCCCTTTATCCTGTCCTTGGAGGCACAGGTCTGGGGAGCAGCTGGGACCTGCAGTCAGCAAACTGTCCTCACCAAAAGCAAAGAATTCCTGCCCAAACACCCCCCTTCCCTGTGAAAGCAGCTTAAAGGAGGTGTATGTACCCCAAACCCAGAGATGTTGATTTCAGCATCTTCAGTAAATTACCCTCTCTTCATAAAATAGGGGACATTTCACTTTCAGACACAGGTGGACCTTTTTGTTTCAGGTAAAAGGAAAAATAGTGTGCGTCACAGACTAGATCTATGGCAGAGTGGGAAGGTATCCATGGGAGAGTGGGAGGCAGAGATATGGTACAATCTCCACAGGATGGTCTCTCCCAGCTGCAAAAGCATCCCTCATGTGAAGCCAGCATCAGCTCTTCCCTTTGCACAGCAGCGGCAGCTGGGACTGGCCCAACAGGAAAGAAAAATAATATCCATGTACTCTACAGAAATCACTTAGAAGCAATCATGGAAGCTAATTTGAAAGACACAGCCTGATTTACTTCGAGCTACCAGGTTATTTATTATCTCTTAACACCATCACCCAATCTCTCACTGGCTCTGCATTTCCACCAAGATCAAACAGGCTTGAAAGAATGATCCCAGGAACTGAAACAGGGAAAAAAGCCTACTTAGCTTTAGATTCAGACATTGTAGGAGAAAAATGAGGTAGGAGCTAACTTGATTTTCCTCTTACCAGCTGAAATTCAGCAGGAAAGAAAGAAAGAGAGAAAAAAAAGAAAGAAAGAAAGAGAGAAAGAAAGAGAGAAAGAAAGAAAGAAAGAAAGAAAGAAAGAAAGAAAGAAAGAAAGAAAGAAAGAGAAAGAAAGAAAAAAGAAAGAAGCTGAATTTAAAGCATTTATAAAGAAAAGGCTGATTTCAGTCCAAACTTGCCCTTGACCTGGAATCAAAGGGCTTTCCTCTAGAAGCTTTGTGGAGAGAGAATTGATACATGAGCAGAGTTAGCAGCACCTGGCAGAGTTCTTCCTGTTTTCCTCCTGCTGTATTTAGAAGTGCTGCATGACATAGAAATGGAGAGAATAAAAGGTTGATCTCCCACCAAAATAAAGCCATGCCCTGTCCTCAGCCTAAATAACTAAGACATGGTGGCTTAGAGCTAGGAACAGCTCCTCATTAGAGCGAGGTTTTACCACATCCATAAGCCTGGGCTGGTGAAAAACTTCCACCTGGTCAAAAAGCACCCCAGACTAGGGGGTATAGGACAGCTGACACCCCTGAAGGACTGGGCCATCCAGAGGGACCTGGAAAAGCCCAAGCAGTGGCCCAAGGGAGCCTCATGAGGTTTAACAAGGCCAAGTGCTGGAGCTGCTCCGAGCAGGGCAGCCCTGGGATCATACTCTATGAAAAAGAAATAGGAGTGCTTCTTGCAGAGAAGGTGAGAGAAGAATTGGCTCTTGCTTATAAATCCCACTTCAGAACTGCAACCCCACCAGAAAAGGTTCTCATTAAAATATGTATTGATCAAGATGAGAAAGGCAAAGCATTTCCCTTTCTCATGCTGACACCCTTGGGCATAGAGCTGTGTAAATACAAATGCAAATTTTTGCTGGGGGAGGGAATGTTAATTTATGTCCACAAACACAATAATCCAGGCTCCCCAAGCATTTGTCTTCATCCATTTTATTGCCATCAACACTTGCCTACATCTTATAAACCAACCCAATAAACAGACAACTGCACAGGGAACCTTGTAATGGGGAGGTTGGCGGTGCTTAATGAGCCACTGGATAAATCACTGCAGAAAATCAGGGTGAGAGCATATAGAGCTACTGCTGCTGTATTTCAAGAGCCAAGCTCCAGTCAAGCTTCACACGAAAGAGAGAATAATGAACTGACCCTGGAGACTGCAGATTTCCCCTCCCAAAACTTAAGAGACCAAAAACCACCAAGGCCAGATCACATGAACTTCTTAAAATTGCAGCTCACCCATGAAATTGCAAGGAAAGAGACTTGTACTCCTGTGGAAAATTAGATCCTGGAAACTTATAGGCCCTGGAGGGATTTAAAATCCACGTGGATGTGGTACATGGTTTCCTGCTGGCCTTTGCAGTGCTGGGGGAAGAGCTGAACCTCAAGAAATCTTTTTGAGCCTAAATGATTCTACAACTCAGTTCTTTCTGTAGAAGTCAAGTGTGGAAACCAGAATGTTGGGAGGAGGACTGGAGCCTCCTGGCAGGCTACAGAAGGCAATGTGCACCAGTATGGCCAGATACCAATTTATACTGGGGGCCAGTGGCGCCCCGGGGTCAGACACACATCCTGTGAAAGCAGCAACCCTTATTTTGACTCCTTCACAAACCTCTGAGCACAAATTAACCTTCCCTGCACACTGGAAAATTTAGGGAGTAATTAAACAGTAAATTTTGGGAGTAAATTGTGCCCAACAATGGCATTTCACATCTTGTATGAGCACCCACGGCTCCAGGAGAATGTTGGAAAGAAGGGAGAAGAAGGAAAGAAGAGAAAGTTCATAGAATTCATTAAGTGACCAAAACCTACTCCTTGCTGCAGGAAGCACACTGAGCTCCGCTGATTTACAGCCAAGAATGTGATGTGCAAATTGATCTCATCACCTCTGCTGCAGGAGGGGCAGAAATTTCATCAGCAAGTTCACTTCAGGAAAGCAAAATATTCAACGGCAAATTGAAAAAAAACACAAAGACTAGTCCTGATCTAGCCAGACATGATGTCCAGGTGGGAAACCAGTGTCACAAGAGTCCTGGACCCCAACAATCCCCACTGCTCCAGGCCTCCAGATCTGGTGAAAGCTGGCAGAACAGCCTGGGCAGAGCCCCAGTCCAGCCATCAGGGTTTTGAGCTCCACTTAAATGGGTCTTTCCTCATATTCATACAGGTGTGAATAAAATCCTCATTAAGTCAGGTCCCAGCCTGGAATGTTAACCTTCTGCAACCACTCTACAAAGTAGCAAACCATATTGTGTTATTAAAAGCCATTAATCCACAATGGCTGGATCTTCTTCCTTGCTGAATGGGAATTATTTAGGGGGAAAAAAGCTTCAAACATCTGCATTTGTCAAGAGAAAAAAAAAGATAAACATTCAATTTCCTTGAAGTAAAATAAAAATTTACTTTTCATAATATCTTGCTGTTTAATCCATATAATTTTTTCTTCTTGCAAGACACTGCTTTATTATTTTATATCCTCCTGGGCAGCTGCAAGGACTGATTTAATGCTTGGCAATATCAGCCCATTGTTACTGTCAGGACAGACACATGTTCCAAGTATTAATCCTCGTTGAGGTAAACTGGCAATAAAACAGTTGTTCCTGACACTCAGTTTGGGTGCAAGAAAATCAATAATATGAGTGTTTCCAGGGAATACAGCGTGTTTGTTAGCTCAGTTTACCACGATGGGCTTTTGCCTCTGGGAAAACCAGAAGAGAACTGTGGCATCTTCCCAACAGGGTATGAGATACCTGAGGAGCAACTGAGGGAGCCGGGGGTGTTCAACCTGGGGAAAAGGAGACTCAGGGGTGACCTTATCACTCTGTACAGCTCCTGGAAGGTGCTGTGCTCAGCTGGGGTTGGTCTCTTTATCCAGGCAGCACTGACAGAACCAGAGGACACAGTTTCAAGCTGCACCAAGGGAAATTTAGGTTAGGTATTAGGAAAAAGCTTTTCATGGAAAGAGTGATAAAATTCTGTTATGGCTGCCCAGGGAGGTGGTGGAGTCACCATCCTTGAGATGGTTTAAAAAAAGACTGGATAGGGCACTCAGTGCTATGGTTTAGTTGAGGTGTTGGGGCTGGGTTGGACTCGATGTTCTTGAATGCCTCTTCCAACCCAGTCATTCTGTGAATTCTGTGAAATAAATACAAATGCAGTCCCAAATCTTAGTCTTCCTGCTATTTCCATACTGGAAGCAAAGTCAAAACCCCTTTGCTCACTTCCATGCTTGCCTATCCACTTGTATCTGACTGGAACTAGATGATCTTAAAGGTCTCTTTCGACCCAAACCGTTCTGGCGTTCCACAATTCCGTTAGATGTGTGCTCTTGATGGCCCACCCTTGAATCCACAGCACAGCCCGGAGGCTGGCAGCCCTCAAGAGCACGTTGATTGTGGTGTGGATCCCTCTGTCCCACAGCATCCCCCCGTGCTGGGGGGGTCTGTGCCACACTTACCGGTTGGTCTCGCACATGCCCTGGTAGGCTTCGATCGCGTCCTCCTGGTCGACGTGCCGGTCACTGTTGGGCCAGCTGGCATTGGGGGAGATGCTCTCCTAAAGTCGGCGTGCAAAACAGCAATGTGACTCCCTGCTTTAAAACTCTGCCCAGCCCTGAAAGGTCCTGACACCAAACAACTCCCAGTTATTCTATCAAAAGCACCCCTGGGGCATCCACCACACTGCTGAGTTTCTATGAATCCACACACATGCAGCAGGAGAGATAAGGGATGGAAAAAAGGTGCAGTGAACTTGGGAAGAGGATAAGCAGGGTGCTTGGCTTGGTCTGAAATACAAAATACACCAAAACCTTGAGGAATGATAAGACAGCAAATCAATAAAGATTGAGTTTCTGGAAAATGTCCATTGGAATGTGCTCTAAATACAAATCCCATCCCAGCTGTTTGAGAGACAGGCTCTATTCTTGCCTGTGTGTCAGAAGAAACACATTACAGCTGCACCAGCCTGAAGTGAGCAGAATCTGAAATTCTAGAAATTCTAGAAATTCTAGACATTCTAGACATTCTAGAAATTCTTTTCCCTCACCTCATTTCCTTGCAGAAAAAGTTATTGCTTCAAAACATCGCCAGGAACATGCTGAACCACACACATTGGTGCAGGCTTACCCTCTTCAGGCGTGGGGGTAGGCACTCTACAGCAGTACCATGGCACAGATAGTCCTGGGCTGTCTGAAACACCAGGGACTGCATCTCATCCCCAGGCAGGACACCCTGTGTCCCTGCACAACCCCCCATAACCTCCCTGTGGTGTGGGTTGGCTTACCCTCTTCAGGTGTGGGGGTAGGCACTCTACAGCAGTACCATGGCACAGATAGTCCTGCGCTGTCTGAAACACCAGGGACTGCATCTCATCCCCAGGCAGGACACCCTGTGTCCCTGCACAACCCCCCATAACCTCCCTCTGCCATCCTGCCCACCAGAGCAGAAATGGCACTGCACAGGCAGCCAGTGAATCTCCACCAACAGAGGAGAAGAAGGAAAGAAGAAAATCCATTACCCTCTCCTTTACCATGTTTTTCCCCGTCTCTTTCTGCTGGGCTGCCTTCATGATCTGCGACCTGAGGATGAGCACCTCCTCCTTGCGCACCTCCAGCTCCTCGTTGGCCGATTTCAGCTGGTTCAGAAGGAGGTTGTAGCCGTCCTGCATGTCGTTGGAGGAGTTGTTCTGGGTGGCGTGGTCTGCGATGGCCTTCCTCAGCTCATTGAGCTCATTTTTCAGCTTCTTGTTCTCCGACTCCAGCTCTTGCCTCTGGAAAACACCGAGCCATTAAGCAGTTTAGATAAACTGCCCCGTGGTGCCTCGTCCTGCTCTGAGATGCCTCTAGGCTGACTCAATTATCAATGGTTATGGATCAATACAAGCCAGAAGCTGGGTTTTGCTGCCAGCCCAGCCATCTGTGGTTCAGGGAAGGCTTTTGCTTTAGTCAGCAGCCTGTTGTTATTTAATAACAACCCTAGCGGGGTATTTTTTATTTGTTGACACTATTTCTAAACCAAAAACCAGGCTGTTAAAGAAGCTAAGCATGCTCTTTTCTCTTCCACCTTTTTTCCTTCTGGATCAATAAATCACACAACCCCCACAACATTCAGCTCACCTTTCATATTCATTAGATCAGCAGGAAGATCTTGGTTTGCCCAAACCATCATCATGGCAGGCATACCTTAGGTGGCCCAGGGTCTGTGAATTCCCTCTTCTTTTCTCATACTCTTTGTAATTCCCCCACCCCAATGCTGTGTTTATAGCTGGAGGATTTCCTCACCTTGATATCTCCTCAGCCACTGGTGTTTGACAGGCAGGGCCAACACTGTGTTAGTTTGATGCCAACTGATTCTCCTGAATAACAACATCTTAGCTGAGATAACTGAAGGGCTTATTCACTTCTGCATGGCAGCAGAAGACATGGATAGAGCTCTATATCCATATCCAGCAGAGCTCTAGATCCATATCCAGCAGAGCAGGATAGAGCTCTGACAGCTTTTACAGCCTTTATTTTAGTCTGTCGCCACAAAGCTTTGTTTGCAGGTGGCAGCATAACGTTGGGCAGCTCCTTGCCACCACCATTGTGGCCCTTGCCACATCCTAAAACCCACCTGGAGAATCCCTGCTGGGTCAGGAGCAGCTTTGCTCCTGCACATGGTGCAATCACACAGTCATGGGATGGTTTGGGTTGGAAGGGACCTCAAAGCTCATCCAGTCCCACCTCCTACCATGGGCAGTGACACCTTACAATGTCCCAGGCTGCTCCAAGCCCAACCCAACCTGGCCTTGGTTCCAGGGATCCAGGGGCAGATTTTCTGGGCAACCTGCACAAGAGCCTCACCACCCTCACAGCCAAGAACTTCTTCCCAACATCCCATCTAAATCTACCATCTTCAAGCTTAAAACCATCAGTCCTTGCTGTGGGTCACAGACTGGATGGGAGCCAGGCTCCTTGGAGTGCTGTTCACAACAGCCCACCTCCCTTTGCATGATCCTGCACCTCTGGCTGGGTGGGAGGGTGTCACCCAGGAGTGCTCTCTCATGTCCCCATGTCCCCAGACTTCTCAGGCAATGCCAGACCCCAACAGGACCCTTGTCCAACACAGCACAAATAAACCCCTGAACGTGAGCTGACAGTCTGCTGTCTGATGAGGGGTCAGCTCTTTCCTAGGGACCAGCCCCCATCCATGTGGATTCTCCAGTGTCTACAACAGCGCAAGATCATTCCCCAGTGTCACCCACGTGCCTCATCTCCCTGCTGCTTACTGAGCCTTTCCACAGCTTCCTTTCACAACCCCTCCTATCTCTGGGATATCTGCTTCATTATCAGCTTGGGCTGAGTCAAGCTAATGACTCCAAAAATGGCTGGGGGGGGGATGGGGGCAATTTACACAATTTACTCAGTGTGTAGCTAGCACAGCTGTGTAAACCCCATTTCCATAGGAAACGGGTGTTGTAATTATAAATCCTTACAAATTATAAATAGCGTGGCTTATCACAGCAGAGGTGTGAGCAGAATAGCTGATCTGGCATCTGGGCAGCTTGCTCCTAGCTGAACAGACAACATCAGTAATGGGGCATATTAAGGTACTTTACACCATCTGTCATGAAAAATACCAAAAGGATAGGAAATGCCTTAGATCCATCAATTCTGGTTAATTCCACATTAACCACGTATATGAGATGTGGGCTTTTCTGTAACTGGTGTTTAAAGCAGGAGTTGGAAACGTGTGCATGGTGGGAATTGGTATCAAACTGGGTTTAACTCTTCCTACATCACGCCTCACTGATGGTGAAAGCAGTTACTTGCTTTTCTACTCTTCTCTTAATAATAAAATAACACTTCTGTGGGTTTTGTTATTTGCTGGGTAAGACATCTGCTTTCCTTTTTCTTAACCTTCATCCTCCTCCTCTTTGTGTCCCTTTCTCCCTCTCATTTTTGCAATGGGTCAGCCACACTGCCAACTCCAAGGCCTGGTCATTTCAAGTTCTGGCTAGAAACAAAGCCAGGAAGACCAGAAAAGAAAGCAAATACCAATAACCCTTCTCCAAGAGCCCCTGCCATACACTCCTTCCAAAATTTACATTTAAATATATTCCTTGCTCTTTTCTTTGTGGATTTCATGGAGCAGTGTTAAAACACCTTCTGTCCCCAGCTCACACACCCTTTTTGCATCAGCACTTGCCATGGAAGATCAGCAGCTAAAATAAAGTGCTGTGGATGTGGAAAGAGATTTCTACTGGCAAAGTGAAAAATGCTCTTTTTTTCAGCATAATCCAGTCAGGTTGATTTATTTGACAAATATCTGACAAATAAATTTGACCAAAATATTTTACAGTCAGAATGCACTGAACTTGAACTCACACTGGTCCCAACATATGCAGTGTTAAAGAGCTCTGACAGGGTTACCCAGGCAGTAATGCTGATGGAAATAGCTTCACTCTTTAGCAAAGACCCCACAGAGCAGTGCTGGGGGAAGTGTGAGCCTGCCTAAGTCACAACTAAGTGCTTAAGGTTAGCACTGCCATGCCAGGATTTTGCCCCCTTTCTTCTTTTCTGGTACTGTGCTGGAAAAGAAAATTAAATCCTCCATGCAGCTCATTTTATGATGGGCTTCCAATTCTAAGGGATGAAATGAGTGAGAAACTGAATTATGCATCGTGCTCCTGCTTGGAATCCTGGAATGTGTGAGTTCAGAAGCACCTTTAAAGGCCATCTAGTCCACCTGCAGGGACAGCTGCCACTAGAGCAGGTTGCTCAGAAACACGGAGGCAGAGCAAGGGCTCCTTGGTGCTTTCACTCCCACTGCCACTTTCCCAGCTTGAAAAAACAAGGAGAATACATTTTTCACTGGCATGTCTGAGGGACGTATCTCCCTGTTTTGCATTCCTGGATAATGATTAAGCAAACATCTGGCTGGGTGTATTTTGGGACAGCCTCTTCTGAGAAATGTATTTCTCCATTAAAAAGCACAGGTAACTTCTGCCTGTAAATTTATCATTGTAAGCTCAAGTTCCACACATTTCAGTCTTAGGAAACTAAAAAAACAGATGAGCCTCTCTAACAGAGCACTGTGCCTCATCCAGTTCCCTCCATCGGAATCTGCATCAAGAACAGGCTCCCCACCACATGCTAAATCCAAAGGCAAATCCTTGCCATCATGTGTGTCATGACAGTAATAATTATGGTAATAATTACACCAAGACACCAAGCTGGAGGACAGCAGACACCTCTGAAGTATCAGACCATGGGCTGGTTGCAGAAGCCAAACCTGCACAGGCATCCAGTAGCACCCACACCTTGTATTGTCCTGCTTGAGGGGCTGTGAGTGCCAAAAAAATGTCTGAAATGGGACATAGAATTATGGAATCATACTGAAAAATAGTAAGGAAATAGTTTGTAAGTTAAAGCTCATCTTGTCCAAACTGAAAGAGAGAAGGTTTGGATCAGAAAGGAGAAAAAAAATCCTGTCTGTGAGGGTGGTAAGGCCCTGCCTGGCCCAGGGTGCCCAGAGCAGCTGTGGCTGCCCCTGGATGCCTGGAAGTGTCCCAGGCCAGGTGGGAGCAGCCTGGTCCAGGGGAAGGTGTCCCTGTCCATGGCTGACTGACTGATACCTCACAGGCCATTCAGGAGCATCCACAGAAAGACTGTCGTGTGTGAGCTTTCAGGCACCTCAGGCTACTTCCCCAAGATAAAGTCTTTTTAAGCTGGTAAAAATGGAAAATAAACATATTCACAATAAACTCTTAAAGGAACCAGAGATAGTACGAACATCTGAGATATAAATTAGAGGGAGAAAGAGAAGAACAGCTTTGTCATAGCCATGGAAGCAGCTGTCAAGGGGGAAGGAGAGAAAAGAAGCCCTCAAAATCAGCAGTCAGTCACTCTTGTGTTGCAGAGAAAGACTTCAGCCTATGTCCTATGTTCAGATGTGGGGAGAACAGCAGGGAGGTGTATTTGTTTCTCTTTTTCAGTGATCCTTCTAAGGAAAACATTCCTACAGGAAATGTGAATTCCCTGCACATTCATTTTCCATCTTTTTTAGACTAAAGTTTAAAGAACCCTGCATTTTTAGCAACACATACCACGTATTCTTATGAAATAGTATTAACATTAATTGGTAAATTTGTTAAAAATTTAACATTTAACAATTTTTTAAAATGTTTTAGAAATGTAAAACTATGAATGCTGTTATGTTAGTATGCAGAAAGTAGGAAAATTCAAAATTAGTATTTCCACTCTGAACTTCCAGGGTTAAACCTTGAAGAAAATACAGTTAGTGAACTCATAAAGAAGTTGGAATTCCAGAAGGCATTTAAGGAGGTGGTAGTTCTCATCTGCTGTGTTTCCCCCTTCTAAACTGCAACTCTACTTTGAATTACAAGGTCAAGAGAGTTAAACCTTCCACAAATATGTTTAACCAGCTGGAGGACACTTGTGCAGTGACCTGGCCATGCTTCTTCTCCAAGGGACTAAGGAAATTCAGGGGGGTTTCCCCCCACCACAAACAGCACATTTGGCCAGAGCTACACCAATATCATGCTAGGAAAATAAAATTTGATTATTAACTGTCATAAAAATCTACCGAGGGTTAGACATCCTTTTTTTTTTTAATTTTTTTTTCCCCTCATCCTTTGGAGGAGATGATGCAGAAGGAAAAATTGATATTACTACTGACAGATGGTTTAGCATCATGCTATTCTGGCAAACATATGTTCCTCTGGACTTCTCAGTTGCATTGCAATATTTGTTAATGGGATAGGGAGAGAAGGAGCACCAGAAAGGTAGCTCTGCACTGAAAAAACCAACAGCATAAAAAAATTTCCCTTAGTAACATTATCCTAGGAACTGGTTTTCTGAGGATAAGCAGAACATAAAAATTGGTCTAAGACAGTTAAGGCCAGAAGTGTTTGAATACATTTAGAGCAGGAGGATAGAACCCACAGAAGCTGCAGTAGGAGCCAGGAGGTTTCAGTTGCTCTGATTGTCACAGGGAGAAAGTGATGTGGACTGTCAAAACTGTCAGGATTTAGAGCTTGGGGGCAAGACAAATTCTAGGGTAGGGCAATAGTGAGAAGACACAGGATGACTGTGCTCAGCTAGCACCTCTGCTGGGAGATGGAGCCATAGAAGGAGGCTCAAATCACTCCACAGATTTATCTGGATTTGACCTGAGTGGCACCTTGGGATAGCACAGAAGGTGGCTAAGAAGCAGAGGTGGAGCCTGGAACAAGAAACAGCCCATAAGAATTTACACCTGCTGCAAAGCCGACTGCTGAGACCTGCAGTGCCTGTCAAAGGGAGCCCAACAAAATCCCAGAGGGAATACCTGCCATGGGAAAAGCCCCCTTCACCATGAGTGGGTTTGTGAGGTAACAAACCTCCATGGATGACTCCAGACAGGTAGATCAGCAGAAAACAGATGTCACCCCAGAGGAAAACACATGTGAGCCCATCCCATGCCCAGGAGCAGAAGGAAAGCAACAGCTTTCCAACTGCCCTCTCTAATACATCTGATTACAGCAGGTTTGGGATTATTATCACATTCACACCATTTGTTTGGGCTGCTGGAGCCATGCAACAGGTTACAGTACAAAGAAGAAGCCTCTCACTCACCTTCAGGCTGTTGTATGCAAAATCTTCATGTTCTGAAGTCACTTCAGTCTTTATTTCAATTACCTGTGCAGATTAAAGAGTAAATTTGTATTTAGGAACTGGCACATAGCACAGAGTAGCTGGGCACATCTCCATCAGCATTCAGTCCTGCTGGCATGCTCAACCATAATAATGTCATTAATTGCCATCAGACAGCATCCCAGCAACACCAGTGGGGCAGAGGACACTCCAAGAGAAAATGGTTTAGTCTCTCATTAATATCTTGCCAACTGTGCCTCGCTGCAGCTTTCAAACAATGACAGTCATTAAGGGAGCAATCTCCAACACAGCAGTTGGAAAACAGGTTTTTAATCCTTCTGCAGCAGGAATGAGAGGCTGGGGAAGTCTCCCATTTCGTGTGTTTCCTGCAAATTGCAAGGGGTGATCAATAAGGGTATCTAGTGAAGCAAGTCAATAATTACTGCTGATGATTTTGTTGAGTCTCCTACTGCATTTGTTCAAAGGTACACTGATCTCACACTGGAGAGTAATAATGAAAATAATTCCCAAACAAAGCAACAGAAGCCCCAGAAATTCCAAATATGCATCCAAGAGGGATGGCATTTGCCCAGCAATTTGTAAAAGAGCCATCTTCAGTGCTTCAGGACACCAAGCACACAGCAGCAGTGCTCTTTCATAGCACACTCTGGCCTCTGACAAGCCACAGAGCCTTGGCTACAGATGGCAGGGAAACCACATACAAGAGATCTGCTATTAAAACCCCCAACCCAGAAGTCAGCTCACCACAACCTAGAGAGCTGTATTTTCAGACTCAAAGATTCCTGTCCCCCGAGTTACCACTGGGCTGCCAGTAATCTTAATTTTTTTTAATATACGTGCTTTTAATTTGCTTTCAGGCAAGCAACTCGAATTTTAGGGAGTTTGGGGTTGGTTTTTGTTTGGGTTTTTTTGGTGGTTTTTTTCACAAGGAAGGAAGAATACAGCACAAGACTATCCCTGCCTTGCAAAGGAAATTAGGAACCCATTTTTCTAGCAGCTTCCTGATATTTCTGAATGACTACATTACTTTTAGCCTGTATTCCTCTCTGTGATCATTACTGAGGAAAAAAACCTAACCAAGACACAGAGATGGTGATAAAACCAAACTGGGGACACCAGCCTGACTGACATGTGTGTGAAGTGCTTTTCAGCTCATGCCACACACTGCTGGATGGGGGCAAGACAGGACAGGACAGCAAAGAAATGCTTGAATAACAGGAATCATCCAAAAGGGAGGTTTTTTGAACATGCAGGGTGCCACATGTGAGAAACAGGCCCAGTGCTGGTGGAATAACGTGTGCCAAAACTGATTCCACGTTTCATTGCTTTCAAGATAATGCCCTAAATATGTTATAACCAGTTTGTTTAAACAAATAAATAAAGTAGTTCCCCATTCCAGTTGTCCTTAGCTGACAAAAAAAAAAGTTTATCTTCATTTTCCAGATGGATTTGTTGCCTCTTATGTTGAACTTGTCACTCTCAAAGCTAAATTCCTACATCATGTGGCCTCAGGCAATCATGGAAAGCCAGTTACAAATATGAAATATTAGTATCCATTAAAAGATGTCTCTTGCCTGGGATTTCTTGCTGTCTTGCTCCTTTTTCTCCAGCTGGGCTTGCAGCTTCTTCCTCTCCAGCTCAAGCTCCCTCACTCGCTTCTGTAGCTTCAGGAAGAGGGTCATGTCCATGGCTGCTTTCTCCATCCCAATCTCCTGGAGAAGGACAGGAGGGAGGGGGAAAAAGAGAAGACCTCAGTGTCAAGCTCTAAACCCATGCACAGTGCTGGATGCACCCTGTCTGTGCATCAGCCACAGCCAGGAACAAGAGCATCCTAAGAAACACGTGTCCTTCCAAAGAGCAAATCCGCATTTTAAGCAACTGTTTTTAGTAAAATGCCTGACTTGCTTTGTTACATCACTGAATGCTTAACAGCCCAACAGATAAGTAGGTGATGGAGGTTAAGAACCTCAAAAATTCCCCTTTTAGTCAAGAGTTTATTTGTTGGGTTTTTTTAACTAGCACCTAGAATATTTTATATCAAAGCATTGTCAATACTGATTATTTTGACTTCAGAAAATGCTTTCAGAGCTGTTCAAAAACACCAAAGCAATATAATGCAGCAGTCAGCAGGGGGAAATAGGGGCTTCTGCAGGTGTGTATTGGGGTACAAAATATGGTCCTGAAAGGGTAGGGCTGACCCTAGGGATACTGATCGCCTGTAAGTGCTCAAGAGTCAGAAAAGTGGAGTTTAAAAAGCAGCCTATTCTGTCAGATGTAAGTAAAAAACGCATTTCTCTTTTGCACAGGATTCTTGATAGCCAAGGAATAATTTGTGCTGCTCTTTTCTGCATTAGGAGACTGCTGATTTGATTTCAGGGCTCTGCTGGCCAACAAAGCATCAGTGAAGATGCATGGGAATGAAAATGCTCAGGGCAAGAGGCCAATGAATTCTGGTGTCCTTGCAGAGAGGGATCATGATACAGACATGGTGTAGCACTGGGTGTAGCTGCTGTGATGAATTTTCATCAGTCTTCAAGCTGGTATGGCCCAAAGACAGCTCTGTATTATTTTTAGAGCCCTGATGCTGCAAACAAGTAGAATTTGCCAGAGCACCACAACCCTGCAGTCCCTCTCACACAATTGAGGGTGCACTTCTACACCATGGAATCAATTTCATCCATCACACCTCACTGCCCAGCCTGCAGCGTCCCCCTGTGCTGCAAACCCCACACCCATCACACTGTGCCCTCCCTCCTCATCTGCTGTACCTCCACCTGCTGTATCACATCCTCGGTGTCCCCGATCTCAGAGGTGCAGATGGATGGGTTATTGGAATCAGACTCCAAGCTGCTCTGGTTGGATGGGTTTCTCCTGTGCCCTGGTGTTTGCTGCCAAGAAATGAGGCGGACACATAAAGCACCCAGTGTTGAAGGATTCCTCTCCAAGTGTTGCTTCTTGAGAGCAAATATGTGACTGTATACTTGTTACCTTACAGAGAATTACATGTTCTAAGTTTTTATGCCCTACCCTTAAAATTCATATTAACACTTCAAAGTGCAGAAGTGATATAGAAGCTCAGCTTAAAAATTCTGCATGAATTTAAGGCTCTTCATGACACCAAATGCCTGGTAAGTGTGAACATGCAAATCTGAGCTCAAGGTTGTGCTGCTGACAGCACCCTCCAGGACCCTCTTTATACACTCAGCCTTCCATCAATTCCAGCAGCACTCTGATTTTCAACAGTTTTTCTAACACTTTAGCAATGCTGTAAAAACTCTGGGTTTTGAAATTCTGAAGTCATATTGCTGGAGGTTTTGTTTGTTTGCTTTTTTAACCCAACACCTACACACAAACATCACTGACACAAAAGCATAAGAGCACTAAGCATGACCCAGCTTCTGCTGAGGTTCACAGACATCTCCAAGCATTTCACAGAGAAGCATGCAAGACCAAGCTCCTTTTGCAAGGCACACAAAAGTTTTGGCTCCAGTGCAGATAGGTATCCTTAGAAATATCAAGCACAAACTGCCCACTAATGGCAGTTCTATTAAATGTTTTGGGTGAGCCACGTTATCTAGGCACCAACATCAGGTCCAGGGCACAAGGGAACAGGGATAATTCCAGTTTCAATACCTTAAAAATAGTCATTTCATCTCTCAAGTTGTCATATCTCTGCTCCAGACTTGCATACTCTTTTACCAGGTTCTGATAACGAGATCTCTCTTCTTCCAGCTCTTTTTTCATCTGCATATTTTCCTCAACTGTGTTTCGTGCAAATTCATCTTTAAAATAGGAAGGGGGAAAAAAAAAAGAAATTACCAACTTTAGCTGAGAAACCAGCTTCTTGTAAACATGTGGAACAACAACAACAACAACAACTAATGAACAAAATACTCTCTGCCAAGAGCCTTTAAAATACATGTAAGCATTCACTAATATTTAGAGACTATTATAATCTGTATTTGTCTCCTCAATATTTGAAACAGCTTGAGCTCTTCTGCTTGCAGAGCAGTCCTTTGCCTTGAGTTAAAGAGAAGCCTCCAGTGCCTACAAACTGTCATTTAACTGTGGCAGCTCCAGCTCCCATGGACCAGCCATAAACCCACTTAAGAAAAGACCAGCATGGTACAAAAATACATTTGGGTTGAAAGGTGGTGCTGCATATAAAAACTTCCCTGCCTGCTTCCCACCAGCAGCTTTGGCACAGGAGGAAATCAACAACAGCTCTTCCTCATGTTATCATTGACCATTTACCATGGCAAGATTGTGGGGTTCAAAGAAGCTTTCATCCAAATAAATTCAGTCATTTGTTAAAAACTCCCCTCTGGAAGCAAACCTGCCCCCTCCTCTTCCTGAGGAACCAGGCAAATGTAGCCCGTGTGTTGTTTTAAATGGGTGAACAACAAATCAACTCCCTCCACTTCCTTTCTTCCATCTTAGATGCTCCAAAAGCATCCTGTAAGGGATGAATAAATATTTGCAGCAAGTTCCTTCTTAGAATGTTATCATCATTCCTTCATTTTGTGTTAGGCTAGGAGCAAAAGGCACTTCACAAGTACCACAGAGCAGTGGTAGTTACATCCACAGCATGATGACCTTTGTAAATCCTGCTGCAAAATCAAAGCTGAAAAGGATGACAAAAAATAAAAAAGCTTAATACATGCATGAGAGTTCCTTTTGTGAAATGGGATCTTCCCAGGTTGCTTCCCCTATGTATAACTTGTCAGCTAAGTCTCTGCTTTTAAAAAATACTTACAGGCTCTTGTCACACTAGAGAAATCCTTTGCCACAGCTCAATAATGTGAATTGTGCTGTCCCTTGGATCCCTTATTAATTATTCTTGGGACACAGCTATTCCCTACTCCATCAGCTTCACTGCCTCCCACACTGTCTGCATGAAATGCTTTAACATAACTGAACTAAAAAGCCTTGCTAGGTACATTATTCTGTGTTTCACCAATTAAACTGGCCTCTGGCTTACCTGTTGTGCAGGTAGCCCTGTTCATGCAGTAGGACAGCATGAACAGAATTACCTGCACAACAAAATAGAGACAAAAGCCACCAGGAAAGGGTCATGGGAAGATTAGCACTTTTCAAGGCAGGGAAAATGAGCTTCAGGGGAGAAGATTAAGCCCTTGTCTAATGGAGGCATGACGATGTCATAGGCAATTTTTCCTACCTTCAGACTGACAGAGGATCCTGTTGTTCAGCTCCTCTTTTTCCTGCTTCAGGAGAGCATTTTCTTCTTCCAGGTCGGAGATACGCTAGGGAACAAGGCAGAGAGTTACTGCTGGCTGCAGGGCAGAGCTCCTGCAGGGATTCATTTCACCTGGCAGGAGACAGGGGGCTTTGTTCGGCCTCTCTTTGCTCTTTAAAAGATCTGTTCCCCTGTGCTTTGCCACTTATCCTTTGTACACCAGTAGCAGAAACACAGGAGAAATGCAATGCTACAAAAGAGAATAACTTTCCCTTTCCTGGGTGCACTTGTCCCTTAAATCAACATTTTCAGCAGAATCTTACAAAATACTGAGCAGCTGGACTTGGTGGCCATGACCTGCCGAGGCAAAGCTCTTAGAAGTGATCAGGTCATCAAATCAGAGGTTTATTTTTAGATTTCAATGGGCTTCATCTTTGTCTTCAAGTCACAGCACCGAGTCACAGCTGCTGGGGAAATAAATCTACTGCTTGTTCCCAGAGATGTAGCACTTCAGGAGCTGAGATGGACACAGTGAATGTGAGCTGAGTGAATAGATCAGGCTTTTTTAACTTTATTGTACCCAATCCATGCAGCACGATGAGTCACTTCAGTGCTTCCCACAACTACAGAACCTCTGGTACAGCGAGGAATGACATGTACCAGAGCCCTTGGCAAAACAACAGCAGCATATTTAGCAACTATTAACAACAATTGCCTCATAAAAAATAATGAGAACAGGAACTAAATCCTGAAAAGTGCTATTTTCACTTGTCACAACTGCAAAGCTGGACTGATGCTGACAGCAACCAATCCTGGAACATTAGTCAGCTTCCTGAATTCTGGTGCATTCAACAGCGTTATCTCAAAACACACAACCATCATATTGCCAAGTGAAATTCGCTGCCACAGCTAAGCAGGATGATTCTGCTACTGTCAGGGGGAGAACACACATCATCCCAGCATGTGTCATCCCCTATGTCTGCTCCTTCACTTCCTGTAGCCACTGCCTAGGAAACAGCAGAAGGATCTGAAGGCGCCAACGATAAACAACAATGTAAACACCACAATAAGAGTTTTCAGAGCCCAAGAGTAATAATTTTGCTGTCATCACTAGATTAAATTTATAGGCAGCCCAGCTGGCGTGAATTCCTAGCACAGATTTCAGTCTTCCACACAAGCACGCTCAAATTAAGGCTTTTTATCAAACACTGGCTATGCCAGATACATGCTAATGATGAGGACAAAGCACAGTGAATATTTTCTTGTAAGTCACAACTGAATCAGTCGTGATCCATGCACAAACTGAGAAACCTCCCCACTCATTAATCTCCCTGTTAATTTACTCCAGCTGTCTGCATAACATCTGTCTGCACCTCTCACTGAAGGCTGGAGTCTAGATGTACAACTAGAAAGTGAAAAATCCCACAATTTATGCGTACAGAGCTACTCATGTTTTAAATGCTGTGAACTGAGCCAAGATTTTAATATTCTATACCAAAACCAACTGCACTCCTTCAACATAAATCACATCTGCCATTAGATTAGCACTAGTGTCTTTAAGGTAGGAAGAATTCTTTAAAAACTGGAGAAGAGATACAGGAGTGATAGTATGGAGGAAAACCTGTGCTAAAATGGGACAGCAAGGAGCTCTACTTGTTCATTCCATCAGGAAAATATTAAAGACAGTGGGGTTATTTTACTAATGCTTTTTATTGGGATCTGATAAGGAATTCTCTTCCCAAAGCTATAATGGCTGGAAAACAAAACTGGACAAAATTCCTGAGTATTCTCAGCTGTGCTGAGAGAATATTTGGAAGAGCAAGACTTAACAGAATCCACAAAAATCAGTCTCAGATTTTAAAATTTCTAATCCAGGTTGGGTAGAGGTATTTTTAAGATGTTTTCTTAAGCCACTGGATTTGTTTTCTGCATTCAAGTTTCTACATGTAACAGGAACAAGCTCAAAGATCAAAACCTGTGTGTAACCAAGCCCAGTGGGAACATGAACAGTCCACTGCACACAGGGAGAGGCAAAGGGAGCAGGTCATACAGTGGCCAAGTAGCACCAACTCCATCCCTGATACCTACATGGACAACTTTTGTACCTCCTGCTTCCCTTTCCACAGGAAACAGATCTTTGGAGGTGCTTCAAACGCAAGAGAACCTGCTCTGAAAGATTTCTGTGGAAGATGCTGAGCAGGGAGCACCTGTGATGGCTGCAGCTCTTATTTAAGTGTCTCCCTGGAACAACCTGCTCATAAGGCCTGCCCTCCCACCCTCCCCCAGTCTTGTAAGGAGAGGATGATGGCATTTGGCACTTTCCTAATTAAATTTCTGGCCAGGTTGTGAATTATCCTAGCTCACCAAGCGAGAAGAATAGGTGCTACCAAAAGCCCTGGAAGGAGCAGTTGGTACTTATCCAGATGTTTCAAACTTTATCATAAAATTAAATAATAAGAGCTATTCTAAAACTAAGGGCAGAATAGCTATGATGAAGAGATTAAAGGATTTTTTGTCAGTAACTAAATCATAACTGACATGGATTTGCAGGAGATTCAGAAAAATTAAAGGCTCATCTCAGTCTCAGTCAGAAGTGAGATGTCTTTGGGAATATGTTCCCCTACAACCATGCCCATGGTATCAACTTGATATTGAAGGCAAAAACTGTTTCTCGCCTGCATTTAGTTTCATTATGCTTCCCAGCTTCTAGAAGATATTAGAACAACTCAAAAATCTCTTCCCAGAATTTTTCTTGGGAAATGTTCTGGCTAAATTAATATTTTCAGGAAGGAAACAGGTCTGCTCCATCTTCCCACTTACAAGGAACCAAAGGGAGCAATGTAAAGCTAATGCCAGAAATAGGAGCCTGCACCATTAGAAATGTTTTATAATTAAACTGTCTATTTTCATGGTGAAATGCATAATCTTTGCTCTGCTGTAGGCATTTTTTACAATAAGAGAAAGCTTCTGCTTTGTTTTCATGCTTTTTAAAAGCATTTCTTCAGTGATTAATCCAACCTTCCATCCAAGTGCTTGAAGGCGATTTGCAATCAAGAACAAAGAGACATAGTTTATCCCCAGCTTCATCACCCTTAAAATCAGGCCCTAAAAAGCCTGTGCTGCACCCAGCTAATGAACAGAGCCCTGCGCCAAAAAGAATCTAATCATTTTAAAAGGAAATCACTGGTTTCACATGTCCCTGTGTGCTGCACCACAAGTGCCAGGAGTGGAGCAAGGGATCACCTGGCAGCTCTCTTGGTCCAGCCAAGGACAGCAAGTGTACAGATTGTTCATCTCTTTGAGAAGCACACCCAAAAGTGTGTTTTAGTCATGCCAGAGGTTCAGGGTCAATCACCCTGAGCACAGTCCTTCACCACAGCTTCTCAGCCAAACCCACCACCTGAGGACTCGGCCTCAAGGGGAGGTTGGCCACAGCAATGGTGCTGTGTAAAATGCACTAGAAGAGCCTCACAAGGACATTCTTCCACTGTAACTGTAATAATAACAGAGCTAATTCCAGGCTCTTTTTTTTTTTTCAAATTTCCAAAAGTGACTTCTCTTCAGGTTGTCACATACCAATTACTGTTCTAGAATAACAGCTGCAAAACAGCTTTTTCTTTGCAATTTATTGAGTAGAAAAGCCCTAAATTCTTTCCAATAGCAAGATCAAAGATTCAATTCAATTTTTGGCACAGAAGAGATATCATGGATTTAACTTGAGCAGCCACAAGCATTTGCAGAAGGAAACTGAGCTCTCATGTCAGTACTTGAGGTTAAGAGAATGGGTGTTACTCAGAATTAATCTGATCAGTGAAGAAATTCAGGGCAAAAGGCCCATCTTTTCTATTTGCAGAACAAACTCTACACTCTGAAATCTCTTTCTCCCACTAGAATGCCTTCTTGTGCAATGGTGGCAGTGTTGGACCACTCCCACACCAAGAGATAAAGCACAGGAGCTGCACATGATTGTCCTTGCGGTTCCCTTCCAAACCAGGATATTCTGTGGGTCTGCATGAAGGAAGAATAAGAAAAAAAAATCTATTTAGTATGTATCCCAGCTCCAAATGCTATAAAAACCTGTAACAAACAGAAGCTGGTGGTGGAGCAGTGCCTCTCCTCAGGGAGGGAAGCTGGTCCACACATTGGTCATACTCTGTGTGTACCTACCACACCAGCTATGTCAGAAACTGAGCCTTGTGTCCCATCTCAGGCTAGGATGAGGAATATTTACATCTTCCTAATATTTGCAGCAGCTGTGACAGACCTCCCCAGTAATTTGCATTACACACCATGAGGAATGACTGTATACACATGAAGCTCTGGCATTTACATGAATCTCAGGACAAGAAAAGCAGCTTCAAGTAGTGCCAGGGCAGGTTTAAATTGGATATTAGGGAAAATTTTTGCACTAAGAGGCTTGTAAAGCATTGGAACAGACTGCTGGGGGCAGTGGTGGAGTCACCAGCCCTGAAAGTGTTCAAAAACCACACAGAGGACACAGTTTAGTGCTGAACACAACACTTGAGGACATGGTTTAGTGCTGAATGGGTGGTGCTGGGCTGCTGGTTGGATTTGGTGATTTTACAGGTCTTTTTCAACATTTACAACTCTGTGATTCCATGATGTTCATGGTTATATTAGACATCCTGATTTCCAGATGTGTTTAGGTTTGGGGCATTTCTTTGTGTTTGGCAGCACAAAAGGCGTCAGGGTGAGGTGTCCTGACACAAGGCAGCCACTGCTCCTGCAGGGTGGGGTGTCCTGACACAGAGCACCCACTGCTCCTGCAGGGATGTCCACCTGTCCTGCCCCAGGAGCTGGGGTAAATCCTAGGGGCATTCAGCAGCAGAAATAACACTCAAAGAACAGCACTCCCTTCAGAGCTGTGAAGGGCGAGCTCTCACCAGCATGGACACCTGCAGGAGACAACCTGAGGCAGACAGACAGACAGACAGACAGAGGTACCTTACTCAGCAGGTCCCTCTCCTTGCCGTGGCTGTCCTCCAGGACCTCCCTCTCCCCGTGAGCCCTCTCCAGCTCCATCCGCAGCTTCTCCGTCTCCTCCTGCAGGCTGAGGAGCTGCTTGCCATCACCCTGCTGGCTCTGCTGGTACTGCTGCAGCTCCTTCTTCAGCTTCTCCACCTCGGAGGAGTGGGCTGATGTCAGCATGGACAGCTGCTCATTCAGAAGCTTGTTCTCCTTGTTCTGCAGCCAGCATCCCAGAAAGAAGGAAACAGGAGCACAAGAGACATCAATGCATGCAGTGAGGCGCTACAAAAGTGATCACTCAAATCCTCAAGCATGGTGGGTGACAGACCCACAATAACAAACCTTTCCATGCTAATGATGCTCATAAAGCTAAAAGCTATTTCCAGACTGTGACAAAAGCTCAATAATATTTTGGCAACAATTACAGAAGCATTTGTCAAATTGGTACTAGCTGATATCACTCAGACCAAAGGCAAATAATTCTTGGTAGCACTGGCAACCAAACCAAAATACTACACTTCTACTTCCAAGCAGCATTGCTTAATGTGGTTGGTTTGCAGTTCTGGGGGGGTTTGTAGGATTCCTTTTGTAGTTTACACTTCTATTCCTGAACCCCATGCCTGCAGAAACCTGGAGTGACAATACAGAACTGCAGATTCAAGCACAAGGAGCTCCCCAGACTCCAGTTAGGTCATGCGCCAGCTCAGCCATCCTTTCATTTGCTCAGGTTTTCATTTCTAGCACTCAGCACTGATTTTCTCCCCAGTTTTAAGAACTGAAAATTTAGCAGGCTTAGCTGAATTTTGGGCTTCAAATCAAAGTCAATGGGCACTACATTGTGACTAATAAAACATCATCATTATTAAGCATCCTCAGGCCAAAGACCTAGAGCTTCATTAAAAGCCTACTAAATAAGCTGTGCTGACTGTGGGTAGACAATCTTGATACCACAAGAAGCATTCAGAAACTTAAAATACATTCTGCATTCTTTCAAGTTTGCTCTGATCATCATTCTGGCCCTTCTTAAGGTGACCTCCCAAAGCACCCCCTCTCACTGCATCTCAGTGCTCTGAAGCAAGATAAAGACACATCTCAAATAGAAAAACAAGTAAATGAGGCATATTAACATGTTTTCCTTTGCTCCCTAGTAATGAATTATTAATGAACATCAAAATTCAGCATTTGTATCATATTAGAAAATTATAATTTCTGCATGACCAAAGGCATTTCATAGAATCCTAGAATGATTTGAGCTGGAAGGGACATCATGATCCCTGCCATGGGCAGGGACACCTTCCACTATCCCAGGCTGCTCCAAGCCCCATCCAGCCTGGCCTTGGGCACTGCCAGGGATCCGGGGGCAGCCACAGCTGCTCTGGGCACCCTGGGCCAGGGCCTGCCCACCCTCCCAGCCACCAATTCCTGCCCAACATCCCAAAATGTGTGCCTGCCCTGTGGCAGTGCAGCCATGGCCTGTGTGCTGTCCCTGCAGGCCTTGTCCCCAGTGCCTGGGCAGCTCTCCTGGAGCCCCTGCAGGCCCTGGCAGGGGCTCTCAGGTGTCCCTGCAGCCTTCTCTTGTGCAGGGGAGCAGCCCCAGCTGTGCCAGGCTGGCTCCAGAGCAGGGGCTCTGAAGATATTTCCAAATAAATGCATGTTCAGAACCATGTGTATATGGTTTTACACAACACCCAACCAAGATTTTCATGCAAGTATAAGATAAATGCACAGGAATGGTTCTGGGGTTTTTTATTAAAAACTACTGACCCGAGAGAGCATTTACTGGGTTGCTCCCCACTGCAATCAGAAATTGCTCAACAAACCCTGTTAAACTCAAACTTACTGTTTCTTCAATTTATTATCCAGCCCTGCAGATCTGAGACAGTCCTGGTTTCAACCCAGGCTCTGTGAAAAAACTTAATTTATTTTGCTACCAAAGGCAGATGTAACAAATTCCTCAGCTTGTTACCCAAACCAGTTTTATTCACAAAAATGCTCAAAGAGATAGTAGTGCTTGCACAGTAGAGAGAGTGTCTAGAGCTCACAGTGTGTCTAAATATTGGCTGCAAGAACATGCAACACTAAATTAGGCACATGCCTTGTAAGTGTCTCAGGCAATTCCAACAAACAGATTTAAAGAAAATTACCTGAAGGAAAAAAAAAAACAAAACCAAAACCAAAAAAACAACAAACAGGAAAAAAAAAAGAGAAGGAATTGGTCCAATGTGAATAGAAAAGAAAGTGCTCCAGTGAGGATGTTTTGCAGCAAAATAGATCAAAATCTTTCTTCTGTGTGCAAAAAATCACTCACAGATTAAAAAATCTAATTAAATGGTTCCAGTTACATCTGCCAGAGCATCTGAGCTGAGGCTGACATACAATAATAGGTTTTAATGTTTTCAAAGAAAGATCTCTTCCTTAGGGGCACACAGAAGACTGCATCTCTACTCATGCATGAGCTAAAGTAGCAGAAATACAAACATTTTCTTTCACAGCTACTCAAAAAAAAACAATACAACTGCAGCTCTCCAGGTTACCTGCTATATGGTTTTTTTTTTCTTGTAAAGTTAATTGGTATTTTCAAAGGTTGTGTTTATAGGTTAGCAAGGACTGAAAGCAAGATCCTTCGGGAAACTACAGTACTGCAAATGTGCTGTGCCAGAAAAAAACATTCCGTGCACTGGAAAGAGAATCCACTGGAACAGTGCTCCTTAGCACTTCCAGAGCATCCCAGGGAAACCTGGCAGCCCTGGAAGGATGGTTAAATTCAGCTCACTGGACAGACCACCACGTGTAACCCAGAGCAGGAAAAGCTACACAGAAAGCATCAAAGAAACTCCTACAAAATGGTCTGTGGAGAGACTGAGGGAGAGAAAAATGAGCTCGAGACCATTATTTCTGCCTGGTTTAAAGCTCTCCATGACTCCTTCCCTAAAGCACATCCTTCTGCTGCTTTCATAACCCATGACAGGAAAGCCAGTGTTAACCAAATGTTGGGTTTTTTCCTTCACTGTTCCACTGCCACGCTTCTCCTAGCAAGAAAATAGGGAAAAATACAAACTATAAAATATTAATGATGTTCCAGTGTCAAGTCCAGCTGCTCAGCAGCTCCAACACTAATGTTCACACTCATTGCGTGAGTTCAGCCCAAATTATCTCAACCTGGAATGACTCTTCCAATTCCACCAAAATACCTTCTGGATGAAAGGTCATACCTTTCAAACCTTATTCTGAGTTTCCAGTTCCTAATCTACCACTAGCAAAATCTAAGAATGGAAACAGGCATTTTGAAATTAAACACCAGGGCCTGGAAGTTGGACCCTGTTGCAGTGCAGTTAATGCAGTATAGCCAATTAACACTGCAGTGAGGGTGACCACAACTCTCTGTGTGTCCTGACTCTGCACTGACTGAGCCAACACAGAGCCACTGTCATCACCCCCAACACAGAGCTGCTCCTGTCATACTGGGGTGGGGAGATTCCAGCTAGTGAGGGAGCTGTGTGGAACGGACAAGGGTCTCTGACAACATCTCAGAATGATAAACTGGAATTATCACAAACTGGTGCTACAAATAAGGGGTAATCCCAGCTGAAGAGAATGTTCTCCTACCTGTAAAAATTCAGTTTAAGGGTACAAGTGGATGTGAATCTCCCTGTTGATATTAGTCAATACAACGTGGTCCCATTCATAATTTCTTATGATCACCCCTCAATTCCTTGTACAGCAACACAGAAAGTATTTAACTAAGTAATTTGCACATTAGTAGGTGAAAAAATTATTCTGCTATGTCTGTAAAATCAAACCATTATTTTGCAGCTTATTAATGGCAAATGGCTACTGAAGAAAAGACCCCTGTGATCAAAGAGTCACTGTAAGGTCATTAACTCAGGGATCTGTCACATCACACCATCCCGCCCTCCCCCCCCTTACTCCTGGAAAGTTGTTGTGTCTAGTAACACAAAGTATTTACCTAAATAGCTGTTTATCTTCCAGGGAATGTGACTCCCAAGACACACAGTTCACACCACCAGTGGTGGCACACACTCTGCACACTCAGTGCCCACAGAGCAAAAAGCACAGCAGGGCAATTCAGCCCCAAACCCGTGACATTGGATCCCATGTGTGCGGAAACCCAGGGCACTGGGAATATTTCCCTGCCTGCTCTGGGCTGCCCTGACCCCCAGGGGAGCACTGACTCTGACCCTCGTTCATGGAGAAAGTTTCCTAGACTTCAAGATAGCCCAGAATCCACAGAAGTGTGAAATAGATTATAGAGAGTAGTGTAGGTGCATCGCTGGTGAGAAATTTAGGATTTGGGATTTTTAGTATGTTGCGGATGGAAGCAAGATGGAGGGCACAGGGTGATGAAGAAACCCTGGGTTTCTTCTTCATGCTTCTTCTTCCTTCTTTATTGGTTTTGGGTGGCATTTTGCAATTGGGCGGAAAAGTCCACATTGTGGGCTCTTTGCATCAGTTATTGGGTTAAAAGGGAAAATAATCTACGTGTCAGTTCTTAATTGGATAGTTTAGTCTTAAAAGACCTTATAACAAGAGACTGTAAGCCATTTTGTGCCTTCTAATGAAAAGCTGCTGAGCTCACAGTAATGAGATTGTTTTACTGATAAGAAATAATAAACACTTGAGTCTGAACACTAATTGCCGTCTCAAGTGCCTTCAATCCAGAGAAACCACCACACATGGAGCTGGCTTGGGCTTTCAAGCAACACTTTCCAAAACTGCCACTCTGTTTTACCCCTCTGAGCCCTGCTGGGCGGTCCCCACACCAATTCCAGTGCAGTTTGGAGCAGGCTGTGTCCTTACAAACGCTCAGCTGCCACCAACACAACCCTTCCCGCATGACACGGAAAGGCACAACAGGGAGGCTGGGCCTGTCCCAGCACAGCCCGGCGCGTACCTGCTCGTCCACCTTCCTCTGCAGCTGCACCACCTTGTTCTCCATGCCGATGTTGAGCTTCTTGAGGTGCTGCGCCGAGCGTGCCTCGATGCGGAGCGCCTGGAGCTGGCGCCGGGCCCTGAGGCGCCGCCAGTGGCACTGCAGCACCACGGCGGCGGCCCGGGCCCGGCGGAACCGCGCGCGCTGCGCCGAGCGTGCCTCGATGCGGAGCGCCTGGAGCTGGCGCCGGGCCCTGAGGCGCCGCCAGTGGCACTGCAGCACCACGGCGGCGGCCTGGGCCCGGCGGAACCGCGCGCGGGCCAGCCAGCCCCGCGCGTACTTCTGCAGGATGGTGGCCTTGTGCTCCGTCAGCATCTGCAAAAACACAGGCACAAAGGGAAGTTATGAGAGGCAAGGCGTGGAATTGAGGAAGCACAGAATGGTTTGGATTGGAAGGACCTCAAAAGATCATCCACCATGGGCAGGGACACGGCCACTAGATCAAGGTGCTCCGAGCCTTGTCCAACCTGGCCTTGGAAACTTGCAGAGATCCGGCTGCTCTGGGAAACCTGCGCCAGGGCCTCTCCACCCTCACAGCCTTCCCAATGTCTTCTCTAAATCTACTTTCCTTCGGCTTAAGGCCATTCCTGGAAGGTCACCTGTACAGCATCTCTGGTTTGGCTGTAACAAACATTAACCTCTTTCCAAACCACCTTCATAGCCTTCCCAATATCTTCTCTAAATCTAATTTCCTTCAGCTTAAGGCCATTCGTGGAAAGTCACCTGTACAGCATCTCTGGTTTGGCTGCAACAAACATTAAATCCTTCCCAAACTGCCTTCACAGCCTTCCCAATATCTTCTCTAAATCTACTTTCCTTCAGCTTAAGGTCATTCCTGGAAGGTCACCTGTACAGCATCTCTGGTTTGGCTGTAGCAAACATTAAATTCTTCCCAAACCACCTTGGAAAGGGCTTCTCCTCCAAGAAATGTCCTGGTAGAAGCAGGTGCTGATGGCTGGAAATAGAGGCTGTGGTTTTGCACCCTCCTTCATGGACAGGCACTGTTCTCAATGGATGCAGGCAGGACACCTCTCCTAGGAGCCTGCTTCATCTCAAAGTAAAACCTGCTTGGCCAGTGGCATGAGAGGATATTATCCTAGTTGTGAGGACTTGGTGGGAGCATCTGGGCTCAAGTGTGACTTTTGGGACCACCCAGAAAAGTACTGAGACCCACCAGAGCCACAGCTCCAGAATAAAACTCATTAACAGACACACCAACACGCAGCAATGAACTTACTGTCCCCTCAGCATCAGACATCACCCACAGCAGAACTGATCTGTAGGGTTTTTTTCTGTGTTCTGCCTCTGCATTATGATAATTTTTACTGCAGATAAATTGTGTCCTGATGGGATTTCATATCATGTGTATAACCTTCAAATAAAAACATGAGTCCTTTCACTACAGTCTGCAGCTAGTTCTCTAGCACAGTTCAATTCGTAGTAATTTTTATCTGTTTTCATGAAATTTCTGGCATGTTTGCATTGAATTTCTTCCCCAAAATTTACAGCTATCTTGTCAGTCAGTGGCAGTTCAATTTTGCTCTCTAAAATTGAAGGCTGACATTTTAGAGATACAAACAGCATGTTGTTAATAACTTCCTTATGCTTCAGTCTGCTAAGAAAATAAATAGGAGAATTTGAAGATTACCAGACATTTTATTGTTATTAGTTTGGGTTAAGTTGTCTCAGAAAAGGCTATCCTCTCAGCTTCTCTTACAAATACTTTGTTTCACCCTAAGGCTTTCTTTGCAGTTGCAAATTTTAATTCAGAATAAAGGGATTGTATGAATTTAGGAGGCAGCAAGAATGACTGTGAAATGAGGTTTGTACGTCTCCAGCCTCGGCATTCATAAATGGGGGAAGCTAGGGATGCCCAAAGAGGTGGAAGAAATCCCATTGTATTGCCCTGGGGACTTATTTCAGCTTTACAGTGAAATTTGGTGGGCACTGGGCATGCCCTCACCCACAGATCATCACCCACAGTCCTGCATCTGTCACTGAACATGCACTGGAACCAACACTTATATCTAAAACCTATACCCAGGTGCTCCAGAGATGAAGGATGCTTAGATTAGAGAGGCCTGGCCTTCAGCCAGCTTCTACACCTGGTTAAGATTTGGGTGGCCTTGATTCTTTGAGAGTTTAACTGCTGGACCAGCTGCCTCCTCTGCAGAAGCTTCCACTTCAAAAAATAGATGCTGAAACAGCAGTGGCAGCACAAATTCCTTATCACCAGCTGCTGTGTCTCCAAGGACAGCCCTGGTCTCTCTGGGAGGTCACCAGGTGTCCAGGTAATTTCAATTATTTCCAGGAACAGGCTTTTCTCTCTTGATGCCTCTCACTTGGAGTAGCCCCACAACCCAGTTAGGCACCAATTTAGGTAACTACCAACATAGTTCTGGGTCTGAGGAGTAGAGAGAAGATTCTCCAAAGCTGTTCTCAGTTTCCCGACAGAGTGTAGCTGGAGAAAATGGACAAGTGATGAGGGGATGGGACAAAAGGCAATGACTTCCCACCGCCAGAAGGGGATATTGGGATATTGGGATATTGGGAAGGAATTGCTGGCTGGGAGGGTGGCAATGCCTTGGCACAGGTTTCCTAGAGAAGCTGTGGCTGTCCCTGGATCTCTGGAAGTTCTCAAGACCAAACTGGACAGGGCTTGGAGCAACCTGGGACAGTGGAAGGTGTCCCTGCCCATGGCAGGGGGTAGAATGAAGTGATCTTTAAGGTTCCTTACACCCAAACCACCTCAGAATTCAATTTTTTATTACTATATCACTGCTGTCATGAAACTCTAAATCTTTTGTGTCCCGCTCCAGGTTAAACAAAGAAAGATAAAGGAGAGACCTAATTAAAGAGATATTTCTATCAATAAATTACTTTCTGCCTTCCATGACAGACCCTCCTTGTCTTCGTACCCTACCGGGAACAGCCCCTGCATGCAGCTGCAACACACACTCAGTGGGATGGGGAGGTTTCAGCAGAGCATAGGTTAGACCAAATGACGTTTCCACATCTTCACAACACCTCCTGGCACCACAGTGACCAACTCTATTTGGCTGCTCTGCTGAGGTGCTGCTGCCAAAATGTTTTTTGCTTGCACAGCTTTAAATAGCAAAGCTCACCGTCCATTCTCTGGCAACACTGGGGGCTGTCAGCTTCACAAACATCAACACAGCCACAACAAACACACCACAGAAGTAAACATAAAGGTTCTTTCCTCATGCAAAGACCCTCCTGGAGGTGTACCTGGTGGTAAATCCTCCTGACAAACATGCCCCGAGCAAAAGCCTGGATGGTGAGGGTGGCGCTGCGGACCCTGAGGAAGGCCCGGCGCATCCGCAGCATTCGGTACTGCTTCTGCAAGATGATGGCAGCCCTCGTCCTCCTCAGGTGCTGGAAAAGCCTGCAGTGCACAGGAGGAGGGTAAGCAGGGAAAATAAACTCAACTTTTTTCCTGATGCGGTAAGTTTTAAACCAGGGGGAGAGGAAAACTTTTGTCCAATGTGGTTTGATGGTGTTCAGGAAAGACCACCCCAACAGCTGGGCTAAGAAAGCCTCCATGCTGTCAGAGAGCAGCCATGGAACCCAGGAGCACTAGAACCACAGATCAGCACACCTCGTTTTTCCCAAACAGCATTAAACCCAAGTATTCCCCAGGTTTTCCTTGGTTTGAACTCTCTGCCTTGCGTCCTTGTGCCAACCAGCACCCAGGTTGGCTCCAACACCTCCCTGACTATAAAAAGCACACTACTGACACAGTGAAAACAGCAGCAAATTGATTTGACATTTAAACTGGTGTGCACTGCTTTGGCAACATTCCTGAGCAGAGCCTCGAGCCATTCACAGACAGTAAATAATGAGGGATGTGGTCAACTCTGCACCATGTTGCTCCCATTCTCCAGCTGAACTCGTGTTCAATTTGCTGTTACACCAGTTAATAAATGCCCATAAAACCTCCATTAAATTTGATAATTAGCTTGTTTTGCTGGATTTATGATTCATTTATTGCTCTCAGCATGCAGCATTGTACAGAAATTTGATCCACTTCTTTTATTTTGTGTAAAGCCTATCAAAACTAAGAGCCACATCAGATTAGCTTATATATTCCTCTGATTGAGGCAAATGGTTTCAGGGCTTCCTGAAGAGGATAAGAGATGGTCTGTCTCCAAAAAGAGACAGTAGTTACTCAGATGCCATCCCACTCTACAAACCCTGCACAATGAGGGGAACTGAAAAATTATGTAGAAGAAACTGTGCAGCAGCTGGTTCTCACTGACACCAACCCCTTTCACAATCACATATAACACAAGTTCAGCTAGTATCTCTGATGTTCTTCTGCTGATTGTCTGGCTTAAAGAAGGGCCACAAGAAGGAAGGTGGCCAATGTGTCAGGATGCTGTTGCATTGTTTCACTCCCTCCTCACATCCACCCCACACCTGCCACCAGCAGAGTGCTACCTGCAGAAACCCCAGCAAGCCAGTGACACAAGGGTTCCTGCACAGAAAGGGTTAACATTAGCCTCCTTTACTATCTACTGTACACAGCCCCCATGCCAGTGATTTGGAGTGATTTTCCTCATTACCAAGGATAGAGCCAATCAATCCTGAGAACTCCCCCTGGACATCAGGAGACACAAACCTTGTCTCTGCAGGGGAGGAATGCATGCCAACTAGGCAGCCCTCCCCTGGCTGATCCAAATGCCCTTTACCAAAGGCAGTCCTGGGGAAATATTAGTTCTGTGAAACACTTTCACCTAAATGCTTCAGAGTACTGTAGCCACCTCCTTATAACCAGATTGTCTATGTTATGATCTTGGCCCAGCACCTAGAAATTAAACTAACGTAAATATGAAACCAGTTTGAGGCAAAGAATTTTGATGTCTTGCCCCTAAATAAAGCCAGATAGAGGGGCCAGAAATAAGTCCCAGCTTTAGTCCAGAAACTCTCACCACACTGTTACCCACACACACATTACACGTCTTGCTTTCAAGCAAGCAGAGCATTTCCAAAGCTCCTGATACGAAACCCCCAAGTTCAAGTTCTTGAAGATGCAACGGATTGAAAACCCAGGCGGCCAGAGGTGTTTCCACACTTGGCTCCCTCCCTGAGGCTCCCCAGGACCCACCTGCGTGCCAGGTGCCCGCGGGCGTAGCGCTGCAGGGCGAGGGTGGCTCGCCTCAGCCTCTGGTACCTGGCCCTCTGCAGCCAGCCCCGCACCGTCTTCTGGATCATGATGGTGGCAGCTCTGAACTTATCTGCCCGCAGCTTCTCCAGATATGCCACCTGGCCTGCACGGAAAAAGATCTTGGTACGGCCAAACTGGAACTTGTCTGGATCCTTTTCAAAAGCATAAAGGAAATTATATTTAATTGAGGCGAACATTGCTTTTTTAATTTTTCTTTTCAGTCTAAGTTGATCAGTAGATACAGAGTAAAAACACACTTTGAATCAAATTTATCAACTGACATCTCTTCTTAATTGGGTAATGAAGATATTATTAGACTCCATTATTAGATAAATTAGATTATTAGACTTATTAGACATTATTAGATATCATTAGATTTACTACACTTGAGCATCTATACACCCATTAAAGAATGCAGCACTAGGACTCAGTCTTAAACTCCATATATTTACACAAATTTTGAAGGGGTTTTGGGTTGGGTTTTTTGTGTTTTGTGGGCTTTTTTCCTTAGTTGGTTTGGGTTGGTCTGGTGGGGTTTTTTTGGGGTTTTTTGTTGTTGTTGTTGGTTTTTTGTTTGTTTGGTTGGTTGGTTGGTTTTGTTGTTGTTGTTGTTTTTGTTTGTTTGTTTGCTTGTTTTTTGTTGTTGTTTGGTTTTGGTTTTTTGTGGTGCAGAAGTTTATTTGGGGTTTATTTTCTTTTGGGTTTTGTTTGTTTATTTGTTTTGGGGGTTTCGGGTTTTTTTGTTTGGATTTGGTTTTGTTATTTGTTGGTTTTTATACAAATAAAGAAATCATAGACTCAGAAAATGGTTTGGGTTGGACAGGACCTTAAACCTCACGTATATCCAACCTCCCCTGCCATGGGCAGGGAGCCTTATACTACACCAGACTAGATTGCAACACCAGAGCACCTCAAGAAAAACATTTATTTTTTTTAAATATTAATGTTTAGATCTACAAAGTCATACATGTGCTGCAAAAGGCTCTGCAGCCAAGGGTAACACTGGGTGCAAAAAGAGGAACCCAATTGACTAAATTCCTCAAAATCCCAGAGGAAAACAATAGACCAAATATTAAAACCTGTGTAAGGTGCTGTGCACATGCTGAGCCACTCAACAGCAAGAAACCTCTGCATTCACATTTGCAATTTAAAAATGCATAGTAGCAAGCAGTAAAGTTTTGGTAAGGTGAGGCGGCAAAACCTTCTGATTCATTTATGGTAAAAATGTCCCAATATATGTGATGTTTTTTCCACATAGGGCCACTGAAAGTCTCCCACACATCAAGATAAGGCATTTACTGCACTTTCCCCTTACTCATTTGTGCAAAGAGTCATTTAATGATTGACTAAGATTCATGACGTTGTCCCAGGGTGGATTCCTGAAATGTGCTCTGGCTGTGGCTAGACAAAACCAGAAGGAGGGGAGGGGGGGCACATGTTTTTAAAGTGTCCAGTCATTCATGCCCAGCCAGTGACAGAAAACTCTGGACTTCACCAGCACTGAAATTATTCATTCCTCTTGACCACAACCAAGAAATCCCATGTCCCACGTGCTCCTGCCACCTCCTCACAAGACTCCCTAATTTCAGGAAAACTCCCAGCTGCCTGGGGTTGAGAAGCACCTGCACAAGCAGCAGGTGAAGCTGGAGCAATTTCAGACTACATCAAAGCCATGAGTTCTGCACTTTTATCATCAATGACAAAGATCTGGTCCCAGCTCACCTTAATGAGGTCTTCCAACAGGGTCTGACAGATCTGCTTCTTGTCATTCTTAGAGAGGTCTCTCTTGTTCATAAGCACACGGTATCTATTGAAAAAGTCAGAGTAGGACCACCTGAAAGCAAAGCACACGCTGGGTTAGTCTGCATGCTGGGCACTGCTTCACTAAAATAAAGTGCTTGGAGTTGTAGATGAGCCAAAGTATGAAATATTTCAAGGGATTTCTCACCGCTACCCTCAGCATGGACCAACTCCAAAAGGAGCTACTCACCCCCAATCTCAGCCTGGCCCCAATTTCAGACACTGAGTGACCATCTCAGGGCCTTTCCAGCTGGAACAGAAAGGCCACAGATCACCCTGTTTTCATCCTTAGTGTGCTTCCCAATCTGCTGCTCTTTACCACTCAAATGCGACAATGCTATTCCCGTCAGAAAGAAGAAGCTAACTTTGGAGAAATCATGGATTGACCAAAAATAAAAATTAAACAGAAACCTTGATAAAGTTGTAGAGAATTAATCAAATAGATATTCTTTGGTTTTTGTGTTCCCAAACTCTGCTGAATACTAATTTCAATCGACTCCCTAATTGCTCCATCTTGAGGCCTGTGACTGACACCTTTCAAACAAACACAAAATCTTTTGGCTCTGGAAAGACAAAGCAGCCCCTTGGAAGATGCCTCACTGTCTCCAGCAGCAAAGCCTCCAAACAGACAACGCTAATTGAAGGAATTAGAGCAGTGTATCCTGCTGCTAGAAATATCATCTCCTGCTGCTGGTGATAGATGTAGAGCCTGCAGACTGCCATCCTGAAATTGCTTCAGCATCTGCCAAGTTTCAGCCTTCTCCAAATTAACACAGTGAGTTATAAACCCCTCAAAACCTGAGATTTTAATTAACACTAAACTTTTCCAGCAATGTCCAGAATGATCATTGATATTTCAACAAAATACACATAACAAACATCAAATGGAGACTGGAGAGAATCGCAGAGGATTTGATTTCTGCCCTCACTCAACAAAACCACCTGTGAGCTTGACCCTTACCTGCAGGGGTGCTCTGGCAACCAGGATGAGAACAAACTGTGAAGATCTGCCATACAGAAACATCCTCTTCACCCACAAGCCCCATGCATACCTTAACTTTTTGCATTACTGCACCAAATTCTTCCTATTTTTACACTTCCAGAGATTAAGAGTGTGGGAGGGAAAATAAACTACAAAGGGCCAGAGCATTGCTTGTGACAGGTCATGGCCAGTTTGCAGTGGTGAGGCTGAGTGAGACCACCTGAGCTGTCACAGCTGCCAGCACTACAAAATACATCGTGAAACAAAATAGTTCAGTTGGAAGGGACCTGCACAATCATCTACTCCAGCTCTGATATCTCTCATGAAACACCTTGAAAGATAGAAGCTGTGGTATTTGCTAAGACAGGCATATTGCTGATTTGAAAACACACAACCAACAGAGTTTTGTGTCACTTCAGAAAAGGGGAGGAAAGACAATGCTCTTTTTCATTGAAAAGAGTACAGTAGAAGGAAATGTTTACAAAGGGAATGAAGAGAGCAAATGGGGGAAAAAGGTGCACTTGTAAGCCGCATGTAACTCCTGCATGGACAGACAGCACCCACACAACTAGTAAAGAATAATGGGACTGGCAAAAACTGGAATGCCCTTAGGATTGCACCTGAAGCCAAAGGTAAAATGGAGAGCTCGCGGGGGCAGAAGCATGAGGGCAACTGTGATGAAAGGATTTCCCATGCTCAAATGCTCAGATGGGCTCTGGAACAGCCAGATTTAGTGCTAATTCAATCTCTGTCTACATGGGCTAGTCCTGAGGCCAGGCAGATAAAGCAACCCACCCTCAAATATCCAAAAATACTGGATTACCACTAAAAAACTAAATCAGCTATGGGGATTTCCCTCTGGGGTGAAAACTGAACACAAAGATTATGCAAGACTACAAGCTTGTGTCCTGTAAGGTTTAACTTAAACTTGCCTTCTCTTTGCTTCCCCCGTGCCTCCGTTTTATAATTACATTTCCCGTTTTGCATTGTGCAAATAAAACATTTTAAGCACGCCCAGGGTTTACACAGCTCCAAATCAAACCTGAGAGGAGAAGCAGAGCATGCAGAGCCCGAGGCACCCAGCCAAGCACACGAGGCTGCTCAGGAAAGCCAGGAAAGCTTGGGAGGGGGGAAGAGAGAAGGAGGGAGTATTCCCATTAACCTGCCAGAGTCAGCTCAGGCACTGGCATTATTAACTGCTAATATCTGGAGAAAAAAAAAATCACCCTGCAGGTGCCACCCAGGCTCTTCCAGCAAAGAGCAGATGGTGAAGAGGCAGAATATGAAACTCAGGGCACAGGTCCAAGCTGGGCAGAAAGCAAAATCCATCATCTTCCAGGACCATGGCAGAGATGGAGATCCCACAGCTGCTCACAAACAAGAGTCAGACACCTGCAGGATTCCTTAAAAATAGATCATATGTCACTGCACAGTGGGTCTTCCTCCAGAGCTTGTCATTCTCATTTCCCAAGGTGGCAAAAATAGATTTTCCATGTCCATGCTTAATAAAAATGACTCATTTTTCAGGAGTAAGTCTCACGTGAGATGCTGGAAGAGTCAGGAAATACACCCCCCGGTTTCTGCTGAGGTGTTTACAGGACTGGTGGCATGCACAGCTCCTCAGCCACATCTCCCACTCTGAGCCCAGGGCACAGAACTGCCTCACTCATGCTCTCACCACTCTCTGATTTGTCAGGGGATGACAGCCCTGATACCTCTCCTGTATTATTGACCGTGGGGCATCAGGATGAAATCTGTGCCACAACAGGAGTTTCACTGAGATATTTGCCATCCCAGTTCACCAGCAAAAGAAAGCTGCAGGGGTTCATAGGTGCTGCTACAGAATCCTCCCCAGAGAAAGGAACAATTAAAGCACTCAGGTTTAATGTAACATGCCTCATTGAACCACTCAAGGCTCAAAGCTGTATAAAGTTTCCTTACAACTATATGCTGGGAGAGAAACAAACATGATTCCCCCAGCCCTGCAAGGGAGATTTCTCCAGTGCAGAAATACTAAAGCTCAGTGCTTTGCTGTACATACACTTTTAAAATTATTTTTCTGCGCACACATCTTTTTTCTCTTGGTACAATGTCTTCATTTTAAAAGGGGAAAATTAAAAAAAAATTAAAACAAAAAAATAAAACTTTATTCGTACTCGCCAAGCCACACACTGGCTCCCAGCAGGAGACAAAGGATGTGCTATGTTATCCCACACCTTTGCAGGTCAGGAAAGACTATGGGAAGGGTACAGCTCAGTTCAACTTGAGGACAGGTATCAAAAAAAAAAGCAGATTTCAGGTGCTTGGGATGCTGCCACACAACACACAGCATGGGCAAGCCTGAGTGCAAGGGGCTGGAAACCACCAAGGGACACTAAATAAATACAGCTCCATATTATTACCATGTTTTAAGATCCAGATAAGTGATGCAGAGAAAAGAGATAGAACCAGGGGATTTTTATACCTGCACAAGTGAGAAACAGGAAGAAGGAGGCACAAAAGACTGGGCAGATGCTACTCAAACTGAGATCAAGCCAACCTCAAACAGCTGAATTTTGCTTTGATGGCAGCACAGGTCACTAAGGGGAAAAGGCAATAAAGGGAAGGGAAGGATGCAGGTAAAAAACTTATGCCTGTGGAAAAAAACCCTCCTTGGGCTCAAGCAGCAAGGAGGATGCTTGGCTGAGAGCCTGAGACTTGGTCCTCCTAGCAAAGTCTTTGTCACCTGCAGGAAACAGAGGGAATAAGATGGAGCACACACCACAGATGAAGTAAACGTTTTTCTGTAGTTTAAGCAGCCAGTTTTGGGTGTTTTACACAAAAATGCAGCCAGGTGCAAAGCAAAGGGGCTGCTCCTGTCCAAATCTGAGGGGTTATGAACCTGAGCAGAGACAGCTGCATTTATTACAATGTCCAATTGAAGGGAGAGCATGGGTAGGAAACTGGGGCTGACATTCTAAGGGAGCTTCCAAAAAGCATCTTTCCAAGCAGTCAACAACTGCCCAAAATATCCACTACCCATTGTTTCAGCAGTATTATGCCAGCTGCACTGAGTGAACAGCTGAAAGCAGTGTAATAGGTCAAAAAAGCTTCAAACTCTTAACCATAATATGGTTTCTTTCGGTACCCTAAAATAACTGAAGGTGAAATGTTTCCACGCAGAGTGAACAAATTCACCCAAGACCATCCCAGGTGCTGAGCAAACTCAGTTTTGTGTAGGAAATCCTGGCAGCACCACAAGGCACCCTCCCCTGAAGGGGTCAATATATGAAGCAGGAAGGAGCTGGATGATATTGATCTTTCCAGAGGAGTCAGAATATGTCTGGAAGGGTGCAGGTTCAATCTCTGAGCCAAGATTCGACGTGAAATTATTTTAGAAGCTGCAGTTCAGGGAGAAAATTTCTCTTGCCTTGTTTACTGCAGCAGAACAGATTTGCCTTTCAATTAGCTCTAAACCATGCAGGCTGGCCTGGCTTGAAATTAGCTGGAATATATTCAAAGGGAAAAATAAGGGGAGGAAAGCCCCTCCATTTACATATTACACCTTTGTTGGGTGTGGGCAAACAGAACTGTTGGTAGCCAAAGCAATTTATAGGTCTTGTTATCCTGAAATGACAGCCAGACAGCTAAAGGCACATTCTATAAAAAAATTATATATCCAAGGATGTCCATGATAGTTTTCAATTATAAATGTTTAATATTTATAGAGTTTAGCAGCTGGGATTTCACACTGAATTGATACAAAAATGCTGAATCTGACAGTGAGCTCCAGCGACCAGAGGAAGCAGCCAAATGCCAAGGATACTTAAACTATAAATACATAACAGCTACAAAGAGGGTAATTCAGAGAGAACTGCAGTGATGAGGTTATTCAGAGTGATGGCATGGTGGGAGACCACTGCTGCTGTGGAAAACCACTGACTGGAAACCACCATAACCAGCAGGGGGGAAAAAAAATTTACAGTTTTGATAGAACAAATTTAAAAACTCTTTTTAAAGAGTTATTTTGCTATTCATGGAGATCTGCACCAATTAGTTCTCTACAGACTCATCTCTATGCAGCCAGTTTCTGTAAGGAAGATGAATGGTTTTACAGCACAGAGACATCTTCCACGCTTCACCCAGGGAAGCTGATGATAGATTTACTACCTACACACCTCAGACACTCCATTCATCACAGTCATTTATGTACATGCTAACAGATACAGATTTCTTAACTGCTGAGTAACATTTCAAAGCAAATTATACATTTTCAATTTATTTCAGACACAGCCAGAGTGCAGCCTACCATGGAAATGGTAAAATAAACCCAGGAACACCCTAAATGGGAAGCCCCAGGCTCCAAATTTCTGCGACTACACAGCTTGAACAACTTGAACAACTAACACTTGTATTAAAAAATATTTCATTTTTTAGAGGTAAAAAAAATTATTAAGGACTCAAAACACTGAACTCTTCAGCAGCAGGTGGTTTTATCCAGAGATCTCTGACTCAAAGGCACATCACCCTCAGAAAGTTACTCTAGTGACAGAATGCTGGAATATATTCAGAGGTAAACATCACAGGATGAAAACAAGAGTTTTTCTATTGTTTCTGGATAAAACTCACCTTGAGGTAAACTTGGAAATTCTCTGTTGTTTTACGGGTAAATTGCTTACACCCAAGCGAAACAAAAGTCACAAAGATCAAGTTTTCTGTTATTATTTTAAATTATTCCAAATCTAGATCAAGTTTTCTGTTATTATTTTAAAGTATTCCAAATCTAGAGCCTTCACTAGATGTTTAAATTTAATGCAATCATTCTCCTTTTTAGTTTTATCCTTAATCAAGCAATATAATCTCAACTTGTCTCAAAATATAAGGAAATACAGAGGAATAATCAATGCTCACTGTGATGAAAACTCAGAGAGAGCACATGTAAAACTGCAGGAGGAACTAAAAGTCTGTTACTTTTCCTACAAAAAAAGATTCTGTGGAAGCATCTTCTCCTGAGATGGTCTATAAAGCCAATTTAAATACACAGATTATTCACAATCTTTCAATGACATCATCCAGCTCCTGGATCTGGATTTTCAAGACTGGGATTTTCTGAGTAAGGAAGGTGAGCCTTCCAAAGTGAGTATTCTATTTGGTGCAGAGCTTCTCCTACTCACAATTATACCCTAGAAATATTACAATACACAAAGATGTGTCTTCAAGAATCATAAACTTTGGAGAAGGTCACTCTGAAAGGCTGAAATTGCTTTTTGCACCTTTTTTTTTTTTTTTTTTTTTTTTGTCCCTGGAGGAAGAACAAGAGCTGACAAGTTGCAGTGGTGGAAGAGTTCCGTATTCTTAGTGTTCTGAGAAAAGATCTCATAACCAAAAGCATGTAAGCAGAGCTGAGAGCATCACTTTTTAGTTTGTCAGGGTGGAGAATTGACCACCTTGCATTGGTCAATTCTTTGCTGTCAATAGATCCTGGCTGGTCTCCAGGTGCTGCAGTGGTTTTTCCCCTCTGTTCCCCCTCCCCGGTTACTAATTTCACATTGATTTTAGTGCTGTAGAGTATTAACTGCAGTTAAGTGAGCAGAAATGGAAAAATGCCACAAATCTGTAGGATAATTACGAATGGAGAGGAACAGGGTATCTGTGCAGCCATGATAAGACCAGTAACAAACCTCATGAAACACCCAACGCTCAGGTCAGAGCTCCCCAAACTCTCCAGGACCCACCACGGCAGAGCCAGGGCCCAAAGTGCACTGGGCAGTGTGTCTGCTTGCTTGGAGAGTAAAGAACTGGATTTCTATGGCCTTTTCCACATGAAAAAAAAAACAGATTTTTTCATTCTTTCAGGGCTTGTACTACAAGAGGACTGACAGATTTGGTCTGGCAACAAAGATGGTCGTGAAAGACAACCCATGGGCTGGAATTTTTGATTCCCTACCATGGCTTAGGGATCATGTCATGAAGAAGCAGCTTTTTACTGGCTGATTCTGAGAAGCCCTCAAGACTTCAGAGATGAGAGCCAAAGGTGATGTTGGGTCTTCTAAGAGGGTCAGACTCCCAACATGAGGTCCTAGGTCTCCACCCTCCCACACTGGCAGAGGACAGAGAGAAACTGGTTTCCATGAGATTATTTTTCTTCCTCTCTTTCTTCTGTTTTCCCTTCTTCCTCCTTAAGCTGCTGGACTCAGCTGGTCAGGGAGGAGCCCATGGCCAGTTGTGGCCTGCCCACAGAGGTCACTGGCCAGCAGAGGAGAAGGGCAGCAGAGCCACCTCAACCTCAGCTGCTGCTCTTGGCTGCCAGAAACCCCTTGCAGCTTTCCAGGAGGTGAGAGCAGCACACTCCTCCCCAAAATCCGGGACAGGAAGCTCCTCATGGTGCTCCACATCACGCTTAGCCAACACTTCACTGAGCATATTTATAACTTCTTTGTTCCATATAAAAAGGCTGATGGCTTTGCTGACATTAACACGAAGCTGCTTGGCACTAAAATGCAATTGATGCATTTTTAGAATTATTTGCCCTTGTCACCTTCAGGACTTATGTATAGTCTATGTTTTCTGATTTATTAGGCCTTAAAAACCTCTTTTGAATTTTATATCTCAATCAGCAGGAGCACACCACCCATAACCCTCCTTTTTATAATGCAAGAGTTTGAAGCCTAGGATGCTCTGGATGTGCCATGTGGAAGTCTACGACAATAATTTACAATCCTTATTTTCTTTCTCTGCAAGTAGAATCAAAAGTTCTTTTTGGCTGAAATGAGGATTGCAGCAGATTTCTGAAGACAGGGAAAAAAAACAAACACAAAGAAAAGCAAATTGAGCAGTGGAAGAGGCTTCAGGCAAAGAGTGAAGAAGTGCTTTAGGGCAGTGCTTGCTTGCAGAGCTGTTGTTTTGTTACTTGATGTTCACCTAGGTACAGCATCCCAGCTGGATTCCTTTGTCTGCCAGGCATCAGCTTTTTCAGAGGTTTTATGAGAGCAAATTACCTCTCAGGACCAAACTGAAAGCACCAGCTGGAACACTGGACACAGCACAACACACTCTCTGCCATGCCCACTTTGCAGCTCTTTGCTTGAGAATGAATCTCTTAGACTTGAGGAACCCAAGGCATAGTAGGAGTTTGGCAAAATGAAACAAAAAATATATATAAAAAGCAGAAAATCTATCCTGGATATAAACAAACCTAAATAAACATTGTCCTGAGAACACAAGTGTTTCTTCTTCCTCCCTCACCTCAGATAATCCCAGAAGGGTTTGGTCTGGAAGGGTCTGTAAAGCTCACCCAATCCCACCCCTGCCATGAGCAGGGACACCTTCCACTGTCCCAGGCTGCTCCAAGCCCTGTCCAAGCTGGCCTTGGGTACAATGAACCTGCTGGGTAAACGACAGGAGCAGCACAACCCCAGGGAATTCCCAGCCCAGCACCTGGAGGGGAAGCCAGCTGCACTGATCCGGATGGTCTCCAGCACCCCGCAGGCTCTCAGCTGCTGCACTGCTCTCTTCGGATCAAACCTGCAATTAGATTGAGGACAGACATTAGCACACAGTGAAAGGGAGCCCACAGCCACTGCCTCTCAATCCTCAGTGTAACCCAGGCTTTGGGAACAGGCTGCACAGATGTCACACCTTTTCTCTGCATGTCACTAAGGTCTGGTTTTCAAGTTGCTTGAAACCTTGCTACCACCCTGCTATCAATGACAGGTGTGTTCTTGGGATAGGATGACCACCTGATGACCACCTTAGCCAGAATCTGCCTGGCTTTGTAAAGCAATACAATCACAATAAAGAAGGGAACAGGCTACCCCACCACAAGCTGCCTGGTGAACCAGCTAGCAGAGCAACAACATATTTACAGAAATCTAATTCAACAGCAAAATAAGTCTGATATATTCAATTCCATACCCAATTACCTGGTGTAATTAACAAGTCCCACAAGTTTCTAGGCTAAGTTTTCCAAGAACAGTGGTGGTCGTGTTCCAGACTAATGACTTTGGTAGGCACTATGTAGAAATTCATGGTGTTTCTACCCTCCTCTTTCAAGTTTGCATCATCCCTTACCACTGGCATCTCATTTCCATCAGGAATTTGTGGCAAAAAACCTTATGGCAACTTCCAGCTGAACACTCAGACAGTGCTTCCTCTGGTTCCTAGCAAAACTCACTGCCAGATCAGACCACCCTTGCACTTGAGTCCAGGTACCAGCATCTCCCATGGTTGTTCCCTCCTTCCACCCTGACTCTGAATGCACAAGGAGGTTCCAGCTTCCAGCTCTGGAAGTGACTGGAAAAGGTCCCTGCACCAAGCTCAGGCTCACATGATGCAATGTCCATAGCTGGGTGAGGTTTCCAGAACAAAGCATCTCATACAATGCCAGTTTTTTCCCTTTCTGAAAGCCCAAAATACTTACACCTGCAAGCCAAGATTACATGAATAATTCTGCCTGCTCTCTGCTGTACAAAAGCAGCATGAAAAATAACCTCTCTGTGCTTTTTTTAATTCCCTGGACCTGTCAAGTCTACAAGCAAGTTATTCACTGCAACACCACCAACACTGTGCAGGGTGAAAAATCAGTCTGTGCTGTCACTCACTTCAAGGAAGAACCCACAAGGGTGCAATTTCCATAACAATAAATAATAAACAGGAGTGGCAGATCGACAGGCAAGTGTCAGTCCTGGAAGATCCCAGGGCAATCTCTCTGGTATCCAAGGGAAACTCTGCAAAGCAGCAAAGCCCTGCTCAGTGGGGGTGAAATGCAGTCACCAGAGAGGCTGCAGTCACCTGTCAGCAACAGCTCCAGCTATGGGCTAATGCTGAAATTATGACCTTAAAAGTGAGACAATACACCTTATTACAAACTCCTTTTCCTTGCCATGGCAGGTAGAAGCACCTGGCAGGTTGCTTTTGGCTTGGAAACGCAAGTCAAAGATCCCAAACCCTGCCTGAAACAGAATCTAAAAGGAAAACTGATAGAGGAACAACCTGAGGTCAGGCATTCCCCTTGCACATCTCTCTTTGGAAGTCTTCTCCAACAGGAATTAACCTCAGACCCAGTCAGATGCAGCAGCCATCCCTGTGTGGAGCCAAGGTGTCCCAGGATGGGAGCCTGACACCCTCCAGCCCCATTACAGATATTATCTTCTCTGCAAGTTGTGAAGCAGGAATGCAGGCTGTGAGAGACCTGAGGAACTCTCCAGTCCAATCCACTGTGTTGAAAAGCTGGGACAGCTATGGGGACAAAGCCACAGCCCAGGGGTTTAGCCATGAAAACTGATAGAAACCTCCACAGATGGAGGCTGAACAATCTCTCCGGGCAGACTGCTCCATTGACAGACTGTTCTCAGGGAGAAGAAAACCAGGTTTACTCATCTCCAGTCTGAACCTCCCATGTCAGTTTGGGACCATTGACTCCTTCCTCCCACCACACACCACTGCTGAGAGCACGGTTTTCTCCTCATGGTAGCCCCTCTAAAATACTGAAGGGCTGCCATCTACTCCTTCCTGTTCTCCAGGGTAAGCATCTCATTTTAGCAAAAACATAGTGCTCTTGTGAGCTGAAAAATGTTATGTTTTAGAAAGAGAAAGCTTATTTTCTCCCTGAACAACAAACATAACACCAAGCATTCCACATGCTACAGACACCTGGGTGCTGAAATGGAGCAATGCTGATGATCACCTCACAAATACTTCCCAGCACTGTGCATTTTCCAGCATGTGTCTCTAGATCCCACTTTTACATATTAAAAAAAAGAGAGCAAGTCCTACGAGGAGCAGCTGAGGGAGCTGGGAGGGGGCTGAGCCTGGAGCAAAGGAGGCTCAGGGGGGACCTTGTGGCTCTGCACAGCTCCTGCCAGGAGGGGACAGCCGGGGGGTCAGGCTGTGCTCCAGGGAACAGGGACAGGAGCAGAGGGAACGGCCTCAGGCTGGGCCAGGGCAGGCTCAGGGTGGACACCAGGAGGAATTTTCCCATGGAAAGGGTGCTCAGGCCTTGGCAGGGGCTGCCCAGGGAGGTGTTGGAGTGCCCATCCCTGGAGGTGTCCAAGGAAGGCCTGGACAAGGTACTCAGTGCTTTGGGCTGGTGACACAGTGGGGATCAGGCACAGCTTGGACTCCATGATCCCGGAGCACTTTTCCAGCCTCAGTGCTCCTGGAATTCTGTGACTTTATTTGAGCCAGGCTAAGGATACAAATTCCTCAAGATGGTGGCAGCAAGACCAACCTTGACCACAATCCCCAGGTGACAATGCCAATCAAGCAATCCATGAGGGGAGAGGGGGGAGAGTCTTTTGCAGGACCACCCCCAGGAGACACCTAAACCCCCTGTGGATGAGGATGCAACCCCATCACCACAATCTAAAGCAACCTCCTCCAGAACCATCGTTGTGTCTCTTTGATCTGTCATTTGTTCCCAAAATCCTGAGCATGGACATTCTCCAATATTAGCATCACATTGGGCAGAGCCATCACTTGGACTAGGAGCCGGCACTGGCAGAACTATCCTCCTGGTGCTTGGTATAATATCTTAGGGATACAACTGAGTTCATTCAACTACTGACCCCTGAAAACCAGAAGCTTGCACATCCATGGAATTACATTAGCTATATCTTGAGCATCACGTGAAAAACTGAATCCAAAAGTTCAAAGGCAGAGAAGTGAAGAGGGATGAGCTGAAAGGAGAGCCAAGCAAGGACATTGAGTCTTGGAAGGACCCATTGGCAAGATGAAGCCACTTCATCACTCAGAGCATCTACCACACTCTCACTACAGCAAGTCAGAGCAGGATTTTGTGCTTCATCTAAAGAAAACAGTAAATCACACAGTGTAATCCTGAATTTCATTTAATGAACACCCCCTGCAAAAGGCAAGAGGAGACCAAGCCAGAGCATGTCCAGTACCTACAGGATGGTGTGTGAAACAGATCAGCAGAGCACAGAAACACAGCCAGTCTTCTCCAGGGCTGCTAACTACTCATTTAAGGAATCAGGTAAATAGAAACCAGTTTCTGAATGTCTTGCAATGATTAATACCCCTCACTTTGCTGTTTGCAGGGGCAGAAGAGTCAAGCCAGGAAGCTTCCTAGTGGATACATCTCCCCCAGCACATCACGACCAAGGCTGAGTCTCTTTAGAGAAGCTTTGCCTTCCTTTCAGGACACTATTGGAGCAGTCTTTGCACTCCTGAATTGCTATGTGCTCACTGGGAGCACTCAGCCTGCATCAGATCAGCTGGAGGGAATGCCTCCCTGCTGCTGGATTACATTTACAACCTTCTTCCTTAAAGGTCACCACCTGCACTTGATGCCTTTTGAGGACATCACATCTGTAAGGTCCTTGCATACTAATGGCCAAGCTTTCCTGGAATTACAGGGAAGAAAACTGGGCACAATTCCATGACCAGGATGTCAAACAGGGCTAACAACTACCTGCTCACAGCTGCTGCCTCTGATACATCTCTGAACTATGGATGAAGATGAGGACTGGCCTTTTGCTTCAGCTGCTCACCTGCCTGAAGGTGATACAAGCCACCTCTTAACTTTTTCTACATTTATTTTGGAAGCAGCAAGATATTTCTGTTCCTTTTACAAGCCCACTACTTACCTCTTTTTTTTTTTTCATGTCTTCCTCTTTTCACTGTTTGGAACTATAATCATTTAAACCAAAGCAAGTCTAAGATGAAAACTGCAGGAAGACCCTACATTTATTTTGGAAGCACCAATATATTTCTGTTCCTCTTACAAGCCCACTACTTATCTCTTTTTTTTTCATGTCTTTCTCTTTTCACTGTTTGGAACTATAATCATTTAAACCAAAGCAAGTCTAAGATGAAAACTGCAGGAAGACCCTATTACTGCAAAGCAAGGCTCCTCAGTATTAGCAGAGCATAATTCAGAGCATGTCTATCAATTATCAGAACCAGAATTAGTCTTCATTTCAGAGGCACAAACCCCCCATGCTGAAACCCAAAAAGGTGACTCCAGCAACCCACCCAGCCCTTCCAGTTACAGGAACAACATTAAAAGGAGGGGGAAAGCTCTTGAGCAGGAGGAAGAGCCCAAAGCATGCCCTGCTGCCAAAAAGCTGAGCACATCTGCCCATCTGCAGGGCCACTTACTTGAAGGGGAGCTTCTCGTCGTTGGGCTTGATGCAGCGCACGTAGTGCGGGGTGGTGGCGTTCAGGGTCTCCATCAGCAGCTGCAGGGAGTTGCGGAACTGAAAGACAAAACCACTCGTCTGGAGGAGGGAGGAGGGAGCTGTGACCCTGCAGCCCCAGCCAGCAGGGGTGCCACAAGCCACCCGCGGGTGTGACACTGCGTGAGCCTCCCCATGGACCCAGCACAGGCAGGGGGGGTTCAGAGGAGACACTGGGGGGTTCAGAATCACAGAATCACAGAATAAGGAGGTTGGAAGTGACCTCTAAGATCATTGAGTCGAGCCCATGTCCTAACACCTCAACAGAATCTAGACTATAGCATCAAGTGCCATGCCCAGTCTTTTTTTAAACACATCCAGAGATGGTGATTCCACCACCTCCCTGGGAAGAGCATCCCAGGACTTTATTATTCTTTCAGTAATTTTTTTTTCCTAATATCCAACCTATACCTTCCCTGATGTAGCTGAGGCTGTGTCCTTGGGCTCTGTCAGTGCTGCCCGGTGGAAGAGACCGACCCCACTTGACTACAACCTCCCTTCAGGAAGCTGTGGAGAGCAATAAGGTCACCTCTGAGCCTCCTCTTCTCCAGGCTAAACAACCCCAGTTCCTTCAAACCTTCCTCACAGGGCTTGTGTTCCAAGCCCCTCACCTTGTTGCCCTCCTCTGTACACGTTCAAGCATCTCAATATTCTTCCTAAACTGAGGGCCCCAGGTTGAGGGCTTCCAGCTCAAAGAGTCATGAGCAACAAAGCTTGTGACTCTGCCCAGTTGGGTCTTGGAAACATCTCCAAGGATGGAGATGGCACAGCCACTCTGTGCCCCTGTTGAACTTTTTGACTGCCCACAGGGGGAGAAATGCTCCTTTTCTGCAACTGTTTTAGCTTAAAGGCTCCACAGTATATTGGGACACTGTCCAGTGAATTCCAGAGTGGCCTCCACCCTCCCCAGACCATGTCTCAACTGCTTTCAGCCAAGACTTCTCAATCCCGCTATTCCAGAGACACCACTAGAAGTCATCCAAAACACAACAGCCAAACAGAGATCATGGAAAAGCCTCTTTCCACCCCCAAGAGCTTTTAATTTACCTCTGCTTCAAACTGAAGCAACAAGATGTTAACTGGATTGCTCTGTCGCCAGTGACTCACTCAGACCCCACATTACCTGGTGTCCCACTGTTTTCCTGTGCTCCTTGTTGGCAGCTTTGAAGGCTGGCTTGGCAGAGCGCACGTTTATCCGCGGTGTTCTCTTTGCCACGGCCGCGGCGGGCACGGCGTCCTTGTCCTCCTGGAACAGGTCTGCTACCATCTGATACTGAAACAAAAGGCAGCACTTGAGCACCTCTGGCCCTGCTTGCTGGGGAATGAACCCACCCAGCTCCCACTGCTCAGGTCATCTTGCACCCGTCCTAAACCTGGAAGGGAAAAAAGGGCGAGAAAGTGAAAGCAAGAGTTGTCTACATAAACCACATCAGCAGGACAGCTGACCATTCTGTGCTGCAGGTCATGAAACCTTAAAACGTGCACATTAAATCAAATTAGCCTCAAAAGAAAAAGAGGCTGGATTGGTGAGGTCTTGCCAAGGCACAAAATTGCCTGAACAGGAGGTGACTCTTGCTCCCAAGGCTTTGTTTTTGGGTGTTTATCCAGCCCTGCCCCAACAAGGATGCTGCCTACAAACACATACCCCAGGAACAGGATCTCCTGTGAGGACAGGCAGCAGCCAGGCCCCACCACAGCCCCAGAGGCACCCTTGCTTTCCAAAAAATTAAGGGACACAAACACTTCCTCCCTAATTAGCCACCTTTCAGGGCAGCACTACCATCCCACAGCCCTGGAAGCACCACATCTAGATCGACAGATCCCTAAACCTGGGATTTCTTGCAAGCCAGCAGCAAAATTTCTGCTTCATAAACAACAGGTGAGCTGGAAAAGGCAGTTAATGCCTTTTTTGCTATTATTATTTAGGAGCCGGATATTCAGATTTACGTTAGGCTGGGGAACCTGAATATTAAGTAACCCACCATAAATCTTGTCTGGCTAGCAAGGCTGTTGAATTTTCACATCTTGAATCCATCCACACACCCACACTGGCTACTGCCACAGCTGCACTTACATTCAAAGGGGAAGTCCTTAAATGTAAAAAACACCCTCTCTGTCAGCAGGTGGATGTCATGTATCACCAAGTGAGCTGTGCTCCTGCCCAGTGACACTGCCAAAGCACCCACAATCCTCCCACTAGCACGGATGCTGGAGCATCTGAGGGGGAGAACCACATTCCCCACATCCATGGCTCACCATGCCCAACACATCCACCCCAAAACCACCAGCACAAGGCACTGGCAGCTGCCTAGCACTCTTGCCCCCACCTCAGGCTCCTCCAAAAGCCCAGCCTGGTTGTATTTCCATTAAGATCCTAGGAAGAGTGCTGTGGTTTACCACTTTTTAGACATAAACAGACAGCCCTGTGCTGTGAAGGGCTGCCTGGCTCTCTGCCACATCCCTGGGCTGACACAGGAACACTTCCAGCCCTGTCCTGTGGGATGTTCTCACAGCTTGTTAGGGCAGCAGCCTCAATGCCACTATGGGAAGGAAATTATTTGCATTACATGAGCAAATTTCTTGCTGGCTCCACGACAGCACCAGCTAAGGATCTGCTTCACACTCAGCTTTCATTGCTATCTCTGCAGCTCACTCAACTCCTACCACAATAAAGGCTCTCTCCATCTTCACCTGGCCCTCTATCCCTAAAAAAGACATCCTGACAGTTGTTGTGGATGACACAACACCATCTGGGATGCTCTGACTCCTGCAGGCATGGGAGGTATGGACAGCACATGTACTGATGAAGATATCCAACACAGGCTCTGCATTACTGCCTCACACCTGACAATGTGGTAAAGTCCCTGGATGTAATCTCGGGTTTCAAAATGTCTTCTCAACTCAGCTGGGAGGGCCACCAATCCCTCCATCCACTTGGTATTAATAACAGCAGTGCTTGTTCCTGAATGAGAGCTGGAGAAGGATCTCAGAGCCAAGCTCTCAGCTTGCATGATGCAAACCTGGTGGAACTGGGACCATCTCTAGCAGGAACCACACCACAGGTTCTGAGGCAGAGGGATAAGAAAGAGGGACAGATCCCTCCTCCCCAGCTGGAAGAGTCAAAACCATTGGTGCATTATTTGTAATTACAGAGAACTGGAAAATAATACCTTCACAGCGTGCCTGTATGCTTTCCATCAGCATTCAAATCAGCATTTCCATCAGCATTTCCATCAGCCCTTAATTCAAAGATCAGCTCTCAACTGTTTTAGCTGACCAGTGCTTACAGAACTAATTAAGTGCTTTATAAAGTCTCTTTCACCACCCTGTTGATGGCAGTAATTGCATTCTAATTAGCAGAAGGCAGTTCTGCCTTGGTGGGAGTGCTTCATTAGTGATGGCTTGCTGACAGGGAGGTGCCCAGGTCCTTGCTGTGTCAAATTCAGTGTTCCCCCTTGCCCCCTGTGCTGCTTTAGTGGCAATGCAAAGAAGAGTTCAGGCAATGCTGTGTGCCAGCCTGATCCTGAGGACAGGACAAAGTCCTCACAGCACAGCCCTGTGCAGCACAAATCTGAGCTCTAGTTAAATTTACACATCTGGGTAGCAGACTCAGCACTGCCACCGCTGCTTTTGCTGGTTCAGAGAGAACAGGTTGCCTTTTACAGCAAAACAAAATTGTTTCTAATTGTTTATAGCCCTGGAGGGCAAATGGCAGGCAAGAAGCAAAAATACCAGGGAAACAATCTGCTGGCAAACGGGTTAGGGGCAGCAAGAGCAGACCATCAGGTGTTGAAGGATTTGGGAGAGGAATGTGACAATGCTCCTGCTGCTCTTCTTTCAGAACAGCACGGGATCAGCACAGGCTGATAAAAGCCACTGCTCCCATGTTGTTAGGGGAATGGCTTAAAGGCAGAGGCAGAAATTCAACAAACTATCTCCCAAAGGTTCTCAGACCCAAGTGCATTTCAGAGTGTTTTGGGCTGGGTCAGGGCAGCTGTGGCTGCCCCATCCCTGGAAATATCCAAGGCCACATTGGACAGGGCTTGGAGCAACCAGGGATAGTGGAAGGGGCAGGGGTGGCACTGGATGGGATTTAAGATCCCCTATAACCCAGCTATTAAAGACAAGTCCAGCCTGCTCTGATACTATATTATATTGTGGTTCCAATATGTGACCAGACAGCCTTTATTTTATATCTGTGTTTTTAGGGAAAGATTTCCAGGTTCTCCACCGCTCTACACCACATTACTCCAATGAGTTATAATTTCCCCTCTACACCAAACACTCAAACAGAAATCTTTATCAGACACTTTATCTTTATTGCCAGTTCTGCAGCACTGACTCCAACAGCAAGTTCAGCCCTGGCTAAATAATTAATCATACAGCATCAACTATTCCTGGAGGTTACCTGGCATTTCTAATGAGCTCTAATCATGCCCAGTTTTTCCCTGGGAAGCTTCCTGAACATGCAGAGCTCTTGATTTGGGCATTATTAAAGCCCAGCTTCATAGTTATTAGTTTCACAACTACTCCCATGGATGAGAAAATTGCCCATCTTGCCATCTTCACATGAAATCCTTTCTGTGAAACAGACCAAGCCACTGATAACACTTAAATAATTTCCCATTCTCATCTCTTCCAACTTTGACAGGAACAAACTCCACCTAAAAATAATGTTTCCTCCACCTCCCTTCATCCCACTCCTTATTCAGGGTGGCATTTAGAAGGTCACAGCCAGCAGCACACCCAAGGGTGTCAAAAAAAGAAGTCTGAATATGACACACATTTGCTTGCAATGTGCAGGGGGCCTTCAAAATTTGTAATGTAAAAAAACCCAAAAACAAAACAAAACAAATTTTAAAAAAATCCCAAAACAACAAACAAACAACTTAACATGCTGGCCCGTGCTGTGGAAGGCTTTGAAATGGTTTGGAGGAAAACAAATGCACTCCTTCCTTAAATCACACACCAGGTTTGGAGCAGCAATGGTGTTCCAGAGTCACACAGCCTGTATTTTGGCTGCTGGATGGTGAGCTGGGCTTTGCAGGGCTGCATTTTCACATTAACTGCTTAATAAAACTGCCCCTGGGAGAGATGATGTTGTTTAAAGTTTCAGCTCGTTAATTGACAATGAAAGACTCAAGGTGCAGGGAAGAACTTTTGGTCTGTTTTTAGAACAACAAGGATCTGAAATTCCTTAGCTGTCTGTGCTATTGACACTTTTAACCCAGCCTACCCAAATGCCCATACAGAGCAGGAGTATGGTACTGGAAGCCAGTGTAAAATCTACTCAATTTAGATAGAAAACTGTAAAATCTCCAGCTTGGAGCCACTGTCAAATGCTCCAAGCTGCAGGCATGACCCACTCCAAAGCCTTCAGAGCCCCACAGCTCTTCTGCTTCCAACATCCCACCAAATCCACAGCCCACAGGAAATTTTAAACAGCAAGAGCCACAACAGCCTTTTCCAGGAGACCTGGCATTCAAAGCCAGTCAATACATCCCTGCTGGCACTTGGTGCAATGAGATGTTGACAAGTTGTTTGTGCAACACTCGGGAGAGGGAAGGTACAGGCACAAAACCTTGTAAAAGACAAGTGACACCAAGAGTGATCATTAGTAGCTGTTAATTTGTTAAAGTTACATATTGGTAGCAGTGTAAAACAGCTCCACAGCAGCTGGAGTGTCTCAGAGTTCATGTTACAATTACAGCATTATGTATTAACCCTGGTTTTTGCACAGTAATTACTGAAGTAATTAGAAGTCACAGGGACAAGTATGCTGGATTGGATTACAGCTAAGAGGAACAGCTATTTTCACACAGGAGGGGGATAGGACCAGCAAGGCTACCCACAATGTACAAACTGCACTGGTGACAGTGACTTTTAATGCCAGATCCCTCTGCTTTTGAGCAACCTGGTCTAGTGGGAGGTGTTCCATGCCAGGGGGCTGGAACAAGATGATTCCTAAATTTTCTTCCAGCACAAATCATCCTGTGATTCTATGGGTGATGGGTGGGGAGCTCCAAGCAAGAGCTAAGTGGGATTTACAGTGCCCAAAAACTACCTGTGCCTAATTTTGACTTTTGGTGACCAAAAAAAGAAGAGGATCAGCAGGTTTGAAAACTAACTCCGTGACACCAACACCAGGGTGAAGGAAGCCAGACAGCCACCCACACCCATGCATGGCTGTGACTGTAACCCCAAACAGCTCCTCTCCCCCCTTTTTCCCTGCTCCATACCCCATTTATTTGTCTCTTTGGTGGCTGTCAGTGGCTGGAGGCAGCTGCACGTTGACACCCTGAGCCAGGCGTGGCACAGGGACGCGCAGCCCAGCTCCAGCCTGGACAGCTGCCCTGTTTTACCTTGCTGGCTTTCAGGATGTTGATCTGCTCCTCGTACACGGTGTCCCTGTTCTTCTCCAGAAACCCCTCGCTCTGGTACTCCACCTGCCAGGACACAAAGGGAAGAAGCTCAGAGGGACAAGTCCAACACACAGGGACAAGCTGCTCCCACCTCTCCCCTGCTGTCAGGAGCTCACCCCCGAAAGGAGAAAGGAACAACTGGAATTTAAAGGTCACTTTTTATCAGAGTGAATCTGGGTGAAAGCAAAATCCTTACTGCAACATCAGATTGTTTCCTAGTCATTAAACTGCTGTGTATGGAAGTCAAGGGTAAAAAATGCAAGGATCATCAGTAACGCTATACGCTCTTTTGTTCACTCCTCAACTCCCTCTAAGCTAATCAATAAACCTCAAAATATGCCCTGCCTAAGCCTCTTGTAGGTCTCTTGGGTTTTGAAACTGCAGAGGGTTGGGACACAAAGGTATTTTTAAAAAGAAAAATTTAAAAAATTATTTAGAGACAACAAAAGAAAATTTATCTTTTTTTCACATTTAAAAAAAAAAACAACAAACAACTTGTTAAGAAATATTGCTTATGAAGGATCCATATGCAAAACCAGCTGCCTAAGGAAAGGTGAGTACCAGTCTTTGCCATGGTGAGTACCTCTGGCATCCAGGACAAACCTGGTTAGGAGAGCACCTGTAGGGCATCACAGCACCTGAAAAAAAAAAGCAACAAACAATTTGTTAAGAATTATTGCTTATGAAGGATCCATATGCAAAACCAGCTGCCTAAGGAAAGGTGAGTACCAGTCTTTGCCATGGTGAGTACCTCTGGCATCCAGGACAAACCTGGTTAGGAGAGCACCTGTAGGGCATCACAGCACCTGGATGTTGTCCAGCTCCTCAGACACATTCCTAGGTTGATCTTTTTAATTTTTCACTAACAAATATGTGTTTGGGGTAACCTCAAGCTTTTGACATTTCTGTTTGCTGCAACACCTGTCACATCAGGGCTTCAGTGAAGCTGGAGGCCATGGACAAGACCCCTGAGCACCAGGCACTGGGATTTGGTTTAGTTTAGTGCCACAGTTGGTATCTTCTCCCTCAAAATGCTGGGATCTGCCTGAGATCACCCCTCACCTCCTCCCTGCACCGTGCCTTGCTGACACTCACAGCTCCTGCTCTTCAAACAAAACTACATTTTCTGCCAAACTGCCCTTACAGGAGGAGCCCACTTCACCACAGCTTTGGGAAAGAGGATTTTTCTCTCCTGGACAATCCACAACCTGCAGCTCAGAGCCACAGCCCTGAAACCCTCAGGGCTGAGCCAGACTTGAGCCCCTGAGCCAGGACCACCACCCTCCAGGCAGCCAGGAGCAGCTCAGGGGGCTGCCCACGGGTTTTTTGCGCTGCAGGAGCTCTCCCGTGCCTGCTGGGTACCTTGTCGGCGAAGTGCAGGACGATGAAGGAGGTGTTGGACATGCGAGGCTTCTGGAAGTGCTGGCTGGCGGCGTGGCGGTCGTAGAGCTTCTGAGCCCAGTTCTGGTCCGTGCCCTTGGGCACCTGCACGGGGACAAAGGGGACACTGCTGCTGCTCTGGGCTCACCTGCCGTCCTGACAAGTGCACCCAGACTGCGTTTCCAGCAGGAAACACCCCAATCTTGGTTCTGTTGCAGCAGCTGGAACGGCTCTTGCAGGAAAAAAAAAAAACGGCAAAGCAAACCAACAAAACGAGCTGGACAAATTTAAAAAAACAAACAAAAAACCACCCCAAAACAAAACAAAAAATACCCATAAACCCTGAAACAAAACAAAAACAAACAAAAACCCACAAACAAACAAAAACAAACAAAACCAAGCAAAAAACGAACAAAACCCAAAACCTCCCCCTACATAAAAACTAGAAAAATATCCCAAAACAAAAAAGCACCCACAAACCCTGAAACAAAACAAAAAGAAACAAAGAAAAAAACCACAAAAACCAAAACAGCCACCAAAACAAACAAAACCAAACAAAAAACTAACAAAACCCAAAACGTCCTCTCCCCAAAAAACAATAAAAATATCCCAAAACAAAAAATCACCCACAAACCCTGAAACAAAACAAAAAGAAACAAAGCAAAAAACCACAAAAACCAAACAAAAACCAAAACAGCCACCAAAACAAACTAAACCAAACCAAAAACTAAAAAAACCCCCAAAACCTCCCCACCAAAAAAAACAAACAAAAAATCCTGAAACAAAACAAAAATCCTGAAACAAAAAAGCACCCACAAACCCTGAAAAAAACCACAAACAGAAACAAACAAAAACTAAAACAAACAGAAACAACCAAAACAGAAACACACAAACCACAAACAGAAACAAACAAAAACTAAAACAAACAAAATCAAACAAAAAACCTAGAAAAAACCCCAAAACCTTCCCCCTGCAAAAAAAACCAAACAAATAAACCCTGAAAAAAAAGCCAAACCACAAACAGAAACAAACAAAAACTAAAACAAACAAAATCAAACAAAAAACCTAGAAAAAACCCCAAAACCTTCCCCCTGCAAAAAAAACCAAACAAAAAACCCCAACAGAAATAAACCCAGAACAAAAGAAAAAAAAACCAAAATGAAACAACACTCCAAATATTTACACACATACACACACACCCCCCAAACAACAACAAAGAAACCCCCAGTAATTAAAACAGAAATATTGAGGAAGTATTTTTACACTTAAGATACATGAACTACTCAGGCACCAACATTGGTTTTTAATGCTGTTTTAGGTGATAGAATAATTTCCAGAAACTGCCACGTGAGACCACATGCATGAAGTTCTGGTTTATATAACAGTGAAGTTGTTCCTCCTGGGGTCTGAGAGCCGCCTCTGGTGGGGTTCACCCCCATCCCATTAACCACTGCTGAGCACAGCAGTAGCTGCACAAACACACACATACTGGTTTATTTTTTTAGCAAAAAAAAAAAAAAGGATAATTGTATATTTAGGTCAGAAAAGAGATGTTTCAGAAGAAAAGTCTCAGTCAATATTTAAACTTAGATGGACAAAGCCTAGAAACCATAGAACAACCATGCAGCAGCAGAGAGAGCTCTCAATCATCCATCAGGGCTTTATGTAGGCCTTTATATGAAAAATCACAGAGGAAATAGGGAGAGAGAACAGGAAGATGGAAAACATGAGACAGGTGAGGAATGTTTCTTTATGCTGCTCTGAAACAGCCTTTGATTTCATGACAGCAAACCAAAACACAGCAGAAGGGTTCTGAACACAGGGAGAAGCATCTCCTGCCAATCCCTGTAAGGAGGGTGAATTAAATGCAGCAGCCATTCAAATAAAGAGCAAACTGTGCTCTCCCACATTTGTTTATACTTTACAATTTTTAAGTTTAGCTAATTATGGATACACACAGAAATAACACAGGCTATATATAAATATTGAAAGGCACTTAGCTGTGCAATTATATACATATTTTATTTATGCAAGGTAAGACTCGCATGTTTAAACGATGGGGTTATATAAATGTAGATGTGTTTCCTTTCATGGGTTATATTTAATATTTGCATTCAAAAACATCCTTTCTGGAGGTATCACTGGGTGCCTCCTGTGCAGGACTAAGCCACAGGTGCAGAGCAGGAGCACTGCAGCCACCCTGAGCCAGATTTATCCTGCACCAGCTCTCTTCCAGGGCATCCACTTTGCTGAAAAACCTGCTTATCTCGAAGCTGAACTTCAAAGGCACTGCTCCTGCCTCCCAGAAAGAGGGTTTGCCATACCCTGCTCACCATCCTGCAGCCTGGGTATTTTTAGCTGCCTGGGAAGCACCTGATAGGGACCAAGTTCCAAAGATAAAAATTAAGGAGGCCACTATCTGTACTGTTATAACAGCTTTTGGTATTACCTTGGCAGTTTGAGGCCCTTAGAGCAACTGAGAAAGTTATTTATGGGCTATCTCATCTTTTTTTTTTTTTAGGGGATGGGGAAGAGGAAAAACGACTGCCTTGCAAGTTTTGTACAGAATCTTTAAACAGGATAAAGCTGATACCAGGAATTGCACAAGGTCACTGCCTGTCCTGCTCCTCTGTCCTCCCCTGTCCCTCCCCTCTGCATCCACTGTTCCTGGTGCTGCCAGCAGCTCCTGCAGCCACAATCACACCCACCCACTGCAGCCAGGGCCAGCCCCACAGGATCCATCCTGCATCCCAGCACCAAGAACCCACCAGCCAGGAGAGGAGATGCTTGGGACTGCCGTGACTAAAGGCTGAGACTCCCTCCACCTCCAACAGAAGGACAATTAAGTGGATTGAAGAAATAAAGATCAAAGGTTTAAGGTGAAGGAGGGTAGATTTAGATTAGATATTAGGAAGAAATTCCTCCCTGTGAGGGTCTGGCACAGGTTACCCAGCAAAGCTGTGGCTGCTCCATCCCTGAAAGTGTCTATGGCCAGGTTGGATGGGGCTTGGAACAACCTGGAATAGTGGAAGGTGTCCTTGCCTATGGTAGGGGGCTGGAACTTGGTGAGCTTCAAGGCTTCTTCCCACCCAAACCATTCAATGGTTTCTGCAATTCCAACCTAATGATCTGAAAGTCAACTCTCTGAAAACACAGTGGGAGCTGCTCGCATTTTATTTCTTTACTCCTTAGCACTCCAACACAAGTTAAAGCCTGAAAAGAGTGTGGGCTGCCTCTGCAGTAGCACTCCAGAAACACGTTCCCCTGCAAGTGATGTGCCTGGCTTTAAAGTCATCAGAGCTGACAGCGTGACGTAGGGGAGGCTGTTCTGCCACACATCGGGCGGCCCGCCCCAGAGGAAAGCCCAGGGGTCCAACCCCTGCTCGTGGAGCAGAAATCCCCCACGGACAGGAAGGCCATGTGCTAATTCCTGATGTCCAAAAAGCTAACGAGTCCAGACAAGGAAAACACATTTGCTCAGATCCCCAAGTCCTCAGCGATGCACAGAGACAGGCAGGGTGGGAAAGCAGGCGGCCAGAAGAGGAGTGCGGCGTTCCTGGCACTTGACAGAAGGGCACAGCAAGGGTCAAAGAGCATCTTCTGAACAGCACTAGAAAATGCATTTGGCACATTAGCAGCATAATACAGTGGCGACGTGCCATGGAACACAGAATGGAGCCCTCAAGACCATGAAGGAGTTAGGGGCTTTGGTGAGACACATCCCCCTTGGCAGCCTCAGGGTCAGGCTGCTCCACCAGCAGAAAGATCCCTCACAAATCTTGGACAACGATGACAACACTGACAAGTAAACTTCCCAATCAGCCTGCTCTTGACTGAACCCTTTTGGTTGTACTTAAGGGAAAGGGACACTTGTTTTTTCATTAATTTTTTTCACTCTCACTCCCACGCCAATGCAAAATCAAGGAAACAGTGAGGTAGCAGGACACCTGAAGGAGAAACCTGAGCTTCCATGGTAACCTCTGACTGTACTCCCAAACAGAACCACAGAGCCACTCAATATCCTGAGCTGGAAGGGACCCACAAGGACCAGCATTGTCCAACTCCTGACCCTGCACAGGACAGCCCCAAAAATGCCACCCTGTGCCAGAGAGCATTGTCCAAGGCTCTTGGGAAGTGTCTGGAAGGCAGGCAGCATGCCCACATGGCATGTAGCTTCATTCTGAAAAGCTGGACAGCTTTTGACAGAGGCCCAGCTGCATTTCTGAGGGTTTTCTGTTTCCTCTAAGGATAACTTAAATCTCTTGAAAAACCAACCCTAACTGGCTGCTCCTCTTCAGAGAGTGCAAATCATTCCACATGTCTCCTCAGAATTCAGTCTTCCAAAGTGTGCTGTCCCCTCCATCAAAGTAACTCCCTCCACAAGTGCAACCATACCCTAAATCTATTCCAATATCCAACCAATCTTCCCACAATGGATCTGGACAAGACAGCCCCCATCCTTCATTCCTCCTGACAGGCTCTTCTCCTTTTCCAGATTATTTCCCCCTGGCCCCACTGAGGTGACTGCACCCACCCTGCACAGCTCACCAAGGGGAGGTTCTCCTGGATGCCCTTTTGCCCTTTCCCACCTCTTTGGGCTCATCAGAAGTGTCTGGAAGGCAGGCAGCATGCCCACATGGCATGTAGCTTCATTCTGAAAAGCTGGACAGCTTTTGACAGAGGCCCAGCTGCATTTCTGAGGGTTTTCTGTTTCCTCTAGGGATAAATTAAATCTCTTGAAAAACCAACCCTAACTACCTGCTCCTCTTCAGAGAGTGCAAGTCATTCCAGAATGCAAGTGCAAGTGTCTCTTCAGAATTCAAAGTCTTCCAAAGTGTGCTGTCCCCTCCATCAAAGTAACTCCCTCCACAAGTGCAACCATACCCTAAATCTATTCCAATATCCAACCAATCTTCCCACAATGGATCTGGACAAGACAGCCCCCATCCTTCATTCCTCCTGACAGGCTCTTCTCCTTTTCCAGATTATTTCCCCCTGGCCCCACTGAGGTGACTGCACCCACCCTGCACAGCTCACCAAGGGGAGGTTCTCCTGGATGCCCTTTTGCCCTTTCCCACCTCTTTGGGCTCATCAGTTTGTGCTGCAGCACACCAGCATCCCACCACCACCATGGTGGCCTTGGCCAGGACTTCTTTTGAACATGAATTCTCACTTCTCCTCTGGCATCAGAACAAAACCAAGAGGTCCTAAAAGCTACAGATCCAGGCAGGTGAAACTCCAGGGCAGAAAACAGGGAAAAGGACTTCAAGGACTCCAGGGTCCCTCAGCAGAGGACACAGGTCACAGCCCAGAGAGATTATAAGGGTTCCTGGGCAGACCAAGGATGTGACAGGACAAAGGACCAAATGAGCTCTAGAAGCCATCTCTAACCTTAGCAATTCTAGAACAGCTTCCAACTCCTATATTACAAAGCTGTTTTAAAAAACACAAACATGAACATCTCCCTCCTGGAGAGGGATTTTTCACAAAGACGTGGAGTGACAGCACATAGGGAATGGCTCCACCTGCCAGAGGGCAGGGTGTGATGGGGTATTGGAAAGGAATTGTCCCCTGTGAGGATGGTAAGACCCTGCCACAGGGTTCTCAGAGCAGCTGTGGCTGCCCCTGGATCCCTGGCAGTGCCCAAGGCCAGGCTGGACAGGGCTTGGAGCAGCCTGGGACAGTGGAAGGGATGGGCATGGGGTGGAGCAGGATGATCTTTAAGGTCTACACCAAACAATTCCGTGATTCTATGATTCCATGATTCTATATCCTAAAGTCTGTTTTGAGAAGTAGGGTTTTTCTCATTAGCTTTCAGGAGACAGGTGTAGTCCTTAACACTCCAATCCCAGTTCAAGGGCCCTCTCTTTCACTGCCAATTCTTACATCAATTTTTCCCTAAACAGCAACAAGACTTTCCCATGACCTACGCTTCCTGAGTTGCTTCAGCACATACCCAGCCACCTCCTCTCCAACCACACATTAAGGATTTTAAAAAAACCCACACTGTGAAGTGAGAACATTAGTGACAAACCCTCTGCATTTGCACTAATGCTCCATTATGTACCAAATATTCCCCTGGTGCCGTTTCACATCCCAGAGTGTTTTCATCCACTGCTGTAGGCTCTAACAAGGTGGCATGTAATTACCTTATTGTGGTCCCACCCCAGGAGCTGAAATGCTGCCATGGGGGTGAAGGCTTTCATCCATAAACTGCTGCCTTCAGCTGACAGGTTTTGCTGAAATTTTCATAAATCTGGAGAACACTTGCAGGTTGTTATAAAAGAGGCGATTACAGGGCTGGTAATAAGAGCCTGTGACTAATGACAGCATTCCCCCTGACAGGTAAACACCCAGAAAATTGGCATTTGATGAGAAGAGGGAAGGAATAGATCTTGCTGTGGGGGAGTTGGGGTTAGTGTTTTGGGTTTGGGGTTTTTTCTTTTTATTGTTTTTGGGGGGTTTTTTTGCTGTTGTTTTGGTTTGGTTTGGGGTTCTTGGGGGGGGATTGGGTTTTTTGTTTGTTTTTGGATTTGGGGGTGGTGGTTTTTTTTCTTTTTGTATTTTTGTTTGGTTGGTTTCTTGTCAAAAAATAAGTATGGGGTAAAAAAGTAGTACCAGGTAAATCTACTGCTGGTACATGGGAGCTGCAATGTCACCACCAGCAATGCCACCAGCAGCAACCAGTGCCAGGTGCTCCAGAGAGGAGCCAAGGGTGTGACTCCCAGCACCAGGGAAACTTCCTTTATGGTCCTCATATCACCCAGGAGACAATTTGAGCCTGCAGAATTTAACTGGCTTAATAGCACAGACAGCAGATGAAATGGTGCTGAATATCAAGCAAATAATCTGACCTCCTTCCAAACCAGCACTGGATGAGATACTATTTTTAAGGACATCAAATTAAATCTAATTTTTTTCTCATTTTTAAGGAGATTTCCTGAGAGCAGACTTGAAAAGGGCAAAGCCCCACCTTAGGCTCACCCCAAAGACAAAGCCAGTGTCTGTAGCCTAGAGCAGGGCTGAGCTCGTGGGATGTGCAGGCTGGGAAGGCAGCCCTGGTACCTGGAGGGCAGCAAAACTTCAAACATCACCCCCCTTCCAGACAAAGACAGGTGCTACATCCTCGTCCAGGGAAACCAGTCTGAGCAATGGATCCCAACCCTTTCCCTCTGACACAACACGAGACTTGTGTTCTTGAGCCACCAGATCTGTCCTGTGCTCGTGAATCCCACAGACACCACAAGAATTCCTTGGGTCCTCCTTACCACCTTGGCCATGCTGGTGAGGTGGGCCCTTTATCCACCCCAGCTCTCCCAGCATTTTTTCTCACTCTTCCCTGCCTTTGTTCAGAAGTGTTCGGGGCCCTCCCACAGTCGGAAAGACATTTCCTGGCACAGAACACATCCAAGCCTCCACAGAAACCCTTCCTGAGGACAATGTGGGTCACCCCACAGCAAGACCAGGATGAGACTCCTCAAGGCAGCCACACCCAGCAGGAAGGGAGTCCCCATCCCCTTCCAACAGGACATCTCCAGCATCAAAGAGCTTCAAAACAAGCATCACAGCCTCCCAAGGAAATCTGCCCTCTGACATTCCTCCTTCCTGTGCACATTTGATTATTCATGACTGAGCAATGTGTGAACAAGGAGCCCAACCTTTCTCCTGGATTGGCATCAAGGTTTGCCAGTCTGGCTTTTCTTCTCAAATTTCAAACAAGATTTCACTTTGGCCAGTATGAGAGAGAGAGAAGGCAAAAGACAGCAAACTGCTCTCCAACATTACAACTCTCTGAAGTTTGCATGCGAAATGCAGTGAATTTTACCTTAAAGAGCTGTTGCAAGAGGACTCAGGTTTCCCCTGAGACAAAATAAGGCTCGAGGGGAGCTCCAGCTCCTTTTGGGCAATGCCCAGGACACCAGGTCTCAGTCAATGGCTGTCCCTCAGTGCAGCCAGGCCAGACACACGAGCACTGGCTGCACACTGAGAGCAGGTACCAGCTTTGGAGCAAACACCTGCCCAGGAGGCTCTGAATGTCCCAAACCAAAGCAAATCCCAGCTCAAGCCTACTCTTGCCATGAGCACAGCAGCAACACACGTGAAAGAAGATGTTTACCCACAGAGATTAAAGCCCATTCTTGGATCTTTTACAGAGACAGAGGCACAGATGAAAAGGCGGGAGGTCTTCCTTACCTTGCACTCTTCATCCAGCAGGTCCAGGATCCCAAGCTTGGCCTCTATCAGATCTATGCAGGGCTGGTTGTCGTAGAAGTCTATGAGAGTCCAAGGGATTCCCTCCTTCATGTACTCTTCTTGTTCCAGCTTAAACACGTGCTGGGAGTGGGAGAAAGCAGAGCCACAGAGTGTGAGAGCCCAGCCAGCAGAGCACAGCCCCTTCCCCTTGTCCCTGCTAGAGTTTTATATTTTCTTTTTTAGAGCCAGGTCTAATAAGCTCTCAAAGAAATTAATACACCCAAAGACAGCTAGAGCTGTTCTTGAAAGTATAAAATGAGCAAGATAACTTCTGCTGCAGTGTTAGAAACAAAAAGGTTTAATAGAAGGCAAAATAACAAACAGAAAAACCCAAGCCAAATGCAGAAGTTTGCTCCTAGTAAAAACACCTCACAAAAACCCCTAGCTCATTTGTTTTCCTCTTTTTCTACCTAATTGTTCAAGCAAAACTTTTTAGCTTCTATCCAATTAAATGCCCTTACGTTTTTGGAGAAGTCCCTGAAGTCCTACAAAGTAGCTTTCCACCTAATCATTGAGAAAAACTTCTAAGCTTCTTTCCTTTTTTGAAAGACAAAAAAATAGTTTTGTCACTCTGTCATCAAAAAGCACACTCCTACACTGGAGTCCAGCATTCCATGGGCACATCCAGAGGCCACAGAGGCTCTGATGCCCTCACATACAGCCTGCATGTTGACACGAGCAGGCTGTATGTAAGGGCACCTAGAGCCCGTGGCCCATTTTTCTGGCCAGGAAAACAAAACCACCACACTGGAAAACCACGGCACAGGTTAAAACAGGGCTTGAAATGACTTTCACTGCAGAATGAGTGAAGCTGTCACTGCGGCGAGGTGGGAGCCATACACTGATGTGGCAGTGACACATACATCTCCCTCTGTGGCCCATTTTCCTGGCCAGGAAAACAAAACAGCCCATTTTTCTGGCCAGGAAAACAAAACCACCACACTGGAAAACCACGGCACAGGTTAAAACAAGGCTTGAAATGACTTTCACTGCAGAATGAGTGAAGCTGTCACTGCGGCGAGGTGGGAGCCATACACTGATGTGGCAGTGACACATACATCTCCCAGGCTGACAAAAACCCTCCTCTGCTTTATTGCTCTGCTGACTGTGACCTGAAGCAGGTTCACAAGCTGGGAGCCCAGCCAGGGCTGGGAGCCCGTGTCCCCATCTGCGAGCAGGGCTCCACAAAGAGCACCCACCATCCCACAAGGGACATCAGCAGCAGCATCTGACCGACTCAGGGACGCTTCTATCGAAAATTCTTGTTTAAAAGAACCTATAATAAAAAAAATCTTTGCATGGCTTACGTATCTCAGACCTCTGCCCAAGCAGATAAATTGTCTCTGGCTATTTCTGAGACACTCTAAAGCATATTAAAAAATGATTTTTCAAATGCACTTTTTTTCCCCCTTCAAAGATAGCTTTTTAAAATCTCTTCAAACATGTCATCTTGGAGCTTGAATTTATAAGCTTCAGAAGTGATAGTCAGACACACCAAGTAAGATATGAATAGTGCAAATACAATCCATAATTTACTTTTCATTTTAGCAGCAGTGATCTATCTGATGCATTAGATAGACTGCAAATGTTCGTGTCCATGCATAAGATATGGCTTCAAAAGGCCAAACTAATCTGCAGTACTTAAATGCTCAAATTTAACAAGTTTTCCCCTGTATCCTGAAATTAACAGTATTTTTTCCCTACTTACAACTGACACAGAAGACAACTCCTTACTGGTTCCATTACCAGTGAAGGTAAATGCTTATTTCAAATAAAACTGGAAAACTTCTGGGTTTTGTGCGGCATGACCAAGTGAACAGTGGGGAGTGTTTCTAATTCTGTTATTTAATACAGAGTTTTCATCTCACAGGTTTAAGCCATGCTTAATGGGAAGGTTTCCACACCCGTAACTTATTTTAATTCATGCTGGAAATCAGCATGAGACCATCCATGTTTTGTTTTAGGATTGAAACAGCACAAAGAAGAAGGCAGATTACATACTTATTCAGAGCAATATGTGAGCCTTTGCACAAACCACATGCAAATCCATTTCCAGAATGAAGTTTATACATCAACTAAGCAACATTTTCCAACTTGATAGGAATATCTAGAACCACTGCAGTGAAATGTCTGGGAGAGAGGCATCCTAAGGATGCCCATGATCCGTCCAGGCTGCAGGTAAATGCTGTAAAGCAGCAGCCAGACACATCACAATCCTGCCTAGTTACATTTTCTGCATGGTTTTATGGAACATTTCCAAGCTGACCTTACCGAGTTGAACTGCTGCTGGAGCTTTTCGTTGGCATAGTTGATACAGAACTGTTCAAAGCTATTCACTTCAAAAGTTTCAAACCTGCAAAGCAATGAATAAATCAGCATTAGGCGTTGCTTTGTCTCAAAATCTTCTCTTTTTTTCCTTTTTTTTTTTAATTTTTCCTGCAAAGGTGCCATCCGTGTGAGGGGGAACACTCAACCGTCCCTTCCATTTCCCTTGTCCCAGATGGACACTTTTTTCCTCAAAACATCTTTCTTTCCTTGGCACAACTCGAGGGATTCAAGAGGTCCCTCCTGGTACACACGAATGAGACATTTGGCTCGACTGCAGCTTCCTGCCCATCAGCTCTGTCTGAGAAAAGAAATGTAACTGCTTCTCCTGGGGAAAAATATTATGAAATATTAAGTTCCAAATACATTCACTGCAAAGGTGATGAAGAAACAGTAGCTGCTGTCTTAAAAGACCCAGCATGCCACTTTTAATGGAATTTAATAGAGCAGAAAGAGGAGGTATTAAATTTGTAATTATAGCTTCTGTACTGCATCCCTGTTAGCACAAAAATTAGACACACGTGAGTAAGCAACTTCTGGAAGGGAGAAGGGGAAAAATGGTGATTTCAGCTCCAATTCCACATTCCTTAGAGGACCCTTAGAGAGTCCTTGGTGCTGGACTCAGTGATCCACCTCTTCACCCAGACTTCCACAGTATCCTAATCTGTCACAGATCAGCTCCAAAACAGGCCCAAAAATAGCTTCTTAGTCACAATTAGAAAGGAAAAAATATGCAGTTTTAGTGAGACAGACTACAGGTAAGGAGCAGGGAGCCAGCAGAGCCCCTGAGGCTGAAGCACACAACACCCAGGGACAGGCACAGGGAGCCAGGCCTGCTCTTAAAACCCAAAGAGGGTATTTTGAGCTACCTCTGGGAATTACGTGTTTTATATTTCTAATTTTAAGGCACAGTTGGAAGGGGGAAGGGAAAAAAAGAAGTCTTTGACACATGACTATAAGGATTAAACCAAGGGGAGAAGTGGGAAGGCTTCCTGTGTTGAATGAGTAAGCTGCTGTAATGATAAATATGTGACTAAATAATTGTTGGGGTAATAGGCACTGTAGGAGCTGGAAGAACAGTCTTTAAACACTGAGTAAATGAAACCCTTTCTTTCCAGCCTCTCTTCCTCAAAATAATCAGTACTTCTGCCACTTCCTGAGGACCACGCTGCTGTTACCCAGGTGATGCAGTTGTTCCCCAGGTACTTCCAGGTGACAATGCCACCACCACACAAAATGCCAGAGTCCCTAGGGAAATGCAATGCCAAACGGCAAAAGAAAAGGGGGAATGGGAGAAATGAGCTGGTTTTGTGCTTTTATCACCCCCACAGTCCTTGAAGAAAGCTGGGACTGCTTTCCCTCTGCATGCCCAGCACTGTCCCCACAGCTGGAGCCACCTGTGCCATCTGTGTGTGTGTGTGTGGCTGGTACCATCCCCTTCCCAAAAACTGGGCTTTACAGTCTTTAATGCAACAGAATCTGGTGCCTGGGACAACAAATAATTACATTAAGGACATGTCTTGGGCCTCAGTGATGGATGTATGCCTGGAGAGCCCCCTCTGTGCTCGATCTCCGTGGCGTGGCTGAGCCAATCTGCGCCTCCAGCCCTTGCCACTCAAGGAATGTGGCATCCCAGGACTCTGGAAATACCAGCTGCTGCAGGCATGATCACAGCAACAGGGCAAGGAAGGATTTAATTAAAACGTAGATGGAGAGGCACAGCCAGCTAGGTGGGAAAAGGCAATGAGGGCAGCAGTGTATGAGGAGAAGAAATCGGAGTGGAAACTTGTCCCTTTCCAAGACACCAGATGTGATTTATGAACCCTCCCAGTGAGTGCTAGCCAGGGGCAGAGCTGCTGTACAACTCCAGCTCCAAGGGAGATCTCACAAAGTTGCTAATTAAGGGAATCTACTAGCACAATCTGCTAATTGACAAAGCAGATTAGTCACCAGCCCTACATGTGTGCATGCCAGGAGGCCCTACCTGCTCAGAGTGACTGCACTGAGGGCAACATCCTGATGGGGAAAGCAAAACAGTGCCTATTGGGTCTCTATTCATCTTAGTGCACTGTAATTTGGTGGAAAAAACAAGCATATTCACCACTCCAGCCCATCGCTGTGGCTCCCTAGAAGGCACATCCAGCTTGGGAGCAGCTCTTGTAAGTAGATTTTCAAGGGGCAAATACTGCATTTTGGTTTTTTCTGCTGCTCCCCATTCTGCTGGCTTCTCCTAAGCCCTCTGAAGCACCAAGGTTTGTATTAAAATATTTAAAGTTCATTAATAAGTCCAGCACACAGCTGGTTGCCTGGGTGTTCACACTTCACGTGGCAAAAAAGAGGGGGAACAAGTCGTCAACACCAAGTCCAGGAGTGCCACATGAACCCACTCTTCTGACTGACTTCAGTATTGGTGCTACAGCAAATAACACCATTTCAATAAACACAGAAAGGCTTTCAGTGCTGCACCCTCTCACCTCAGTGTTAATAGAGAACTAAGGATGCAAAGTCAAGCACTAGAAAGTTGGAAGAAAAGCCCTACAGCTTCTGCACCCTCTGTTTGGATCCCATCCCTAGAAATTCCACCCAGAGCACTGGGACAGAAGCTCTGAGGATGTAAAGGATGGGCTGTGAAACTGGCTGCAGGCTCCCTGCCTTTCCAGCTCAATGCCTCTCCCAAAGGAAAGGAAAACACAAAATCCATTTGGGGGGGAAAAATCAGATCATTAGAAAAATGCATTAAAAACTCCAAAAACACGATTTAGGAACCAAACCACTCTAAAGTTCAGCAGAGTCAGGCTACCATCACTCACATTCCCTGCATTGTAAATTACTCAGCATTTAGACAGCAACACCCATTTACAAAAGGGATTCAGGGTCATTTTAGGACACCAGACTCCCACAGGCATTTCAGCCAAGAACATGGACACCTTCCCCTGCAAATCTGCCTCTTTAGTAGGACCTGCAGGTCCTTGTGGAAAATCCCTGCTGGTGTCACCAGGGCTGACAGCACCTGCTGGCCCCCACACTGGACAGGCAGCTGAAGGAGGTTTTTCTTCCACACTAACAGATTTCCAAGCCCAGCTTAATCTTTCATGAGCCTTATCCTCAAGCCTCCTTTCATTCAGATTTCTTAAAGTCTGATCCTCTAACTCAGGCATCCAATTTTCTGTATGGACTCACCATCACCCACAGGGCTCCATCTCAAAACTTTATTTATCATGCTCCAGCCTTCAGAAATTTTTGTGGGGGAAAACAGCTTCTCTAACTCATAGAAAAGAGATGGGAAACAGCTTCTCTATCTCATACAGCCTTTGAACAAGACTGTGCCATATTTAACATCTTCCCAAGTGAGCCCAGAAACTTAAAACCAGAGAGAGCAACCTCATGACCTCAAGCCATCCCACTGAAATCCCAAACCAAACAGAGCTGTGTGGTTATCACCCTTGACAGCAGTGCTCCTGCAAACCTTGCCACATGACAGCAGTTATAGATGGAGACAGCAACCAGTGGGGCTGCACTGCTGCTCCAGCACTTTCTGGCATCCTTTCTGCTGCTGTGGCTGTCCAGATGTCAAAACTATCATCCCAAACACCAGCAGTATAGAAACTTTGTGGGAGGGTTTATACACAAGACCCAGTTCCAGCAATTGTGTAGGTGTCATAGCCCTAAAATCACACTGCTTTTTTATTCTGATCAAGAGCTGCTTTGGCAGGATTTCATTCTGAAGTTGAGGTTCTGCTAGAGCTGACAGGTCTTCAGAGGACACAGGACTGGGGACTGAGCAAGCACAGTGACTGCCCTGGGTTAGGGACTGGCTCCTGGAGCAGCTGCAACTTTTGCACTCCACCTTCCCCTCCCAAACAGGAGCAATTCAGCACCTGAATTAGTAAGGGAGAACAGGAGACCACTGCTGTCCCACTGAGAACCACAGAATCCCAGAAGGGTTCTGGGTTGCAAGGGACTTTTTAGGGTCATCCAGTCCCCACATGCAGGGACACCTTCCACTGTTCCAGGTTGCTCCAAGTGCCATCTAACGTGGCCTTGCATGGACCTGCTGTCTGGGCCACCCGGGACTGCTCTCTTGCCCTTGCTGCCCAGAGACACACACACAAACAAAAAAAAAAAAGGGTGTTGAAAAAATGGAGGGTAAAACCCAAACCCACAAGTCCTCTTTTGTTTTGCACCCCACAGCTGACAGAACCCCTTCCCTTCTCTTCCATCTTCTGCTTCTTTGCAGCAGTTCAGCTAAAATAAACTCAGACAACTCTCACATCCCTCTCCTACCACCACTCAGGATGACAAACCGGGCAGTAACAGGTACCCAGAACAACTTTAAAGCAGCTCATTGCCCCTGAGGGCACAGGCTGCAAGCCTTGCAAGAGCTTTTTGCACCTGACAGCCCCACCAGAGGTTCCCAAGCTCCTCTGAAAGCTCTCACTGCACCAGGGCCCTGCAGCAGCGGCTTCACAGATGAAGTGAAGGAGTGTCCTCAAACCCCACAGCAACATGAGGCAGTCTTTGCTCTCCACAGCAGCACCTTTACCCCAGCTCATCTTTGAAGCTGTTTAAACAGCACAGGAGACAGGAATACCAGATGGGAAAGGCACGGGAGGTAAATCCCAGAACGCAGCGCTCACACAGATGTGTGCGCACCATTTTGTGCTGAGGGCCGCACACTCTGAAGGAGGATCAAAACTGCAAACTGCACACTACTTTCCTGTGCTCCTTTCTACCATTCCCATCACCTGCCACCAGACAAAGCAGCGTGTGCTCTGCAAGAAGGCGAAGACAAGCTACAAAGGAGTCGCTGAGCAGCCCGGGGAGCTGAGGAGGGGCCTACCCGTAGATGTCGAGCACGCCGATGAAGGAGTGCTGCTTCACAGTGGTGTGCAGGGCCTTGTTGACGTGCTGCACGATCCAGTTGAAGAGCTGGGCATAGATGTGCTTGGCCAGGGCGTTCCTGGCGTTCACCACCTGGTGCAGGGACATGCTCTTCACGTAGGTCTCGGCCGTGGTGACGAGCTTGCGGTGGCACAGCCAGTGCTGCATCTGGCTGTGCTCCACGCCCAGCAGGCTGCAGAAGTTGCTCAGGTGCTCGTCCTCGCTCTGGGAAGTAAAGTCAGCAGGTTGGTGACACCCCAAAGTGGCATTTTAACACCCCAAGTTCACAGCTCTGCGCAAGGAATGGTGGGTTTTTGTAACTGTCTAGGGAAAGCTGTGTCTCTGTGGGGGACAGGAGTGGGAATGCAGTGACACCCATCCATCCAGCTGTGGGAGTCCTCCTGGACAAGGTGGAACAGCTCACACGGAGCTCTGGATGGTGGTACCAAGGCTCTGGTTATCCTTGAGCTCTCAGCTTTCACAAAAGAACGTTCCCACAGCAAAAAGAATTCTCCTCCTCAAGCTACACCCTGCCCCAGAGCAGCCCTGGTTATGCCTCACACTAAAGCTCAGAGTATGCTAGAACACCATGTCTTTTACAAAATAGCTCCCTCCTGAATAACAAAGCTATAAATCATGCATTACCAGAAGGGCTTAGGCTTTACACAATTAATAAAATGAAATGTGAACTTCATTTTCTTTAGTGCAATATATTCTCCCCACTCTGAAATTAAGACAAAGCAGTTCCGAGTCTCTATTATGGTCAGATAGCAGGCACTGCCTTTTGGAAAATGATAGAACAATTTCCCCCTCCCCGTGTAATAATACATATCTATAGGAAGTAAATTTTTTCCAGTTAGGTTAAGTGTACTTGGAAATGCTGGATGGGGTTGGGGATGCAGAAAAAAAGGGCATTTTACAAGAATTCTTGGATGTTTTATTGCTATGATACCTTTTTGACCAGAGTCAAGGTTGTACCTTGATTTAATTGATTTAATACCTTGCAATTATATTTGAAGGTAATTAAACAACGTGAGCTTCATTAACAGAACTCAACATCATTGAAGCAGGCAGCCTTCACATATCCATGTTGCCAAATAGCAAATAAATTACATCTAGCATCTCACACTGAACACCACATTATCTCTAGGGTAACACTGAAATGTGTGCAGAACCCTTTTAATACTTTAATTAGGAACAAACGACCCAGCCTGGGATGCAATGGTAATTTACAGGACAGTATTTTCCATATAATTGCTTTGCTTTTCCCCACCTCTGAGCAAACACGGAACTGCCTCTAAGGCATCTTTAATGTTACTTATTTTTGCTAATTAACCATGCAGCGCTCCTTAGGCCTCGCTGCAAGCAGCAGCTCTGTGGCTTTGCCTGGAGGAAAGTGGTTGTAAGGCATCACCATCAGTGCTGGTGTCACCATCAGTGTCACAAGTCCCCAGGACCCTGAACTGGGCTTTCTAAGGAAGGAGGAAGAGCTAAGGTGGGCTGGGATGTCAGAAATGTAAGTAATTTTTTAACAACCTTGCTTGCAGGCTGGCTAGAGAGGAGGAAAAATGAGTTATTTCCCAGGACAAACAAAGCAACTAGGAACTTTTGATGTGTTTTCAAAAAAGGCAAGAAAACCAGGAGGAAAAGGGCTTTCCAGCCAAGGACATGAGCCCAGCCTGACTCCTGAGCACACCAAGCTCCCCACTCCTGAGGGTGACCTACCGACACACTGCAGACCTCCCCATCTCGTTCCCCTTGGATTTTCAAGTTCCCCAGGTGCAGAATGGCAGCAATTATCCTAAAAATGGTCATCTGATGAGACTCCTTCACTCCTGCAGGAACAATTGATGGCTGATTGTCACAAAGGAAAATGAAACATGATTTTCAGTTTATTTGAAGGTGCTTGCAGTGCTCTATTTCCTCCCGAGGCAATTGGTTTTCAGAATCATGAGGCTTCTTCCAGCAAATACACCTTAAACTCTCAATTTTAACACGGATGGGTTTAATACACACAAACCCAAGGATGCTGCTCCACAGTGATCAAACAGGAGGAGAGTTACAGGGGCTCTGCAGCTTTCACAGAGCAAGGAATTGCTCGTCTGTCATCACAGTCTGCTGGCAACCAAAGCACACAAACTACAAATTACACTTACTCCAACATCCCACAAAAAGAAGGGAAAATTAAAGCCCTGCACCACGCCTCCACACTGGTGGCACAGCTGGATGCAGCAAGTCACCAGGGAGGTGATGGGAAGCTCTGCCTTACCATCCCCAGTGTCTCCACAAGAGACACTTGTGGGTCTTTACTGGGGGTGTAAGATGTTATTGCTTTGTGTGTTTTATTTATATATTGCTTTATCTATTTTTCTTTACAGGCATTCCCAGCAGGGGCTTTGCTCAGCAGCAGCCCACACGTGGCCTTCTTGCCGTATCTTGCATTTTTTAAATATCCCAGCTGGGTTTCTGTGTCCCTTTTGTGCTCAGGGCCGGTGTCCTAATTATCCACCCAAGGTCTGAGACATCACCTGCTGGTTTCTGAATTATCCAGAGCCTCCCTTTCTCTCTCTCGGGACTTTTCTGTTATCAGCACAGTGAGAAATGTTTCAAGGTTACTGAAAGGAGCAATGCTCTGCTCTCACTTGGAACTCTTAGCTGGAGTTAAGCCTGGCTAGGATTGGGGATTTGCAGACACACAAAAAGGCAAGACTGGAAACTGCAGTAGCAATTTCACCAGGCCATGAACAGAAGCAGAGCTGGGAAACACTGAAGGAAAATGAGGAAAAGCAGAGACAGAGGAGCACGTGAAGAACTGAAAATCATCATCAGACTGGCCCCAGAGGAAGATCCTCTCACAGGGTTTCCCAGGGACCAGCAAGGAGACAGGGGAGCTGCAAGAGAGGAGCAAAGAGAGATTACACATGCCAGGGGGATGGGGAGAGAGTTCTCCCAGGATTGCAGTCCTGTGGGCAAGTTTGGAGCAAACAGGAGTCACATTACTTGAGTAGTTAACAGAACCCACACAAGCTGAACAAGAGGAGGGTAAAGACAAGACCCCAAAGAGAAAGAGACGAGGCCCATCTAAAACACTAAGAGGACAAATTTTGGGGAAACAAGTGCAATTCTAGAGCTTGCAGTGAGTCCCCACACTCACTGCAGGCACAGCTGGTCTTGGGGAGCCAGAGAGGAGCAAAGAGAGATTACACATTACAGGGGGATGGGGAGGGAGTTCTCCCAGGATTGCAGTCCTGTGGGCAAGTTTGGAGCAAACAGGAGTCACATTACTTGAGTAGTTAACAGAACCCACACAAGCTGAACAAGAGGAGGGTAAAGACAAGACCCCAAAGAGAAAGAGACGAGGCCCATCTAAAACACTAAGAGGACAAATTTTGGGGAAACAAGTGCAATTCTAGAGCTTGCAGTGAGTCTCCACACTCACTGCAGGCGCAGCTGGTCAGGGTATTTCACAGGCAACTCTAAATATCATGTGTAATAATAATTATTACAAATTACAACCCGTGAAAAGGAACCAAGAGGTACCAAGACTCACCAGGATTTATAAACATGGCTTCAGATAAGTACAAATACTCTGGGCGAGTTTTCCCTTGCAGATAGTTTTTCCTTTCAAAGAGCCCTGCTGCAGGCAGGGCACAGCTCTGCTCCCCTGCTGCCAGCACGGGGGCTGGACACAGCCACAGCTCCTGCAGCTGCCATGTGGATGTGGACTCTGCACAGCAGGGATGTACTCAGCTCATTATTTCCAGGAATCAGCTACCCAGCACAGCACTGTGATCCAGCAAGTGACATCACCCTCAACCACAACACAGACTGAACTGCACAGTAATAGCTCTTTTCCTGCTCGTAAACAGGGTAAAAAATAGCAAATCAATACTGCAGCCCTGCTTTGACTTCAGAATGGTTTCTCTTAAATTCTGCATCCCTCTCCATTTCACTGCTGCTCCACAGACAGCTGCTAGAAACACTCCTGCAGCTCCTACTAAAGAGCAAAGTAAAGCCAACTAGGTCAACAGGAATGTCATAATTCAGGCAAAACACTGAAAACAATTGCCAGACTTCTGCTGGGCAGGCCTCAAGCAGAGCAACTCCTTACCAAGCAGGGTGAAGGCATGTCTGGTCTTCTCAAAGTCAACAGCATCGTCCACGCCATCGATGGACGTGTCACCTCCCTGAGAAGTGTAGAAAAAGTCTTCAGCACATGCTAGGAGAGAAGAAAGAGGAGAAACAGGTCAGCAAGCAGTCCTTCCTACTGTCACCATTGAGTCAGGAACAGATAATAAGTGACACAAACCCTAGGTCAAAGGCTAGAAACCCTGAGTTTATTGGAACCCCTTCTTTGATGCACTGTTCCAGTACAGGGGGACCTGATTACTCATTTAATCAACACATTTCACATGACTGGCTAATTAAGAAGACGCCCCTTGGTAAACATCTTATGAGAAAAACAACTTGTTCGAAACACCACCTGCAGATAGTTTACCATTCTTTCTCTCCACCTCCCTAAAACTTCCCAGACCAATTCATGGGAAATCTTATCTAGCTTTCTCCCCAGACCAGTCCATGGGAAAGCTTATCTAGGCTTCCCTCTCTCTGACCAGACTGTGGTATCCACTCCCCCGAACGGGCACTGGGATGCTCCCTGTGCCCATCCCTGAAGGACACCTGAGTCCTTTGAACCACAGTTTGCTCGGGGGTGGATGAAGCAGAACCTTGGCAAGTGGCTGCAGCTGCTTCTTGCAGTGGTGAAATCTCTTCTCCATGCACAGCAAGTGCAGCCTGTGGTGTATTTGGGATTCTAGTAACAGCTCCATCACATGGGGGAAGACCACTTCAGACACTGAGGTGGCTCCTTTCAGTAAATCCTCATCCTGCTTTACACATCCGTTACTGATTCAGGTATTTTAACACCTTTTCTACACAAAGCCTTAATCCTTGGGAGCAAAGGGAATGGAGAATGGCTCAGGGTGCCTGCATTACACCACCTGAACATCTGTGCTTTAGCAAAGTTACTCCAGGATGACGCCAATAAACCCTGTGGAGGCTTGAGAGGCATTTCCAATGCAAATACAACAAGAAGAGATTGCAGTATTTGTGTCCACTTAAGAAAGCTGCACGTGTAATCCTCCTCCTTTAAACAAGCCCCCCAGGAGGCCCAGAGCAGTGAGATGTGTGCCCACGGCTGCTGGCTGAGCCCTGGCAGAGCCAGAGCTTTTCCCTTCAAGGGCTGGGGGAGCACAGCCCCTGGACAGCCTCCCCACCCCACCCAGAATCAGTTCTCAGCACCAGCCTCAGCCTGTTTTGAACTGAGTAGGAGTCATTAGCCAAAACCCACTCATTAACACGCACAAACACATTTCCCAAACATGGTGAATAGAGAGAAGGAAGCCTACTGTGCTCCACACCAGTGTTACCTAGTGGTAACCTTTAAAATCATTGCAATCTGCACTTTTCTTGACTCAAATTGCCACCAGAAGCTCCCCCTCCCTTCCCAGGCCTCCCACAGGCTTCTGCATTAGCTGTACTTTCAGGCTGTAAAGAAAAACATTTAATTGCTTTTGGCACACGAAGCCCTGCGACCCAGAGATTTCGGTAATTCCACGCATTGCTGGAGCATCAGGAGCGAGGGGCAGACCATGCTGATTGGGGTCAGGCAGACAATGTCCCTCCTGGTCCCCCAGCACAACGGGAACTCACCCAGCCCATGGTGGAGCACATCAACACTCACAGCCTGGTGCTGCTGCACATCGCCCTGCAAGATGCAGCCAGGGCTGGTGTGGGACCAGGATGTCAGCTTTCAATTTTCAACATTCACACTGGCACCTGCTCCTGCCTCAAGTCATCCCTGGTATAACTGACTCCAGTCTCTGTATTTCAAGATCTCCGTAATTATTTTAACCACACAAACCCTCTGATTCACTGCAAACAAATAAAGCACATTTCTGCCTTGCACCACTGCCCAGGCATCATTAAGCTAGACACCACACTTCAAAAGGCACTTGCATTGCACATCACCATTTAAAGTCAAATATTTACTTTCTAGTTTAAAATTAAACCCGTTAGGATCACTCTGACTGAAGCCAGCACTGGTTTGCTTTGCTGGGCTTATGTATGTTTAGAGACTCTTTTTGTTTTCCAGCATCTTGCAACATAAAAGGAAGTAATAACAATTCTCTGTATTTGTAAGACTCAAAGGAGAATCAATAGCTCCTGGTTTTTAGATGGAAAAATATACATCCTCCTCCATGAGTAATAAATAAAAAGTGGATTTTCACATCAAGACACCTCTTATTTTGTATAAGCCTTGGGAAGACAAGATTGACAGGTAAGTACAGCTCACACAAGGAAATAAATCTAAGTTCTGACTAGTCATCTTCAAGCAGGCCAGTAAATCCAAGGCAAAGCTGGAAATGAAAAACATCACTCAAAAGAAAGACAAACAAGTGAATTGTGCACCTCTGCACCCCCTGCCCAGCACCAGCAGTCCCCCAGGCAAGGGCAGAGCCTGTGTCACACCAACAGGGGCAGCTCACAGACTCACACCCCTGTCCCCACCGAGCCCGTCAGCAGCGCCACATCTCACAGCCCCCAAAACACTTTGGGGAAGCTTTTCCCAGCTATTGCAAGGTGAGAGGGCACGAAACACCCCTCCACCTTTGGAAAGAGCTGCCTCTTCTCCAACACCCACTGGACACCTGCACATGCTGTGACATAGCAAATGCAAAGTGCCACAGAGAGCAGCTGGAGACTGACAGGCACTGGCACCAAATTTTGATTGAAAGTGACCCAAGAAGGCTTCCTTGCAGCTAATGGCCCTGGCACCCACTCCTCCTGCACTGCCAGCTGCTGCCATTACACATTCATCCCTGAGAGGCTGAAGCTGAGAGCCCAGTCACAACCGCACAAACGTGTCCTGGGTGATGCACCAGGACAGCAAAGGCCTCTCAGCCTGCACTCCTGCCACTCACCACAAACACAGAAAATGCTTTTAGAGAGCTGTGATGAGTAAGACTGGTATTTCCCCTGATCCACATGTTCTCAAGAAGAGAGCAGTGGTTTCACAGCTGGAGCTCTCACACGTCAACTCATCTCCCAGGCGGAGATGAAATAGGTTGTGTCTGAATTTTAAGATGCCAGCAAACATCATCGTTACCCAGGGTATGTTTTTAAAAATGAAGCACCTAAGTCTGGCATAAACTCATGAAAACGGTTCACGTGGTGTGCTCTGTGTGGGCAATGTGCCTACAGTGACCCGAAAGGTCATTAAGACAAGCTCAGAACTACCCAGAAACTGAGATCCCCTCTCTCCATCTGCCATTCCGCTGTAGTGTGGATGGCAACTTCTGCAAGACCCTGTGATGGGATCAGAACCTGCCTTGCTCCCTATTCAAAATAGGTAAAAAGCCTGGTTTAAACCTTGCTTTTCTCTCTAAGCAACAGCAAATATTCAAGATTTTAAAATAATTAAAATTCATCCCTCCACCACCTGCTACGACTGCAAATCCTCTGAATCAGGTGTTCTACAGAGGTTTTGCTGCAAATCCTGGCAGAACAAGCCCAACTCCAGGAGTTAGCCATTAAAAAGAAATAAACATAACTAATTCAAAGGACACAACCACTCCTGCCAAGACACTGGCCAGATCAGTCCATGCTCACATTTGATTTAAAACCCACACCCTATGCAAGGTTGGTACAATATTAACACATGATCTCCCTGCATCAGCTGGCATACACCACAGCAATGTGGTTTCACTGAAACTGAAACCACTGCAGTTTCACTGCCAATTTTTACAAAATCACGGAATCACAGAATGATTTGGGTTGGAAGGGACCTTAGAGAGACACCTCCCACTGTCCCAGGCTGCTCCAAACCCCATCCAACCCAGCCCCAGGCACTGCCAGGGATCCAGGGGCAGCCACAGCTGCTCTGGGCACCCTGTGCCAGGGCCTGCCCACCCTCACCCAAGTTTCCATCCCTGGTGATGGGGTGAGCAAACCTGTGCTACACCCCACAGCAGAGCCCTTCAGTCTCATGCCCCTGCCCTCCTCCCAGGGCACACAGGCCTCCCCAGGGACCCACATTTCTGGCCCCACCACCTTCTCCTGCTGCCCTCACACCCAGGCAGCAGCCAGCAGGGCACGGGGATGTGCCAGCACTTACTGAGTCCAAGGTCTTTGAATTCTGGGAGGCTTGAGGAGGCACAGAGCTGGTAGAAGATGTGGTAGTTGCGCTCGTCCTCTGCCTGCGGGGAAATGCTGAGTTACCAGAGGCACAGAGCAGTCACAGCAGTGCTCCCACCCTCACATCCCACCAGAGGCACGGAGCAGTCACAGCAGTGCTCCCACCCTCACATCCCACCAGAGGCATGGAGCAGTCACAGCAGTGCTCCCACCCTCACACTGCTGCCCCCCGAGCCCAGGAACACCCTGGTCCCATCCCCTCTTCCCACCACCGACACCTGTCAGTGACACCAACACAAGGATGTTTTCCTTGCCACCTGGAGAGAGGAGGTGACAAACCTGACCAACACACACTGCCCACCTGCCAAAGAAAGCAAATAATTCTGTATTACCCTCTGCATCCTATCCCTCTCTGGAGTAACCAGGCTGAATGAAGCAGCAGGCACTGAGTTGCAAACCCAGAGTAATATAAAAGAAGGTGGTTTATTCTTCATGGTTTCTCAAAGTTGTCAGGTTTTTAAGATTTTTGTAGTTGGGGCATTCTTTTTCTTGTGTAGGGGCAAAATTTTTGCAGTAGCTTCTGATCTACATCCCAAGAAAGGCTCTCCTGAGCCTGCACAAGAACCCCAAGGGATGTGCTGTGGCACATATCAGTCTTCTGAGCCCCTTTCCTGCCCTTCTTTATCTTCAAAACTGAAGACTGCTGCCTACCATTTGTTCTCCCTGGCTCCTTATCCAACAAGTCTCCCAGGTACACCTTAGCCCAGAACAAGAGGCATCAGGCTGGAATCATAAAGAACTCCAAGACTGAGTCCAAAAGACACATCTGGAAGCTGTGTCTACCAAGAAAGTGACAGGACAAGGGGAAACAGCCTCAAGTTGTGCAGGGGAGGTTTAGGCTGGCTATCAGGAACAATTTCTCCATGGAAAGGGCTGTCCAGGCCTGGCAGTAGTGGAGTCCCCACCCCTGGAGGGGTTTAAAAGCCGTGTGGAGGTGGCACTTGGGGATGTGATCACAAGGATGATGAAGAGAGACTTTGTACAGGAGCATGTGGGACAAGGAGCAATGGCTTCCCATGGACAGAGAGTAGGTTTAGGTTGGATTTTGGGAAGGATATTGGGAAGGAATTGGTGGCTGGGAGGGTGGGCAGGCCCTGGCCCAGGGTGCCCAGAGCAGCTGTGGCTGCCCCTGCATCCCTGGCAGTGCCCAAGGCCAGGCTGGATGGGGCTGGGAGCAGCCTGGGACAGTGGAAGGTGTCCCTGCCCATGGCAGGGGTGGAATGAGGTGATCTTTAAAATCCCTTCCAACCCAAACCATTCCATGATGATGATTCTGGGATGGGTATGGCAGTGCTGGGGAGACAGTTGGATCAGGTGGTATTAGAAGTCACTTCAACCTAAATGATTCTGTGGTTCCATTTGTAAAGAGATTTTTTTTTTCTTATCCACAGAAAAGACCCAGACTATTGAATTCCTGGAATACAGCACCCAAAAGAAAAAAAGGACAAAGCCCCACCACTCCTCACCTGAAACACAACCCGAGATTTTTCCAGCAGATACGTCCTCATGTTGGCACCAATGATGTGGTATCTTTTATCAAAGCCAATCTGAATGTATTTCCCAAAGCGGCTGCTGTTGTCATTCCTTGTTGTTTTAGCATTTCCAATGGCCTGCATAAAACAAACAAAATTAAACATTAAATTTAAATTGAATGTTTGAATATTTTTAAACACTTTGCTTTGCAATCAGTGTTATACAAATAAGCCACAGGAGGTTTTGAGGAAAACCCCATTCCAGATGCAGAAGGCAGAGGAGCAATGTGACTTTGGGGAGGACTCCACTGAAAAGGGTTTTTATGGAAGAAAAATGCATACAAACAGCAACAAATATTTGTACAGTAATTAAACCATCCACGTCCCAGAAGCCTCAACATTTGCGTCCCACCCTAGAGGATGCCCCCACCTTTGTTCAGCCTGTATGGGTCTCCTTCCCCCACAAACCCATTTACTTCAGGGTTTTTCTGCAAACCAGGCAGTTTTCTTTTATGTTTTTTTCTGCATAGGCAATGTTCTCATCAATTTCCAATAAAGACAGGCAGGTTGCCTGGCCTCAGCACTTAGAAATTACAGCCAGAACTGAACACAGGCAGGAAAATTACAGCAATAAAACTCTGGGGTCATATGGAAGAATAGTGTGCACCATGAATTTTTTTTTCTTGGATGGTTTTAAGTGCCCCCCTGGTATTGCAGCTACATTTCACAGAGGCAGGGGAGATGGGTGAGGAAAGGAGTAAACTTTAGGCAGGTTTACCAGGAGTAAATCTGCAGAAAACCAGCCAGATTTCCCCGTCAGCCACACACCTGCTGGTTTTTCTTACTGCTCACCTGCAGCACCACTGGCCTGGACACTGCAGCTCACCCCTATGGGCAGCAGGGTGTCAGACCACAGGTCAGGCTGTGTCTCACCCCGGATCAGCCACCCTCTCTCTGTCTGTCAAATAATCTGATACAAGGCACCGTGATGGGAAACCTCCCTAAAGGCTGAAGCAAGCCTAAGGTGAAGCACAGGACAACACCAAAGCTGCAATGCTGGCTCCTGCCTTGAAAAGAAAGTCACACGACCCTAAAGAGCTTCATGGACTTTGGAAAAGCCCAAATCAACTGAAGGTACTTCATGGCTCCAAAGTCTGTTTGGGAAATGGGATTTAGGCACTCAAGCATTTATTTTCAGCATCTGGCTTCAGTGAAAGGAAAACAAAGCTGCTTTTCCCCTTTCTTTAGTATTTATAAGAAGAATTCTTTTCTTTCAGAGAGGGATTTCCCTATAATGAGACTCATTATTGCCCTATCACAGATCATTTGGGTTGGAGAAGCCCTCCCAGCCCATCGAGTCCAACTTGGGCTTGATGCCCCCCTTGTCACCAGCCCAGAGCACTCAGTGCCATGTCCAGGCTTTCCCTGGACACTCCCAGGGATGGCAACTCCAACACCTCCCTGGGTAGCCCCTTCCAATGCCTAACCACCCTTTCCATGAAGAAATTCCTGCTAATGTCCAGCCTAAACCTCCCGTGGCACAGCTTAAGACCATGTCCTTTTGTCCCATTGCTGTTGCCTGGGGAAGAGGCTGGTATGTGATTGATAGCAACAGAAAACTAACAAAAATTAAAATGAATTGAAATTCATATCTCATAATGCATAAATTAAATATCTCAGATTAATCCCTCCTTCTCAATTCCATGTTTGTACAACAAAAGAAGGAGATTAGGGGGCACCATGCAGTGACAAAGGAGAAAGGAGATGATAAAACACTAACAGTGCCAGCTGCACTGCTTGGGCTCTCCACCCTGGAGAGCCCCATCAAAGCCCAGCTCCTGGAGATGTGCTGGAGATACTCAGGCTCAGCTTTAAGACCACCAAATGCAGATGAAATTGGGGTGATCTACCTCCTAGGTGGAGGCTGTTGGTGCATCTCTGCCTGTCAGTCCAGCTCCAGGACGCTGTTACGCTGCCAGTCAGACCTGTCTCTCAAACCCCTGGGGGCTCTCACTGCCCTTGTGACTTAGGGCGAGACAGAGTGATCAGGACAGAGGAGAGGGAGCAGTTTTACCTCCATGATGGGGCTGGAGGCCAGGACCTTGGCCTCGATGTTGGTCTCGCTGGCAGAGCCCCCGACGGTGGCGAAGAAGCGCATGGCGTATTTGGCAGAGACCGTCTTGCCCGCCCCCGACTCCCCGCTCACGATGATGGACTGGTTCTTTTCATCCCTGGGGGGAGCCACAGCAGCAGAGTCAATAAAAGATAAGCTTCTCTGTTAATCCATTTCCTTGCCAGCTGCTTGCACCCTCTTCCTGTCGCTGGTCCCTCGCCCTGTGGCCAGCTATGTTACAGAGACTGAATTTCTTCTGGACTAGGAAAGTAATAGTCAGTGATACACAGCTGAGAGCACATGAAGGACACTGGACATCTCCAGAACATCGCCAGAGGCCTGCAGAGACAGTGGGAACTGAGCCCCTGCACAAAGCACTGCTGCCTCCTTCATCCCGAGACTCTGGGAATCCCATTTCTTCCACAACACCCAACCTCTGCTGCTGGACACCTGTCTGGAGAAATGTTAGCAGGCACTGGTTGAGTGTCAGCTCCTAATACTGTATTTTTAATTTTCCCTCCCAGCTCCTTCACTCAAAGAAGCTCCTTCACTCACTTTTGAGACTTTGCTCATTAAAACACAGCCAACTCGTGAAAATTGCTTTTGAAACACAGTTACTCAGAAAGATTCCTCTAGACTCAAAATGCATTAAAAACACTGAAGTTGTAAAATCAAGCATCCTAAAGTTGGGACATAGAAGAAGTCACCTGATTCCCTGGGCAATTATATGATTATCAGTATTTTCACACAACTCCCAGCATCTGGTTAAAACTCTGACAACCACAATACAAAGCATGTCTGGCATCAGACACACACCAAAGACTCATCCCTAAATCCTGTGACACTGTGAGGCTGAAGTGCAGAGGTACTTTACCAGATAGCTCCAGGGACCCAGACTTTGCACGGAGAAGCTGGGGGTGAACCATCTCATGCAGCTCTTGAGCCTTGCACAGAGCACAGGCTCTTCCAAATGCCCTTTTCCACTTGCAAAATTAATCATTCACACAAAAGCCATTGCAGAAGTCACCATGAAACAGCCAGTCCTTCCCAGCATGGCACCCACCAGATACGTCCCAATAATTAATCTGTTTAACATGCTTGAACTGCAAGGCAAAGAAAGGGCCAAGCCAGTGAGAGGAGCTCATTTTCAGACCCACATCTTTCCAAGGAAAGGTTTTCTGGCTCCAGGGCCAAGCGCCTCTGCTGCAGTGGGATTTTCTCCCCAGGGCATCATCAGCACACAGCAAACCCAGCAATTCAGCTGCAGACTTTGGGAAGGGCAGAGTTTTCACTGCAGGATTTGCTATAAGCTCCCAAAATGCCTGAGCTCTTGGGTAAGCTGTAAGGACATAATTGAGTGTGTTTTTAAGTAAGATCAACTTAAGCTTCCCAGACTCTGCCCTGGCTTCCATGAATCACAGCTGAAAGCGGGCACAGAAAATCCCATACACAAGTACAACAATAAATTTATATCTTGCAGTTGTCTTGACATCAGGAAACACCATCAAAACACATTTCAATTTAAGATACTCAGTTCAAGTTTATACCAGTTGAGGACAGAGGCTAAATGATTGCCCTACCCCACTTTTGTACTTCCAACAAAGACACACCACACCATTACTTCCCTCCACTGTCAGGCACAAACATCTTAATTCCTTCTAGGCTCAAGGTAATTGGTTTGAGAAAAAAGCCTCAGCCAAGTCACATGTAACATTTTGGTGTAGCCATGACTTTGAGACGCCTTCAGCAGCAGCAGACTGACAAGATAATTCCCAGCTCTCTCAATTTTTCATACACCAATTCTCAAAGTGCATCTTAATCCATCCCCTAGCCAGCTGGCTTTCCTGGGTACCAATGGGAAGGCAAGAGGAGCCCAGGAGCCAGGCAGCAGTGCAGGAACACGGGCTGTGAGTGGGGCACACCCTCAGCAATTAGAAATTACAGTGAGCCAGGAGCCAGCATCCACGAGCCACGCTCCCGGTGACTCACCCTGGGTGGGGACAGCCTGCTCTTGCTAAGTCACGGCGTGGTGACCTCAGCAGGCCTTGGCAAAGCCCCCGAGGCTCTCCCACAGCCAGCTGGCAGGATCCAGGCACGGGGCTGCCAACGTGCCACTCTCACACCTTTGGACTCCCACAGGTGTGCAGCAAGCCTCTCCGGGCAGCACCTGCCAGCAGGAGTGGGCAGCCAGCAGAGGAAAAGCACTGCCAGCTCCACAGCCCCAGAAGGGAGCTGGGTGAACCCACAGCAGCAGCTGCTGGGACAGCTGGTGGCTGTCCTGGTTTACCTCTGACTGAGCTCTGATTGATGCTTTGATCACCTTCAGGGAGCTGGGAAGTCAGTCTCTCCTTCCAGGGAACAAGTGAAAAGAGGAAGGCTTAGACTGGATATCTGGAAGAATCTCTTCATGGAAGGGGCTGCCAAGCCCCAGCACAGGCTGCTGGGAAGTGATGGAGTCCCCCTGCCTGGGAGTGCTCAAACCAAGTGTGGATGTGGCACTTGAGGACATGCTGGTGGTGCTGGCTGACAGCTGGACCTGATCTCAGAGGCCTTTTCCAGCCTTAGTGGATCCATGGTTTCTGTGACTCGTGGACTGTGCTGATCTCCATCAGTGAAATCCCACACTGGCCACCAGCAGGACCCAACAGACAGAATTCCTGTCAGCTGCCAAGAAAGGGGCAGACAGAGGCTTTGGCATGGGCTGCAAGGGTGGGTGAACAGACTGTCCTTGCTCAGAGGTGAGGGAGAAGCAGCAGGGAGAGGTGACAACCAAAATCCCTGCAAAAGGAGCTTTGCAAATGCAAAGCTGCCATGGCTTAGTGTACACTTGCCTCAAAATTACTTCAGAATTATTGTTTCCCACCCTTCTCTGCATGACAGGCATGGCCCAAGTGGCACATTTCAGATAACATTTTCCTGCCAATCTTCAGCTAAATGAGGCCAAAATCTCAAAAGATGCATTACCTGGCATCCAGACAGCATTGCTGCAAGGTAGTATTTGGTAGCCCATTTTTTTTCTCTTTAAGATTCACAATTATCAATTCTTGTCACCAATTTTGACCTGACTCATTATATCTCTATTACCAGCTACTGGGGTGGGCCAGGCTGGGAAGGCAGAGACCCACCCACCTGAGACCCCAGCTAAGGACCAACAGTTCCCCTGGGCTCCAGATCCCATTACAAAAATGCCTTTAAGTGGCATTCTGAGTGCTTCATGCCTCCCTCTGGCTTGCCTCCTTTTAAACAGACATTTGCCTAAAGACACTGAGCCTAGTGACAAAACTATGGCCAGCACAATTTACTGCTACTGCAGCCAGGTTCCATTTTTGCAGAGTTTCCCAAGAGTTTGCCCCAATGGCTGATGTGCTGCAATATGAAATGGGCCAGGTGAGCTCTCCATGGCACAAAAATCTTATGGATTATATCAATAACATAAAATGAAAAGAAAGCTGCTCTTAGCAGGCCACTCAACCTCCTGCATTTGCAGTAATGTATCTCCTCTGGGGTTTTTTGGTGGATAGTTCATGTTCAGACATTTATTTTCCAACTTCAGGAATAAAAGCTTTCAGGAATAAAGGCTGCAGAGTCTTTCCAGTGTACAAGTTAACCAACTGCTGGTGCCAGCAGGGGAAGATTGATGAACCCCGCGGAGCAGACGGCAGCACACAGGATGCTCAGGCAGCAGAAATGGTTAAAGCCAGGCAGGAGTTGTTTGTGTTCAGTGTGGAATAAAAGACACTGAAATGTTTGGCCACCGTGCAGGCACAGTGTGCAACACGGCTGCTTAAAGTACATTCAATTTTGGCAGGGCCAGCGCAGGAGAAAATTATTATTGAAAAGAACTTGGATAAAATGAAGTGTCTGTGGGTGAATACTGCCTCTGTTGCAGCATGGCAGCACTGCCCCATCTCCTCCTGGGGCTGGGTGGGCTCTTGAGCACCTCAGGGCTGCCACCACAACTTTTTATGCTGCCACAAAGTGCATCAGAGCCCCTCAACCCATGGCTCACAGCTCACATGATGCTCAGGCTGGAAAACAAACACCACGATCTGGGCTACAGCTCCCACCCATCAAAGAGGCAAACAAAACTCCAAGGGAGCAGAAGTCCAGCCAGAACAAGATCCAGAATTCTTTCTTCAATGCAAGAGGCAGCAGCAGCTCCAGAGGTGCTTTGGAGGTGGGTTACACATCTTTCTGCAGGTGTTTGCCAGCTTAAGATGAGTGCCCCTCAAGACCACACACAGTAAGAGATGGGTGATGTCTCCAGCCAGCAGAACTTAGAGGGTGCTTTTACAACACATGAAAAACAGCATGGAATCATAGAAATCCTAGGGTTGGGAAGGACATTTAAAGGCCATCTAGTAAAGGCCATGAATGGGGACACCTTCCACTCCCCCAGGCTGCTCCAAACCCCATCCAGCTTATCCTTGGACAGTTCCAAATATGAGGCAGCCAAAGCTGCTCTGGGCAACCTGCAGAAATTCCTTCTTTATATCTACTCTAAAAGTCTAACAGATACCATTTTTGAAAGGCAACATCTAAAGGTGCTGCCCAAGGCAAACAAAAGTCAGTTGGCTGTGAAGAGAAAGGGCCTTTGCTGATCAGCACAGGCTGCTAATTACCAGCCTTTACATCCAGGGAACATATTTCCCTGCCTGTCAAAGCAGTCAGTCCTTCACCTGCAGCAACACAGAGAGCACTGCTGCCCTGAGAGGAGCCCCCAGACAGCCTGGGAAAGGTGTGGAGAAGCATCCACACCCCAAGCTGCCCAGCTGGACACAGAGCAATCTGCATCAGAGCAGTCAGAGGTGTGGCACTGCTCAGTGCTTCCGTGTGCAGCCCTCACCACTTTAGCTAATTAATCCAGGGCAGAACATCCCTGGAAAATCCTCACTCCAGAAAAGGACATGGTCGAGCTACTGCAATAAAAAAGGATTTGAATCCAGGGATGGTTCCCACCACTGCTCTGCCAGAGACAGAGGAGACAGGGAACACCTCAGTGCAGATATGTACACCCTCAGCCTTCAGCAACACTGCTTAAAAACAGTATTTGAAGACAAATATAGCCAAAATGTTCTTCAGACATATATATCACCAGTCAGAATTTTTCCAAAGTCAGCTTTCTTTAAAGCAGTAATCCAAACCCATGAGGAGGGACCTGGAACATCTAGGATTTGTTTTCATAGTCATCCCTTCAGAAAAACACCACTGGCACAAGCAGCTTAACTGCACAACTTTATCCTGGACTCTGCATCAGGAGCAAAACCAGATGCACTAAAAACACAGTTTTTCCAAGAGGGAAAGGATCTGGAATAAACTAAGGCAGAGCCAGACCCTGTGAATAATTGTCAGGGGTCACTCCAGCTTTAATCCCAGATCTGACACTAATTCTCTGCGTCGTGGAACGAGTCAATAAGTCTCTCCACCATGGAAATCATATTTAACCTACTTCTTTCAGGTTGCTTGGAGGATTAGAGTTCATAAAGCAATCTGAAGATTAACAATCCTTTAAGTACTGTGGTTTGAATTGAGCCTGACCACAATGAGAACACCCACAAAAGCCCCAATGAATTTCTCCATTGACAGTGCTGCAAGGCTGAGAATGAGCATAGCTACTGCACTGTGTTGTTAGAAATATACAAAATGCAGTAACTTAACTACCACTGGGTTGCATCCCTCAAGTGCTAATGACAGTGATGCAAAACTGAGACAGCACAACTCTGCTTTCAAATTAGCAAACAGAAGTTGCACTCTGGAGGTGAAAATCAGTGTGTTCCAGCATCATAACATAGAGAAAAACCTTCTCTGAAGTGGTCTCTGAAGCCAGAAGTTGTTCCCATTTCTGTGGGATAACTGGAATTTGGAGCAGCATGACTATTGAGAGCGGCAGCAGATTCTTTTTCTTGTTGGGTCTAATTTGAGTTTTTAGAATCCCTGTCATTTTTACTTAAGGCAAACAGAAAACCACAATTTAGGGGCAGTTACCCTTTTCCCTCAGAGAAACCCAAGATGTTTTTCATCCAGGTGAAAAAGAATGCTTAAGGACTTGTCTTCTGTTTGCATTTTCAAATATCAGCTGCAAATGCATGTTTTATGGTGCAGCTGCTGAAGCCAGCAGCACTACAAGGACAGGTTTTCAGGAGCTACACATTCATTTGGGTCATTTCTTATAAATGGCATGGATTACTCTACACAACGTTTTTTTGGTCCTTTTTTTATATACAGAAAACTGTATTTAACATAGATAATTTTCTTTTTGTAGGGATAACTTTTGATACAGTGGCACATACCCATGGGGGAAAATAGCATTGTTTTCACCAACAACCTACACCCATATCAGAGCTTCAAAATACATTCAAAATTCATTCAAAATACAAAAGAAAGAGTTGGATTCCAAAGAGGTGGACTTGATTTGAACTTGATTATCCTGATGGGTCCCTTCCAGCTCAGCATGTTCTATGATTCTGAGATGCACTGGGGGTGATGCTGTCCCTGGGATCCACCCTGCGCAGCTTTGGAGCCCATCTGCTCACACCCCACTGGGCTTCAGCAAGGAGCCAGACAGAAAACGTGGCCTCCAATGTCTGAGCTGCTGGGAAGAAGCCTAAAAGCAGCAGTTTGGTCTGGAATGGGCAAGGGTGAGCAGGCACATGGAGAGCAGGCAAGGTGCAGCACTGATCTCCTGCGCGGCGTGCTCCGCCAGCTCGGCAGGGCAGGGCTGTTTCCTCCCTTTAACACCCATCCATCCCACATTCCCAACGCCAGGACCAAACCCCACGGAGCAGACCACGGCGTCTCTGCAGAGGTCAGAGTGCTTTCATTAATTGTTCCAGCACTCCAGGCAGTTTCCCCAGAGGAGAATTGGGACTCCCACAGGCCCCGGCCTGTTAATGCCCCAAACACTTCACACAGCCGGCTGGAAACGCCCCTCCAACAGCACAGAAAACCCTCACAGCTCTGAATTTCTGTGAAATGCTGAGCTGTGCCCAGTCTGGATGACCTTCTGACAGGACTGATGCCTTGCACACCCCATGAGGGAGGAACACAAGCTCCGCGGCCTCACGGAAACGAGGTCAGCAATTCCTTTGTGTGCCGTTCCCAAGGAGAGAAAAACACGCACCCGGCCAGCTTCCCCAGCTCTCTGGCACCCTGATGTTCTATTCTGTGCCGGGATCACACCACAGAGCATCCCTGGCTCCAGCCCAGGCCACCTGCAAGCTGCTGGAGCGCTGCAGAGGCAGGAGGCTTGGGGCTGCATCCTCCCAAAAAGCACCACAGAGGAAGGAACCTGGGATGCTGTGCCAGCAGATCAGCTTCGGAATACCAGAAGGAAAAGTCAGTTGTTCCTCCACCCCATGCTGGTCCCAGAAAGAAGGTCCTTCTGACTGACCACCATCCTAAGCAACTGCTGCTTGGAAAACTCCCACACTAGCATCTGACTAATTAATCAATTAAAACCCCAGAAAGGGGTTTTCAGAAACCACGCTCTGGGTTCCCCATCCCAAGACCTCCAGAAGTTCACTGAGGGTGTGGGGTGGCCAGCAGTGACTGGGAGGTGGGCAAGGCCAGTCACAATTTTTTGGGCTCTGATGTAATTATGCTGCTCATAAGTGCTGTTTTGAATGTTTAATTATACTTGGTGCTACAGCTGTCTCCCCTCAGAGCTCCAGCAGTTTTCCTGCATCACAGCAGTAGTTACATGTTTGATGTAGGCTATTATCCCTCCTTTCTGGTCAGTGATACTTCACACACACGCACACACACACACTCATTACTTTCAGGCCTTTCTCTGCCTTAAGCTTTCCCAGTTCTGTCCCATTTACGAGTATTTATGCTTTTTCTATAAGGAATGTTTCATTTATTATTAAATCTGCTAGCAAATAGCACGGTCTTTATTCCAAATTGCCAAAAAAGGGAAAAAAAATACATTTTAAAAAAGTTCATTAGTTGGCCGCTTCTCAGAGCACCTCTGTCCTCTCCCACAGCAAGTAAGACCAGAGGGTTTCTCCTCCAGTTCTTGGGAAACATTTTCTGGAGTGTCTCCCAATTTATTTTTTTAATACGTATCACCTCAAGAGAAGAAAATCAATCCCTGAGGTGTTACACCAGCACCAGCATGTTCATGGGATAGCTCTTGCAAAACCTCCTCCCCTCATCCCCATCCCACTTTTAACTCTAAGCAGAAGAGAAGCCCCTCAGTTTTGCAGCTTCCTAAATTCAAGGCTCTTGAGTTATTTTTCTTCGGGTCCCCTTTTTAGACCATAGCTTTATTTTTGGGATGATCCCTGCTGCGCAGCCCTGGTGAGGTGCAGCACAGCTCAGCCCCACAGCTCCCTGCAAGCCCCTACCCAGCCTCATTCCCTTGGAGAAAAAAACCCTTCCCTGCCTTTAATATAACACAGGATTCAGCCTTATTTACCGTGCCAGTCTGATTCCCCTCACATCTCTGTTGGGGGTTAATCTCTCTTTTAACTCCTATCTGCTCTGTCTTTGTATGGCTTTAAATCCTCCTCTAAAAGCTTGAAATCTGAAGTGCTGTGAAAGGGCATCCCCCACCGTGCCCATACCCCTCCCTGAGTCTATTTGCCTGTGTGCAGGGCTGTAGCTGCAATTTCTGCTCTTTTCCAGCTCCAGCCTTGCCCTCCAGAGCAGAAAAGAGAGCCGTGGTCACCTCAGGCAGCCCCAGTGGCACCTGCCCCTCTGCAGGACACAGACATTTCCCCTGTGGCTGCAGGGAGCAGGGATTTTGACGGTGCAGTGCAAAGCCTGGGAGCACTAACTTCCAATAAAAATGGAAAGCCACAGCTACGAAGAGTTACCTGCCTGCAGTCCAAGTGTTTGAGCACTTGGTGACAGAAGCAGCATGTGGGCCTTGGGGCTGAAGTGAGGAGACACCCTTTTTCCACACAATTTACAATTCAGGAATTATACAACAGATGCTGAGCCCGGTTGGAGCTGCAGACACCAGGCAGGGTTTATCTGGTACCCACTGCAGTTCAGACAAGATATGCAGAAGTTGGATTCATCCATCAAATCACTCCTGCATTTCTTATTTTATTTCTTCTGCAAGGACTATTGACAACACTGCGAGCAGATCCTCAAGCGGGGAACCAGGAAACTCCAGTCCAACCAACAGGTCAGCAGGACAATTGCCTTCCCACTGACATTGCAGGGGTCAGGTAAGGCCTGCAGAACCCTTCTGTGCTCCTGGCAGAACATCACACTGTTCTGCAATTCAGATTTAGCAGTTTCATGTGAAACAGACCCAAGATATTTTTGCCTGGCCTCATGGAACAGCTTTGCAGGGATGCACCTGAGAAAGCATCAGCCAGACAGAGGCACCAGAAAATAAAGCCCACGGCACTTGACCCAGTCCTTGCACTTCTCAGGAGGCTTTCACAAGCCCTTTACTACCCCAGATCTCTGCCACAGTGAGAGAAGAGGCACCAGAAAATAAAGCCCAGAAAAAAAAGAAGATAAAATTTACTACCCCAGATCTCTGCCACAGTGAGAGCTGGACACTGGACTCCCTTTTGTGTCCATCACCTGGCATGGGCTGCTGCCGTGTCACACCATCCAGGGGCCCACACAAGGGAGACAAAGTTCCAGCCACAGCAAGACCCAGAGCTGCCCCATGGAAAAAACACAGAGGGGGCTAACCATACCTTCAGTATTTGATTTATGACTTGGGCAAAGATCACCTCTGCCTGCTGCCTGCTCCCTGCTTTTGAGACATGTTTGGCAGCCTTGGGAGGGTCCATTCCTCTGCTCCGCTGCCCACAGCACATGCCTCTCTCACCTAGTGCTGTTCAATTCTGTATGCTGTTAAGTATAATGCCTGGGGTTTATTTAAATAAATAAATAGATAGATAAATAAATAGATAAATAAATGAATACCTGTCACTCTTGCTCCGAGAATGGCACAGGAACGGGCGAGAAGCAGGATTGTAGGAAGCGCAAAGAAGACTTTGTTCCAAAGAACCGCGCGGTTTATATAGAGTGATACGATACATTCTGTTTGATTGGCTAGCTAACAAAAACACCTTCCTCACACACCGTCCTTGAGAAGAGCAGAAAGACAAAGCAGAAAAACACCACCTGCAGATTGTTTATACTAACAAGTTATCACATCCTTACAACTCCCTGAAAGTTCTCACAAGCCGCTGTGAGAAACGCTTGATGTTTCTCTCTGTCCCATGGCATACACAAATACCCCCCAAAAAAACACCAAAAAAACAACAGCAACAAAACCAACACAAAACAAAAAACACCAAGAAATAGAACCTCACCAAACCCAAAAGCATTAGGAAACCTTACTGGGACTAGCAACTCCTAGCTTGTGCCCAGAACAACCCCAATTGGTACAAAAGGGAGAGACAAGGGCCAAAGACACAGAAGTCACACAAATATATCCACTGTGGTGATTTTCCTAATAGACTCAGCCCAGCATCACGTGAAAACATGATGAGCACACTGACAAGTAAAGCTGGCAAGAATTAAAATGGAGCTGCAGACAAAACAGGGAATATCTAACTAAAAATAGAACTAAAGCCCCCAAAGGCTGGGAGGGGCGAGCTGGTGTTGCACTGTCACCATCCAAACTTCCTCCATGAAGCTGGCAACAACTAGTGGGTCACATTCAAGGGTCAGAGCATGAATCGTGGACTCTCTAAAGTTCAAAAAGCCCTCCCAAGACCATGGAGTCCCAGCTGTGCCCCATCCCCACCTTGTCACCAGTCCAGAGCACTCCGTGCCACATCCAGTCCTTCCTTGGACACCTCCAGGGATGAGGATTCCAACACCTCCCTGGGCAGCCCCTTCTAATTCCTGAGCACCCTTTCCATGGGGAAATTCCTGCTGGTGTCCAACCTGAGCCTGCCCTGGCCCAGCCTGAGGCCGTTCCCTCTCCTCCTGTCCCTGTTCCCTGGAGCACAGCCCGACCCCCCGGCTGTCCCCTCCTGGCAGGAGCTGTGCAGAGCCACAAGGTCCCCCCTGAGCCTCCTTTGCTCCAGGCTCAGCCCCTTCCCAGCTCCCTCATCCTCTCCTAGGCCTCCAGCCCTTCCCCATCTCCATTCCCTGCCCTGGACACGCTCCAGCCCCTCATGTCCTTCTTGCCATGAGGGGTCAGAGCTGTCCCCAGCTTGACCTCAGCAGTGCTGGCACAGAGCAGTGTGAAACATGTGCTGCTCAGGTCAGGCTGACTGCAGCAGAAATACAGATTTTCAAGAGGGAATTTTTGCCAGACTCCAGGCTCCTGCCCAGAGGGATGACACACAGGGAAATGAGAGCGAGGATGTGGACACACAAGGCATCTTTTGTTCTTCTGCGAGAAAAGCCAGAATCAGCCAGGCCATCAGTGGCTGTGCTGTCCCTCTGTGTGACCATGGCACAGCTTTCAGGCTGCTCCCAGGAGGTAAAACACTTTCTGTGGCCCCCTAGCCCCACTGCACCTCTCCAGGAGAGGACCCTGACCAGAGCAGGTGCCTGCACTGCCCTGCAGGCAATCCACATCCCAAGGTGCTCACTCCTTCCAACCCAGGGCCACTAACGATCACTAAATGATCCATGCCTCCACCATACCAACACCACTAACCACCACCACAACTAACAACCACGAAATGATCCATCCCTCCACCTTCCCAAACCCACTAACCACCAACACCACTAAGAATCACTAAATGATCCATCCCTCCACCTTCCCAAACCCACTAACCACCAGCACCACTAAGAATCATTAAATGATCCATCCCTCCACCTTCCCAAACCCACTAACCATCACCACCACTAAGAATCATTAAATGATCCATCCCTCCACCATACCAACACCACTAACCACCAACACCACTAATAATCACTAAATGATCCATCCCTCCACCTTCCCAAACCCACTAACCACCAACACCACTAAGAATCACTAAATGATCCATCCCTCCACCTTCCCAAACCCACTAACCACCAACACCACTAATAATCACTAAATGATCCATCCCTCCACCTTCCCAAACCCACTAACCACCAGCACCACTAAGAATCATTAAATGATCCATCTCTCCACCATCCCAACACCACTAACCATCACCACCACTAAGAAACATTAAATCATCCATCTCTCCACCATACCAACACCACTAACCATCACCACCACTAAGAATCATTAAATGATCCATCTCTCCACCATCCCAACACCACTAACCATCACCACCACTAAGAATCATTAAATCATCCATCCCTCCAGCTTCCCAAACCCACTAAACACCAGCACCACTAACAACCACTAAATGATCCATCCTTCCACCCTCCCAACACCACTAACTATCACTATCACTAACAATAACTAATTGATCCCTCCTTCCACCATCCCAACATTTGATTCTCCTGCCTCCAGCAGCAGCACTTGGAGCAAACTGGCTCCATGCTGCTCATTTTGTTTAAAACAGCACTGTTCTAGTGAACTGAGTGTGTTTAGTCCCACACTGGGTATCTGGGGAGTTTCTAAAGAGCTGGTCACTGTTAAAATTAGAGGATGTCACATATGAATTTTAATCACTTGCCTTGTTTGTTGTTGTTGTTGGTTTTTTAAGTTGTTTCACATGCAAGTGCTGCAAAAACATCGTTTTTGAGAAAAGCTCATACTTAAAGGGGAGTTTTAATACACACTGAATACACTGTAGGTGTTCAGGTCCTTTATGAAAAGTTCTACTCAAAAAAGGGGTCAGGTGTTTTTTCACAACCTCTGCAGCCCCATTGTACAGCCCACCAATGGCTTTTTTTTTTTCTTTTTTTTCCCTTTTTTTTCCTTTTCCTTTTTTTTTTTTCGTTTTTTCCTTTTAAATTGGTATTTTCTGATGACAGGACAAAAGCAAACACAGAATGCCACACAGTCACCTGTGAGGGTGCTTCCTGTCCCATCTCTTGGGCGCTGAGGATGAGGCAGTGGGAAAGCACAGGAACAAGTCACTAACACTAGTACCCACTGACTGCCTTACACTCTGCCCTGGCACCTTGTCTCTGCATGGAAAGCTCAGAAATAAAATCTAATTACCTCCAATTTTTCTCATTTAACACAGAGTCTTAAGTTTTGTGCCCTTTTCCCCTGCCATCCACTCAATCCCATTCAATCACTTTCACTGTGCTTTCCTTGTGCACACTGGGCCACTAATGGTCATAAAATATTCAAAAACCTCCAGGACTGGCCAGACTGTTTTCCTGCAAGTTTGACCTTCTGAGGCGGCAGCCTTGAGCTTTATTCCTGATCTATAAGGATGCACCAGACATAATCCAATTGTTTAAAAGCTGAACTGCAAAACAAGTGATATCTTTGCACCAGTTTAGGTTTAACAAGCTACATCCCACCTCACCCCAAAGCAGTAAAGCTGACTGAAGACACGAGGCATCCCACAGAGTCAGCATTTCAGCTGAAAAAGGGCAAAAAGGAGTCCTTTTCAATGCCCTTTATCCATCACCCAGGAGCTATGCCATCCACACCCCTTGCCCCAGCAGCTCCTCCACTCTCCTTGGAGCACCATGGAGGATCAAGCTGCAGAGAGCACAACACCCACCCAGGAGCACTCAGACTAAAAACTCAGTGTGCCACATTTTCAGGCACATTTCAAATAACCAGGTAAATTCCTATAATCCGTGTCCCAATCTCCTCTCAGCCCTGTCTGAAACCCTCTTTTGTACCCAAGCCTGCAATTACCATAATAACAGCCCAAAACAGAAGGCACTAGGGGAGCACTGAGCAGTGAGCACCTTGCCTGAGAGCTCTGAAGGTGGTTATTTTCCTGTCCCCTTGAAAACAGAGCAGTCTGAACCACCCAGAGACAGCAGTTATCCTTTATAAGTTGCTGTCAAAAGCAGCTTTATTCTGATAAGGAGGGAAGCAGAGACAAGCATTGCTGGCTAGATCTGTTAGCCCACTGCCTGCAAGATTCGATGTAGGAGAACAGCACCTAGCAAACTTCATCACCTGAAGTTTGTCCCTAAAAAAACTTCAGCAGAAAAGCGAGTTGCTGCTTTGTGTTTTAGACACTTGCCCTGGAAAACCCACAGGTCCTGTCCACATGGGTCAGCAAAACCCTGGTATCTTCTAAAAAGAGCCCTGCAGCTTGCTGCTCAGTCTGGAATCACACAAGGACAAAATCCTAAGCCTTCCTCTTTCTGCAGGCAGCTCCCCAAATCCCTGAACTCTTCTCAAAGCGGCTTTGCCCAGAGCACAGCACTTGCAGGAGTGAACTGCAGGCTGGGTTCAGCTTGGGTGCAGTCCATTCGATCTCTGGCAGTGGCAGTGCTCCTCCAGATGCATTTCTGCATTGAAATCCAGCTCATTTTTATTAGAAATGCATCCTAACTCACCACTAAAACTCAGACACAGCAGAAAGAAAGAACCTTGGAAAATGGTTCAGTGCTTACTCTTGCTATTAAAAGCCAAGGCTGTACAAAAATCTCAGCTAATTCACAAGCAAACAAAAACACACTGTGTGAGTCCTGACAGCTATAATAAAATGATCCCTGGTACAACAATTTTTAGTTTCCTCCCCAATTCTCTTTTGGATTATGACTTATTTCTTAGGAACAAAATGCTACATTTGTCCTCAGCAACACAAGAAGCAAGAAATAAATAAAGTAAAACTCTCACCATATCCATCTGGTGAAGGGAGGGATTTGAGGGACCCATAAATATCTCCAAGTATCTGCCAGTTACCACCTAACTCATAATCACAATATCTCCATAAAGCAACAACTAACATTAGCTTCTGGATTTAGTTTGATTATCTCACCGAATTATCTGAAATGTGGTTTCCTCTAAGCTATTAAACATGACATTTGCAGAGCGGTTTGAATTTCTTCCAGGAAACTCGTCCAAGAGGCAACAAGTGAGAGATCCCCCTGAGTTCCAAGCAGGGATCCCCATCAGCCCAGCAGCCCGGGTGCATGGGATCAAGTCATTAGGCAGAATTAATTAAAATACCTGACCTCCAGCACGCTCTCTTTCACCACTTTGCTTTCACTGAGCATCTGGAGCATTTAATGGCACCTTTGCTCACTTCTGACCCAACCACCTGTGTCGGGCCCCCCCTGACCTGGCCATCTGCTTGTAGGCTTCCTCGGCCACGGCGAAGATGTGGGGGTCCATGTCCCCCATGTTCTGGCCGCTGTAGGCGTAGATGACATCCTGCTCGTAGATTGGCAGCTGCTCGTAGGGGTTGATGGCCACCAGCACGATACCTGAGGGCAGACAGACAGCAGGGAAGTCACACACCACGGTATTTCAGGGTTTTCAGGGCTCGTCTTAGTTCCTTCAGTAAGGTTTTTAAAATGCAGTGATTGAGAGTTAACAAAGGGAGTGAATAGGGAAGGGCTCATAATTCTTATCTCAGCATCCCCTTCAACAGCAATGCAGTAAGCCCCTGTACAGTTACAAAGGAGATGCACAAAGCTGGTGAGAAGAGCAAAAATATGCAATAATCTCCATTGTGTGAAGACAGGCTTTGCAGGAGGGGTGAGGAGAGATCAACACAGCCTGAGCCAGCACTACAGAAAAGCAATTCCCGTGCAACCAAAGCTCTGCTAGGCCCAAACAAACACGCCGGGTTTTCCCCTGGCCTGGGCTGTGAGTAAAAACTCCAAACAAAGACTGTGCCCAAATCAAACTGAAGTACATAAATCACAGGGAAGGAATGCCAGAGCCTGCTCTGAGGCTTTCATGTCTGCCTCCTCTCCTGCTCTGGGCACGGAGCTGGGAGCTAATGAGAGGCCCTGCCACACGTGGAGCTCCCCGAGGGCTCCAGAGAGCTGCTCTGTGCCCAAGATCCACCTCGGAGGAGTTTTGGGTTGGGCAGGCCTCAGCTGTCCCTGCAAGGAGATCCAGGAGCACCTGGCTGGGGAATCAGCATTGTACACCTGGCTGTGGGGCCATTGGTGTACACCTGGCTGTGGGCCAGTGCCACACTCCTGGCTCTGGGGCAGTGTCACACTCCTGGCTGTGGGCCAGTGTCACACTCCTGGCTGTGGGGCAGTGTCACACTCCTGGCTGTGGGGCAGTGTCACACTCCTGGCTGTGGGGCAGTGTCACACTCCTGGCTCTGGGGCAGTGTCACACTCCTGGCTCTGGGGCCAGTCCTGTGCTCCCACCCCAGGACTCGGGCACGCTCCCGCTACAGGAGCGCAGGAACTCTCAGCTTGCAGCAAACACCAGGAAAGGCAAAGGTCAGTGGCTGTCCCAGCTCCTGCCCCTGCAGGACACTGGCCCAGCTGCTTCACCTCCCCGAGCCCCGCTCCTGCCTGCTTGCTTCCCGGTTCTGCTCAGGTCACACGCCAATTTTCCCTGACTCACCAAAACCGCGAAGCAAACCAAGCTGAAGGGCTGTGCTCACTTCAGACAAGCACCTTCCTGCCCCTCTCAGCGCTTTATAACCAAAGCACGAGGCATGCTGCAGCCAGGCAGAGCTTTGCAACTAGACCTACACAGCCCAGACGCCCGCATCTCCATTAATGCTGCACTCCAGACCATCATGAGCCTTCATGAGAAGCTGCCCTCACAAAACCTCACTGATTTTGGGTGACAGCAGGCCTGTGGGTGACTGAAGGCACATGTGCAGCTGCAAAAGGCTGCAAGTTATGCCAGTAATCCAACACTACACAGCATTAAATGCTGAAAGTTAACATTACTAAGAGCCACAGTAGCTAGATACTTATAGGCCACTGTTTTAAAAAGCCATCTCCTTCTGCCAGTTATCTGCAGAAACCAAACTGCAACACAGTCACAGCTGTACACACCAGCTTTAAAAGGACACAGGGAATGGCTTCCCATTGACAGAGGGCAGGGCTAAATGGGATGTTGGGCAGGAATTCCTGGCTGTGAGGGTGGTGAGGCCATGGCACACATTGTCCAGTGCAGCTGTGGCTGTCCCTGGATCCCTGGGAGTGTCCAAGACCAGGTTGGAGAGGGCTTGGAGCAGCCTGGGATAGTGGAAGGTGTCCCTGCCCATGGCAGGGGCTTGGAAAAAGATGATTCTTAAAACCCCTGCCAACCCAAACAAGTCTGGGATTCTATGAATTGCCTTCTTTACTTTCTTCTTAACTTTTCAAGCTGCAACTTGTTGGTGTCCATCCACAGGTAACTGCTGTCCTGAATAGCTTTGGCAAGGCACCCTCCCCAAAAATCACAAACCCAAGTTCACATCTGCCCTTCTCCTGCTCTGAATTTGGGAGTTAGACAATTCCCAAAGCCATGAAGAAAAGGAAGGAAATGGCAGAGATGGAAGGATTTTTGCATTTTTTCTGGAGGAAAATGTGCAATGGACATTCCTCTCTCTGTCTGGCATGCTGCTGTTCACTGTTTTTTTTAGTCCTACTACTGAAGTCCTACCCCTACTTTAAGTCCTACCCCTACTTTAAGTCCTACTTGAGTCCTACCCCTACTTTAAGTCCTACCCCACCCCATGGGGGCTGCCAAGCACATGCAAGGCTGGCCTCAAACTCATCTGACAAGATGTTCCCACCAAGAGCAGAGGTACCATGAGCTCAGCAAGGCCACAGTGCTCACCAGCCCTCAAAACCCACCTCTTTTACACACACTCGTGCCTCCCACCCTAAACCCCCCTCCCCAGGCTTTCCTCACGCTGCAGCCTCGGGTTGATGGTCTCAAGGGGCTCCTCTGTGGCCCCACAACCTCCCAGGAGCTGGAGGTGTGCTCTGGACACTCACCACAGTAGGTGTAGATGTGGTTGGACTCGAGGAACCTGACTTTGAGGTTGTGCAGGACGGCGGGCTCGTGCAGGTAGCTGAGGGCTGTCAGGTCATTCTGCCCCACCAGGATGTCTGGGTTCCGTAGGAAGGGCAGCTCGCTCCCTGGCAGGTCGAGAGGGTACTCGTAGAGCTGAGGAGGCACACGAGGAGCACAAAAAAACAACATCCCCTTTAATGGTTTGTAGCTTTTCCAGGCATAACTCCTGCTAGTGTTAAACGCTTACACGCCCCGCTCTAAATCAAATTAAAAGCCTCTTGGTGATAAATGCTGTAGGGTTGCCAGGTCACCCCTCGGGTGACGGCTTTGAGCTGACCACCACATGGTCCTGGTGGACACTGATGGTCCACAAGCACCAAACTGGCCATGCCTGAGTCATCCTCAGGCCAGCCTTGGGACAAACAGCCTTCAGCCACCTCCGAAAGGCAGCTGCAGAAACCCACAGCTTCACCTGATCTAAGCATCTTCCCGCTCTTGGAAAAGCGGCCTCATTCCAAACTAGATCATGCTCTTACCATCAGAGCCATTTCTCAGCTCGTTTTTAATTCAGGTAACTTTTATACCTGAAATCTGGCACCCCTTGAGGCAGAGAGGACAGGGAGAAGTCTCTGCTGCTGAAGTGTCTGAGGAGCCAGGTTACACTGCTGAAGTTGGCATATGGGCAGCCTTGTGATATTTCTGACTTGTTCCCCAATGAGCAACAGGGCCATCAACTAAAGAAAAACTGCATTTTTTTTTTTTCTTTACAGAGGAAAGAAAACAAAACTGCCAGTAATACTGCCTCAGAAAGGAGGCCTTGTGATCAGCTCCCATCAGAAGGGAGGAATCCCAGCTTCCAGGCAAAACTCCTGTCACTGCACTGGATCCCTGCCCGTGCAAACAACACAAGGAGGGCTGACCCAAGTGCACAGGCTCCCTCAGCATGTCTGACAACCTCGGGCTGGTTTGATCCTCCAGCTCCACGTTGTCAATGCCAATTTTCAAGAGTTTGCACTCGGTCTCACATCTTGATGGCAAACACACCAGGGATGCCCTGTGATATTTAACAGTCAGCTCTTCATTGTGAGGGAGCACTCCTGCATACAGAGCAGGGCCAGAAAGCACAAAACCCGTGAAGACCCACTTAAAGCACAAGGACAAAAGGAAGCACTGAGCAGCTGGGTAATGCATGTTGGCTGTCAGGAGCAAAAGGCTTTCTGCAGCTTTGAATGCCCTGAAGGTATGTGTGCTGGGTGTCTCCAAACTGATGCACACAAGTGCTGCTCCCTTTTGCTAGGGCATTTCAGACCTACATGACACAGATCCAGGCAGGACTTCATACAGCAAAGCATCAAGCAGGGCACTCCCAGAGACCTCGGGTCTCTTGCACAACCCCAAAATGAGACGTTCCATGTTTCACCATGACTGTGAAATGCTTATTAAGCTACTACCTACAACACCTGGAAATGCTTTCATCACCTTGTACTTTAATGTTGCTGATCCTGAACTCAGATGCACTAAACCATTTGACCTTGCAGGGCTCCTCAGTGCCTTTAGTTTCCAGGGAAATATCCAGATTAAAGAGGAAAAAAATAATTCCTGCCCAAGTACTAAAACTGCAGGAGATCTCAGCCAGGAAGGGAGGATGGGGGTTGTAGCACTCAGCTACAGGACCCAGGACATTCCTCTGTCTGCCCTGGGTGATTCAGGACCTGGCAAGGAGCTCAGAAACCTTGGCATGAAGTAAAAAACACCTGTGCCTTTGATTTTAGTCCATGGAAAAAATTACTAACTTTGTGTGAGGATTTAGAAACCACAAGAGATTGAGGAGAATGATAGTCAATTTGTCACAGGCTGAAAAAGTAGAATTTTGGGGTTTTAGAATGGGAGTTCAAGAGGCAAGGTGGAGGAATCTGGGTGTGCCCTGTCCTTCTTCTCCTTCTGCTTGTCCTCCATCTTCTGCTGGGATGGTGGCACTTTTGGATTGGTTTAGAGTAGAGACAGACTGTCTAACATAGGTGACAGCTAGTGGAAAATTGTTGTAAATAAAGTACACGTAGTTCTTAGTATAAAAATTAACACCACTCCAAGGGCAGGCGCTGTGCCACAACACAACCTGCTGGACAGACCTCAGCAGGTCAGAAAAAGAGTGAAAGAGATAAGGAAAAATAAACAACCTTGAAAAGCAGAACCAACAAATCTCAACTTCTTCAGTTATGGCACTGGAAAAAAAATACTTTCTAAAACTTTGGGGGCATCACAGCAACAGAAACAGATGTACTTTGGCAGCCTGAGCACAAGGGGAAGAAAGGAGCTCCTGTGGGTGAGATGGGCACCCAGGCACCCATCTGCCCCAGCCCTGGCTCCAGCAGCACAAGGACGTGGAGCTGCTGCAGCCAGTGCAGAGCAGGCACGGAGATGCTGCCAGGGCTGGAGCCCCTCTGCTCTGGAGCCAGCCTGGCACAGCTGGGGCTGCTCCCCTGCACAAGAGAAGGCTGCAGGGACACCTGAGAGCCCCTGCCAGGGCCTGCAGGGGCTCCAGGAGAGCTGCCCAGGCACTGGGGACAAGGCCTGCAGGGACAGGACAATGGGGAATTATCTTAAGCTGAAGGACAGTAGGCTTAGTTAAGATATAAGGAGTAAATTCTTTGCTGTAATGGTAGTGATGCCCTGGCCCAGGGTGCCCAGAGCAGCTGTGGCTGCCCCTGGATCCCTGGCAGTGCCCAAGGCCAGGCTGGATGGGGCTTGGAGCAGCCTGGGACAGTGGGAGGTGTCCCTGCCCATGGCAAGGGGTGGAATGGGATGAACTTTAAGGTTCTTCCAACCCAAACCATTCCACAATAAAATGATGATTCTGTGCCTGGTGCTTCCAGGGGACTGCAAGCTGGCATCTGTGCATCTCCTCAGCCAGATTTATCACTGTGGAAGGTAAAAAGGCATCAAGCATCCTCCATCCTTTATCCTCCCCAGAAAGCTGCCCTGTGCTGGAAGAGCAGGACAACAAAAGCAGCTGAGGACAAGCCAAGAAGAAGCAGCAGCACCAAGCACTGGGTGCAGACCCCAACATCAACAACGTTCTCTGCAAACCTGGCACACTCACACTGCCAACAGCCTGAGCCTGAGCTGCTCTGAAAGAAAAACTGCTTTGACAAACTCCCTGATCAACCACAGCTCATTCCTGTTCTCCGTCTTCCATAAGGCAATATGGTGAAAATGCTCCCCACAGTGGGAAAGGTCTGGCTTGGAGGGGATGGGAATTACCCACCCTGCTGGGCACGTGGGAATCTGTACTGGGTGGTCTCTGCTAACTCTTACAGGCAGCAGAGCAGATCACACTCTAGACAGCTCAGGAAACCCCACCTGCTCAATGAAGAAAGATGGTTTAGGTGCAATTCTTCATGAAAAGTGTATTTATTCTTCCTGCTACAGCAGGCAGCTCGTGGTGGGCACGCAGCACCACTGCTCCAGTCCATAAAGTGAATTTGCAGCTGATGCAAATGCCGTGGTTAACTTCATCTGCAATTCCCTGCTGTCACCCAACGTCCCACCCCACGAGGTTTTGTGTGGAACGGAGAGCAGCTGCTCCTCCCCAGCCTGTGTCCTGCTCTGGGGGTGATTAATTGCTGGCTGCTCACACGCTGCAGCCCGGGCTCTTTGCGCATTTGGAACCAGCGCCGGCTAGAAAACATCTACATCTAAATGAGTTTTGTGTTTTTCCCTTTTAAAAGCTTCTCTTATTTAAAAACGGAGCAGAGAAAAAAGGGGTTTACGTAAGGGTGTGCTCAGAGAGAAAAGCTAAGGCGTGGAGAAAGCTGTTGCACAGCAGTCACCTCCGAGCCGTGTGTGGGTTTTCCACCAGCACCCGAGGCTGAGTGGATGCCACCAGCCGTGCTCTCCACAATTTGTTCGGCAGCAAAAAGCACAAACTGGCATTTCTGACACACTGCTGCTATTAAAAAAAAATACATCCTGGTATCACAGGCTATTACCAGTTTGCCAGGAGATGAAAAGAGATGATGGAGGTCAAGGGCTTTTCTCACAACCTACTGTAACACAAGTGTCTAGGGAGGGAGCAGGCAGGGAAAAGCTGGAAGTGTTGAGGCAATAAAACACATTTTAAACCACTTCACAGAAACTATGAAATGGATCATCCTTCTTCACACATTAATTCGAAGCTTTAAATTGCTAAAAAGAATAATGACATTCAAAAGCTTACAGTTTCATCTTCAAGTTTCAGCTGGAGGCTTTTATCTCCCTCTTTGTAATCCTTGATAATTTCTGCTGATCTCCAAACTTCATCAGGGTCAGGAATCCAAACCCTAGTGTACTGGAGAGGTGAAAAAGAAAAGAAAGAAAAAAGTTTAAACATGATAAAACCTCAGGAAATTAAATGAGAAATAAATTAATTCTCCGTTAGTACAGTCTCACACTCATTGTAAAGTCAATGCAGCTAAACCATTTATTTGAGTAAAAGAAAAAATAGATCCAGTTTTAGTTCTTGGAGTAAATTACAGACCAGAAGTCTAACTTTTCAGTCTAATTTTCTCCTGGACAAAGTGTACACTGGCTTGTTACCAATCTAACAAAGCAGGGTAAAATCTCAAGGTAAATGTGGAATTTAATTTCCCTGGGAAAAAAAAAAAAAGCCTTCCAGAAGGCTTTTACGAAATAACACAATTCATCCCCTGCAGTCCCTACACCGAAGTGTGTTTATTTTGCTCAAAACAAGGTAGTTTGGTCCCCACAGAGCAAGTCCTGACCCACAGCCACAGGCAGAGGCAGGCAAATGAGGACACCAAAGCCAGCTCCTTCAGCTGGAGGTGAACACTGAACACACTCCAGGAACAGGCTTGGACGCTTGGATTTAAATTAATTTGGTTAAATTTAACCTTTTTTTTGTTTGCACCTACAAATCTGGGGCCACCAAGGGGGAAGGCCCAGGGCAGACCTGTGCAGCCCAGCCCAGGTGCCCATGAGGGTTTTGGCTGTTGGACTCCAGGCTGGTGCTGGATTCCTCCAGCCCACAGAGCCCACAGGAACCCTCCAAAACCCAGGGATTTTCTGGCCCTTTGGGGCTGCTCTCCCCTCTTCCTCCTGCTGGATGAAATGAGAGCTACAGAAATTTACTCCCACTCAAAGCACCAGGAAATCCCAGCCAGCCCAAGTGACAGCAGCACCAGAGCCCCAAAAGTGGTTTTGGCCTTCATTTGAAACCAAACCCCAGCACACAATGTCCAAGTAACACTTTGTGGCAGCCAACGAGTTAACACAGCAGCAGCCAGCACCTGACAGGCCATTTTGCAGCTGAAAAGCAATAGATTTTTATATGTTATCACACATAATTATTTTTAGAGCTGCTCAATAGCTACAGCAGCAGGAACCTTTAGATGTTAATGGAGCCACACAATCGTATTCCCAGAACAACAGTTTTAGCAGGGAGTGGGGGAAAAGATGTGAAAACTGGAATTTTCTCAGCACACCAGCTCTAGCACCTCATGAGCCTTCAGTGCTCTCCCTGCCACGAAGAAGGGAGGCTGCAGTGGGGAAGGGGCTGGTTGGGACCCCTACCAGCCCCACCACTGGGGATTCATCCAGTGCCAGCTCTCTGCTGGCAAAAAGTGAGATTCAGAGATGCTCCAGATGTGCCCAAAATAGCCAAGGATCAGGATGTACCCAGCTGAGGGCAGCTTCAAACACAGGGTGTTGCTGGTCTTGGCAACCCTGCAAATGTTCCACCTGTACAAGGGGCTGGGCTGAGCCCCAGAGCTGCCTGGCCTGGTGGCTGCAGACAGGACACTCTGACCCCAGAGCAGCCTGAAATGGGGTGGCTGTGAACAGTTTGAGGGTGACACCTGGGTACAGCTCCAGCAGCAGCAGGAGGTCCCAGGGGCCACCACCCTCAGCAATTTGTCACCAGCCACGGCCAGGAGCCACCCCGGTGTGAAAGGAGGGTGACAGCTCTCAGCACCCACCGCCCACAGCCGGGTGGTGGGAGGCTGCACACCCCGCCAGCCACCCTGACCACAGCACTACAGAGTAATAATGATAACAATCATCATCACAGGAGGGTGACAGCTCTCAGCACCCACTGCCTGCACACCTCGCCAGCCACCCTGACCACAGCACTACAGAGTAATAATGATAACAATCATCATCATCATCATCATCATCATCGTCATCATCATCCGATTTTCCCAGGCTTTGTGCACACACACCCGCGTGCAAGGACCATGTGGGACAGAACACACCACAGGACAGAATGCACCAAGCAGGACAGAATGCACCAAGCCAGGACAGAGCACACAATGCAGGTCAAAATGCACCATGCAGGACAGAACATACCATGCAGGACAAAATGCACCAAGCAGGACAAAATGTACCATGCAGGACAGAACACACCACAGGACAAAATGTGCCATGCAGGACAGAATGCACCAAGCAGGACAGAACACACCATGCAGGACAAAATGCACCATGCAGGACAGAATGCACCATGCAGGACAGAATGCACCGTGCAGGACAGAATGCACCATGCAGTACAGATGTATTTGCAAGGCTCCAGGAGCCCCGGGGACAACCCCGGCTGGCAGATCCCAGATGTGGTCAGGGACACCCCCCATCGAGTGCTGCCCACCCTGCTGCAGAGCCAGGGGCTGTCAGCACAGGCTGCTGTGAATGCAGCTCCCCGGGCATCGCTAATGCTGTCCTCTGGTGCGTGCACACGCACACATCCAGAGAGGGGAGCACCACTCATCCTGATGTGCTCCTCCACCGTCCTCCCCTCCCTGCTGCCCTCCCAGCAGGGCAGGCTGGTACACAAACCCCCATCGCAGCCCTCCCTTGCAGCCATAAATCCCAGATATGTGGTTTATCAACCACAAGCACTTTGTCACGGGTACATCTTCACAAAGCCAGCTTTAGTTAGAACCTGGGGAGGCTTGGCAGCCCTCGGTGGGGTCAGGCTGGGCTGACCACCCTCACCTCCCCTACATTCCCTGCCTCTGACCTCTGCAACCTGCTCCCCAACACTGCCTCACAGCCCCTCCTTCTGACAAACCAACCCACTGGGGTGAGAGTCACAGTGTCACCAAAACCAGGGCAGGGGGGTGGGGAGAGCATCCCTGCGAGCTGCTGCTTCCAATAATCACATTTCCAGCATCATTTTACCACTCCACAAGCCTTGTCCGGGCTTCCTGAGAGCTTTAACAGCCTCTTGATCTGCTGGAGGAGCTTGTTCTAAGGGAGAGGGCACAGGGGCCCATCTCAAAGCACTGGAGGGAATGAAGGATTAACTCGACTTTGGGCTCAGGAGACAGAACCCCGGGCAAGCCACTCAACCTCCAGGCACTCCAGGCTTTCCATACATTTTCTCTTTTTTAAATTTGTTTTTTAAGAAAAAGATTCCTTCAGTCCTCCAGGATGTCTTTAAACAAAATGCTAAAATTCACTAGAAATAGCTCTGCATGCTCGGCCTCTTAAAAAAATATTTTTTTTTAAAATCTGGTTTACTTTGTGATTTTTTTTAACCATATCCCCAATAAAACTAAAGTCATTCAGTGCTCTCACTGCCTCTTGCATTATTCCACACAGCTTAAGCAGGAGCTTAATAAATTCAATCCCCACCTCCTGATTTGATTTAGATTTTAGCAGGCTGCCGCTGAGGATGCAGATTAAAACCAACATTAAATTAGAAGAGGCAGGTCTTGTTTTACTGTTTCAAAGCTCTCCGTGCTGGCCAAAGGCACGCCCAGCAAGCTCTGGGCAATGTGCTCCATCTGAGCAAGGGGGGATGCAGGTCTGCAGGCAAGGAGTTACAACTCCATGGACAGAGCATCATTTTCATTACATTAAGAAAATTGTATGATCTTCCATTACGTAAAAAATATTAAAAACTAGCAATTTCAGCTTCGTTTGGCTGTTGCAAGTCTTCATGGCGAGCTGGACATCAGCAAATCCATCTTTATTATTGCTGGGTTTTAATCCCCTGAGTTATTTCAGGAATGCCAACACTCACAGCTGACCGCGGGAAGTTTTCATTGCTCCTGGGTCAAGGGCATTTTTCCAGGGGCATCCTTCCAACAAACTGCAGATAGAGGGAGGGCACAGCAGCAAAAATACTGGCAATGAAATAGGAGCAACCACCTCACCACTGGGAACTCAGTAAGAGAGGTGAGGACGTGGTATGTCATGACACAGGTTCTTCCACACAGGTTAAGAAAATCCTATGAAAGGACTTCAGCTGAAAACAGAAACAGTGATTTTTTATTTTTTTTTTAAATCAAAGGTGAATACACAAATGTTGACTAGAACAAGGTGGAAATCAGGATAAATCTCTGTATATTTTTCTCTGTAAAGAAAGCACACTTCTACTTTTCTCCCTCTGCAGTGGGCTTATTTCTAACCTCATTCTATATCGTTCTGTGTCCAGTATTGCTGGATGCTTTCAAAAAGGACAAAAAATACACACAAAAGAAAAATCAGGACGAATGTCAGCCCTGGCTTCCTGAGAATATTTATATTTACACACACAGCATGTGAATGGTTAAGCAGCTTACACTCAAACAGACCAATAACCACCTTCCAGCTCTGACTCACAAGCAATCTATTACTAAAACTGAGGTTTTCCCAAACTGTGCCCTTCTCAAGTAAGAGGAAAGTACAAGCTGTATGTGGAATTAAAAGTGGCCATATCACGCACTCAGGGGGTCATTTTTCTGTTCCCTATTTTCCTTTTTAAACTGGTATTGAAGATCACTCCCCAGAGATAATTTGAAGAGGCTCTTCCAGAAATAAAATAAATAAACAGAGGACTTTACTTGCGATCTGGATGTCCACAGATTCTCTCTCAGCCTCTGTCCTAAACCAAACAAATTTCTCTTTGTTAAATTTCGTTGATACAGACCTGGGCTGAGCCAGCACAGGTGGTTTGGGCCATGCTCTGCCATTGAGCCCAAGGCAGGAGGGTCCCACAGGTGCTTGTGGAAGGAGTGGCTCTGCTGTGGTCAATGTGTTTGTGTTTGCAAACCAGCAGCACCCGTGGGTGCTGGGAAGAGCCACTGGATGCAGGTAGGAAGGGGACATGGAAAGGGGCCTCTCCTGGGTGCCCTGCAGCCTTAAAGTTCCCTTCTGCCCCGCTTGGCAGTGACTCAGGAGAAAAATCTGCTTCGCCCGTGACGCAGCAAAATATCTCCATTACGGGACTTGTGGATCATTACCTTTTTTATTATTATTTACATTACTGAAAACCGAGGCAGATGGCAAACCATAATCCTCCCTTTCCCATCCTCTGAATGAGGCTTTCATCCCAGCAGCAGTTTCTCCCCTGCCCCACAGACGAGCCGAGCTCAGATTTAGGTCAGGGCTGCCTCAGCTGTGCCGTGGCAGCGGGACCTGCTGACCCCGGTGTCTCAGCCTGGGCTGGCTCCTCTGCCTGCTGCCGGGTACCCCCAGCTGGCACACCCTCACAGGGCACAGGAGGGGGTGGCAGAGGCTGTCCCTGCCTGCTGCAGGGCGGGCAGGGGTGTCCCAGGGTTGTGCATCTCTCCCCTGCCCGATGCCCGATGCTCGGGGGGAATAACACACATCCAGCGTCTCCAGCATGAGCCCAGAGGGGATCCACTCAAAACAGGGAGCTCTAGTAGCAAAAGACCAACTTCTTCCTCACCCTAAATCTCCACAAACACCAAAAGAGCTGGCAAATCAGCTGTGGGACCCTCCTGCCTTGGGCTCAATGGCAGAGCCCAAACCACCTGTGCTGGCTCAGTCCAAGTGGGGAACACATATTAAAACAGCATCATGCTCTAGGGACAGGGGGAAAAATAGTGTTTTACTTCTTAAAAAGCACAAAAAACATCATTCTGAGCTACAGAATGAAAGTGCTAACCAGCTGAGGGTGTTAAATGTAAAAGGAAAGACAGTGGCACTCTGCAGGAGCATCTCTAATTCCTCAACATGAGAACGAGCAAATTGAGTGTTTCCCAGGGCTGATAAAAATGTACAAAAACAAACAGCAGAGCCAAGGAGGGTGGGCACTATCTGCACCACCCCTCATATTCCCTGTCATCCTCATGCTAGTGGAGAGGGACCCTGGACAAACACACAAATGCACACCCAGACAATGCCCCCTTTAAGGTAGGGCTCCTAAACTTTGGGGAGCACCCCTCCATCCCCAAACGCTGCAGGGACCCATGAATTTGAGCAAACCATGTGCTTCACTGATGCCTTCAAGGCACAGGGATGTTCTCCTCTCCCCTTGAAGAGCTGCCATGCTGATGGATGTCTCCAAGTCTCCCACCAGCACTAAATATGCTCTGTTTCTCCTTGGGGAATTTTATTCCCCTGCCCAAATTAACTCCAACGATGATTTGCATAAAGTGTCACAGCAGCTGAGCAGTGCTTGGACAAGCAGCATCTGCAGCATTTATCCACTGGCTCGTCAGAAGCATTTCTAATGAAGGGGCATTTAAAAGGCTTCAGTTCATCATTGCACCAACCCCATGTCACCAAAGGCAGACAGAAAACTGGCACGAGCACAGGGGAGCTGCAGGCGAGCCCTGACACCAGGACAGAAATACTGGGGGCACCCTTGAAGGCTTTTCTTTAATTAGCTGTGGTTTTCAGGACGATTTCCAAGACTAATCAATAGTCTTACATGTAACTAACAGCCAACAACTCGTGTGTTCCCAACATCTCCCCTGCCACTCCTTCTGTGGCATCTCCGCGTCGCTCGTTACTGCGGGTTTAATTAAGAGTGACAAGTTCAGCGTCAAGGTCTTGAGTGCACACACAGCCCTGCTCTGGCTGCAAAATTCCTCTTCCAGTAAGTCATCAGATGCTGCAGAAGCAGGTAAAGCCCCAGGTGCTTTGGGACAGTGCAAACAAACAATCTGGTGTTCACCTGGGGCAAAAAATCTGGTGTTCATCCCTGGGTGGGGAGCCACTGCCTCGTGGGCTGTGACACCACAATTTGCTCCTGGCAGTGCAGCAACTTCTGGTTTCACTTTGCTTCTCTACCCTTTAAAATGGAACAAAACCAAAGGCAGGGTCAGCAGCCCTTTGCCCTGGGAGGCTCCAAAGCAGCACTGCCAGGGCTGGGAGCAGCCTGGTGAGACACGGCGTGCAAGGCAGGGCTCTTCCCTCTGCAGGGCTGAGCCCGGAGTTACAGCGTGTGCTAACCCTGCAAAGCCCTCCAGAACTTGGTGTTCACCAGGATTAGAGCAGCTCCAAGAGATGCTGTTATGAGTAGAAAAGTTGTCCATTTTTTTTAAGTTGCAGAGTTAGCAAGTTAAACTAATTGCTGCTAAGTTGGAGTTTTAACAATTTGTTGTTAATAACTTCATGTAATCACCTGTTGTTAATAGTTTTTCTTTAATTGCCTGTTGTTGATGGTTAGAAATCCCTCTTCCTCGGGTAACCCCCTGCTGCTTTGTGGAAAATGACACCTGGGACTGTGAAGGGGGGGTGACATCAAAGCTAGTAGCAAGAAAAACCCCTAAAACAATGTGCCACCACGGAATTAAGAGATCTAAGTGATGTCTAAAGGTGAGGAACTGAATCCAGTGTCTGCCAAGATCCTTTTTACCTCTCACCCTGACCTCAAGGATGTTGGCTAGAAAGAGGACCTCGAATGTCAAACTGAAAAACTGGAATCTCCTGGTGCTCTGCTGAGGATGGAAGCCCCAGCTCTGCCTGCATACCAGCAGACACAGCTGCATCATCATCATCATCATCCTCCTCCTCTGTGCCATTCCTGGGAGCAGCAGCAGCATGGGAGTGACCATCGGTTCTCCCCATCTGAGCTGATTTTTAATAAAGGCATTAAAAAAGAAGAAAGGTCTCCTGCCCAATTTATTTCAGGTGCCAGCAGCCAGAGAGCTGCTGCGAGCCCCCTCCCCAGCTCCCAGGGTCCATCCATGCTGCCCCACAAAAGCACCAAGCTTCTCTTCTGTCAGGCCTGGCTCAGCCCTGCAAACGCTTCCCATCTGCTCACCACCACTGTCCAGCCCCTGCCAGAAAGAGGGATGCTCTGCAAGCCCCCAAAATCTCTGCAGAGTCCCCGGGCAGTACAAAAATCTGGCAATAAAGCCAACACAGGTAACTCGACTTCATTTGAGATCTCCCTGGAAGAGAGATCTCAAATGAGAGTGGGCATCAGCATCCTGGAGCAGGGAGCTCAGCACCCCTTTCTCTGCCTGCTCCAGCACCCAGGGGTGCTCCTGGCCACACCCCAGCACCACCCAGCCACATCAGCTCCTCTGGACTCCTCACCTCTCCTTGCAAGTGACTGATTAAAAATTCCCACATTGCACAGGATCATGAAAAAATCCTTGATGCAGGATGAGCCTTTCACACACAGCTCAGCCATGCAGACAACATTTTTAGTTAGAATAAGGGTTATTGGGGTTTTACAGACTTGGGTTTTGCCCCTTTTAACCAAAAACCCCATGCAGGGGCCAAGTGTCCCCATAGCATGACTTTCAGCAAACAGCTTGTCATACTGCAAGAGTGAAATCCTTCCAGGCTACTTTCTGCAAATCCCTCTTGATTGGCATTAATTACCCTTCTCCCCTGCAATTCTCAATTAATCAAAACCTTTAGCAGTGATGTTTATGAGTGATGTGATGTAACCTTGCCTTCACTGTCCCTTTTTACATCCGAAATCCATGTCAGTTCACCATTCCTTGGTGAGCATAAGGTGGATCCAAAACATGCTCAATATACACCATTTACAGCTGACTGGTAATGAACAGTTAAAATTAACAGCCTTGGGTTTAATTAAATAGCCAAAAATGGCCTTTTCCCCTTGGGTTTTCAGAGTCCTCTCTCTGTTATGCAGCCCTGTGATGCTGTAGGGAAATTTACAAGTACATTCACTTCCCAGGGCAGTGACCACCCCCAGGTTAGATGATTTTAGATGAAAATGGTCCTGGGAGGAGCCTGCCTCTGGGGTGCAGGGATGCAGCCAGGGGACTGCAGGGCTGGAGATGTTTAAACAGTGTCTGCTGCTTGGCTGTAGCTGCGGTGGCACCAGAGGCATTTGGGATTGTCACCGGCTTCTCCCAAAATCCAGGGTACCCCACGTCCCCCACCCTGCAGAGCTCAGCCATCCTCCCCACTGGGCACCACTGTACCCAAACAGCACCAAAATCCACCATTAACTGCAGTGCAGCCTCTCCACCAGGCTGGACTGTTGACCTTATTCAAAAGAAGTAATTGGATTAATCAACCTGCACAGTAACCCCTCACATCTCCAGAACTCGCCCTCTTGGAACATCACTCAGGCGTGGCCAATTCAAAGGGGTTTGACTTAAAGTTACAGGACATTTTTCAGCATTTTCCAGCAAGAGGGTTATGCTGGGAAGACCCCTGGGGCTACCTCTGCATCCTTTTCATTGCTGAGCAACTGAAGGAAAACAAATTGATCACCAGGGATTTCAACAAGCAGCGTTTTACCAGAGGTAATTAAAAAATTCCAGCAACAAGGTCTGTTAGAAAGGAGACATTAGACACCTGGAGAACAGCCCCAGTGATCAGGACACAAAGCTGGAATAAATATGTTCAATTAAAGTAACTGGAGCAGTGAACACTCAGACACTCCCAGCTGCTGAGGAATGGGAGGGCAGAGGAAAGGAGGAAACCACTTCTTCTGTATTTCCATAAAATGGGAGAATGGTTTGGGTGGGGAGGGACACAGTGCCACCCCCTGCCATGGCAGGGACACCTTCCACTGTCCCAGGCTGCTCCAAGCCCTGTCCTTGGGCACTGCCAGGGATCCAGGGGCAGCCACAGCTGCTCTGGGCACCCTGGGCCAGGGCCTGCCCACCCTCCCAGGGAAGAACTTCTTCCTAAATTTCTTTCTTGCAGCGGTTTCCAGGTATTTGGGGATGTGATTTGCACTGGCTCTGCTGCTCCCAAGCTGTTCCTACACAAGATCTGGGAGGAGCACTTGTGTCATGAGCTACTCCATGTTCAGGCACAGGCTCTGTCTCTTCCTCCTGTTAAATAAATCAGCAAGATTTAGGAATTGCTGAGCTAACACTGTTTTCTTTTTAATACATGAAATGCAAGGCACAGCGTGGCTGGACAGTCAGCTGTTTTCCTTCTCGTTCCCTCACAGTTTTAGCTGTCCAGCCGAAATTCTGAGATTTTGGCTCTCCAGATGTTCCTGCACTCGTATCCTGCAGCCTCCTCTTACACCACACAGCAACTCCATGGAAAAGCATCCCCTAAATCCCACATCCAACCTCCTCCCACAAGGGTAGGGGAGATAAAAGCTTGAATGAGGAAGGATGCAGGAAGGAAAATCTCCATCAACCCCTGAATTTTGAACCTCAGAAGGTGATTTGGGAGGTGGTGCCTTTGGCAAAGCAGCATTTGTGGTCTGCAGGAAGGGCTCAGGGAAGGGGAACAACATGCAGAAGCCTGCCCAAGTGGGAAAATGGTGACAAGAGGGGCACCTGAACCTACTTTAAAAAAAAAAAAAAAAAAAAGAAAAAGAAAACCAAGCAACAACAATAACCAAAAACAAAACGGAAAAAACCCCAACCAAACAAAAAAATAACAAACCAACCAAAACAAAAATCACCACCACAAAATGTATCCTTTCTAGCCTTCACCTTCTGGTTTGAATTTTGATTTTTTTTTTTTTCCCTGATCTAGCCATGTCCCCAGAAGAGTCAGGCAAATCCAAGGTTGTCTCTTCCCTCTGGAAGGGTGGCTGCCCCAGCTGTGAGTTTGTTTTTATATATAATTTTATATATTTATATATATTTTATATATATATAAAAACATATAATTTTTAAAGATGTATTTTATACTTTATTTATCTATTTATATTTTTATATTTTATAATTTTCTTTTTATATATTATAAATATGTAAATATATATATATAATTTTATATAATAATTTGTTATTAACTAGAGAAGCAGCAAAAGAAATAACAATACATCTTGAAGTTACAGCAGTTTCAGAGTACATGGAGACAAGTCATGAGCTCACTCAAATTAGGGCTAAAGAGTAACTCAAATCCACCTCTACCAAACACTGCTCTGCCACTTTTCTCTCTCCTCTAAAGGATGACCTCGTGCTTTGTCAGGTAGATGAATAAAATTAAGAAGAAGAAACTAAATTGGATAAACTTTACATTATTCAAGTTTATTTAATTGTAAAAGTGAAGCTTTTGCCAACCATGCTGAGTTCCCAGTTCGGAATGTGCAAGACCAAAGGTTTCTGCCTTTTCTGACAAAACACTCAGTCCCAGCAGCTGAGTCCCTTCAGGCTGCAGGGGTCAGTGGTTGGGCAGGCACAGCTGAACTCACTGGCCCCAGTCACTGCCCTCATGGCATCCCACAGCACCACCCTGTCCCACAGGGCACCAGACCACACAGCCCGGAATCTCTGGGCTGGAAAAGCCCTCAGACCACCAATTCCAGTGGTTCCCAGCACTGCCCAGGCCACCACTGCCCCATGTCCCCAAGTGCCACATCCACACACCTCCTAAATCCCTGCAGGGATGGGTGCTGCACCAGTGCCCTGGGCAGCTGGGCCAGCCCTTTCCACAAAGGAATTTTCCCCAGCATCCAAAGGCATCAGAAGAGGCCATGCACACTCGTGGATGGATGCCCCAGGGATGTGGGACCCTGTCCAAAGGGGATGTGATCTGGAAAAGCAGAGATGTGGAGCAGCTCGTGTCCCCTCACAGCTGCTCCACCTTCCATCCCACACTGGGGGAAAACTGGAGGCTGCTGCAAACTTTCCAACAAGTTCTCTCAGACACTTAATTAAGAAAAAAATAAAATTCCTGGTTTGGCATGGTGCTGTTGTCATGCAGAGCTGCCATCCAAGCCCTCTTCACCCCAGACACCAAACCAGCCTCTGCCAGTGTTTCAGTGTCCCTCCTCCCTGTGGCACCTCTCACCTTCTGCTCCCTGCTCAGGCAGCAAGGCTGGCTTTCCTGCTCCCCGCCAGGGGCAGCGAGCCCTTATCAGGGCATTACCAAAGGCACTGCCACAGCACAGCCTCCAATGCCCAGCTACAGTGGAGGTAAGACCCACTTTGCATAAACAAAAATACTCTAGTAAGAGCAGAGACTGGAGTGTGAGAGGAGCGGGAGCTATCAGAGCATCAGCGAGATGGATTCAGCCACAGAAAGGCAAATATTTGCTTTCCCCTCCTCTCCCCATCCTCCCTGTGTTGTATTTGCAAATCGGGGTCACTTCCAGCGGCAGGATGTCCCCTGCATCAGGCTGGAAAGCCACCTGCCAAGCAGAGCAGAGCCACACACCCAGCAGCCCTGCAGAGCAGCCCAGCTCAGCCCAGGGCTCACCTCCCTCCCTCCGGAATTTCCCTGGAGCTTCAGTCACTGACTTCAATCACTGCAGAGGCAGATTTTGGGATGTTGGGCAGGAATTGGTGGCTGGGAGGGTGGGCAGGCCCTGGCCCAGGGTGCCCAGAGCAGCTGTGGCTGCCCCTGGATCCCTGGCAGTGCCCAAGGCCAGGCTGGACGGGGCTGGGAGCAGCCTAGGGCAGTGGGAGGTGTCCCTTCCCATGGATCTGGATGATCTGAAAGGTCTTTCCCACCCAAACCCTTCTGTGATTCTGTGGGATACTTCTGTGGGATTTCCCCACAGAGGGTCTGCAGGAGCCCCAGATTCCCATGCTCCTTCAGTTGCTGGCACTTCCAGCTGTAGGATTGTGGATCTGAGCTCCAGACTGACGCATTTCAGTGAAGCCACCTCGTTCAGGACACGACAGGTCCCCGGTCCTTGCCAGGTCTGCAAGGACAGCACTGATGGCCCAGCAGTGCAGGATCTGGGCACAGCCTGGCTGCCACCAGCACATCCACAAAGCCGGCTCCCGATGCCAGCACTGATGTCCCAGGGAGGAATCCCAAGGGACTGGTTTCCACAAAAGCTCTTTTCACAGGAAAGCAGTTTAACCTGCTCAAAAGGCATTTCAGCCCGTTCAGAGAGGAGGTTTCCCCTCTGTCCATCTACCAGCAAAGCACTGACAAAGACCTGGGCTTTGTTTCAAAGGAAGCCAGCAAACCTCAGCATCCCCACAGCCTGTTTCCAGCCAGGAACACTGTCTGGGAAAGCTGGAATTTCCCTGCTCCTCCAACACTTCTTTCAGGATTTTCATGTGCAGGAGAAAGCCCACATCTCATTTTGCACTGACACAGGGAAAAATAAGCCACAAATCTCCCCTCATCACAAGACTGAAGAGGCTAGGGGCTGCTCTGGTAGTGAGACAGACTGCCACAGTTAATATCATTGTCACTCCTAACCTGTGTTTTATTGCTGCAGCAAATTTATCCCCAGTGTCTTACACACAGTCTGCAGGAATAAAATGCAGGAGACATCCCCAAAAACTGTTTAAATCCCCCAGAGTGGGGGGGTTTTGTGAGCATGTGGAAGGGATGTTGGACACAAGCAGAGGGTTCAGCAGCTGCTGACCCCACGCAGGCAGCTCGGGGGGCTCAGAGCATCCTCACAGAGCACCCAGGCCCCAGCTGGGAGGGACACACGACATCACCCCAGCAGTGTTTGGCTGTTGACAGGACACACAGCCCCTGCAGAGGGCCACCAGCATGTCCAGGTGTCACTGCAAGCCTGCAGACACTCAGGGATGCTGCATTTGCACACCCACACTCAGCCCAGCCTGGGTTTGTGGCACCAAGGACACAGCACTTGCTGGGTTATTGCCAGAGCACAGAACTCACACAGTGGCCTCAGCTTCCCCTAAGCTCTCAAACCAAGGGTGGGAAAAGCCATGTCTCTGTTTTTACCCTGCCTGCTTCCATCCCACAGCTCAAACCTCCTTAATGCACCTCGGCCATCGAGCACAGGCCCTGGGCAGGGGCACTGCAGCTGCCAGGAGACTCCTCCCAGCACCAGTCATGGACAAGTGTGTTAACAGAGCAGACAACTTTCAAACCAGACGTAAATTATGCACAAAGCCTGTAAGAGACAAGGGTCAGCGCTGTTTATGGGGTTAAAGCAGGTAAGGCAGATGCAGCCAGGGCCTCTTCCATCTGCTGGGGTGTTTCAAAAGCTCTTCAGCTTTCAAAACATGAGCTCTGGTTCAGCTCTGCACTGATGTGCTCTGCCCTGACTTGAAAAATTACATTTGTTTTGTGTGAGCAGGAGGAGAGAAGCCAAGTCCTTCCAAACTGGCCTTTTCCCTTCCCAGACAAATTAACTGTATTGAAGTTCAGCCTCACGCCAGGACAGGTTTGCCCAGATCCCAGGTACATTCCAGCTGTTCCCAGCTTTCCAGCCGCCTCCCAGGCAGGTGAGAGTGAGCAGGGAGGGTTAAGGGAGGCAACCCTGCTGCCCAGCCCGAGCCTGGCCATGGCTCCAGAGCCCCCCACACCTCACAGCAGCTCTGGGCATCCAGCACCCGCTGCTAAAGCTGCAGAAATTCCTCCTGAGCCACCATGGACCACAGGGGCAACTCGGAGTCCAGAGCCCCCAGTGACCAACTCAGGCACCCAGAGGTGTGCGCAGAGGAAATTAATTTATCTAGACAAGCGTCAGGGCTATGTCTCTTCCAGCCATCTCTGTAACTGCACGTGAAAGCAGCATTTATCAACAAGGATGCATCCCAAACATGCCAGTCTACTGGCTCTGAGGCTTGAAGGCAGAAGAAACAAGATTTTAACCAGAGGAAGGTGATAACTTGCTCAGTGAAGATACTTGAAGTTTATTTCTAAGCTTCGAGTTATAGTATAATGTGGCCCTTCAAAGAGCAGCTTTTGGGGACCAGCTCAGAAAACCAGAGTGGATTGTATCCTGTGGATGGAGAGCAGTGGAATGCTGGCTGCAGGCAAAAGCAGAGGATTAGAAAACACCTACACCTGAATGATCACACAAAAGTGAAAACAACAACAATTGTTGTTTGAGATTCAAGACTTGGACCCCCTTCCAGAAACCAGCAGCAGTTCCAGCACATCCCCAGAGTGGATTTTTTGCCCCAAAACGCTGCCCATGAAGCACAGCTCCTCTTCCCCTTTCCAGGTGGGCTCTCCATCATGTTGGACATTCACTCCAATATTGTGTGTCTGCATCTCAGCAGCACCTTGCACATTGCCACAACCTGAATTTAGCAGCAGCGTGGAACTGAGGCCACGTTGGAGTGTGGTTGCCATACTCCAGAAGGATTACAGAACTATTTTTAATAAGGGGTTTAATAAGCTTTAAGCAGAGTAGGTTGCTTTTGCTCAGCTCACATGGCTGCAAAGATAAAACCTTGCACAAAGCAACAGCCACAAGCTGCTTGACAGAACTTGCAGCGCCAAAATTTATGGAGTTACCTCTTAAAAGAATGTTCTCCTTTGTTGCCTTTGAAGTAAAAGTTTATACACTACAAACTCAGGTTTGGCTGTCTCGCAGCTTTACAACATCACAGAGCTGCACCTCTGCAGTTTCTGTTTGGTTTTGGCCAGACACTCGTAGGATGAGGAATGAGCAGCTCTGAAGGTTTGGAGCACGAGAAAAACACTGGAATCTCGCTTGGTGGACTCATATTCTTTATGCACTCAAGGTGAGCATCCCTCCTGAGCTGGGGCAGCCAAAATCCATTCCCACACCACATCCCACAGACCCAGGCGCTGCCGGTCACCCGCAGCTGGAGCAGAGCCACACCACGCTGGACCACAGCTCCCAACACCCCCAGCCACACCAAAGGTGACAGGAACCCATGGCCACCTCCAGAGAACACATCAGTTGAAAACCAGCCAGTGTCTGTGTTATATTTTCCTCAGGGGAAAAAAAAAAAAAAAAAGTAAACAGAAAAAGAAAGCAAGCACATCCTGAACCTAGGAAAGGGTCAGCACAACAAAATTTAAAATTATAAGTAACCATTAATTTTTTCTACTCTGTGAGTGTTTCTCCCTCCCCCACCAGCTAGCACAACCCCTATTGTCTGAAAAGCGTTTAACTGGAAGTGGGTCATGTCTCCTGGCATTACTAAATCTTCCCAAATTTCCCCCGATTAGTCAAATGCAATCTCCTCTCTGACATCTGAATGATTGAGGTAGTGTGTAATGCCATTTTTCCCCTGAATGAGCCACATCAAAGAGGGTTATAAGCCTAGAGATGGCACGCCAGATAAAAGAGTCGCCAGCAGATTGTGCCCAAAATGTTACCCAGGGAAATTAAATCGTTTTGTTGGAAGGTTTCTCCTTTGGAAACATTCAGCCCTTAGGATTGAAAGTGGAGAGACAAGAAATGGCCTTCAGAGCTGCTAGGAGGATGAAACCTCACTAATTGTGAGCTGAGTGGTCCCATAGTTAAAACACTTGTGCACACAGGAGATTTTCTATCAGCCACAACATCCAGCCTGCTCTTCACACAGGGACACCAAAAGCCATCCTGCTGGGAGTTAATAACAGCCTAAATTTGGGCAATGCCTCTCAAATGACTGAAAAATAAGGAGGGGGAAAAAAAAGCAAAAAAGCAGTAAACCTGCTACCCCAGAAAAAGAAAATACCGTTTAATAACTGGGATGTAACAGCAAGAAATCGCTCAGGCATGAGTTATATCCAAAGGGTTAAAAAAAAATAAATCACCCTTTGAAGCAGAAGGATGCCAGGACCCTGGAAGGATCCAAGGGCTGCTCCAGTGCTGGTGTGGGGCTGAGCTCTCTCCTCACAGGAAAAGAGCTGGAGCTCTTAAATGCGTGCCAGGCTGGTGATTAGGTGAGATCTGGGCAAAGTTTAGTCAATAACAGCAGGGGTTGTATTCTGCTGATTTACCTCACGTGACCCCCCAGTGCTGAAACTTTGCACCAGAGCAAAGGCTGGCAGGAGACAGCACTTTTTTCAGTCCAAAAAAAAAAAAAGAGTAATAAATTAAAATAATATTTTAAAAAGAGAGAGAGGGACAGAGCCTACAGACCTTTTGGCATTGAAAAACAGAATATTCTGTTTCTGAGAACTGGCTTTTTATCCGAAGATAAAAGGTGCGTGGTGCAGAAATCCGTATTAAAAAAGAAAAAAGAGGGGCCCCAGGGAGATTCCACTTGGGTGAGAACACTGTTTCAAGTGCCAGGTGGTGGACTTTGGGATGCAACCCCGTATTTTGGGTAGAGCAGTGCCTGGGGAGGAAAAGCCCGCCTGCAGCTGGTGTTTGGGGACTGCCAAGTCCCAGCCTGGAGCAGCCTCAGCCATGCCCACCTTCTCCAGCGCGGAGGGCTGGAGGGGAAATTCAGTCAGGTTTTGTTTCCAAGGCTGGGTCAGGCCCACCCTGGTGGCCAAGCAGGCAGTGCAGGTTGCTCCAAGCTGGGCAGCACTCCTGGTGACCAGCGGGGACCATGGGGACAGTCCCCAGGACTCCCCAAATGCCAGGGAGTGTGCCAGCACTGCCATCCCTCACCGCAGCAGCAGCGGCCGGGGCAAAGTGCAGCGAGATGAAGATTAGCTCTGACAGCCTCGACTCCGAGTTTATTTTGGCACGGCAGGAGCACACGAGGCTTCAGAGCAGCTCTGAGGAGCGGGGCCGGGCAGCAGCAGCTGCCCCGGGGCTGAATTCCACAGCCCTGCCTGGCAGCGGCTGCACCCGCAGCAGCAGCAGCCCTCTAACCCTCAGAGCTGCGCAGTGGAGACCTGCACGCTCAGGACACCCCGGGTTTCCTCCTTCCCTCTTGCCTGTTTTTAAATGAGGTGTTTTATTTAGCAGTTCTGCCTCCATCCCCTGCGACAGGGCAGGCAAAGCACCAGAGCTTCCTTCACTCTGCACAGGGAGGAGCAGCTCATCTCCTTGCTGGGGCAGGCTCCGAACAAAAACAAAGGCTTTGGAAAGCAGAAGGAGAGAGAAAACAAGCTGAAGGAAGGGGGAGCAACAGATTTCAGACCTGGTGCTTCCAGGAGCTGCTTCTCTCCGGGCAGGGCCACGAGGTGTGTGCTGCAGGAGGGCCAAGGGCAGGGCTGTCACCCGGGGACCTCTGCTCCCCGAAGGACACGGGGGAAAACCCCAGCTCCGAGGGGCAGGGAGGCCCTGCAGACAGCCCTGGGGCAGCTCTGCACAGCCCACAGGTGAGATGCTCACAGCTCACCCTGCCTTCCCTGAGAGCTCTCCTGTGCTGCTGCAGGTCTTGCTTCAGCTAGAACGAGCCTTGGTACCATCACCTGCAAGAGGACAGTGCAGGAGTCCACAGTCTAACCCAGCAGAGAATCACTTTCCTGCCTCACCTGGCCTTGGAAGGAACCAAAGAGACAGCACAAGAGACACTGACCAAGCTCTGGGTAGGCAGCTCTTTTTCTCCAATTTCTTTCATTATTTTGTTCCCTACCACTGAACATGGGGTGAAAGGGGAATCAGATGGGCAACAAGCAGGCAGCCCACAGCTGTGGGAAGGGCTGGCAAGAGCCACAGCAGTATTCCCACACCCACCTCCTGCTCTGGAGCAGAACCTTCTGTGAAACCCACCTCCAGCTCCCCACAACAGGAGACTGAGTGTCCCTGAACGAGCCCCACGCCCTGCCCAGGGCAAGGAGCAGCCATACCCACAGCACCCACCTTCCCAGAGCTCACAGCAATTGAGCAGCATCAATCCACAAGGAGTTACTCAGCTTAATTAGATTGGAAATTACACCTCCTATCATCTCAGCATCTTGGCATCCACTGGCTGCCTTGAGATGTGCTCACACCAACCGTGCTGGCCTGGGGTGCAGCTCCTCAGCAGGCACGGGGATCAGACATTTTTTTACTCCTATTTTCTTTTAAAGCCCTTTTCAATGCTCACTTCTAGCACACGTGTCAGCAGCCCCAGGTGCTTGCTCACACCCAGCCTGCTTTGGCAGCTGTAGGTTTGCCTGTGCCACCTGAAACCACCCCGTGGGGCTTCCAGCAAAATCCAGACATGCCCATGATGTTTAAAAAGCCGTCTTTGAATACTTGAAGGGTCTTTTTTTCCCCTTTGAAGAGCAGCGGCTGGCTGGGCCACATCCCTGAGGTGCAACATGCTGTTGTGGCGGGTAGTGGCCGTGATTCACCCGCAAGCCATCCTGCTCCCAGCAGGCTGTGAGTGGTGGTTAGCACACCCTGGCAGCACCTCTCACGCTGTGACATTTCCAGCAGGGAGCCTGGGCAGTGACTCACGGGAAGGGGAGGCTCTGCATCGGCTGGGTGTAAGGGCTTTTGTAAGAGAAATACCCAAAAGTCAGAATGGACGCGGGTTTCCCAGAGGTGTAGGCTGCCCCTGGATCCCTGGAAGTGTCCCAGGCCACGTTGGACCTGGGACAGGGGAAGGTGTCCCTGCCATGGCAGGGGGTGACACTGGGTGATCCTTGAAGTCCCTGCCAGCCCAAACCTTCCTGGGATTCCATGCACAGCACACATCTCCCGCTGAGGATCCATGGAAGCACCGAGCCCCTGGAGCAGCCAGAGGAGGCAAAGCCACCCCAGTGGTGCCACCACAGTGCCCGTGTGGGAACGTGGAGAGAGGGAGCTGAGGGCTGTGGGCTGAGGAGGAGGTGAGCAGGGTCACAACAGTGACAGAGAGAGGGAGGGAGGGCAGCCAGGGGGTTACAGCTCTGCTGAGTCTGCTGAATTTCCTGGGCACAAACACAGGGCGCTCCAAGCCACTGCCACTGAAAACTCCCCAGGGAGGGGGAAACTAATAATGAAACCTGAAAAAGAACAACAGACTGTGTTCTTTTTAGACTGTCTTCTTCAACTGCAGACCTGTGCTGCTCCTGCAGTCCCACAGTCCCTGCCTGGACAGGTTTAAGGCATTCCCAGGTTTTGGTCAGCCAGAGAGGGCTTCAGACATGGACAAACCAAGGACAAAAGGAGAGCACGGCTGGAGAGAGTCTCACATTGCCAGGCTGCAGGCTCTTCCCTGTAGGGATGCTCTTCTCCAAACCCGCTGGATTCCACAGGAAAGGCAAAGGGCAGAAATGCCAAACCCTCCAAAGCTTCACTAGTACAACTGGTGAGTCCACCATGACCCAGACAACACATTAAAGAGTGTTCCCTGAGGAAAGCCACGTGAAGCCCACCACCCACCAGGCCTGGCCCTTCCCAGCCCTGCCACCATCCCTAGACAGGTCCCTGCTCATATCTGAAGGTTCAGGCTAAAGCCAAAACCCAACCCAACCCCACAGGACATGTCTTAGAGCAGGCCAGAGGCGTATGAGGGCAAAGCTTTACAGCCAGCTCGAGACACAGAAAGCTCCCAGGGAATTTTTTTCAGTTTTGATAAGCAGCAAATTCTTCCCTCAAGTGTTCTGCAGACATTTCAGGCGTCTGCCACAGCTCGAGGTTCAATAACAGCAGTCACTTTCCTGGCCTGGATTGCAGCTGGCTCTGATGTTCCTTTAACCACCACCAAACACCTCTGTGTGCAGGAGGGGTCAAAGATCCAGAACAGCACCACACAAAAACACCCAGCTCAGAGCTTCACCTCGTTACCTGACATTTATTACACCCGTGGCTAATCCAGAAAGCCCAAAGTCCACCCTCATGCTCAAGTGGGGCTACTCCTGTGGATTCCCTGAAGAACAGCCTTCATGGTGAGAGCACATTACTCCCTCTATGGACAGGGCTTCAAATTAATTGGTGTGTAAATTAAAAGTCCAACACACCTAGAACTGCACTGCTTTACAGCATACTGGGAAGTTTAACCATGTGTATGTAAAAACACAGTCACAAACATACACAGCCTTCTTTCTTGGTCACCAGAAGAGACGCATGAGTTCACGTTCAGGGTCATTATCTTCTCTGCCTGGTAATTGGCAGCAAGAAAGAACAACAAAGCAAAAATCCTCCCCTGTAAATACATTCCTCAACAAATAACCTCGGATAAACTCCTTCCTCAGGGCAGGAAAGGGCAGGAAGGACTCATCCCACCCAATCCCACGAGCACCAGCACAGCACCCACTGCTGTCCCACCCCTGACCCTGGGGCTGGCAAACCACTGCAACGTGGGCTTGCACGCACTGTGATTTCCACACCACAGTTTCACACCCCTGCAGCAGAATCAGGGCAGGAATTCTCAAAAACAGTTTTTTAAACGAGAAAACTGATCAATCCCAGCCAGCAAGAGGGCACAGAGCTGGGACTTAGTGAATTAACCCTGCTGGAGCCATTCCTGGGGCTGTGCCCCAGCACCTGCACACAGCTCCTTGGCTCGCCTGACCCAAGCCCAGGGATTATTAAAAGCACAACTGAGATGAAAATTGCACAGACAGAGACCAAAATGGGGTTATTTTTGCAGCACAGAGCCCCTGGAGCAGCGTGCCCTGCACCCACTCAGTGCCAGGAGAGGCGGGGTGACCTCGGTGCCCGTCGGGGCAGGGAAGTGCCCCCCAGGCCACAATCTCCCACCTCCCTGGGGGCCACACGAGGCCCAGACCCAGTGGGCTGAAGGATATTTCAGTCCCACGACAAAGTGGCTTAAATTGGCACCAGTGATGACTCTGTGCCATGTGAATTGGCAAAGCTTGGCTGCGCCTCTCTCCGGGGGCACCGCGGGGAAGCCCGGGGCCCCGGCGGCTGCGGCGCCCTTGGCACCATCCCAAGCTGCAGAGAGCTGGCTGGAGCAGTCAGAGTTTACGTTTCAGTGGTTTTCTCCCTGCCACTGCAGCTCATAATGAGGCAGGACCAGGAGGAGCCCGGGGATGCTGATGGACCCGGCTCCCTCAGACACGGCCCCATCCTTAAATAAAAACCCAGCGTGGCCTCCGAGCTGCCCTGCCCTTTGTGTACAACCCAGGCACGTCCTCATCATCGAAAATAAAGAAGAAAAAAGCCAAAAACCTTCAGCTATAACCTGCTTTTCCTCACAGGAGCTGCAATGGCAGCAGCAGGAGTTCAGGAGCTCTGCAGCATGCTGTGGATGTCCTGGGACTGAACCCCAAACACTCCCTGTCCCCGGCCTTATTCCCAGAAATTTGTTCTACACAACCCACAGAAAATCTTCTCTCCCCTCTCCAGCTGCTCCTCAGCCCCAAACCAGCCCACAGGCACAGGCTAAGGATGAATCCTCCCCGAGCCTTGCAGGATAAATAATCTTCAGAAGGTTTTATGCCAGAAGGTTTGTGCCAATTCATTGACTCAGTCTGTGAGTGATCACACTGGCAGCATCTACACACTTCTCAGAAGTTTCTCCCCAGGGTCAGAAACCACCAATTCATTCCAGCTATTTCATTTATTACAACTTTAAACGAAAACCAGCGACTTCCGTACCCAACACCAGCCATTAGAAGAGGATTCTTTTAAGGCATCAAATCTATAAGAAAACACTTGGCAAGCAGCAGCCGCTTTGCACAACGAGAGGAAAAAAATAATATGAAAATAAATACCCTGGATTCTTATTTACCCAGAGCTTGCAGACGTTCTCAAGAGCATATCTTGAGCTGCACAGCAGCCCAGGAGCAGAAAGACACAGCTTATTCCATAGCCTGGCACAGGCACTGTTTTGCATCAGGTTCAGAGGCTATACTTACAAGGACAATTAACATATTTTAAGAAGAACCTTTAAGAGAGCACAACTTCAGAAGCCACAGCAATTACAGTTGTTGTTGTCATAGGAAGCGATTCAACCTACAACATAGCAAACATCAGGAATACAAACAACTGTAATTTCTGGTTTACTGCTGCAAATCAAACGTGATGACAACGATGGCGACATCCATAGGGTATCCTGGACCATCCCCCCTGCCCAGTGGCAGGGCACAGAGCAAAATGTGATCCCACTAGACTCGTGATCTGCCTTTTCCCCCTCCTGCAGTTAAATGGGGTTTGAGAATCTCCTCTGCCCAGCAGCATTTTGCCTGGGCACGCTGCAGCTGGGCACATCTGGGACGTGGCCGGGCCAGCACAAGCAGCCTTAGAAAGATGTTTCTTTTCAATGCTCACATTAGGTGAAATTCTGGTTGCCCACCATCCTGGGCAGGTTTTTTCAGGCACCTGCCCTGTTCCTGGCACAGGCTGGTTCCAGGTCGCATCCTCTGCCACAGAACTTTTCTGCTGCTCAACTGCTGTTTGATTCTGCCACAAAATAAAATCCCCAGCCAGATAATCCCAGACTGGTCTCCCCATGACTATTTTCCAAAGTGGAGTCGTACACGCTTGAAGGTTGAGGCAGTTTTGGGACTACTCTCACGCTCATAATTAAGCAGAGTTATTGATTATCCTGCTTGATGGGGGTATTAAACACCAGCCATTCCTGATCCTGAAGGGGCACAGCATCCTGCATCCCGTGGAGAAGGCCTGCAGCAGAACTCAGAGTCACCATCCTGGGCAGGTTTTTTCAGGCTGGAATCCTCTGTACCACCACCTGCCCTGTTCCTGGCACAGGCTGGTTCCAGGTCACATCCTCTGCCACAGAACTTTTCTGCTGCTCAACTGCTGTTTGATTCTGCCACAAAATAAAATCCCCAGCCAGATAATCCCAGACTGGTCTCTCCATGACTATTTTCCAAAGTGGAGTCATACACGCTTGAAGGTTGAGGCAGTTTTGGGACTACTCTCACGCTCATAATTAAGCAGAGTTATTGATTGTCCTGCTTGATGGGGGTATTAAACACCAGCCATTCCTGATCCTGAAGGGGCACAGCATCCTGCATCCCGTGGAGAAGGCCTGCAGCAGAACTCAGAGCTGCTGGTGTTCCCAGGATATCCTTCTCCTGCCTAAGTTCTCCCCAGGCCAATCCAACACACCAAATTCATCAGCATGGTGACAAATTTACACGCCAAGAAAACTACTCCATGTCCCCACAAGGTCCCAGAAAACCATCTGCAGGCACCACATGGGAGTTAAGGGCTCTCCACAGAACACATACCAGCTCCCACTGCAGTTCAGCAGGAAGGAGACCTGACAATTCCCACCTGGAGGCTCCAAAGTGGCTCCTCAGCAGTTTCTCTCGTCCTGGCTCCAGCAGGAGGAGGAATGACTCAGAGGAAGGTGCAGTTGTGGCTGTGCTAGCACAGCAGCACCTGTGGGATCAATAGGCTCTCGGTGAGCTGTACTAACCCCAGATCACCCGCCTCACCCTCCTCTGCTCCCCCCACACAGCCTCACCTGCCAGCACAGACCCAGCAGGCCTCACCCCTTCCCCTGGACATCACCCTGGGCCATCACTCCTTCCCCTGGGCACCACCTCTACCCTGGGCATCACCCCTGCCCCTGAGCAGCCCCCTCTGTCCCTGGGCTGGGCACCAGCCCTGTCCTGGGCATCACCTCTGCCCCTGGCCTGTCACCTGTGCCCTGGGCATCACTTCTGCCCTGGGCATCACCCCTGCCCCTGGGCTGTCACTGCTGTTCCTGGGCTGTCACCCCTGCCCCTGGACAGCACCCCTGCCCCTGGACATCACCTCTTCCCTGGTCATCATCCCTGCCCGTGGAATGTCACCCCTGCCCCTGGGCATCACCCCTGCCCCTGGGCTGTCACTGCTGTTCCTGGGCTGTCACCTCTGCCCCTGGGCATCACCTCTGCCCTGGGCTGTCACCCCTGACCCTGGGCATCACCCCTTAGCCTGGGCATCACCTCTGCCCCTGAGCTGTCAGCCCTGTCTCTGGGCATCACCTCTGTCCCTGGACTGTCACCTGTGCCCTGGGCATCACTTCTGCCCTGGGCATCACCCCTGCCCCTGGGCTGTCACTCCTGTTCCTGGGCTGTCACCTCTGCCCCTGGGCATCCCCTCTGCCCTGGGCTGTCCCCCCTGACCCTGGGCATCCCCCGTTAGCCTGGGCATCACCTCTGCCTCTGAGCTGTCAGCCCTGTCTCTGGGCATCTCCTCTGTCCCTGGACTGTCACCCCTTCACCTGGGCTGTCACCTCTGCCCCTGGGCATCACCTCTGCCCCTGAGCTGTCAGCCCTGTCCCTGGGCATCACCTCTGTCCCTGTACTGTCACCCCTTCACCTGGGCTGTCACCTCTACCCTGAGCAGCCATCTCTGCCCCTGAGCATCACTCCTGTACCTGGGCATCAGCTCTTCCCCTGGCATGTCACCTCTACCCTGGACTGTCACCGTGTCCCTGGACATCACTCCTGTCCCTGGACGGTCACTCCTGCCCTGAGCAGCCACCTCTGCCCTGGGCATCACCTCTGCCCCTGGGCATCACCCCTGTCCTGGGCTGTCACCTCTGTCCCTGGGCATCACCCCTGCATGGAGCTGACTGCAGGCGAGCACCAAGACCTTCCTCAGCACCCCAGACCAGCACACCCCCTTCACCTGTCAGCCACCAGCACCACCAGGCTCAGCGCCTCCAGGCTGTTGTGTTTGTTGTGGGTTTTAAGCCTCCTTTGATCTTTTTCTTGTACTCTCAAAGTCACAGGAAACATTTTTCCTGCTGCTTCAAAGGCCAGAGCTGGCACAGAGGCCCCATGCAGCAGACTGCCCAGCAGGACAGTCCCAAATTTCACTGTGACTCAGCTGCACAGACAGCCCATGTGGGCTCCAGCCCCTGGCCCCACCACCTAAAAAACCAGCTGCATCCCTAGAATGTTCCTGCAAAACTACAGGCAACAGCAGAAGGGCCAGTGCTCAAACACCTGCTCGCAACAACAAACTTTGTTGTTGTTAAAAATAAATCTAAGGTTAACAACACACGCAGGTTGCCTCCAAATCTCCACCACTTCCTCATCAGAAAGTCCCTGGACAGCAACAAGGTCCCAAGCAACGCCCCAGGAGGCAGCTTACAACAGTCCAGCAGGAATGTAAACCAAGGCAGCACAGAGCAGACAACGCAGGTTAACCGCTGCTCATCAGGTCAAAAAACAATTAACCAGGTTGCTTCAATCAGCAGGGAGAGCACAGCCCTGGGAGCCAGCCTCCCTCCTCCCCAGGGATGCTTCCCATCACATCCATGCTCTCGTCCTGAGGGATGCTCGGCACATCAGAGCTGTTTAGCCACAGCTTTACTCCTGCCCCTCTCCGGATCTTCCAAGGGGAAAAGATGTTCCAAACTTGGCTTTTGAAGTGCTCCCGAGGAGGATGGAGGTCATCCTGCTCACAGACAGCCCAGCTCAGTCCAGCAGGGCTCCTGCAATCCCCACAGCTCCAGAGGAGATCACTGGAGCCTCCATTCATCCTGCATCCCCCTGGCAGCGACAGCCAAAGAAAGGATACGTGGCAACCCCCGGCGTTACATAAAAAGCTGTCGGCAGAATGAGTTACAGAAGCAGAAACCTGCAGCGAAGTTACGCCCGGGGGACGGAAAGTGACCCTGGTGCCAATCTGGCAGCACCCCCACGAGCTGGCCGCGGCCACAGGGAGAGCCCAAGCTGCTAAAATCCTCATTATGACAACAGCTGATGCTGACACTGTTACACGGCAGAGCCCTTTCCGAAGCCGAGCGCTGCTCCCGGTGAGCCCCTGCCCGGCTCGGGCAGAGCACATTCCCGGGGCGCTGCTCCCCAGCAGCCCCGGAGGATGCAGAGCGCAGCCAGAGCGCTCTCGCCACAGCAGAGAGCCCCGAGCCAGGCGGAGCTCGCTCTGCCTGCGACGAGCTCTTTCACGGGGACAGCTCAATCGGCACAGATCCCGCTGGACACAAGCCTCTCCCCGGGAAAAGGAGCGGAGAGCCCCGGGCGGTGTGGGAGGCACCCGCAGCCGGGGCTGGCCGAGGGCTGGGGTTACCCAAGTGTCCCACAGACACAAAACAACACAAGAAAATTTTAAACCAGAGTGGGAACGGCGTTTTTCTAGTCCGGACCTCGGGCTCTGCTTTAAGAAAGAGCGCCTGAGCCTGCAGTTAGCCCCGCGATCACTTTTTGGGAGCAAACCCTGCGGGGCCCGTCGGGGCGCGGTGCCAGCCGGGCCACCAGCCGTGTCACCTTCCCTGGCTGCCAGGAGGGAGCGGGCGCGTCCCCTCGCACCCCTGCCAAGGGATCTCCTGCAGGACTTGTGGAACAAGGAGGGCTCTGGAAACCGGACACCGCGGAAGCGTTCCGGCCGCTTACGGCACCTGCTCTGCGGCTCTGTGATTCGGGGGGCTGCGCCTTGCCCCGCTCCTCCCCGCGGGTCAGGAACACAGCCGGGCAGAGGAATTCCAGGGGGATCCGGGCAGGCTCGGGGAGTTTCGGCCGCGCAGGTGACGGAGCGCACGGAGGGCGAGGCCAGCGCCGCGACCCACGGGCGAAGTCCGCCCTGCAGCGCGGAGAGCCCGGCGAGTGGAACCCCGGGGAGCCGGGAGAGGCCCGGGAGAGGCCCGGGAGAGGCCCGGGACCCGCGGGGATGCCCGCCCCGCATCCCGCGCACCTGCGGCCGCCGTCCCGGCGGGTGCGGGGAAGTTGCGGGGGGCTGGGCAGCGGCCCCCCCCGGGGGCGGACGGAGCACGGAGAGGAGCCCCGAGCCCCGCGCCCCTCCCCGCTCCCTACCTTGGTGTAGAGCTGCGCGGCGGACATGGCCGGGGCGGGCGGCGCTAGGCGCGGGGCATGGGGGCGGCGGGCGGCCGGACCGACGGCCGCACGGACACACGGACACTCCGACACACCGGCGCGCCGACCTTTACACCCGCCGCGGCCGGCCGGGCGCGGGCAGGGGAAGCGAAGGGAGCGGCAGCGGCAGGAGGAGGAGGAGAAGAAGGAGGAGGAGGAGGAGGAGGAGGCAGCGCCGCTCCGCCTCCGCCGCGCCCCGCTCAGGTATGGGGAGGCTCGGCTCGGCTCCCTTCGGCTCGGCTTTTATCATTATTCTTTCTTTTTCTTTAAAAAAAAATATTTTTAAAAAAAACCCACTCTTTTTAATACATATTTTTTCCTCCCGGCCGCCTCCCCCGCGGTCCTCGGCATCCCGCCCAGCTCCGGCGCCCCCCGGGCAGGTCCCCTCGGCAGCGCAGGTTGGTGTGCTGCGTTTGGGAGGTTTTTTGCCTTTTATCCATCTTCCTTTCTCACAGAAGAAGAGTAATTAACCCCCAGGCAGGTGCCCCTTGGTGGGTTTCGGGTCTTCCATCGCCCACCGGGCTCTGGGGAACCCCCGCACTTTGAGGAGTGAGGGACGGCATCACCGGGGTGTCCTTTGCCAGGACACCCCTGTTCCCGGGACACGAGCATTGCCCTCCTGGAAATCAGCTCGGGAATTGTGCCAGGGATAGGTTTTTCTCTGTCTTCTGCCTGCAGGTGGGCTTGGGGTCCCACCAGCACCCTGGTCCTGTGCGCTGCTTGTGTGCCACTCCTACACCGACGGCAGGAATTGCAACTTCCACAGCAACAGCCAAAAATTGATCCCGGCCCGTCAATCCGTGGCCGCGCTGCTTCCCTCCATCCCGCGGGAGCACCCTGTTCTGCAATTCATGCTTATACGGCACTTTCAGAGCCGGGGAAGGAGAACGAAATGCGAAGTGCTCCTAATTAACCACTGCTGCTATTCCTTGTCATCCGAGGTGTTTTGCATATTAACAGGGCAGCAGAAGCCACGCTCGCGGGTCCTGCTCCCTGCCACCGCTGTTTGCTCGGCCACTGGGATCCCTCCTCCCGTGGTTTCGGGCTGTGCCTTTCCTCAGAGTGATCGCTGGTGGCATCTCACACCCCGCTCCTTGTCCCCTGCAGGACAAAACTCTTCCCCTCTGTCATGTTTTCCCTCTTCCACCCCACAGCCTGGCAGGGAGCAGTGCTGATGTGGTGGAAGGACAGCCAGCACTGCAGATACCTGTCTTTTCCAGCTCTGATATCCTTGATGAATCCAAAACAAAAAAAATATTGCAGGTGGCTCTGGGGGGAGTCTGGGAAGGGGAGAAAAAACTGCACCACGTCTAGAAATTGCCCTGGGAAAATTTGACAGCATAATCCCTGCAAAGCCTCCAAGAGAGCTTAGTCAGGCAAACAAAACTTGCTCCTCTCATTTCATTAAATCAGCTGCAGAAACAAAACGTGGAGCACTGGTGGAATTAGAAGCAAAGCTTTCAGTGATAGCCCAGAGGCAAAGCACAGACATTCCCGTGAAATACCAGCTGGTGTCACATGCGATTCTCCATTAATCTAAAACTTTAATTAAACTCAGAAAATGAAAACCCCAAAATACATACAGAATCCCTGAAGTACATCCCGACTGCTGAGTTGCTGGAAATTGTCTCCTCCAGGAGAGAGAAACTTCTTTCCATTTGGGAATCAGAACTTCTGTTGATCGAATTTAACAGGCACAGGCTCTTAAATAGCAGTTTATGGTACCCCTCTTGCATTCATATGGAAGGCACCTTGAGGTAAAAATTAACTAAATACCAGGGGCTTTTCCCCTTTAAGCACGGCCAGTGGATTCTTTACAAGTACAGGAGTTCATTTTAAGGTCCTGGCCTTGTTCTGTATTGTAGTGACACATGGAGACCCCAGGAACAGATGGATGGATGGACAGGTGATGGCACAGGCCAGTGAGGAGCAACAATTCTGACAGCTCTAAATGTCATCAGGACAGGGCTGGCTGTTGCTAAGTACAACCCCAAGTCCTGAATTTTTGCATGCAAAGATGTCCCAAAGACCTCAGATCTGGATTTCACTCCTCCTGAGCCACACAGAAGTCACCACGTGCCACATCTGGGCACAGTCTGGAGCCTGGCAGAGTCACAGCACCCTGGCTGGGGTCAAACTGGCTGTTTCTGCAGCAAGGGTTCCTGCCTGGGTTAAAGTAATGATAAATTATTCCAGGTGATAAAGCAATGAATAATTAACACTCCTGCAAATAGAACTGATTCTGTCCAGAGCCCTGCAGCCCAGCCCCAGGGAGCAGGGACCAAGCCAGCACCATGCCACAGGGCATGGGGAACCACTCCAGAGCTCATCATCCCGTGTGTGGCCAAAAACACCCCATGGAAAGCCCTGGGGTCGGTATAAAAGCCCTTGCAAGCAGATGGGTACATGCAGAGAAGTCTTAAAGCCTTGGGAGATGCTGAGGATTCAAATTCTGGAGTGAGTCTGGGATGATGTGATCAGGGACTGGCATTCCCAGCCCTGCCACAGGCAAGCCACCCACACGCTCCACACCTCTGCTCGTCCTCTGTCACCATGACAGATTTAATTAAAAGTACTGGGAAGAATATTTTGCAGAGCCCTGGTACGTGTCTAAGCAAAGAGGCTGTGACTGCCAGGATTCTAAATGCCAGTGGTTCTGTCTCTGCGTGGCTCAGAGCCCTGGTGCAGGGCAGGCTCAAGCCTGGGCCAGGCTGCTTCCCTCACCCGTGGTGTCCCTGTGCTCCAGGTTTAATAGCTGGTTTCCCTGCAGGATTGCTCACTGGGGCAGGAAATGCCACAGGATTGCAGGAGCAGCAGCTAACGCTCTGGAGGTTCCTGGCACCTGCAAGCCACAATTCCAGCTGTGCTTGGCTCTGCTGGAATTGCAGTGACCTGCAAGTCAGAGGTGTAACGTGAGCGCTGGCCCGAGGCAGGCACAGGCACCACCAAGCTCTGCAGCACGTTCTGCTCGGTGCCCTATTTACCCAGTTTACTGCAGGGGGATCCAAGGAGCTGGAAGGAGATGGAAATCTGCAGGATTAAGGAAACCCTTCAGTCCAGAGAGAGAAAATCTTTCTTACTGTGTTGCTTGTCTGTTGGGGCAGCAAGAAGGTGCCTCTCAAGGAGGTTCTGGCCCAGCCAGCCTCACCAGCTCTTCTGGACCAACCTGAATCCTGAAAAGCCCTTGGCAGCAAAGGCTCAGCCCCAGAGCACGCTCACCCACCCACAGCTCTGTCTCAGAAGAGTTTAGTTGCCCGTTATCCCATGGGAATTCACTCCTGCTGAAGGCAAACTTCTTCCAGTCTGATCTTTTAATCTTGTGCAGACCTCATGTTCGTTGCAGAGGAAATTTGCCTCCAGGAGCAGGAGCTCAGACACTCTATAAATGTTTGATAGCTCTGACCACCTCTTCTGAGTTATTATTTTATTAAAAAGGGAGATTTATTATGGTTCTGGATGACTTGAATTCACAAAGCTCACCAGCGTGGTATTTTTTTTATCTCTCATATCGGGTGTACCCAACAAATGTCACAGCCTTTAATAACATGCTTTAATTAATCCTGGAATTCTGGATGTGCTATTATCTTCATTTTTCAAAGGGAGGTCACAATAGTAGAGGAAAATCTACATTGCTTGCACGGGCTACTTCAGGAGTCTGCAGCAGACCAGGAAATTAATCTCTTAATCATTCTGCCAATTTGACTCAGTGGTGGGAGCACAGACCTGTGACTACCTCAGCTCTCTGCTCTGAGGAAACTATTTGCTTTATCTGGGATGGCCTTTCCCACCTGCAAAGCAGGAGCAGCTCTGATGTCCTCTGTGCAGCTTTGGAGATGGCTGCTCAACAGCACCGTGCAAGGGCACGACACCCTGGCTACCAGCCTGAGGCTTCACTTTCCTGGAAGCTTCCTTCCTCAGTACCTGTTTGGATCCAAGGAATCCAAGGAAGAATCCTCGAGAAGCACTGCTCTGGTCTGTCTGGCTCCCTGCTGGGATGGAAAGAGTTCCAGCAGACTTGTCTCTCTCCCACCTGGTGGCTCAGGAAGTTTTGTCTGTAAGCAACAATAAAATCCCACCACACTCCTTTTGCCCTCATCAGGGCCAGGTTTCCCACCACTCACACCCAGAATCAGCTGGGTTGCTGAAAGGCCACTGCTACTGTTTCAGATTGACACATCTCCACCTGGCCTTTTTCTCCACAGGGAACAAAAAGGCGTTTCTCAACTTGGTGTCTGCTTTAAACCAAGAGGTCACAACTTTGCAGGGTGTTTATTTCCCATTTGTTCCAAGATGTCTGGGATCTGGGGCTCCTGAGCTCTGATCCCAGCAATTTATCAGCTCCTCTGCGCATCCATTTGTGTTCTCACAGAATAAAAACACAATTTGGTTTGCCAACAGGGAGCCACATGCTGAAAAGGAGGGTGAGAGGACAAAAATGGCAGAGCAAGTGGCTAGTGAAAGATGGAACTTTTGGAAAAAAAGGGTGAAAAAGCTGGAGTGGGAGGAAAGATGGCAGAAACTGAAAGGCTGAAGGAGAGATAAACAGGTGCAGACAAGCAGCAGCAGAGACTCATACGGAAAAATGAAAAAAGAACATAAAACATTTCCAAATGCCACAAAGCCTGTGAGCAAAAAAGGACGAGGGGTTTTACATGGGTTCTTCACTTCCCTCCTGAGCAGGACAGAGGAAAAACTGAAGAAACACCTAGCAAGGAGCTGGCCAGCACCGTGGGGAGCAGCTGGGTCACCCCTGCTCCTCCTGCAGGTGGTGTGGGGACAGAGAGGCCAGCGAGGTGTCCCTGCTCCCCACTGCCACAACCACCAGCCCCTCCTGGGGACATCCAGCCATCTTCTGTGCTGCTGCCTTAAATTATGTGTGCTCCAGCCCCCATTCCATGTGTCCAGTGTAGTGATCCAAGGAAGCCCAGAGAGGCAGGGGTGCCATGAAAATTAGAGGGAACAAATCTTTTTAACAAGACATCTCTAACTTCAGCCCTGCAGACTTAATTCTGCCCAAGCAGAGGATGCACAGACTTGGGACTCCAGTATTCCACAGATCATTCAACAGAAACCAGAATCTTGCAAAAGAATATCAGCTTTCTAATGTTCACCCCACAGTAAAATACATTCAGAGTTTTATACTTGGTATCTAAATACAAGGAAAATAATCTTGCAAACATTTTCCATTTGAAAGGCACTTTAATAAAGGCTTACTAGAAGTTTTCTACAATTTTTCTTTGTGCAGATTAAAAAGAATACCTGTGCATTATGCATGTCACAATAATACACTATTCTATTGTAGAGGGTAGACAGTATTCTTGAATTAAAATGTCAAGCACTTTGGATTGGATTAGATTTGTAAAAAAAATCCATGGGGGAAAAATAAACTTTAAAATACTATGTTTCTTGTCATTTCCAATTAAATGTTTTGAATATCACAGTGGAGAGAGTTCTTTCAAGTCAGATGTAAGCATCATAAGAAAACATTTTTAAAGGCAACTGAGTGAGCTAAATACCAGAGTGAGTGATGCCCTTAAGAGTCAGGCATTAGTGCTTTTTTTGCAGTGGGGCTCTTTACTTCAGACTTGCTGGACTTTGCCAGAATTAGCTGTATCTTTTCTTGGTACTCTCTCTCTGCTTCCATGTTTGCTTCGTGTTCTTTCTTCCTCTTCTCTTCCTCAGCTTTTTGGAGCCATTGTTGATAGGCAATTTGAGATGCGAGCTGGTCTCTGTATTCTTTGGCTTTCCGTGCTTTTCTGGAAATGCCAAATGGATAGGTTACTTAAGCAGTGTGAGTAAAAAGAATAAACTTTATTATTATTATTATTATGTAATCTGTTGGCATTCGAGCATAGACTAAAGAACCATTCAAAGCTCCTTTTAGCAGTTAAGAATAACTGCCACTATTACCCAAATGCTGCATGCTATGTTCTCCAGAGTTAACTGCACTCTGTTGTGTCCTATAAAGCAGACTGTAAAACTGCTGCTCGACAATAAAGATGGAAAGAATAACTCCCTGTAACCAGCATGCCCTCCCTGCTCCTCGGCCATGGTGAGAGGACAGAGGATGGGGTGCTGGGTCTCAGTCCATCCCTGGCTCAGGCTCAGTGCTGCTGCTGACACCCATCCTCACCCTCCTGCTGAGAACAACTCCCTGCTGCACTGATATTCCTGGAAGTGGCTGTCAGAAGAAATCAATCTTCCCCTGCACCTCAGGACTCGTGTACTGCTTTCAGTCCCCTCTGGAGAAGCAGAGGAAGTCTTATGTGCTCAGGCCCTTCTGGAGCAGGAGTTACACAGACACTTGAATGCCAGCAGAGTAGTCAGAACTTGTGCACTACCTCAACAGAGCTGAGCCACAAACCCTTCCTGACACTGCTGAGTGCCATCTCTGCTAAGTGGAGCATATCCCAGCTGGAGCCCAGCGTGCTTCCTTCACAAGGGTGACACTTCTGCCACAGCCAGGAGATTGTTCCCAATAAAGCCCTCAGAGAACACAACAGATCCCGGCTCGGGAAGGAGCTACTTGTGTCCCACGGACAAGAGTGGAGAAATGGCAGGAGTATAAAGGGGAGTAAGTGAGATAAGGCCCTTTGCCCAAGGCTTTGCATGACACCCAGAGGAACATTCCAGCTACTGCGTGTAAGGATCTGCTCCTCCAGAGGCACTAGGAGAGCCCCGTGCAGCCCGGGTTAGTGGTGCTTTGGTGGCTGACACAGGATTGTTCAAGGGATGTCTGTGGGTGGAGTTCAGCAATAAGCCCGGACACACTTGCTCTCCTGGGGCAGGAGCAAGCAAACCTTTCATTATCCCTCCTCCCCAGGCTTCTGCCACTCGTAACAACAGCTCAGAGTGTGAGGGGATGTGCTTAGGAAATATGATTGATGTAAGTCACATGAAGATCAAGAAAACCAACACAAGCATAGGTACCACTATTTTCTGAGGTCAGAATTAATGACTTAATACCAGCTGCAGTATCACAAGTCTGCTCTTGGGCAGTTTGGAACTGATAAGGTACGTGGTGGGAAAGCTTCTCTAAATAAAAGGAAGTCCACCCAGTGCTCTAGAGTTATCAGAAAAAAAAACCCAAAACAAACAGCTCTGTGGCAAGTTTAAAAGATTGATCTGCAAAGAAATGGCCCAATGGCATAGAAGAAAAATACCTTATACGTTCTTCTTCTTCTTCATATTCAAATTTTCTCACTGCTTCAGCCATTGCCTTCTTCTCTTTAGCAATCTCTATTTTCCTCTCTTCTTTTTTCTGCACTGGAAAGCAAAACCAAAATTCCTTTTAGAAGGCAACAGCTCTGCTGAGCTTGAAAGGACTGCAAGCTTGTAAGACTGCATTTGGGCTAAGTAGCCTAAATAACAGGTTTGAATTTTGTTGTTTCTGAAGTGGCACACAAACAACAGCAAGTGTATTCTCAGCTTAATTATTTTTCATCCACTCAGATCTGGAAAAATTTCACATTCAAGGCTTCACAATAATATAATTAATAACAACGACTGTTTGCCCATGCAATCCTTACTTTACCAGGCTTTGCCCTGGTGATGGCAACAGGGAATTAGCATAAGGAATGCCTGTAGGAGTGCATTTTGGGAACAGGTTCAGGGAGGGTCACATTGCTGTCCACTCTGTCACATGGTCTGTTCCCAGCAGCAGGGTGCTGCACTGCCCCTGCCCAGACGTGTGCTCAACCACTTACACTTCTCCATCATCTGCGACTGCCTTGTGTTCACGACATCTCTCAGCAGCTGAAATCGAGCCTCCCGCTCTTGCTTCTGTTTCTCAACCCTCTCAGCCCAAACCTTGTCCCTCTCTTCCTTGAAGACCTTCTCATCTTCTCTTTCTTGCTCCTTCTCCTTCCTCAGCTGCTCAGCCAGATGATCCAGGTAATTAACTTGCTCCTTCAACAGTGCTTGCTGCAAACACACAGACATTTGCAGATCTGGGTAAATGAGTTCAAAACAGCCTTTCAAACCCTGAAGAAAAGTGGTGATTCACAGCCAGTGTGGGATCTGGGAGCCCAGAGACCATTCCAAAACCTGCCATGGGAAAGAACTGCTCAGAATCCTCTACCTGGCCAGACCACAGAACAAATACAAAGTGATCCCTTTACCCACAGCAGCTCAGCTGCCTACAGCACAGACTTTCCACAGCTACAGCTGCTTTCCACAGCAGCTCCAGTGTCACCTGCATTAAATATAATATGTAATATGTAAATATATATGCAATATAATATGTAATATAATATATATCACCTCCTGTAATTCTGCAGCAAGGTGTAACATTGAGCTGATACAACTTTCCTAACCTACAGGAGCTTCTAACCACCTCTCTCCTGTGTCCTAAATACCCTGAGACTCATTTGCACACTGAAGTCGGACAATCTACTTGTTTTAGCTTCAGGAAATTACAGACACATCCACTGATTCATGGCATCTCCAAGAAATAAAACATGAGAGCTTGCATCTATCTATATATTGTTTTTAAATAATTTAATTTTTTTAGTATTCATTTATTACAATAAGTAATATAATAATATTAATATTATTATAATAAATATTTCCTTTCTTCCGCAGCTACAAATAATTACTACATCAGATCCATGAAACAAAAAATAGTTGTCCAGCCTCCATTATGTCCACAAAAAAGGACGATAGGATGATAAAGCTCAGGTGATTTATACACAATGAAATCAGCATGGAGGGACAAAATTCCAGGATTTCCTGAGAGCCCCCACCTCATTTATCCAGCCTGGTAGCCTTGCTGATGGCAAAGCAGGCTTTAAAGAGCTGTGGTTTTAACAGCTAATGGGCTCCTGCAGAGCTGCAGGGTGCTGGCAGGAGGAGAGGCAGCAGGCTGTTCAACAAAAGAATTATCTCGTTCAGGGAGAAGGGCTTGTGTCTGTTCTCTGCTACCCTGTGCAGGGCCACAGAACTGCTCTACACGAGGTATTGCCCCCCAAGTTCACAATGAAACACCTTACTTTTTTATTTCTTATTTTCTCATACTCTTTGTCGGTGTCCTCAAAATCATTCTCCAAGATCATCTTCTCTTCGGCAAGTTGAATTTGTTTTTCTGCATCAAGATGCTTCTGCCTGTCCTGCACTGCCTTGAGCCACATCTCCCTGCATTCCTTCTGCTGATATAGCTTCTTCCTCTCCAGGTCCTCATTTTCTTTCCTTAACTGGTGCAGCTCTTTTTCCTACATGGACAAAAGTAGCCAGCTTGTAAAATTACTATGTAACTTCAAACTAAGTGATGGCTAGAGTTAGTTTATTGCAACATTGAAGAGGAAAACCTTGCTGGCAACCCAGAAATAGTGTCATCCACTAAACAGGGTAAGGCCTGAACATTTCAGCATATCATTCACTAGAATTCAGGATTTTTATCTGTAATTATCACATGCACTTCAGTACAAAAATGGTATTGTGCTGGGTGTTTTCCAAATGTTTCAGGCAGATAGAGTAATCTCTTTAGGGAAATCAGTGTCACTGCAGTACTTTTGATCTATATCCAAGGGTTCATACACAGCCACAAGCACTGACAACGTTCAGGGCCATGTGTTCCTGACATTTCTGTAGATATTATCTGTCCTCTGCCTGTGTTGGGTGATCAGAGCACTGCATCTCTACCAGTCATAAAGCTGCTATAAGTCAGTGATTCTATCTTTGTGTTCTGATGGACAGTTACTGAATCTCCATGGTTTTAAATCATCCCACTTCATATTCCACTTCATATTGGAAAAATGTACAGTGAAACTGAGTTCTTAAGAAAGAAACAACGACAACTCGGAAATGCATATTTGTGATCAAATAGGTATTTGTATATTCAAGATTATTTATCCACAAAAACATTCAAAAGTAGCATCATTAAGTAATTAATAAGTATAATTTCTGGACATCTTGCAATTGAATAAGTGTACAAGCACAACTGCACTGAAACATAGTCATAACACAGTGTGTGACCATCATTAGCATTGTATTATCTCAGAAATCATGTTTCAGCTGTCTCTAAGGCACACAGTTTTTTGCTAACCTGTTTTTAAATTAAATGTCTCTTTTATAATGTGAATGAGTCTTTAAAAATGCCTTAGCAGGTTTGTCATAAACAGCGTGTCTAATCTTTCCATAGGGAAGCAGAAGCTGCACTCCCTGATGAACACCCCTTTTTATGCTGGACATAAAGCACCCACGGGTTCTTGCAGTATTTCAGAGCCAAAGCTGACTTTGTATCTGCCTGAACTGTCAAATTCACTTTCAGAAGCTGGTGAAACAGCTTTGAAACTCAATTTATATATAATTTGAGGAATAGCATTAGAAATCCAAAAAGCTTTGAACAGCAAAGGTGGAAAGAAGGCAGAAATAGTTAGCAGTCTGCTGTGCAAGTTGGCACGTGTCTTTGGATGAATTCTGACATCAGTGAAGCTGTGTGAGAGCAGCCAAGGATGGGATCCATGAAGGTTTGTTCACTGGGGTAACACAACAAATGTGCAAACAAGTGGTTACCAAGCACCCTTCTGCATGCCAGGACCAAAGTGCTATGGCACAAACTCTTGACACTACAGTCAAGATAACCTGAAGTCAATCTCTTTCCAAGAAATCACAATTCTTTAAGGGACAAATAAGACAAAGGAGGAAGGCAGCTAATGTAGCTAATGTAGCTAAAGCAAAAATTGCTGTCTCTGCTTTGTCATCCACCTCTGAGATATCCTGGTGCACACATGTGGTCTACCTTGCCAAAGGTGCGAGTTCTCCTTCACTAAATATTCTATTTTCATTGCAACAACCAGGAGAAACCTTTATGCACACTTAGCTGTCCATTCACCCAGATGAAACTCCTGGTCATTAGGGGCTACCAGCCTGCAATGAAAAACTTGTAATGAGACCATCTGCCACATCCCTCTTCTGCTAAGAATGGATTACATTGCATTTTCCATACAGAAACTCTCCTTCAAAGGAAGATTTTTTTTTTTCAGAGGCTCAACCACTTCACCAGGAATGTATCTCCTTGACAGAGCCCCAGGCTGCTGTCTCCAGGGGAAGATGCAGAGTCTCTATTCTAATAGTGCTTTTCTGAAAAGGCCAGTTAAGGACCAGCATTTTTTGCCTGGGAGGTATGGCAGTGCCTTAGAAGCTGTTACAAAAAAAAAAATAAAATTCTATTCTACATGTTTTTAAATAAGCAAAACATTAGTCTAGCTTGGAATATTTTCACAGCCAGCATTTTCAGAGCTTTAGATTCATTATTGTCTCATTTTTATAAAATGGGGAAGTGTATATGATGCCAGCACCAGATTCCAGTGTCTAACAGAGTATCCTGAGTGATCATTCAGCCTCTACATGTAAATAGCTGCAAAATGAAGATTGAGTCTGAGCTAAATAGCCTCCCATAATTCAAAGTCAACACACAACACTGAACTAGCAAGCCAGACTAAAGCCAGCAAAACTAGACCAGGAGAGATGGAAAAGGATGATGAAAAAAGAAGGTAGTGGCTGAGCAGTTGGGCCAAGGTAGCCAAATCTGATGTGAGCTCAACAGCAGCCAGGTCTAACAGGCAAGAGACCTTAAGTGCTGCTTGCTAATTTGCTTTAAAAATATTTATAAAATAAATATTTCAGCTGGGAAACAAGACTCCGCTGCTATCCTGCAGGAAACTGGAAATAAAAAAAAACAAAGGTATTTGGCAAAAGCTTTAAAATATTTCCATTTCCCACAACACCTCTGAGAGAATGAGTGCCAAAACCCTTTAGAGTGCCGAGTTTCAAAAGATGTATCTGCCCCTGTAAACGGGAATGCCTTTGCCACAGCTCTGGAAAAGAGGCTTAGCTTAACAGCACAGGCTCAGATACTAATGGAATCAGTGAAGATACAAATAAGGTGTGGATTAGTCTAAACGTCTAGTAAGCCTATCATTAAAGGGCCTTCTGCCCAAGCCTGAATGGGGAACACTATGGAAATTACCAGCCTTTCAGCATCCTGTCTGATCTCCTGCTTCTTCTCCTCTCTGCGAGCGGCGTGCACGGCCACCTGGGCGTCGCGCACATCCACCATTTCCCGGATCCGCGCTGCCACCTCCTGCGCCTTCAGCTCCTCTTCCTGGTCCTTAGCCAACAGCTCCTTCTCACAAATCTCTTCCAACTTCCTCTCCTGCATCTTCTCTTCCTTTTTCAGTAACTCCTTCAGAGTCTGCTGGGCCAGCTGGCAGTCACCCAGATCCTTCTCACTCAGTTTTTTACAGTGTTCGCGATACTCGTGACATTGGTTTCTGGAAGGCAAGGTGAAAGTTTTTTTTAAAAAGTCTCAAAACAATAAGCAGGTCTGGAGGTGTGTGGTGAATGAAGGTTCTCAGCTCTTCACTGCTCAAAACACAGCAACCCAGGACACCAGTTATACCCCTGGTCTGACGTTCATTCCTTGTGGAACCTAAGGAACCACAGAGAGCCTGATGTGATGGAAGTTTTGATGTAATGAGCTAAAGGATTTGAATTTGTAAAAAAAAGTCACAATCAACTTCCTCACAAGGGGAAGTGAAGAGGCAGCAGTGAACTCTGCTCCCTATGACAGGGACAGGACCCAGGGCACGGCTGGAGCTGTGCCAGGGAGGTTTAGGTTGGATATCAGGGCAAGGCTCTTCCCCAGAGGGTGCTGGCACTGCCCAGGCTCCCCAGGGAATGGGCACAGCCCCGAGGCTGCCAGAGCTCCAGGAGCCTCTGGACACCCTGCCAGGGATGCCCAGGGTGGGGTTGCTGGGGGGCTGTGCAGGGCAGGAGCTGGGCTGGGTGATCCTGGTGGGTCCCTTCCAGTTTGGGATATTCTGTGAGTTTAAATGAACACACAATACATCCACACATTCTATATACAATGTGTACTCTACATGTAGCTGGAACATGGGGGGGTTGTGTGCATATATATCTTGTATTAACATATAAAACACATTCATGCTACACTTATCCAAACATGTAGGTTGGTCCCTATTCAAATTAAGACTTAGAATAGGTTGGTAAGTCACCTGAAAGATCATTCATATTCAGAAAAGTACTGTAACTGTGGAAATGTGGGTTACACGGTTGAGCAGGATCCACTAGAAATTTATTAATTTTTAAAGTGAAATTCTGTGGGATAATTCAGACAAGTCACAATAAAATCCTGGAGAAGGTAGGAAGTCAAATAAGTAATGCAGCTTTCAATTTTCATTCACTCTCTGCAACTGAGTTGCATATAAAGAGGTAATTTATCTTCAGGTGAAGAACACTGTTCTAATTGCAGATTCTGCTTTTACTTTTGCAAACAAAGCACTATTGAGATCAACACATGCCATCAAACATTATTTAATTTGAACAATCTGCAAGCATTTTAATTCTGTTCTATAAACACGATATAGATTTTCATTAAGTCAGAATGTGAAACTGGCAGACAAAGGCAAAGACCTGCAAGTGTGAAGGATGTGTACGGTCTGAGAATATGTGACAGACACATGTGAATGCTGTGAAGCGAAAAGATATCTCACAATTTCATGCTGAATGAATCTATGCAGATCATTGCAAAGGTGTTTAGAAATTCACAGAAGATATCACAGCCTGAATCATTAACAGCTTTATGGCAGCAGTACTTACCTGAACAATGTGAAATACTATGACACTGCACAAGCTTTAGTTGACTATCCTGTGTAACAAAAATAATTAAATATTCATCAGGCAACTACCTCAAAGATATTACCAATCTTCATATCAGGGTAGTTATTTAATTTTCAGAGCAGAGGTCAGCAGAGAGAGGTTTTCTCTCTGCTGGCATTCAACAGTTGCTGCCCCACATTTCCTTGGGAACAAGGACATCTCTCTGTTCATCCTCCTGGCTAAAGCACCCAGTGCTGGGGAGCCTGTGCTGAAAGGTGAAGGGCACTGACACAAACAGAGAAAGGGACAGCACTGCTGTGAAAACATTTCCATTCTGCTTGCTATTTGTTGAACCTGCCCCAGCCTGAGCCCCCTGCCCTGGGCTGATCCCAGCGTGGGCAGCAGAGCAGGGGGATCCTGCCCCTGTGCCCTGGGCTCAGGTGAGACCCCACCTGCAGAGCTGCCCCAGCCCTGGCTCCAGCAGCACAAGGACGTGGAGCTGCTGCAGCCAGTGCAGAGCAGGCACGGAGATGCTGCCAGGGCTGGAGCCCCTCTGCTCTGGAGCCAGCCTGGCACAGCTGGGGCTGCTCCCCTGCACAAGAGAAGGCTGCAGGGACACCTGAGAGCCCCTGCCAGGGCCTGCAGGGGCTCCAGGAGAGCTGCCCAGGCACTGGGGACAAGGCCTGCAGGGACAGCACACAGGCCATGGCTGCACTGCCACAGGGCAGGCACACATTTTGGGATGTTGGGCAGGAATTGGTGGCTGGGAGGGTGGGCAGGCCCTGGCCCAGGGTGCCCAGAGCAGCTGTGGCTGCTCCTGGATCCCTGGCAGTGCCCAAGGCCAGGCTGGACAGGGCTTGGAGCAGCCTGGGACAGTGGAAGGTATCCCTGCCCATGATAAAGATGACTTTGAAGTCCTCTTCCAACCCAAAATTCCATGATGAGATGCTGTAGTTCAGTGACAGTGCAGGCTGGTGAAAAGGGATGGTTGTTTTACCTCTTGGACAAGACAGGAACCTCCTGACCACTGTTGAACCCAGCAATAAAAGCAGAGAGCAGCCCAGGGATGTGCCTGCCATGAGCCATGGCACGTTCCAAGGAGCACCCTGCTCCCAGCAGGTCATCAAACGAACTAAGTCATTGATGGTTTTCTTACATTTCACCACTGGAGTCTAGCCTTTCTTCTCCTGGGTGGGAGTTACTGATGATGAAAGACCACAGCACTAATTAGTGTTCATGAAAAACATATTTCTCAAATGTTGTGAGGGAAACATGCTATTATTAAGATTCTAAATCTTGATATTATTAAGATTCGACATCTTACAATTAGCAATCATTGTATTACCTTAACACAATGGGTTCAAAGTTCTCTTGGGATTGAAGAAATAAAGAACTAGTTATTCTTTTCTGTGATTATAAACTAACCTGATATTTATTGAATTCCCACAGGGGAGTAGGAGTGAATTATGTTCAGCATTGTTAGAATTTTAATATAAAATAACCCTTTAATTGCTTGATTTCATCAAAATAATTCCCTCAAAGCAGCTTTTACACCAACCCATAAACATCTGCTCCCCCAGATGGCAGGTTTTCTTCCTCACTTTGCTATCTTAAGCTTCTTAACATTAAAACTGTGCCTGGATGTGGCTACTTCCCAAAGACAGAACCTCCTCAGTTATTTATTCATTTTATGGCTGCAGCACGATGTGGCTGGGATAACATCATTCCCCATATGGATGCTTCTGATGTTACCACAAGAAAGAGGATGTGATCCGTGTTTTATGCAAATTTTAAGCCATTGCAGTTTTCTTTAAAGTTACCAATGATGAACATGTCCTCAGGCTAGTACTGGCTGAGTCTCTTCTCAGACAAGGTGTAGCCCTCCCTGAAAATGAATTCCAGCAGGACTCCCATGGTCCAAGCCTTGTCCCCTCTGTCACCTTGTGACAAAGGACTCTCCTGGTTAACATTGCTACTGAGAAGCTGTTACATCTGTACCCTCAGGCCATGGCAACCAGCCACAAAAAATAAAAAATGCTGCCTTTTAGTGCTCTGGAATAATGTCTGGTAGTGTAGGTGTTCCTATACCTCAAGGTTTGAGAATGCATGCCTGAAAAAGGGCAGAGCACCTTGCTTGGAGTTAAAGGAAATACAAACAAGTCTGTATCAGGTTTCAGAAAGATATTCAAAAGAGTTGAAAATCCACAGGCAAAGAGAAACAGAAGATCATGTCTGTATCCACCTGCTACTGGATTGACTTGCCAGGGCTCCTAGGTGTGCCCTGGAGTAATCATCTCCAAAGGGGGCAGGTGTGCAGGAAGAGAATATGTTTTGTATCATTGATAAATAACATTGCAAAGTAAAAAATAGCATTTATTTCATCTTTACCTCATCCTTTTTAATTTCTATTTGTGCAAATGTTTTATAATGTACACAATATACCAGCACAGTATATTATTATATATTTATATAGTTGAGAAATAAACATATTGGGGTGAATGTTTAAAGTTTTTACAGCTAGAGCTTGCAGTCAGAGGATTGGAGACCATTGCCCCAGAGAACAAGCTGTGACACAATTACAGACTCCTGCTTGTGGATTTTCAGGAAGTGTTAGTCTCCTGAGCAGCAAATCCTGCTCCCAGATCTCTGCCTGGACCAGGATGGCTTAGGAGGAAGAATAACATCTAACAGCCAGAGAAAAGCAGATGTGGGGCTACTTAAACAAGACAAATACATGCAGGTACCCCAAGACTGCCACTCGCAACAGCTGTGAGGAGAGATGGCTTCACTGCCTCCAAGCCCTCTGAAAACAGGCAGCCAGCAGAACACCAACAGCAAAGGTTCAGCAACACTTTTTAACAGGATGCTGTGTGCTGTGAATATGGCTTAGATCCCAGAGCAGAGTGGGAAAGGCAAAAGGATAATGGTAGGATGAAATAATCCCATGAGACTGAGTGACCCATAGATCAACAGGGCTACACTAGTAAGACAAAGGACCTGAGACATTAGGACGGGCAACTACAGCATGAAAGTTCAAGTATGTGTCACCAGATGATGCAGTTCAGTGGTGTGATTCATTTTGCAATTAAAATATCTAAAATTAGACATCTGAACAGGAATCTGCATATGTGCTAAGTTCCCACTCTGATCAATGAGAACGTAATTAAAGTCAGTAGAGGCTGGGGTGCAATTCAGCTGACAGGGCAGGTTAAGCCTGTTTGGGACTGACTTTAGGTTCCTGTAACTGATTTTGGTGAAATTTTGAATAGAACAGGAATGCAGATTCCCAGTGAATATAAAGATACCAACACTCAGACACCTACCTTTACGTAACATCTCCCTGGTGTGTAAAACAAGATACAAGTACAAAAATAAATATGGCACTCCAGCAGCACTCCCTCCAAACTTTAAAAGTGAGTTTCAACCTCTTTGTGTGATAGATAGAGAACAAATCAGAAGCTGTAAAAGGCAAGGGCCACATTTTCAAACCACCATGTGAAGTCAGGCAGTATATGCACTTCTAACACCTGTCTAAGTCAAGAAACAGGTTTAACAAACATTTAACATTTTAACAAACATTTACCTGTGGAATTAGTTAATTAGTGTTTATGCACAAGTAAGAGCCAATGTTGATTTTTATCCCCAGCCTGTGCACACTGAGAAGCAGGTGTTGTAGATTCCACAGTACCGTGGGAGACCGGGAAAGACACTTCAAATAATCACAATTAAATAACAATATTATTTCTTTCATCCCTCCCTCGGAAAACCAGATTTACAAGAAAGGGAGAAGGCAGATTTCATGCCAAGGCCTCAGGTCCTAGTAAGTACCTGCAAGTTAATGCTTTCAGTCAGGAAGATTTGGCACAGAACTTCAGGCTGCATTAAACCCTTAGCTGCAGCTGCTACTGTTGAAATATATGCAATAAATAAAAAAAAAAACCCACTGTCTTTTTAGACAGTCTCAACGTTTCAAGAATCTTTACTGACATGTTGTCTTAGTAAGCTTGATTTAAGCCAAATTAACCTTCCCTGCAGCCTGTTCACTCCAACAGTATAAACCTGGAGCAGGAATTACAAAAAGGGCTGACTTGGCAGGTGGAAATGCAGGGATGCTCATGGGACAAGGAGGACACACTACATTTGCAAGAATTAACTACTTTGATTTTTTTCTGTCTTACTGTTTCAATCACTTTCATCTTTCCTTCCTCAGTTTATTATTGCCACCTTCTTTTTAAGTTCTCCCTGTATATTTACTTTGGGCAAATTCTCTTTTGTAAGATATTTTTATGGCAATACCTGAACTGTTGCTCTCGTTTTTCAGCCACCACTTGTAGTCTTTCTTGCTCCTTCTTCTCCCTCAGTAATTTTGCTTGTTCCTTCATCTTTACTTCTTTCTGCTGTGCCTTTTCCTCCTCAAGTGCTCTCACCTCAGCAAGGTGCCTGCTCTCCTCTGCCTCCAGCAAGTCACGGAGCCTGTAATGAAAACATTTGAATAAAGGCTAAATCAATCCTTCTGCCGAAGGACAAAGTTTTTGTTTATCTGTTATAAACACAAAGTGGGCACTGGGCTCCTTTCAACACCTCTTGCAAATGTCAGAGAAGTGAACATCAAATTTTAACTCAGGGATCAGCCGTGTTGTGTCCATCAAGGGAATCTGACAGGACAACATGAGTGATTCTGTCCAAGCACAGTAAACTCCTAATCTTGCAAACCCACTTTCAAAGCTGCTTTATGACTTCAGTTCCCCATTCATCAAACTATTCTGTTTCTCAGACTACATTTGACACCAGCTGATGACAATTAGATTTTGTACTATGGTTATCTTTCAGCATAGACCCACAGAACACTCTGAGCTGGAAGGAACCCACCAGGATCACCCAGTCCAGCTCCTGGCCTTACAGACACCCCAACAATCCCTCCCTGGGCATCACTGGGATCAGTGTCCAAACGCTCCTGGAGCTCCGGCAGCTCGGGGATCCTGGTCAGTGCCCCACAGCTCTCTGGAGGAAGAACCTTTCCTGATGCCCTCCCTCCTCTATGCATCTATAATTGTATCTTTCCTCAACGACCTCTTGCTATTTTAGCATCACTCCACAAAACACTTCATCCTGAAATATCTTTGATGAGAAAATTATGTCAAATAGGCAGTTTTTAAACACATCATCATTTACTTCTCTGTTAATCCCAGCAGTGAGACACCTGGGGCTACCGAGTCCAGAAATCAGCGATTTCAGCCCAAATGCCGCAGTGTCTCAGCAGAAAGGGACCCGGGGTCCCGGCAGACAGGCTGAGCACAGGCCAGTGATGCACCCTTGTGGCAAAGAGAGCCACTGGCTGCGGGAGGAGCAGCGCTGCGAGCAGGCCCAGGCAGGGCATGCCTCCTCTCGGCACTGCTGAGACCCGACCCCAGCGCTGCTGCAGCTCCGGGCTCTGCAGCACCGCAAGGACACGGCCCGAGCACAGCAGCCAGTGGAGGGACACTGAGGGACTGGAGCGCCTTTCCCAACGGGAGGATCCCTCCTACACTTCCTTCCTAAGAGAGCTGGGACGGTCCAGCCTGGAGAAGAGAAGGCACAGAGGAATCTTACCAATGTGCATAAACTCCTGAAGGGAGGGATGCAGGAAAACAGTTACTCCTCATTCGTGCTCAGTGGCAGGACAAGGAGCCACAGATTAAACCACGTGAAATTCCAAATGAACAGAAGAAAACAGTTTGTTTTCTTTTTACTGAGAGTGTGGTCAGATATTGGACAGGCTGCCTCCATGTGTGGAGACAAGCAAAACCCAAATGGACACACACTCCGGACAGCTTGCTCCAGGTGACTCCAGGGCTGGACCAGATCATCTCAGGAGGTTCCTTCTAACCCCAGGGGTTCTGTGGAACCCATTCCCCTGAAGGCACATTAGACCAGGACACCAAACCAATGACCTTCACAGCTACAAAGTCACTTGATGTGAAACAGTAACTGAGAAATTAAATCACGTTATTTTTTCCAAAGATCAGTACAGCATAATTCTGATCTTTACACTGCAGCAATGTGCTTCACCTTTAATATTTTTGAAAGACTTCTGGAAAATTTTAATTTTTTCAGATGACTGTGCTGCAAAGTGTTATTTGTAGGAGCTAAACATCAGCTTGAAGAGTTTGCAACAAAACCCTCAGCGACACTGAACTGAATTTCTGACACTTTGCTACCCAGGGAAGCTGTGGATGTCCACAGCAGGGTGGGTGGATGAGCTCACCGAGCCCAAACCACCCTGGAATTCTATGATTCCATGCCCCATCTCTGGAAATGTTCCAGGCCAGGTTGGACAAGGCTTGGAGCAACCTGGTTTGGTGGGAGGCGTACCTGTCAAGGGGCTTGGAACACGATGAGCTTTAAGGCCCCCTTCCAACCCAAACCATTCCATCACCTTATGATTGTATCAAGGTACTCTTCATTCTCTTTAAAAATCAAGCAATGAAAGTGCTAAGTTACTACTTCTGGCCTTGTCTGCGGCGGGCAGGAGGCTCCAAATAGCATGGCTACATGGTTACTGTGTCAGAGCAAATGTCGCTGGTGCCCGGCCCTCTGAGCACACACTGAAAACAGCAGGGGCGCGGCGCTGGCTACGTGTGTGTTCGCTACCTCTCTCTCCTCACTTCGATCTCCTGCAGGTACTGCTGCAGCGTTGCCCGGACCTTCCTCTCGGCAGCGCGCTGCGTCCATTTGTCCTCGCCGCCCTTGTGCCAGTCGCAGACGTTGCGGTAGTGGCGGAACACCCGCAGGACGCGTTCGTGCTCGCGCTGCTCCTCCTCCAGCGCCCTCTCTGCCAAAATCGTCTCCTCGAAGAGGTCTCTCTTGGTGGGCTTGGCTACCTGCCAGAGAAGGGAAATGGGGAAAGCATGGACACCTCGTAGCACCCTTCCAGGATAGGAAGGGGTCTACTCTTTATCAGGAACTGTAGTGGCAGGACAAGGGAAATGGGCACAGAGTGAAAGAGGGAAAATTTAGGCTAGATGTAGGAAGAAATTCTTTGTGTGGATGGTGGAGCGCCTGCACAGGTTTCCCAGAGCAGCTGTGGCTGCCCCTGGATCCCTGGCAGTGTCCAAGGCCAGGCTGGACGGGGCTTGGAGCAGCCTGGGACAGTGGAAGGTGTCCCTGCCCATGGCAGGGGATGGCACTGGATGAGCTTTAAGGTCCCTTCCAACGCAAACCATTCATGGCTGAAAATACAAACTATTAATCTGTGTGTTTTTCAGCTGAATTCATGACTGTGCAAATAGCTAACACCAAATGACAAGTTCATGGTAATTATGGGGTAATCACAGAATCAGTGAGGCTGGAAAAGAGCTCCAAGGTCATCAAGTCCCAGCTGTGCCTGATCCCCACCTTGTCACCCAGCCCAGAGCACTGAGTGCCACATCCTGTCCTCCCCTGCACACCTCCACGGACAGGGACTTCAACACCTCCCTGTGCAACCCCTTCCGAGGCCTGAAAGCCTTTTCTGTGAAGAAATTCCTCCTAAATTAGACAAGCCCTGTCTACACCCCCATAGCACTGTGCTACTCAGGACCCCCAAACACAACACTGGGCTCCCCGGGACCCCTCACACAGCACCGTGCTCCTCAGAACCCCCAAACACAGCACCGGGCTCCCTGGGACCCCTCACACAGCACCGGGCTCCTCGGAACCCCTCCCGGCGCCGCTCCCGGAGGGTCCCGCCTCAGCCGGCCCCGCTCTGGGGCTCGGCCCCCACGTCCCCTCAGCTCCCCGGAGCAGGGCGGACCCGGCGTGGCCCCTCACCAGCGCCAATTCGCGCGGCCCGCAGCCGGTGAACTCCCGGCGTCTCAGGGTGTGAGAGCAGTGAGGGGGCTGGGGACGGGGCGGGGGCCGCGCCGCCATGGCGGATGGAGGCGCCGCCGTTGCTGAGGGGACGCGCGCGGGACGGAAGTGGCATCATGGCGGCGGGGGAGCTGAGGGGTGTCCTGGCAGACCGGGAGCACTGAGGGGTGTCCGGCATGGCTGGGGCACTGAGGGGTGTCCTGGCATGGCAGGGGCACTGAGGAATGTCCTGGCAGACCGGGAGCACTGAGGGGTGTCCGGCATGGCAGGGACACTGAGGAGTGTCCTGGCATGGCAGGGGCGCTGAGGGGTGTCCTGGCAGACCGGGAGCGCTGAGGGGTGTCCGGCATGGCTGGGGCACTGAGGGGTGTCCGGCATAGCGGGGGCACTGAAGGGTGTCCCATGGTCAGGGCTGGAAGAGACCTTCATGGTGATCCAGCACTGCCGGGGGACGCTGAGGGTTGTCCTGGCATGGCAGGGGAGCTGAGGCATATCCTGGCATGGCGGGGACACTGAGGGGTGTCCTGGCATGGCAGGGACACTGAGGGGTGTCCTGGCAGACCGGGAGCGCTGAGGGGTGTCCGGCATGGCTGGGGCACTGAGGGGTGTCCCATGGTCAGGGCTGGAAGAGACCTTCATGGTGATCCAGCACTGCCGCTGTAATTCCGAACCCTCCACACCGCGGCACCCCGAGCCGCAGCCCGGCGCCTCCTCAGCACCATCCGCGGCGGCTGCCCCCTGCCTGCCCGCCCGTGTGGCAAAATGCGGAATACCTAAAAGGTTCTGAAGAAGGGGTGTTCTTTAATCATGGGATCATAAAATATCCTGAGTTGGAAGGGAGCCACAAGGGGGCCCGCCCCGCCGCACACGGCGACCACAAAATGCAGCCCCGGGTGCCGCTGCTGGGACGTCTGTGGGGACAGGCTGGCACAGGAATGGAAAGGATTTAGGTTAATTATTCTTATCCTATGGAGCCAGCCTGGCACAGCTGGGGCTGCTCCCCTGCACAAGAGAAGGCTGCAGGGACACCTGAGAGCCCCTGCCAGGGCCTGCAGGGGCTCCAGGAGAGCTGCCCAGGGACTGGGGACAAGGCCTGCAGGGACAGCACACAGGCCATGGCTGCACTGCCACAGGGCAGGCACACATTTTGGGATGTTGGGCAGGAATTGGTGGCTGGGAGGGTGGGCAGGCCCTGGCCCAGGGTGCCCAGAGCAGCTGTGGCTGCCCCTGGATCCCTGGCAGTGCCCAAGGCCAGGCTGGATGGGGCTTGGAGCAGCCTGGGACAGTGGAAGGTGTCCCTGCCCATGGCAGGGAGTAGAACAAGATGGGCTTTAAGGTCCCCCCAACCCAAATTCTTCTGTGACTCTGTGAAATGGAGCTAATGACAAAAATGTGTTTCCTGTTCCCACCTGAACCCACAGCTCCCAGGTCAGGACTGTCACAGAGACCTCCTGCAGCACATCCTGGTGATGCCAGGCTCCAGACCTGCCTGGGCTGAGTGAACACGGGATGTAAAACATTGGCTGTGCATCAGCGATTGCTTCAAGCTCATTGCCCTCAAAGGAGTCATGGGAAAAAGCTGTTGCTGAAGCTTTGAAGCTCTGGAACACACACACATACACTGCCAAGAACTTTGCTTTCTTGCACATAATCACATTAGCTTTGCTGATAACAAGTTGAAAAAAATTATGCCAGGGAGGAAAGGTCAATGTTTAACCTGGCTATAAAGCTTGTTCTCATCCAATTAAAAGCCAGTGCAATTACTTCTGGTGTCAACCATGGGATCCTTGCACAGTCAAACACAGCAGTTTGATACAAAGGATTTGCACACTGGAGAATGTGTTATACCACCACAGTAGTGCTTAAATGGAATCTTTTGAGTTTATTTCAGTAGAGACTTAATGCTGTCATACTACTTGACTTAGTCTTTGAGATGTTTGTGAAAGGGAAACAACTTCACATCACTTTCCCCCTGAAAAACTTGCATTTGAGTTCTCGGTATTTTATAGTTTTGCCTAGTATTTTATGGTGTGTTTAATGGGGAATGTTGCCTCAGTCTTAAAAGCTACACAAAAAATCAGCAATCCGTTTTATGTGTAATAGACAGTGTACAAATGTGCAGCACTGCCATCTGCTTGACATCCAAAAATAAACAGGGACGTGTGGATTCTCTAAAACCCCCATTCTTCTGTGAAGTCCCTCCATCACCTCTGAGAACATTTCCTCCTGAAAACTGGGTTTGTTCCAAAGACATTGCAGATGGCTTGTGACTTTATTTTACCTTAATGCTTGATGAAAAAACAGACTCTCCTTAACTTAGATGCCTGAGAGGACCCTGGTCACTGGCTTTCCTCGCTGGGAATGTGTATGGGATGTAGGATATACCTAGGACATGGTCTGCTCTGGATTGGCTGGATTGAATTCTCCTTCCTGAAACCTCTAAGGAGTGGCACATAAATTTCATATATTCACAGAACCACAGAATCCCAGGATGGTTTGGGTGCAAAAGGACCTTAAAGCCTGTCCCTGGCGAGGACAGGGACACCTTGCACTATCCCAGGGTGCTCCAAGCCCCGTTGGCAGGAGGGAAGGGCTGGGAAGGCACGGAAGAAGGACATCACATGCTGATGGATGGAGCAACTCAGCAAAGCAGAGCCCATTTTCAGGAGCAAAATCTGCAGTGGGAAAATCTGGCAAGGACAGTGGGGCCTTTCTGTCCTTCAAGGAAGCATGAGAACCTGATTGGTATCAACTGACGGACAATTCCCTCTTTGTACAAAAGAAACTTTCAGCTTCTTCCTCTAGAAAGAAAATTAACTCTGTTTAAGGGAACCAAAGTCCTCCCCGCCCCTCATAAAAGACAATTTTCCCTACAATGGCTGCCTGTTCTCTTTGTCTGGGGTTGTGGTGGCTACATGAGCCAGTGCCTGGGCACGCCAGCCCTTCCCTCTGCAGGATGAAATGTCCTCTCCTGCAGATGCCCCTGGCTTCCCAGGACGGGGCTTTCAGAAGCTGCCAGTTCCTCTCTGGTTCTGAATCCCCCTGGGGTTTCCTCACTGGTCACACTCCTCACCATCTCGGGTTCCTCCAGCCAGGCTTTCTTGTGACTCTTCCTCCAGGCAGTCCTCAAAGTACTTGCTTAGGGAAACCATGACTCTTGGCTTTTTGTGTCTTTTGGGTGCATTTTTTCTGAGGGATTTTTTTTTTTTTTTGGTGAGGGATTTCCTGTTTGCTCAGATCCACATGACTGGCTGAGTCAGGAACAGGAGAGTCACATAAATATAAAACCATGTCACAGTGACACGCTTTGCATCAGTAGCAGAGCTCAGAACTTCTAATAATGTATTTTAAAAATGTAAGTTAAATATAAATCTTTCCCTTACGTCGCTGTCACAGGCAGCACCTGCCAGCCAGCACCACGTGTCATGGTGCAGAGCCACACAGGCCTGGCTGTGGCAGGAATCACAGAACCCTGGAATGGCTGGGGCTGGAAGGGAGCTTAAAGCCCATCCAGTGTCACTCATGCCATGGCATGCCTGGAGCCCCCAGCATACACAGACATTTTTTGTGTCTCTTGTGCAGTTTCCCCTGAGACAGCAGCCTCACGTCTTGGCTCTCCTCTCTCACCATTGTGATTAATTTAAACTCATGCTGGCTCTAAGTGCTGCAGGCTGGGAGTCCCACAGATGTTTCATGGTGGAGCTTTAAGCACCATTAACTCCTCATTCACCTGTGACACAGCACGTGTTTCCTTTGCATCCATGTATCTCCCCATGGAATTTAACAGCAGCAAGATGCAGGTTTCCAGCACTGGCAATAAAATTCAGGTAGTCCTTAACATTTCTTTGACTCCAAGCTTCAGGGGAGGACTGAGAGTTTTGAGTCAGAGGCTGAAAAGAGCTCTGTGATCTTTCTGAGTGAATGAGGGAGGCAGCTGATGGGACAGGTCTGCCTTTGGCCATGGCGGGCGGTGTCAGCTGCGTGCATGAGTCCTGTTTGGTCACTGTGGTGCCGATGTGGAAGTGCAAAGATCAGAGTTCTTCCCCAACCACGTCTGGGCCAGGCGCCATCTGACAAACGCTCCTTTTTACCCCAAATCCCCACGGTGGAAGGGGGTGGGAGGGTGGAGGATCAGCTGCTTCCCTCTCTCCACAGCCACAGGCAAGCAGAAAAGATATTTTTCTCCTTCCTTTCTCTCAGCCTTGAAAGAGCAAAGGGTAATTACATAAAGGGAACATGGTGTGAGAGGGGGGTGAATAATTCCAGCATGATTAGGACAGACCAAAGCCTACTAGTGGATTTACAGTTTTATTTTTATAAAGCTGCCTGTGGTACTTCCCTACCTCCCTGCCCCAAGAGCTGATCCATCTCAGAAAACATCTCCTTACTCTCCCTGTGTGCTCCAGGTTTCACCAGGGAGACTGTACCTCTCCAAGTTGCTTTATCTGTAGTTTGTAATTAGAAGGGATATCACAGAGCAGCTCACCAGGCATCGTTTGGAGTTTCACCACCTACATCCTTCCTGGCTGCTCTCAGTCACAGCTCACAAAGTGGGTGAGATCAGCAGCAAGGTCAAAATTCCCCTCCCAGCAAATCAGAGTCCCTGAAGCAGAGCAGAGCATCAGGCTGCAGCTCCCTGCAGGCACAGCTTCGGGGCTGGGGCAGTGCTGCCTGGGGCACAGTGCTGAGGTGTGGCAGAAATCAGAATTCCAAGTTAGTGACATGGATCCCTGCACACGAACACTCCAGGGAAATGCTGCCCTGCTAACCTCTCTGCTGGCATGGGATGGACAGCCATGCACAGTCTTTCCCTTCCTAATCCAACTCTAGGCAGGAACAATTTCCCTACTGCAAAAACATGAATTTTGTGTGGGAATCACACTTTTTTCACGCCTGAGACAAGAACTGACTGTGTAACCCAGCTGGAGTGTTTAAAGAGGAAGTGAAAGTATTTGAGTTGAGTTTTTCAAACTTGGCTACCTGCTAATTTTATGATGTCAATAAAATATTATTTTATTCTTTTTAGCTAGAAAGCAATCTCTGCTGACTGTAAATTTCCCTTCCTGTTATTTTTACATGAGTCTTTTCAACAGACCCAAATGATTCCAAGAAATAAGGTCATGTACTATGAAGATGTTTCTGCGTCATCCTCACATGCCAATCATGGGAGACTGATTTTCTTTCCTCATTGCAGTGGGGGCCCAAAATGTCCAGCACAATCAGCAGCTGGCACAGCAAAAGTAGGGGAAAAGGGCTAAAGTCAGTGGGAGAATGAGAAAAGGACAGGTTACACAGAAGAGACTGATTTTCTGTCCTCATTGCAGTGACAGTACCAAAATGTCCAGCACAATCAGCAGCTGGCACAGCAAAAGTAGGGGAAAAGGGCTAAAGTCAGTGGGAGAATGAGAAAAGGACAGGTTACACAGAGGTTTATCAACTGATGGCTCTCAAATGAATTTGTTGCTATGGGCTTTTTCCCAGAAGACTTGGAAAGTGAGTCCTGCCATTTAAGAACTGTTTGGAGTGGGGCTTTTGGAAGAGAGGTGAGGTGCTGGCAGACTGAGGGAAAAAAAAACCACTTGGAAATCACAAGCCAGTTAACTTCAGTTCCTGATTAACAACATCAAAGAGACTATGGAACAAGTAACTGGGAAATGATTTGCAGGCAAGAAGAAAATAGAGCGACAAATGGCAGGCAACATAGATATATGAAGGACAAACAGTTTCATGCTAATTGCATTTCCTTATTTGATGGGTAACAGGTCTTGTGGGGAAAGAAGCAGTATATTTAATATGATAAGGCTCTAACACCTCCCTGTGCCCCACAGCACCTTCATCCCCGTGGTCTGTCTGGAGCAGCCCCTGGGTCCCCCCCTGTGGCTTGGTGTCACCTGGGTTACTGTCCCACCTCCTGTGGGTTTAAATCTCAGTAATAACCTAGAGAAGAAACAGAGTATTTTTTATCTGGGGAGCACATGGAAGTGTTAAGGACAAGGACTGCAATAGAAACAGAGGTTCCAAGAGATAATGAGGATTTGGAGGAGAGGGCTGAAAAGTCAGATGTAGCACAGGAGGGACAAGGCATGGAAGGACAGCACACAGGCCATGGCTGCACTGCCACAGGGCAGGCACACATTTTGGGATGTTGGGCAGGAATTGGTGGCTGGGAGGGTGGGCAGGCCCTGGCCCAGGTTTCCCAGAGCAGCGGTGGCTGCCCCTGGATCCCTGGCAGTGCCCAAGGCCAGGCTGGATGGGGCTTGGAGCAGCCTGGGACAGTGGAAGGTGTCCCTGCCATGGCAGGGGGTGGCACTGGATGGGCTTTAAGACCCAGCCAAACCATCCTGGGATTCTTGGATTCTGTGACACCAGCAGGATCGCCCACCTGGACAAGAGCAGTCAGGAGAAGTGGATGGGGAGCAGCTGACTTGGAAGCAGTTCCTTGGGCAGAAACAGATGATCACAGGCTGGGAGTGAGTCAGCAAGGCCAGGGCGCTGCAGCAGAAGGCAGAGAGCTCTGGTCACCTCTTCTTTACCACCCTTGGGGAACATGCTGGGTTTCCAGGCATTTCAAGAGAAACAAAGTTAGTGGGAGAGAAGGAGTTCTGGAAAGTATCAGAGCTGAGAAGTTTAGTCTAGCAGGAGGAAAACAAAATAGACATATCTTCAGCTACATGTTCTCATTGCGCAGAAAGGAATTTTATCTTTACATTGTGGTTGTCTGGTGGATATGGGGAAATGAGAAGGTCCTTTTCCTATCACATGTTACAGCTTCCAGTACCAACCACTGAGCCACGCTGATGAACATGCAACAAACAAACCAGTGGGAAACCTGTTGTTTTACCACTATGTTTCCTAAACTGACTCAGACTGAAATTCAGCAAACCCAAACAATTTACCCAGGGCAAGAGCTCTATGGCAGGCAGCAGCTCTGGAAACACAGCCTCCTTTGGGGCTTTATCAGGTTAGGTAGTTTTAACTTCCTTTTTCCCCCAACTCCCTTCCAAAGCTGGCTGTGAAAATTCCAACTTACTGCTGTTTTAAAATCTCATGTTCAACAGGAATCTCTTGATTTTAATAATAATTTGTTAGGAAATGGTGCAGAATATCACAGCCAGGGCTTCTTGTAATGTTGGGGATAGATCTCTAAGGGCACATTTTCTTCTGGCAAGCTACTTTCTAGATCACCTTTAATAAAAAACTAGCCACTGTTGATTTTAAATAACACTTTGTTCTGAAACAAACAGCACACAGGTGGTAACACTTTTGTTAAGGGTCCCATTTTCTCCTCACTGTGAAACTACTATTCTTATATTTCTAATTAAAAAGTTTTAGTGAGCTAACAAGTGACAGAATTGGTAACAAAATCTGGATATTAAAGAAAGGTGGGGTTTGGTTGGCATTTTGGTTCCTTTTGGTTTTGTTTTTTTCATTCTTTATGTTTCATTTTAAATCACACACCAGACTTTGCCCTTCCATTTTTCTTCACACTATTTCCCCCAGATTATCAGTCATTCCTATAAAAGTAGGAGAAATGATTTCCAGGTGACTTTTTGTTTGTTTGTTTTTTGGGGTTTTTTTATTTTGTTTTGTTTTGGGTTTTTTGTGGGTTTTTTGTTTGTTTTGTTTTGTTTTTGGGTTTGTTTTTTTTTTGTGTGGTTTGGTTTGGTTTTTTTTTTCTTTGTCCGCCTGCCACACTACAAGGAAAAGTGAAAATGCTGATTTTTTTAAATTTAAAAATACTCCACAATAACACACTTTGTTAATATTTAGTGCTGTAATAGAAACTATGATGGCAAAGAGAGCCTTGCTGGTAGGAGGACCTCTGTGAGCAGTCCTCAGGTTCTGACTCTGTGCTGATCTTTGCTCTCCAAGGAATTTAATTTGGGATATCAGCTTCTCCCCACTTTCTGCAGGGAGATTTCTCTTTTCAGCGGCCGGCACAGAATGTCTGCTGCCCTTCAAAGCAGCTGCAGCTTAAATTCATGGGCTGTGAGCAGAGGCTGTCCATAATCTCCCTTTCCTGCTGGAGAGCTGGTTCAGCACATCCCCTCCAAAATCCATCTCCCCAGAAGACGCTGCACCACAGCGATTTTTGCCAGGAAGGGGCAATGGCAGGAAACTCGATACTGCTGCATCCTGCAGCCCTGCCGAGGGGTGGGATCAGCTCAGCTCGGGCTGCCAAAGGTCTGCCCTGAAAAACAAAGCCCTGGCTGCCAGTCCTGCACCTCCAGCTGGTTTGTAAACGCACAAGGCTTGGATCATGGGAATAAAGTGACATTTACAGCTCTCTGCAGCCACTGAATTCCAATGTCTCTCCTTATACCTGCTCAGCCTCATATTCCAGCATTCGGAATGTATTCTGAGTGTCCAATTCTGAGTGTTGTGGAGTCACAGAATGGTTTAGGTTGAAAGCAATCTTAAACACTATCTGGTTCTATCCCCCTGCCATGGGCAGGGACACCTTCCACTGTCCCAGGCTGCTCCAAGCCCTGTCCAGCCTGGCCTTGGGCACTGCCAGGGATCCAGGGGCAGCCACAGCTGCTCTGGGCACCCTGGGCCAGGGCCTGCCCACCCTCCCAGCCACCAATTCCTGCCCAACATCCCAAAATGTGTGCCTGCCCTGTGGCAGTGCAGCCATGGCCTGTGTGCTGTCCCTGCAGGCCTTGTCCCCAGTGCCTGGGCAGCTCTCCTGGAGCCCCTGCAGGCCCTGGCAGGGGCTCTCAGGTGTCCCTGCAGCCTTCTCTTGTGCAGGGGAGCAGCCCCAGCTCTGCCAGGCTGGCTCCAGAGCAGAGGGGCTCCAGCCCTGGCAGCATCTCCGTGCCTGCTCTGCACTGGCTGCAGCAGCTCCACGTCCTTGTGCTGCTGGAGCCAGGGCTGGGGCAGCTCTGCAGGTGGGGTCTCACCTGAGCCCAGGGCACAGGGGCAGGATCCCCCCTGCCCTCCTGCCCACGCTGGGATCAGCCCAGGGCACCGAGTCCAGTTGTTAACCCAGCACGGATCTGCCTATTCCCACCACTGATCCACACATTCCTGCTGTTCGTGGAGCACGTGGTGGAGAAGATTGGCTTCAGATAGACCCAGACAGGCTGGATGAAAGGGAGATAGCCGTGGGTTAGCAGCCCTGGAAGGCAAATCTGATGTAATCCTTTGTGCTGCAGTGAGAGCTTTCCACAGGGCTTAGTGTAACTTCGCTGGAAAGTTGCAGAAGTTTTGGGAAAAAAAAAAAAGAAAAAAAAGAAAAAACGCACCAAAAAAAACCCCCCCAAACCACGCTGAAGTCAAAAGTAATACGCTTTGACATTTGTTCCCGGCACTTCCCACCCCCTGCTTGGAAATCTGCCGGCTCGGCCACGGGGAACGCGTCCCGTGGGAGGGCCGGGCCGGGCCGGGCCGGGCCGTGCCGTGCCGGGGCGGGCCGGGGGCGGCCCCGCGGGGAGCCGGGGCTGGAGCGGCGGCAGCGGCAGAGCCCCAGAGCTGCGCCGACATGGACTGCGGAGTCATCACCTCCAAGACCGTGCTGCTGCTGCTGAGCCTCGCCTTCTGGGTACCGCGGGGCTGTCCCGGGCCGGGGGGACGGGGTCAGGCAGGGGGACGCGCCCGCGACCCCGCACTCAGCGGGCACTGAGCTCTGCTGCATTTCTGTAGCAACGCCGAAGTACGGGGTTTTAAAGAACAAGGAGATTTAGGGGTTTAAGTTTCTAAGGGGGGGAAAAAAAAAAAGTCGGAACTTGTGGCTCTTTTTGCTCGTTGTTGTCTTCGTGGCGTGTTTTTAATGTACCCGGTTTTTTAGTAGTGTTTTTAGTTAAAGCAGTCTACAGCCACGTTTTGTGCTTGGAGCTGCATGGCGAGGGCGTTGCAGAAGGGCTCTGCTCCATGTTTGGGGCGAGGAGACTTTTGGGGAGGAAAACTGCTGAGAACTTTGTTCCAGCTATGTCCTTGGCACAGTTACGGCTTTCCAGATCGCTTCTGCGATAATTATTTACAAGCAAGTGAGAAAATGAGGGTGGTTTGTACACTTTGGAGCCTGACCCGCGTTGGTTTGGGGGTGTCGTCCTGGCACGGCTGCCTCGTGGCAGTGACAGTGGGGCTGGGGGCTCGTGGCTGTGCAGAAGAGCTGGGGATTGTTCTGGTAACCCGGCTGGGGCACTCCCCCTGGATGGGGATGTTTGGAAAACCATCACCATGGACCGCCCTGGGACCTGTGTGCTGCTGTAGGGAAGGGCTGTGTCACACCTCAGGTGTGTGGGGCCGTGGGCTGGGGGTTCACGGCTGCTCTGTAGCACCTGGGTCTTTTCCAGACGGGGCTTTTCCAGGGATGTCTTAGCCTGCTGGCAGCAGCCAGGGCCTAGAGCTGCTCTGGGTGTAGCAGGGACTCTTCCTGAAGAGAACAACCGGAGTTTTCCAAAGGGAGACGCTACATGAGGAGACAAAAAAATAAAGCAGAAGAAGGAATCCTGCTCGAATTAATCCCTGGGGCCCCGTGGGGTGTGGTTCCGTTCTGTAAAAACATGGCTTGCTGCTGGCTGTGGTGGGGAGCTCGTCCCCTCCATCCTGTGCCTCCTTTGTGGAGGCCCAGCACAGTTTATTGCCGCATGTGCTCCGTGTAGCTCCTGAGCCACTGGCACAAATGGAGCTGCAGGCCGAGTCACTGCTGCACACCAGCTGACAGGAGATCACCGTGTCTGCTTGGTTTGTGGCGATTTCCTTTTGTTTTTGGTTTTTGAAGTGCCACAGAGAAACATTGCAGCATCCCTCTGTTTGTAAGTGGAAAGCCCCCGGGCCTCAGAACAGGTGTACCTCGGGTTAGCATCACTGCTTGGCTTTTTGAAAATGGAACAGGCTTATATCCTCCTAGAAATGTCTCTGGTGCTTTTCCTTCTGCTGTAGGAGCACTCTCCAGTTGCGATTGGTCATCTGCTTCCATGGACTGTCAGTAATGATCTTTGTGCATATCTCTGGCCTCTGAATTTGGGGTGACCCAGAGCAGCCCTTTGGGTTGTTTTCATCCCAGTAAGAGCAGTGCAGCCCAGTACCTGCGGCATTTAGATGCTGCTGCCACCATTATGTGTGGTAATCACATTCCAGCAGCAGAACTGCAGAACCTGGAATTCTGGTTTAGGAGGGTGGAGATGGAGGGACTGATTCTCTTATGTTCCTGCAGAACGTTTCTGACAGTCCGGGCTCTGTAAGCACAAGGCTCCAGATGATTGTGAAAACAGGATTTGCAAAGAACATCAGAGCCCTTCTCCAAGGAGTAATTCATGTCCAGACATTGCATGCTGCAGGTCTTTCCCTGCTCAGAAGTGATTATGGAAAATAATTCACCACCTGCGTAGTCAGCAGATGGTGCAGATGTGGTTCTTTGACAGAAGTTATTACTTAAGAATATCCTAAAAAGGCAAAAATCCTCTTTTGGATTTCTCATCGTTACCATGCAGAGTGAAGGAAGTCAGATCTTCCACAATGACAACTCGGGCTTCCTAAATGAGGTGAAAAAGCAGCTTTTCTCTTAAGCACCAGGCTCAGCATTGTACGTGCAGGCCATGCTGCGGGTGAGGGATCCATGCATAACTCCCCCAAAAACTCAGTGATTAAAGATGATTTAATTACAAGGTTACCACGGGTGGTGCTTCAGGCTGTGGGAGTCCTTCCCACCTCCTCTTCTGCTCTTTAGCACCTACCAATTACGTGCAAGTGAGTGGGTGCTGGCCTGCTCCAGGTTAAGGCTGGGGATGCAGGTTTTATCTCCTGGGTCCTAAAGGAGGGAGAGGAAAGGTCAGAGCAGACCATGATGTTCTTGGCAATGTCTTTTGAGGGGGCTGGGCTGGGTGGGATGTGACGGTGCTCTTTTCAAAGGAGAGAGGTGAAATGCTGGGATTCACTTCCTGGTCCGAGGGAAGAAACTGAGACTGTTAAAACTAAATGGAAGCTTCATGCTCCAGTATGTCTGTATAACATGCAGTAAACACCTTCCAGGTCACTTTTAACCTCAAAGCATGCAGCACCTTGCCCCTGCTCACCTGCAGTTGCTAAGCAGGTCTTGCCTTCAGAGGGGGTTTGGCATCCACTGGTGGTCCTGGGGACCAGGAGCTGGACTTCCACCATCCTTGTGGGTCCCCTCCAATGCAGCATATTCTGATTCATCACCAGAGGGCTGCCTTAGGTGGTCCTGCAGTGAAAATCCTGCTTCCCCAGATTTCCCATTCGCTTTTGAGCAGAAGTGGGCACTTGTCCAGCTTCCTTGCTTGACTTGTCCAACTGCAGGGAGAGGCACAAGTTCCTGCCCAGGGGGCTTTAGTAGGACCAGGGGATTTGAGAGAGCAGCATTTGATCTGCTGGCAAAAAGTGCAGCCCCCTGCCATGGGCAGGAACACCTTCCACTAGACCAGGTTGCTCAAAGAATCACTATATTGCTGTGGTTCACTTTAAATAATTTTTAGTGATTTGGAGGTATAAACTTACCCACAAGAAGAATTCCTGCATGTGTAAATGGCTTGAAATCTCTCATACCAGTAATGAGTGCTTTGGGAATGCTCACTCCAGAGCCTCAGTCAGAGAGAAATCTGGATACTTCTAACGAACAATGTATTGGATACTTTTAATGAACAATGTCTTGGATGCTTTTAATGAACAATGTATTGAATAGCCAAGGTTACATTGATGAAGGGAAGGGGAAGGTGGTGGTTTCCTTGGCAGGTGGAGCCACGGTGATTTTTAAGGTCCCTTTTCACCCCAGCCGTTCTGCAATTTCTAGCTCATTTCTGAATGGTGAGATCAGAGCAGCCACATGATGCAGAGTGGTCACAGGATGGGGCTGATGCCTGGGCACTTTGGTGTGATCCTTTTGAGCATGCCTAGAAAGGGTAAAGCTGCTCCTTGTTTGAAATTGTTCTGCCCAAAATCAGGAAGCCTAACTGAACTGGCCTTCAGGAAAATGGGCTTTGCTGTATTGTGTAGGGGCCTCACAGAGTAAATTAAAATGAAGGTGCTGGTGCTGTGTGGTCAGCACAGGGGAGGTGTTGGGACAGTGATGCAGATTTGGAGGAACAACCCCAGCTGGAGGAGCCCTGTGGCTGTGGAGGGGATGGCCAGGCTGTGTGTCCATCCCTAAAGACCTCTTCAAAGGTCTCCCAGTCTGCAGGTCACCAAAACCAGAGTGTGACAGGCTGAGAAGGTGGGGGTGGTCAGCCTGGAGATGAGGAAGTTGTGTGGAGACCATGTGGAAATCACCCTTCCAGTGTCTGACAGGGGCTGCAGGAAACCAAAGAGGGATTCTTCATCAGGAGCTGTAGTGATGGGAGAATGGCTTCACGCTGAAAAGAGGGGAAATTCAGGGAAGGTGTTTGGAAGGAATTGCTCCTGTGAGGGTGGTGAGGCACTGGCATAGGTTGCCCAGAGAAGCCGAAGTGTTCCTGACAGGCTGGACAGGGTTTGGAGCAGCCTGGGACAGTGGAAGGTGTCCCTGCCCATGGCAGGAGGTGGAGCTGGATGAGCTTTACAGGTCCTTCCAACCCAAACCCTTCTGGGATTCCGTGGTTCCATGTTGTGGAAGTGCATGTGGTAATTACAAGAGCTCAAGAGGTCCCGTTTTGGTATACCTCTTAACAAGATTTAGGATTAGCTCTGCTGTGATTTAGGTGCACCTTGGTTTAGTTGCAGCGTCTGGTGCCTGAGCCTGGAACAGCTGATTGAGAAATTGGGGTGGTTCTGAAGGCAAATATTGAACTACAGGGTGTTTTTGTGTCCAAACAGGCTGCTCAGATCCAAAACAGCCTGGCACTGGCTGATAAATCAATCCGTGCTCAGCTGAAGTTACACTCCCTGCAAGCTCATGCCCTGCAGTCTGTGCATTTGGGGAGAAAACAAGTGGAAATGGGGGTTCTGGCAAGTGGAAATTGGGGTTCTGACAAGTGAAAATGGGTTTCTCCTCCTCCGGGTCCTGTTGCCTCTGTGACTGTGATTAACAGCAGCATCTTCACCCCAAGGCAGGGGTTTAAGCATTAGAAGTCGTAGGAATTGGGGCAGGATTCCTTGCTTTGCACTGCTGTACAATGTCTCTGAGGACATCCCACCATTTGTGCTTTGTAGGTATGTGCTGGCTTTTAGGGATGGGAAAATAACCTCGGAATTAGGCTTGGGGAACAGAAAGCAGCATACTGAAGCAACTCTTAAGGTGGATATTCACTTAATATAGCTTGAAAACAAGCCCACTACACCCAGAATCCCCTCTGAGTGTGTGGTTTTGCAGCATGTAAACTGCAAGAAAATGTTGGTTTAGGTTTGGGGATTTTTTCTCCTGAAAGAGAGACATAGATTCTCAGAGTCTTTTGGCAGCTGCTCATTGTTTTCATTTGAGCAAGAAAAGGAAAAAGCAAGTGCTTCCCACCATACCCAGCAAGCAGCCCTGAGGTGTGTTTTGAAGGCAGGCTGAAACGTGTCCCCAGTTGCACATCCCAGCTGAATATTTAGGTGTAACAGACCTTGGTGAGTCTGCTGTGGCTTGGTGTAAGCTGGCTCAGAGCAGTTGTCTGGGCTCTGCCCCACCTCTGTAAGCTACATGTGAGGAAACTGATTTGAAGGTTTTAGTTTGAGGGTAATGACTGGCATGAGATTGGCAGGAATTCTCTCCTGAGGCTGCTGGTGCTGCTGGAATTGAGGGCAGCCTGGTAGGAGCTCACAGCTTTGGTGCTTTTTGCTCCAATCCAAAGCCAACATGCTGAGTTCAGTGTTTTTTATTATTTTGCAAATCGGTGTTTTCACAACGTGAGGATCTGAGGGAAGAGCAAGTTTGTGTACCAACAGGAGACCCCATCTGCCCCAGCCCTGGCTCCAGCAGCACAAGGACGTGGAGCTGCTGCAGCCAGTGCAGAGGAGGCACGGAGATGCTGCCAGGGCTGGAGCCCCTCTGCTCTGGAGCCAGCCTGGCACAGCTGGGGCTGCTCCCCTGCACAAGAGAAGGCTGCAGGGACACCTGAGAGCCCCTGCCAGGGCCTGCAGGGGCTCCAGGAGAGCTGCCCAGGCACTGGGGACAAGGCCTGCAGGGACAGCACACAGGCCATGGCTGCACTGCCACAGGGCAGGCACACATTTTGGGATGTTGGGCAGGAATTCCTGACCCTGGCACACAGTGCCCAGAGCAGCAGCTCTGCTCCTCTGTGCCTGTCCTTGCTCAGATGATGCTGTCAGTACCCAGTGAGCACAAGCTGAAGCACAGCCTGGTCCCTCTGAACATCAGAAACCTTTTTCACAGCGACCAAGCACTCACACACTGTCCTGGGTGAAGCCACAGAACACAAATGTGGCAGTACCTGATTTGTCACTTAGAGAAATGAACACCGTAAGCAGGGTAGGAAAGAGTACTGGAGCCAGGAGGTCCCTTCCAGCTGGCAGAGTTCTAAATCCAGGATGGAAAAGGGAGAGAAAGGTGTGCCTGTGAGATTGGAGGTGCTGAGCTGGGGTCACTCTCTGTGCTTTGCCTCAGGCCAACCGAGACTCTCAGTTCTGGGAAGCGCCTGGTCCATGTGGACTGAGGGGAGTTTTAAACTGGTTAAAATGAGGATAAAGTGAAGAAAGCTTTCTCAAAAGTGCTCAATGCCTTTCTTTTCCCCTAAGTCCTTAAAAAACCTGTTGCCTCCCTGAAAATGGAGTAGTGCAGCGGGCAGGGAGGACTTGAAACTGTGGCAGTGGAAGAATAAATCTTGTAGTACAATAAATCAGCAAGGGAGCCGGATAGTGATTCCCTTTGTCATGCAAGCTGGCTGTTGGGTAATAAAATACATTATTTATGGAGGAAATGTGCAAAATCTTTCGAGCAGAAGATTTATCTGTCAAGGTAAATCAAAACCACTTCTTGTACACAGAAAAAAAGCCAAAAAACAAAGACATGGAGTGCCTTCTGTGTTAAGGAGAGGATGGGCAGTTGTAACTGAGACCACTGTTGCTGGGGGCTGATGCTAGATTTGAGAGACATGGGGTCAGCACAGCAGTAATAACTGTAATTGGCAAAGTAATAATTGAAGAATAATTGACATCATAATTTCCACCTGATTATGCAAAGATACTGGTGAAAAAAGTGGGATTTGAGCCTTAAAATTAACTCAGGCAGCTCTGTGAGCTGACTATCTAATGATGAGTTAGGTGGCAGTGGTTCGGAAAGGGTTTGTGTGGATATTCATAGTTCTTCCAGTTTGTATTTGCAGTAGTTTGCTGTAGAAGACAGCTGCTCTTACTGTGTCATGAAAAATGGTATTATTTCTCTTATCTGTCTTTGACCATAGAAAGTTTATGATACAGGGGAAATCCAGCCAGCCTGAGTTTTATGATGTGGTGGATGTTAGTCCTGGCCCTGGGAATGTCCCATAGGACAAAGGAGAAATGTCTGTATGTCTCACAGCCTCCATTTTTTCCTGTATAGAGGCTGCATCTTGCTGGACACATGGGGTGAATGCAGAATTCACCCTGTTCTTCAGCTTCTCCTTTTAACACTACAGCTTTGTTACTCTGTATTCTTAATTTTCCAGCCTTTTCAAAATAAAGTCTTATACCAGTTTGCAGTAGCAGATCGAGTCATAGAATCAACAGTCTGAAATGGGAGGATGGTGGGAGAAAACTTTTTAAAAAGTACCCCAAATCCTCCAAGCAGCAGACACTGCCTTTTAACATCCTGTTGGTAGTTTGGCTCCTTTGCTGTACCTTATCTGGGCTTGGCAGGGGACAAAGAAGCCTGTGCTGATAACTGTGAACGAACACTAACCTCTGTTCTCAGCCATCACGGAAGGTTGGCTTATGAAAACAGAGAAGTAAAGGTGGAAAAGCACCTGTTCTGCCTCACTGATAGAAGAAGAAAGATATATATATATAAAATATTTGCATGTATTTCAGAGCAGTGGTATAGAGGAAGCTTTAAGCAGCCCCTTCTATTTCTGTGATTAAGTGGCATGAAGTATTTGCATGGCTACAAGCCTCCTGAAAAGGGTAGGGGCTCTTGGTCATCAGCATATAAAAACAGAGGAACACAAAGAGGCTTGTGGCATTTTAAAAATACATAAAATTAGTTATTTCCATCAGCTGCCCTGTTCTGCATCAGTGAAACAGTCCAGGGTTCTGTTTCATGGGAAGGAGTGAATATTCACGGTGCTCTGTGTGTGTGTGATTGAGGAGTGAATATTCACCGTGCTCTGTGTGTGTGTGACTGAGGAGTGAATATTCCCGGTGCTCTGTGTGTGTGTGACTAAGGAGTGAATATTCACGGTGCTCTGTGTGTGTGTGATTGAGGAGTGAATATTCACCGTGCTCTGTGTGTGTGTGACTGAGGAGTGAATATTCCCGGTGCTCTGTGTGTGTGTGACTAAGGAGTGAATATTCACGGTGCTCTGTGTGTGTGTGATTGAGGAGTGAATATTCACCGTGCTCTGTGTGTGTGTGACTGAGGAGTGAATATTCCCGGTGCTCTGTGTGTGTGTGACTAAGGAGTGAATATTCACGGTGCTCTGTGTGTGTGTGATTGAGGAGTGAATATTCACCGTGCTCTGTGTGTGTGTGACTGAGGAGTGAATATTCCCGGTGCTCTGTGTGTGTGTGACTAAGGAGTGAATATTCACGGTGCTCTGTGTGTGTGTGATTGAGGAGTGAATATTCACCGTGCTCTGTGTGTGTGTGACTGAGGAGTGAATATTCCCGGTGCTCTGTGTGTGTGTGACTAAGGAGTGAATATTCACGGTGCTCTGTGTGTGTGTGATTGAGGAGTGAATATTCACCGTGCTCTGTGTGTGTGTGACTGAGGAGTGAATATTCCCGGTGCTCTGTGTGTGTGTGACTAAGGAGTGAATATTCACGGTGCTCTGTGTGTGTGTGATTGAGGAGTGAATATTCACCGTGCTCTGTGTGTGTGTGACTGAGGAGTGAATATTCCCGGTGCTCTGTGTGTGTGTGACTAAGGAGTGAATATTCACGGTGCTCTGTGTGTGTGTGATTGAGGAGTGAATATTCACCGTGCTCTGTGTGTGTGTGACTGAGGAGTGAATATTCCCGGTGCTCTGTGTGTGTGTGACTAAGGAGTGAATATTCACGGTGCTCTGTGTGTGTGTGATTGAGGAGTGAATATTCACCGTGCTCTGTGTGTGTGTGACTGAGGAGTGAATATTCCCGGTGCTCTGTGTGTGTGTGACTAAGGAGTGAATATTCACGGTGCTCTGTGTGTGTGTGATTGAGGAGTGAATATTCACCGTGCTCTGTGTGTGTGTGACTGAGGAGTGAATATTCCCGGTGCTCTGTGTGTGTGTGACTAAGGAGTGAATATTCACGGTGCTCTGTGTGTGTGTGATTGAGGAGTGAATATTCACCGTGCTCTGTGTGTGTGTGACTGAGGAGTGAATATTCCCGGTGCTCTGTGTGTGTGTGACTAAGGAGTGAATATTCACGGTGCTCTGTGTGTGTGTGATTGAGGAGTGAATATTCACCGTGCTCTGTGTGTGTGTGACTGAGGAGTGAATATTCCCGGTGCTCTGTGTGTGTGTGACTAAGGAGTGAATATTCACGGTGCTCTGTGTGTGTGTGATTGAGGAGTGAATATTCACCGTGCTCTGTGTGTGTGTGACTGAGGAGTGAATATTCCCGGTGCTCTGTGTGTGTGTGACTAAGGAGTGAATATTCACGGTGCTCTGTGTGTGTGTGATTGAGGAGTGAATATTCACCGTGCTCTGTGTGTGTGTGACTGAGGAGTGAATATTCCCGGTGCTCTGTGTGTGTGTGACTGAGGAGTGAATATTCACGGTGTTCTGTGTGTGTTATGTCAGTGAGGAATGAATATTCACCATGCTGTGTGTGTTATGTGACTGAGGAGTGAACATTCACAGTGCTCTGTGTGCGTGTGACTGAGGAGTGAACATTCACAGTGCTCTGTGTGCGTGTGACTGAGGAGTGAACATTCACAGTGCTCTGTGTGCGTGTGACTGAGGAGTGAACATTCACAGTGCTCTGTGTGCGTGTGACTGAGGAGTGAACATTCACAGTGCTCTGTGTGCGTGTGACTGAGGAGTGAACATTCACAGTGCTCTGTGTGCGTGTGACTGAGGAGTGAACATTCACAGTGCTCTGTGTGCGTGTGACTGAGGAGTGAACATTCACAGTGCTCTGTGTGCGTGTGACTGAGGAGTGAACATTCACAGTGCTCTGTGTGCGTGTGACTGAGGAGTGAACATTCACAGTGCTCTGTGTGCGTGTGACTGAGGAGTGAACATTCACAGTGCTCTGTGTGCGTGTGACTGAGGAGTGAACATTCACAGTGCTCTGTGTGCGTGTGACTGAGGAGTGAACATTCACAGTGCTCTGTGTGCGTGTGACTGAGGAGTGAACATTCACAGTGCTCTGTGTGCGTGTGACTGAGGAGTGAACATTCACAGTGCTCTGTGTGCGTGTGACTGAGGAGTGAACATTCACAGTGCTCTGTGTGCGTGTGACTGAGGAGTGAACATTCACAGTGCTCTGTGTGCGTGTGACTGAGGAGTGAACATTCACAGTGCTCTGTGTGCGTGTGACTGAGGAGTGAACATTCACAGTGCTCTGTGTGCGTGTGACTGAGGAGTGAACATTCACAGTGCTCTGTGTGCGTGTGACTGAGGAGTGAACATTCACAGTGCTCTGTGTGCGTGTGACTGAGGAGTGAACATTCACAGTGCTCTGTGTGCGTGTGACTGAGGAGTGAACATTCACAGTGCTCTGTGTGCGTGTGACTGAGGAGTGAACATTCACAGTGCTCTGTGTGCGTGTGACTGAGGAGTGAACATTCACAGTGCTCTGTGTGCGTGTGACTGAGGAGTGAACATTCACAGTGCTCTGTGTGCGTGTGACTGAGGAGTGAACATTCACAGTGCTCTGTGTGCGTGTGACTGAGGAGTGAACATTCACAGTGCTCTGTGTGCGTGTGACTGAGGAGTGAACATTCACAGTGCTCTGTGTGCGTGTGACTGAGGAGTGAACATTCACAGTGCTCTGTGTGCGTGTGACTGAGGAGTGAACATTCACAGTGCTCTGTGTGCGTGTGACTGAGGAGTGAACATTCACAGTGCTCTGTGTGCGTGTGACTGAGGAGTGAATCTTCACGGTGTTCTGTGTGATTGTGTGACTGAGAGTCCCCCCATGTTGTGTTTGTCCTCTGTGCACCTGCTCCCCTGCCTCAGCTAAGCGTGGAAGGGCTTGGTGAGCCCAGGGCCTGCCCAAACCTCAGGGAAAATCTGCTGACTGTCACAGCTTGGCTTTCTTCTCACTCAGCCCCAAGGAGTTCACTTTTTCACGCTCAAATAGTTTTTCTGTTTTCTGTCAAGGTCGTGGGGTATGAAAAATTGAATGATTCTGGTGCTAGGTCCTTGAAGGGTGCAAGCCATGGGGGTGAGGCAGCAGAGGCTGCAGCTCTGTTGCCCAGCTGTGAAACTTTCTGTCAAGGGCGTGGGGTATGAAAAATTGAATGGTGCTAGGTCCTTGAAGGGTGCAAGCCATGGGGGTGAGGCAGCAGAGGCTGCAGCTCTGTTGCCCAGCTGTGAAAGGGGGTTTTCTTGCAAAATTTCCTTTTGCCTCATCTCGTCATCTTGTCTTAAGGAAGTCCCCAGCACTGTAAAGGAAGAGCAGCAGCTTCCTGGAGGCTGGTGAGTCAGCAGGGGCTGCGTGGGCAGGGCAGGGCCAGCGGTGGGTGTTGTGCTGGCTGAGGGTGGCCCAGGGAGGTGCTTCTCCCACATCCACCTCCAGCCACCCTGGGCTGCCCAGGGGTTTGTGCCCACATTGTGGGAGCCTTCTGGGCACTGGGCCTGGATGCAAGCACGCTGGCAAGCAGGAGAGCAAAAAAAAGTGTGACAAAAGGTGTATTTCTTGTCATTATCCTTGCATCCTTGTGTGTCATTTTAGATGGTTTGAGCAGGTGGTTGACTAATCATGGAAAAGGAGATATTTGATCTATTCCTCCTCAAAAGTAATTGCTCAGACTGGCTTTTGTGTTTGGGGGATTGTTTATTTCTTGAGATCCAACAGAAACCTAATCAGATACTTTGAGATCCATCTTTTGCAATGCAAAAGGCTTGTCCTTGTACTAAACCATATACTCAACATATACATGACTTAGTATTCTTCATCTTAGATCTAGGAATGGGCTGTAGGCTTTGTGATGTTGAGGTGAAAAAAAATCCCTCCACCGGATTTTGGATTTGCCTTAAATTCTGGAAAGGCTTAAGGGAAGAGTTCTGATTTAAGCTCTGAAGTATTTTTCATCTTTGCTTTCAAAACTGTCTCTGGGACTCACCTGCAAAAATCAGGTAAGAGGTTGTTAGCTGTGATGCCTTCCATTCCTAAGTGACCCTGCTCTTCAAGGCTTCAGGATTCTTCCCACTGAATTAAAAAGCATGGGTGAAAAGTTGGGTGAAGTTGTGGCAGTATCTGTGGTCATCATCCTTTAAGTCTTTTCCCAAAGACTTCTGGTTTTGCCTCATTACACTTCCTTCTTCTACTTGGAAGCAGAAGTTTGGAAATTTCAGTAAACTTCTTGCTGGTTGTGCTTTGTCTCTGACCAGAAACAAGCCTGAGTATTGCAATAAAACCCACTGTAAAAGTGCTTTACATCTGAGGCCCTTGAACTTAACACTAGACCTTCTGGTTTTGTCTTGCAGTCACAGAGCTTTGCTGGTCCTGGATTTAGGGGTCTTTTGTGAACTGGCTTCATAATTTATTTATTTGTTTTCTTAATTTGTGGCAGCCTTTTACTTGCAGCAAGGTCTTTCTTAGCTCCCCACAGGTGGTTGTTCTTTAGCATGTCCTGTGCTGCTTCCTTTGTATTGCCTGTTGAGCACACTGGAAATGGATGGAAAATGAAGTATGGATGAAAAATGAAGAATGTTTCTCCACCGTGGTGGAGAGGGGCTTTGGAAAAGAGAGTGGATTGACAGGACAAGGGAAATGGTTTCCCACTGCCAGAGGGCAGGGTGAGATGGGATATTGAGAAGGAATCATTCCCTGTGGTGGTGAGGCCCTGGCACAACTTTGCTTGCCCCCCTGTGACTGTCCTTGCCCAGATGATGCTGTTTCAGAGCAGAGAGTAGGTGGACAGACACGTGCATCCAGCCTTCCAGGCCAGAAATACAGGATACACTTTTTGAGTCATGCACCTTCATCCTTTTTGTGCAGCCGAAGGCAGAGGAGGATGGAGGTGAGGAGTCCCCACCTCCACCTTTTCTGTGGCAGCAGCTCTGTGGCCACAGAGAGAAAAGACAACTTTCCCAGAATGATGCCTGGGAAAGGCTGTGAGAAGATCAGAGAAAAGAATGAGAAACAATTCTTATCTTCAGTTGCTGCACCTGGTGTTGTGAACATGTGGAATGTGTTATGGAGATTTGTTTACCAAAGGGTGGCTTCTTAATTAGCCAATGGTCACGGTGTTTGGATTGGAGGACCAATCAATTGCACCTGTAGCAAACTAGGGTATAAAAAAGCAATGGGTTTCTTAATAAGTTAAATTATCAGCTTTCTGTGAATACATGGAGTCTGTGTTGATTATTACCTGGCGAGGGGCCCATTGCTGTGACACTTTACTGCTGCTGCCATTCCTGTCCCACTTTCAGTTCAGGAACAGAGTGTTGTTGCTCCTCCTCAACTCCTCATTCCTGTGGTGAAGTGAGAGGGCAGTGGTGCCTTTTGAGATAAAGTGGTCTCATCCTTTCCCTGCATCCCTAAAAAGGGGTCACAAGAAAAAGCCATGGTCACCATACACCTGTAGACTGGGATATAGGAAAGAGATTTCCCTCAAAGAGAGGAAAAATGAAAGGAAGCTTTAGCAACCACTTCAGTCATTAGCGTATCTGAAAACACAGTGCATGTGGAGAAGAAAAACAAACAACATGTTGAGAATTGGTGATCCTGTTCCTTTTCCTGATATTCCACTTTGCAGAGGACCTGCTGTACCTGAGCCCCAGTGCAGCAGGATCTTGCAGGTCCTGTGCTAAATGTCTGGCTTCACCACTTGGTGCATCTGATCCCAGTAATTCTGGGGTACGGACAGCATCCAGGAATGTGAGATTATGGGATGGGAGCTGTCTGAAACAAAGGATCTTCCTGTAATTGAAGGGCAGGCAGCAGACCTGGCTGGAGGGAAAAGAGCCAAACAAGGACAAGGAATTAGCAAGTCCTAGCTCCAGCACGAGGAGTGTTTGATTAATTAAAACGTACAGTGCTGGGGAGGTAACAAACTGCTCCAAGGCTGCGTGATGAAAAACTGCTGTGACCTGTAGAAAACAGACCAGCTGGTTTCCCTCAAGTTTCCAGAATGTGAATACAGGGGGTGCTTCCTTCTCCTTGTGCTGCAGGATTACAGAGGGTGGATGAGCCATCCTGACTCTTGAGAGAATTTTTGTGTGCCATCAGTAAGGGCATGGCTGAGTCTTTTGGTGCTGTTTCCAGGGCTGTACCCAGTGCAGTGGGTAAAAGTCTTTGGTCACCAGGGCAGCTGCCACTGGTGCACTCTACCTTGGCCTCAATCAGCAAAACATCCTTCTGGGAGAGCAACTATTTTAGAGGTTGCAGAAATCTGCTTCCTCCAGGAAAAGGAGGGACTGTTTTGCTGAGACTAGGTACATTCGTGCCTGCCTTGGTGGTTAATGAGAATGCAAAGGATGAGTTTTTTCTCAGGGAAAAAACCCAAAAAAACAACAAACAAACAACCCTGTGGTGATCTGATTCCTCCTAATGCATCTTTGAGTGGGATGTAGTGTGAGCTTGGCATTCTGCAAAGACACTGATGCAGGTCTACAGACACCAGCCTTTCAGCTCAGCTCCCATGGTGCCTTATTAGCAAGGGAGCAATATGGTGAATTTTGTCTTCTCTGTGTTCAAGTTTGAATGCCTAGATTAGGTAGTAGTTTCAGATTCAGTGTTTTTTCCATCCAGTTCTTTGCACACTGTAGCCATTATTTCTATAATCACTGTTAGAAAACAATCCATGATCAGCTTCCAGGTCAGAGGCTTAATAAACAGCTGCTGATCACTTTTCCTTCCTGCATTTCAGGCGGCAGCTGCGGGCCTCAGCTATGTTGGGGCGTACGTCATCAACACCTACAAGAGCTACGACAACTTTCTGCAGGACAAGTACGCCCTGCTGCCAGCCGTGATCATAATTTGCGTGGCCGTGGTGATGTTCATCATCGGGCTGATCGGCTGCTGCGCCACCTTCCGCGAGTCCCGCGTCGGCCTGGGGCTGGTGAGTGTCACCGCGGGGTCGCTGCCACATTCCTGGGTGTCACCTGCCTCCCGCTGGCAGGGCAGGTGCCGGGCTCGGCTGTCACTTGTCTCTGCCCCAGCACGGGAAAAGGTGGTTCTCGAAGAAGGAGTCTGGCTGCGCTCTCGAAGAAGGAGTCTGGACTCTTGCTTTTGGTCTTCAGTTGAGTTTATTCAGGCGCTCGCCTGGACCTCGGGAGGTGGACAAAGGGAAAGGTCGTGGTCACAGCACTGCTGAAGCGCTGCTTGTTTGTGCCAGTCACCTGCAGCTGGGATGCTCCGATCCGCCTCAGCGGGCTCAGGGAAGATGAGTGTGGGAGCAGCAAGTTTTGAGGAGAGAGGTGGTGAAGGAGCAGGAGGAAATACAAGTTTCTAAGCAAGCAAACCAGATGTGTATCAGTTTTTCTGCTGACTTTAGTCCTCATGCCTCGGCTGCTCACAGAATTACTTTTAAAAAGTAATCCAGAAAGGTTCGCTTAGAGGTCGTGCCCTGGAGGCAATGTGAGCCCAACAAGCAGTGCACAACGTACCTGACCCAGCTGCTGGTTTATCTGTGCACTCTCCCCTTTGACACCCACCCTGTGCAGTGTTCCACAGGCTCTTCAGCCATGGCAGTGCTCAGGATCAGGCACCGAGCCCGTGGAGCCACAGTCATTGTCCCAGCCACGCACAACAATCCCTGAAACGTTTGGGACCTTAAAGCTCATCCAGTTCCAGCCCCTTTTCCATGGGCAGGGACAGCTTACACTAGATCAACCAATACAATCAGGTTGCTCCAAACCCTGTCCAACCTGGCCTTGAACAATCCCAGGGGTGAGGCAGCCACAGCTTCTTCTATTCTAGATTATCTTTTGGGAACTATTTCGTGAGGAGAGGCAATAAGAGGTAATGATCACCTACTGCTGTAAATTAATGTGAAGTGTGTTGGGCAGTTGAATTCAAGTGTTGTGGGATTTTCTCTTACTGTCTCTCTTTTTTATTTTCAGTTCTTGGCCATTATCCTGGTTATCTTCATTGCAGAAGTGTCCGCTTTTGTCTTGGGATTTGTTTACAGGGAAAAGGTAAGTTAAGTATTTTTAGCACCTCTGTCCCAACATAAAAGTAAAGAATAGATCTCACATTGTTTGATCATTCCAATTTATCTGTGTTGGTTTTGTTTTTTTTTACTTCATCCCCTGTCCTGCAACCTGCAGAGCAAACGGGAATGGGGATGTCTTTGCTGGGAACACAGTGAATATATAAAGTACCTGGAAGATATCACAACAATCTCTGAGTTGGATTGAACAGTTGTTGAGGCTCCCAAAGGAGGGCTCTGCCATCAAGGGTGACAAGCTTCTACCCAAGCACATGATTCCGGCTAAGTGCCACCTGAATTTTGTCTAAAACACTGCTTGAGTTTTCTTACTTCTAATTTTCCCCCCAACTTATTTGGGATACAGATATTTTGCAGTTTCCACCAGATAAAATTTTCCGCTCTCACATTAAAACCTCTCTCTCAGCTCTCACATCTGCATTGTTTTTCTCTGTCTAAACAGGTAAAAACTGATGTGCAAGGTACAATGCGCTCCGTCTTTGAGAAGTACGATGGCAAAAACTCAGAGTCTGCAGTTGTGGATTACTTGCAAGAAAAGGTAAGAAAATATTTAAGCATTGTTTGGAAAAGAACAGCTGGGTCCTAAACAAGGAATTTAGGCTGGGAAAGGATGAGTGGGGCAGTGTCCTGGAGCTTGGCTCTGTGTTTAGCATCCAACTCTCCAAGGCAGCTGAGGGTGCTCCTCACTTGCAGAGCTGGTGTGTCCAGGCTGCAGGCGTGATGCTCCTGTAGGGAGGGATGTGGTTGATGTGAGTGACCTTTGCATCACAGCAAATGAGTGCAATGAATAACTGCTGCTGAGAACACCACACCATGAAATAGCCACATGATGGAGGACTCTACCCTGTCACCTTCCTGTTGGAGCTCTCACAAAGAATAAACCAAGAGGGATGTAATAATGTGTGAAGGAGATTGATTTATTACATCTGTTTGTTTTCCTGAAGCACTGCTGCTTGTAAATCTGCTGCGAACTACTGGCATCTCTGGCTATGCCTAAGAGGGGTTTAACTCACCACAAGCATTGATATGTATGAACATATCTTTTATATATATATATATAATGTAACTAGTAATGCATATGTATAACGTCATGTATAACTGCTGTGTCACTGTCCTGTGTTTGGTAGCTTCAATGCTGTGGGGTTAAGAACTACAGCGACTGGACGACCACCCAGTGGTTTAATTCCACTGGGAACAACAGTGTTCCTCAGAGCTGCTGCCAGCAAGAGGCCAAGAACTGCACCGGGCACCTGGACCAGCCTCAGGAACTCAACACCCGGGTGAGGATCAGGGGCTGTTCACAGCTGGGCCATGTCCATTTTCAGCTAGGTGGAACCGTGGAGGGAAGCACTCCAGGCAGAGTTTAGGGATGTAGGTGTAGTTGTTTAAACAGATCTGGGGCAGGGGAACAGACTCACCTGGGACTGATCACACTGAATCTGGAGGATGATGATGCTCTAGGGGCTGGAGCCCTCTGCTCTGGAGCCAGCCTGGCACAGCTGGGGCTGCTCCCCTGCACAAGAGAAGGCTGCAGGGACACCTGAGAGCCCCTGCCAGGGCCCAAAGGTTGCCTGTAAGGAAGATGAGGTCAAACATTTTAACTGGGCTTGTTGCAACAGGACAAGGGGTAATGGGTTTGAGCTAGAAGAGGATCAGTGTAGATCAGATATGAGGGTGGGCAGGGCCTGGCCCAGGGTGCCCAGAGCAGCTGTGGCTGCCCCTGGATCCCTGGCAGTGCCCGAGATATGAGGGTGGGCAGGCCCTGGCCCAGGTTGCCCAGAGCAGCTGTGGCTGCCCCTGGATCCCTGGCAGTGCCCAAGGCCAGGCTGGACGGGGCTTGGAGCAGCCTGGGACAGTGGAAGGTGTCCCTGCCCATGGCAGGGGGTGGAATCCTGACATGAACTTTAAGGTCTCTTCCAACCCAAACCATTCTATGATTCCATTAACTCCACACCAGGTTCTCCAGCCTGGGGCATAAGCCCCTGAGCTGACTTTCATAGATGCTATTGATGGCCATTCTGGCTCTGAGTTTTGGGCTATTGTTTAAATGACCCGTGCTAGAGGAAATTCAGATGCAGCAAGTGTCAGTAAATTGCAGTTTGTCAGTGCCTCTCCTCATGCAGGAAGAAATAAGCCATCAGGTCTGGAAAATAAGAAGGCATTTCTTGTCCAATTTCCTTAAACCTGCAGCACTGAAAAGACAGGCCTTAGCAGGCCCTGCTTCCTTGGGAGGGCTGGGGGGGAAATAATGAAAACTTCCAGCTGGATGATCATTTTAACATGTTTTTACCTCTCTCTTTCATGGCAGGGCTGTGCACAGGAGCTGGAGTCTGGGCTGCAGAGCGTTATCAGCTATGCCATGCTTGTAATCCTGGGGTTTGCTATTGTAAAGGTAAACACTCCTCTCTCTTCCCTCATGGAAAATATACTGTTTGCCCTTGGATCTTGGGTCTGCTTCATCTTCACTGTCCTAACAGCCTACAGCTTTCTTCTGCCTCTGGAGTAGACTCAGTCCTCTGTTCCTCACTTGCGTTTTTCCAATTGTCTCTGTTTCATCTGCCTCACAATGATGAGAGGGATTCAAAAGATAGTAGGGGATTTGGGATGGAAATTCAGTGTGGAATCCATTTTATCACAGTCACAGAATCCCAGGATGGTTTGGGTGTTAAGGGACCTTATAAATCCCATCTCCTTCCACTGCCTACCATGGCAGGGACACCTTCCACTGTTCCAGGCTGCTCCAAGCCCCGTCCAGCCTGGCCTTGGGCACTGCCAGGGATCCAGGGGCAGCCACAGCTGCTCTGGGCACCCCATGCCACAGCCTGCCCACCCTTCCAGCCAGCAATTCCTGCCCAAGATCCCATCCATCCCTGCTCTTCCTGGTGGGAAGCCATTCCAGTCACTCCTTGTCCAAAGGTGTGTTTAAATAACTTGGATAACTCATTTTATCCCCCAACAATCCCAGCCTTTCACTGAAATTTTCCCCATGGAAAGATAACTAGGAATTAATGTGAATGTATTAATGCATGTTACAAACCAGAGAGGAAACACTCCAGCCAGAACGGTTGCTGGGAATTGGTATGCAAAAATAATGCTTTGTGCAGACGTATTTTTAAACGAGTTTTTTTTTCATATGATGAAGTCATCCGCTGTGTAGTGTTCAGTCTGACAACTGAAACAGAAGCACAGCAGGACTAAGTCCCTTGTGCACTCCCTCTTTTCCAGTTCTTCGCCATGCTGAGCATCTGCGTGCTTACCTGCAAGAAAGAAGAAAGTGGGTATCAGCCTCTTTACTCAGGGGTGTTTGCTTAATAAACTGAGAAGAGTCTTGCTTCCTGATGATGAAACTGACGTGTGATCATACCACAGCTTTCTGAAACCTTACGCTAAGTTTGGACCTGTGGCCACAGCTAGCACTGGGTGGTGTAGTAGGCTCCAGAAAGAAACTTTCTCCTGGCCTTCCTTCCTCTGCCCCGACAACATGCAGCAGAAACTTTATATTTTAATCAATAAACTGGTGGAGACCACAGGACGGGTTTCAGTTGCCTGCACAAAGCTCAAATCGTTCCCATGACGTGGTTTGAACAACAAAAGAAATTCTGAATGCCAGGTTTAAATGCTCTTCGTAGGCACGGGGATCTGTAGTATGTTTTTTTCTGTATCTGATTGTGCAGTTTCAGGATTTCCCCCCTTTCTTATGTCACATGTTGTAATTCTGTTTACTGCAGAGGTTGTTAGTGCAAGACAACCCCACGCTTAAAGTCTAGAACAAGTATTTGTGTGGTTGTTTGGAGCAGCTAGCAAACATGAAAAAAAAAAAACAACAGGTTTTGAGCTTTTGGGCTCAGAACTCTCTTTGGTTTGTTTTTAATCACTTAATTATTGACATTAAAAATTCCTTATGAAGCAGGGCTTTTGAACATTTTCTTCCTCCTTTTTCTATGGTTTGCCTGGGGGAATTAGTGCCACGTTTCCGCCCTGACCATGCTACTCTGCTAAAATATTAAAAAGATACATTCCTGTACTAAGCAATTTCAGTAATATGCTGTAGCACTGCTTTTGCACATTCTCTGTTCTCCTCGATCCTGCTGGACACAGATTGGATTGCCTTCCTGCTTTTATACAGTCCTTCTTCATAGTTTGTATGTTAATCTGTTTATAAGCTCTTCAGGATTTTGGGGATAGAGAACAGAGGGAACTGTGAGCTTTTATGTATCAGGGAATTGCGGAAAAGCAACAGAGATTCTGCTGATTCCTTCCTTGGAGAGATAAGCAGCCTGTCCTTAATAAAATAAACCTTTATATGTGTAGCTAATAAGAAAAAAAAATAGCTTGGGATCAGTGTAAACTGTTTAATTATCTCCATCCCGACCCCAAGAGAAAAAAAGTGATGGGTGACAATGTCTATAGGAGACACACCAGCGTGAGCATGTCGAAAACTGAGTTTTTATTGAGGGCTTTGTTTTCTGTTAAATGTTGAAATAAACTGAATTTATACAACCAAGTAATAAATAGTGAGGCGGTTGTTGGTCGATGCTATCACAATTCCCTGGAGGGAGTAAAGTCCTCAGGGGCGGAACCGGAGCCGGGGGGTACTGAGGGCGCTGCCTCAGAGCGATCCCGCAATTCCACCTTCCGCCTTTCCTTCCCGCTCCCCTCAGCGGTCCTGCCTTCCCTTCCCGCTGCGTTCAGCGATCCCGGCTCCTTCTCAGCCGGCTCCACTCAGCAATTCCCCCTTTCCTCCCGTTCCCCTCAGCGATCCCGCCTCCCTTGGCGCCCGGCTCTCCTCAGCGACCCGGGCGCTGCGATCCCTCAGGGATCCCGCAATTCCCTTCCCGCCGGTTCCCTGACCCATCCGCTCAGCAATCCCGCCTTCCTTCCCCTTCCCCTCAGCAATCCCGCCTCCCGCCCTTCCTTCCCGTTCTCCTCAGCAATCCCGCCTCCCGCCCTTTCTTTCTCGTTCCCCTCAGCAATCCCGCCTTCCACCGTCCTTCCTTCCCGTTCCCCTCAGCAATCCCGCCTTCCACCTTCCTTCCCGCTCCCCTCAGCAATCCCGCCTCCCGCCCTCCCTTCCCGTTCTCCTCAGCAATCCCGCCTCCCGCCCTTTCTTTCTCGTTCCCCTCAGCAATCCCGCCTTCCACCGTCCTTCCCGTTCCCCTCAGCAATCCCGCCTTCCACCTTCCTTCCCGCTCCCCTCAGCAATCCCGCCTCCCGCCCTCCCTTCCCGTTCCTCTCAGCAATCCCACCTTCCACCTTCCTTCCCGTTCCCCTCAGCAATCCCGTCTTCCACCTTCCTCCCCGCTCCTCTCAGCAATCCCACCTTCCGCCCTTCCTTCCCCTTCCCCTCAGCAATCCCGCCTTCCACCTCCCTTCCCCTTCCCCTCTTCTCGTTCCCCTCAGCAATCCCGCCTTCCACCGTCCTTCCTTCCCGTTCCCCTCAGCAATCCCGCCTCCCGCCCTTCCTTCCCGTTCTCCTCAGCAATCCCGCCTCCCGCCCTTCCTTCCCGTTCTCCTCAGCAATCCCGCCTCCCGCCCTTCCTTCCCGTTCTCCTCAGCAATCCCGCCTCCCGCCCTTCCTTCCCGTTCTCCTCAGCAATCCCGCCTCCCGCCCTTCCTTCCCGTTCTCCTCAGCAATCCCGCCTCCCGCCCTTCCTTCCCGTTCTCCTCAGCAATCCCGCCTCCCGCCCTTCCTTCCCGTTCTCCTCAGCAATCCCGCCTCCCGCCCTTCCTTCCCGTTCTCCTCAGCAATCCCGCCTTCCACCTTCCTCCCCGCTCCCCTCAGCAATCCCACCTTTCACCGTCCTTCCCATTCTCAGCAATCCCGCCTCCCGCCCCTCCTTCCCGTTCTCCTCAGCAATCCCGCCTTCCTTGCAGCTCCACTCAGTGATGCCGCCTCCCATCCCCGCTCCTGGCTTTCCTACCCTGCTTCCCTCAGAATCCCCCACCTTCCCTTCCCTTCCCTTCCCTTCCCTTCCCTTCCCTTCCCTTCCCTTCCCTTCCCTTCCCTTCCCTGTCAGCATTCCCGCCTTCCCTCTCGTCCCCCTCCCGCTGTCCTGTATGACTTCCAGGTTTCTTCTCGCCTTTTGTAAACGTAACTAATGTGAAATTACTTGTACGAGAGGAATTTGCCTAGTGAAGGAAAGAATCTATTTCAAATCGTACGTTAAGATTACATCACCCAAATAAATGTGTCTTAGGTGGGCGGAGGATATGCAGTAAGAGGGCGTGTTCATGTGAATTTTACTCTATAACAGATGTAACTTTTTACCCCTTGGCAAGCTGATTTGCGGGAATCTCCTCCTCGCACGCTGCGCTGTGTAAACAATGCCTTGTTTCTAAGGTGAACTCTGTTCACAGAGCTCCTAAAATCAACAACACGCTGCCGCTCCCCTCAGAGCTGCCGCCTCACGCCGTTCCTCCTAGTCCCTTCCAGACCCACAGAATTACAGTCAAAGGTAACTCCGAGATCGTGCCCAACCTTTTGTCACCCAGACCACAGCACTGAGTGCCTTAACACCTACAGGGATGAGAACTCCAAACCTCCCTGGGCAGCTCCTTCTAATGCCACAACACCCTTTCCACGAATCAATTCCTCCCGAAGCCAACCTGAGCCTCCCATGGCGCAGCTTGAGACCATACCCCGTTCTCCTATCACTGGCTGCCTGGCAGCAGATACCGACCCTCAGCTGTCCCACAACCTCCTTTTCGTGCCCGGCATTCCGCCCCTCGCTCCCCTCAGCGCCGCCGCCTCCTCCCTCAGCGCCGCGCCCGCTCCGCCCTTTCCGCCCGCCCCGGGCGCTCCCCTCAGCGCGCATGCGCCCTCCCCGCCCTCACAACGCCCGCCCGAGCGCGGCGGATTCAAACCGGGGCTGGAACCGGGCCGGGAACCCGGGCTGGAACCGGGCTGAAACCGGGCCGGGGCAGCCGCGCCCGAGCCCCCTCCTCCCCCAGCCGAACATCTTCCTCCTCCTGAGAGAGTGGGACCGTGACGAAGGCCGGGAAGCAGCGGCGCTGGGCCTGGTGAAACGTGAGGAGAAGCGGGCGCTGCCGCCGGGCGCTGGGGTGGCCTCGATCCCCCTCAGGGTGTCCTGGTTCCAGGCAGGTACGGAGGGTGGGCAAGGCCGCAGGTGTCTAAGAACGGTTTAATAAGCGCGGTAGTTGGTAGTATTTTAAGCCAAAAGCGAAATAAAGGCTTTTTAGGAGTTTCTAAGTGTGAGCCGCCGGAGGGAGCTGTGTGAGCGCTCAGTGCCGGGCCACAGTGTCAGTCACATGGTATAACTTTTTATTTTAATCAATTCCTGTCTATAATAGGGTTAATAACTCTATTATTATACGCATATTGTGTATTATTATACACATATAATATATACATATATTATTATATGGTAACTGATATATAATGCTCTTTTTGCTGCCTCCAGACTTCACTAATAATCGCTAACAATTTTTTTTTCTTAATTACATTAAAAAAAATACATCTCTTTAAACATCAATCAGTCATCTGATGTAGTCTTGCTAAGTCTTCTAAAACTGCCTTATATAAGCTAGGTATTTCTTGGCTTTTGCAGAAAATTCCAACTCCTTTTTTACTGCGCACTTCAGTGTAGTAAGGATGCTCCCAGTCTCGTTGCACTGATATCACACTGCATTTATCTCCAAAGTTCTGGGAAACTTATTGCCTTGTCTAGTGCCACTTTATGCATCCCTTCCTGCCTTTGGTTTAGTATGATAAAAGAGAATCACTCCATTTACTGTTTCATTTATGTTCCTTTTGCTTCTTTGATAGATCAAGGTCCTTCTAAAAATTTTGCTTTTGTAGGCAATGTTTGCAACTCGGGTCTTTGTTAAATTCCTGCCTTCATTTTTGTTCCCCCCTCAGTGTGATGATGAAGGATATGGCATCCTCAAGCCTGGAAGATTTATGCCTCCACATCAATATGAAGATTTCAAATATTAAGATGTGTCTCCTATTGAGAAACATAGGTAAACAAGAGCAACAGTGAGGTTTGGTTTGCACTTCACTCGAGGAAAGACTGGGGGGCTGGAGCTGGGAAGGGGCTGAGCCTGGAGCAAAGGAGGCTCAGGGGGGGCCTTGTGGCTCTGCACAGCTCCTGCCAGGAGGGGACAGCCGGGGGGTCGGGCTGTGCTCCAGGGAACAGGGACAGGAGCAGAGGGAACGGCCTCAGGGCAGGCTCAGGTTGGACACCAGGAGGAATTTCTCCCTGGAAAGGGTGCTCAGGAACTGGAACTGCCCAGGGAGGTGGTGGAGTCCCCATCCCTGAAGGGATTTAGAAGCCATGTGGCTGTGACACTTGGGACACAGGTTAGTGGTGGCCTTGACAGTGCTCTGGAGAAATAGCTGGACCTGCTCTTAGAGGGCTTTTCCAAACTTTTAAGTGATTCCATGAACTCCGTTGGCTGTGTGGAGTACAGGGCTGACAGTTTGGCTTGCTGCTTCTCCTGGAGGGATGTGGTGGCTGAGGAGCAGGGAGTTAGATAATCACTGCTTGTGAAGGGCAGGAATATTGGATTTTGTTTTTGTTCTTGGGAGACTTTGTAGCTTCATGTTCTCTCTTTTACAGGTGAGGATAATTCCCGCAAGCCTGTGCTCCGTAAAATACAGAAGGAGGTGATCCTTGTACATGATCTCCTGAATGAAATGGAAAATGAAGTTAAACAGCAAGAAAAACTGAAAGATTCGCTCAAAGTAATGTTGGTTTTTTTTTTCCTGTTCATAAAATACTGAAAGAGTCAAAGCAATCTTTGATTTCAACAAACAATGAACATTAAAAATTGTATTTTTCAAGGATTGTACATAGAATCATAGAATTGTAGAATGGTTTGAATTGGAAGGGACCTTAAAACTCATCCAGTCCCACCCCCTGCCATGGGCAGGGACACCTTCCACTGTCCCAGGCTGCTCCAAGCCCCATCCAGCCTGGCCTGGGATATTCCCAGGGATCCAGGGGCAGCCACAGCTGCTCTGGGCACCCTGGGCCAGGGCCTGCCCACCCTCCCAGGGAAGAATTCATTCTTAATATCTAATCTAAGTCTATCTTCCTTTATCCTAAGGACATTAAAATCATGTCTTTGTCACTGGCCTCAAAAAAATGTCGTTATCATAATAGATACAGTGATCTAAAGAGCAGTTCTACTTACACATCTTTGCAATAGCTGCACAAAGTGTTCAATTAGAATATTTGTCTGTTACTCTACGGTGTGTTTTCAGTGCCTTTGTTATGCTTTTTGTGGAAATGTTTTCTGGGGAATAGAGGTGAGTTTACCATAGTATCTCATCTCCACCACCACCATTCCCCAACCAGACCTTGCTCAGGGTACATTGCTAAAGTTCCTTTTGCCTGCTCAAATTTCTCTGACATTCTGAGGGCAAGGACAGATACTCTTTTCTTTGTCTCTTTATTAGTTTTCCTGGGGAAATTATGAGATAAGGAGGTGAGATGATGGGGAGAAAACAGACACCTCTTAAAAAAAGCTGAAAATTAATTTAGTATTGCCCCAATTTCACTTGCTTGATGTTAGTAGGATGAGATTTCTGATACAGTCTGATATTAATTTCAGGAGATGCAGAAGGCTGCTGAGAGAGATCAGAAGGAAGCACAGCACCTCCTGGAACACATTCCACGCTATCTGCCCAAGCCACCCCAGAGCTGGTATGTGCTACCTGAGCCCAGAGGATTGGGCTGCTCCTGGCACTGTCCAGCTCCTGGCACTGTACAGCTATGCTCCTTTCACTCCACACTCACCAGGAAACTGGGAGCCAAAGTTGTGTCTGTTGATTCTGGAGTTTTCTCTTGTCCAGGCTTATGCCAGCACCCCAACAAATCTGTCAGGTCAAGTCTATAAAATCCCAAGTTGTTCCCATGGGAGCTTCCAGGGGTAGGTGTGAGGTAGTAGAAAGCAAGTGCTTTTCTGAGTCTGAGCATCCCTTCCTTTAGAATCACAAACATACTGCATTGCCCAATAATTAAAGGGTTTGTAACTGCAGTGCCTACTCATTAAAGGGTTAGTGACCAGAATGCTGGGTCATTAGAACTGGAGTTCACCACTGCCCTTCCAAATACAATTAAAAACCAAAAATCCTCCAACTCAGTTGTCTTTCTGTGTGACTTTGAACTGTGTTTGTGGTAGTCTTGTTCTCTATTCCCTACAGCAATCCTGCATTTATTTCAGCTAGCTATGACACCCCCTTGCCTTGGTGAGGGCTGTGGTAAGAAGCTTTTCAGAATCAAGTAGCTCAAGTGTGTGGAAATGACAAGTATGTGAATCAAGAGCTGTTACTTGGAAAGCTTCTAAGACATTTCAGCTCCGAGTTTCTCATCTCTTTCTCCATCCTGTTGGAGCTGCTTTTTTTTAATGGAGTGTTGTTAGTGTGTCTTGTGCAGGTGGGGTCATTTGCAGAGTAACCCTTAAATCTTGGAGATCCCAGAGTTTCTTTCCCTCCTCGTAGCTTGTCAGAAGGCAATGCATTAGTGTGAACTCAGTGCTTCCAGTATGTGCCTGAATCAACCAGCTTTACTTGGTCTGGTTCCTCATGCCAGAGAAGCCTCAGTCTCAAAACATGACAGACATGTTCCAGCAAAGTGAAAGGTTAAATGTGTGGAAAGAGGGTTCTAGAAGAGAAAAATGAGTGGTAATTTTTGTTGGTGTGTAGCAATGTGATCATTGGTGTAGGTATTTTATTGAAACTGTTCTTAGCTGGTGAAGGGATGACTTGTGCAGAAGCTTTTTACTTATTCTCACCCTTTAGAGATGAACCCCTCCGTTTAGGAAACAGCCTTTCAAAATGTCTCTAGGGATGATGTGTTCCTTTTCAATTTAGATGTGTGTAAGAATTGAAGTTTTTCAGAAATTGCTGCTTTGGTTCTGCCTTTCCAACATAACTTCCTTTCTTGTTGTAGGAAATCCTTTGTCTTAACTTTGTGTTAGATCCTGGAAATTGCTTAGATTTTAATGAGGCTTGTTCAGTGATTGTGCCACTTCCGATGGCAAAAGATTCTTTAGGATGTTGGTTTCCCTTACAATCTTATCCTGCTTGTGATTAGGAAGTTAATTGTGATATGACTTTAGCCAGTTCTTCCCTTTCTAGAGAGAACCACAATATGTAAAACCAGCCAAGCTTTTCTGACAATTTTCTACACATTGTGCTCAGCCAGCTCACAGCTGCTGTTCTGTCAGTGTCAGTTTGTTGCTGGTTTTTCTTGAGTAATAATACATTGTGTGATGATGCCATTTGTCAAAACACACTTTCTTCTTTTTTCCCCATTTTGTCAGTTCTTGGTATTCACTGTGTTGTGCAGTGGAGGGTCAAGGAAGTGTAAGAGGGGACATAATTGTTCAAAACCCACTGTATCAGTGTAAATATGTTTTCAAGCCTCTTCCCCAAACCTTCCTTTCCTGACCTCCTCCCTTTCTGTTCCCAGATGTGTGGGGCTGTGAATATTAATGTGAAGTGATTTTTGTGAGATCATGCAGAAAGCAGAGGAGCACTTGAATGCTGGTGAGACAAGCCTTGAAGTCCCTGGGTAAATGAAAACACCCACACAGAGAAACTCAGCGATTCATGGCTTTAGCTATTGTTTCTCTCCTGCATCCTTGGGTTTTTTAATCTTGTTTACCAGAGGAATCTCACTGAAATAAAAAGCAAATTCACTATCTCTCAAGCTCTTTGTATCCCCTGTGTTTGCTGAGATTCAGTTTCTCTTTCCACCAGAGCCAGATTTTAAAAAAAGCATAAGTTTTTTCCTGGGTGGAAACACAAAGGAAGGCTGTATGATAAGGGGAATCATCTAGAAAAGGTTTGTTGCAGTGGGATAGACAGCAGGAGACTGGAGCGTGGGAGGAATGAAGTTTCAAGATGTGAACTTGCTTCCCTTGGTTCTTGTGTTTATCCTTTCATTCCAAACCCCTCCTCCACCACCACCCGAAATGCACCCCCCTCCCCTTCCCCTCCTGTTTGCTGACATTCCCTGCTAGCTGCTGGGTGCCAGGATTCACCCTCCCAGGATTTTGTTGCTGTTCAGATGCAAACAGATGCTCTCCAGATGATGACATCTGCGTAAGTTTGGCTGCAGATGTCCTGGGTTTCCGAAGGGCTCTGTGCTGTGTCACAGAGCTGCTGCCGTGCCTGTGTCAGCGAGCAGGCAGTGTGCGAGCCCAGCAGGTGGCACTCACTGTCCTCTCCATGGCACTGCTCTTCCTCGGGAGCACATCAAGTGACGCCTGAAGTCCTGGCCCTGGGCTGGGCAGATGGGGCACTGCTGTGCCCTTCGCTGCCGTGGGACCCCGCGTGCAGCAGTGATCTCTTGTGGGACGGTCACATCCAAGCACAGGATTATTTCCTTGTCCAGGTCAGCTCTGTACTGCTTTACGTAATTCTGCTGCTCACCCCAGTAATGCCCATGTGTTCTGATGACAGTGGGTTTGCCCATATGCACCACCTTTGCTCTCCTGCTGAGGAGAAGCTGGGTGGGTGGCTGGCAAATCCCTTGGGGTTCGAGGCTGTAAGCTGAGGGTTTAGAGGAAGGGTGAATTTATAAAAATAATGATCTAATAATCAGGAAAAAAAAATTCTTTCACCTTTTGAATCTTGCCTAAAAGATTTTTAAAAGTGTCTGCTAGGTGATGTAGAATTTCTTTGCTTCAGAAGTTTAATGGATGAGTCAGGCTTCCCAAGATTTGAACCTGTTTTAAAAAGCTATGAAGTATTTCAAATCTGCCCGTTAAGGCTGCAGCTCTGGGCTGTGTTTCATCTGATAAAAAGCCAGGCTTGCATTGTGTGAAATGTAATGGTACATTGAATTCTGAGCTGTGCCATGCTGCACTTGGACTGCTTCCAGCTCACCTGCTAGCAGCCTCTGTAGCAGAGAAACCAAGAGCTGTGCTGAAGTCAGCTGAAGGATACAATTTGAAACAGAGTAGGCTTGCTTTACTGGTGTTTCTTTTGTGAAGTATCATTAACTGTGTTCATCCAGCCTAACAGATAGGCTGGAATTTAGTCTGGGACTAAGCAGTGTAGTGGAATTCTCCTTCCTACTTACCTGCTGTTTATGCACTGAATATTCCTTCATTTTACAGCAACACGGTGCCAACTGTGAATCACAAAGGAGAAACAAAGGCTGTAGAACTCAAAAATGAGAAGAAACCTGCAAAACAGAAAAAAGCCATTAAAGAAGTAGCCTTAATAACCACAGAGGAGTTTGAAAGTGTTCCTGCGTAAGTAAGAGTGGCTTCCCTTGTACCCTGGCATATCAGTTTGGGTGACACACATAGGTTTGGGAGAGTGACCTCTTGCAGAGCTGGGACTGACAGAGATTAAATATTTCATGGGGTGAAACATGACAATAGCTTCAAATGGTTTAAATGCATTTTAAACCATTTAGCAATGGTTTAAATGGTTTAAAACCATTAGCAAACGTGAAAATCAAATTAATTGGTTACTTGGGCTCCTCTTTATGCTGGTATTGAGAAGATGAAAACTGATCAGTTAAAACCCAAACCCTTTACCTCACTCTAACTGTATGAACAGAGATTTATTAGCTAACAGGAGAATCCTCATCTTGTTTTGAGAACTGACATTAAAAAAAAAGAATCATCATCACATAACATGGAGTATTTTTATATATGTAGAAAGAAAAACAGTGATAAATGCTGTTTTTGTTTGACACAAATATTGGTTTCTGGAAGCTTCAAGTCTTGACTTACCAATCTGTTTTGAGACAGGAAAAGCAATGAGACTTGTTAAAAACAACAACAACAATTAAAAAAAAAAAAAAAAAAAAAAAAAAAAAAAAACCCCACTTTGCACTGAAATTCCCAAATTTCTGGAATAGAAAGCTGTGGGTGTTTTCCCCTAACATCAGGACCTGATTAATGGATATCCTTCTCTGGAGTCTGACATATAGAAATAACTTCTTAAGTGGCATTTGGGTGGCATGGGTAAATGTTGCTGCAAGAAGAAATTTCTCTTGATGCCTAAGGCTAAATTGTTATTGAGACTGTAGATTTACTGTGTTCCCTGACAATACCTGTTTCAGTAAGAAATATAGTTTTGAGTCTACTTTACTTAAGGCTTTCCAATAATTTTTTTTCTATAGCCTTCAAAATTTTCAGATGAGTAATGCCCATCTTCTTCCTTATCCTGAATGTTGAGCTAATGATAAAGGACTTCTTAGAAGAGCAGGCACCTGGTATTTTTATTCTGCAGAACACCTTAGGTACTTTGTGGATTTACTCCCTGAGGTAGTTCTTTCCTGAAAAAATTATGGGAGGATAAAGCTGGAGCCTGGGAATTTTTTGTCTTTATCTCTGCTGTGGCAAGAAAAAATAGACACAGACCATTCCAGACAAATATTGTTTTAACTTTCAGTTAAGGCTATGATCTTCCACATCACAAGACAGGTGGAAGGACACCTGGGGGCATGGTTTAGTGTGGCCTTGGCCATGCTGGGGGAAAGGTTGGACTCTGCTCTCAGAGGGCCTTTCCCACATAAAGGAGTTTATCATAACCTTTGAAAGTGGAAGGTTTTCCTCTGCTGTTCACGGGCGTGGAGGATGGGGGCAGAGGCCAGACAGGTCCTCTTCCTATGCATTACAGATTCACAAAACCACAGAATAAGCAGAGTTGGAAGGTACCTCTTGTGGAAATGTTGCAGCTGTGTTGGAAGGTACCCATTATGGAAAGGTTGCAGCTTAGACTGTGCTGGTAGAGCTCTAGAAATAATTTAATTTTATTCAGATGGGAGAAGCATGTTTGTTCTGTGGAGGAAAATTTACATGAATTTACATAGATCTATTAATCCACCCGTATTTCTGTTGCCTGGCAATGTTGTAGTACAAGATTGAGGGAGTACCTGCAATTTCACATACTGATTGACCAAATCTAAGCAACAAATACTTGTAATACAAATTCTCTTACACTGAATGTATTCTCTTGGAAGAATGAGAATTTGTTTCAGGGCCCATTTCTTCAGGTGAGCACTGGAGGTGGGGGGTGGTCACTGAAAAATTGAGGCTGTTTTCACTTACTTTGTGCTGAACATGAAGGAAAATCTATTCCTAACACCATCAGGCCACTGAAAGGGACACACAGGCTTCAGTGACTTCAGAGTCCTAGGAGTGGGCAGCTGGCATTTAGCAAAGGTACACGCTGTGTTAAGGGGCAGACACGGAGCACCCTGATCAAACAGAACACTTTGCACAATAAAAAACCTGCAAATTATCTTACCCTTCAAATCTGTTGCAGGAAGGTTCTTTTTGGAGGAAGATAAAGGACATTTCACAGTACCTGTTTTTGTTAACTTTTGACTTTGAGGCAAAGGAAAATGTTTGCTTTATTCTGTGTCTAGAATTCTTACTCTTTTCTAAAAATCTTTCTGCTGAAAGCATTTTAGGTTCTGTGCATTCATTATAATTCTCAAGTCTCAAAAGATGGTGACTTGGGAGAATACATGGCTATTTTAGCCCAACCATTTTTGAGAGGGCAGGGGGTGGCCATTACAAGCTTTATCTCTTTTAGAGTGGTATATATATGATATAATGATGTTATTCTTTCCTCTGAGGAACACAGCACTGTGGTGTGGTTTTCATACCAAGAGAAAAAATGCTTTGAAAAAGAGCTTCTGTGGATTAAAAAAAGAAACTGCCTGGATCTTTTTTAGAAGAGTTTTCATTTTTATTGCATTTGGAATAGTGAAGCAGATTTTAAAGTTATTTTAAATCTAAATTAAATTGCTGAATTTGGAACTTGTCAACTTTGTATTTTTATATTGGTGTGCGTATGGGCTGAAATAAATGTCAGCATTAACGGGTTTGCCAGCCATGGTTGGGTAGAAACAGGAGAGAGCTGTGGGACAGCTGGAGTTTTTATGATCCTTAGTTATGCACAGAATAAAAATTCCATTTGGTTTTGACAGGGTTTAATTTCAGATTAAAGCATCTTGGATGCCTGAGGGCTTCTCAAAGAACGTTTGTTTTTAGGTTTAGGTGACCCAGTCCAGTTTCAGCTTCAGGATGAGCTGAGGTGCTCCCTTGGCTTTATTAAGTGTTTTCTCTGTCTGTGTGTTGACAGTGGGAGCACAGGAACTTAAATAAAGGTATTTTATACCTCTGGGCAGAGCCTGCCTCGCTCTGCACGCTCCCCTGTGGCACAGAGAGAGCAATAAACAGCAGTTAATGCACACAGGCGAAGCCCTGCTGTGGTTACAGGCTGTGTTCATGCTGTGGCTGCATTTCAGGGGGGGTAGTGCTGCTTTTATTACTGTGCAAAATAGAGCATTTTTATAGTTTTTATAGCTACGGGATGGCTGCACCTCCAACGCTGAATTAATCGAGGTATCAACAAAGTTGAAAGCTGGTTGCAAGTAACTTAGGGCTAGTGAGTTTCAAACTCGGTTTGGAGGCAGAGTAACTGCTTTGAATTCAGTTTTACACACCTCGCAGGCCTCTCTGCCTGGCAGGGACTGGCTGCTGTTGAAATCTACAGCACTTATTTTGAGTTGGCAATTGCAGAATGCCTGTCTGAATTGTGGTTTGGAATATGGAACTTGTAATTTATTACCTACTTCTGCTTTGAATTCTTTGTGTGTTCTCCAAAGATTGAGCCTGTCTGTTCAGATTAAAACAAGGGAGGAACTTGCTGTTCATTGATCTTTTCAGTCTTGCTGTCCCACAGCTTTTAGCCACCTGCTGTACTGACCCGGAGCATTCATTCTTAAAATGAATTGAAACACTTGTGTAATTCCTCACATCTGCAAACCAATACTGAGCGAAACACAAACAGCCAGGTTTGGTTTGTTGTAGCAATGAATGAAGGCCACAGGACAATGCTGGCCCAGCCTTTACTGCCATTTTGGGGGAGGGATGTTGTGTTGTATTTAGCGTACTGCTTGTCATTTGAGTTTCAGATTTCATTTCTGTATAATGGCTTCTCAGTGCGCAGCACTGTTCCTTTTCCTTGAAGGCATGGCTTTACATCCATAAATACTGAATAGCCTTACTTGCAAATCTTCCAGTGTTCTAGTATTTCCACATCACTTTGTTCTTTATCTTCTGTGCTTCCTGTACCTCTAGGCTGTTATCAACAGACCTTATTCTTCTAGTACTAGTATTATGAAATGTTCTGAGAGTTCAGAAATGGATGCTGGTGGTGCACAACCTTATATTCATAGCTCAGTAGGCTGCACAGTCAAATACAGAAGGCAACACAAAACTAGTAGCTCTTCCAAAAACCCCAAAAAATCACAGAATCACTAGTTTGGAGGAGACCTTAAAGATAATCAAGTTCAACCCATGCCCTAACACCCCAACTAAACCATGGCACCAGGTGCCACACACAAAAAACCATAAACAAAACAAAAACCAACCAAACAAACATTAACAAACAAATTTTAAAAAGTACCCATGGTGGGCATGGGGCTGCTGCACTCCAGCTCCACTCCACGCCCACTGCCAGAACGTTCAGTGCCCTGGCCAAACAATAAATGGCTGTAACATCAAACACAGCTTATTTGTGGTGATAATATGAGCCAAGTTGTGCTCCTAGGCAAACATTTCATTTCATGCTGTTTTCTACTTTATTTCTCTGTGTTTAGGTGGTATGCTATAAAAGCAACCTTTATTCCATTTTAAAAAGCTTTTTACAGCTTAAGCACTGAATGCATTCTGCTTAATTGAGCTTTCTAATATTTTATATTTCTGGTTTAGGTTCTGTCATGGCATTTTACCTTCAGGATTGTTAAGCAATCAAGGAAATGAACAGAATTAACTACTACATGTTTTCATTAATACAAAACAGGAGAAACCGCCTCTAACTAGGAATGGCTTCTTCAGTTAAAGCAGATGAAAGAGAAGAATAAACACAGAACTTTGTGACTTTCTGGTTACTGATTCTTATTCTTATTTGTAGGTATTTGAAAGGCCGTATAACATACGACCAGATTAATACAGTTGTTCAAGAGATTAACAAGGCTGTGGTGGGCAAGTACAAGATCTTGTATCAGCCTTTGAAGTCTATGAGTGCACCAGTCAGAAACCTCTACCACAGATTCATCGAAGAAGAAACCATGGATACAAAAGGTTTGGGGTTTTTTTTTTCCCTTGTTAGTACCAAACTCGTAACACTTGGATGTTGCAGCAGAAGTATAAAAATACTGGTCTTTTTTCAGTATTTCTGACTGAAGAGTTTCCCCTAGTGATTGGCTCACTTTTTGAATGTTTTCCTTGAAAAATATGTCCCTTCGATGGTGTGTCATGGCAGAAACTGTGATACACAAAGATTTAGTTTGGAATTACTACAAGGTCTGGCAACTTAGTTTGATAACCAAACCATAGAAATGTGTTCTCAGGTCTTAAACTTGGTTGGACACACACTATTAAAAATTTGTTCTGAAGTTGGGAAATCTGGCTAAATAATTGTGCTGCAGTGGCTTTGTGGAAGAGGTAAGTCCATCTGATAATCTTAAGAAGTTTTCTCCTCTTAAAAGCATAGAAGGAGTGAAAACCAAAATACCTTTCTTTCAATTGACAAATAAGTTGTAATAACAGGCTAGTTTTTCCAAAAACATGTGGCACAGTAAAACTCTGATATTAAAATCTCCTTTTTGGCACGCCTCTCCTCCTGAGAACACGTATGTAATTATTACTGGAGGGGCATACTGCACATGTCAAGCCTGGTGATGTCCTTAGAATGCCCTCATGTTTCCAAGTTCAGGCATAAAGAGTGGAGCAAATTGTCTTCTGTCTCACATAAAAAGAGCTGTCTCTGACAACACCATGGCACCCACCTTCTGTTTACCCCTGTACAGAATGCTAGAACTTCTGCCCCGGGCATTCACTGGGTACTCAGGAGTGCCCTGAACATAAACTGCAACTTTTCTTCCTCCCTTCCTCCCTTCCTTCCTTCCTTCCATTTTGTTGCTCTTCAAGACGCTGGATATTATAGTATGACGATAACATCAGTGACTTCTGGGTTCTAAATGCAGCTTTTCTGTAGGGAGGGAATTCTGATCTGATGGACATGCTGGCACTTTATTTTGAGACCTGTAAGATAAACACAGAATCACAGAATGGTTTGGGTTGGAAGTGGCCTTCAATATTAGCGACTTCCATCCCCTGCCATGGACAGGGACACCTTCCACTGTCCCAGGCTGATCCAAGCCCTGTCCAGCCTGGCCTTGGGCACTGCCAGGGATGCAGGGACAGCCACAGGGTTGGACACAGGACTCCAGATGAGGTCTCAGTTGCCATACAAAGGTCATTGTTGTAAAGGGCTTTATTAAAAGCACTGCAAGCAAGTGCAGCTGGATAAATTCATGTGACTTGCCTTCTGGTTTGGGCTGTGATGGTTTGGGTTCTTTCTAAGCATGTTGTGCCTCAGTTGAACAGCAGCGTATATTAATCTGGATTTCTTAAAGTACTGGCTTCATCAGTTTAATTGACAGCACATTTTTGGTGTCACTGTTCCTATCCTTAGGGCAGTAGTAAAGAGTTTGAGCCCACAGCTGTAGAAGAGAGGCTGAGCATTGGAAGGGCCCTCCTGGGCCTGGGGTGATGCTCAGTCTGCACTGTGATCCACAGTAATCTTGGCTGCAGTGAAGAAGCCATTCTAGCAACTTGGGAAAGCTGCAGCTAGTCAGAGAATTTTCTGTCAGCTGGGGGGCTTAAGTCTGAAAAACTGAAGTGCTTAATTTCTTTAACCACCTGAGAGATGGTTTGTATTTCTTGCTTATCTTGGGAAGTTCAGCTAGGAAACTAGGACATTCAGCATCTGATAGAGCGTGTGTTGTTGTGTGGTAGATAGTTTTGTTTAGGTTTTTTTGTGATTAATCATTTAGAAAGTCTAGAGAAAAGTCCTGGCAGGCTGTCAGATGGTTCTTATCTGGCCAGCACAAAATGATTAAATGTCTTTATCCATTGCATTTTTCAGGATGACGTTCCGCATTCATTGATTTGTTTGTTTAAATCTCTCCTGTGAGTGTCTCTCTGCTTAGGATTCCCACTGGGTCTCAGCCTGGGCCGACTGCCAGCTGACCTCTTCTCTGATTTCAAGATGAGAGAAGATGCTGCCTGGTTTATCAGGGTCACTTCCAGCCTACTCAGGTGGTTCAGTGAATTTAGCTGGTTGCTTAGCACGTGGACCAAACTACTGCCCTTCTCCCACCTCTGATTTCTTCACCAAAAAAAAATCCTGTTCTGCTGAATATTGCCACTCTGGATTGCGAGCAAATATAAGAAGGAATCTTGTTTTATCAAAATTCAGGGCGTTCTGATGCCCCCCCAGATGTAACAGACTGTGAAGGCAGCAGGCAGGTTATGCCTGGCTTCCCAGCACTCTTTGGGTGTGTTGGTGTCCCTGGAAGTTGTAAATGGTCTCTATTTGAGACATTTTCTATTTTGAGCAGTAATGCAGTTTTTCTTTCTTTTCCTAGTAAACAAACTTCCTACTTCTCATCTGTATGTGGATTTGGAGGCATTACAAGCTCTGAGATTCCAGCAGAGTTCCTCTGGGGAAATATCTCTAGATTTTGACAGTTATTGTCTCTGGAAGATTCTACTCCCTGTGAGACACGTGTGTCACCAACTCTCCTGAGAGACCCAGGCTGCGAGAAAACATGAGCTGTTATTTCTCAGCTCTGTCTAAGCAAGATTTTGGGGGACACCGCACTTAGAAACATAATTCTTGGACTTTAGCTCTTCTCTGGCAGCTTTGGCTTTCCAGCTTGGATCAGCTATATCCCAGTGAAACTGGAAGGACTTAATAGAAGGAAGAGATGTTCCATTTTTTCTAAGATGTCACTGCCTCAGTGTTAAGGATAAAACAAGGAGGGAGAATGCTATCTTCTTTTTCTAAGCTGAAACACCCCTACCATTGTGTCCTCCTTCCCATCAGACTTGGAAGAGTGATAATACACATAATTCAGGAATCATTTAGGTTGGAAAACACCTCTAAGATCAAAAATTCCAACTGTCAACCGAGCACCATGTTCACCACTATACCATGTCATCCAGGTGCACATTCACACAGTTTTTTGAACAATTCCAGGGATGGTAACTCCACCACTGCCCTGGCAGCCTGAATTTTAATGACAATTTGCTTATAGAAGTAGTTAATCAACTACAAGAAGGGGGGAGCTCTCAGCTTTGATGCAGGACTTCCCTGTGCCATGTTCTTGGAGACATAGGGACGATACTATTGCAAGTAATTAGTCTTTTCCTGTAATTTTCTTAAGTAATGATAGTTTTTTCTTTTCCAAATCTGATATAAGTCAAGGGAACAGTGGGCTACATAGCTCTGATGCATGCAGAATGGCAAAAGATCTAATTCCAGAACCTGAGTGCCTGCTGGGAGACAGAGCTGATGGAGCGGGGCTTTTGGATGATGCAGTGTCTGAACTTCAGGGGAAGGCTGGCAGTTCTCTTTCTGGTGACAGGTTTTAAAAGTAGAGCAAGGCTCCCAATTCAGTGTGAAGCCATCCTACTGACTGTAGAACTGTGAATTGTAGATTGTGGGATTACGGAGAAGAGGCTGCGCCATCGCTTGCGGAATGCTGAGTGCATCCTGCAGCAGAGTCATTTCTGTAACAAAACCGTTACTTGTTTTCCAGGAGCATTTTTCATTGTGGAGGAGGACATCAAGGCGTTCACTCAGCTGAAATTGGATAAGCGCTTCCACAGCATCCTCAGCATCCTGAGGCACTGCCAGAGAGTGAGAGAGATTCGCGGCTCGGGGCTCATCCGCTACGTCCTGTGCTGACAGCTCCCCGTGCCCAGAGCCTGCCAGCCCTGCCTGGGCTCCAGGCAGCAGCAAGGAGGGACAGGGAGGCGTTTTGAAGCATCTACCCCAAAAAAAGAGTGGTTTATAAGCATTTTAATTTTGCTTTACAAAGTCATGGGGCACTACAAACCCAAACCAGAAAGTCAGCTGGGCACATTTTCTGGTCAGTAAGATAAAAAAATACAAAGTTTTCTGTATTCTCACCATGCTCCTTTGGTCCTATTGTGTTTCTGAGTGGGTTTTTTTTTTCCTGTTTTAATCTTTCTCTCAGAGAATTTTTCTCCCATTTGTTGCTTAAGAGATGGGAATAATGGATATTTAAGTGAGACAAGATGTGGCAGGAGAGGGGGTGACTATGGGATGGGGGGGAAAAGGGGTGCAGTTTGCTACTGTCCCTTAGCTGGGGGTTTTTCTTTTGGTAAATGCAGAGACACCATGAGCCTGGGCTGGAGGCCAGGGGCTGGGCTTGGCCCTCACGTGCTCTCAGGACTGGAGGGGAGACAGGGGAGGTTTTGGGGCCGGGCTGCTGCTGCTGTGGAGTTCTGTTCTGAACTGCTTCTCCTTAGCGCGCGTGAGCCTTTGCTTGTGAGAGCAGCCATTGAGCTGGCACCTTCCCAACACCCAGCCTCACCAGCAGAGACCCTTCCCATCTGCTCCAGTGCCACAGGGGAAACCCAGGATCCTGACCCCCTCTGAAGGGAGAGATGTGTCTGCTGGCTGCTCACAGGAGCCCGGCTGGCGCTGCCAAACCCCACTGCTCTCCGCTGCTGCTTCTGGCTTTTTGCTCTGCTTCAACCTGACCTGATACCCAGCGAGTGCCTGGACCCTGTGGCTCCTGGCAGGCTCTGGGGTCACTGCTGCACTCTGTTCACCATCCCTGGGTGCCATCTCTGCTGATTGTGTCCTTGCTGCTGGTTTGCCTGCCTGTACACCTTCTAGAAAACACAGATTTATGTTTATATGTATGTTCTTCCAGCCATTTCTTTGCCTCAAAGCCCCATAATTCCAAAATTGTAATATTTTGGAGGGAAGGGGGTCATATTTCCCAACTTCCTTGGCAGACACTGATGCCTTAAGTTTTACTTTTCACATTTTCCAGATTCATACTGCATTAGTATGTAACTATGAACTTCACATAAAGCCTTCTCAAGTTCTCACGGTTCAGTCAGACAAAACAATCCTTTTCCAGCCCCAGAACCAAGGACACCGTTGCAGCTTTGGGCCCAAAAGTTGCAAACAACAGCAAAGTGAGGAGAGCAATCTGGGAGGGTGGGACTGCATCACCTGGAGCTGTAATTGGACAATTAACCGCAATTTGGAAATGAACCAAAGCTTATAAAAGTGAAAATTCATGACATGCCATCCATCTTGGGCGTAGCCTCAGCCAGGCTCTTGTACAGGATACAGAGGTGTATCCTTTGAAGGCCCTTTAATAAATTCCTACTTTATTCTTTTAACATTGTCTAGCCTCTGTTCCAGGCAGCCTCTCAAGGCATCAACACCTGTCTCTTAAACCAATACAATGAGTTGGAGTCTTTGTTTAAGATTCCATAGCTACTCAAAGGAAACCTCTGATTCTTTTTTTTTTTCCCCCCAATGCCTCAAACCAATTTCCAGATTTCCTTTTCTTAATCTTTCTTCTTATACTAATTGTACATTTTGGAGTTTTCTACATCAGTTGACCAGGAAGATCTGAGGTGGTCCAAAGACTTCTGGACTGGTAATTCTGCTAGTCCTGTGCTTTTCCTCCAAATTCTTCCCTCAGATACTCAGACTGGCCTGAAACAGTAGGGGTTTGAAGTGAAAATATTCACATTAATAATGAAAATTCAGGTCAAACTTGTCCTGCTTTTATTGCAAAAGTCTTTATTACAGCTTTTGTTATAGAAGGTTGTTTTCAAATTATGTATTAGCATAGTAAGGTTCAGAGTAGATCTATTGTGATAAATATAAACTCTGCAAGTAATAAACACTGTTTTGGTAAGAAAAGCTGTATTCTTTTTCTTTAATGAGCCTATATCTGCTGTTATCCTAACATCTCATCTGAAACGCCTCCTCTTGTACTCTATCATCATTAACATGAAATTTAATGTGCAAAATACCCCAAATGATCTTTGAACTTTGTCAATAAAGAGGTTCTGCTGAGTTTCCAGATTCCCTCTGTGTGTGTTCCTCTCTCTCTGTGTGTGTGTGTGTGTGTGTGTGTGGTGGGGTCTCTACTCTGCATTTTACTGGAATATATTTGAGGACCCTAGACATTGTCCTTGGCTTCTGATGGGTATCAAAAAGCAAGACCTGATAGTTTACAACATTATTCTGGTTTTGCCTACTCACTGTAAAGTCCTGTCAGGTTTTTTCTCTTCAGATGTCACTGAACAGGTTTTTTTATTTTTATTTTCTTAGTATTTGTTTTGGTCTGGGCAAGCTTGGTTGCTGCATGAATTTTTTTCCCCCTTCTTTTCTTGTTTTGTTGAGGGGATTGCAGTTTTTGCTTAATTAGACGTTGGTTAACAGCTTTCGGTCTGTTACTATGGAGTTTTTAATTTTCTAAACTATTTTCCCTAGGGCAGATTCTCACAAATGTGCTCATTATTTTAATTCCCTGTCCTAACACTGTTTTCTTTCTCCCAAGGAGCTCTGCCCGTGGATTGTGGTCACCTACTGTGCCATTCCACTTTTCCTCCTCCAAAAGCTCACGCTGGCCAGGGAGCTGGAGAAGAGCAATTCCCTGGTGTCCCAGGGGCTCAGTGAGCACCTGTCTCCTGTCTTGGATGAGCTTTTTGGTGTGTCCAAGGCATTTTGGGGACAAAATATTCGCCTCCGGTTGCTGCCTCAAAAAACGGCGATTTTATGCAGGGTGTGCACTGATTTCTGACTGTCCAGTGCTCCCTGAATCACTCACCAGCAGACAGAGGGTGAAAAATGCCAATCACTTGTTTTTATTAAATATTTAAAGTTTAATAGCTACAAAAATATTATAAAAATAGCAATATAATTTGGACAATTAGGATTAGGACAATACGAGATAATAAAAACAAAATGTTATGGACAGTCTGAGGACCTTTTTCTGGGCAAAATAAGCCCAAAAAAGGACCCACGTTAACAGATGATTAACCCTTAAAAACAATATCCTGTTGCATATTCATACACCTCATACGTGATGCATAAATTCCATCCAAACAAAGGATTCTGTCTGGCCATCATCAACAACTTCTTAATCCTAACTGCATCTTCAGGGCTGATGGAGGCAAGAAGAAGTTTGTTTCTTCTGATAATGGGGCAATACATTCTCTTTCTCTGAAAGATTTAGGTGTCCTGTGGCTGCTATCTCAGTGTGAGTCCTTTCCTTTAAAAAAAAAGTATCCTAAATAATACAGTTTCTATTTTAACATTACGTTGTAACCTAATACTATATTTAACACACTACTTAAGAAAATTAATACAGCACAACTTTCTAACACAACACATATAATATTCATTTTAATATTTGTGAAAAGCCAATCATAAAACACTCATTTTTCACAGGGAGGCCGCAGCCCTGGCTCCCAGCCCCGCCAGATGGTTTAATTTAAAACCCCTGAAAACACAGCCCGTGTGCAGCCCCCCGGCGCTCACTCACAGCTGCCGAAAACGAGGGAACAGAGCAGAGGCAACACGGATTTAATTGCCTGGTGCACAAATGGGGAGGGAGCTGTAACCTTCCCACAGCCTCTGCTCCTCAGCTCCTGATTTCACCCCGTGGCTCTGTGCCCCGGCCAGCAGGAGCTGTGCAGAGCAGAGGGGGTGATGAACAGGTATCTGGGGAGCGAAGTGCCCTCCTGGACAAGCAGGGCAGTGCTGGTGGCCGCCTGATGGGGTGGGTGTCTGGGCAGAGATGAAAGGAGTGTCTGCTGGACTCCCCCGCACGGGTTTTCTGCTTTTGGGATGACCCCAGAGTCCCTTTTTCCCAGCCGAAGAAAGATTTGGGATTCTTCAGCTCGCAAGGTTTTTTATTATCTATTATCTAAAATACTTCCTCTCAGACCCACAGAGCTCTGTCCATCAGGTCTGTCAAGGGCACACTGCCCGCCCTCGGGCTGTTGTCTTCATTTTATACAACAAGTTACATGTACTTTATTTATCATTATTTTCCAATACCTATCACCTATGTTAGACTGTCTATTTCTACTTTAGGCCAGTCTAAATGTGCCACCATCACCAAGAAGATGGAGGCTGGGAAGGAAGAAGCATGGGACAATGCCCATGTCCCTCCATCATGCCTCCTAGACCCCCTGTAATAAAACCCCCAAAACTCCCCTTTTCAGCCAGTGATTAATTCATTATTACTCTACTTAGCTTTCTGTGACTTGTGATTCTTCATATAAAGTTGGTAATTGGCTCCATGGGTTAAGATTGGCTTTTCCCCCCATGCACGCCTCCAAAAAGTTGAGACAAAACCAAGCTGGCTTTTAAAATGCTCTTTGTTCCTGCTGCTTTGTTGTTTTGTCGGTTTAAAAAAAAAAAATAATTTTTTTGTTCTCCTCTAACTCCTCTTCTGAGGAGGCACTAATGGAAATAATTATCTGTAGAAATCAATGGTGGGAGCAGCTCGTACCCCTGAGTATTTAGTGCTGCGTGTTGTTTCAGGAGGCAGTGATTTCCATCTGTGAGAGCACATGTTCCCTTTCACTGAGCCCGTGAGGAGGAAGAGAAAAGGAGCATTTCATGTCACTCATGGATCTCTGCTTTGTTTTCTTTCTCCCAAGGAGCTCTGCCCGTGGAGTGTTTTCACCTACTCATCCATTCCGCTTTTCCTCCTCCAAAAGCTCACGCTGGCCAGGGAGCTGGAGAAGAGCAATTCCCTGGTGTCCCAGGGGCTCAGTGAGCACCTGTCTCCTGTCTTGGATGAGCTTTTTGGTGTGTCCAAGGCATTTTGGGGACAAAATATTCGCCTCCGGTTGCTGCCTCAAAAAACGGCGATTTTATGCAGGGTGTGCACTGATTTCTGACTGTCCAGTGCTCCCTGAATCACTCACCAGCAGACAGAGGGTGAAAAATGCCAATCACTTGTTTTTATTAAATATTTAAAGTTTAATAGCTACAAAAATATTATAAAAATAGCAATATAATTTGGACAATTAGGATTAGGACAATACGAGATAATAAAAACAAAATGTTATGGACAGTCTGAGGACCTTTTTCTGGGCAAAATAAGCCCAAAAAAGGACCCACGTTAACAGATGATTAACCCTTAAAAACAATATCCTGTTGCATATTCATACACCTCATACGTGATGCATAAATTCCATCCAAACAAAGGATTCTGTCTGGCCATCATCAACAACTTCTTAATCCTAACTGCATCTTCAGGGCTGATGGAGGCAAGAAGAAGTTAGTTTCTTCTGATAATGGGGCAATACATTCTCTTTCTCTGAAAGATTTAGGTGTTCTGTGGCTGCTATCTCAGTGTGAGTCCTTTCCTTTTAAAAAAAGTATCCTAAATAATATAGTTTCTATTTTAACATTACGTTGTAACCTAATACTATATTTAACACACTACTTAAGAAAATTAATACAGCACAACTTTCTAACACAACACATATAATATTCATTTTAATATTTGCGAAAAGCCAATCATAAAACACTCATTTTTCACAGGGAGGCCGCAGCCCTGGCTCCCAGCCCCGCCAGATGGTTTAATTTAAAACCCCTGAAAACACAGCCCGTGTGCAGCCCCCCGGCGCTCACTCACAGCTGCCGAAAACGAGGGAACAGAGCAGAGGCAACACGGATTTAATTGCCTGGTGCACAAATGGGGAGGGAGCTGTAACCTTCCCACAGCCTCAGCCTCTGCTCCTCAGCTCCTGATTTCACCCCGTGGCTCTGTGCCCCGGCCAGCAGGAGCTGTGCAGAGCAGAGGGGGTGATGAACAGGTATCTGGGGAGCGAAGTGCCCTCCTGGACAAGCAGGGCAGTGCTGGTGGCCGCCTGATGGGGTGGGTGTCTGGGCAGAGATGAAAGGAGTGTCTGCTGGACTCCCCCGCACGGGTTTTCTGCTTTTGGGATGACCCCAGAGTCCCTTTTTCCCAGCCGAAGAAAGATTTGGGATTCTTCAGCTCGCAAGGTTTTTTATTATCTATTATCTAAAATACTTCCTCTCAGACCCACAGAGCTCTGTCCATCAGGTCTGTCAAGGGCACACTGCCCGCCCTCGGGCTGTTGTCTTCATTTTATACAACAAGTTACATGTACTTTATTTATCATTATTTTCCAATACCTATCACCTATGTTAGACTGTCTATTTCTACTTTAGGCCAGTCTAAATGTGCCACCATCACCAAGAAGATGGAGGCTGGGAAGGAAGAAGCATGGGACAATGCCCATGTCCCTCCATCATGCCTCCTAGACCCCCTGTAATAAAACCCCTAAAACTCCACTTTTCAGCCAGTGATTAATTCATTATTACTCTACTTTGCTTTCTGTGACTTGGGATTCTTCATATAAAGTTGGTAATTGGCTCCATGGGTTAAGATTGGCTTTTCCCCCCATGCGCGCCTCCAAAAAGTTGAGACAAAACCAGGCTGGCTTTTAAAATGCTCTTTGCTCCTGCTGCTTTGTTGTTTTGTCGGTTTAAAAAAAAAATAATCTTTTTGTTCTCCTCTAACTCCTCTTCTGAGGAGGCACTAATGGAAATAATTATCTGTAGAAATCAATGGTGGGAGCAGCTCGTACCCCTGAGTATTTAGTGCTGCGTGTTGTTTCAGGAGGCAGTGATTTCCATCTGTGAGAGCACATGTTCCCTTTCACTGAGCCCGTGAGGAGGAAGAGAAAAGGAGCATTTCATGTCACTCATGGATCTCTGCTTGTAGGGAGCTGAGACTGAACAGAGCTGGCAAGAGAAAACTGGGTAAAGAAGCTGGTGGATGCTGGAATATCACAGAGCAGTCTCTGAGCTGGAAAAGGTATCTCCCCCATGCAAGGTTTTATCAATTTTTTCTCTTAATTAAAAAAAAATACAATAAATTAAGAAGTATGAAACCTTTTGTCCAGCATGGTGCATGCTGTGCCTCGTGGGACTGAATAATCCAGACAAACCACAGTGATTGCCATCAAAGATCTGTTTGCCTTCCTCTGCATGACGAATTTTGGATCTATGTGTGCCACAACCAGGATAATATACAGTTAATCACTTTCAAAGCTCAATATCTCATAATTAGGCTAATTATTTTCCACGTTAAAATGGTGCTTCCTTATTAAGTGGCTTCTTTTTCTTTTTCTTTCTTTTTTTTTTTTAATCTAACTTTTGTGTCACACAGAATTTCCTGGGAATTGGGATGCAGTTAAAATGCAGGCAAACTTGTTTAAACAAAACATTTTTAAACACACTGGGGCTTATGTACAGGCAGAGTTACTCTGACAAACAAAAACAGTACAGACAGAAACATGTAAGAAGTTTATTTCTGTATGTGTTGCTTTCAAAGCTGAATAAAAGCTGGGATCGAAACCAATTACGTGCATTTGTATTTTGGTGTATCAGGTGGTAGTCTTGGTTTCCACCGATGGAGAATTGCACTAGGAAAATTGGTTTTCCCACTTCCTCTACTCTTCATTAATTTACTGAATGCAGAAAAATCGGTGTAGTGTCATAGTGCTGAACAGCAGCACAATTTTTGTCTGTTTCAGCTGAGCAGTGTGTCTTGTTTAATTGATGTGAGACTGGTGAGTGATGAGGAGTCCAGGCCTTTTCATCACTTCCTCAACCAAGGCTGCTTGGACTCTCCTGGCATTACTTTAAGGTTGTTTCATTCTTGGTAAAAGCCTTGTGGATTGATCCAGTTCCAAGGTTTGCGCTCTCCCTCCCCTTTTTATTTCCCTTTTTCCCAGATTTCAGGGAAATTCCTTCCCGAGAGAAGCCCAGCTCCTGTTCCCAGCTCCTCTTTTGTGCTGGCCAGCCTCAGCTCGCTCATCCCTGCTGATGCAGCTGCTCCTGCCCTGTGCTGAGCAGCAGCACTTCAGCTATGAGCTCATGCCTTATGTTTGATATTTATGCAGCAGCTGAGAAACCTAAATAATTAAATTTCCCTGTGGCCCGAGCAGGAGCTGGACGAGCTGCCTGGTAGATGTGAGCAGGATTTGCTGCCTGGTGGTCGCTGCCTGTGTGCTCCTTCCTCAGCAGGAACTGCCCCCCTGCCCATAAATAATTCAGCCGTGGCTCAGCACCTCGGGTTAACCTTTGGGAACACACCAGGGCTGCTGCTGCTACGTTTTTACAGCAGCAAAATCCTTCTTTCTGAGCAGGGAGAGACCTGCACCGTCCATCTGGGGGTTCATCTCACAGCAACAGCCCCAACTAAATGAGACTCAGTTGTTGTGCAAGTCTGAGATTTATCCAGACCATTCAGATGTCTGGTTTAATCACCCACGTTGTGCTAGTTGTTTTAGTAGTTTGGTTTTCTGTGGTGCTTTCAGCTGTGTCACAGGTGCTCAGGGATGTCAGGAAGGCTGAGAGTTGCTACAGGAGTTGCTGTGGGAGCATCAGAGTGCTAAATCCCAATCTAGCTACTCATGGGCTTTATCTGGGCATCCTCTTGTCCTCAGTTACAGGTGCAATGAATTATCCAGATGTTCAAGGTGCTGTGTTGGTGAAATTTGTTAAAATCAAGTACCCAGAAATTCCTGCTTCCCTACCTCATGCATCTGATGCTGCCTCCGCTTCTCCTGGTGCCACGTCCTGGGATGATGGCAGGCAGAGAAACCCGTGGGAAAGAGAAGCTTTGCAGGCTGGGAATGAGTCACTTCAGAGGCTGGGAATGAGCTGGCCAGCAGGGTAGGTCAGAGGAGACCTGGTGGCCACAGCAGACCACAGATTAAAGCTGGACTCCATCAGTGTGGCTATGGCAGAGTGAGCCAGTAAATACAGAAAATACAGTCAGTAAATACAGAAAATACAGTCAGTAAATACAGTAAACACAGTCAGTAAATACAGTTCAAGGTGTGTTCAAGGTGAAATTTGTTAAAATCAAGTACCCAGAAATTCCTGCTTCCCTACCTCATGCATCTGATGCTGCCTCCGCTTCTCCTGGTGCCACGTCCTGGGATGATGGCAGGCAGAGAAACCCGTGGGAAAGAGAAGCTTTGCAGGCTGGGAATGAGTCACTTCAGAGGCTGGGAATGAGCTGGCCAGCAGGGTAGGTCAGAGGAGACCTGGTGGCCACAGCAGACCACAGATTAAAGCTGGACTCCATCAGTGTGGCTATGGCAGAGTGAGCCAGTAAATACAGAAAATACAGTCAGTAAATACAGAAAATACAGTCAGTAAATACAGTAAACACAGTCAGTAAATACAGAAAATACAGTCAGTAAATACAGTAAACACAGTCAGTAAATACAGTAAATACAGTCAGTAAATACAGTCAGTAAATACAGATAGGATCTGATCTACCAAACTGCTAGAAAGGGAAAGCAGTCAGTCAGCCTCCTAATTACAGTGAGGACTGGGCTTGGACTCTCTCTGTGAGCTCCCGGCTCCTGGCAGGAGAAATTCAGGAGAAGCTGAGAGATGGAAGTGATGGCTAGGAAGGGATGAAAGTGAAAAGCAAGGAATTGGGTTTCCTCAGTGCAGAGAAGGTGCAGAACCCTCCGTGGTGGGTGCTGGAGGGTAATGGAACACGGGAGGGTGGGAGTGCAGAGGAGTGATGCAGGAGCTCTGCAGCTGGCCACGCTCTGAGCTACACCAGCAAGACCTCAAAGAATTCATCATCCATCCTCTCAGACATGTAATTTCAGAGTCTGCTAGTTCAGGCTAATTGTTCCTGGAACGGGCTTGTTCCTCCCTTGCAGTGGCAGCGGCATTCCGGACGTCCTGCCCTTCCCTCTGCCAGACCTGGGGAATAATTGCAGAGGGAGAAAAAGGCCCATTAACCTTTACTGTCTGTCTTTTCTTGCTGCAATCCAGTTGGTGTTTGTCTTGATGGCGATAATTACACAGAAGTATGTAATTGCAAGACAAATGTTTAATTAAGAGCAGGTTTGTTGCTAGTCTCTTGTCTGCTTCCATCTGGGAAGAGCGTGGTTGTCTTGGCAGCCTGGATCGAAGGTCTAACGAGCCCCTTCTGCACCCCTGCTAAAGAGGAAGGAAATAAATGAAATTAATGGATTAATGGGACCCTTCGATTCCCTCCCACTGCCATAAGAGTTTCTCGTTTCTGTGTAAGACCTTGCTCAAGACCCACATCTTTTATGGTGGATAAAGCAGGTTTGTTTAATTAAAATAATTTGGGATGGTGTGTCCTGCCTGGTCAGAGCTTCAGGAAGGCTTGTAAGGAAAACTGCTCTTCTAGGTGCTGCAGCTGCCTGCCTTCAGATGAGCTTAAATCAAAATTACATTTTCTAGCTCTTTAGCAATGCTCAGTAATGTATTCCTGCAATATCCTTCTAAGCCCAAAAAAACCCCTTGGGTTGAGGTTACTTGTTTAAGCATGTCTGAATAAATGGGCTGTGAATTCTCAGCCTGTGCTGCCGCTTGGGAAGACTCACGAGCACGCAGGTGGCTCTGTAACCTGACTGCACAAAGAAATGGCATCAAAAATATTCCTCCTCTCATCACTCCTTGGTGCAGAGGTGTCTGGGGCAGAGCTGCCTCCCTGCCTCACAGTAACAGCAGCCAGCACCAGCTGCTGAAATAACTTAGATGTGCTTTCCCTCTGGGAAATCACACTGATCTTAAGAGAGGTTTTTAATTAAATAACATGCCGACTGTTACAAGCTGGAAGTACTTGGGGTTTTGTGTTTATTCTTCGCAGCAGCGTTTCCTTCTGCTTGTCGCTTGAGGAGGGAGAGGCTCGGGAATTTCTTCCCGCTGGGAAACAGCCCCGGGAGCTGCCCGCTGGCCGAGGGTGGGAGATGGAAATGCTCATTTGAGCAGCTGGGCCGGTGCTGTCCCTGGGTGAATTCCCGGCGGGTCCTGCCGTGGATCCATCCCAGCGCAGCGCCGGCGCTCTCCGGCCGGCCAGCCCGGCCAGCCGGGAAATTTGGGAGCGCTGGGGTTCCAGCCTGGCTTTGCCCTGCTGGTAATGAGGAGGGCAATTAGAGAGGAGGCTCCACGAGCGCTGCGAGCCCGGGTTACCCCGCAGAGCCCGCAGGTGCCATGGCAACACCGCGGGCGGGAGATGCTCGGGTACCCGACTGACGCGCACGAAAATTAAAATTTAAGCAGCCTCGGATGCCAGGAGCCAGCCCGCGGGGCGGGAGCCCAGTTTGTGGGGTGTGAAAAACGCCAATCACTTGGTTTTGAAATTTTAAAAATTTAATAGTAATAAAATGGTTATAAAAATAGTAATGTAATTAAAATAATAAAATTTGAACATTTGAGGTTAGGACAATATGAGACAATAAAAACAAAGAGGTACGGACGTCCGGGTACCTTTTTCAAGGCAACACAAGCCCGAAAAAGGACACGTGTTAACAGAGGATTAACCCTTAAAAACAATCGCCTGTTGCATATTCATACACCTCATACATGATGCATAAATTCCATTCAAACACAGGATTCTGTCTGGTCACTGTCAAATTCTTCCTCTGAATCCTCATGCCGTCTTCCTGTCTGAGCGAGGTGGGAAGAAGTTAGTTTTCTGCTGATAAGGGAGCAATAAATTCCCTTTCTCTGAAAGATTCAGGTGTCCTGTGGCTCCTATCTGGTGCGAGTCCTTTCTTAAACAAATATCTTGCATAGCATCCTTTCTATTTTAACGTTACGTTATAACCTAAAACTACATTTACGAAAATTAATACAGCACAACTTTCCAACACACACATGCAATATTCACTTTAATGCTTGCGAAAAGCCAATCACAAATACCCATTTTTCACACGGGGGACACTGAGGAGGGCTGAAGGGCTGTCCGGGCTGCCCCGCGGCCGCTCCTCCCTCCCTGCTGGAGCTGCTCCCGGCGGCTCCATCGCCTGCCGGGATGGGCTCGGGGGATTCTGCTGGCTGGGTGCGAGCTGAGCTCTCTTCCAGCGCCTCTGCCAGACGCTCAGCAGGTCCCGGCCCCAAACTCCCGCAAATTATTTGTCTCGGTCCGAGTGGCTCTGTCTCCTGTGACCATGCCTCGATGTCCCAGGTGATTTCTAGGCGGGGATTGGACGTGCTATCCCTGTTGTACAAAAGAAGATGGGTTGTTAAGGCATTTAAGTGGTTCCCAAGGCCACACCACGAGCGGGTGGTCAAGGCTGCACGCAGTCTTTTGTCCCTGGCTGCCACCTCCCCACGTTCCCCCGAGCTCCAGCCTTGCAAATCCCTGCCTGAGGAGCGGTGATTTTTCCTCACGAACTTGACACGCTCCACGTTGAAACCACTCGACTGCACCTTTGCCCCTTCAGCTCGGGAAGCCCTGATGCTTCTGCCTTAACAGGAAAAAACCTCTCCCAATATTCAGCTTAAATCCAGCCACGGCTGAGGAAAACCTCTCATCCTTGTGCCTGGAGTTAGCAGCTGCTTTGTGCGAGCTCTGACCCTGCACCTCTCCCTCTCCTCTAAGCCAGACCTCCTCTCCCTCCTTGTCCTGGTGTCTCCCCAGGCAGGAATTGGCAGGAATCTGGAACTGGGTGGAATTCGGTGCCACCATTTGTGGGGCCAGGCACTGCAAACCCCACTCGTGGGGCCACAGGCACCAGGCTTGTTGTAATATCTTCCTCCAGCCAGGTCTAATAAGCTCTCGGGGGTCCATAACACACCCAAGACAGCTCAGCTACACTTGGAGGCATAAAAATCAGCAGGATGGCTTCTGCTGCAGTGTAGGAAAGAAAAAGGTTTAATAAAAGGCAAAGTAACAAACAGAAAAACCGAGCCAGGTGCAAGAGACCTTGCTCCTGGTAAAACACCTCACAAAAGCAATTCGTTTCTTTGTTCTCTTCTTTTTAAATTGTCCAGGTGGGACTTTTTTGGCTTCTGTCCACTTAGCTATCCTTAAGTCTGAGGAGAAGTCCCCTGGGTCCTGTGAGGTGGCTTTTCACCTAATTGGTGAGAGAAGCTTCTGGGCTTCTTTCCTTTTTAGGGGGACAAAGGACAGTTTTGTCACTCTGTGACAGGGGACACACATCTACACAAGCTGAAAGGGGTGAATTTTCCACCAGCATCGTTCCATCACTAACGGTTTGCAACTTTTAGTTTGGGTCTGAGCGCGCAGGACGTGCATCTTCTGTGATTTGGGGGTTTTCTCTGTGTTTGCACAGTTCCTCTTGCTCTTCTTGATTGTGGCTTTCAGGTGTCTGTGCCCAGAAGTGGGGAAGAAATGAAAAATGGGAAATTCCACCATCTCTGGGTCTCCTTGCCTCCAAGTCCCACGCAGGAGCTGCTGCAGGAGCTGCTCCCCATGTGCAGCCCTGTGCCTCTCTGCCGCTCCCACCTGAGCTCCAGATCTGCGCCCTTGGATGCTGCTTTCCAGCCCCATGGTTGGATTTTTGCAAGCCTTGGGACAGAGCTGCACAGAACGTTATCAGAAGCATCAGAAAACAGCAAACCTTTCTTCTGAGAGCAGGGAGCAGCAGTGCAGAGGTGGGGATGGGAGGCAGTCCTGCAGAGCTTTGTAGAGCCAGCTCTTGGAGCAGATCAGGCTTAAGGCACAAGCTTTGGAGGGCTTTGCTCAGCTCAGCCCGCTGCTGTGAGCTGTTTTGATGCTGGATTTGGTGTTTCCACTCATCTGCCTTCAGCAGGGATGTTTTCACCCAGTCAGAGCTGAGGTCCTGCCTTTTTTGCAGCATGGGAAGAAGCCGGGCTGCCTCCCGTGAAGGATGGGGAGCCCAGGCAGGGAATTCTTGCCTTGCTGGCTGGGGAAGACAATTCCTGTTCTTTACACCTCACAGAATGACACTGCAAGGCACAAAGAGCACAGAGGGAGGTGACAAAGGGATGATGAGATGGCCGAGCAGCCATCCTTTATCTTCACCTTTCATCCTTTGCCTTCCCCTGGTTTGATTCCCTACCACCTAACCCTGGTGTGGGGTGATGCAGAAAGTCTACCAAACGTCTTCTCACCCCAAAAGCAGCGAGGAAAGGGATTGAATCTCTGGCTCCTCTCTGTGCCCACATCTGGGGGATGATGCCTGGGAGGGGAGCTGGGCAGTGGTGGCTGCAGGAAGGGTTCTTGCAAAGATGGTGAATTCTAATTTATTCCTACCTCTGACCCCAAAAGGGTGCTTAGAAGTCTCCAGCTGAACCACTCCATTCAAAAAATGCACCAAACTGCACCCAGATCCAGCCACTGGAGGGTCCTTCCTGCTTGGTGTGGACCCCAAATCCCCTGTGCTCTGACCCCCAGGTGCACCCTGGGCTTCTGGGCCCTCAGTCCCCCTGGTTTTCCTTCATGCGCCCTCAGAAACCATCAGCAATCTGATCTGTGTTTTCAGGAGTCTTCTTTATTCTCCCAAAGCCTTAATTAATTTTCTCTGTCTGCTCTTGCTGGGCCTAATATCACTTGAATGGCTCACTTATGTGAATTAGCTTGATTAATGGCAGCACCCAGACACAAAGCTCCTCAGCCTGCTCGTGCTTTTCATGGCAGCGTTTCCAGCCTCTTATTCCCCTCTGCTGAAGCCAAGCTTCAGCCTCAGCTGGGGAAGCAGCAGCCCGCAAGCACACAGAGAATACACAAATAGAGCTCCCCAGATGAGGAAGAACTGAAAACATCAAGTTGCAGATCAATCTGTCACACGTGAAAAAACCCTGGAGTGCCTTCCTGCTCCTCAGCCTTGTCACTGTGATCTCCAGTGGGAGCCACGCTGAGGGGCTCGGGGTCTCCTCAGGCTGTGCTGCCTCTTCCATCGGCTGCCCTGGCTGTCCAAGGGTGGCTCTGGCACCTGGAGCCTCCTCCACACCAAAGGCTCTGCCTGGCCCCGTGGAATTTCCACCCAGCTGGAAATTCTGGTTTGTTCTTCAGTGTCTCGGAAGCCTGGGAGGACCAGGGAGGTGAAACCAGCGCTGCAAAAGCGTGCAGGGCTCTGTGAGCCCGTGTGAGCCGGGGCTGGTGCTGCCCTCAGCTCCCACAAAAGCAGCCGGTCCAGCCTTTCCCGGGGATGAACCACGTCCTGGGGAAACTGGGCAGTGCTTGCCTGTTCCTGGGGGGCACTGAGAGGGAAAGCACGGCCTGGGGAGACGCAGGATGAGGGGAGCAGCATCAGCTGAGCCCCAGGATGTGGGAGCCAAGGCTGGGGACACAGCCCCACGTGAGCTGCCCCAGGATGGGGACACAGCCCCACGCCAGCCCAGCCCCAGGACAGTGACACTTTCCCTGCAGACACCCAGGAAAGCAGAGCTGGGAGGAGCAGCCCTCCTGTCCCACGCAGCAGGAGCACCCCTGCCAGGACCAGCAGGGACACACGAGGCTTTCTGGCTTGCTCCAGGCACCAAAGCAGTGCCTGGAGGCACCAGGAGGAGACAGCCAGGGGGTGTGAGCAGTTGCCTCCACCTGCCTTTTGGACAACTCCTCCAGCACAGCCCGGCTCCAGGGGGCTCTGAGGAGGTGGCTGGGACAGCTGGGGACCCCCAGCCCAGCCCTGCCCCCTGTGCCATGCCTGATTTTGGGGCTGGAGCCCCCCAGTGATGGCCAGGGCGTGCCAGGCCTGGCTGGTGGGGAAGGGCAGGCTCTCAGCTCTGCCATCACTAGCATCTCAGCAGCAGCCAAACTTTCCTGTGCTGCTGGCTGCCACAGGTGCCAGCAATCCACATCCCTGCTGCCTGCACCCCATCCTCGGGCTGCTGGAGCTCCTGGAGGGGCGAGCTGCTGCAAGGGAGCGCCCAAGGTTTGCGAATGCTCGTGGTTGAGAGGAATTGCAAAATCAGGAAGCCCACAAGAACTCCTGAAGTTTTATTAGTAAATCACACACTTGGCATGGGAATTGTTGCTAGTCCCAGAGCGAGCACACAGCAGTGTGGCCTGGATAAAGGGATAGGGCTGGGTGTAGGGAATTCCCATGTGCTCAGCTTGGGGTGGAAGAGAGCAGCTCTGCCTTGCCCTTGTGAACCCTCAGCTAAGAACCTCTGGAAAAGGCACAGCAGTGCTAATTAAAATCTGCCTTGGGCATTATCTCAAGCGTTCTCCCCATGAGACTCCCAGATGCTGCTGGCAGTGCTGGGCTGGGAGGTTTCTCTGCAGGGAGGTCGGTGCCAGCTCCTGGAGCCCTTTGCTCTCCCAGCTCTGGAGTGTTTGGGGCTCAGCTGTGAATTCCCCCCTCTCGAAAGGCCAGTGCAGGTGGGCACTGCTCAGGTTTAGTGTGTCTGGGGATCAGAGAGGCTGGGCAGCTTCATCGCCTCCAAAACAGGTTCTTGAAAGGGAAAGGACTTCAGACCACTGCCTGCAGTGAGAACAGCAGTGCAGGAAAACAGCCAGTCTTGGGGGAGTTTAAAATAAAAAGTTATCTTGCTGTGCACCTGGCGTGGTGGTTTCTGAGGCTGGAGCACCCCCAGGGCACAAAGGGCTGCAGGATGCCTCTTCTGGGCTGCTCCTGCAGGAGACAGCAGCTCCTGGCACACAGGAGGGGCTGCTGGAGGCCACTGGAGAGCCCTGCTGGCCCACACGCTTCAGACAGCTCCCTCAGCAGTGCCATCGCCAGCCCCTGTGCCCAGCCCAGCCCTCAGACAGCCAGCAGGGCTGCTGCACAGCCATCCTGCCTAATTGGCACCTCAGGGAGGCAGCTCCCCCTCTGAAGCAGGCTCTGTTTTAATTAACTGGTAAAATAATCCGTGGATAAATAGGAAGACCATGACTAACTCCCATTTTTATTTCTCTTCTGCTTCCCATGCTTCTCCCAGACAATTTGGAGCAATGCCTGGTGAAAGCCCATGCAGTGGACAGCCTGGCTGCTGGTTCCCTGCAGGCTCAGTCCTGCACACCACCAGGAATGCAAGAGCTGGGAGCTGGCAGAGCACGTGAGCACCCAGGTGAGCAGGTGAGGTGCTCCTGGGACAGCTCCTTTGTTAAAGCTCAGCTGGCATCCAGGGATTGGAAGGGATTCACTCCAAAGGGTGGGGGAGTAGGAGATTTGAGGTGGTGCTGTCTGACCTGGGCATCATCTGCCTCTGACACGCTGGGGACAGCCATGGCACAAGAAAGGCTTCTTTCTGCTTCCAGAGAGAAAAAAACACCTTCTGAAACAATGCCATCCATTTTCCCTCTTGAGGCTGGGTTCCTGCTGTGGGTACGGTCAGGAATGCCTGTACCCAGGCATTCCTGACATGTCAGGCACCCAGAACTGCAAACCTGCACCCCACAGTCTCTGCGGGGCCTTCCTGCTGTGCCTGGGCTCTCCCAGCCCGCTGTGGCTTCCAGGGCTAACCCAGGGGCTGTGGGGGCTGCGAGCAGGCAGAGGCTGCGCTCTCAATTAGAGCCTTCATTAACGAGCAAAGTGCCGGGATTAATGGCTTGTGTGGCAAGGGGGAAGGATGCCGGGCGAGGCAGGGGGAGCTGTGGTGTGAGGGAGCTGCTCCTGCTCAGCTCAGTGCTCTCAGTCAGAGCCTTCATTAACGAGCAAAGTGCCAGGATTAATGGCTTGTGTGGCAAGGGGGGAGGATGCCGGGCGAGGCAGGGGGAGCTGTGGTGTGAGGGAGCTGCTCCTGCTCAGCTCAGAATGTTCCTGGCACTGTCTGGGCTGGGACAGGGGCTGTGGCCATCCCTGGAGCCCCAGCACTGGAGCTGTCACCTCAGGGGTGTCCTGCCTCCGCTCCAGCGTGCTCTGGGTGAGTAAAACCTGCTCACAGAGCTCCCAAAAAATAACAGCAGGAGGTGAGAGGTGCTGGGTGTGGGTGGGCAGAGCAGAGCTGCTCCAGCAGCATCCCCCAGTGCCAGGAAGTTGTGACAAGCCCGTTCCCAAGGATTTACAAAGGTGGCTGCCTACGACGAGAGAAAAATTTCATTTTTTTTCATCGCCTTGGCAGTTTTAGGTCAGTTTAATGGAACAGGAGGAAAAGGAAACCTTCAAGGAAGCTGATGCTAAACTGATGGCAGTTTGGGAAATGAAAAGCTTGGCTCTTGACTAGTCCTGCTGCCAGTGAGGTGGAAGGAGCAGGCTGGGTGCCTGGCAGCTGGTGAGTGGCAGCGCTGCCTTGGTGGTGGGTGGGTGCCCCCATACCAGCAGTAAATCAAATGTGACGTGAGAAAATGGGGGGAAAAGTGAATAAACTGTTATTTTGGGGTGCCAGGGGGCCTGGGTGCAGCTGTGGGGCAGGGAGGAGGGCAGCAGGGACAGGCTGTGCAGCACAGAGTGTGAACAAGGACCTGCAATAAGCAAGGAGCAGATGGGTTGGTGGTTGTGCTGTGACATCGCCTTCTCCACACAGACCCAGCTCTGCTCACACTCCACCACTCCTCACGCCGCTGCCCTGTGCCCTCCTCTGGCACAGCACCAGCTGGATCCAGGGCTGCTCCGGGGCATCTCCAGCCCTGCTCCCTGTGCTGACGTTTCCTCCTCGGAAGCACTCCCCTTTCCAAGAGGCAGGCTTTGCTGGGAGCTGTGCCCAGAGGACACCCCGGGAGTGCCTTGGCTCTGTCCAGCAGAGCTCTGAGCCCAGAGCTGCGGGCACAGGGGCCCTCACGCTGCCAGCTGTGCTCCCCCAGCACCCAGCCAGCCAGGCCTGCTCCCCCTGGGAGGCACAGACCCACCCCGAGCTGCCCCAAAGGCAAGGACACAGAGCAGGGCGTGCTGCCCCAAGGCTGGTGCTCGTGGTGGTGTCCCCAGTCCCAGTGGGACCCCAGACCCCTCCCAGCCTGCTCCTTCCACCTCACTAAACACGTCAAGAGCCAAGCTGTTGATTTCCCAGCAAATCAGCATCAACTTCCTTGAAAGTGTCCTTTTCCCTTTTTTCCTTTTCCTTTTCCTTTTCCTTTTCCTTTTCCTTTTCCTTTTCCTTTTCCTTTTCCTTTTCCTTTTCCTTTTCCTTCTGTTCCATTTTCCCTTTTCCTTTTCCTTTTCCTTTTCCTTTTCCTTTTCCTTTTCCTTTTCCTTTTCCTTTTCCTTTTCCTTTTCCCTTTCCCTTTCCCAGCTGCAGCACCGTGACCCGATGGGTGCAGGGTGGGGCTGCTTTGCTCCATGCACATCTCCCCACCTGCAGCTGCTTCCTAGGCAGCGATATTTAATATCAATCTGATTTATAACACTCAGGGGAGAAATCAGAGTGCGTAGAAGGGTTGAACAGAGCACACGGCGAGTGGCAGCAGTTTTATTTCCCCAGATTGACACTCACAGCATTTTTCTGTCCTGCTGTTTTTAATTTCCACTTTATTCTTCTATGTTAATACCACTCTGGGGCAGCTGATCGCACGTTGCTGTCACGCATTTCCCTGGAGGATTTGTCTTCTCCTGGTGGCAGCAGTGCAAAGGCAGAGCAGTTCCAGAGGTGTGACCACCCCAGGGCTAGGGCAGCAGGACCACTCAAGCGGAGCTTTACACCAACGTGCAAACCACCACCGAGTGTGCCAGGCACCTCTGAGTAGCAGTAGGGCAAAAAAGGCACATGCATTATTAAATGGCATTTTTGTTCTGTGTGCTGGAAATATAAACTGACCTTTATGAGGGCTTGAATGTGAAACACGGGCAGGGAGGCTCGCTCTGGTCCGACCATCAATCAGCCTCTCCTTCGGTACTCCTGCACGTCCTTTTTCTGCACGGAAGGTTAGGAAGTCAAAAGAGCTTTTTAAATGTTTCATATTGTCCTTTTTTCCCTGTTTAGAGAGTGTTCAGCCAGAGCAGTTTGAGGCAGTGACTCAGGCAAGCGCTGAACCCAGCTCTCTGTGTGGCAGCTGGGCTGAAATCAAAGGATCACAGAAATCTTTAGGGTGGAAAATCCCTCCAAGACCATGGGGTCCCATCCAGCACTGCCAAGGCCACCATGACCCATGTCCTCAAGTGCCACATCCACACTGCTTTTAAATCCCTCCAGGGATGGGGACTCCACCAGTGCCCAGGGGAGCTGTGCCAGGTATGGACAGCCCTTTCCATGAAGGAATTTCTCCCAATATTTAATCTAAACCTGCCCTGGCCCAGCCTGAGGCCGTTCCCTCTCCTCCTGTCCCTGTTCCCTGGAGCACAGCCCGACCCCCCGGCTGTCCCCTCCTGGCAGGAGCTGTGCAGAGCCACAAGGTCCCCCCTGAGCCTCCTTTGCTCCAGGCTCAGCCCCTTCCCAGCTCCCTCAGCCTCTCCTGGGGCTCCAGCCCCTTCCCAGCCCCGTTCCCTGCCCTGGACACGCTCCAGCCTGGATGGGGTGGCTCTCCATGGGCTCCCATCCGTCCTGGCCCCAGATTCCCCACAGCTCCCCTTGCCCAGCCGCCTGCTGCTTCCCAGAAAGCTGGGATTTGTTTACTATGCACCAATTCATTTCATTTTCAGTTTAAAACATAAAAAGTACGTGGGTTACAGCAACATAATTTGCAGCCTGCTGATTAATAATACAGCTGACAGAACGAAATTGGGCTGCGAGCTGGAAGTGCTGAGCAAAGCTAAAACCTAGTGTGTGGATGTGGGGTAGGCAGCCTGCAGCTGGCAGAGGAGGCTGCCGAGGCCAGAAACACTGTTTGCTTTTTTAGCTGCCTCGCACACAAATCCTGGCTCTTACATCCCCTTCCCCCTACCCTGCCCTACGATTTCCCTGCCTGGAGATGGTCAGCACTCCACTGGAGAAGCCTGGGAGGAAACTGATAGGGGAGAGCAATTCCTGAGGATTCCCCATCCACGAAGAGAGAAGGAGCCCACTCAGTGTTGATTTTTAATGTGTTTTTATCCCCAAGAGCACTGAGATGCTGTCCAGCATTCAGGCTTTAGCACCTCGGGAAACGCGGCCAGTTTTACACCAGTTCTTCATTTTTTGGGTATTTGTTATGAAAAAAACAGTCTTTGCTCTCTGCCTGCTGTGTCTGGGCCTGTGAAGGCGCTGAAGATTCATCCCCGGGTGTGCTGGTGCAGGCTGGACCAGCTCTGCCCGGTGTTCCAAGGGCCGGTGGAGCACCAGGGATGCGTCTGGAAAAGGCGGCGCCGCGGGGGATGCGCTGAGCGACAGTGCCAGCCTGACTGGTGTCACTTCAGCGCGGCCAGCACGCCCGGATCCGGCAGGGCATGTCTGAAACTCGCTCCCGACGAGACACTCGAGTCCCTTTTATTTTAGCAGCCAGCGGTTTAACCCCCGAAGGAGGCTGAATGCATCCTGCGATGGGATATTGCGCAGGGCAATTTTGCCGTGAGCGTGGCAGCCTTTTTAGACACGCAGGGTGAAATCCAGCCCTGGACAGGGCACAAACCCCCCCAGAACATCCTGAGCGTCCCCCTGTGCCTTGTGGCCTCTCCACCTGTGAGCGGGGTGAATCTCAGGCTGCAGGGGGTGCGACTGGGTGACAAAAATGCTCCCTGTGCTGGAAATGGAGGTGGCGGAGACAAGCACCCTCTCCCTGAAGGCAGCCTCCGACAGGCAGGACTAAAGCCACGCCTTACCTGTCTCACACCGCGGGGAGAGAGAGAGCCTGGGCTGAAAACCACAGCGCCGGGGTGCCAAAAAGAGGTGGTGGAGCTCCCGCCGCCGGCACGCATCCCAGGCGCTGGATCGAGCCGGGTCCTCCCTCGCCAATGGCCAGGAAATCCATGTAAACACTCCGGCAGCTCTCTGAGAGCTTCCCTTCCCCGGCTCGAGAAGAGACACAGCCCCTCGTGCTTGAGGACGCCGTGATTACCTCGTCAGGCTGCGCGGTGTTTAATTAAGCTGTTCACCGTGCTGCGGTGCTGGCGCTCTCCATCCCGGCTGGGAACGCGCCCTGGCAGCCTCGGCGGGCCGGGAGCAGCGCTGCCGCCTGCCCCAGAGCAGCGGGCACACCGGGGTGCTCGGCGGGGATGCGGGTTAATCCCGCTCGCACAGAGCCCCTTTGTGCCGGCGCCGGCCCCGCCGAGCCTCGCTGCTGCCAGGGCGCTGTGAGAGCCCGGGGCGCTGCCAGGGCTTGTTGTCGCCGTGCTGGGGACAGCTGCCAAGGCCCTGCGAGGTGCTGCCCTGGTTTCCTGCGGCGCTGGTGACTAACACCCAAATATCCCGTCTCTTCACCCAAAGCAAGCTCCTACCAACCAGACCAATGCCTACCCCTGAAGAGAAAATATTTATGTGGTTTTATCCCCGAAAAGAAAATATTTATGTGTTTCACTGTTATTACTGCTGAGTGCAAGAGGGAATGCACCTTGAAAACCATCTGCTTCCAGCTCTTGCCATGGCCAGGGACGCCTTCCACTGTCCCAGGCTGCTCCGTCCAGCCCAGCCTTGGAGATTCCAAGGATCCAGGGACTGGATCTGGGCACCCTGTGCCAGGGCCTGCCCGTCCTCACAGACAGGAATGCCTTCCCAATATCCCATCTGTCCCTGCCCACTTTCAGTTTGCTCCCATTGCCCTTGTCCTGTCGCTCCATCCTTTGTAAATGGTCTCTCTCCATCTTCCTTGCCAGCCCCTTTGGGTCCTGCAGGGCCACAATCAGGCCACCCCAAATCTTCTCCTCTCCGGGCTGAGCATTCCCAGCTGTCTCAGCCTTTCCTCGTGGCAGGAGTGCTCCAGCCCTCTGACTATCTTGGTGGCCTGGCTCTGGAGCTCACTGGCCCAGGTGACCCGAGAGACGGGCCCGTGGCCGTGCCAGCAGCAGGAGCAGTGGAGGGGCAGCCTCAGATCCTGCCTCATTCCCAGGCAGGGCAGGGCAGGAGCTGGGGTTTGTGCACTTGGGCCTCAGCCTGGGGCTGGCACGGACAGCTGAGCTCTGTGTCCACTTTGCCCTTTGCTGGCCACTCCAGGAGCCCCTGTGCTGAGGGTCACACAGGAGCCGGGCATGTCACCGCGTGTTTGGCTGCAGTGACATCTTGGAGCCACACCACGGCCCCGTCTGAGAACACTTTTGCCCTAACAGCCCCGAATTTCAGCACTGGGCTTTGCCCAGGGTGCCCTCAATGTCCCTGGCTGCGTGTTTGTCACCTGGGGACAAAGAGCCATGGGGAAAACCCCCCCTCTCTGCACAGAGAGCACACGGGGGCAGTTTCCCTGTGAGGTTTTAGCAATTACTGCTCATGCTCCTATTCCTCTTTCTGCTGCTTCCACCCTTCCACAGGCACAAGCTTCTATCAAATACCTTCCTGCTCACGAAGTAACCAGATGGGAACATCCATTTTAATCCTAGACAGCAAAACAGTAGAGTTACAGATTACTATGCCACCAGAAATTGCTTATACACCTTCGTTTCCTCCCATGTAATTCCCTGGGAGTTTTAATTTACGGGACCATTTTTTATTTTTTCTCACCACTTCCCTCGCATCAGGCAGGGTTCCTTCAGCTCCAACAAAGCAGCATGCCTGTCTGGAGGGATCAATAACTATTGAGCTATCACGCTTCCTCCACTTAGACTGTTGAAGCAGCTTCCTTTAATTGCTCTTTCACACTGTAAATACAGCGTACCGTGATTTTTTAAAAATTTTTTTTCCTTTGAGGCTGCTCCGTGGGTGAAGGCACCCGCGGGCAGGAAGAGCCAGCTGCCTCACCTGTGACCCATCTGCTGGGAGCGGGGACACGAGGAGGCTGCCGCGCCCCGGGGGCCAAGGCGGGCCCCAGCACGGTGCCGGGGGAGGACGGCTCGGTGCCGACCCGCAAACCCGCAGGTCAAAGCTGATCGGCGAGTGCTGGCCGGGGAAAGGGCAGGAAGCCCAGCCGGGAGGGTCTGGCTGCTCAGCACCCTCTGCGAGGGGTGCCCCGAGGTGGGGGCCAGGCGGGATCCCCCTCCCTCGGCTCCTCGCAGGGGCTGGGGCAGGAGGGGGGAACCAGATCCGGCACCTCCAGGGAGCGGGGAGCGGATCCCCTGGGCGGCTCCTGCCGGGAATGGCGAGGGATGGCCGGGCTCACCGGGCTCCTCCAGGGAATGGCGAGGGATGGCCGGGCTCACCGGGCTCCTCCCGGAGCTGGCGAGGGGGACCGGACCTCTCCGTGCCTCCCCCGCCCCGGGAATACCGAGGGGGGCCTCGACCCCTGGGGCTGCTTTTCCCGGGAATGGCCGGGGGGGAGCGGGGGGTCCCGACCCCTGGGGCTGCTTTTCCCGGGAATGGCCGGGGGGGAGCGGGGGGTCCCGACCCCTGGGGCTGCTTTTCCCGGGAATGGCCGGGGGGGAGCGGGGGGTCCCGACCCCTGGGGCTGCTTTTCCCGGGAATGGCCGGGGGGGAGCGGGGGGTCCCGACCCCTGGGGCTGCTTTTCCCGGGAATGGCCGGGGGGGAGCGGGGGGTCCCGACCCCTGGGGCTGCTTTTCCCGGGAATGGCCGGGGGGGAGCGGGGGGTCCCGACCCCTGGGGCTGCTTTTCCCGGGGATGGCGAGGGGGGTCGGGACCCCTGGGGAGGCTTTTCCCGGGAATGCCGAGGGAGGAGCAGAGGGGGGCTCCTCCAGGGAATGGCGAGGGATGGCCGGGCTCACCGGGCTCCTCCCGGAGCTGGCGAGGGGGACCGGACCTCTCCGTGCCTCCCCCGCCCCGGGAATACCGAGGGGGGCCTCGACCCCTGGGGCTGCTTTTCCCGGGAATGGCCGGGGGGGAGCGGGGGGTCCCGACCCCTGGGGCTGCTTTTCCCGGGGATGGCGAGGGGGGTCGGGACCCCTGGGGAGGCTTTTCCCGGGAATGCCGAGGGAGGAGCAGAGGGTCCCGACCCCCGGGGAGGCTTTTCCCGGGGATGGCGAGGGGTGACAGGACGGACCCCTCGCTGGTTCCTCCCGGAGGATGGCGTTCCGCACGGGCTCGGCGCGTCTTTGTGTGCCCGGGGGGCTCCTTCGGGCGTGTGTGTGTGTGTGTGTGTGTGTGTGTGTGTGTGTGTGGGTGCTGTGTGTGTCTGTCTGTCGTTCCTCCCGGAGGATGGCGAGAGGGGCTCGCACCCCTCCGGGCGGCTTTCCCTGAGACTGGCGAGGGGTGACCGGACCCCCGGGAACGGGCAGGGGGGAGGCGATGCCGGGGGCGGCTTTTCCCGGGGGCGGCGAGCGAGGAGGGGACCCCGGTGCGGCTCCTGCCGCGGATGGCGCGGGGGGCTCGGACCCCTTCCGGCGGGCACGGCAGGGCTGCCCGGAGCCCCGGCGGTGCCTGCCGGTGCCGGGGGGCTGGCGGCGGCCCCTTGAGCGTCTGTGTGTGCCCTGTGTATGCCCTGTCTGTCTGTCCGGGATGTGTGTGCCCTGTCTGTCTGTCTGTCCGTGCCCGAGTGTCTGTGTGTGTCCTTTCCATCTGTCTGTCCGGGCTGCGTGTGCCCTGTCTGTCCGTGCCCAAGCGTCTGTGTGTGCCCTGTCTGTCTGCCTGTCCGTGCCCGAGTGTCTGTGTGTGCCTTGTCTGTCTGTCTGTCCGGGCTGTGTGTGTCTGTGTGTGTCCTGTCTGTCTGTCCGGGCAGTGTGTGCCCTGTCTATCTGTCTGTCTGGGCAGTGTGTGCCTGTATGTGCCCTGTCTGTCTGTCCGGGCGGTGTGTGTCTGTACGTGCCCCGTTTGCCCTCGTGGTCCCTCGGTGCCGTGTGTGCCCATGGTCCCCGTGGCTCTGTACCCGCCCTGCGAGCCCGATCGTGCCCCGGGGTGTCTGCAAGAGCTGCACCCATCTATGCAGAGCTGCCGCGATGGGCTGGACCCGCCCTGTGTGCCCACACGTCCCCTGGAAGGGGGGCTGTGTGCCACCCGTGCCCCATGGCTGTCCCTGTGCTCCACCCGTGCCCCATGGCTGTCCCTGTGTGTGCCACCCGTGCCCCATGGCTGTCCCTGTGCCCCACTCGTGCCCCATGGCTGTCCCTGTGTGCCACCCGTGCCCCATGGCTGTTCCTGTGTGCCACCCGTGCCCCATGGCCGTGCAGCTGCTGTGTGTGTCCCACAGGTGCCATCTGTGTCCCTCCGTGCAGACTCGTGGGTTCACTCAGGCAAACCCAGAGCCTGGCAGGTCCCTGGAGCTCTTCCCTGTGCCCTGAGAGAGAAAATTCTTTATTTCCTCTCCCCTGAGCCAGACCCTCGGGGGCGGTGGCAGGAGGTGACAGTTCAGGCTTCAATGGCATCGGACACGCCTGGCATGTGGGGAAGGTGGGTTTGGCTGGGCAAATCCATCCCGGGCTGCTGTGGTGTGAGGACCAGGAAGGGGGAGGCAAAACCTGGCGTGGCAGTGGCTCTGCTGGGCTGCCCTGGCGTGGCAGTGGCTCTGCTGGGCTGCCCTGCACCCCGAGGTCCCCAGAGGGTCCCCAGGCTGCGGTGTGCGCCCAGAGCTCAGCTTTGCAGGGTGTCAGGGGAGTTGGGGTGCCTGTGCCTGCCCGGGCACACGGTGGCCCCAGGAGGGGTGTGCAGTGTCCAGGGTTTCTCTTGTCCTGGGCAGTGGACACACAGAGCCTGGCTGCTGCCGAGGAGGGGGTCTCAGTGTCAGCTCTGTGTTGCTGGCTCCTCGCAGCTAATCAGACACGACTAATCCTATCTGGCGCTGGGAACTTCCCAGCAAACCAGAGTGCTTTTCCCTCTCCCGGTGTGAGCGGGATCCCAGCCTCCTGCAGAAGGAGGCCTGGGGACAGGGACGTCTTTTTGGGCCCCTTGGATGTGGCTGGGGTGGCACCTCAGACCTGCAGTGCACTGACCTTGCCGAGGCTGGACAGGTGGAAGGTGACGAGCCCCGTGCAGGTTTGTGGGTGAAGGATTGCAGGGAAGGTAAGGGATATTGCAGGAATGAGGGCCAGAGCTGGACTTGTGAGGATAAACCTCACAGCCAGCAGGTGAGCATCAGCATTCCCCATCCCTACAAAAGAGGAGGGGGGAAAGGGACACGATAATCCCTGTTCCACTGATGCCCTTGTGCTTGGGAGAGCCATCAGTGGGAGAGCCATCCCTGGCCTTGGAGCCAAAGCAGAGCAGAGTCAGACTCACTTATATGGGATGTGAGCCGGGGGTGGGTTTATCACTTCAGGGTTAATGGTTGGTGATCTTGGAGGGCTTCTCCAACCTAAACGAGTCTGTGCTTCATCGCAGTCCTTTCCCTCCTGCGCCTGTGCACAGCCCGTTAGCAGGGACTGATAAAACCTGAAAAACCCCAGTCAAATGCTGCGTGTTTGGAAAGAACGGCATTGGTCTGGGAACATCTCGGCCAGCCTCGAGTCCTCCACGCAGAAGGTCGTGTTTGTCTCTTCTGCGCGCCTAGGACAGAGTGGTGAGGGAGCTGGGTTAGCTCCTCGCCCTGCTCCTGCCCCCTGGGTGCTGGGCTGCCAGGAAAAAGCTGGAATTACCCCTCAGATTTGCAGCCTGTGTGAGCCAGCTCGATGGCAGCTGGAGCTGCCTTAGGGGATGCTGTTTGTTCCCCCTCCCTCAGAGCCCTAAAAGGGTCTGTTCCGAGCTGCCCCCCACCAAACAAGGGGGACAGGCACCTCCAAGTGAGGCTTGTTTCCCTCTTGGGAAAGCCTCATTTGCAGGCCAGGCAAACGCCTCTCAGGGTTGCTGGTTCTGATTTGGATAGCTGAGCTTGAGAGGTCTAAATTTAAGCGAGTGCTTGCAAACCTTGGTTTTCAGACTTTCCGCCTTGATCTTTCCTTTTTTTAGCATGACCCTGCTGTTCTCCTACCACTCAGGACTCTTCCCAAGCACAGAAAATGCTTCTGAAACTTTCCACCCCCCCCCAGGTGGGAGGTGTTGCAGAAATGCAACTGCAGGGAAGCGCTTGCAGCTCATCCCCCTTGCCGACGCAAAGCCCGGGTTAAACAGGCAGCAATTTTTATTTTTTTTTAATTTTGTGTTAATGGCTCTGAGCAATGGCGAGCCCCCCGCCTCCACCCCCTCCCTCCCTACCGTGTGCCAACATTTAATTGCTCTCACTCTGGAGAGATGCTATCTCATTTCAAGGTTGGACTTATCTAGTTTTGACTTGCGGCGGGGGGAGGATGTGGCCGTGTCCTTGTCGCGGAGGTCACTCCCCGCTCCGTGCCCGCAGTGCCGGGGTCACCTCCAGTGCTGTCCCCCTCACTGCTGCTCCCCGCCTGCTTTTTGGGGCACCCTCGGGACGTGGCCGTGCTGCCCAGGGGCCCGTCTGGGCGCAGCCAGGGTGTGAGCTGGCTTTTTTGGCGTTTTTGACTCCCTGCGGACGTGCTCCCGCTGCCCCCCCAGGGCCCCCCGCTCCCGCTTTGCGCTGATGCCTCAGGCGGGAGGTGCTCCGTGCTCATCCCAAACCTCCCCTGGCCCTGGCTCTGCCCCGGCCCCGAGCATCTCCCTGCACCACAAACTGTGGCCTCTTCGGGGCGATTTGGGCCACCGACCGACCCTCCGTGAGCCGCCGCGGCTGTTCGTGTTCGAGATTTGGTGTAATCCAGGGAAGGAGTCAGGGATGGGGCCGGGCAGTCCCCGAGGAAGGTGCTCGGATGCTGTTTCTGCACAGGCACAGCCGCACCTGTTGGCCACACCTGCCTGAGATCCACCCTCTGTGCTCTGGGGGAATGTGGGCAAACGCTGTGTCGAGGCAGCAATAGCGTCTTTGGATAGACAATAAGTCTCCTAAATAGATCTAATTCCAGGAAACTCAGCTGGCTGGTTGGAATTGTATTTTTAGTCTCCAGTTCGTGTATTTACCTGAAATTTCAGTCCTGCTGCTCTAGCTGGAGCTGGCCCCGGGTTGCCTGCTGCTCCTGCCTTTTACCCAAATACTCAAAGTTCCCGAGTTCCACCGGCTGGTCTGGAAATGCTTTATTTTGGCAGATGTCTGGCAGTACTGACATTTCTGTCGCCAAGGGGCCTCAAGGGGTGATTAAGGGGCTTTGGAGCAGGTTGCACAGGGGCTGGGTGGGACAAGCCCTGCTTTGGCACGCTGGGGTGCACAGGGTGGTTGGTCTGAGGGCTCCCCTCATCCTCTTTGGCAGCTGTTTCATCAGTTTTACTGATGGTACCTAACAGTGAATCTGGCAGATTTCTAATTCTCCATTCCTGGCATGCTTTAAAAGTGCCTTATTTTTCAATTAATTCTGTTAGCTGTACAGATTTAATGGATTCCTTTAGAGGTCCCCATCAGTCACCGGCACTGGGCATTTCTTTTCCAGCGCCGTTTCCCTCTCCTTTCCTGTGCCTGGAAAGATCACGTTCCCATGCATTTCCCACGTCTCATTTTTTGCCAGAATGGCTTTCTCATTATTTAAATCCCGCTGCTTTCCCAGGTTTGTGACTTTTGGGGTCTTTGGTAGAAGCTTTAAGCGGGTTCCTTGCTTTCACTGATGCCAGCGACTGCTCTGGGCTTTTTTAAAATTTGCCCTTTTAAAGTCATACGCTGCTGCCGTTATTTTGGGCTCGCCGTGCCTGTGAGCAGCAGAGAAGCAGAGAGAAACTATAACAGAAGAAGACTTGCATTAGACATGGCAGTTCAGGCAGACCTGCTGCCGCTGCACGGACGATTAACGCTGGAACGTGACCCGCTCCCTGTGCCAGCAGCGACTCCTCTTCCCAAAGATCTGTGAGCTCCCTGGGTCTGGTGGCGGACACCCACGAGTGCATTTTTATGTGCCCCCCTGGGTGTGCGGATGTGATGGAGGGCGGCAAGATGTCCCCGGGCAGGTAGAGAGGAGTGACATTCGTGTTTGGCCGTGTGACACCGCCGAGGAGGGAAATCGCGGACGCCGCGCGGTGGAATTATTTTGGCGCTCTGAGCTCTTCGTCTGTGCCTCGGTGTCCTCCTGCTGCTCTCCCGGGCCGGGTGCAGCCGGGCTGGGCTGCGGGAGGACAGCGAGCGCTGCCCCTGCCCAGCCGAGATTAAACACTGAGCTGCTTCCAGCGCCGTCCAGGCAGGATTGCCCGGCTGCAGGATTTACAGGAGCCGATTTCAGCCCGGCTGAAAGGTGCCAGGGTGACCTTGCCATCGCTCCCTGTCCCCGGGGCTGGGTCAGGAGCGGGACCAGCTCCCAAATCTCCCCACTGAAAGCTCCCCCTGGAGCTGGGGGGCTGCGGGGGAATTAACGCCGCTCGCTCCTGCAGCGCTTTCCACGCGAGCCGAGCCTGTCTTTAAAAAGCAGCCGGCGTGGTCGTGCTTGGAACAGGCGGCTCGGTTTCTATATCACACACGGCGCTCGTCTCCCTGGGAAGCCGGCCAGCCCACGCCGCTGCCGCAGCCCGGAGCCGCCGGCTCTTCCCGGCCCCTCGGGGCATTCCCGGCGGGCAGGCAAGGAGCAGGGGCTGGGCACGGGGCTCTGCGGGGCGCTGGGTGTGTGCCCCCCGCTCCCCGGGCAGGGCTGTCCCCTCCCGGGACACCGGCCACCCTCACCCTGCCCCTGTGAGCCCCCAGCCTCACCTGCAGGGTGAGCATCCCCCTGTGAGCCCCCAGCCTGGCTCGGGTCCCTGTGGTCTCCTGGGAAGTGGTCTAGCCATGTCTCAGGGTCACGTTACAGCCCCTCAGAATCTGGGGAGCAGCAAACAGCCCTCCCAGCTGAGTGCTGTTGGTGTCCATCTGTCCCAGCCGTCTGCATTGTTTGCACAATTTAATTCTTGGCTACACCTGGTTTTACAACAGGATTAATTTCATGGCAACTGATACACCTGCAACAATTAGCTGTGTAAACCAAGATAAAAGGCCAATCAAATTTCATGGCTTGGAGCGCAGGCTGCTTCCAGCTGGAGGCTTCCAAAGCCCTTCTGAAATCCCTCCCCAGAGGAAGCTCTGCAGGTCATCTCCAGCCCCCAGCGAGGCTCGTTCCTCTGTGAAATGAGGTGGGGCTGAGCAGGGAGGCTGAGCTTTGGGAGCAAGGCTGCTGCCCTTGCCCACCTCTGGCTCTCTGATCCTGGCAGGAGCCACGGGTGTTCCCAGCCCCAGGAACGGGGTGCTCCGGCAGCTCTGGAGGCAGTGCCAGGATTGCAGCCAGGCTGGAAACCCCCCTGTCCAGCTCCATCGAGTGCCCTGCCCCACACTGTGTCCAGGAAAGCTCTGGACACCAGGTCTGACCATCGCAAAGAGCCCTTGGCGAAAGGCAAATTAAACCCTCTGCCAGGGGCAGGGCTGGGAACGCCGGTGTGGAAATAGCTCCTGGCTAACAGTGACTTCAAGGACAGCGGGTAGGTGCTGGGCTTCTCGGCATCGGATCCATCTGGGACCGCTTCCAGTTGAAATGAGATCAAGGAGAATGGGACGAGGGAAAAAAGAGGCAGTTATCTGTGCATTTCTGTCAGGGCTGCAGCGTGCAGCCTTGGGCTGGGTTCGGTGCTGGGCTCCTCTCCCCACTCGCCAGGGGTGCCCAGGAAGGTTGGTTTGCTTCTGGTTTTGTGGCTGTGGCTGTAATTCCCACTCTGCATACCAGGAGAGGTGCTGGGATGGGTGGGTGAGGAAGGGGCTGCACCCTCTGGGGGTCAGAGCTGTGCTCCTGGACCAGAGCCGGGCCCCCGGGCCAGGGAAATTCACCAGGTCACGGATCTGCTGGAGCTCCTCAGGCTTGAACCAGGGGAAATCCTGGTCAGAGGATGGCTGGAGAGCTGGGGCTGCTCCCCTGCACAAGAGAAGGCTGCAGGGACACCTGAGAGCCCCTGCCAGGGCCTGCAGGGGCTCCAGGAGAGCTGCCCAGGGACTGGGGACAAGGCCTGCAGGGACAGCACACAGGCCATGGCTGCACTGCCACAGGGCAGGCACACATTTTGGGATGTTGGGCAGGAATTGGTGGCTGGGAGGGTGGGCAGGCCCTGGCCCAGGGTGCCCAGAGCAGCTGTGGCTGCCCCTGCATCCCTGGCAGTGCCCAAGGCCAGGGTTTGGAGCAGCCTGGGACAGTGGGAGATGTCCCTGCCATGGCAGGGGGTGGCACTGGATGAGGTCTATTCCACCCTAAGCCATTCTGGAATTCTGTCACTGGTTTGTGTTTCTCTTACAAGCAGAGGATCTGGCCTGTGTTCAGGCACCTGTACCCAGGAGACTATTTCAGATTATTTAAGAACTGCAGTTCCTTTGCTCTCTGGGAATTCTCCTTCCTCCGTGGCTTTTTGTTTGTTTGTTTTAAATTTTTTTTGCAATATGAGGTTGCATCAAGTTGAGAAAGGCTTTATGCAGAGCTTGCCAAGAGCAGGCCAGGCTTAGTTCCCTTCCACACGACCTCCAGGCTGAGCATGGCCAAGTGCAGAAACGCCGTAAATTAGAAATAATGACTCGTTCTCAGTGAGGCAGTGAGCAGGCAAGGGCTGTCCTCGTGCTCGGGAGGGCTGGGAGCCAGGGAGCTGCTCCCGGGGGAGCCAGAAAGGGAACTCTTGGGAAGCAGGAATGCCTGTGGGATGAAGAGGGGCTTGTAGCTCCTGGAGTCACTGCTGGGCTGAAAGGGACGCTGCAGCTCTGGGGTTGGGTGTGTGTTCCTCTCTCCCTCAGACTGTGCCACCAAATCCTTCAGTGAGCTACATTTCAGTGCAAAATTGTCGTTTCTCCTTTTTCCCCCCAGGCTCACTCTACAGCTGATGTCAGCTTTGGGTGCTTTGGCAGGAGAGTCAAGGAAATGTGAAGTTTGGTGAGATTCCTTTAGGAAAGTGAAGTTGGAGTGGTCGGTGGTGGCTGTGAAGGGACTGGGATGTGCACGGTGCCATCTCTGGGTCATCCCCTTCTGCTTGAGCAAGGGGCAGGGAAGTCACAAAGGGCATCTTGACAGGCTTCATACTTGCCAGAAAATGCCATTTCTGATATTCCTGACTGAGGGCTTGCCTCACATTCCGAGCCTCGTTAGGCAGGGACTTGTCCCGCCTGTTTGAAAGAACACAAAACTGCTGAGGGTGAAGAGGTGGTAACATCCCTGCTCCCAAAATCCCTGCTGGACAAACGCGATCCAAAAATCCCTGCTGGCCAAATGTGCTCCCAAAATCCCTGCTGGCCTCACCTGCTCCCAAAATCCCTGCTGGCCAAATGTGCTCCCAAATCCCTGCTGGCCAAATGTGCTCCCAAAATCCATGCTTTGAGTCATTCAGAGCGCCCCTCAATCTCTTCTGTTGAAGATGGGTCTAAGGCTAAAAAACCCCACATATCTCTGAGCTGGAAATTAATTGCTGTCTGCCTCAAGCACAGGGTGTGTTGTGGAAGAAGGGAAGCAGCTGGGAGGAAATCCTGACTGTAATAACACTCGCAGGATCTTTTCAGGGCATGGGAATGCTGTCTGTTCCTGCACATCCATGGCAGGATTCGTGTCGTGGCTGAGCAGACAGGGAGGAGAACGCCTCAGCAAAGTTTGGGAAGCTCATTTCTCCCTGTGGAGCAGCCCGGGTTGGTGCTTGTGCTCACCTCACCTTTCCCTCACCCTGCAGCCCTGGGGAGGCTGCGGGGTGACACAGGACACTCCCTGCCAGGCCAGTGCCTGGCCGCCTGGAGACCCAAATCTCCAACGGTTTGGGCTCACAGCCTGGAATCCAAGCTCATTTCCCACTCTGACCTCCTTTATCTGAGTAAATCTCACGTGCCTGCTACTACTCAGGCAGCAAAAATAATCTTTGCCGCCGTGATATGTGTGTCAGCTCTTCCTCATCCCAGCAAAGTGCTGTAAGAGCTGCAAAATGCTTCGGAAACAGGAGAATTTTTGAGCAACAGAGATTGAAAGGGGAGGGGGAAAAGTGAGTCTCTGGGAGTTAGAAACCAAGCCCCTCAGCCAGGTTTCCTTGGCACGATTCCTGCTGCAAAATGGTCTTGCTGCTGCCCACTGGAGCCAAAGGTGAAGGAAGGGATCAAAGCTGAAACTGTTCCATCCTGATGGCTCTTTCACAGTCCTGGGCAGAGCAGAGGGGACGTTTCAGAGCAATATTTAGCTAAATAAATGCTGGGCACTGGGGGTCTGGAGCCTGAGTTTGATTGTGTTGCTCTCAGCCAGGCCGTGCCCTAAGCCTGCATTTAAACCAGCAGGTTTGGGAGCAGAGCAGACCACCCCAAACCCAGCTCCCAGCTGTGCTGTGAGCTGCTGCCCCGCTCCCTGCTCCCTTCTGGGCTCCAGCCTGGGTGGGGAGCGGGGTCACACCAGCTCAGGTGAGCCAGGCAGCGCTGGGCTCTGATCCCCTGAGGGATCTCTGGGCTCCGAGACCTCTGCCCTCCTCCTGCCTGAGCCTTCTCTTCACCAAAAGGGAGCTGCTGGAACGCTTCTCCTCCTGAGCTTGGGCACGAGGAGCTGCGTGTGATGTCCCACCCCGAGGGATGGGGGAACACCCAGGACTGCCAGGCTGAAAGGGACAACGAAAGCTGGCAGAGATTTTTGGTAGATTGCACCCTCGGCATGGGAATTGGTGTGTTAGTGCTTGGTCCTCCACACAGCAGAGGAGTTTGGATGAAGGGCTAAGATGAAAGGGAGGAGAGAGAGAAAGAGATGGATTAAAGAAGAAAAGAGAGATAGGAGAAGAGAGAGCTCACGAGTCCTGGCTCCAGTGTGGATCCAGGTGGAGGGGTGTCCTGGGTGCCTGGGCTTTGTGGGGCACATTGAAACATTCCACTCCCTGGGACAAGCTTCCCACCTCTTGTGCAAGTCAGTTCTCATTCCCAGTGGTTCCTTCAGACCTTTCTGGAAATGGGTTGGAGGCTTTGGGGTCTTGGATGGGCTCGTGTTCCCCTGCAGTGCCTGGCCCTTCTCAGCCCCATCCCTGCACCTGTACCAGGCTGGGCTGTGCTTTTCTGCAGGAGCCACAGCCAGGAGGTTTGTCCCAGAAATGCTGCCCTGCCTCATGTGGCCCCTTCTCCAGCCACATCCTGGTCTTTCTGTGGTGTTTTTTTACTGACAGTCCTTGTTTGTTATTCCCAAAAACCCTCGGCTGGCTCCACACCATGCAGCTATTGGTGTTTGGGACATGCACATTAGCCCCTCACCTTCTGGGATTCTGCCTGGGCAGTGGCTGAGGAGCACAAACCACATGTGGGACAGAACTTCAGGGATCCGGGGGACTCAGGAGCAGGGTTCACCCTCAAAATTTTGTTGTCCTGGTTAAGGCTGCCTTGGCCTGAGGAATGTGAGCCTGAGAGCTGCCTGAGCTGTGCCTGGCAGCACCCTGAGTGTCTGTCCAGCACAGCCTGGTGGGACAGCCTGGGTGTCTGTCCCTGCACAGCCTGGGTGTCTGTCCCAGAGCAGCCTGGGTGTCTGTCCCAGCACAGCCTGGCTGTCTGTCCCAGCACAGCCTGGGTGTCTGTCCTGGGACAGCCTGGGTGTCTGTCCCTGCACAGCCTGGGTGTCTGTCCCAGAGCAGCCTGGGTGTCTGTCCCAGCACAGCCTGGCTGTCTGTCCCAGCACAGCCTGGGTGTCTGTCCTGGGACAGCCTGGGTGTCTGTCCCTGCACAGCCTGGGTGTCTGTCCCAGAGCAGCCTGGGTGTCTGTCCCAGCACAGCCTGGCTGTCTGTCCCAGCACAGCCTGGGTGTCTGTCCTGGGACAGCCTGGGTGTCTGTCCCTGCACAGCCTGGGTGTCTGTCCCAGAGCAGCCTGGGTGTCTGTCCCAGCACAGCCTGGCTGTCTGTCCCAGCACAGCCTGGGTGTCTGTCCTGGGACAGCCTGGGTGTCTGTCCCTGCACAGCCTGGGTGTCTGTCCCAGAGCAGCCTGGGTGTCTGTCCCAGCACAGCCTGGCTGTCTGTCCCAGCACAGCCTGGGTGTCTGTCCTGGGACAGCCTGGGTGTCTGTCCCTGCACAGCCTGGGTGTCTGTCCCAGAGCAGCCTGGGTGTCTGTCCCAGCACAGCCTGGCTGTCTGTCCCAGCACAGCCTGGGTGTCTGTCCTGGGACAGCCTGGGTGTCTGTCCCTGCACAGCCTGGGTGTCTGTCCCAGAGCAGCCTGGGTGTCTGTCCCAGCACAGCCTGGCTGTCTGTCCCAGCACAGCCTGGGTGTCTGTCCTGGGACAGCCTGGGTGTCTGTCCCTGCACAGCCTGGGTGTCTGTCCCAGAGCAGCCTGGGTGTCTGTCCCAGCACAGCCTGGCTGTCTGTCCCAGCACAGCCTGGGTGTCTGTCCTGGGACAGCCTGGGTGTCTGTCCCTGCACAGCCTGGGTGTCTGTCCCAGAGCAGCCTGGGTGTCTGTCCCAGCACAGCCTGGCTGTCTGTCCCAGCACAGCCTGGGTGTCTGTCCTGGGACAGCCTGGGTGTCTGTCCCTGCACAGCCTGGGTGTCTGTCCCAGAGCAGCCTGGGTGTCTGTCCCAGCACAGCCTGGCTGTCTGTCCCAGCACAGCCTGGGTGTCTGTCCTGGGACAGCCTGGGTGTCTGTCCCTGCACAGCCTGGGTGTCTGTCCCAGAGCAGCCTGGGTGTCTGTCCCAGCACAGCCTGGCTGTCTGTCCCAGCACAGCCTGGGTGTCTGTCCTGGGACAGCCTGGGTGTCTGTCCCTGCACAGCCTGGGTGTCTGTCCCAGAGCAGCCTGGGTGTCTGTCCCAGCACAGCCTGGCTGTCTGTCCCAGCACAGCCTGGGTGTCTGTCCTGGGACAGCCTGGGTGTCTGTCCCTGCACAGCCTGGGTGTCTGTCCCAGAGCAGCCTGGGTGTCTGTCCCAGCACAGCCTGGCTGTCTGTCCCAGCACAGCCTGGGTGTCTGTCCTGGGACAGCCTGGGTGTCTGTCCCTGCACAGCCTGGGTGTCTGTCCCAGAGCAGCCTGGGTGTCTGTCCCAGCACAGCCTGGCTGTCTGTCCCAGCACAGCCTGGGTGTCTGTCCTGGGACAGCCTGGGTGTCTGTCCCTGCACAGCCTGGGTGTCTGTCCCAGAGCAGCCTGGGTGTCTGTCCCAGCACAGCCTGGCTGTCTGTCCCAGCACAGCCTGGGTGTCTGTCCTGGGACAGCCTGGGTGTCTGTCCCTGCACAGCCTGGGTGTCTGTCCCAGAGCAGCCTGGGTGTCTGTCCCAGCACAGCCTGGCTGTCTGTCCCAGCACAGCCTGGGTGTCTGTCCTGGGACAGCCTGGGTGTCTGTCCCTGCACAGCCTGGGTGTCTGTCCCAGAGCAGCCTGGGTGTCTGTCCCAGCACAGCCTGGCTGTCTGTCCCAGCACAGCCTGGGTGTCTGTCCTGGGACAGCCTGGGTGTCTGTCCCTGCACAGCCTGGGTGTCTGTCCCAGAGCAGCCTGGGTGTCTGTCCCAGCACAGCCTGGCTGTCTGTCCCAGCACAGCCTGGGTGTCTGTCCTGGGACAGCCTGGGTGTCTGTCCCTGCACAGCCTGGGTGTCTGTCCCAGAGCAGCCTGGGTGTCTGTCCCAGCACAGCCTGGCTGTCTGTCCCAGCACAGCCTGGGTGTCTGTCCCAGCACAGCCCGGGTGTCTGTCCTGGGACAGCCCGGGTGCCTGCACAGGAGCCCGTGGTGGAGCAATCCCAGCAGACCCCAGCCCGTCCTTGTTGCAGGGGAGCTGGACTGGCCAGATGTGCTTCCTCCCCATTAAAATTTTAGGGTAAAAGTAGGAGTAATGAAAGAGAATTTTCTGTTTAAGTCTTTTAATTCATTTTTACCTCCAGCTTTAGCTGGAGTTTGTGCAAACCGCTGGCAAGGCAATTAAAGTGACTTTTTAATGGGTTATTTTTGTCGCTTCACCATGGTGGGAGCTGAAGATCCCAGGCTGTGAGCTGCCTGGGGTAGCGGCCATCCCTTGGCTGTGCTGCTCTGATGTTTAATCCCTAATTGGGTTTTATTCACGAGCCCTGGCTGAGTCCCAACGAGAGGGAGAAGGTGCAGGGTTATGCCTGGATGGAACATGGGGTGCAGAATATCCAGGCTGCAGGTCCTCAAGGCTTCCAGGCTGGATCCATCCTGGAGAGGAAGAGTAAAGGGCTTTGGAAATGAAGTGCACGGTTTGTTTTGGATGGTTGAAGGGTGTTTTGTAGGGGTAAGCTCCGAGGACAAAAAGCAATAAAAAACCAGATTGCCTGAGAGTTCCTCTTAAATCCTGAGGGCTGCTGGGAGAGAGTGAGGGTGGGTGCGAGGGTGTGGGATTTCCTGGGTGGGAATGTGATGCCTGCAAAGCAGCCCTGTTCCTCCAGGTGAACGCGTGGGACGGAGCCGCAGGTCCCACCAGGCGATGGTGCCCTGGTGGCCGGGAAGTCTAATTTCAGACTTGCTTTTGGGGCCGTTTTCCTGGTTTTGGGGCCGTTTTCCTGTGAGCTCCCCTGTGTGCAGGCAGAGAGAGGGCTTGGGGCTTGTCAGCCCTGTGAGAGTGCAAGTGCCCTGGGGGGACCTGGCACAAACAGCAGCGTGTTTATCCCGGGTCAGCCCGGCCTCCTCAGCCTCCCTGGCTCAGCACAGCGAGCAAGGACCGACCAGGACTGTGCTCCCCTGCAGCCCCCGAGCCCATCCCACACGGGAGGAACGCAGGCCTGGGTCTGGCTCCAGTAATTTCTCCTGCAGGGGAGACCAGGGGTGGATCTGTTTCCCTCTGCAGCGTTCATCCATTCAGCTCCTGCCCGCATTAACACACCTCTGCTGCCTTGCGATCCCCCCCTTCCCAGGTTATTTGGGGAAATGATTTCTAAAAATAGCCTCCCGGTTCTTCCGGTGTTATCCTGTGCAGCCCTGAGAACCTGCCTAGAAAGGCTGTCCAGCTCATTGATGTTTCCTTAAAATGCAGCTAATCCATGTAATCTCATTATAGTGGTAGGTGATTATACTGACAGCAAGCTCTAGCAGAGGTCCAGCAAAGCCTTTTATTCCCTGTCTGTTATGTGGGCGGCCAAAAGTCGCTGGGAGCACATTTTGGGTTTGGTCAGTGTATTTTAGGGGCAGGACTTCCAATATTTTTGCTTTAATTCCCTAGGAAAAAATGTCCTGCATTGTTTGTGACGATGCCAGGGCGTTTTTGCCCCTGTCCCTCAGCTTTGCTGGCCGCTGGCACCCCATGGCTGTGCAGCAGGGTCTCCCAAAATTACCGGGCAGCATTAAAGCAGCAGAGATGGTTTCATACAGCAGAGCAGATGAGCTTTGCCACATGTCATGTGGGATTCCTGCTGTAGGACAGCCCCTCTCTCTAGGGAGCCAGCCCAAGGAAAAGGCGGATTTTGGGGTGCTGAGTGATGCCTCCCCGCGCTGGGAGGACCTGCCCAGCTTCACCAGGCAGGCTGGACGTGTGGCACACGGAAAGCTGGCTGAGAGAGGAGCAGCAGGGCAGTTTGGGCTGGGAAGGGGGCTCCAGCCCGCCCTGGGAGAGGCAGGTCCCAGGAGAGGCTCTGTGAGCCCCCGTGAGCTGGGTCAAGGACTGGCTGAAGCGGCCAGGTGCTGCTGTGCTTCCTGTGCCCCACTGCATCTGGACACTCTGCTGAGGGTCTTGCTGGTCCTGCCCAAGGGCTGGGCAGCCTTGGCTGGGCAGCGTGGGGTATGGGGCTGCGTGTGCTCGGTGCTGGCCGTGCTGGACTCTGGCTCTGCTGGGCTCTGGCTGTGCTGGGTTCTGGCTCTGCTGGGTTCTGGCTCTGCTGGTTCTGGCAGTGCTGGGTTCTGGCTGTGCTGGTTCTGGCTCTGCTGGGCTCTGGCTCTGCTGGTTCTGGCAGTGCTGGGTTCTGGCTGTGCTGGTTCTGGCAGTGCTGGGCTCTGGCTCTGCTGGGTTCTGGCTCTGCTGGGTTCTGGCTCTGCTGGGTTCTGGCTCTGCTGGTTCTGGCTCTGCTGGGTTCTGGCTCTGCTGGGTTCTGGCTATGCTGGTTCTGTCTGTGCTGGGTTCTGGCAGTGCTGGGTTCTGGCAGTGCTGGGTTCTGGCTGTGCTGGGTTCTGGCTGTGCTGGTTCTGGCTGTGCTGGTTCTGGCCCTGCTGGGTTCTGGCGGTGCTGGGTTCTGGCTCTGCTGGGTGCTGGCCGTGCTGGACTCTGGCTCTGCTGGGCTCTGGCTGTGCTGGGTTCTGGCTCTGCTGGGCTCTGTCTATGCTGGGTTCTGGCAGTGCTGGGCTCTGGCTGTGCTGGGCTCTGGCTGTGCTGGGTTCTGTCTATGCTGGGTTCTGGCTCTGCTGGTTCGCAGCCTCGGGGTTCTGGCTCTGCTCAGTGGCCCTGTCCCATCGTCATCAAATCACAGAGTACCCTGAGCTGGCAGTGACCCCAAGGATCTCCCAGCCCAGCTCCTGCCCTGCACAGCCCCCCAGCAATCCCACCCTGGGCATCCCTGGCAGGGTGTCCAGAGGCTCCTGGAGCTCTGGCAGCCTCGGGGCTGTGCCCATTCCCTGGGGAGCCTGGGCAGTGCCAGCACCCTCTGGGGAAGAACCTTTCTCTGCTAACCTAAACCTCCCTGGCACAGCCGCAGCCATGCTCTGGGTGCTGTCCCTGTCACCCCTGGCAGAAGATCAGTGTCTGCCCCTGCTGTTCCCCTCAAGAGGAAGCTGTGACTGCATCGAGCTCTCCCCTCACTGTCTTCCACCCAAATTGTCCAGGTGCCCTCAGCCACTCCTCACGCGGCCCCTCCAGACCCTTCCCCATCCCTGTGTCCCTCCTTGGACACTCTCTGACAGCTTCAGACCCTCCTCACGTTGTGGCAGCCCCAGTCTCTGCTATCTAACCTAAACCTCCCTGGCACAGCTCCAGCCATGCTCTGGGTGCTGTCCCTGTCACCCCTGGCAGAAGATCAGTGTCTGCCCCTGCTGTTCCCCTCAAGAGGAAGCTGTGACTGCATCGAGCTCTCCCCTCACTGTCTTCCACCCAAATTGTCCAGGTGCCCTCAGCCACTCCTCACGCGGCCCCTCCAGACCCTTCCCCATCCCTGGTCCCTCCTTGGACACTCTCTGACAGCTTCAGACCCTCCTCACGTTGTGGCAGCCCCAGTGGCACCGTGTCCCTGCTGTCCCCAGCCCAGGGCTGTCCCCCCGGGCTCAGGGACACTGCTGGCTCAGATCCAGCTGGCCACAGCAGGACGCCCAGCTCCCTTTCCATGGCCCTGCTGCTGGGGGGCACAGCAGTGTGAGCAGCCAGGGTGGAGCCCTTTTCCCCACGGTTTGTGCAGACAGATGGGGGTTTTTCCCCTCCCCATAAAGCCCGTCCTCGCTCTTTGCCCACGCTGAGCCTGCAGATCTGCCCCAGAGCGAGCTGGTGAGATTTGTCAGCGAGCAGAAGGATTAAAGGGGAGGCACAGCCCGGCTGTGCAGGCACTTCTGTGAGATCCCAGAGCAGCGTTTGGAGAGGACAGGGCTCTCTCTGCAGAGATACCTATCTCTGGGGCCCATGGAGGGTTGGAGGAGCTGCTCTGCCATGGCTCTGCCTTGCTGGCACATGCTGCACATACCTCCTTTGGGGCAAATTCCTCGCGCAGGCTTCCCAGAGACAGTAACAAAACCCTCTGGGGCTGTTTCTGTATGTTTTTCAAAAAGTTATTTTTTTAATATCCATCCTGCTTTTGCTTATCTTCGTCCAGCCCCTCCAGTGATAACACAGGCAAAGCCCTGACCAAGGCGTCCCGGGGAGGAAAGGCTCAGCTCTCTGACAAAGTGCCGGCTCAGATTGTGGATTTCTAATCTCTTTTTTTTTCTGGAAGAAAAGGCTGTAGGTGCCAAACCAAAAGGGCAAAGTGATTTGCCCCAATGAGGTATCATGTTTCTGCTCTGATTTATGGCGAGGGGAGAGGCTTCTGAGTCATCCGTTCCAGGAACTGCTTTATTTTGGTAACGGAGATAATTCTGCTGGTTTTAAATCAATGTGTTGTCAGTCAGCAAAAGTGCGGGATGGGAACCACGGCTGGGGCTGAACAGGGACAGGGGCTGACCAGGGACAGGGGCTGAACAGGGACAGGGGCTGAACAGGGACAGGGGCTGACCAGGGACAGGGGCTGAACAGGGACAGGGGCTGACCAGGGACAGGGGCTGAACAGGGACAGGGACTGACCAGGGACAGGGGCTGAACAGGGACAGGGACTGGGGCTGAACAGGGACTGACCAGGGACAGGGAGTGACCAGGGACAGGGGCTGACCAGGGACTGACCAGAGACAGGGACTGGGACTGACCAGGGACCACTGGGACTGGGATTGACCAGGCACAGGGGCTGAACAGGGACAGGGTCTGGGACTGACCAGGGACTGACCAGGGACAGGGAGTGACCAGGGGCTGGGGCTGGACTGACCAGGGATTGGGACTGACCAGAGACAGGGACTGGGACTGACCAGGGACTGGGGCTGAACAGGGACAGGGACTGGGACTGACCAGGGACAGGGACTGACCAGGAACATGGACTGACCAGGGACAGGGAATTACCAGACACTGGGACTGGGACTGACCAGGCACAGGGGCTGACCAGGGACAGGGACTGGGACTGACCAGGGACTGGCCAGGGGCTGATCCACAGGGCCAGCCAGCTGCTGGGCCGTGCAGCTGTGTGTGGGTGGCACAGGGGGGTGTCCCCATGGCGCGGGGCCGTGCAGGGGCAGGTGGCAGGCAGCCCCATGCACACGGGCCCAGCCGTGTTTGCTCAGGCACTGTCTGGTGGCTGTCTGGCTGAGACAGCCGAGCCCAGAGCTGTTTCACGTGCTGGTCCCACCGGGGAACGAGGCCTGTCCCCATGCTGGGCTCTGCTCAGCCCCTCCACGGCTGACTGGCCAGGGCTCGCTGCCTGCTCAGGGACACATGGGTGGCTTTCCCACACTGCCTAAAGCCCCTGTGAGTGTCAGCAAGTTCTTCTTTGTTTTCTGTTCTTTCTGCGAGCTAATGAGCGTTGTCTGATTTTTCTTTCTCCTTTTATTTTTTTTTCTCTCAGTGTATTTTGGCCTGTCCACAATTGCCCTAGCTGTTAAGGAGGAGAATTCCTGTTTCCCTGAGTCAGGTTTGGGCAGCAGAGCTGGCTCTGCAGAGCTGGGTGATGCTGCTCTGCTTGTTCACAGTGCATGGGAAAACAAAACTGTCTGCTTTACTGCTGGTCACGCCAGGATTTGGGGTCGTTTTGTGCTGTTTCCCTTTGGTTTGCCTTTCCCCCTGGCTTCTCCCACAGGCTCATGAGGGTTTTACCCTCCTGTGGCACACCCTCCTGTGGCAGTGCTGCTTTTAGCTGGCAGCACATCTGCTCACCTTGCTGATGAGTTCCTGCTGGCTCTTGGTACCAAAGACATTTTGGAAAGCCGTGTTTTCAGGGGAACAGGAGCATGACCCCTCTGAGCAGCCTGCGTGGCTGTTGCTGGGCACAGCTGGGCTGCCAGAGAGAGCAGGACACCCATGAGAGCAGATTTTGGGAGAGCAGGCTGCTCAGATCTCCTGGTGTGTGCCGTGAGGCTGCGAGGGTGAGATCCACCCTGACAAACCCAGGGGTGTTGGGTCGAGTGCCTGTCTCTGCCTCTGCTGTAACCAGCTCTGGCTGAGAGGGTCTGATTCTGCTGGGGGGCCTCGTGCCACGGGAGACCAGCCAGAGCCTCACTCACTCACTCAGAGCCCCCTGTGACTGCAGCTGGCTCTCACACAGCTCCCAGAGCTCCCTGGGGGCCAGGGTGGGGTGTCCCTGCTGGGGACCCCGGCACAGGGGACACGCAGCTCAGGAGCACCCCTTGTTCCTCAGCATCCTTCAGGGCTCATGGCTGCGTTTGCCACGGGGTTTGGGGACCGTGGAAGTGCTAACAGCGCTGTGGATGTGGCATTTGGGGCCGTGGCGTGGTGGCACTAGGGTAGTGATTGGACCAGGTGATCCTTTTCTGGCCTCGGTGATTCTCTGAGCAGCGTGTGCTGCTGCGGCCAGGCTGGTTTTGCTGGGCGGGTTCTCTCCCTGTGCTGTCCCTGGGATGTCCTGTGCCATGTCTGGTGTCCTGCCGTGCTCCCCACGGCACAGCCCCTCGGTGTCGGGCTGGGGTCACGGGGAGGGGGTGTTACAGGCAGCAACCAGACCGGGCCAAACCAGTAATTTGAGAGAGCCAGACTAAAATAAAAAGGGAATAGATTTTATTTCGCTAATCGAAATACAATCTCTGCCAGCCACAATCAAAGGGACAGCATCGAGCCTGGGACTGACACTGGGTGAACACAGGTCTGACCCTGTCTCACATCAGACCTGTGGAGTTCACAAAGTCTGTCTGGTGAGCAGCAGCTATATACTGTTTTTATTGCCCAGAGCTAGGTTTCCTTTGTTTATTTCTCTTTCTCCGAATATTCATGCAGTCCTCATCCCCTGTCAGGTCTTAGCAGAATTCTATCTTCGAGTATACAGAACAGGGGAAGGATTCCAATATTCATGTAGTCCGCTGTCCCCCTTCAGGGGTTGGAGGAATCACATCTCCTGCTCAGACAAAGCTGCCTTGGGGCAAACAATTCCATGTTTGGGAAATGATACATGTAAAATACAAGTTAGGGAACTTGGCATTCACTTGCTAGTCGAGTTAGGGAACCGGGCATTCACTTGCTGGTCCAGAGCTGTCCTCAGTTGTTATAGGCCGATTATGGCTTGAATGCTCTGAGATTTGCTCAGAATTTCCATAGGAGCTACTCCTTCCACTTGCTAATGTGGACTCTTATTCTGAGAACACCTGTGGGTGCTACAATCTAGTGAGGTAACCCGTTTCCCAACCCTTGTGTGAGATTTCTACAAACCTGGGTGCTTTTCGTAATATATTCTAAAATGAGATTCGATATATATATACATATTCCTAAGTATGAATGTATTTACTACATTTATTTGAGCACGAATTGGATACATTTATTACAGGGGCACAGGGCCCCCCAGCCCGGTGGCAGAGCCCTGGTGCTCCTGGGCACCAGGAGGGCACAAGGCAGGGAGCCAGGAGCTGTGGTGTGTGCAGGGGGGCAGGAGAGGAGGAGAGCAGGGCTTTGTTCCCACCTCCGCTCGTCCCCAAGGAGCCACCGTGCCCGGGGCTCTTGTGGGATGCTCTGCATGTTATAAACGAGAAGCTTGACGAGGCCAATATTCAATTTATTAATTAATATGGTAAAGTATGAGCAACACAGCGCTGGGTACAGTGGGGGAAGTTTTCCCTCCAACTGCACGCCGATAGTTGGGGCTTACAGGGGATGGGTTCCAAGGCCTCCTTCCATGCTTTACTCCCTCAGTTATTTATTAGAATTGTCTTTATACCACAATCACAGGCACACACGTTGCCTGTGTGTCTCTGACACCAAGCACAGCTTGGTATTTCACATGCAGAGCACCAGCAGCCCTGTTTATTGATGGGCTGCCATAATTGAATTTCAGCCTTGGAGCAGCCGCTGGCGTGGGAGCAAAGAGCAGCAGGAGCCTTGTCCTTGTCCCCTGGAAGGCTGGAAGGCTTTGGCTGAGGGGGGAGGAATGCTGGGGTGAAGAGAAGTAAGGAGAAAATGAACCTTGGGCTGCTGCCAGGGGCACCCAAGATACACACGAGGTGTGATGGCCTGTGGGGTCCAGCCCTTTCCCAGGAGTGATCACTGCCACCCCGCCCTGATCAGCACCTGTGGTGCCCTCCTAGTGACAGACAGGCTGCTCAGGCTCCAGCTGTGATGGATTCACCCGGCTAGGGAGAACACTGCTCTCAGATGGGGCTGGGGACAAGGAAAAGCTCTCTCAAGTGTCACCCTTGGGCTTGAGCTGGGAGCTCACTGGGGTGTGACAGCAGAGAGCCACTGTGAGGACACCCAGAGACGCCCCCAAGCCCTGTGAGGGCACCCAGAGTGACTCTGAGGGCACCCAGAGTCCTGTGAGGGCACCCAGAGTGACTCTGAGGGCACCCAGAGCCCTGTGAGGGCACTCAGAGCCCCCATGAGGGCACCCAGAGTCCTGTGAGGGCACCCAGAGTGACTCTGAGGGCACCCAGAGCCCTGTGAGGGCACTCAGAGCCCCCATGAGGGCACCCAGAGTCCCTGTGAGGGTGCCCAGAGCCACCACGAGGGCGCTCAGAGTCCCCCCAAGGCTTGTGAGGGCACCCCAAGCCCTCAGAGGAGGAAGGCAGCAAAAAGGTCAGCCCAAATCCCAGCAGCATCGTCAGGGCAAACGCTGCCCTTGCACGGAGGAGAGTGGGAGAGAGAAAGGAAGGATGGAAGAATGAAAGGAAACCTCTAAATTCTTCCCCCATCTTTGCATTTTATGGCATTATAAAATTCAAAAATTATAAAATCTGTGCACCTGGGCAGAGGCAGCTGCTGGCGCTGCCCCTGGTGATGAAGGGAGTGAGAGCTGAATTGAGTCTGAGAAATACACTCAGTGCTCATTGGCGGGGGGGATATCTCTATGTTTCCTGCATTATTCTTGAATGCAGAGTGGTTTGTTTTTCAGCTGGGTGGTTTGGCTCTCTGTATGAGCTCCCCCATCCTTTCCTGGTCCCTCCCCGTGTCCATCTGTGCCCAGTGGCTGCAGGGCAGGCTGGTGGCACCACAGGGCTCCTGCTCCCCCGGGCCCTGGGGCAGGATTGGGTGATGGCCATGACAGATACTCATTAAATTAGGGGATCCGTGGTCTGCACCGTTGCTGTGTGCCTCCTGGGGGTGCCCAGAACTTTCCTCTCTTCGAGCTGGGACTGACAGTAACTGGGGAAGGAATGAAGTTGTCACTCCCTGAGACCACTTGGAACGGGTGTCCCTTTGTTTTGCTGGCCTCTGTCGGGCACAGAGAGCAGGCTGGGGCCTCTGCGTGTGGGCAGGTCGGGTTTGTTCCCTACACACTGCTTTGGCGCTCCCACAGACTCTGTTACTGCTGCCTCACTGCTGGCTGTGCCTGCTGCAGCTCTCCTGAAGCTCCCAGGATGGATATCAGAGCCTGGCCCGACCAGCCTGAAAACTGCTGGGCTCTGGGCTGCAGTTCCAGCTCAGCTTTTCCCTGGATGTTCAGTGTTCCACAAGAGGACAGAGGTGTGACTTGCTGGGCTCCAGGGCCATCCTTCAGAGCCATTCTGCCTGGGTTCCTCTGGTTGCAGAAGCTGCAGCAGGACCCTGGCTCAGCCTGGGGGTGAGACACCACAAAGGCCCTCGTCCTCTTTGTCAGAAAAAACAGGGCTCTTTCTTCCCCTTTTTTCCCCTCATATGTTGCGTTTTCCCTTTCAGTGCTTCTAGAGCTCTACTAATTATTAATAATTAGGCTGACGAGGCAGAACTTGGTTTCTTTCCACTGCGTCTGGAGTAAGCCAAGGAGCTCGGCGTGGGAGCTCGCTCGGGGTCCCGCCAGCGCTGCCTGGGCTCAGCAGCCCCTGGGGTTCTGCTGCCAAAACTGCAGCAGGGTTTGGAATGGAGGACCCTAAGGGACCATCCAGTCCAACAGAACCCACAGTGGCTGAGCAGAGGGTTTGGTGGGAAATGACCCTCAGGGACCATCCAGTCCCACAGAGCCTGGAATGGCAGAGGCTGAGCAGCAGGGTTTGGTGGAAAGGCCCTCAGGGACCATCCAGTCCCAGAGCCTGGAATGGCAGAGGCTGAGCAGCAGGGTTTGGTGGAAAGGCCCTCAGGGACCATCCAGTCCCAGAGCCTGGAATGGCAGAGGCTGAGCAGCAGGGTTTGGTGGAAAGGCCCTCAGGGACCATCCAGTCCCAGAGCCTGGAATGGCAGAGGCTGAGCAGCAGGGTTTGGTGGAAAGGCCCTCAAGAACCATCCAGTCCCAGAGCCATGAGTGGCCGAGAGCTGAGCAGCAGGGTTTGGTGTGGAGGGCCCTCAGGGACCATCCAGTCCCAGAGCCCACAATGGCAGATAGCTGAGCAGCAGGGTTTGGTGGAAATGGCCCTCAGGGACCATCCAGTCCCACAGAGCCTGGAATGGCAGAGGCTGAGCAGCAGGGTTTGGTGGAAATGGCCCTCAGGGACCATCCAGTCCCACAGAGCCATGAGTGGTGAGAGCTGAGCAGAGGGTTTGGTGGAAAGGCCCTCAGGGACCATCCAGTCCCACAGAGCCTGGAATGGCAGAGGCTGAGCAGAGGGTTTGGTGTGGAGGGCCCTCAGGGACCATCCAGTCCCACAGAGCCGTGAGTGGTGAGAGCTGAGCAGCAGGGTTTGGTGGAAAGGCCCTCAGGGACCATCCAGTCCCAGAGCTATGAGTGGCAGAGAGCTGAGCAGCAGGGTTTGGTGGAAAGGCCCTCAGTGACCATCCAGTCCCAGAGCCTGGAATGGCAGAGGCTGAGCAGCAGGGTTTGGTGGAAAGGCCCTCAGGGACCATCCAGTCCCAGAGCCATGAGTGGCAGAGAGCTGAGCAGCAGGGTTTGGTGGAAAGGCCCTCAGGGACCATCCAGTCCCAGATCCTGGAATGGCAGAGAGCTGAGCAGCAGGGTTTGGTGGAAAGGCCCTCAAGGACCATCCAGTCCCAACAAACCCACAGTGGCAGAGAGCTGAGCAGCAGAGTTTGGTGTGGAGGGTCCTCAGGGACCATCCAGTCCCAGAGCTATGAGTGGCAGAGGCTGAGCAGCATGCTGGAACTAGGGCTGGATGCTGGGGATGGATTCTGGGAATGGGGATGGAGTCTGGGAATGGGGGTTGTCTCTCTCTGAGGTGCTGAGATGCGTCTCACAGCCACCATGGCATCATGTTAAAGCACGCCTATCCCAGCCCTATTGCACAGAGTTCCCTTGGCCAGCAGGAGATTTCGGTTACTTTTATGAGTTTTGGTTACTTTTGTTTGTTTTCTTCTCCTCGTCAGGCTCTCTCCTGGAGAAAAGGGGAAAGCCCCTCTGCTGCTGCAGCCCCCTGGCTGCTCACTGGGTCCCAGGCTGCCCTTGAGCCTTGCCATGGTCCTCAGGGCCTCCAGCAGCTCTGGGGGCTTCAGCAGCACCTGCTCCCTTTCATGCCTCACAGCTGGGGCACCTTCCTGCTCTTTCCTGGCAGAGCCTCGGGGTTCATCCACCTCCCTGTCCCCTTTCTCCCCCTGTTCCCTGCCTGGTTTTGTCCCCCTGGTCTGCCTGGACCAGGGCACCTCTCTGCTGGCTGCACAGCAGCTTTCTCTGCTCAGTCCTTGCGTGCAAAAGCCAGCATTAGATAATTGCTGGATTGAAAAGAGGCTGTAATTATTTTTGCTTCCCGACTGGAGGAGCAGGCAGTGCTTGCCAAACAGCTCGGGAGCTGCTGGCAGATGCTCCTCCGAGGGTATCCCTGCCCTGCCTACATCCTCTCCGTGTGCCTTCATTTCAGCTGGCAGCTGGCTCCCTCCCCAAATCGCTGCTGCCCTGGAGCGCCGCCTTTCTCATCCACCCTCAGCAACGGGCCATTGCTCAGCGTTTAGTGTTTTCCCTGCTATTTTGTTGTTCCTGGTAACTTCTGCCAGGGAGCAGGAGGGTCCCAGCAGCACTGCCTGGGGAGCACAGGGCACAGGAGCAGGCTGTGAACCCTGTGCCAGGTTAATGGAGCACCTCTGGTGATCAGGGGCTCTAACAGAGCCATTGCTCTGGCTTGAAGAACACAACAGGAGCAGATCCACAGTTGTTTTATTTTATTTTATTTTATTTTATTTTATTTTATTTTATTTTATTTTATTTTATTTTATTTTATTTTATTTTATTTTATTTTATTTTATTTTATTTTATTTTATTTTATTGTATTTCATTTTAGTTATTTTTTATTTTATTTATATTATTATTTCATTTTAATTATTATTTTATTTTAATTTACTTGTTTTATTTTGTTTTATTTTATGTTAGTTTATTGTTCTCTATTATTATTTCATTTTAATTATTGTTATTTCATTCTAATTATTTTATTTTATTTTATTTTATTTTATTTTATTTTATTTTATTTTATTTTATTTTATTTTATTTTATTTTATTTCAATGTTCCTCCTCTGGGCAGCACGGGACCTCCCTGTGCAAGGTCACGTCACAGCCCCTGTGCAGCCGGGTGGTCCCACAGGTCCCCCAGCCCGGAAGGACCCTCGGGGGTGGCACAAGGATGGAAATGGGGTGCAGCAAGGCATCAGGGGTGTTTGGGAGCAGGGTGGGGGCCAGGCTCAGGCAGGAGAGGTGTCCTTGCTCCTCTAGGCTCACGAAGAGCTGCAGGGAGATGTGGTGGTGCGCTGGGAACCTTGTGCTGATCATCTGGGAGGAGAAGCCCAGCTGCTGCTCCTGCTTCAGACCTTTAGTTCCATTTTGTTTCCGAGTGATGTGAAAACCACAGTGGGAAAATCGGAGTGCGCTGAAGGTCTTGAGCTGTCTTTTCCCAGCTGGAGCAGCTGTGAGAAGTGGTCCCTTGCCCATGGCCACCTCTGCAGGGTCACCCAGCACCAGACAAGGACATTCAGTCAGGAAGATCCCCAAGAACCGGGATCCTCTGGCTGTGTGCACCCCTGTCCCCAGCAGGTGTTGGTGTTTGCCCGCAGAGACAAGGGTCTGGTGCCAGCAGACTCCTTCCCAAGCCTCTGCAGCTCGGTGAGAGGCTCCTGGGCAGCTCGGGGAGCTGTTGGCACAGCGCAAGGCACAGAGCTCTGGGATCTGGGGCTGGGCTCCAGAGACGGCTCAGCCTGCTGCCGCTGCTCACCCACACGCACCACATACAGCTCCTCCCTGGGGCAGAAAACAAACTTTGTGTCCTTCGTGTGTAAATATGTGCATATTTACCTGTCCAGCTGTCATCTCAGAGAACCCAGGATGGCATCCTGGGGCTGCTGCCGGCATTTGCTGTGCGACCTGAGTTCGGGGGGTGTCACATCCTCACACGCACTTCTGGAGGCTTTCTGCAAAAACCGCCTTGTTTGCCTGAGCAGCTCTGGTTGTTATACCCTGGAAAGCTCCGTGGCTCTCTCAGCTGCCCAGCAGGGAGGGTTTGCACCCTCATTTCTGTGATGGTTTTGCTGTGTGGTTTACATGGGCAGTCACTGACGTGACACACTCTGTGCAGCTACTGCAAATTGCTCCGCAATGTTTTCAAGAAAATTTAAAAAAAGAGGAAAAAAAAGCCAACAAAGGGGAAAGAAGGGGAAAGGAAGAGTTACAGATGAATGACACACTCTGTGCAACTACTGCAAATTGCACTACAATGTTTTCAAGAAAATTTTAAAAAAGAGAAAAAAAAAAGCCAACAAAGGGGAAAGAAGGGGAAAGGAAGAGTTACAGATGACGCAGAGACTTACAAATGAAAAAGGGAAAATTAAGCAGCTGAAAAATGCTGGTGGTGTTGCATGCCTTGGGAGGGGATGACTGATGATCCTCTGAAAGGTCACAGTTTAGCTCATGGTCAGCCTTCAGCAAGCTGTGATATGGGCAAGGCACGGGCATCAAATGGATCTCTCTTTGATAGAGATCTCCAGGCTGCATTTCTCTACTCTCCTTAGAAAGTCCATTGATTTCTCACCCAGTTTAAAACATTTTATTTCTCTCTCTGCGTGTGTCCTCAGATTTATTTTCACCCTGTGTCATCTTGAAGCGCCGGGCTCAGAGCGAGCCCCCTCCCCGGGCACCTGTGCGTAATGATGAGGGCCCTGCTCTCCAGCTGCCTTTCTGACCTGGAGGCCCTGGCGCATTCCCGGCTTTCCCAGTGACGAGCGCGGAGCAGCGGGCAGAGCGCCATGGCAGAGAAGTGCGACTGCCTGGCCAGCATGTACGGCTACGACCTGGGCTGCCGCTTCGTCAACTTCCGCCCGCTGGGCTACGGGGCCAACGGGCTGGTGCTGTCGGCGCTGGACAGCCGCAGCTGCCGCAAGGTGGCCGTGAAGAAGCTGACCCTGGGTGATGCGCGCAGCGTGAAGCACGCCTTCCGAGAGATCAAGATCATCCGCCGCCTCGAGCACGAGAACATCGTCAAGGTCTACGAGGTGCTGGGCCCCAAGGGCGCCCACCTGCGCGGGGACTTCTTCAAGTTCAACATGGTGTACATCGTGCAGGAGTACATGGAGACGGACCTGGCGCGGCTGCTGGAGCAGGGCAAGCTGGCCGAGGAGCACGCCAAGCTCTTCATGTACCAGCTGCTGCGCGGGCTCAAGTACATCCACTCGGCCAACGTGCTGCACCGCGACCTCAAGCCGGCCAACATCTTCATCAGCACGGAGGACCTGGTGCTGAAGATCGGCGACTTCGGCCTGGCCAGGATCGTGGACCAGCACTACTCGCACAAGGTAGGCAGCGCAGGAGGCAGCCAGTGTGTGGGTGATGTGGCTGGGATCTTCCAGGGGAACTGCTCCTGGAGCCTCTTTGGGCAGCAATTCCTTTCCCTGTTTCTCTTTCTCACCCTGCTGGGTGATTGCTGTTGGTGGCCACTCTGCCCCAATCCGTGATTCCCCAATCCTGTGTCCAGGGATTCCCGGTTTGGGTGAGAAGGGACATTTAAAGCTCATTCAGTCCAACCCCCCACCAATGAGCACAGACACCTTCCGCTAGGTGGGATTGCTCAGAGCCCTGTCCAGCCTGTTCTGCCATGTTTTCTGGGCACAGGCCATGCGCTGAGCTCTGCCCGAGTCCCCAGGGCTCTGCAAAGAGGGCACGGGAAGGGTTTGAGAGCCCTTCAGCTGCCTTGCATTGCTTTATATTGCGTGTATCAAACACACACTCAGGTATTTTGCTCTGTCTCAGCAGTGGACTGTGGGGAGGCGTGTGTTTGCTTGCTTTATTCAAATGACTAAGCTCTGTGTTTCTTGGTCTGCTGCTGTTAAAAAGCACAAGCTGTTGGAACCACATGGAGAGGGGACCTGGCATGTCCACACCCACTCTGCTGGGCTTTGTCCTCGCTTCGGTGCCAACCAGCTTCTTAAAAACCCAATTTCATTTGAATTGCATTCATTTAACATAGGGGGAGAGGAGTGGGTCTTTGAGGTTCAGCCAAACCCTTTCATCTGAGGTCGGGATCCAAATGACACATGAAGTTCTTTGCTGTTTGGCACTCGGTGTGTCATGGAGGAACAATAGCGTGAGTGGCCGGGGCAGCCTGCAGTGCTGACAGCGGGCAGGCAGCGTGGGAGGGAGGGATAATGGGTGAGAAGGCTCTGTAACACACAGTCCTGATGCTAATGGATCCTGAGCAGAGCTGCAGATGTGAAGTGCAGGTTGCCTTCCAGGCTGGAGCCCTTGAGCAGTGGAGGAATGTGGCGGAGGCTCCATCAGGCTCCACGTGTTCCTGGGAGAGCACAAAGCCACGGTGTGGCCTGCAGCTGGCTTCTGGTTAAAGCCACTCTTTGGTGTTGTGAGATGAGATAGAATCTGTTTTCTAGTGTCCGTGGGCGAGGCTGGGGTCCCCCATGGGTCTGTTGTTGTACAACAGATTTAACAGGTTTAAATGCACTTAGCACTTACCATTGAGTTCCCGTCCCTTGCTCTGGGAAGGGAAGCAGCAGAGGATGACAAAAAGACAATCTCATGATCCTGAGCTGATTTATTCTGGATATCAGTCTGGGCTGTGGGGAGAAACAGAGCCTGGGGAAAAGGAATGAGGCTGCAGGAAGCAAGCACGGGTCCCTGTCACTCTGCCTGCCCTTTCTGTGCTCCCTTCCTCACTCATTATTTATGGCCCAGCTCAGGAAGAGGCTCCCAGCTCTTCAGACGTGTGATTTGTTTGTTTAAAGTCAGGTAAGTCCCAGAGAAAACCCCTGCAAACAAGGCAGGCTACATGAACACAGAAAGTCTCTGATTTAAGGGACATCGTGTTGTCAGGGACTAGGGGATCAGGGTAGGAGTCACCTGTTCATGTCTGCTGCAGAATTATTGTTATTTCTAAGCATAATTATTGTTATTTCTCTGTTGCCTCAATAACAGCCAGTGCAGTGGAAGGAGCTGTCAAGGGCTGCAGCTTCATGTTGGGGTTATTCTGGATATCAGTCTGGGCTGTGGGGAGAAACAGAGCCTGGGGAAAAGGAATGAGGCTGCAGGAAGCAAGCACGGGTCCCTGTCACTCTGCCTGCCCTTTCTGTGCTCCCTTCCTCACTCATTATTTATGGCCCAGCTCAGGAAGAGGCTCCCAGCTCTTCAGACGTGTGATTTGTTTGTTTAAAGTCAGGTAAGTCCCAGAGAAAACCCCTGCAAACAAGGCAGGCTACATGAACACAGAAAGTCTCTGATTTAAGGGACATCGTGTTGTCAGGGACTAGGGGATCAGGGTAGGAGTCACCTGTTCATGTCTGCTGCAGAATTATTGTTATTTCTAAGCAATCCTCTGTTGCCTCAATAACAGCCAGTGCAGTGGAAGGAGCTGTCAAGGGCTGCAGCTTCATGTTGGGGTTTAACTCTGCCAGAAGCCACTGCACGAGCATCTCCAGCTCCTCACGGGGTGGGAGGCTGGAGCATCAGTGCAGAAAATCCCATCTGAGTGTGCAGAGAAAGCTGGATGCTGCTCGGGATCATGGCAGCAGCAGATCTTGTCAGGCAGCAGCAGGGCTGGGTCTGCCAGGGCTACAGAGGATGGGGTGTGGGTCAGCCCTGCCTTTGATGTCCAGCACTTCAGAGATGGCTCAGAGAAATCAATTCCGTTCCCCGTTTCTCTTTCAAGCTCTGCTCTCCTGCAAGGCGCGCTCAGATTGATGAGCCCTGTGCTCTGGCAGGAGGCAGCAGCAGGAGGCAGAGCAGTGGAGCATCCCGAGTCTGAGGCTGTGGGGACTCCACCCTGGCGACCCCCGATGCCCTAGCATTTTAGCTTTTGTATCTTTCAGATTCTGTATACTGCTTTAATGCATAGCTCTAAACTCCATATAAAGTGTTGGATACTGTCTTCACATTTTGAGCAGGAAGAACAGTCCCTCTAGGCCTGAGATCCAAGGATACCTTACAGCCTCAGGCCCCAAAAAGTATAAACAAAAGTAAATTGTGGGGAGCAAACTGGGAGTGTGTGACTTCATTACCTGAAGCTGTAATTGAAGGATTAACTCCTGATACGTAAATAGACAAAACTTACAATTGTGTGAAAATATCATGACCATCATCCACCTTGGGTGAGGCCTCTGGGAGGCTTTGACTGCCCAAGGTGTAGCTATTGAGGGCCTTTAATAAATACCCACTTTAGCAGAGCAGGTTAATAAACACCTCACAGCACAGAGCTAGTGCTGCCAGCCCAGGAGCAGATAAAATCCTGCAGCCTTTGGGCAATTAATTACCCCAAAGACCCTGCAGATCCAAACCTCTGTCTAAACCAGCTGCACCTCTGTCCTCACGGTTTCCTGAGAGCCTTTGCTGTGTGACGTCTTGAGTGCATGGATTTTTTTCTCGTGGCATGTTTTGTGTCTGGAATGCGCTTGCACTAATGGCTGGGCTCTGCTAACACAAACGATTGCAGGTTGTGGTGTTATTTGTCTCAAAGGTCACATCTCTTCTGACCCGATGTTTCTCAAACCCCAAAGCATCCTGCTGAGTGTTAAAATGGCAAATATGAACCACGCTGGATTGTGAGCAGAATTTTAAACACAGCTTGGAGTACACATCCCACCTGAATAATAGCCCTTGCCTGGCAAGATGTCTTGTTTATGTGACTTTCATCAGCCAAACGTTGAGTTGGGATAACGTGGTGGGAAGGGGAGGGCTGCCCATCCCTGGGGGATGCTGAGCTGGGATAACGTGATGGGAAGGGGAGAGCTGCCCATCCCTGGGGGATGCTGAGCTGGGATAACGTGGTGGGAAGGGGAGAAACGGGAGAGCTGCCCATCCCTGGGGGATGCCCTGAGGCACAGTGAGGAGCTGGCTGCCCCAGCTGCGAAGCAGAGCAGCTTTGGCTCTGTCTCTCCCAATGTCTGGCTGGTTTTGCTGCTCATACCTTTCTCCATGTGGTAAGAGCAGCATGGGGACATCTCTTTGTCTAAAATGTCTCCAGAGCAAACAGCAGGGACTTCCAGCTGCCAGGGCCACGTCCAGATCTCAGTCTGCACCTTCCCAGGCTGCCCAGGCTGACAAGTTTAGCCCTGCCTCGGACTGGTGAGGTTCTAGGCTCGGGTACTTGCCGACATTTCTTTAGGGCACACAGTAGCAGGTGTAGCAGGAGAGAACCTTCAGGAGTTGATCCTGTTCATCCACGTCTCTCTCTCATCCTGTCTCTTCCCCAAAACTCTCACCACCCAGCTGTGCAGGCTCCTCTCTTTTCCACCATGCTCCCTTTATCCCTGGGAGTTTATCCCTCTGGAGCATCTCCACATTATCGCCTTTCTCCTTGGCCGCTGCTGTTTGTGGTTTGAACACTTGGCGCTGCACCTCGGTGCCCAAATGGTGAGCAAAGGGGGGTTGGAGGTGAAGAAAGGAGCATTCCCAGCCTCCACAAGGTCCTTATCCTCGTGCAGGACAGGCAAAGCTGGGCATTTCCTGCTCCCCTTCATGTCCTTGGGGAATGCATTCATCCAACCTTCCCCACCGGAATCCTCTGCAATGCTCCCTCTGTCTGTGGGGCCCTGCCTGCCCCCGTGACCCTGTCCCTGTCAGTCTGTCCGCAGAGGCTCCTGGGCCTGCTGCCCATCTCCAACCCATCCATCCATCCATCCATCCATCCATCCATCCATCCATCCATGGAAGAGGACCTGCTCTCCCTTTCCTGTTGGCAGCATTCATTACACGATTAATTGGCAGAAACTCCACCCCATGGAGATGTGTCAGCCCTTTTAGGGGAGTTGTTGTGGTAAATACTTCACAGACCATCTTCAAAGCTTTGAAGTCCTCCTTTAGTTCCGTACTTGCTGTCCAGCACAAGCATGATCGCTTCCAGTCCACCCATGAAATGACAGAATTCCCAGTGGGGTGGTGGTGAGGAGGAGTTCAGGGCAGATGAAGGTGTGGGGCTGCGTGCTCCTGTGGCCAGGACCACCCTCCGTGTCCAGCCCGTGGCAGCCGCCCATGCAGCTGGTGCTGACCTCCCCGCTGTGACCCCAGCGCGTTTGTTCTGCCCTGGCCTCCGAGAACACCACTGATCATCTGTACTCCTGAGATGAACGCCCTCTGCCCTCCCAAAACCAGAGCTGTCACGCTGCCGGGGCCAGCACAGCAGCCCATCTCCTGTCCTCCTGTGGAGCAGCATTCCCGCAAACCCAGCGTCTCCCACAGCCCCTCCTAGAACTGCCCGACCTGCATTTTATAAAATGAGGTTAAAAACCCTGCTGTGAAGAGGCAGGAGCTTGCTGCTGCTCCAGGATTATTCCAAAAGCTTGGGCTTGTTGCTATTTTGAGGCCCCCATCTGCACCAGGAGCTGATCCGGCTCCCACGAGTGCAGCAGCAGAAATCCTGACTGTGTTTGTGGCTGGCTGCACGGATACACAGGCTGTGCTTGGATCCTGATGGATCTCCAGTTTGAGAGCACCTGGTCTGCCCCTCTGCGGCTTCTTGGCTGGAGGAAGGTGGATTCTGGTGTGGGGCACACCTGGCAGAAGCCTTGTGCTGCGGCGTGGGGGCTGCTCGGTTTGCAGGAGGTGGATCCTGCACTCCCACGGCCCCTGGATCCCTCCGGCTCCGGGGAGGAGCCCTGGGGGTGGATGGCGTTGGTTTTGGAGCAGCTCAGTGCTCCCCGTGTGCTGCCGGGGTGTGCCAGACTCCCTCAGCACCCACGGAGGGCAGGTTCAGTGTGTTGTCGCCAGAGCGACACCGGGATGCAGCAGCACCTGCCCGGAATTGTTTCCCCTTCTGGTGTTTACAAGCAAAACGCAAAATATGTGTTGTGTAAGGAATTTGAAAAAACATCCATTTCTCTTTGCTTTCCACTCCCCTTGCTGTGCTGTTTGATACGACTTGATGCTTATCCTACCTGTAGTGAATTCATCACCTTTATAGATTGCCTGAGCTGTTGACACACAGGCAGGAGGACAAGAGGAGAAGCAGGAAAATGATACTTGAAAATCACAGGGGAAAAAAAAATAGTGTGGAAGGTCTTAGACTCGAAACTACTTCTGTTTTTCAATTAACTCCATTATGTTGTTTCTTAAAGAGATTCTTCAGTGCAGAAAGAGCTGTGCTGAATCCACAGAATATTGTCACAAAGATGTATGTTCCATCTTAATTAGAACTAATTAATACGCTTTGGCTCTCGCACTTTCTGTCTGGTTGAATCTACAAAAAGGTGAAATCCTAGCCTGGAGCCCTGCCTCGCTCAGGTGATGGCCAGGAGTGCCTGGGCTCCCAGCCTGGCCCCACAGCTCGGGGCTGAGTCCGTGCCCAGCCCAGGTGCGAGTGCGTCCTGTCCATGGCAGTGACCTCATCCCGGGATGGGGATCCTGGATCCCAAAGCTGCGGTGCCATTTCTCCCTGGAACCTCTTGGTCCACAGGACTGCAGTTACTCCCTGCAGGCAGCAGGGCAGGAGCTCGGTGTTCTCTGGAAACAGGGATCTAGCCCAGGTTTTATCCGGGGGAAGGTGCCGGGGCTGTATCTGCTGCTCGAGGCTGTGCAGGACCTCCAGCCAGGTTGGAAATTCTCCATTCCCAAACCTCCAACCGCTCCTCCCTGTATTCCACCCCGAGGAAGAGGAGGGATAACGCAGAGCCCAGTGTGGAATGCCCCGGGAGGCAATGGCGGGGTCCTGAGTGGTGGGTCCATGAGGTGGGATCCTCAGAGTGCAGCAGCAGAAATCCTGACTGTGTTTGTGGCTGGCTGCACGGATACACAGGCTGTGCTTGGCTCCTGATGGATCTCCAGTTTGAGAGCACCTGGTCTGCCCCTCTGCGGCTTCTTGGCTGGAGGAAGGTGGATTCTGGTGTGGGGCACACCTGGCAGAAGCCTTGTGCTGCGGCGTGGGGGCTGCTCGGTTTGCAGGAGGTGGATCCTGCACTCCCACGGCCCCTGGATCCCTCCGGCTCCGGGGAGGAGCCCTGGGGGTGGATGGCGTTGGTTTTGGAGCAGCTCAGTGCTCCCCGTGTGCTGCCGGGGTGTGCCAGACTCCCTCAGCACCCACGGAGGGCAGGTTCAGTGTGTTGTCGCCAGAGCGACACCGGGATGCAGCAGCACCTGCCCGGAATTGTTTCCCCTTCTGGTGTTTACAAGCAAAACGCAAAATATGTGTTGTGTAAGGAATTTGAAAAAACATCCATTTCTCTTTGCTTTCCACTCCCCTTGCTGTGCTGTTTGATACGACTTGATGCTTATCCTACCTGTAGTGAATTCATCACCTTTATAGATTGCCTGAGCTGTTGACACACAGGCAGGAGGACAAGAGGAGAAGCAGGAAAATGATACTTGAAAATCACAGGGGAAAAAAAAATAGTGTGGAAGGTCTTAGACTCGAAACTACTTCTGTTTTTCAATTAACTCCATTATGTTGTTTCTTAAAGAGATTCTTCAGTGCAGAAAGAGCTGTGCTGAATCCACAGAATATTGTCACAAAGATGTATGTTCCATCTTAATTAGAACTAATTAATACGCTTTGGCTCTCGCACTTTCTGTCTGGTTGAATCTACAAAAAGGTGAAATCCTAGCCTGGAGCCCTGCCTCGCTCAGGTGATGGCCAGGAGTGCCTGGGCTCCCAGCCTGGCTCACAGCTCGGGGCTGAGTCCGTGCCCAGCCCAGGTGCGAGTGCGTCCTGTCCATGGCAGTGACCTCATCCCGGGATGGGGATCCTGGATCCCAAAGCTGCGGTGCCATTTCTCCCTGGAACCTCTTGGTCCACAGGACTGCAGTTACTCCCTGCAGGCAGCAGGGCAGGAGCTCGGTGTTCTCTGGAAACAGGGATCTAGCCCAGGTTTTATCCGGGGGAAGGTGCCGGGGCTGTATCTGCTGCTCGAGGCTGTGCAGGACCTCCAGCCAGGTTGGAAATTCTCCATTCCCAAACCTCCAACCGCTCCTCCCTATATTCCACCCCGAGGAAGAGGAGGGATAACGCAGAGCCCAGTGTGGAATGCCCCGGGTCCATGAGGTGGGATCCTCAGTGGTGGGTCCATGAGGTGGGATCCTCAGTGGTGGCTCTGAGGTCCCACCACTGAGGACCTCGAGTGGGTGATGGAGAGCAGCAGCAGGTTCCTCCTCTCCGTGGGTCCTTCCTGGGCGTGCGGTGGGCGATCCAAGGTTTTCCAGCAGATGGAAGTGGGGAGATGGCAGTCAGAGCCAGGGCGAGGGGGAGCATTAATCACAGTGAGAATTAGCCACCACCAGGAGCCTCGCGTGGCAGCAGGAAGGTCAAAGATGTGTCCATTTGGCGAGTTTTTGCAGGGAGTTTTCTCTGAGGAGTGAGGGGAGGAAAATGTTTGGCTTGTTGTGACTTTGAGATATTTGCAGCGTATCGCTCATGCATCTTGCATGGTGCAGACACCCCCGAGAACTCAGATCTCCTTGCTGTCAGAGAGGAGAAACACATGAGCAGTGTTAAATCCACAAGGAGGGTGGCACTCCTTCCCTGGGAGAGGGAAGAAATGGCTCCAGCTAAGAATTGCCCTGGATTACTGCCCTCAGAGTTTATTTTCTTCGGATCCTCCAATAAATTCCAGCGTCTCTGTTGTTGGGAATAACTGCAGTAGCTGAGAGGTGGTGGTTTGATCTGATGATGCCTGGGGGTTTTTTTGCTGTTTCTGACTGAGCAGCATTAGCAAAAATATAACAGCATTAAAGGAAACTTCTTAGCTAATCAGTCTGCATTACAACTTATCATGAGAAGGCCAAAATTAAAATGTTCTTTTAAAAGCAAGCCCTTTATGATTAAAAGCTTGATGACTCGCACATTTGGGAATTGGCACGAAAACCTGCACTGGGGGAAGAGGAGTGTGATCAACCTCGTGGTGTTTGTGGTGGTGCACTGCTCTCGTGTTTAGGTGGAGAGATGCATCCTACAGCACTCCAGGAAATGCTGTGCAGCACAACTCCAGGCATAGTGCAGCTGAAAACGGTCTCTGGAACTAAATCAGTAGGGATGGAGCTTTCAAATAGGCTTTTATGTGAACTGTGTTCATGCTGTCATTGCATTTTTACGTTCTCCAAATGCTTTGTGGCATTTAAATGCAATTCGGCTTTATAATTTAATTTTATTTTGCTGCTCCTGCTGCATTTCAATCTACCTCCTTCTGTTAATGTGTTATATTTAATATAGAAAAGGCTGCTTATGAATATTCCAATGTTATCCCGGTGCAATAACCATCCATGCCCAGCCCTGGTGTGGCAGTGAGGGGTCCCTGCAGGTGCCAGGGTTATTTCCAGGCTAGGACACACGTCCTGGCTCCAGCAGGACTGTGAGCACCTGGCTCTGGTGACAAATCCCCCAGGTGGGCTCAGGAGCAGGAGGGCCCTGCTTCAGAGAGGGGGTGGCTTTTGTCCCACGGATGCTGCTGGGAGCATCTCCTGTGGAACTGGGTCAAGCATCCCAAACACCATCCCCACATCCAGCACAGTGGCACTGGGCTGAGGAGCTGCCCCCCCCATGCTCACAGCACAGTGGCACTGGGGCTGCCCTCACCATCCTCACAGCACAGTGGCACTGGGGCTGCCCTCACCATCCTCACAGCACAGTGGCACTGGGGCTGCCCTCACCATCCTCACAGCACAGTGGCACTGGGGCTGCCCTCACCATCCTCACAGCACAGTGGCACTGGGGCTGCCCTCACCATCCTCACAGCACAGTGGCACTGGGGCTGCCCTCACCATCCTCACAGCACAGTGGCACTGGGGCTGCCCTCACCATCCTCACAGCACAGTGGCACTGGGGCTGCCCTCACCATCCTCACAGCACAGTGGCACTGGGGCTGCCCTCACCATCCTCACAGCACAGTGGCACTGGGGCTGCCCTCACCTTGCCAGATCCACAGCAGCCTGTGTCAAGGAAGGGAGGTGATTTGTTGGGCAAGGCTCAGGCTCAGTGCAGGAAGAACAGGGTTTCCCATCCCTGCATCAGCTAGGTGCTCCCCTTAAGGGCTTTCCCAGTTATCCCATGGGATCATGTTTTAGGAGTCTTGGCTGAGAGCCCTGGACAGTTCTGCTCCCCATAAGACAGCTGCTGGTACAGGAGGCTTTCCTTCTGTGCTCTGCCAGCAATCCTCCCTGACCCTTTTGTTTTCCTGGACAATGTCTCACGTGAAGGGGATTGGGATTTGTGGGATGCATCCTGCAGGGGTGACCTGGAATGACTCGGGCAGGTGTGATCCGCAGGTCTGCGCTGCCGAAGCCATCTGTCCTGTGCAGGCGGTGCTGCAATACCATGGTGACAAGCAGCCAGTGCCTCTGTCCCCACTGGTGTGCCCCGGGTCCCTGCTTCCCGCGGGGCAGCCGGCTCCACCCGGCCGGGCAGCAGCACAGGCACGGGGGCAGGATTCCCTGCGGAGGGGCTGCAGCGGGGAGGGACCGGGGCGGCTGGAGGAGCTCTGCTGCCTGTCCCTGTGCTGAGCCCTCTCTGCTCAGGATGGAGGAGCTCTGCTGCCTGTCCCCGTGCTGAGCCCTGTCCCTGCTCAGGATGGAGGAGCTCTGCTGCCTGTCCCCGTGCTGAGCCCTCTCTGCTCAGGATGGAGGAGCTCTGCTGCCTGTCCCCGTGCTGAGCCCTGTCCCTGCTCAGGATGGAGGAGCTCCTGCCTGTCCCCGTGCTGAGCCCTCTCTGCTCAGGATGGAGGAGCTCTGCTGCCTGTCCCCGTGCTGAGCCCTCTCTGCTCAGGATGGAGGAGCTCTGCTGCCTGTCCCCGTGCTGAGCCCTCTCTGCTCAGCATGGAGGAGCTCTGCTGCCTGTCCCCGTGCTGAGCCCTCTCGGCTCAGGATGGAGGAGCTCTGCTGCCTGTCCCCGTGCTGAGCCCTGTCCCTGCTCAGGGTGGAGGAGCTCTGCTGCCTGTCCCTGTGCTGAGCCCTCTCTGCTCAGGATGGAGGAGCTCTGCTGCCTGTCCCCGTGCTGAGCCCTCTCTGCTCAGGATGGAGGAGCTCTGCTGCCTGTCCCCGTGCTGATGTGGGATGCATCCTGCAGGGGTGACCTGGAATGACTCGGGCAGGTGTGATCCGCAGGTCTGCGCTGCCGAAGCCATCTGTCCTGTGCAGGCGGTGCTGCAATACCATGGTGACAAGCAGCCAGTGCCTCTGTCCCCACTGGTGTGCCCCGGGTCCCTGCTTCCCGCGGGGCAGCCAGCCCCAGCCGGCCCGGGCAGCAGCACAGGCACGGGGGCAGGATTCCCTGCGGAGGGGCTGCAGCGGGGAGGGACCGGGGCGGCTGGAGGAGCTCTGCTGCCTGTCCCCGTGCTGAGCCCTCTCTGCTCAGGATGGAGGAGCTCTGCTGCCTGTCCCTGTGCTGAGCCCTGTCCCTGCTCAGGATGGAGGAGCTCTGCTGCCTGTCCCTGTGCTGAGCCCTGTCCCTGCTGTTCCAGGGGTACCTCTCTGAAGGCCTGGTGACGAAGTGGTACCGCTCCCCCCGCCTGCTCCTGTCGCCCAACAACTACACCAAAGCCATCGACATGTGGGCAGCTGGCTGCATCCTGGCCGAGATGCTCACCGGGAGGATGCTCTTCGCTGGTAGGTTTCTGTCTCCTGTTCATTCACTTTTTTCCTCCCTCTTTCCTTGCTGCCCAATTCCGAGGCTTTCTAGCCCGGCAGCTGTGTGGGGAGAGGAGATACTGGTGCCCTGTTCCAGCAGGTTTGTACTCTGTGCCATGGGTTTGGATCGTGATTGGTGTCTCCAAGCTATTTCTTTCCTTTGAGGGAAGACATCTGAATGCCGCCACCCATTTTTAGGATTTACCTCTAAGCACAAATTGCAGCTGTAATGGTGAAATGCAGGAAAAGACAACAAAAGCCCAGCAAGGAGTTATCAATGCAGCATTTGAAGCTCAGCTCTGACATTATTGAGAAGAAAACATGTATTTAATGGGGCCCCAAAGATGCTGTGTCGGGAGCAGAGCTGTGCCTCCCAAGCTGGGACACGGAGCCATGGGCTGAGGGACGGAGCAGCTGCCCTCTGCCTGCTGCAGGAGCTGCTCCCCTTGCAGCCCAGAGCTCCCCTGGGCTGTCTGTCCGTGCTGGCAGGGCTCTGGATGACCAGGTTTAACGCCTTTGCTGAGCAGCCGTTTGCAGAGCTGTGTAAATAAATAACCAGACCCGTTAATAATGGAGGAGGTTTCCCTCACAGATATCTCAGCGCACTGCTGAGCTCCACAGACTCGGTTGCAGCTGCTCTGTTGCTGCCTCCCCACTCCTGCTTGCAGCTTCCATATTTCTTTTGTGAAAGCTTTAAGATAATCAGTCAGTACCCTTATGAAGAGATCATTAAAACTGCCTCCCTTTCCTTCCTTATCTTCTTCCCCAGTTTCACCAAAGCTTTCCAGTCCAGGGGTTTCAGCTTTGAAAACTGTGTGTTTAACCTGTCTGCTCCTGGTGTTTCCTTGGGAAATGTTCTAGGAGCAGGGGCATCTGCACATGCATGTGCAGGGAGATGCTGCAGTCTCTGTACTTATTCCTGACATCAAACAGCAAAACAAGAGCTGCCTGTTGAGCTCTCCTGGCCACCAGCACAGCTCCCAAGCTTTTTTGGCTTTTCACATTGTGCTTTTTTTTTCTCTCAGCTCCAGCTTGGGTTTCTTTTTGCTCTTTGTGGATCCCACTGAGGTATCCAGGGTGGTGCTTTAAGCTCATTTCATGGTGAGGCAGGGGCAGAAGTAGCCCTGGGATGGGATTATCTGTCCTCTGCCTGGGTGAGCTGCCCCATTCCACACAGGAGCATCCCCAGGCTGGCTCCTGAGCCCTCAGCAGGTGGAGACCAGAGGTGATTTGAGGTGATTTGGTGATCAGAGGTGGGGTTTGGCACACCACAGCCTGGGCTCAGCCAGGCACACGCTGCGAGCGTCCCTCATTCTCTGCCTTCCAGCCCAGCGAAATCACTTAATAATCCCCAGGTGCTGGCAGCGTGCTTGGTTAGTGGGTGGGGATCAAAGCCAAGCTCAAAATGTCAGCTCCTTTTGGGTGGCTTTGAAAATATGTCATTGTCATGGGAGGTTCTGGCCGCTGCCCCCTTTTCCTGGCCTCCTCCTGTGCCAGCAGGTAGAGCAGGGCCAGGGCAGGAGCCTGGCAGCAGGCAGGGTGCCCGTGGTGTCTTTCATCTGCTGCTCTCCAGAGAGGAGGAGGAGAACATATCCCAGCCCCTCAGAGCAGCTAAAACTCACAAACACCTGCGCAGCAACATGAATTCACAGAGCTGCTGCTCTTCTCCTCTTTGCTTTGGAGAAGGAGCTCGCCCCCAGTCAGCTGCAGCCTCCCTCCCTGCAGGGTGAGAGCTTCACAGAGCTGCAGGTGACACCGTCACAGAGCCCTGGGTGCCAGCCAGCCCTGGGTGCCAGGGAAATGACAGCAGAGTAGTTCAGAGAAAGCCTCCAGCCTGCAGCAGCCCCTTGCCCTGGGTGAGTGGTTTCTTGAGAGTGCAGTTTAAATTGAGTGCTCAGCATAAATCAATATAATTAACTCAGTAGTCCATCTGGGGTGCTTAAGCAAGGCAGGTAAGTGAAGGTGATTGGTTATTTGTAGATGTCACTCACTGCTTCCATTCTTCCACATGGATTATTGGATGTGCAGCCAAAAGGGACCCCAGCCCCTCCCAGGGCCCCCTCCCTGGGTGCTTTGGGTTTGGCAGAGCCCTGGGGGGCACAGCCAACCTGGCTGTCCCACAGCTCACGGGGTGCAGCGCATCCTCAGCAGCTGGAACCTGGCTGGCAGCCCTTGGGAGAGCTCCCCAGCAGCACAGAAAACAGGGAAGAGTGTCCGTGGCTGAGCAGCTGCAGCTCCCTCCTGTGTCTTTTCCACCGAAAGCAGCAGCGGTGGAAGCAGGAGTAAATGGGGAAAAAGGAGAAAAGAGGAGGAAAAAGGAGGAGAGATCTGTCCTTGCAGATCTGCATGGGGTTCGCAGTGAGGCTGTGACCAAGAGCTAGAGATGGCACAGGGGCTTTTCCCGTGGGATCAGGGCTTGCTCCAGGGCTCGCGTTCTTCCCTGAGGCTTGGCTGCAAGCCTGGAGAAGGTTCTCTTTTCCAAGACGTGGTGCAGAGCTCCTCATTCTCCCCCTGTGTAACAACAGCCTGCCGCGTTTATTCTGCCACCGGTCCGTGTTCTCCTTTTCAGGAGTTAATACCTTCAGAAAAAGGGCCCTGGGAATTCCATAAATAGCGGATAATGGAAGAGAATGGGGTTTCTTGAGAGCCATAATTCAAGGCTTCCAGCACTGCATTAGCAGCTTCTTTGTGTGACTAAACACGGTGTCTCTTGGCTGCCAGGTATCTTCAGTGAGCAGTGGCTGGGGCTGCACTGAGGGAAAAGCCACAAAGGCTTTGTGACTTTTATCACCCTATAATTTTGATCACAGCTGGGGAATTAGCCAGGCTAACAAGGTGTTCATTTCCTGGTAGATATCTTTAGTTTCCCCTGGAGCCACGCTGTGAATCTCTGAGTGGCCTAAAATTAGTTCTTCTGTAGGAAAGGGAATTAATCTGCCCAGGATTGATATGGGAAGGGCGTCTCTCCCTCTGTCTTCTCTGCTTTTCCTGTTGCTCTGTCTCGTTGATTGAGTGGCTGTGTGTGGTGCTGGTGGCCAGCTGGGCTCTGTCAGCACCACTGTGGGGCTGCCTGAGCTCACTGCTGTGTCACAGCTCTGCCCTGAGAGTGGCCACCACACTTTGCTGGAGAAGGGAGGAGAGTTTGCCAACATCTCTCATCGTCCCCACCCTTGCCCAAGGGGGCTGTGCTGGGGGTCAGCGCTCTCGGCGTTGCTCTCATTGGGCCCCTGAGCTCCCCTGATGGGGGGAAACCTCCTTTAAACAGTTCTGTGCCAGGACTGAGAGACACACGGGACTTTTTTCGGTCTTCAGGTTGCTGTTTATTGTCATCTTATCAGAAACTTGCATGCTCTCTGCACCAGACAGCAAAATGGTCACAAGATGTACAGTTTCAAGGTCTTTTAAAGCTGTTTTATCCAATTAACTCTTAAAATGTACTTTATTTCTACCTTTCTACCAATAACTAATCCTCTGTCTGTCCACGTAACCTCTGCACTGAGGACACAACGCACTGCACTTCCCACAGCCAATCCCTCTGTGCCACCAGCACTGCAGAAATGGATGAAGAAGAAGAAGAAGAAGAAGAAGAAGAAGAAGAAGAAGAAGAAGAAGAAGAAGAAGAAGAAGAAGAAGAAGAAGAAGAAGAAGAAGAAGAAGAAGAAGAAGAAGAAGAAGAAGAAGAAGAAGAAGAAGAAGAAGAAGAAGAAGAAGAAGAAGAAGAAGAAGAAGAAGAAGAAGAAGAAGAAGAAGAAGAAGAAGAAGAAGAAGAAGAAGAAGAAGAAGAAGAAGAAGAAGAAGAAGAAGAAGAAGAAGAAGAAGAAGAAGAAGAAGAAGAAGAAGAAGAAGAAGAAGAAGAAGAAGAAGAAGAAGAAGAAGAAGAAGAAGAAGAAGAAGAAGAAGAAGAAGAAGAAGAAGAAGAAGCTCAGACAATGCCCAAGATCATCCATCTTACCTCCTATCTACCTTTACACTAAAAACCCAAAACTCTGGATTTCTCACCCTGTGACAAGCTACACTATTCTCAATCGTCTGTTTCACAGCCCTGTGGACTCCAGTCCATCCCAAAGGCTGGGAAGCCCTCTCCGTGGGCGAAGGTTAAAGGCAGTACTTCCCTGAGGGTCGGGACCCCTCAGGGCAGGCAGAGGAACACTCCCTGTGCCCTGGCTTCCAACGAGCTCCATGGTGTGAGTCTGGAAAACTCGTGCTGACCCGCAGGGAGCTCTGGGCTGTGCAGGGCAGCCCCTGCAGACACCAGGGAGCTCCACGGGAGCAGGGTTGCCTCAGAGCAAGCAGAGCCCATCTCCTGTGGGGGGCACTCCCCTCCTCCCTGCTGGCCATCGATGAGGTTCACTTTCCTTGTCGTGGATGGGATGGGTGCTGCTGGCCATTGCAGCAGCCTGAGATCCACCCCTGGGCCAGCAGGGGCTTGGTAGCCCAAAACTCCCCCTGTTTTGGCTGCCCCAGGCTACTCCGTGCTGGCCCTGCCTCTGAGGACAGAGCATTTCTACCCAGCCCTCCTGGCAGGCAGGAATTCCAGGGCGCAGCTCCGTGTTCCTGCCAGGCTGCTCTGCCCACGCAGGAGGCTGGGAATCCCCACGGAGCGCTTGGTGGCATCCCAGAGAGTCTGGAGAGTGGGAATGGTGCTCACTAACGGGGTGCTGTGCTTGGCTCTGCTGCTCTCCTCTCACTGACGGGCAGCCAGCCCTGAGCAGGGATAAATGTGTCCTGGAGGAAAAGGACTGAAATGGCACACGGCAGCCGTGGGGTTGTCACCACCAGAGCCCGACTTGGTGCCCAGCAGCTGCTGGGAGCTGGTCAGAAAACACCTTTCCTCTTGGGGTTGGACACCTGCATCCTTTAAAGGGGGAGCCTGGGGACCCCTGGAGCTGACAATACCCAGTTTAACCTCTGTGTCTCGTCTCGTTCTTCCCGTTCAGGGGGCCACGAGCTGGAGCAGATGCAGCTGATCCTGGAGACCATCCCCGTCATCCACCAGGAGGACAAGGAGGAGCTGCTGAAGGTGATGCCCATGTTCATCAACAGCACGTGGGAGGTGCGGAAGCCGCTGCGCAAGCTGCTGCCCGAGGTGGACAGTGAAGGTACCGTGGTGGCCACTGGCCCAGCAGGGCTTCTGTCCTCGGCGCTCTTTCCTTGGGGTGCCACGGGGGCTGAGGCTGGACAAGGCTGCACGTCCCTGTAGCTCAGGTGTCCCCACTGCTGTCCCCTCACAGTGGCCTGTCCCCGGGCCCTGCTGCAGGACAGCTCTCACGATGCTGCGCCGTGCCCGCAGGTGGCTCCCAAGGGTGAAGCACACTTCCCAGGCCCTTTGGAGGCACACCCCTGGCTCCCCGTGTGTCTCCCCGAGCTGTGAGCGAGGGCTCAGCCCAGAGGCTCTTTCCAAGCCCTGTCTGCTCCCTGCTTCTGGCCTGAGCACAGCTGGGCAGCACAGCCAGGGACAGCCTTCTCCTCCACTAACAGCTCCTGAGGCACTACAGCCAGGAGCACCAGCAGGGCTCTCCTGAGCTCCTTCTGAGGGTTACACCAGGCCTGGCCACCTGCTTTTGGGAAGAGGTCAGGACCAGGCTTGGCTCACATTCTGGAGTGACTTTTCCTTGTGAGAAGTGCCGTGCCTGGCCTTGGTGACACAATATCCATGGGCCAGGGGTACCTGGGGCCGTGCCAGCCCCCAGCCAGCAGCAGCAGATTTATTCCCTGCCGTGGCTGCAGCAGGAAAGGTCACCCGTGCCCTGTACATGATTCATTGTCATCTTCCTGCCTCGCTGGCCCGTGTGCATCACAATATATAACCCGTAATGTGTTCTTGTGACCTTACGGAGCAGCTGATTCCTTCCTGCTCAATGAGGCAAGCCATGAGGTAATCTCAGGGAGACAGTCAGAAATTGGTTAATGTTTAAGCTCTGGGGCAGCAGGTGTGGCTGTCCTCCCTGCTGAGGGGTTCTGTCCCTACAGAAGCTGTCCCATCCACACAATTACACCTCCAGGGATGTTCCTGGAGGTTTCAATACAAAGCTGGATCTGAAGAAAGGCATCATTCCTATTTTTATTGCCTACACTCAAGGGGACTTTCCCATGAAAGAATCAACTGGACAAGCAACAACTTCAGTGACAGGATTTTACCTTTTCACATAACCTCAGTAAAGGGACTCATCAGAGAAATCACAGCAAGCCCTCTACATTTAGGTTTAATTGCACTTAAATTCCCTGTCATCACAGAAAGAGTTCACGCTCCACAGTCTTTCTAAAATCATTTTAGCCACTCAGAATTCTTCAAACATTAATGGGCAAAATACCTTCATAGCATCAGTCGCGCCAAAGGCTTTTAAAAGTTGCAGCAAATCTAATCCACTCCAGTGGGGCCTAAGAGGTGAAATCAGCTGTCTGAAACGCAGCGTGCTTGTTGAACGGACCTGAGGGTGTGGAGGCAGACGCCAGGGCCTTCCAGAGGCCGTTTTGGGGTGAGATGCCAGCTCTGTGCTGGGGGGAGAGAGATGCCAGCTGTGTGCTGAGCCCTGGGGCTGCAGCCCTGGGTGTGTGTGCCACCCTGGCTGTCCTGCAGGTGTGAGGGTGCTCTCGCAGTCGTTCCCCAGCTGTGCTGCAGGAGGTGACTCCTGGGGGCTGCAGGCTGCTCCCCTGCAGGCTCACAGCTCCCCTGAGCTGGCTTGGGTGCACCTGGGGGCAGCCTTTAACTCACCCCCCGCTGCAGGGGGATTTGCTGGGGGGGCTCGCCGTGGCAAGGGAGCTGCCCTGCTTTTGAGGAGTGGCTGAGCTTGTCTGTCTGTGCCTGGCAGCTATCGATTTTCTGGAGAAAATCCTGACGTTTAACCCGATGGACCGGCTGACGGCCGAGATGGGGCTGCAGCACCCCTACATGAGCCCCTACTCGTGCCCCGAGGACGAGCCGGTGTCCCAGCACCCGTTCCGCATCGAGGACGAGATCGATGACATCCTGCTGATGGAGGCCAGCCACAGCCAGATGTCCAACTGGGACAGGTACCGTGCTGCAGGGCAGGCCCTGCCTGCGGGGCTTTAGGCAGGGCTGGGCTGGTGAGCCTCGGGGTGGCTGGGCTCCACCTCGCCTGCTCCAGACCCAGGAGACGCCTGCTTTTCCTTCTCCCTGCCATGTTGTAATTCCAGCCCAAGCTGCCCAGAGGCTCATCCTGGATTCCACAGGCACCAGAAGCTGAGCCTGCACGCCCTGGTTGCTGAGCGCCTTTCTGCTCTTGGTTTTACTCACAGCCTAGCTTGTCTTCATGTGGGTTTAAGTGGCCCTGCAGCCCTTCCCTCTGCCCTCTGTACCTGTAGTACAGGTACAAAATAATGTAATTCTTGTACCTTTTGGGGACAGGGCCTGATTTGGAGTGTTATATTCACCACTTTTCAAAGTGCATAACCCCAGAGGCCACAGATTGGCGGCCTCGTCAAAAATCCTGAATTGTGTTGACCTTTAAGTGGTTTGCTGGAAGCCCTGCTGGAAGTTTGTCACAGCTCAAGGCCTTGAGCTGAGTCTCTCACGTTCTAGGTGATTCCCCCATCACTGGGCCAGTCCCAGCACTGGAGCAGGCAGGACAAAATAAGCAGCTAAGAATTAAAAAGGTTCAGTTTTCTGTGGAGCTCCTTGTGGCTGTGGGGGATGAACTGGCTGAGGATGTCTGCAGCATTGTTCCTCCCTGCAGAACAGTTAAATATCCTCACCTTCCAGATCCACTGGGTCTCACTCAGGCAGGGAGGAGGGCTGGAAGCAGGATATCTACCTCCAGGGTATCCCCAGAGCAGCAGCTCAGCTGCTGTCACCTTCCTTGGTGTGACTCAGGGGGCTGAGTGGGGCTGTCTGCCCCCAGCTGGGGACATCCCCTACCAGGCTGTGGCTCTGCAGCACCAGCCAGCTGCTTTGGGGACAGCAGGTGGCTGTGGCCGTGTGCTGAGGGACGCCTGAGGAGCAGCTGGGTGCTGTGACAGGTCCCAGGAGCTGGGATAGTGTGTTCTACAGGCAGCTCAGTTAGGAACCAGTGAACCAGGTGTCACTGGAGAGCCCTGGGTGCTGTCGGGCACGTGCAAGTCAGGGACTTCACCCGGCTGGAGAGCTGCCACTGAGCAAGGTGAGCCTCCAGAAATGCTCTGGGTCCTTGACATCAGAACAAACTGGTGATGGCCAGCCTCAGTGGGGCTGCTCACAGAATCACGGAATCACAGAATCACAGAATCACAGAATCACAGAATCACTGGGATGGAAGAGACCTTCAAGATCATCAAATCCAACCCAGCCCCAACCCCTCAACTAAACCCTGGCCCCCAGTGCCACATCCAGGCTTTGTTAAGCACACCCAGGGATGGGGACTCCACCACCTCCCCAGGGCCATTCCAGAACTTTATCACCCTTGCCATTAAAGCTTTTTCCTAATATCCAACCTGTATTTCCCTTGGCACAGCTTAAGGCTGTGTCCTCTGGTTCTGCCAGTTTGAAGTTCATGTCTTTTACTGTTCTGTCACCAAGCAGGAAGGGCTCACCGAGGTGTGTGGGCGAGGGCAGATTGGGTATTCATGGTGTTATTCACGTTTTAACCCGAGTGGAGGGGAGATGATCGACATCTAAAGGAAGGGGCCACTTGGTTTGGTTGTTGGGCTTTCATTCCTGCATCTCAGGCTCTTGATAAATAAAAATTATTGCCCCCCTGACAATTTGGCAGAGGAGCAGGCTATCTGTGCTGTCAGAAAGGCGAAAGCAGCGGGCAGAAGGCCAGCAGCAGTGCTGGGGCTGCCCGTGCCTCACAGCAGCGTGTCTTTGGCAGGTACCACATCAGCCTCTCCTCAGACCTGGACTGGAGGCACGACAAGCACCACGAGATGGACGAGGTGCAGCGGGACCCGCGCGCGGGCTCCGAGGGCGCGGCCGAGGAGGCGCAGGTCGACCCGCGGAAATACTCCCAGAGCAGCTCGGAGAGGTTCCTGGAGCTGTCCCACTCCTCCATGGACCGAGTCTTTGACGCCGACTGCGGGAAATCGTGCGACTACAAAGTGGGGTCGCCCTCCTACCTGGACAAGCTGCTGTGGAGGGACAGCAAGCCCCACCACTACTCAGAGCCCAAGCTAATCCTGGATTTATCCCACTGGAAAAGGGCGACCATAGCGCCCGCAGCTGAGCTGTCGCTGGAAGAGGAGCCTTCCAACCTGTTCCTGGAGATTGCCCAGTGGGTGAAGAGCACGCAGGTGGGGCTGGAGTGCCCCGGCTCTCTGCCGGAGGTGCAGGAGCAGAGCCTGCCCTCGTCCCCTCGCCGCCTCCGCAAGGAGCCCGCCGCGGTGGGCAGCGAGACCGAGCCCGAGTTCGACCTGGACGTCTTCATCTCCAGGGCGCTGAAACTTTGCACAAAGCCCGAGGAGCTCCCGGACAACAAGCTCAACGAGATCAACGGGGCCTGCATCTCGGAGCACGCCGGGGACATGGTGCAGGCTGAGGTGTTCCAGAAGGAGCGGTGGTGAGCGCCCCGCGCCTCCCTCTCCTTCCGGGGCCGTGCAGCTTCCCTGAGCATCCCCTTCCACACTGCACCAAACGCCTTTTTGGGAAAGGCAAGCACAAACCACACGCCCCCCCTTGATGCCTTAGAAGTGCTTCTAAGGGGATCGAGAGGTGCGGATGAAATACTGAGTTTCTTACACTGCCTTAACAATCTTGCCTTGCGATCTCTGGGACCTGTTTGAAACTTAAATGTACGAGGGGAAAAACGACAGTACATGGTAGGTTTGCAAACAGTAGTCAAATAGACTTCCTTTCCTTTCTTTTTCTATAGCAACTTGAAATGACAAGGACGAAATTAACATTTTCAGTATGGTCAGATGCCCTCCTGGTTGGACAGGTTCCCAAAACACCAAACTTTGAGCCCCTCTGAGGCACCTGTGTGAGTACAGGTATGGCACAAAGTGATGCCAGCCATCAGAACGGAACTAGAGGTAGAGTTTGGCCATCAGACAAAAAAATAACTCTCTGACAATGTTAATGGGGAAGAAATTTGACCTACAAAGTATGGGCCGTTGGGGATTTGTTTTATTTTTTTCTGAGGAGAAGACAAAGTTTTTGCTAAGTTTGTGGTTTCTCACACCAAAATCTCCCCTCGGCTGCACGGGGTGCAGCAGGGGATGCACGGGGATCTGAGCTTTCCGAGCACTTGGGAGGGCCCATGGATGCACTTGAGTGCAACAACCTGGTGCTGCTGCCAGCCCTGCCTCGGACAGCTGCCATGAGACCAGCAGAATTCCAGCAGGGAGAGCTGGGAGCGGGCTGTCCCACGGAGTGACACTGCACCACCAGCCACGCGGGCCCAGCAAGGGCTCCCACCCACCTCTGCTGCTGGAAAAGGAATCAAAGCACTACTGGCTTTCCTCCTGACAAGGATCTCGTGAAGAAAACAGCAGTTCCTGTGGCACGAGGTTCAAAACTGGCCTCTTCACCCCCAGCTTCTGTGCAGGATGCTGCTGTCAGCAGGCAACTCTGTGTAAATAGATGAAGACACAACTGATCTACTGTACCTTCTGTTTTCATCCACACTTCTGAGCACCTTAATAATTAATCGGCTAACAAGAGTTTGTATATGGGAGAAATGTTCTATACTTATATTTAACCCAACTCGGCAGCTTTTTAAACGGAGATCTGTAAATAGTGCAGCACAGGATAGCCTCTGCTTTCCTCACCACCCTGCTCACATTTGTAAAAGAGAAACTGCTGTATTTAGTACTGCAAGGCCCATATTTAACTACTCCTAGTTCAATTATTTCTACCCTTTTAACAAGCAATCCACGAAATGCTCTGAGATGTGAAGACACTCGTGTGAGGCTCAGATAACTAACAGCAGTGTTTACTGTTCTAGCCCTGGTTTCTGCTCTTGCTGGGACCAGGGGCAGGTTTAGCTGTAGCAGGCCTTGACCAGCCCAAAAACATGTTCCTACTGTGAAGATCTCACACTGGGGTGATGGAAATGCCTCTGCTCCAGCCGGCCAGCAGCACTGGTGTGAGGGCAGCCAGGATGGGATGGGCTGCACCCAGGTGCAGGGGTGGAGAAGGCTTTTGTCAGGCAAAGCTGGTGGAGAAGGGCTCAGAAAGGCAAAGCCATTCATCTCTGGCCTTTGCTTTGAGCGTTTGGATGTCCCCCAGAGTGGCTTAGAAAGGGGAAACAGGACAGAGACAGAGGTTTGGTTTCTGGTGTGGTGCAGGCGATTGATATACCTCAACTCAAGCTCAGCACTTTCACTGCTGGTGGGGGACATTCCAATGCCAGGAGCAGCCACCCCCGTGCTGGAGCAGATCCAACCAGCCCAGCAGCCCACGGCTGGCTGTCCACGTCCCACTGCCCATGGTCCCACTGCCCTCAGTCCCATTCCCCATGTCCCACTGCCCACGGCTGGCTGTCCACGGTCCCATTCCCCATGGCCCACTGCCCATGGTTGGCTGCCCAGGGTCCCACTTCCCATGTCCCACTGCCCACAGTCCCATTCCCCATGTCCCACTTGCCATGTCCCACTGCCCATGTCCCACTGCCCATGTCCCACTGCCCATGTCCCACTGCCCATGTCCCACTGCCCATGTCCCACTGCCCACAGTCCCATTCCCCATGTCCCACTGCCCATGTCCCACTGCCCATTTCCCACTGCCCACAGTCCCACTGCCCATGTCCCACTGCCCATGGGTTTTCACCAATATTGCTGAACGGAACATGCCTTGGCTTGTCCAGCCCTGCTGCTGAGCCAGACAGGGGCTGCTGTGGTGTTCCACCCCAGAGACACTTTGTGTAGCCGTGGGTGGCAGCTGGGCGCCTTGGGGTGACCCCGGGCATGCCCCAGCTCCACTGGTTGTGGCTGGAGCTCACTGTCAAGAGGGTCACTCCTCAGGCCTCCCTGTGCTGGAGGTGGTGAAGGAAGGAATGGGTCCTGATGGAGGGTTTAATCCAGTGTTTATTCTGGGCCACGTGGCCCCTGAATGTAGCAACAGCTCCAACAGAACTTGCAGTGCATGGTCTGCTCGGCATTTTACCCGGGGGAGAGGGGGAATCCAAGGACCACTAACCAGGTATGGGAGGAAAAGGACACCTGGATGGGCCAGTGGCCCCCAGGGATGGAGAGCGTCTTTTGAACCTGCCCAATCGCTCGATGCTCCTCTGGAATTCCTGGGTTGATAGACAGTGCCCAGCAGGAGTCACGGTGGGGGACAGGAGAGGTGATTGACACCTGGGGAAGGACCGAGGTAACTGAGGCAAGCCACGACATCACACAACAGCTGCCCATGTCCCCCTGCCCATGTCCCATTCCCCCAGTCCCACTGCCCATGATCCCCTTCCCCACGTCCCACTGTTCATGTCCCACTGCCTACGGTCCTGCCCAGCTCTGTGGGCATCCCACAGCAGCCAGCAGAGGCTGGACTGCCCAGCTTGGGAGATGTGCCAGGGAGGAGCAGCCAGCTGTGTCCCGGCTGTATCCCAGCTGTGTCCCAGATGTATCCCGCCTGTGTCCCGGCTGTATCCCAGCTGTATCCCGGCTGTCTCCCAGCTGTGTCCCAGATGTATCCCGCCTGTGTCCCGGCTGTATCCCAGCTGTATCCCAGCTGTGTCCCATCTGTGTCCCAGCTGTGTCCCAGCTGTGTCCCAGCTGTATCCCAGCTGTATCCCGGCTGTCTCCCGGCTGTCTCCCAGCTGTATCCCAGCTCTGTCCCAGCTGTGTCCCAGCTGTATCCCGGCTGTCTCCCAGCTGTGTCCCAGCTATATCCCAGCTGTGTCCCAGCTGTGTCCCAGCTGTCTCCCAGCTGTGTCCCAGCTGTGTCCCGGCTGTGTCCCAGCTGTGTCTCGGCTGTATCCCAGCTGTATCCCAGCTGTGTCCCAGCTGTCTCCCAGATGTGTCCCAGCTGTGTCCCGGCTGTGCCCCCAGGCTCTGAACGGAGCCCATCCCGCCGGGAGAGTCCAGCCTGCGGTCAGCACCCGGAGCCAGCAGAGGCCGGACCGCAGGAGGAGAGCAGCTGGGTGACCCTGGCAGCTCTCCTGGCAGCTCTCCTGGAGACGGGCAGCCCGTGCTGCCGTGGGGTGGGACACCAGAGCCCAGCCCGTGCAAACCTCGCTCTCCTGGCCGGGCAGCCGCGTCCCCTGAAACCAGAAGCCATTTCCCATGGGCTGTCTCTTCTCCAGAGGCTGCAGGACTGTTTATTATGGCCATGAAAGAAACCGTTTTGCTTTTGAGTGTTGTCTTGTGGGCCCACAATTAAAGGGTACAACGGACTTGGTAACAAGCAGACAGAGTGTGTTGCTGCCACTCCGGATTTTCCATCTCGCTTTGTGAGCTCTTATTTAATGTTGCTCTAAAACCTCAGCATCACATGCTGGGAAAAGGGGATAAGAGGGATGGCTTTAATTTGTTACCTGAGTGTGCTTAGCTGATCACAAGCCAGATCTGTCTCTCATTTGCAAAAATAAAACGTAAGGCCTGAGCCTTCCTTGCGTGGCAGTGTGTAATTATTTTATAAATTATTATTATTTTTATTGTGAAGTGTTTGCTCTAGTATTGGAGTAAAAATCCACAGAATTCCGCAAATCATAGGATTCAGAGGGCATTCACTGAAGGAGGCACAGGGCACTGCTGTTGCTGATGGCACTGTGGTGGCCCCCGAGCCCCCGTGGCCCTGGGATGGGTGCACACCCTGGGCTCAGATAAAACCCAGCTGTTCTGGGCTTTGTTTAAAGAGCAACAGGGGGAGCAGAAAAATCCCTCCCTGAAACTGCAGGAGCTGCTCCTGGTGGCTCCTCACCAGGATCTGCTTTTCCACTGCAGCCACCCACCCATGGCTGCAGCCTGGGCACCCCTCAGGAAGGAGATTTAAAACTCCCTCAGATGTCAGGGAGATGCCTCCAACAGCTCTGTTGCTGCCCCAGAGATTGTTCTTCCTCCGTCTCAAATATGTGGTTATTTTTGCTGCAGTTTATTTTTGGTGGTGCTGGGACTCAGCAGCTGTCACACCACCGCAGAGCTGCACTAACCAGGCCTTCAGAGCTCCACCGTGGCAGTAACAAAAATACCACCCCAGCTGCCTTTTAAAAGGGGCTTTGGGGACACCCCGGGGGCTTTTTCCTGTGCAAATCCCTCACAGACCCCAGAGCCAAACCACAACATAGTGTCAGTGCGTTTTACAAGTGGGCTTTTTGGAGACTGGACTGCAAATGATCGGTTCTGTCCCTCGGAGCAATTTCATGCCACCATCTACAGTTTTTGAGAGCTTGCAGTGAGAGCACTGTATAGTGTGGCATGCAGGCATTTCAGCTCTGAAATTTTCTTTCTTTTTCATCTGGTTCTAAGAGGAGTTGAAGAGAACAAATGCACCATATGGTGTTTGCTTGTGAATTGTTGCCTTTGACATTTTGAAAGGCAGAGTTTGCTTCTGAAGCAGTACGATATTCGGGTGAATGGAGTCCTCTCAAAGTGCATCTTCACTTTCTGAAGCTGTGCTCACCCCGCTATTTTAAACTGCCATCTGGGCACTGGGGGGGCTGGTTTATAACAATCGTACTGCTAAATCCAGAGTGGGGTTTTATTTATTTAAATAACAAAGATTCTGTCACACAGGGTCTTTACCCTGCCTGGTCTTGGGTTGCGATGGAATAAAGTACAACAAAAGGATCTCTGAATGGTTGCTTTCATTGATGTTGCAGTGAAAAATAGGTGGTTTAGGACATTTATATGAATTAAAATAACAAAGATTCTGTCTTAAAAATGGCAACCTTTTCACACAGGGTCTTTACCCTGCCTGGTCTTGGGTTGCGATGGAATAAAGTACAACAAAAGGATCTCTGAATGGTTGCTTTCATTGATGTTGCAGTGAAAAATAGGTGGTTTAGGACATTTATATGAATTTTTATGAAGTTTTGGAGAGAATGTACCCAAGAACATCTGTGATAACACAGGCTATTCTGAAAAATAGAGTTAATTCCCGTGTGTGTCAATGCACAATGTCTGGTGTCTACCAGAGATTTCAAACTCCTGGGGCATTCCCGCTAGTCCATCAGGCGTTTCAGGGGGAAGAGGGGGAGCAGCCCGAGCCTGGCCGGGTGCTGTGGCTGCGAGGGGAGCTCCAGTCTGGGACCAGCAGCCCCGAGGCTGCGAGCAGGGCTGGGGAGCAGCCGGCGGTGCCTCGCCGTGCCGCGGGCTCACCCTCCGTGGGTCAGTGCCGTGCGGGTGGGGACAGGATGGCAGTTCAGCTGAGATGCTCTGAAATGTGTCTGCTCCTGTCCCTAAACCCTGGGTTCAGTGAGGAGGGTTCGGTCACACCAGCGCAGCCCGCAGCTCCGGGCGGCTTCCCCGGAGCATCCAGGGGCAGCCCCATCCCCAGAGAGGGAACAAAACGCCTTCACCCGAAGCGTCCTTCCTGTGTCTGCAAATCCCTGCGCCCAGGAGCCGCTGGATGCTGGGAAGCCATCGGCCATCCAGGTGAGTCCTTCCTGAAGCGGCTTAGGAGGGGAAAGGGGGCAGGAGACCAGCCGGGCACAGCAGGACTTTGTGTGTGTGTGTGCACCTGGCCAGCCCTGCATCAGCCCTCCTCACCGGGAAGGCTTGTTTCCAACCTCACAGCTCCATCTTGCCTTCTCAGGACAAAGGAGCCACACCTTCTCACCCTCCCTCCCCCGAGGAGATGGGAATTCCTCCCTTAGGAGAACTCTGTGCTGTTGTAGGGTAACACTGACAAGAGGTCAGCAGAGCGCAAGTGAAATGCACAGAGGATCTGAGCTGTCCTCACACATACCCCCTGCTTTTCCAGCTGGAGGTGGTTGATAGTGGAGTTATTCCATCCCTGAGCAAGTAGCCCACGTGTTTATGGGAGCAGGATGTGTGTGGATTGCAGCACAAGGAGCACTCCTCAGTCCCCAGGGCAGTCCCTGCAGGGGCACAGCCTCACCGGGAGCATCCTCAGGCTCCAGAGTCAATCCCTGGGCACAGCTGGGAGTGAGGAAGGCAGGAGGGACACTGTATGCTGCTGTCTGTGCACCATAGGCACACAGTCCTCACGGAGGCCCATAAACCAGAGAGAACCCTCCTGGGAACATTAAATATTAACTGGAGGGGCCTCCAGATTTTCCATGCGTAATCCCATGGAAGTGTCCTCTGCAAAAGGAAGGAAGAAGAAAATCCTCTCTCTCTAGAGCTAAATGATATTTATTCATTACAGGCTCAAAAGTCTGTCACTGCAGCAAAACAAGGCCACACACTGGGGTGCTCCTGCCACGAACTCAGCCTGCTGTGTCCCACAGCCCAGACAGCTCATTGCCTTCCTACAAAAGGATGCAGAGGAATCAGCTTTTCTGCCCAAAATGAGCAGCAGATCAGGGCTCACGTTGCCTGTGCATGGCCTGTGCTGTTTCCCTCTGCTTCCAGAGCTGTGCCCCAGCACCTTCAGAGTGCCACCGGAGCCTGGGGAGCTGCCCCACGGCCCTGGCAGCAGGAGAGGCCTGCTGGGGACAGGGATGTGACAGTGGTGTCTGCAGAGAGCTGGGGGGCAGTCGCTGTGCCACCCCTTCATCCTCAGACAGGCTGTGCCATCCCTCAGCCCCTGGTGGATAAACAACCGGGGAACCAAAGGCCACGGTGGCAGAAATGTCAGCCTGCGAGCTGCAGAGCAGCACACTGAAGTATTTAACCAGGGAGGCGCTGGCAGAGGAGCTGAGCAGCAGGAGCCCTGGTGTCTTCCTCTGGCTGTGACTCCGTGCCTCCAGAGGCACCGAGTGACATTTCACACCGACTGAGCCAGACTGGGCAGAGCAGTTTGTCACCTCTGCACCTGGCAAGGGGCTATTCCCACAGCAGGGACTGTGCCGCTCCAAATTACATCCCTGGAACACAGGAGCTGTCAGTAAAGGCTAAGCTGCCCCCTCCTCTCCTCTGCCGCTTTGAGCCGCTCCCCCAGGAGCGACACGGTCTCTCTGTGCTGCTGGATTGTCACAGGAGCATCACTGTGCTCACACCCAGCCTGTCAGCCAGCCCTGGTGCCCAAAGCGGTGGTTGGGAGCCAGGCAGAGCTGCTCTGGGACCTGCCCTGCAGCCTGCTCACACTCAGCCTCTGTCAGCCAGCCCTGGCCCCCAAACTGGTGATTTGGAGCCAGGCAGAGCTGCTCTGGGACCTGCTCTGCCCCTCCCTGAGGTCTGCTGAGCTCTGCGTGTGTGTCCTCCGTCTCACTGGCAAAACAGGAGGAAGGGGTGACAGAAAAAGCTTTGAGGCTGACTGATGGAAAGGGTGAGGTGTGATCCGGTTTTCTTTTCCAACAGTGAAGCTTTTATAGACTCATGGAAGGGTTTGGGTGGGAAGGTCCCTTTAAAGACCACCTGGCTCAGGGCACTGAAGCTAAAGGAGTGGCAGCCTGCAGGGAAGCCCCCTCCTGTGGCAGCTGCTCCAGGGAAGGGCAGGCACTGAGCCCACACATCCTGCCTGCTCCTGCTCCTGCTCCTGCTCCTGGCTCCTGCTCCTGGCTCCTGCTCCAGCTCCTGCTCCTGCTCCTGGCTCCTGGCTCCTGCTCCTGCTCCTGCTCCTGCTCCTGCTCAGCCACTGGCTGAGGTTCCTCTGGACCCACCGAGCTCCCTGCTCAGCGACCACTGCAAAGGAGCCAGGATCTGCTCTCTGAGGACAGAGGAAAGAGGGTGTGAAGGGAGAGGGGAAGCCATGGGAGGGCAGAGTGGTGGGCTCGGGGAGCGCCAGCAGGAGCCCAAATCCAGCTGAGGTGTCGGGGTGCAGAACAGCAGCCAGACAAAGCAATCCTTTGGGACAACACCCCGGAGCCAGGGCTGGCACTCGGGGTGCAGAACAGCAGCCAGACAAAGCAATCCTTTGGGACAATGCCCCAGAGCCAGGGCTGGCACTCAGGGTGCAGAACTGCAGCCAGACAAAGCAATCCTTTGGGACAATGCCCCAGAGCCAGGGCTGGCACTCTGCAAGGCAGCTAGCTCTTCCCCGGCCGCTGGCAGGTGGAAATAGCTGTGTTTCCTACCTAAAACTGTTTGATTTTTGTTTGATTTTTGTTTGATCTTGTTTGATTTTAATTTCAAAGCCGTGCAGCTCTTGGGAAGCTGTCTTAGGCAAGGACAGGCTGCCCTCTGCAGGGAAATTCATCAAATTTGGGCTCTGGCTCTCCTCACCCACTGCCTGGGTTAGCCCCACAGACCGACCCCAAACCGGTGCCACCCCAGGGCCAGAGCCCTGCTCTCACCTACATCCTCCAGCAGGCTTCCATTTCCAGTGCCTGTGATGCACAGATTTGCAGGCGGTCCGGGATTTGACACCAAGCTTTTCCCCCTGCTGGGGAAAACGGTGGGATGACAGCTGCTGGGACACGTGCAAGCTGCGAGGAGCAGGTGCAGGGCTGGGTGAGCGGGGCGGTGAGCGCTCCTGTCTCAGTGAGGAGAGCCAGGAGGCGTTTAGCCCTGCTGAATTGCGTCTGGCAGGTTTTCTCCAGCGGAGCATTTCAGCACATCATCCCCCAGGAAGGTCGGCAAAGTCGTTTAAGCCAAAGTCATTTAAGTCACTTAAGCTGGCAGCACCAGCTCTGTTGCCTGCGTGTGAGTGGCTGTGCACCGCGCTTGCTTGGGTTGGCATTTTGGCAGCAGGTGTTGGAACAGAAAAGGAAATTTTTGCTGTTTCTGGAGACCCGAGCCCACGCTGGCCAGGCCTCCTGGGTTGTGTCAGCGTGGCTGAAACACATAAACTCCCATCCTCAGCTTAGAGAGCATGTTCAGAGTCCCCTCTGACAAGGGTGGCAGAAGGGATGAGCCACTGTCCTGTCCCCAGGCAGCACTGGGCTGGTAGGTCTCCCTGCTAAACCAAGTGGCTTTTTAAACCATTCATCGCCTGTAACAATATTCAGAGATTTACCTTGCATGCTGCTTTTGGTCCTACAGAGAGCACACAGGGTCTCTTGGGGAGCTCAAAGGGAGAGGTCAGAGTGTTTCTGAGCAGCAGCCTGGTGCTGTAGCTGTCGGAGCTCTGCACCTCCCCAGACGCCTGGGGCAGGGATGGCAGGCAGGTGTCACTCACACGGGCCTGTCAGAAGCTGAAAAAGCACCGTGCCTGTTGTTTGGCCTCTGCAAACACTGTGTGAAGGGAACATCCCCAGAGCAGCAGTGCAGCTGCTGCTCCCCTGAGCGTGCTCTGAGCACTGGCAGGAGCTGTGGGGCTGAGGAACAGCAGTGCACTGCCCCTCCTGAAAACACACCCTGACTGCTCTCCTGCCCGGGCCCGTGAGAACTCACTCGTGGGGAATTTGGGAGGAATTCGAGATGGGACCTCTGAGTTGGTTTTGATGATGCAGTTTATTTTCCTTGTCTTCTACGCAGGCAGGAAGGGGGAGTTCAGCTCGCACCTCACTGCATGGTTCAGAAGGCCACAAGACCTCAGCTCCAAGACCCTCTAAGGATTTGCTGACCCATAAAACACTGCCAACAAGGGCATTTAGGTTTTTGACCTGATCCTTAAATATTTCATCTTATGGGCCCATGCTACAGTGTAAGCTTTCTTAGCCAATCATGTTATGACACACAAACCTACAGCACTGCATTCTAGGCTCCTTGTTCACCTCTGTAATTACTTTTTTTTCTATATCTTAAGCTCTAAGACTTTAAACTTCCCTCCACTCAGCTCAGTGTGTCTCTGCTTTAAACCATAAATCCACATTCTCACTTCTAGCACTAAGTTTGGGAGCCTTTTCCAAGGTCTCAGATCAAATCCTGAGTTTAACTCTGGGCTTTGGCTTACAGGCACAAGGTTCTGAGAGCTCCTGCATTTTGGATTCCAGCAGAGCCAGCCACACGGGGGGCTCAGGGATGGCTGTGGCGGGGCTGGGGGCTGTGACAGGCTCCAACAGGCTGGCAGTGTCCCCACGGGAGCACAGCACCACCAAATCACAGCAGAGATGCCCCCAGAACCCGCCTGGGGACAGGAGGGGTGACCGGCCCCGCAGGGCACACGGCCTCAGCTGAGGGGCTGCAAAGGACAGGCAGCAGCAAATCTTCCTGGAGACACTTTGGGGAACCTCAGGGGGGTAACGCTGGTCAGCAGCAGGCACGGCAGGGTGGGTTGCTCCCAATATTCACTGCCTGGTGACTTGCTGCCTGCCTCGGACCTCAGAGCAGAGCGGGGCTCCTGCAGCTCTGTCCTGCCCCTTGTGAAATACAGAACTGTGTTTGGTGTCAGGGGCACGCACGCAGCGTGTGATCTGTGACTGTGGGAGGTGTGGAAACCCACCACGGGACAGCTATAAAGACAATTCTAATAAATAACTGAGGAGGTAAAGCATGGAAGAAGGCCTTGGAACCCATCTTTTGTTCGCAATTAACGTTTCTAAGACTTAAGTTGATTTAGGAGCATTTGAATTAAAGCTTTAAGGATGTTGCTGTTTGACAGGAACTTTCTGCTTGTAGCCAGGCCTTAAAGAGGTTTGCAATAATAACCTTTTGAAGTATAATTTTAGAATATTGCTTGTAGTAAGGATCTTTGAAACTATAGCTTTAGAATATATAAAAAGGGAACATGCTTATCTCGATGCCTTAACAAAGCAGTGAAAAGCAGCTTGAGAAAGGAAGATGAACATCAACTCCAGGATTGAGAGTTTCCACCAAGGGGAGCTGGACATCACTGGTATGAGATTGATAGTCCTTGCAATTAAAAGGTGAACCCATCTGGAATCTGGACCTCACCAGCTGGGGATGCTTCTTTCGGGGACACATCCTGAGAAAAACTAAATCACAATAGTGTATAGAACTGTGATGTAACAATTGGGAATAGGAACTGCTGAGAAAGCTGATGAGTAGCCCTATAAATACCTGTGAGCCCCAACTATCGGGGTGCAGCTGGGGGGAAAACTTCCCCCACTGTACCCAGCGCTGTGTTGCTCATGCTTTACCACAGTAATTAATAAACTGATTGCTGCTTGAATATTTGCCTTGTCAAGGTTCTCATTTATAACACCCTTCGATCCTCATGTACCTTTGGGTGTTGATTCCATTCAGCCTCAGCCCAAGGATCACTCACTGATCCTTTCAGGGAGGAAAACAAGCTTCAGCCAGGAGGGGAAAAAGAAACAGAACATGTTAGCTAAGTAGGGCTGGATTTTTAAGAAGCTCAAGTTCCCTTGCTCTCAGAAAAGAGAAAAATGCTGTTTGTGAAGCTGTCAAGAATTGGAGACTTCCTTTCACAACATGGTTGATGAAATCTTGATTGAGTTAGGTTCTCTGTAATTTAAACTACAGAAGAGCTTCTGAACAAGTGCCAAAGCTTGCCTTATAACAGAGGTTTTGTAACTGTCTCCTATCTCCCTATCTCACAACTGAGACATCTGGCACTGACCCAAACCCAGCTATCTGTGCTTTCTGTGGAGTGACAAAATGCACAACTAATGTAGGGCATTTCTGTCCTTTACTCTTTGTGCAGGATGTAAAAACTCTTCATACTATACCCTCGATCAGGTCATTTTCCAGCCTAAACGTTTCCGTGTTTCAGTGTCAGCCCTCTCCCACAGGAGAAGCTGGATTTTAAGGTTCAGCTAGCAGCAGGTGTCCAGTGAGAGCACACGCAGGGTGAAGTGCAGAGGAGTTCAAGCAGGACACAGAGGGAGCACCGTGGGCCAGCAGCTACAACGCTGCTTCAGCAGAGCCCCGTGGATGGCCAGCAGCCCAGCAGGAGGATGGTGACTCAAAGAGCAAAGGCCATTTCTCCTCACTGCCATGGCACTCTGCTTATCAGCTCTCTCCTCACTTTGCAGGAAATTAAGTCGTTTTGCAGTGGTGAGGATGCCATCCTTCACCAGACACAGAAAAGTCAGGGCTGACTCTACCACACTGACTAACAAGTACAGAAAATGCAATTTATGGCATCTCGAGCCGGTGCAATTTGAGACCTGTGAAGGTTAATGGATCTCTTCTGGCAGGTTTCTCTGTTATTTCTGTCAGGTGCTGCCGCGTGGAGACAAAAGCAGAGTGTTCCCAGCAGAGCCTGAGTGCTGGGAGCCCCGGCTGAGGGCGAGGCGTCCATCAGATAAGGGCAGAAACAACTCCTCGAGTTTGCTTGGGCTGACGGGACCCATTCTTCCACTTCCACGGCTCCTTCTGGCTCTGATCAGTCTCTGCAAGTCCATCCTCATCCTGCAGCAAGACCCGCAGCCCGTGAGGTGAGAGAGACCAAAAAGCACTGCTTTCAAGGTGTCAAACGCGAGTGCAGCCCACCAGACGCTGCCGATGGGGCTGGGCTCCCGGGGGTGTCTGCGGGACGCCTCTTTCCAGATCAACTGCGGTCAGCGCGGCTTGGCGACTCGCAAACCCGCGGTGAAATGCGCTTTAGGCCCGCAGAGGCCAGCCGAAGCTGTCGGCGGCGGCTCGGCGTGCCCGGGGCGATCAGCAGAGGGCAGCCCCGGCTCTCTGCTCGCTCGGCGCTGCGCTCCGGCGGTGCCCGGGACGCGGGTCGGCGCTGCGGGGCTGCGGGACGGCAAGGACGGGCTGCGGAACACAAAACTGCGCTCGGTGTCACAGGCAGCGTGTGATCTGTGACTCTGGGAGGTGTGGAAACCGACACGGGACAGCTATAAAGACAATTCTAATAAATAACTGAGGAGGTAAAGCATGGAAGGAGGCCTTTGAACCCATCCTTTATTCGCAATTAACCTTTATAAGTCTTCAGTTGCTGGGGATACTCCTTTCTGAAATACATCCTGAGAGAAACTAAATCACAATAGTGTATAGAATTGTGATGTAAAAATTGGGAATAGGAACTGCTGAGAAAGCTTATGAGCACCCCTATAAATACCTGTAAGCCCCAGCTATCGGCGTGCAGTTGGAGGGAAAACTTCCCCCACTGTACCCAGCGCTGTGTTGCTCATACTTTACCACAGTAATTAATAAATTGAATATTGGCCTTGTCAAGGTTCTCATTTATAACACGCGTCCTGCTGTGCCCCACCAGCCGAGACGGAGCACAGGCTGCAGATCGCAAGAAGAGAAACTAAAACATAAATTAAAAAGCAGAAAAAGACACACCTGGTTAACCTACAGTGAGAGTCACTGACAAAGGGATTTGTCTCTCAGCACCACTGTGGGCTGGGGTCTCAGGACCTGGCACTTCTGCACACACCGGAGCCCAAAAAGGCTAAATGAGAAATTTTACACAGAACTGCTTTAAGACAGAATGAAATTACCAGTCAGAAACTGAATGCAAAGAGTGGAAACGGTGTAAACGTACTTAGCTCTGTTGTTGCTGTAAAGAAGTAAAAAGGGCAAGGGTGATGGACAGCAGTAATATCTTTTAGTGTAATTGGTGTAATAAAAGACATTATTTTTCTTCACAAACCTTGCCTTGGGGCAGCCATCATCTTTGCTGCTTCGTTCCTGCTTCAGCCTCATGTAAATGTGAAGAGTCAGTGCGGTCATCTCCTCTGCATCAGGCCTGTCAGAGTGAACAATCAGCATTGCTTTTTAACAGAAATAAAGAGCAGAAGGCCAAGAAGCCTTACTGTGAATCAAACCACTCAGTTTCCACCAAGCCACAGAAACCTTCTGAGGGGTGGCTTGTTCTGCTAGTCCATACTGCAAAACCGTCAGATTGGAGCCAGATAAAAGCCAGTACCACTGCTTAAATAATTGTTTGTTCTGTATTAACTTCCCATGTGAGCTGGTCTCAGGGCCTGCCAATTCTGCACACACCGGAGCCCAAAAAGGCTAAATGAGAAATTTTACACAGAACTGCTTTAAGACAGAATGAAATTACCAGTCAGAAACTGAATGCAAAGAGTGGAAACGGTGTAAACGTACTTAGCTCTGTTGTTGCTGTAAAGAAGTAAAAAGGGCAAGGGTGATGGACAGCAGTAATATCTTTTAGTGTAATTGGTGTAATAAAAGACATTATTTTTCTTCACAAACCTTGCCTTGGGGCAGCCATCATCTTTGCTGCTTCGTTCCTGCTTCAGCCTCATGTAAATGTGAAGAGTCAGTGCGGTCATCTCCTCTGCATCAGGCCTGTCAGAGTGAACAATCAGCATTGCTTTTTAACAGAAATAAAGAGCAGAAGGCCAAGAAGCCTTACTGTGAATCAAACCACTCAGTTTCCACCAAGCCACAGAAACCTTCTGAGGGGTGGCTTGTTCTGCTAGTCCATACTGCAAAACCGTCAGATTGGAGCCAGATAAAAGCCAGTACCACTGCTTAAATAATTGTTTGTTCTGTATTAACTGGGCACACAGAGCTACATTATCAGTGAGTTCATGGGAGTGACAGGGCAGCACCACAGAAGGAATGAAAGGACAGATCTAGGCAACTACAACAGAGATTATTTTAGTTTAGTTATTTGCATCAAGGATCAGTGACAGGAAAAATGAGAACACAGGGTCCAGTGCTGGTAACAATACTTTAAATAAGATACTTGAGAAACTGAAAATATTACAGAAAAGAGAGTCAAAACTATCTCAAGGATGGGGAACAGAAATCTTCTGTGTACTTTATCAGGCATTGAGTGGTTAAAACCACTATGGTTTATCACAAGAAAAATTGAGAAAAAAAAAAGGAAATTCCCTTCAGCAAAGATACAAAAAACAAGCAGAAGATACCAGAAGCTTAGGAAGACAATAAAGAGAAATGGAATACAGTTTTAGGATGGTGAAAGTGCCTTAAGAAACCACCTTGGTGTGGTTTAGGAGAACTACCTTCAAACAGCGATGATTTTTGGGAGATGCAGTTTCAATTTAGCACAAACTCCTGTCTCCCTCTGGAAAGGAGCCCCAGCCGAACAAAACGGCCTGTGCACGCAGAAACGTGACCATGAAAGAGCCATCTGCCGCATTAGAAATTCCTGAATGGATTCAGAGCCGTGACTCTGGAGGCCGCTCCAGCCCCGCCGGGAGGGGCGGCAGCTCCGTGCCTGTGCTGGCTGGATTCAGGGAGCCCAGGAGCTCCTCTTGGCCACAGCGGAGCAGCGAATTCCCTGCGCCAGGGCAAACTTCCGAGTGAGCACCAAATACGGTGGCAAAGGCCCTGCGGAGGAAGGAGAGCGGCTGCTGCTCCGGTTCTGCAGCACCGGCAGGGCACGGAGACTCACTGGGAGAGACACATTTCACACCCCTGTACTTTCCCTCGTTAAATCTGGAGCTGGGAAGGGGCTGGAGCCCCAAGAGGGGCAGAGGGAGCTGGGAAGGGGCTGGAGCTCCAGGAGGGGCAGTGGTGAGTCCCCATCCCTCAAGCCAGGTGGATGTGGCACTCGGGCACACACATGGTGGCCCTGGCGGTGCTGGGGGATGGCTGGACTTGAGGGTGTGAGGGCTTTTCCAGCCCCAGTGGCTCCGTGGTTCCATGGCCCTGCTGGGCACGGAGCACGGCCAGGCCTCCTCTGCACAGTGACCTGTGTCTCGGAAAAGGCCCGGAGCCTGGATTGGGTGCCCCCAGGAAATGACAGCTCTCCCTGCCACACAAACCCGCTGCAGGGAGCTCGGCCCCGGGGCAGTGATTTATGCAGTTTGGGTACCAAGCCAGGCCTTTTTAAATGCCTCCAATTTGGGCTATTTTTAGCCGGGCACAAAGGCATGACCTTGCAGGTTATTTTCGCAATCTCCTTTGTTTATAGGTGCATTATTCAGAAATGTTTGACACCCGCCACAGTCATGCTGACAGGGAGGGGAGCAGCTGAATGTGCTCCTTATGACAGGCCTCAAAATCATAATTAGGAGAGGGGGTTTTGATTAAGTAGCTTTACGTATCTGATACTGTTACTATAGTGACTCTGCTTCTTTTAACTGCACCGTGCTCCTTCATACATCAAACTATTTAAATTGTCTTCGTGCCAGTGGCAGAGAATTAAAATTCTTACTTAATAAAAGTTATTGTTAAAATAACATTTTCTCTTTTTAACTGAAAGTGGGGAGCACGAGATGGGACCTTGGGCAGGAATTGGTGGCTGGGAGGGTGGGCAGGCCCTGGATCCCTGGCAATGTCCAAAGACAGCTTGGAGCAGCCTGGGACAGCGGAAGGTGTCCCTGCCCATGGATGAGATTTAGGGTCCTTTCCAACCCAAACCATTCCAGGATTCTGTGATTAACAGTCTCAAGATCTACAGCACTCAAAAATATCTGAGTTTGGGCTGGAGAGGAGGCAGACGAGGCTGGGATGGGCTGAGCTGTCATGTTTCATACCCCTGCACTTTCCCTCTCCAAACTCTGTGGAGGCTGAGCTGGGATGGGTATCACTTCCACTGATTTGAGACCTTTGTGAGGACAAACAGCCAAGTGTTATAGTGAAAAGTGATGGTTTTGCTCTTTTCTTCTGCAATTCCAGTGCTGACCTGCACTATTAGCTGCCTCGGTGACTTCTGCCAAGCCTTCTGTTTGAGTCCAAGGCTGTCCCAGCCCTGCTGGCTCCGTGAGGCAGCAGACCAGGCAGGGCTTACCCCAGCACTGTGGCCCTGCATGTTTTGAGGAGCCCTATTCCACGCAGGGCATCCAGCACGGTGGCTACTGGGAGCAGCTTCCACATTGCCACAAGGAGCTCTGCGTGGAGTGACCCCATTTCCCTGCCTCCGCTCTCACACGGCATCCAGCACGGTGGCCCTGGCCACTGGGAGCAGCTTCCACATTGCCACAAGGAGCTCTGCGTGGAGTGACCCCATTTCCCTGCCTCCGCTCTCTGCTCCTTCCTCCTGCTTTGCCTTTCCCCCTCAGCCTTTCCTCACATCCCTGTCCCCTCACGGACCCAGCTCCTCACAGCCCTGTGCCCTCATGGACCCCATCCCCTAATGGACCCAGGTTCCTTATGGACCCCAGCTCCTCACAACCCCATCCCCTCATGGATCCAGGTTCCTTATGGACCCCAGCTCCTCACAGCCCCATCCCCTCACGGACCCAGACTCCTCATGGACCCAGCTCCTCACAGCCCTGTCCCCTCACGGACCCCATCCCCTAATGGATCCAGGTTCCTTATGGACCCCAGCTCCTCACAGCCCCATTCCCTCACAGACCCAGACTCCTCACGGACCCAGCTCCTCACAGCCCTGTCCCCTCACGGACCCCATCCCCTAATGGATCCAGGTTCCTTATGGACCCCAGCTCCTCACAGCCCCATTCCCTCACAGACCCAGACTCCTCACGGACCCAGCTCCTCGCAGCCCCCAACCCTTCGCAGCCCCATCCCCCCTCACAGACCTCCATCTTCTCATGGCTTCCAACCCCTCATGGATCCTGTCCCCTCACGTTCCTCATCCCCTCATATTCCCTATCCCCCCATGTTCCTCATTCCCTCATGTTCCCCATCCCCTCACGTTCCCTATTCCCATTCCTCATTTCCTCACTTTCCCCGTTCCCATTCCCATCCCCTCACGTTCCCCGTTCCCCATTCCCCATTGCCATTCCCTTCCCCTCACGTTCCCCATTCCCATTCCCTCACGTTTCCCATTCCCATCCCCTCACTTTCCCCGTTCCCATTCCCATCCCCTCACGTTCCCCGTTCCTCATCCCCATCTCCATCCCCTCACGTTCCCCAACCCCGTTCCCCATTCCCATCCTCTCACGTTCCATTCCCATTCCCATTCCCATTCCCTTCCCCTCACGTTCCCCGTTCCCGTTCCCGTTCCCATCCCCTCACGTCCCATTCCCATTCCCATTCCCATTCCCATTCCCATTCCCATTCCCATTCCCATTCCCATTCCCATTCCCATTCCCATTCCCTTCCCCTCACGTTCCCCTCACGTTCCCCGTGCCCTCACGCGCCCATCCCCAGTCCCGCCCTCGCCCCGCCCCTCCTCGCTGATTGGCTGTCTCGCCAGTCCAATTAACCTGTGACAGCTCCCGCCGCGCCTGTCCCGCTTTCCCCTCTGCGGGGGCGGGACAAAACGTTCATTGGCCAAGTGCCGCCATCGCCGGCGAGTTTCCTTCTCTTCTATTTGCTGCGCCGGTTGTCAGTCACGGCCAACACCCGCCTCCCGGGGTGTCCCTCCCGGGCGCCTCGGAGTTGGCTCCATTCAGTGGCGGGTTCTGCGGTGGATGCAGCTCCGGCGGGCGGGCGCTGCTCTCGCTCAGTAGGAACAGGTCCTCGGCCGGCATCGCTCAGCGGGTAGCAGCCGCAGGAGGAGGTAGATCCCGTTCTGGTAACAATTATACAACTGCGGCGGCGCACCACAGGCCTCTCTCTCTCTTTATAAACCCGTGTCTGCGGGGCGTTCTGAGGGGCTGGAGGCCGCCCGGGCGCGGGGAGGGGATGGAGCCCGCCCGGGATGCTCCGTGTCCCCGGTCCGGCCCCGCGGGGGGCCGTGCCGAAGCAGCAGCACGGCGGAGCGAGGCGCCGAGGCTCGGCCTGCGGCGGAGGCAGCGCCGGGCCCTGCGGCAGGTGCGGAGGTGCCGGCGAGGAGCCGCGGGCAGCAGCCCGTGCGTGTTTACCCCTGTCGGAACGGTGACAAACGGAGCTGCCCGAGGCCGCGGCGAGCGCCCCCGCGCCGGGCCCGACCTGCCCTGAACTTCCCCGCGGCCCTGGAGAGTGAAAGTTGGGCAGGAGCGGAGCGGCTGGCGCGGCCTTGGAGCAGGAAGCGCCGCCCGGCCCCTCGGAGCTGCTGCCGGGTTCGGCCTCCTGGCTGCTCCTTCGGCCCTGGCCGGCCCCACGCTCCTCTAAAATATACCGACTAAGGGCTGGTGTCGGAGCAGCCCGGGGTGCCGTGTGGTGGCAAGAATCTCGTAATTGACAGGAGAAAAACCGAACTTACAGCACACTGATAAAGGGCTGGTGAAAAGGGACGGACCTGCAGCCCAGCAAGATCAAAACGGCCAAATGTGGATTGTTTGGTGTCGTTGTGTTGGTAATTCCAAAAAGTAGTGAGCAGCAAAGGGAGGTGCTCTGGGTGCCTGTGATTTACATGTGGGCAGATGGAAGAGCTGGGCAGAATGTGCAGCTCTGCAGGTGGCCCGTGTGTGTGCAGCCAGCGGTGTCTAATGCCTTATTAGAAGCTATAACATCTGTAGAAATTTAACCTGAGCCTGCGTTTTAGAAGAAACTGTGTGTTACAGTCGCAGGAGGGAAGTTCTGATAACCCTGCGCGGTGGCTTGTGAGTCAGCAGCTTGAGTGCAGGCAGGATTCGGAGCTTTTTGCTCTGCAAACTGAGGCAGAAGCTGCCAAAGTGCGTGGTGAGTGAGTGCTAATTGAATGCTCACCTTTACGAGTGGTGCCAGCACCCTCCCTGCAGCTGGAGCAGCCCTGCTGGCTCGTGGTGCACGGCTAGGCTCTCAGGTTCTTGGGTATTTGTTTTTCAAGCCCTGGCCAGCACACGCCGAGGTTTGTGAGAGGCTGGCAGGCGTGCACTTCACCTGCGCTGAGCTGCCAGCAGCTCGGCTTCTCTGTGCTCAGCTGCTTTCCCAGGAAGAACTCCTGTACCTCCAGCAGTTGTTGGCAGCATCCTTGTCTGCCCCTCAACTTGTATCCAAAAACAAAATCTGAGTTTCGGAGTTGAGCAGCTCCAGCACAGGGGCGTGCCAGTTCTGCAGAGCTTGAGTACCTTTCTGCTATTCCTGGAGTACTCCTGAGGGCTTTTAGGATGAGCTCTTTGTCCTTACCTTTACCGCCAGTGGCCCTCCTAGTTACACAAATTAAAATAAATCAAGCATGTCAATACATCGTGTTAGAGTTAGCCAAAAGTACTGCTGCTGCAGTTTCCACAGTAAAACTAATGGACTTTCTGGTGCTTAACAATCAGAATATTTAGGTCAGTAAATGTATAAAAATGCAGCTCTCTGATGTTGTCTGGTAAGAGCTGCTACCCACCAAGACCCCAACACCAAACAATTCAGCTACATTTTCTGCTCGTGCTGCAAGAAGTCTGATAGCACTGTAAATTACAGGAATTGAGAAATACTCTGTTTAGGAAGTGTTCTGAATCATTCTCCCCCGAGGTCGCCTGAGTGTGCTCTGTTTAGTGACTGTTTCCAGCCTGAGGTGGTGAGCTTGCTCACTCTGCCTGGGTGCTCCACACCTAACTTTTCTTCCTGTCGAGCAGGCTGCCTCAGAATAAAAGGGAAGAAAAGTAATCCCAGTATGCTAAAGATCTGCTTCCAAAACAACCCGCCTGCCTCTGCCAAACACTTCATTAGTAATTTCTGCCCATGACTGTTCCTTTAATCTGCAGATCTCAAGGTGCCTTAGAAACGTCCTTTAAAGTGGTGGCCCAGGACTTTGCTGGAGGGGACCTGAAGTAGTTTTGCCAGTGTTTCCTGCTGGCTTTCCTCAGCAGCAGCTCCTGGTCAGCTCAGGGAGCCAGAGGAGCCGAGCTGCTGTGCAGAACCACGTGCCTTCTCCTCATCCCTCTGCTCCCTCCTGGGATGCTCCTGTTCTGGAGCTAAAGTGGCTCCTTGTCCTGCTGAAGGGCGGTGGTGCAGGGAGAGCTGCTTTCTTTAGGGGGAAGTCTCGTGGGGAGGCACACTTACAGCCCGTGCTGGCCTAATGCAATAATTTTGGACTGCTTTATCGTTACTGAGGTGATGAAGCCAGCTAGTGTGTGCCTGGTTTGTGTCATGCTTGGGTGGGCCAGGCTGGGCTGTTTATTACTGTAAAAAAAAAAAAAGAGAGTGTGGTGCATCCACTCCAGCCCTGAGGTGGGGCAGGCTGTGGAGGCAGAGGAGACTGTTGGATTAGAAAGGGTTGAGGCCTTAAAAATTGGAAATTCTGTGGGGCCTCCGTGGCCTTGAATTGATGATTTCAGCTTGTCAATATCAATACAAAATAACTCCTCGACACAAGCCAGTTTCTGTACAGGAAAGAAAGGCTGGAACGAATCACTGACACAGGGTTTCAGGAGCGCTGGGAATGCATTTGTGTTTCCCCACCCTTCAGACTGAGGGCAGGCTGCAGAGTCATCCTCCCCGAGCTGCTGTGCAGGGACAGGCACTCCTGGCACTGAGGGGACACCCACGGGTCAGGCAGCCTGGGCACTAATTGAAGCTGGCCTTGCTTTAATTGGCTCTGAGCTTCCCGACTCTCTGAACAACCTAATTCTGCCTTTTAAGAGCGTGGTGAACCTTTCCCTTAAAAGTAGGTTTTGCCATTTAACAAATCCATAATTGGAGCAGCAGAACATTTGCTCCCAGATAAGGGCGCTTGTGCATATTGGTAATTAGTTTGACCTGGGCAGATGACTCCTGATAAGGCACAGCAGGGAGCTGTCCTCTGGTGTGCTGATGGATTTAATCCCCTTAATTTGTGACACAGCAACTCAAAAATTCCCAGCTGTGCTGGACTCGGTCTGGAGGTGCTCCACACTCTGGTGTAGTTCTCACCATTGTCAGGCACTGACAGAGTGGGAGCAGAGATCCTGGTTATGCTGACACAGGTTTGGGCAGGAATTTATTCCTCATTCAGTTCTGCTGCTTTCCTCCTAATTCCTCCTCCTCGCAGGACATTGCACAGCCTCAGTCCTCTGCGTGTTTTCACATCGTGGCAGGTGCTGCTGTTTCCCTTCCCCACGGAGATGCTGCCAGGGCTGGAGCCCCTCTGCTCTGGAGCCAGCCTGGCACAGCTGGGGCTGCTCCCCTGCACAAGAGAAGGCTGCAGGGACACCTGAGAGCCCCTGCCAGGGCCTGCAGGGGCTCCAGGAGAGCTGCCCAGGCACTGGGGACAAGGCCTGCAGGCACAGCACACAGGCCATGGCTGCACTGCCACAGGGCAGGCACACATTTTGGGATGTTGGGCAGGAATTGGTGGCTGGGAGGGTGGGCAGGCCCTGGCCCAGGGTGCCCAGAGCAGCTGTGGCTGCCCCTGGATCCCTGGCAGTGCCCAAGGCCAGGCTGGACAGGGCTGGGAGCAGCCTGGGACAGTGGAAGGTGTCCCTGCCCATGGCATGAGTGGCACTGGATGGGCTTTGAGGTCTCTTCCCACCCAAACCACTCTGGCATTCTCTGTCAGTCTCTACTGCCAAAATGATCTCTCCTGCTCTTTATGGTCTAACTCCCACCCTCTCAAGCCTGGCCTCTCTTTACAAACCCATCACAGCCATGTGAGAGCCTCCCCAGACAGCAGCACGTTCCATCTCCTTGAAACCAGGTGGTGGCTTAGGGACCTCTGGGGACCTCTCCCCAGCCCTGTTCTTGTGGCTCCCCAGCAGACGTGAGCCACAGAGCGTGAGGCTTCGTGTCCCTTTGTCCTTCCCCACAGGTCCAGGGGACAGGCTGGTGGCCAGCAGAGCTGGGGAGGGTCGCAGGGCCACGGCCAGGCAGGCAGAGCTGCTGGCAGGCACGGGGGAGGATTTCCTGCTTGTGAGGTCAGATTAGGTCGTGTTGAGGTCGGTTTTGCAGGCAAGCCCTTGCTGAACCTCTTTTCAAAAGTCTGTGACAAAGGAGTTGGAGGAGGTGTGCAGGATGGAGAGGAAACAAGCAGGGAACAATGAGAAGAGCAGGGGAGGGCGAGCTCAGGGCTGAGTGACCAGTCAGGTTTTGTGGTGGGTATAAATTAACTGGGATCATATCTCTGGGATCTAAACAGAGGGCTCAGTGGAAAATGAAACTTGATTCTCCCCTTTTATGAATCTGAGATAACTCCATCAAGAGAATAATTTTAGGTGCTGGTGTGACACCTCGGAGAGGACCAAGTCTCCTCTCTCACACATCAGGGAAGAAAGCAAGATTTGTGTCACCTCTGAAAAGCCTTTTCCCCTCTGCCTCGTTGATTAGAGTTAATTGATCAAGTTCAGGTGAATCTAGGCCACAATCTTGTTTGGTTCTTAAATGCTCATTAATTGCACCAAAGTAATTTAAATTTAATTAGAGTTCGGCAGGGTGTGGTGCTTGTTCTACTTTGTAATTCCTTGTCTGAGGCCTTTGCTGGTGACAGGGTGACGCCACGGTGGCACCAGGCTGGTGGGGCTCTGGGGTGGGGTTTGCTGTGGCACTGGAGTCACAGATCGTTTTTGGGCTCCCCTGCCCAGGAGATGGACCTGCAGCCGTGGGGTGATGGCAAGTGAGCAGCCAGAGCTAAAACCAGTTAGAGCTGAATTGGATGATCCAAAAACAGCACGGAATTAATGTGTTTTGCAGGACAGAATTAATTTCCCTGGTCTGATCCTGATTTCCCTGGCAGCTCACTCCACCACGAGCAGGTTTGGGGAGGAACAAGCACGTGAAGGGCAACATTTGTTTGTGCTGATGGCAAGGCTTCCTCCCGTGCCTCCTGTCCCACTCCACGCCACAAATTTATGGTCTTTACCCCAAAACAAATCAACACAGGGGGTTTGAGTGGAATTTTTGTCATCCACAGGCCTAAACACACAAGTGAAGGTTGAGGGGAAGGGATGCTTCTGGATGCAGAGCAGCTTCCCTCGACCCTTCCTAGTGGGTAGAAGAGAAACTCGGGCATAACTGATAATGAAAAATGTTAAATGTTTGCATAGTTTTTTAATGCTTGGAAAGATTTTCAAGAAGATCCTCAGACTGTAACTTGTAAAACCAGTCTACCATCTTAAAAGCTGATTATGTGCAAATTTGATTAGAGCAGGTCTTCTAAAGTATTCAGGCGATGTTTAAGATAATGAAGTTTTGTTCCTTAATTCAATTTTGCCTCCCATCTGGAAGAAATTAAAAATGCAAGCCATGCATCATTTCATTCCTTACAAATATCTCATGCCCTGCTTTACTGTCCTTGCCTGTCTGGGCTGTGAGTGTAGCTGGGCTGGGGGTGGCAGGTGCCCTCTCCTGGTCCCCTGCTGTCCCCTCCCTCTGTCACCACTCTGACCATGGTCCTGCCCTGCTTTCTGTTGTCTCTCACTCCCAGTGAAATAATCTTTGGGAGGTGAATTCATGCACATTCCCTGCTGGTCCTGCCTTATACAAGCACGTAGTAAATGGTAATTTCTTCACCGAAGAGCTTGTAATCAATAATGGATTAAAATGAGTTCAAGAGTTGCTAACACCTGTCAGGATAAGAACTTGGGTTATGCAAACAATTTTTAATTCTTTTGGGGAAACATCCTTTACTTTAAAATATATATTCTCTCTGAAAATAAAACTTTTTAAAGTTTGGAATTGTAAAAACCTGAGCCTGGAATCCCCAGTTCAGTGGAGTTTTTTGCCATTTTAATTCAACATTTTGTTGCAGCAGAGTTTCAATATGCTGACAGACAGTTTCTCCCCCGTGCTGCCCAGGCCAGGAGGTTTCACTGGAGAGCTCCCGAGGATCCCAGTGCAGATTTTGTGGTGCAGCTGCCCAGGCTGTCCCGTCCTGGCTGGCATTTGCACCAGTGCCGGTGCCACGGGTCACCGCTGAAACCACTGCTGGCATTTCTGCTCTGCCGGGAGGATCCCTGCCTTCCCTGCTCCGTGCCCTCAGCATTCCAAGCCCTTCCTGCCTTTCCCCCCTGGCTGCTGGGAGGATCCCTGCCTTCCCTGCTCCGTGCCCTCAGCATTCCAAGCCCTTCCTGCCTTTCCCCCCTGCCTGCCAGGAGGATCCCTGCCTTCCCTGCTCCGTGCCCTCAGCATTCCAAGCCCTTCCTGCCTTTCCCTCCTGGCTGCCGCAGGGCGGATTTGGGCTGGTGCTTCACGCTGTTAGCAGGGGTCTGACGCTGGCAGGGCTTCCCTGCGGCAGCGGGGAGCCCCGGCGGTGTCCGGGGGCTCTGCTGAGCGCTGCCTTTGCCTCGCAGGTGCTGCGGAGGAGCGAGGATGCTGTCCCGACTGCGCGCCGCCTGGGCGCCCGGCGCGGCGGCGCGGCGCGGCCTGCACACCAAGGAGAAGGGCAAGCCACTCATGCTGAACCCGCGCACCAACAAGGTGGGTGTGAGGCCTGTCCAGCTGTCTGTCTGCCTCCAAGGAGAGGCCCGTGCCCCGCGTCCCATGGACAGCCAGAACGGGGTGGTGAGGCAGGGAGCAGTTCCTGACCCGCAGAGCGAGGGCTGCTCCGCACGGTGCTGCCCTGGGCACACGAGGGGATGCTGGCACTGCTGAGCCCTGCTGAGCTGGGAGAGCTTGAGCAGGGACAGGGGCTGACCTCAGAGTCTGCCAGAGTTAACTCTGGATTCACCAGCCATGGGAGCTGACAGAGCCACAGGGACAGAGTCTGACAGAGCCACAGGGACAGGGTCTGACCCCAGAGTCTGCCAGAGTTAACTCTGAATTCACCAGCCTTAGGAACCGACAGAGCCACAGGGACAGGCTCTGAGAGAGCCACAGGGACAGGGTCTGACCTCAGGGTCTGCCAGAGTTAACTCTGAATTCACCAGCTTTAGGAACTGGCAGAGCCACAGGGACAGGGTCTGACCCAGAGTCTGCCAAAGTTAACTCTGAATTCCCCAGCCATAGGGACTGACAGAAACACTGGGCAGCACTGACAGAACCAGAGGACACAGTCTCAGCTACATCAGGGAATGTATAGGCTGGATATTGGGAAAACATTTTTCGCTGAAAGGATAATAAAGTACTGGGATGCTCTTCCCAGGGAGGTGGTGGAATCACCATCTCTGGATATGTTTAAAAAAAGGCTGGACATGGCACTTGGTGTTATAGTCTAGATTCTGAGTTGAGGTGTTAGGACATGGGTTAGACTCTGTGATCTTAGAGGTCACTTCCAACCTTCTTATTCTGTGATTCTGTAACCACAGGAAGTGTTAGCCTCTCTATCCTAGCTCTGGCCCTTTCCTGGGACACTGAGACTTGGGGCTGAGCCACATCGCCCAGGAAACATCCCTCTGCAGAGTCTGAAAGAGCATCTAAAAATAAACCTTGGTGGGAGCTAATTGGGAGGTACAGATATCATGTTAATTTCATGCTTTGAGGCAGACTTATAAGAAAGAAGCTTTTTGTTCCCTTCACTGAACTGTTCTTGTTTCCACAAGCCCATCCTCAACCTCTTTTTTTTTTTCCCCCACTGGAGCTGTAGTGGCCTTCAGGAATCTTGCAGCCATTAATACGAAAATTAAAACTGGTAAGAAATCAGATGAGGGCTTTTGGTGGCTGAACCAAGACGTCTGAAGTGGTCAAGAAAGGAGGCACATCTGCCTGTCTGGCAGGGCATTTCTAAGCTGTGGGGCTGGGTTATTTCACCCTTCCCTTTCTGCCCTGGGCAGTGGAGTGCAGGATGCCTCCATCCTGCCCGAATCCCAGCTGCCCAAAGGGAGGGAGAGAGAACTGTGGAAGGTTGAGACTGGCTGACTGCAAACTGAAGTGGAGATTGCTGTGTCAGGGAAGGAGAAAAGGGTAGATTGGTGTGATTTGTCAGGATCAGATTGTCTCGAGACTTTCTGAGCTCTGAAGACTTTGAGGTGCCATGGAAATTACTTCAACCCCTGTAAGCTTTTCTAAATGCTGATTATGCAACAGTATTCTGAAACAAGAACAATAGGTCGTTTCACTGTTTTTCTAGTGGTGATATCCTTCCAGTTTTTTTAACCCTGGGATCCTCAGCTGGACTGAGCACAATGCAGTTGTTTTTCTTGAGGAGCAGAAGGCAGTAGGGAGCTTCTGGTTAATGGCAATTGATTTTTAAAATTTTTTTATGCCTCCACGAAGTTACACTGGTGGGAGGGAACCCCACTCTGCATTAGTTTGTCTCTGCTGTATCAGCCTGTCCTTCCTGCTGACGCCTGTTGGAGTGGATCAGAAAGCTCACTGAGTGATACTGCTGGATGCAGTATCTGTATGGAAACGCATTTTGGATATTCAGCAAAGATATAAATGATTTATTAAACACACTGAGTACTTTACCCCTTGTGCCTCACGTGTGGATAGATATATATATATTATCTACGTACAGAAACAGATAAAGGGTGTTATTCCTTGCTGTCAGCTTGTTGAGGTTATCATGTTTTACTTGATTACATTTAATTTTTACATCCCCTATCGACTCTGCAGAACATTTGGTCTGCCCTAAGGGACACGTTCCTATAACAAGAGCTGCAGAAGGACAGCATCAGGGGCAGGAACCAGCCCTCACCCTTGTGCAAACTAATCTGTTGCTCTTTGCCACTGGAGTAGGTTTTTCTCTTCCAGTTGTTTTTATTTTCTTGCCCAGGGTTGTACAAATGTCACAAACAAAAATGTCCCCTGGTTGCAGGCGGACAGCACGGCTGCACCAGCTGGTTTGGGCTGTGGTGTTTGCAGGGCAGATTTGGGGTGTTCCTGGGCAGGAGGAGGCAGTGAGCTCTCTGGGCCAGCTCAGTGCTGCAGCCAGCAGTGCAGAGCCTGCTGCAGCCAGCAGTGCAGCGCCTGCTGCAGCTGCTGTGGCATGCTGCTCTGTCAGAGCCCCCCGTACTGTGTGACCCCTGCAGACAGTTATCTCCAGGACCTTCTGTCCTGCTGGAGGTCCCTGCTGTGCCCAGGCAGCATTTTCAGCTTGCTTAGCACGCTCTAAGGACAATCTCGCTGGGTGACCCCTGCTCCCTGCAGGGCTGCCCCTGCAGGCACTTGGCTCCAGGACCTTCTGTCCTGCTGGAGGTCCCTGCTGTGCCCAGGCAGCATTTTCAGCTTGCTTAGCACGCTCTAAGGACAATCTCCCTGGTTTAGTGCTGGCAATTAAATCGTTACTGATACGCTGCAGTGCTTCAGATGGGGCAGGGTTTGTTCTTCCAGCACAGAGCAGGTGATGCACAGGATCCCTGCCTGGTGATGTCTGTCCTGCCACGTGGAGTGCCATCAGAGTGTTCTTGTCTCCACTGGAAATACATGACCTGTAATGTTATCTGTGTGTTTGTTTTCTGTGGCTTGCAGAAAATTTGTGACTGAATAGTTGGCGACACTTGCTGTACCTCAGTTGGTTATTTTAGTTGGTTATTTTGGTGTTCTTTGAAGAAGGCTGTGATGGTGTTTTGTACTGTGGGTTCCATTACTCCGTTTTCCATAACTCTGTTCCCCAGGACTATTAGGTTATCACAGAATCCCTGAGGCTGGAAAAGCCCTCCCAGCCATCGAGTCCAACCTGTCACCCGATCCCCACCTTGTCACCCAGCCCGGAGCTCTCAGTGCCACGTCCAGGCCCTCCCTGGACACCTCCAGGGATGGGCACTCCAACTCCTCCCTGGGCAGCTGCAATTCCTGACCTCCCTTTCCATGGGGAAATCCCTCCTGATGTCCAAAAACTCCTCCTGCACTGACAGTGCCTCTCAAAATCTTGGCTTCGGCAGGTATCTTCAGGATTTATAAATGCACATATTTGTGTGCATGTGTCTGCCTGGAAATGGCAATAGATATGTGCATGGAAATACACAAAATGTGATAAATGTTAAAGAAACATTCACTGGTGGCAGGTTAATAATCCCAGACTGATCCTGAGGAATTTTAACAGATCTTTCATACAGGTGGTCATCTTCTCAAATGTTATATTTTCCTCACAGTTTCATGTGTTCATTCACAGCTTTAAAGCCCAATTTATTTTCACGCATGGCTTCCAGAATACTTCCAAAAACTGTGATAAATCTACCTTTGCATAAAGAGATTATTTTCTTAGCAAACTTGTACATGACCTCACTGATTTGTGGGAAATATCCTAACAGTACATTTACAATTCAGAATAGAAAATAAACAGAAAAAGCCCAACCAAAGTCGAAGCTATTTTGACAAAATAAAAAGGATAGCACAAGAGAGTGTAAAGAAGAGATGTATGAGCTTGAAGATGTAAAAGCAGATGCTCTGTTCCACTGCCCTTTCTCACCATGCTGGTTTTGACACATTTCATTTGCTTTAATCATTTTAGATTCAGACTTAGCCAGCTTAGGTTATCTCAGAGCAGCCAAGGCGTGGAATACACAGTGCCCCTGTGCCTTCCTGGGGAAGCCAGGGTAAACAGGATGTGGGGAGGGAATGCACATGGTGATCGCTGCTGAGAGGTGCAGTGCTCAAACGTTGCTGTCAGTTTGTGATCACTCAGGAGAGACCCGAGAGGGCAGGAGAATGACAGAAACTGTGCACACCCCCAGCCCAGAGGTCCCTGCACAGGTCTGTGCCCTGCCCAGATGGTTTGCAGGGATCCTTGGATGGGGTTGGCATGGCCCTGCACCTGCAGGTTTTATCAGCTTCCCTGAGAGCTGCGTGCTTTCAGAAGGAGTTACATGGAGCTGTTTAATCTGTAACCAGGTGCCAAAGGTGGTGGGAGGCTATCAAACCTCGTTACCTTGGGCCAGGTGTTCTGCTCAGCACCTCTGGGCTGGGGATGGAGGAAGGGCACTGCCCCTGTGGGATTAACGCCCCTCAGGAGAGCAGGAGCAGCCACAGCAGTTTAAAGAGATGCCCCCGGGGCGTTCAGGGTTCCCATGACTTGCAGTTGCCCCTCAGGAGAGCAGGAGCAGCCACATCTGATGGAAAAGCAGCAGTTTAAAGAGATGCCCCCGGGGCGTTCAGGGTTCCCATGACTTGCAGTGTGCAGCTGTGCCGTGGTGTCCATGGGAAATATACCCGGCAGAGCCTGGGCCACCTCCTTGGCAGCAGTGGAGCCTTTCTGCTCCTGCTTTTCCCCTCTTGTGCAGGGGAGTGCTTCCAGTCAGCGTGGGTCATCAGCCAGAGTGGAGTGTTCGTCTGGCAGAGGGGCCAGGGGCTGGTGGCACCTCTGCCTGCAGAGAGAGGGAGTGCAAAACGGCTTGGGGATGCCATGGGGATGTGGGCTGTGTCAGCGCACTGCCCTGCTGTGTCTGCCACACCCACCAGGGCACAGACTGCTGCTCTGGGAGAACAAAGGGAGAGAGTCCAGTTCAAAACTGAAGGAGGAAAAAAATCTGGAGAGGTTTTCTGTTCTCATAAACTTTTATTCTCTGGTGGAGATAGCAAAGACACCTTTGATTCTTATGAATGAACTTTATTAATTTGCAGTGGAGGCATCTTGTGCAATAGTGAACTTTGTGTTTAGCCCAAGGGAGCAAAGTCAAGAGAAGCAGCCCACAATCCAACATAAAGTCTACTTTGTTTTCAAGATGTTTATGATGCTGCTTCAAAGGCTGTGCTCCCTGCTGAATCTGTTCTAACAATTACTAGGAGTTACAAGTTACATTTTTTAAATCTCATGAGTACCTAATTTTCCAAACAGTGGCATGTTTGGATATAAACTGTATGTGCATCTTTGTCAGGAGCCCTGGATGGTGTTTTTGCTGTGTATGAGAGCATTTATGATTGGTTAAGATACACTGTCATATATGTGGCTGCAAGACTGCAGGCGGGGAAGACTTACCACCACTACTACTTCTCTGCTTGGAAACCTCTCAGAATTCCTTACTCAGTGGTGCTATAAAAATCCTGCTCGCAGCGTCCAGGCTGCTCCATGCGAGGCACGCAGCTAGAATTTGTGTGTGCTGGTATTTATAGCAGCACGGGCTTTGTGTGGTGGAGCCCAGTTGCTGCGAAGTCCCGGTGCCAGTTTGTGGGTTGAAGTTCATGGTGCTTCAGTGTGAGCTTGTCTTAACTAAAATAGCATCAGCATTTCACTCCCGTAGCGTTTTTCATTCCCCCTCCCAGCAGAAGGTTGGTTTTGTGGCAGTGAATTTGTCCGTGGAGTGTTAATTAATTAATCTGTGGGCTTTGAGACGTGCTGGGCTCCCTCCTGCTTTGTCTGTGCTGGCCTGGAGACGACCCCTGCTTGTTGTGAGCTGAGAAGAGGATTAAGGAGGCTGATGGCAGTGAAAGTGAGCACACAGCACCTGGGGGAAGGAAACCCAGCCTGCACACAGTGACCCTGCTGCTCAGACCCAGACTGTAGGAGTGCTTAAGCACTTAATCCCAGGGAAAGCCAGGGGGAGTTTGGGCTTTAGGTGGGGGATCTTCCCTGCCTTTGGGCAATTGATGCTGGCTGCATGGGCCGGGTGAGTGCCCCCTGATCTCCCGGGGCTGGCTGTGCCCCCTGATCTCCCAGAGCTGGCTGTGCCCCCTGATCTCCCAGAGCTGGCTGTGCCCCCTGATCTCCCGGGGCTGGCTGTGCCCCCTGATCTCCCAGAGCTGGCTGTGCCCCCTGATCTCCTGGGGCTGGCTGTGGTCATGGGTCACTGGAAGAGTGCTGGGTGTGTGATACTGCAGCTCCATCCTGGGAGATGCTGCGTGGGCAATCCCAAATCCACAACCAAAACAAGCTCATGGTCATGGACAAAGATACTGCAAGTGTTAGAAGGACTCAGGGGTTTTATCTCACTGCTCTGGCCCAAACTTCTGCTCCAGTTGGAACAAGGACTGAGTGTGTGAAGGCTGATGTCATTCTGATTCCTGATTCAGGCCTAGGCAGAAATTAAAGCCTCTCTGAATACGATATAATTATCATGTAAATCAACAGCTGAAAGTACTTAGTGTCACTTAAAAATTCATCCTGTTTGATGTTATTGTAACTCCAGAGACATTCAACACCCAGGTTCCCTACAGACAGGAAAGAGTGTGAATAAACAGAATAAAGATGGGTTTCTGTTCTGCTTGGAGCTAAGCTCAGGGGTCATGGGCATTATTGGGGGCCCAGGTTTTAAGGACACAGGTTCCACTCTGCAGGGAGGTTGGGAAAAGCCACATTCCGGTGTCATGCTAATAGTGGAGATCAGAAATATGGTAGTTGTGGCTTTTACAGGACTGGAGGCTTTCTGGAGGGGGGGATGTAGGTTTTGGTAGTGAGGTGTTTCTCTCTGGTTACAGTAAAATGTCAGCATAGCCAGTGTGGCCTTCCCCAGGCTTGAACTCCACTGGCCCTGCTGACCAGAGACTAAACTTCTTCTTCCCTCCTCTTCTCCTTCCTCTGAGCACTGTAAATATTTTGGCACTGCTTTTGCTCCTGTGGTGTCTGGAGTAACAGCCAACATGCTGCAAGTGTTTGCCAGCTGTGCTCGGCCTTGGGGCCCGAGCTGCAGGCAGTCTGTGTGGGAGAGGGCTGCTTTCGGAAGGATTTAACTCTGTTTAAATGTATTAAACTGCTGGTGGCAGCAAGCCGCGGCTGCTGAGGAAATGGGAAGGCAGCTGAGAGGAGCTTGTGCGGAGCATGCATTTCTGCTCGCAGAGAATTGGCGTTTCTTGCGAAGTGTGCAGAAGTGGAACTAATCCTTTGCAACACAGGAAAAGCCTCTGCGGCACCCAGAGCGTGTTTCCCTGGGCTCTTCTCTGCTATCAGCTCCTCTCTGTTTACATGGCTGTGGTCTTTGTGGAAATGTTGGATTGTTCAGATCAGTGTTTGGAAAGAAAATACCACTGAAGTGGCTGAAGTGACTGTTGCACCCCACAAAAAAAAAAAAAAATAGAAATCAACCCCGAAAAAACCAGCAGCAGGTTAAAAATCTGAAGAATGGACTGTCATCTGAAATTTATTTGTATTTATATTGAAAGAATACTGTAAAATAGCAGTTAGACTGGGAAAGAAAACAGTGGTTTGCAAATGACTCCTGACTACTTGTAGAAAACTCTACTGTCCTAGGAGTAAAAGGTTAAACTGAAATCAATATTTAGTGTCAAGTCTATTACATGAAAGGTTGGCAGACATGAAGATAAATAAAAATTAGAAATCAGCTCCCAAAAAAACAGCAGCAAGGTTAAAAATCTGAAGAATGGACTGTCATCTGAAATTTATTTGTATTTATATTGGAAGAATACTGTAGAATAGCAGTTAGACTGGGAAAGAAAACAGTGGTTTGCAAATGACTCCTGACTACTTGTAGAAAACTCTACTGTCCTAGGAGTAAAAGGTTAAACTGAAATCAATATTTAGTGTCAAGTCTATTACATGAAAGGTTGGCAGACATGAAGATAAATACAGAGAAAAACAGATTCATTTTAGGGTTAAATACTTTGAGTTTTCTGCAAGAATGCAAAACAGTGAGATTTTTGGGGTTGAGTTGTTGGTTTTTTCTTGCTTTCTAGCTCTTCAGGTATTTTATTACCATAGAGCATAGTGTAGAATCAGTACAGAAAAGCAAGTGGATTGCTTTAGTCAGTGTAGTCAAAACAACCTGTATGAAATATGACCCAAATAGGAGAGAGGAAAATAATGTAAAAATAGTAATTATTTTAACAATGGGATTTTTTTCTCTAAGGAGTATTGTTTAGAAACCATTCAGCTAGGATGAATTACACTACAACTGGATTCTTTTTAGAAATTTTTTGTTAATGGGTGTGAGTTCTACAAATACCTGTGAAGAGTCTGTTCTCATATAAACAGAGGTGAAAATATTTGTGTTCTAATCTGAACTGATGCCTTTACTGTCACGTGGAAAAGTACTGATTTTTATTTCTTGCCAGTTGAGGAGTTGAACACGGATGATCTTTGTGGGTCCCTTCCACAAGGATCATCTGATTCTCTGACCTTTCTGGTGGCAGGAGGAACTTGGAGTGTAATTACAAGGCATAAGGCAAACCTTAGAAAGCTGCCTTTTTTTTTTTTAGCTTGGCAGTAAGAATCTGAAGGTTGAGAAACGGTTCAAATTAGTATTCAAATAACAATAAATTTAAACTCTGTCCACTCTCCATCTCCCAAATGGAGAAGAGTGAGAAGTTTTTGCAGTTGAACTCTTCTGATTTGCTACCAATGAGGCTTTTTGGTAGCAGACAGATGGATTAGATCCATCCCTAAGTGAAAACGAAGTATTTGGGTTGGACTGTGATCTTAAGAGAAGCATTAGGGCAATTCAGTAACTTGGGCATCAGGCTGTATTGCCGAAGGAAGCAGCAAATGGAGCAATTCAGATAAAAATCTGAGTGTTGCTGCCTGTGGCTGTAGGGGCCAGCCTGGGTGACAGTGGAACAATTGAAAAAGCAGCTGCTGTTTCACTTTTAACCCGTTTGCAGCAGCACCTCTTTGCTGCCCTCCAGCCCCACCGGGGAAAATTAAACCTGGCAAGGTCTGGGGAAGCTGTGCTCCACAGGAACACCCCCAGAAGGTGAGGAGAGCCCCAGGGGAGGCAAACACACCCCGACCCTGCCTGGAGAAAAGGGCGCAGTGGAAGAGTTCCTGGAAGAGGGAGTTCTGGGGCAAGAGCTGATAATTGCTGCTCCCCTCTCGTTTGCAGGGCATGGCCTTCACCTTACACGAGCGACAGATGCTGGGGCTGCAGGGACTCCTGCCTCCCAAAATAGAGACACAGGACATCCAAGCCTTACGCTTCCACAAGAATTTGGCAAAAATGACTGACCCCTTGGAGAAGTAAGCGCTGCTCCGGCCGCGTCCTGTGCTGCGAGTGAACGGGAGTGCTGGGAGTGAATGGGAATGCTGGGGCTGGAAATGGGATGGGAATGTGAAAATGCTGTGCAGTTTCTAGTTTTCAGTTCTTGGGTGTTGTTTTCACTTTGCACAGAAATCTGCTTTCATCCTGTGGTCAGATGAGGGTGGGAAGCTGCTTTTTTTTCTCTTTTTTTTTTTTTAATATTCCATGTTCATAAAACAGCAAAAGAGAGTGTGTGAAAATCAGTAACGGAGCTGCAAACCTGCCTGTAACCTGTCACACGTATTTCTGTGATCTGTAAGATGGAGTGGCAGGTTGTTAGAGCACAGCAGGTGGCTTTCAGCCTGTAAAAATGTGTGATAATGAAGGTAAACTGAGCGGCTGAGATACCAAAACCAGTGTTTAGCATATACAGTAGTTACTGCTAAAAAGGAATTTAAAATTCTACTCTACTACGAGAGCAGAATTTTAAATCTCATCATGTGTATTTTTTAATATCTTTTATTGCTTAACCCACTGGTTTGGTGAACTGCAAAGGATTTTGCTGTGTTTTATTTTTGAGATGCCATGATTTAGCATCTCGTTATGTTTTCACATAATCTTTGTGTATCTCTGCCCGTGAAAACACACAGTTTCCTGCAGGCAGGAGGAGAACTGGAATGGCTTGGGGCTCGCTGGGCCCACCAAAGCTCTTTTGTTCTCATCAGAACTGAAAGGTGGCTCTTAAATCCACACTTGCTGGTCCACAACAGTCGTGTCACCTGTACTGGCCGAGTGCCCAGTTGCTGTAGCCCAAGGCAGATTGCTAATTCATTATCTTTGTGTCCTTGGGTCAGCAGCCCTGGGTGTGGGTTGGTACACAGTAAACTGGTGGGTAAATTTGCAGAAATTCAGATTCAGTTCAGGCACCCTTCTGGTGGGGCTCGGCTTGCTGCACGTGTGTGTTGGTGCTGGGATTCACCACACACATTTTCTGGGTGGGAAATTCTGTTTGCAAGGGTGCCGGGAGTCCCTGCTGCACCCTGCAGTGAATCCCTGGATCAGATTTAGTCCCATTTGCCACGATTACCTTGTCAGCACACAGGGCCTGTCCCGTGCAGCATTTCCATCTCACCTTCTCACGCTGCTCTCTTCCCCAGCTTGCCTTTGGTGCTCCCAGCCTGGCTTCAGGGGAGGGGGCTCTCCTGAGGGAGCAGCAGCAGACAGCAATGGTGTTTTCCTTGTGCTGGTTGCTTACAGGTATATCTACATCATGGGGATCCAGGAGAGAAACGAGAAGCTGTTCTACAGGGTGCTGCAGGACGATATTGAGCGGTTAATGCCCATTGTGTACACTCCAACCGTGGGCCTGGCCTGCTCCCAGTACGGACACATCTTCAGGAGACCAAAGTAAGGGCACAAACACGCCTTGCTGCTGCTGTTACTGCCCTTTTCCCTGCCCTCTTGCCTGAGTTTGGAAGTGGTTTGTGTCATCTTCACCCGGGTGCAGCTACAGGAGGCTTGTGCCACGTAAGGGCAGTAAAGGTTTGTTAAAATATGTATCAGGACACGGTTTATAGTGAGAAACAAAACATTTGGAAGCAGATGTGTAGATGGGTCATGTAAATACTCCAGGTGCAGGGCTTCAGACCCATTCCCAGCTCTTCCTAGATGCCAACAGCTCTGTAATTCCAGAGGGGATTTCCCCAGCTACCAGAGTCCCTACTGTGGCTCTGAGGATCTCTGTCAGGACAGGGCCTCTGCAAGGGAGTGTAGATTGAAAGGGATTTATGGACTAACCACCTAGGGATTACTCCGTTAGAAAGGGATTTCTGCCTAATCAACCTCACCTTGCACAGCAGGGCTGGCTCAGAGGGTTCCTCAGGCCATCACTGTCACTGGGCAGAGCTGGGCTGGCTCAGGGGGTTCCTCAGGCCATCACTGTCACCCTGCACAAGAGGGGTGATTCAGGTGATTCCTCAGGTCCCTGCCCCAAGCAGGATCAGATTTTGTCCTTTGAGCAATTCATATCAGTGGCTGTAAAACTTTGAATTTTAAGTTGTCCTGTTTGGCATTTAGTTTTACAAAAGCAAGGTGAAATTTCTAATTGTCGTCCACAAAATATTTCTGGTTAGTGGGTTTTTTTTTGTGCCCACAAAATATTTCTGGTTAGTGGTTTTTTTTTAATTGTTTTTTTTTTTTTCTTCCAGGGGATTATTTATTTCCATCTCAGACAGAGGCCACATAAGGTCAATTGTGAACAACTGGCCAGAGAACGACGTTAAGGTACTGTCACAGTGTCATTTAGTTTCTAGTTGTTATTGCATCTCAGCTGAGTCTTTTAAGATTTACTAGAATTTGATGGAAACATAAATATTGAGTAGTGCATTCTTGGCTCTTTGGTGCTGATGGCAGAATGCAGCCCATTAAGGTAATGCACATCTTGAAGATCAGTGTTGCATCCCAAATGTCAGGTTTATGGGTTGAGGAAAATATTCCTCATGATCTGTTCTTTGTCTGACTGTGCAAACATACCTCAGTTTTTGCCTGGGAAAAAAACACAGCTGCTATTGATCTAATCTTTATAAATTTCGGTGATCGTGTATGATTTGACCTGGTTTTTTTTTGTTTGTTTTTTTTCATCAGGCTGTTGTCGTCACTGATGGAGAAAGAATATTGGGTCTTGGAGACCTGGGGGTGTATGGGATGGGAATTCCAGTGGGAAAGCTGTGTTTGTACACAGCCTGTGCAGGGATACACCCAGATAAATGCCTGCCTGTGTGCATCGACGTGGGGACTGATAACACAGTGAGTTACCCCTGTAAAAATGTTTTTTTTTAAAAAACACTCCATACTGTAAGAGAGTTTTTCTTTTTTTTTGAGCACTGTTATTTAAGATAAACCCGAATATTTTATGCAAAGGGTAAAAGGTTTGGAATTCACTGTACAGGGATTTAAAAGTGCCCCTTGATTTGTCCATGAAAGGCTGCATCTGGAAGTAATTGGAATGCTGGAACGCTGCAAAATAGGCAGTCAGTTTTGACCTGGCTTTTAAGAAGCTGGAAATGGGAATTAGATTCATTAAAGCAGCTTATTGTTCACAGTATTGATGAGTTCTGTTTAAAAGCAGCCACCTCCAGCCCCGAGTGCCAGCTGCAATTACAGAGCACTGGTGTGGGCCAGGGCTGTACGACTGCAGCACCTCTGGTGTGAAATGAGCCCCTGTGCCCTGGGGAGGGACTCACCCTGCTGCTCCCTCTGTGTGTTCTCTGGTGTGAAATGAGCCCCTGTGCCCTGGGGAGGGACTCACCCTGCTGCTCCCTCTGTGTGTTCTCCTGCAGACACTCCTGAAGGATCCCTTCTACATGGGGCTGTACCAGAAGCGGGATCGCTCGCAGGTCTACGATGACCTGATCGATGAGTTCATGGAAGCCATCACTGACAGGTGGGGCTCTGCTGGCACACAGCAGTGCTGTCCCAGGCGTGAGGAAAGCCCCAGGAGCTGGGGCAGGCCGTGTGTCTGTCCCTGGAGTGACCCAGAGCGCGCTGCCTGTCGTTATCTGCAGCGAGGCACAGAACAGAGGCAGGGCTGCTGGGCTCTGCTGAGCACAGCCTGCTGCCACAGATAGAAGGGCTGAGGTGCTTCTGCTGCTCTCCTCTGCCTCTCATGGGGGTATCTCGAATTCCCTGCAGTCAGGATGACCCCGAGTCCCTTTTTCCCATGCCTATAGAAAGAAAGAATCGGAGTTCTTCAGCTCTGGTTCACAAGGTTATTTATTGTCTCATATCTAAAACATTCTTTTTTGGACCCACAGAGCTCTGTCCATCAGGTCTGTCAAGGGCACACTGCCTGTCCCCGGGCTGGTGCCCACATTTTATACTATGAATTACATATAGTTTATTTATCATAATTTTCCAATACCTATCACCTCTGTTAGACTCTCTGCTTCTATCTAAACCAATCCAAAAGTGCCAGCATCACCCAGAAGATGGAGGCTGGGAAGAAGAAGGAAGAAGGACAACGCCCATGTCCCTCCATCATGCCTCCTAGACCCCTATAGTAAAATCCCCAAAATTCCACTTTTCACCCTGTGATTAATTCATTATTAGTAAAACTTCTGTGCCTTGTGACTCTTCACACAAGGTTGGTGATTTGCTGCATGGGTTCAGATGGAAATCCCAAGTGTCTTTGGCCTCCTGCCAGGGGCACGTGTCGCCCAGGGCACCCAGAGGGGTGTCCTTGGTTCTGACAGGGATTGCATCTCCGTAGGTATGGCCAGAACACGCTCATCCAGTTTGAAGACTTTGGCAACCACAATGCGTTCCGGTTCCTGAGGAAGTACAGGGAGAAGTACTGTACCTTCAACGACGACATCCAAGGTACACCTTGGTTTGTGTTCCTGAGTATCTGTGCAGGAGCTCTTCCCAAAGCCATTCCCTGCCCTGGGGACGTGTTCAGCTGCCCTCAGATTTCTCTGCTCTCGCAGGGACAGCCTCGGTGGCCTTGGCAGGACTGCTGGCAGCCCAGAAAGCCACTGGGAAACCACTCACAGAGCAGAAAGTGCTGTTCCTTGGAGCAGGAGAGGTGAGTCCTCCTAAGGGCCCAGAGCAGCAAGAGATATTTTACATGGGTATTTTCTCATTGTGGAGATTTGCCTTTGTGTATTTTCTCCTTGTGGAGATATGATCTGAGCTCCACTGCAGAGCTTTTCATATAAGGCCAGCTGAAATGCATTAGCAGAAAGGACTCTGCTTAAACAGGGCTGTGTGAAAGGTGTTTAACATTTGCAGGGACTCACATTCTTCATTTCCCTGCAAGGCTTTGAGAAAAGCACCAGGGACTTGTGTGTGTTTGAAGGGAAACTCACCATAAAATCATGGTGTAGTGAGACCACCTCGTTGATTTTTGTAGCACCGGAGGGAAGCACAGGGAGTTTTTCTCAGCAAGGTGATTCAGTTTGCAGCAGGCTGGTGCTGCAGTGCCAGGAGCAGCCCTGTGCTTCTGGTGCATCAGCACAATTGCTCCTATGGTGCTGACAAAATGACTTAATTATCCGAGAAGTTCTCCGTCTGGGAATGGCCCTGGTGGCAGTAATTGAGCCCTGCTGTGCCTCATTCCTCCTGGCAGGGAGGGGACAGGGCCAGCACGGCCTCCTGCTGCCCTCTGCCAGCCCTGCCTCGGGCAGGAGGGCAGGCTGGCAGCACAGGGCACACAGCACGGGCTGGTTGGGTGGCAGGAGGGCCGAGCACTTGTGTCCCTGCAGGGCCGGGCTGCCCCGGCGTGGCTGCTGAGCTGGCACAGCGCCTGGCAGAGCTGCCCTGTGTCACTGCTGTCCCAGAGCAGGCTCTCTGAGGGGTTCTGGGGGGTTTGATGGCAGACCTCTGCTGTGACCTGTCCCAAAGCCGAGTCCTTTCATCCGGCAGGCCGCCCTGGGAATTGCCAACCTCATTGTCATGGCCATGGTGGAAGGCGGTGTTTCCCAGGAGGAGGCCTCCAGGAGAGTGTGGATGTTTGACAAGCATGGCTTGCTGGTCCAGGTAGGGCTGCAGCACACCCGGGATGCCAGCACAGGTGAGCACTGCCTCCCCTCCCCTCACAGGAGGAACCACTGTGTTGCTGCAGGGCCGAGAGCAGAAGGTGGATGCCCACCAAGAGCCATTCACACACCCGGCTCCAGAGCAGATACCAAAGACATTTGTAGAGGCAGTGAATGTACTTCAGCCTTCAGCTATCATCGGTGAGTAGTGAGCTTATTTTGCTACAATTTGTCTTTTTACTGCCTTTAATTTGCTGTCAGGGCTCTGGGAAGCTTGGTGACAGCTGTCTGCTGGTGTAAATAAGATGGAAATGGGAGGTCAGTTTTCTACTTGAAAACACACTGTGCTCCTTCTGAGCCGTGTGCCCTTAGTGACAGAGAGCAGCCACAACCACCGTGTTTTATACAGTTAGAAAACGTGTTTTCTACACCCCAACTCGAGTTGTTTGGGTGTTTTGTGACCTTCTGTCCCGCTGTGGTCAGGCTCTGCCAGCAGCACGGCTGGAAGCAGCAGCTCCCTGCTGCAGCTCAGCAGCACCTCCGAGGTCACTGACAGCTGTAGGTACTTATTTACAGCTGTGCTATCTGCAGAGAGCAGACAGGATCACAGGTATTTCCTGGAGTGACTGCAGTTTCCTTGGCACGTGGTTTATTTGGAAAAGGAGAGGGATTTTTGGCAGGGTACCCTGGAGCTTGCAGCCACTGTACAAACACATCCTAGCTGTGTGTTTGTGTTTGGTCAGGAGCCCCGGTGTCAGGTGTGCACTGCACAGCTAGCACCCAGCAGGGATGAATCATCCACAGAGCACCTGGAATTCCCACTTGTCCAGGACCGTGTTCCTTCTACTCATCAGTACCCAAAAGCAGAGTGAAGTAGGCTCCTGGAGCACACTCAGCAGACGTTGCTGTGGCAGGTGTGAGTGGAGCAGTGCCAGAGGAGCTTTGCCCTGGGGGAGGCTGCAGGGCTGCCGTGAGCTCGGGGTGGGGTTGCTGTCCCTGCCGGGGGCAGCCAGCCTTGATTGTGGTTTTGTGTGTTCCCCTCTCGCCCAGGAGTGGCTGGGGCAGGGCGTCTCTTCACCCAGGAGGTGCTGAAAGCCATGGCTTCCATCAACGAGCGACCCATCATCTTTGCACTGAGCAACCCCACGGTGAAGGCCGAGTGCACGGCAGAGGAGGCCTACACGGTGACAGAGGTGTGTGAGCCCGGCTGCTGGGGCTGCTGGGGCTGCTCTCGTGTTCCTCGGGCCCCGTGGTGTGGGAACGCAGCTCTGCCTCTCCTCCCGGCTAAAGGAAATGGGCGTGGTTGGAAAAGCGTCTGGGTGTTCAGGTGACAACGTTCTGCAAAGCTTCAAACAGCCTGAATCTTGTTACTGCTTTTTAGAGAGAGCGACCAGCAGTACTGTGACATGGCTGTGATCAGTGAGCCCTTGTTTCTCACCGCTCTTTTTAGTTATTTTGTGTTTTATGCAGCCTGTTGGCCTCGCAGCAGACTCAGTGCAAGCTTTGCAATGTCATGGCTGAGGGTGTCCCTGGAGCAGGTGATGCCCTCGCAGCAGGGCAGGAGCTGGGCTTGCACCGTCCTGCAGGTGCCACCAGCAGTGACCCCCGGGGCCCTGTGCTCCCCGGGCAGGGGTGGCCTCTGTCCCTTTGTGTCCCCAGGCAGGGGTGGCCCCTGTCCCTGCCACAGCTCACCCTGGCACCACCAGGCATTGCAATGAGTCAGCCAGGAGCAAACACACCTGGTTCTGCACCCTCCCCAGGGCCTCTGCACCCCTGGCACTCAGGGTTTGGGCTGGTTTCTCCTTAACAGCTCCACCATTATCCTGATAGCACGTCCTGGCCGTGGTTTTGCCTTTATGAAGCCACTCTTCTGTCACTCTGCACAGGTTCTTGTGCCAGGCTGGTGGGGAGGGGAGGGAGGTGGGGCAGCCACAGCAGGGCCCAGGGCTCTGAGCAGCTCCTGGTGCCTCTCCTGCAGCTGCTGGGGTCTCTGTGCTGCTCTCCTGCAGCTGCTGGGGCTCTGTGCTGGCCTCAGCCCCTGCCTGCAGGCCCCAGGGCTGTGGATCCTGGGAGGACTCATTCTTTTCTGTTTCCCTTCATTTCACACAGTCCCAAATCAAGTGGCTGGTGTGTGAAGATGGGTGGGTGGGACCTTTCCTTGTGTCCTGCTGCAGGCTGAGCTCCCCCCTTGCACTGCTCAGCATCACGGCCCCAGCAGTGGCAGTGTCACCGTGCCAGGGTGGCACTCCACTGTCCCCATCTGGCACCCGGGCTCTGTCCCACATTCCTGGGGCTGGCAGCTCAGGGAGCTGCTGCTCAGGGGGAGCCCTGGAGCTGCAGCCTCTGGGCAAAGTCTGGGTCTTATCTCTTATCAGTGGGATGATCTGGGCTGGAACAGCCCTCCAAGGCCATCGAGTCCAACCATTGCCCAGCTCTGCCAAGGCCACCGCTGTCCCTTGTCCCTGTGTGCCACATGCACATGGCTTTCAAACCCTTCCAGGGATGGGGACTGCCTCACTGCCCTGGGCAGCTCTGCCAGGGATTGAGAGACCTTTAGGTGAAGATATTTTCCCTGATATCCACCCTGAACCTCCCCTGGCCGTTCCCTCTGCTCCTGTCCCTGTTCCCTGGAGCACAGCCCGACCCCCCGGCTGTCCCCTCCTGTCAGGAGCTGTGCAGAGCCACAAGGTCCCCCTGAGCCTCCTTTGCTCCAGGCTCAGCCCCTTCCCAGCTCCCTCAGCCTCTCCTGGGGCTCCAGCCCCTTCCCAGCCCTCTGCTCTGGACACAGTTTTAAATTAAATTAGTTATCTCTCATATACCTTGCATTAAGCAGAACAGTGAGCTGGGCAGTGTTTCAGTGTATAAATTCCAGTATCTTGGATAGAAGGTAAACAGGAGGTGGTTGTGCAACCAAGGCTTCAGCTGGCATAAATAAATGTAAAAACTGCTGCCATCTCTAGCTGAAGGAGGCCAGGAGCACAGTTGGAGGGGGAACCAGCCTAGTTTTTGCTTGCACCCCTTATGGAATACCATCAGATGAAGAGATGTTTTAAGGCAGGAGGCTGAGTTTGCCATTGCTGTGTGCTGAGCCCCAAGGAGCTGGCCCTCAGCCTGGCTGTCCCTGCAGGGACAGAGGCTCCCTGGGGTCAGGCGTGGTGGCATCTGCCCCACAGGAAGAGCACAACGCTGTTTGCAAAGTTTGAGCCCAGTGGAGAGGAGATCTTTGGGTTTTTCCCTGTATTGGATCCATTTTTTCTTTTATTAATGATTTTCTGTGTTCCCAGTTACTCGTAGGCGTGGGTTATTTGGACAATTGAGCACTGCTGGTCAGTAAATGAACTGGTGTAGTTTTGTTCCAGTCCTTACTCATAAATCCTGCAGTGTTTATGTCTCTTTAAACTTCCCTGCAGCCCAGCTGTTTGTTTTCACCACGTTCTTTGCTTCTCTGAAATGCCCTCAGCTGGACATCAGCTTGCCCTTCAAAATGTGTTTTCCCTCAGGATGCAGGAATTACCTAGGAGATGGACTCCAGAGCCCTGCCTGTTGTGTGTTTCTGTGGAAATCCCCAGCTTCACTGGCCGTGTCCCGTTTGTCAGGCTGTTAGGGATCAGAGCTGTCACCCCGCGTGTCCCCAGGCCTGGGGACAGCCTGATCCAAGGCAACAAAGGAACAAAGGCACCACCGCCAACCTTTCCTGCCTCGTTTTTTCCCACTAGATGGCACCTGTAAAAGCCTTCAATGCCCCTGTGTGTTCTGAGGGCTGCTGCTGCCTTTCAGTTTCCTTTGTCCTTTGGTCCTGTCCTCTCCTGAGCCCATCTGCTTTGCTCCCTCCACAAAAAGGCTCTGGTCGTGGCTGTGCCTGACATCCAAACACAGCTCCAGAGCCTTCAGCCTCTCTGGCAATTTGTTTTCAAACACTAATCCTGGGGAGCCTTAAAAGTTGTAAACTCATATTCCTAAACATATTACTCAAAAGAAAGTCAAGATTTTTTTGCTTACTGTGGCTTTACTGCTTGAGGAGAGGGTCATTTATCTATCATTTATCACGCTCAGATACGTTTTGATATTTAGTGCAAATTGAAATCCTTTCCAAAGGAAGGCTAAGCAAACCACATTGTTCACTGCTCTGCTCTCAGCAGCAGCAGTCTGGCACAGCATCTCCTCCCACCCTCCAGTAAGAAAGTGACCTTTTAGTCCCACTTGTGCTCCAGCCATGGCAGTGGCCATCACTCTTGAGTCTGCAGGGTCCCTGTGGTGCTGGTGAGGGTTAACACACCAGGGCTTGTGTTAGTCCCTCCAAGCAGGGTGATCCGTGCCCCTGTCCCCCGGTGTCCCCTGGCTCTGGTGGCAGCTCCAGGCTCTGTCCCTGCCCAGCTCCAGCCCTGACCCTTTCTCCCTTGCTGCCTGCCTCCCGCCAGGGCCGGTGCCTGTTTGCCAGCGGCAGCCCCTTCGAGCTGGTCACTCTGAAGGATGGGAGGACCTTCAAACCGGGACAAGGAAACAACGCTTACATCTTTCCAGGTAATGAATGAAACTTTAATCACCCTTTAATCTCTGAGACGGGGCTGCCTGCACCGTTCCTTTGGCTCCCTTGCTGCAGGAGGCACAGTTAGTGAAGCAGCACACAGAGGTGTTGCCAGCATTTGAGAGCTTGGAGAAATGAGTGGCTGGATGACAGTCAGTTCAGGCAGGATGTGGGGCATCCACAGTGAGCAAACCCAGCTGGATGTCACTGAGAAAACAGAAGGGTGTTACAAAGGCTTTGGGAGCTGCTGCATTGTGGTTCTGCTGCTTGTTTGGGGAGGAAAGGAGAAAATTGATGTTAATATGAACTTGGAGTTTTGTTCATAACTCTCAGAGTTAATAGTTCTTGAAGTTGGATCAGCACAAGGGGGTTAGAAAAGTAGCACTGGGGATGCTCCTGCGCCTTCCCCTTCCCTCCCTGGGCTGCAAAACTCAACCCTTTCTGGAAGGCTCCTGCCGTGCCAGTGGCTGCTCCCCTGGGAGTAGAGCAGGGGCTGGCATGACGATCTCCAGCCCCAGCCGTGCCATGGCTCTGTCAGCGTGTGCAGAAAGCGGCAGGAAGGTTTCAGCAGAGCTGTGGAAGGTGTCCCTGCCAGCAGGGGCTGGCATGACGATCTCCAGCCCCAGCCGTGCCATGGCTCTGTCAGCGTGTGCAGAAAGCGGCAGGAAGGTTTCAGGGATAACGCTGGCAGCTCTGGCAGCAGCTTTGAAGAGACGTGGCCCTGACTGGCAGTGGTTTCCTTGCAGGAGTGGCTCTGGCTGTGATCCTCAGCAGCGTGCGGCACATCAGCGACAAGGTTTTCCTGGAGGCTGCCAAGGTGAGTCTGGGAGCAGAGCAGGCTGTGCCTTCTGACACGGCAGGGATGGCTTGATGGGCACTTTTGTCAAATCCACAGTGGTTTCCTGTTTGGTTTCTGTTGGCTTGTCCCTCCACAGTGGGGAAAGAGCAGACAAAGCTGTGCCAAGAATGAGGTTCCATGGCAGTTGTGATGAAGCAGGAAGTGTGTCCCTGTGTGAATTGCTGTGGCAGCAGGGCTGTCCCCTGCCCTGCCCTGCCCTGGGTTCTGCAGCAGGCTCTGTGCCCAGGAGTTTCTGTGGCTGTGGGGGATCCATCTCCCAGAGTACCACAGCTCATTTTGCTAAATGCTTGCAGTGTGCTGATTGTCAGCTCCTCAGATCCTGAGTGCCTCACTCCAGTGCTTTGGGAGCACTCTGGTGCTGAGAGCACTGCAGCTTGGTTCTCTCAGGTGTCTGGCACGTTATTAGTCACATTTGGGGTGCAGCAAATAAAAAGTGTTCATTCCTCTGACTCAGGCATTGGCAGAACAGTTGACAGACGAAGAGCTTGCACAAGGAAGACTTTATCCTCCACTGTCCAATATCAGGGAAGTTTCTATTTACATTGCTATCAAGGTGAGTATGAAATATAAAATTGCACTGCACTAACAATGGTTTGTGTGTACATTAACCTGCTGAGTTGCACAGTGACCCTTGAATATGAGGTGCTTGGGCAGCACCTGGTTCTTTGTGCCTGCAATAAGAGAAGGGGATAAAAATGTTCCTTTTGTTGGTTGCTTCAGCTTGGCAGCCACGATGGGCCAAAATTACTCCCCTCTGATTCTTGAAATGCAGTTTTGAGATCCCAGCTAAGGCATCTGTGGCTGTAAAGACACTGAGGTGCTGAGGAGAGAAGACAAAGGACTCTGCAGATTCAATGTGAATTAAGCAAAAGCCATTTATTGTGCTTCTAAACATTGTTTATATTTACTTCTCACCTTGGTCTACACAGTCATACATTGTTTGATTGGTAGCTCTGCTTTGCCCATGCATTGTTTGGTAACTCTGCTTTGCCCATGCATTGTTTGGTAGCTCTGCTTTGCCCATGCATTGTTTGGTTGGCAGCCCTGCTTTGTCTGTACATTTTTTGGTAGCTCTGCTTTGTCTGTACATTGTTTGGCAGCTCTGCTTTGTCCATGCATTGTTTGTTTGGTAGCTCTGCTTTGCCCATGCACTGTTTGGTAGCTCTGCTTTGCCCATGCATTGTTTGTTTGGTAGCTCTGCTTTGTCTGTACATTTTTTGGTAGCTCTGCTTTGTCCTACATTTTGTGGTAGCACTACATTGTCTGTACATTTTTTGGTAGCTCTCCTTTGTCTGTACATTTTTTGGTAGCTCTCCTTTGTCTGTACATTGTTTGGCAGCTCTGCTTTGCCCATGCATCCCCTGACTGGTCGCTCTGCTTTGCCCACAGGGCAAGCAGGCATCTTTTGACTAATCTAACTGGTAGAAGCTGTAAGCATCATTTACCCGGCTTGACGCCCCGTGTCTGCCAGCAGCTTTTCTGCTTCTTGCTGGCTGCCAGCCAGCTTTTCTGTCCCGAGGAGGGCCCGTTCCCTGCCCAGCAGCGGCGGGAGCGCGCGCTGCCCCGGCTCAGAGCGGGCTGTCCCCGCAGGTGATGGAGTTCCTCTACGCCAACAACATGGCCTTCCACTACCCCGAGCCGGCCGACAAGAGCCGCTACATCCGCTCCAAGGTCTGGACCTACGAGTACGAGTCCTTCATGCCGGACGTGTACGACTGGCCCGAGTCCAAGGTGCACTGACAGCCCCGCGCCCGCTCGCAGGCAGCGCCGCCACTCTGCAGGGATCCCTTCCTCAGACCAACTCTAATCATGAGCTCTCACTCCTCTAATTTATTTGCGCTCCTTTCGTTGCCTTTTTTTTTGTTTTTCCCCCCTCCTTACACCCCGTTTTTCACCTGATTTCTCCCAAGTACCTGGTAAACTGTACGGATGATAACATCTGCCACAGGGATGAGAGAGCCCTCCAAAATTAATTTAAACAATAACATGGCATTTCTAGCTCAGAGCCAGCACCACGCTGAAGAATTCCATTAATGATACTTTAGCTACATCTGTTTCATGATGAACTCCAGCTCTCTCATCACTGCTGATCTCCAGAATGATTCATTTCTGCCTTTAATAATCAGTCTTCTAATTGCCCTAGCGTAGTCACACTGCATTAGCTGTGACATCAAAGGAGACCACTTGTAGAAAAAACAAAAGGGCAGTTAAAGACACCTTGGAGAGTGTGATGGGCCTTCTGTTTTGTTTAATGTTCAAAGATGCCCATGTCCAGACATCCTGGTGGCACTGGCTGCTGTTTCCTCGAGGAGCAGCGAGATGTACACGTGTGGAGTCTGCAGCAAAGTTTGCAGCTTTGTGCTCATCACTCCGTGAAATCTGTTCTCAGGAAAAACGTGAGCTAGTTCAAATTGTCCTTGGGAAGCCTGAAAATAATACTAATCACTTAACAGCTTTTAAAAACAAAGCCATGCTGTCACAGAATAAATTTTATTGGGTAGAGGTAGGACCTGAAGTAATTTATGGAAATATTTTTAGAGATTTTACTAGGAGATTTTAAGCAATGGACTGCAATATGATGTACCAAAGGATCTTTACCTAATTATTTTAATTTTTTTCGAGATTCTGTTTTGTCTAAGCCAGGTTGTTTTGCTCCCTTGCTCTCACAAAAAGACTCGTGTGCGATGTTTTATGACGCTGCTGACTCCGAAGTGGGCTCACCTGGAGCACCCGTGGGCAGCTGCTGGGGCTGGAGCAGGGCTGCTGCCAGGCAGCTGCTCACACGAGTCTGGCTGAATGCCTGCTGGGGTCTCAGTGCTGTGCCCAGCTCAGCGTGGCAGCTGGACCCACAAGATGCAGCTCTGCAAGCCCTGTGCTGACCGCTCCAGCCTGCTGCACCTACAGCCCTGGTTGGTCAGAGCCCTGGTGTGAAAGCAGAATTCCCAGTGAGTCTTTCCTCGCCAGGGTAGTGCTGGATGTTTGCTGCAGATCCACAGTGTACACTCCCCCAGCTGCCTTGGAGTGAGACAGAAGGGCCCCGGTCACTCCGTGGGGACAGGCAGGGACACCCAGTGGTGGCCACAGCCTGTGGCTGCTCCCTGCAGCCACAACAGCCACCTGCCAGGACAGAAATAAAGGCACCAGGCTGCCCCAGTTTGCTGCAGGAAAGGGGCAGGAGTGGATAAACACTGGATGTGCCAGCAGTGCTGTGCTGGCAGACACCATCCAAAGAGATAAAGCAGGGCTTGCTCCCATGGCAAGCACTGCTCTCCTACCCTCAGTCACACAGGAAAATGCAGTCTCCACAGAACAGGCCAGAACAGAGCAGGGAACGTGGTCTCAATGCCCCCTCAGGCGCCCACAGCCTAATCTCTGGCTCTAAAATTGCCCTCACACAAAGAACAGTAAGCTTTGGGAAGGTGCTGCCTGTGTGGGGAAAGAAGACTGATTATACAAACACAGAAAAGAGTGACGTGGGGAAAAACCTGTGGTGTTCAAGCTGTGGTAAAGTGTTGTGTGCTGGGGCTCGAAGTGCTTCACTGCCGAGTGCTGGCGTGCACGTGGGCACGAGCTTGCACTTGCAAGTGAATGCACAAAAGACACCAACACACACACTGGACGTTTTTACAAAAAGTGCTTTTTTCATCTATTTTTGCTATGCCTTGTTTGTATCGTATTTAAATTAGCGGTCTCGCTGAAAGAGAAATTATTTATTCAGTGTATGAATTATTTTTGCCTTCTCTCTGAAGCCTGTTGCGTTGTGCCAGCGGAGTTCTGCATCACTGGGTTCCGAGTGCTGGGAACACACGCTTCCTCCCTGCTGCCAGCAGCCTCTTAGACAGATGGGTGACAGAAATGCCCTGCTCTCCCAGCCTGTGCCGGCAAGGACTGCATTTTCCCAGCCCTGGCAGCGGGATTTTCCCGAGCGCTAACGCTCCAGCACAGTGATCCCTGTGGAAATCCCGCTGCGGAGGTGAGGGAAAAGCAGTCCCTGAGAGAGGAGCAGCCCGGGCTGTGGCTGGCTCTGTCCCCTGTCACAGCTGTCCCCGGAGCTGGGCCAGGCACACCTCCTGGGCTCTGTCTGCCAGCCTCTGGGTCCTCTGCAGCTTACATCATGGACAGGATATTTTCCCTTCCATGTGCAGCCGTTGTTTCCTGCTGGCAACAGGTAACCTGTCAGCTCACAGAGTTCTAAGTCCATTTCACTCTCTCTTTCATCTTCTCCAGAATTTTTTTTTTATTCATACATAGGATTTTAAGATACATAGATTCATGTTCAGTTTTCCTTCAGGTACAATTAATCCTTAACTAATTACAACTGCTAATATTGCTGGCTACTAAGGAACCAGTTTCCTTTTTCATATTCTACTTAACATGATTTTTTCTGTTTGCTGGTTTATTCAAAATATATACTGGTCTTTCTCTGTACAGAAAATTCTCTTAGACAGTATGCAAAGGGAAACAGGTGTCACCAGGATGCATTTTGTCATGTTACATAGTGTAAGTTAAAACAGTACATCACCTAAAGGACCACCCGCGTTGTAGCTTGTCACACAGCCCCCGTGACTTGCCCTCCAAATGGTTTTATAAAAGACTGTCTTCCACGTCTCCTTGGGGTGTGCAGAACCCTTCTGGGAGGATCAGGAACTTCACTGAGGTCAGTCTTTTCCAGGATTTGTCCAATCCTTGCTTCCTTAAAATCAGCAGGAGCAGGACTGAGCCTCCTGGCAGCAACCTGTAGGGGTGTTTAGGAGAGAGTAAAGTTATCTAATGGAGCACAGCCTTTCTTTATAAAATACCTGTGGTTTTGTTAAAGGTGTTGCAAGGGTTTGTGTGTTCCTGAAGCCTCTGCCCAGGTGCCAACCTGACCTGCAGAAGGAGACGATTGAAATGCTGTGTCTGATACATTTTAAACCCCCGGTGTGGCACAAGTTCTGGTTACGTTTGTGGACAGTGATGCATCCTGATCTGTTGTGTTTGTTTTCCAAGCTTCAAACCAAGTGACACTTTACCTGCAGAGTGGTGTGTAACAGGTTTCCTGTGGTCGGTGCGTGTCTTCCTCTTGTACTGTTGTTTCCAGCACGCTGTTTTACGGGGATAAAGTAACTCTGTCACACTCCTCTGGTAGTACCTGCCGAGATGAACGATACACCTTTTAGTTTCAATCTTCAGCAGCCCTCCCTCCGTGGTGACTGTTCCTGTGGGAGAGTGGGGATCACTATTGTACAGCTCCCACCCAGGTTTCAGTTCAGCTGACTCCGGCGCGGCAGTCCCGGCTGGTTTTGTTTGCTGGGCTGGCTGCAGAGGGGCACAGCTGAGCTCCTCTGTGGCCCCACAGAGCTGAGCTCCTCGGTGGTCCTACAGGGCTGAGCTCTGCCATCCTGCAGAGCTGAGCTCCTCTGTGGCCCCGCAGAGCTGAGCTCCTCTGTGGCCCCGCAGAGCTGAGCTCCTCTGCAGTGCCACAGAGCTGAGCTCCTCCTCTGCCATCCCGCACACCTGAGCTCCTCTGTGGCCCCGCAGAGCTGTGTGCAGCTCTCAGAGCAGTGTGAGAACCACCTGGCTGTCTCACTGCCCGTGCTTCCAGCTGGATGCTCCGCTGTGGTTTCTGCTCTCGGGACGATGCGGGTGCTGCCCTGCTCTGTCACACCTCGGCTGGCGGGCACGGACTGGTGGAGCAAACCCAGAGCCCAGCTCTGCCGCGCTGGCTCGGCAGCTGAATTTGGGCAAAGCCCTTCAGCTGCTGCTGCTGGAGGCACATCTGACTGACTCCGTGTGTACCTGCCTGCCCCAGACACGAGGGGCTGGCGCCAGCCTGAGCTCAGCTCTCCACGTGCCACCGGCCTCGGCTCATCCGTTCATCAACCAGACCCTTCCTTGTGGAATAAAAACACTCCTAGGACTGAAGATGGCTGCCTTGTCAACACAACAGCAAAATAATCTGCGTTTATTTCTGTATTAAACATATCTACCTTATGCAAATCAGTGTGAGCCTGCTGGGGCGCTTGTGAGAACAGTTCCAGCCTGATCTGTGCGGGGTTGGCTGTGCCTGGGAGGGTCATTGCTCAGCTGAAACTAAAACTGTATGTAAAATGTGAAGTGGTTGGGGTTTCTTCCTACTTTATAACGTTGTAACTCTATTGAAATGTGTGTTCTAGTCTTCTATTTTCTTAGTAAAATGCATTCCCTTTGCCTAAGTCGTACCTGATGGTTTTTATTCTGAAAAGAAAGAAGAAAAAAAAAAAAAGCTAAAAAGCTTGATCTGTTCAGGACTGGGAACAGACCCTTTGCCAAGGGGCTCTGTAAGTGGTTGGATGTGATGATCTTTACGGTCTTTTCCTAGAATCATGGAATCAGAGGATGGTTTGAGTTGGAAGGGAATCTAAATGACCATCCAGTGTCACCTCCTGCCATGGGCTGATCCCAGGGCTGTCCTGCCGGAGCAGCTCCGTGCCCCGGCCCTGCCCACACGCTCGCTCCGGGCGCGGCTCCCTCACGCAGGGCGGGCTCTGCTCCCGGCCCGCCCCGCCGGCCCCGCCGCCGCCCGCCGAGGTAAGGCCGGAGCGGAACGGGCCGGAGCAGGGCCGGAGCAGGGCCGGGGAGCCAGCCTGGCCGGGGGCTGGGGCGGGTCGGGAGCGGGGCCGGGCCCCCCCAGCCCATCCCGGTGTCCCCGTGTCCCCGGCGGAGCCATGGCCTGTCCCGCGTGCCCCGACCCCGGGCCGGGAAGGGCGGGGAGGCTGAGGGGAGCTCGGAGCGGCGGCGCCGAAAGGGAGAGCTCAGAGCCCCTGCCAGGGCTGGAGCCCCTCTGCTCTGGAGCCAGCCTGGCACAGCTGGGGCTGCTCCCCTGCACAAGAGAAGGCTGCAGGGACACCTGAGAGCCCCTGCCAGGGCCTGCAGGGGCTCCAGGAGAGCTGCCCAGGCACTGGGGACAAGGCCTGCAGGGACAGCACACAGGCCATGGCTGCACTGCCACAGGGCAGGCACACATTTTGGGATGTTGGGCAGGAATTGGTGGCTGGGAGGGTGGGCAGGCCCTGGCCCAGGGTGCCCAGAGCAGCTGTGGCTGCCCCTGGATCCCTGGCAGTGCCCAAGGCCAGGGTGGATGGGGCTGGGAGCAGCCTGGGGCAGTGGAAGGTGTCCCTGCCATGGCAGGGGTTGCAGTACCAGTATCTTCAAGGTTCCTTCCAATCCAAACCATTCAATTCTTCTATGATCCCATGGCTTTACACAGAGGGAAAGGAAAACACAAACATTTGCATTTGCAAAGTGTTTAGTTCTGCATTTTGTCTGAGATGGACGTGAATCATGGCTCCCCCTGAGCCCCCAAGGTCACACTGAGCACCTTGGTGTGCCTGGGAGGACCCTGCTGGCCCATCTGGGAAGAGAGTGCTTTCCTTTGGAATTCCAGAATCCTGGAATGCTTTGTGTTACAGGGACCTCAAGGCCCGTCCAGTTCCTCCCCCTGCCAAGGGCAGGGACACCTTCCACTGTCCCAGGCTGCTCCAAGCCCTGTCCAGCCTGGCCTGGGATATTCCCAGGGATCCAGGGGCAGCCACAGCTGCTCTGGGCACCTGGGCCAGGGCCTGCCCACCCTCCCCGGGGAGAAAAGCTGGAAGTCTGTGGCATCTCATCTAAAAACAACTGACCTTGAGAAATTATTTTGAAAGCTATCTGAAGATGTTAAGGCACCTGGAATTTTAAATCCTTCTCAAAAGAAGGCAGGAGCAAATTCTGGGAAGACTAGGGCTGGAGGAGCCCCACTCCATGAGGGGAGAGAGCAGTGGGCTGTCTGTGTCCAGCCCTGCAGACCAGGCTCCTCATCCAGACCCTGTCACAGACACCTCAGCAGCTGGGCACAGATGTTTTTGGGGTGAAACAGGCGTTCCCTGCCTGGCCTGTGCTCTCGGGTCACCCTGCTTCTTGTGGGCTCTGAGGTTGCTCTGGGGAAGTGACCCTTCCCCCTCTGCATCTCCTGGAATCCGGGAATGGTGCTTAAATGTCAGCAGAGACTGTTCCATGAAACTCACCCTGAAATGCTCCTGGAGGGAGGGCTCACGCAGGAAAGCTCAACGTTTAAACAGAGCTCAGAGGAAAGAAATAGTGCTGGGGTTAGAGCTTAGACTGTTCCAGCTGGGTGGGGCTGTTTTCTCTGGGAATCCACACAGGTGCTTGGGCTGCATGTTTGCAATCTTCCAGTGACATGAGAAGGAAATCTCTGCCTGTGAATAATGTGTTGTCTGAAAGTCAAATCCTGCTCTAGGCAGGTTTTGCTTTCATGTTTGAAGGGAAAGGGAATTTCATCCTCACACTGAGCTGTGGAGGATGCCTTCACATCAGACAATGTTTGTTGGTTTCCCTGCACAAATACATCAAATCACAGAGTACCCTGAGCTGGCAGGGACACCCCAGGATCACCCAGCCCAGCTCCTGCCCTGCACAGCCCCCCAGCAATCCCACCCTGGGTATCCCTGGCAGGGTGTCCAGAGGCTCCTGGAGCTCTGGCAGCCTCGGGGCTGTGCCCATTCCCTGGGGAGCCTGGGCAGTGCCAGCACCCTCTGGGGAAGAGCCTTGCCCTGATATCCAACCTAACCCTCCCTGGCACAGCTCCAGCCGTGCCCTGGGAGCTGCTCCTGTCCCAACGCCTGGCACCTGTGTCACAGCAGTGCCTGCTCTGTGTTCCAGCACACACCTGCTCCGTGTTCTGTGTCCCAGCACACACCTGTTCTGTGTTCTGTGTCCCAGCAGTGCCTGCTCTGTGTTCTGTGTCCCAGCAGTGCCTGTTTGTGTCCCAGCACACAGCTGGTCTGTGTTCTGTGTCCCAGCAGTGCCTGCTCTGTGTCCCAGCACACACCTGCTCCGTTTTCTGTGTCCCAGCAGTGCCTGTTTGTGTCCCAGCACACAGCTGGTCTGTGTTCTATGTTCCAGCAGTGCCTGCTCTGTGTCCCAGCAGTGCCTGCTCTGTGTTCTGTGTCCCAGCACACACCTGCTCTGCGTTCTGTGTTCCCGCACTCAGCCGGGACACAGCGATCCCGGTCCCTGCTGCCCGGGATGTCTCTGGAGCTCACCTTCCTGGGCACGGGCTCGGCGTTCCCGTCGCCGTGCCGCGGGGCCTCGGCGCTGGTGCTGCGCAGGGAAGGGCAGTGCTGGCTCTTCGACTGCGGCGAGGGGACGCAGACACAGCTGATGAGGAGCCACCTGCGAGCAGGTTTGTGCCGCTCTCGTGAGGGAGGGACAGCCCCGGGCAGGGCAGGAGTGCCGGCGGGGCTGCCCCGGGCAGGGCTGCCCCGGGCAGGGCTGCCCAACCTGCTGGCAGCGGTCTCTGGCCGCCCCTCGGCTCTGGGCTGCCTCCCGCAGACAGTCTGAGCTCACTCACAGGGCTTGGCAGTGCCAAACCCGCAGAGCAGCTCCAAACAGGATCGGTTTGTTTGTTGTTTGTCTGGGGGCGGCTCTAGACACACCAGCCTTCCTGTGGGTAAATGACTCTTTTCAAGTGTGTATTGGGGGTAACTTTCACCTTTTGGCAAATGAATCAGGAATAAAGCTCACCTCACTGTCACAGTCACTGTGCTTCCACAGTCCTCAGTGGCCAGAGATGACTTTTCTCCCCCAAAGAATGGAGATGAATTGTCAGTTACAAACAGAAATACAGGCTCCTGCTCCTCCAAAACCTGTAAGGGAATTTAATGACAGGCAGATGGAGTAATTTCCATGAAATTGTTTGCTGAATTAATCTTAAAACAAAAGGAGATTCTGTCGTTCCTGAGGCACAGCCCCAGCAGGTGCGGGAGGAATTGCCTGGCTCTGTGGGAGTGGGAGTTCAGCAGAGGAGACAGAGGCAGCCTGGTTACAGGACATTGTCTGCAGCGAGAGAGTTCTGGGCTCTTCTGACCCAGCGAGGGCAGGACAGCCCAGGCACCAAAGGAAGCCCAGACGTTTACAGAGCAACTTTTCCTCTTGTTTTAAACAAACCAGTCAGCAGCGCTGGGGTTCTCACCTCTTAAAAAACTCTGAAATCAAAGCTGCATGCTGGTTTGGTGTTGGCTCTTCTTGATTTTGTTTTGGAGTCAAAAGGAGGAGCAACACAAACTCCTCATTGTGTCCCTCCTTAGTCTACAGTTTTCCTGTAAGATTGAAGCCCAAATGCTGCCCCAGCACTCCCTTGCATTTCACATGGCAGGTGTCAGCAGGTGTCACCATTGGCTTACAAGGAGCTAAACCTTGCATCTCTGCAGCCTTTCCTCGGCCTGTCAGCCCAAAATCTTCCTTGTGTGGAGGGGATGGGGAAAGAAATACCTTTTGGTCTGGGATTTGTCTGTTAAGCACTGCTTTTACTTTCCCTCCTCGCTTGTTTCAAACATCTTGCCAAACAGCGATCATTTCCGAGCTGCTGCATTGTTTATTTTCCTGGCTTTGTCTTTTCCTGTTCTCTTCAACAGCCAGAATCACCAAGATTTTCATCACTCACCTTCACGGCGACCACATCTTTGGGCTTCCTGGGCTGCTGTGCACGCTCAGCCTCCAGAAGGGCCCTGAAGGCAGCAAAGCACCCATTGATATTTACGGGCCCCTGGGGCTGCGGAGCTTCCTCTGGAGGAGCCTGGAGCTGTCCCACTCCCAGCCCCTGCTGCCCTACACCGTCACCGAGCTGGTCCCCACGCAGGACCAGTGCCCCCCAGGAGAGTTTAGGGACTTTTCTGGCTTGGACCGGGACCAGGCGCTTGGCACGGCACCTCCAGGGAGAGTTCTGCACCTGGATGCAGAGGAAGACTCCTACTTGCTGCTGGAGGATGAGCAGCTGGTTGTGAGAGCCTTCCGCCTCTTCCACCGCGTGCCCTCCTTCGGCTTCGTGCTGGAGGAGAAGCCCCGGCCTGGGAAGCTCAATGTGCGGAGACTGGAAGAGCTGGGTAGCTACTTTTACTTATTTTGCCTCTTTTTGCTTCTTTTATGACCACTTTCCTATGTGTCCTAGCAAATCCGAGCCGCTGTCTCTCTCCATAGCCTGTTTTAACTCATTTTTCCATTTTCTGTCTGAGACATTTTGGCACCTGACCCCCGAGCTGCAGCCTGAGCTGGTGTGTCACACTGGTGCCAGGGAATATCACAGACCACTTTCATGCTGGGAACAGCCGATGAGCTCAGGTGCCAAACTCTAAACAGCTCAGCGTGGCTTTCAGGAAAACATATGGCCAGTGTATTTTTATTATTTTCTTGACTTTAATACCAGCAGTGTAACTGGGGGGTTTTGATATAGTTTCCCTGTGGCTGCCCCATCCCTGGCAGTGTCCAAAGCACACGAGGCCACGCTGGGGGACAGCCAGCGGGACAGGGCGCGCCAGCACGGGCACAGCACGCCCGGCACCGCCGCGGCCTTCGCCCGCCGCTGCCGCGCCAGGAGGCTGGTGCTGACCCACTTCAGCCAGCGGTACCGGCCCGGCGAGCCCCACGGCACCCGGGGACAATGGAGGGTGAACTTGGAGGTGCCTTCCAACCCAAGCCATGCTAGAATTCCATTATTTTCTTCAAACTCACTTCCCGCTAAGGTTACAAGCTCTCAATTTGTACAAAAAATCTGAAATACTAACAGATTTTTATACGGAGGCTGTGCTTTTTTCGGGTGAGTCAGCTTTGTGTCTGGCACACCTGGGGTGGCGTTTTCCAAAGCTGGCACTGATGTGACGTGGTGACTGCGCGTCGCTGACGGGCTGTTCTGCCTCTCCCTGCCAGGCGTGCCACCGGGTCCCTTGTACGGGCAGCTGAAGAGCGGCGCTGCCGTGGTGCTGGAGAACGGCACGCGGGTGCAGCCCGGCCAGGTGCTGGGGCCGCCCGCGCCGGGCAGGAAGGTCTGCGTGCTGGGCGACTGCGCGGGGCCCGCGGGGCCCGGCCCGCGCCAGGAGGCTGGTGCTGACCCACTTCAGCCAGCGGTACCGGCCCGGCGAGCCCCACGGCGGCCGCGAGGAGATGGACACGCTCAGGAGGGAGGCCGAGGCCGCCATGGGCGACCAGGAGGTGACGCTGGCCGAGGACTTTATGACCATCGAGATCCCAGTGAAAAACGAGGGCTTGGTGACCACAGAGGTGCCAGCAAAAAACGAGGGCTTGGTGACCACAGAGGTGGCAGTGAAAAACTGAAACACAAGGACTTTGTGGTTACAGAGATCCCAATGAAACAGTGAAAAACGAGGACCTGGTGACCACAGAGGTCCCAGTGAAACAGTGAAAAACGAGGACCTGGTGACCACAGAGGTCCCAGTGAAAAACTGAAAAACCAAGGACTTCATAATGAGATCCCAATGAAAAACGAGGACTTTGTGACCAGAGATCCCAAAGAAACGGGGATTTCATTACAAGATCCCAATGAAGCAGTGAGAACCAAGGACTTTCTGACCACAGAGATCCCAATGAAACAGTGAAAACCAAGGACTTCATAATGCGATCCCAATGAAACTGTGAGAATTGAGGGCTTCATGACAAGATCCCAATGAAACTGTGAAAAACAAGGACTTTGTGACCAAAGAGATCCCAACGAATCCCAATGAAACTGTGAGAACTGGGGGCTTCATGACAAAATCCTGATGAAACAGTGAAAAACAAGGACTTTGTGACCACAGAGATCCCAATGAAACAGTGAAAACCAAGGACTTCCTAATGAGATCCCAATGAAACTGTGAGAACCGAGAACTTTGTGACCACAGAGATCCCAATGAAACTGTGAGAATTGAGGGCTTCATGACAAGATCCCAATGAAACTGTGAAAAACAAGGACTTTGTGACCAAAGAGATCCCAACGAAAAACTGAAAAACGAAGACTTTATGACCACAGAGGTCCCAATGAAACAATGAAAACCAAGGACTTCATAACAAGATCCCAATGGAGCAGTGAAACACAAAGGACTTTAGAGATCCTGAGATCCTGATTAAAAAGTGAAAACTCAGGGTCTGTGACCACAGAAATCCCAATGAAACAGTGGAAAACGAGGACTTTGTGACCACAGAGATCCCAGTGGAACAGTGAAAGCCCAGGACCTGAAAGGACTTCATGACAAGATTCCAATGAAACAGTGAAAAACAAGGACTTTGTGACCACTGAGATCCCAATGAAACAGTGAAAACAAAAGCCTTCCTAATGAGATCCCAATGAAAGAGTGAGAACCGAGGACTGCATAACAAGAGCCCAATGAAAAAGTGAAAACAAGAGACTTTAGAGATACTGAGATCCTGATTAAAAAGTGAAAATCAGGATTTGTGACCATAGAAATCACAATGAAAAAGTGAAAAATGAGAACTTTGTGACCCCAGAGATCCCAATGAAAAACTGAAAACCAAGGACTTCCTAATGAGATCCCAATGAAACAGTGGAAAACGAGGACTTTGTGACCACAGAGATCCCAGTGGAACAGTGAAAGCCCAGGACCTGATGAGCACAGTGCAAACAGAGGCCTTCATGATGAGGTCCCTGAAGAATTGAGTTTCCAGGGCTGTTGGGGTCCACTCTGGCTAGCTAGAGACCCTTGCCCACATGATACTTCACAGACGAAGGTAAAAGATTGAGAAGCGCTCTCCTCCACGTGGGAAACGACCAAGGACTTCATAATGAAATCCCAATGAAGCGGTGAGAACTGGGGGCTTCATGACATGATCCCAATGAAACAGTGAAAAACAAGGACTTTGTGACCACAGAGATCCCAGGGAAAAACTGAAAAACGAGGACTTTGTGACCACAGAGATCCCAATGAAACAATGAAAACCAAGGACTTCCTAATGAGATCCCAATGAAGCAGTGAAAACCAAGGCCTTTAGAGATCCTGAGATCCTGATTAAAACGTGAAAATCAGGATCTGTGACCACAGAAATCCCAGTGAAACAGTGGAAAACGAGGACTTTGTGACCACAGAGATCCCAGTGGAACAGTGAAAGCCCAGGACTTGATGAGCACAGTGCAAACTGAGGCCTTCATGATGAGGTCCCTGAAGAATTGAGTTTCCAGGGCTGTTGGGGTCCACTCTGGCTAGCTACAGACCCTTGCCCACACGATACTTCACAGACGAAGGTAAAAGATTGAGAAGCGCTCTCCTCCACGTGGGAAACGTTGTCCTTTATTCCAAGACACACATCAGGTGGACAAACCCATGGGAGGAAAGAGGGCATTCCCTCTTTAATTCCCATTAAACTGTCCCTCCAAACTCACTCTGAAGGATAAATTATCCTGATTTGTGCCTGCAGAAATGCCCCTGTGGGGGAGTTCCACACTCTGTTTCTGCAGTGACTTCACTCCTTCTGCTGAGGGCACACAGACCCTGCTTTTATCTCCTGTCCTCCCCACTCAAACCAGAACCTGGCGTTTCCCACATTTTAGCTGAATTTGCTGATCTGAAGCTGTGAGGAATTTTTAATTGAGACCAGACTTTTGAATTATTTTTGGTGATGCAGTTTATTTTTTTTATCTTTTGCATAAGTAAGAAAGGTGAGTTCAGCTCACATCTTCATAGTTTGGTTCAGAAGACTTCTAGTTACAAAACCTTTTAAAGATTTATTAACTAACAAAACACTGCCAACAAGAACTTAATCTTTAAATATTTTATCTTATGGATTCATGCTACAGTGATTTTTTTGTTAATTATAAGTATAACACACAAACTTAGAGCAGTGTATCTTTAATTTCTTGATTACTTTTATAACTACTTTTATTTTTCCTATATCTTAAGTTTTAAAACTTTAAACTTTCCTTTGCTTAGCTTAACGTGTGTTGCTTTAAACTCTAAATCCACATTCTCACTTTCAATGCTTAAGCTTAGAAACCTTTTCCAAAATCTCAAATCAAATCCTGTGTTTAATCCCAAACTTTAACACACCCAAAAATTCTAAAAATTCCTAAACTTTATTCTAAAAATTCTAAACTTTAACAAACCCAAATTCCTGAGAATTCCTTACATTTGAGATTGCAGCAGGAAGCAAGATCAGTGCTGTTGAGGAGGCTGCCCTGGGTTGTCCCCTGGCAGCTGGAGCCCAGGGCCAGTCTGAGTGCAGTGCTGGTGCTGCTGTGGTGGAGGGGAGGAGAAGGGCTGAGATTCCTGGAGTCGGACCCAGGACATCCCCATGGATGGCTCAGAGCCCTGGCAGGAAGCCAAAGACACCCGGGGACTGGATCTCAACCCATGGAGCAAATTACCAACCTTGTGTGAAGAACCACAAGGCACAGAAGTTTCAGCAGCATAGCAGCGGCTCTCACACGGGGAAAGGTGGAATTCTGAAGAATTTCACTATGGGGACAAATATGGAGGGATTTGGGCATTGTCCTGTCCTTCTTCCTTCTTCCCAGCCTCCATCTTCCTGGTGATGGTGCCACTCTGGGATTGGTTTAGGGTAGAAAGTCGCTGTCTAACACAGGTGATGGGTGTTGGAACATAACTGTAAATATGGAATATATAGGTTATATATTACATACATGCATATATATATATGTAATATTTCCATACAGTTATGTTCCAACACCTATCACCTTTACATATTTACAGTTATGCAAAGTTACCTTACAAAAGACAACACCACTCCAGGGGTGTGCAGTGTGCCTCAGACCGACCTGCAGAGCAGAGCTCGGCAGGCCAGACAGAAAATGTTTGAGATAAGAAATAATAAACAACCTTGAGAATAAAACCAAAGACTTCTAACTCCTTCTTCGACAGCTGGGTTGGGGAAAAGAGATTTTTAACACTCCTGGGGGTCATCTCAGCCAGAGGAGATCCGAGAGCTGGTGTCTGGCCACTGGGGCACACTGTTACATCAGCCCAGTTACCCCACCATAAAGGAAAACCAAACTAAATTAAATGTAGCAGCAATTCTAATTAAGTAGCTTAAAATGTATATAAAACTGAATACGCTTGAAATATTGACAGTATAATTTGGTTAAAATAAGGGATAATTTGGTCCTGATAATAGTGCATAAGCAAAAATAACTGTGCAGATTAAAGAGTGCAGGGTCCTTGGACCCCTGGCACCCCACATACAAACGTGCCAAGACAAAATTCGTTCTGATAGTAGTGCATAAGCAAAAATAACTTGCAGATTAAAGAGTGCAGGGTCCTTGGACCCCTGGCACCCCACATACAAACGTGCCAAGACAAAATTCCCTTTTTGTGCTGTACGTCATCACCATCTCCTCCCATTTTTGATTTGTCACACCTGTATCTCCACCCTCATCATCACCTTCATCACGCATGCTGCACCATTTTTTAGGTGGTCCCCCACTCTTTGGGGGTCCCTGATGAAGGCCTCTCCTCTTCCTCGGTGTCCTTTGATTCACATTTGGATTACACGTGCACACCAAGCTGGTGTAATGCAAGCCAAAGCTAATATCACACAAGCCAATAGTATGTTCTGGCATCAAATCTCATAATTAGCGTTTTCCTGGGGCCTAACCAAATTTTCTGTTCTTTCTGTTAATTTTCATCATCGTTATTTCTTGGTTCTTCCTGTCCTGAACATCTGCAGCAAAAGGGGGAGGGGGGACCCTCCAAATTAGCGTTTTCCTGGGACCTAACCAAATTTTCTGTTCTGTTAATTTTCGTCATCGTTATTTCTTGGTTCTTCCCGTCCTGAACATCTGCAGCAAAAGGGGGAGGGGGGACCCTCCTTCTTTTAACTGTTTTACTATTTCCAAATATTAATTACTGCGTCAATATTGATTGCTGTTTCACACCCATTTTCCCCAACACCAGCACCAAACGTGCTTCAGATGCAGAGGGGGTGTTTGATTTCTTGAAGCAGCGATGCCGGGAGGAGCGGCGGACATGAGGAGCCTGGAACTCGCCGATTTCTCTGTTTTTCCCTCAGAAATGCCGTGTGAAGCGGGCAGACTGTGCCGACACGCTCTGGCTCCCCCCTCACTGCACTCCTTTCCCTTTGACAAGTGCAGGGCCTGTGGCACCCCGCTCGGTTTTGGGTGGCCAGGAGCTGGGCGTGCTCCAGGTACCACGCAGGGACAGGAGGGCTGTGTTGTGCTGCTCGCTGGAACACCCAAAAACGCCCTTTTTACACCCATCCACGGCGGTGACAGGCGGCTTCAGGGCCGGGGCTCAGGGTCTGCATCCCGGCTCAGAGCGCGTCATTTTGGGTGAGGGGCAGCGAGGGAGGGGGTGTCACCCTGCAGCTCAGGTCGGGCTCTGGGGATTGCTGCACAGCGGAAATTCCTGCAGTTCCACCGCAATTCCACCGCAACTCCTGCAGTTCCACCGCAATTCCACTGAAATTCCTGCAGTTCCACCGCAATCCCACTGAAATTCCACTGAAATTCCTGCAGTTCCACCGCAATCCCACTGCAACTCCTGCAGTTCCACCGCAATCCCACTGCAACTCCTGCAGTTCCACCGCAATCCCACTGCAACTCCTGCAGTTCCAGCGCAATCCCACTCTAATTCCACTGAAATTCTACCGTAATTCCATCACAATCCCACTGAAATTACACCACAACTCCACTGCAATTCCACTGAAATTCCTGCAATTCCACTACAATTCCACTCTAATTCTACCACAATCCAACTGCAATTCCACCGCAATTCCACTCTAATTCCACTGAAATTCTACCACGATTCCACCACAATTCCACCGCAATTCCACTGCAATTCCACCAGAATTCCACTGCAATCCCACTCTAATTCCACTGCAATTCCACCATAATTCCACTGAAATTCCACCGCAATCCCACCGCAATTCCACCGAAATTCCACCGCAATTCCACTGCAATTCCACTCTAATCCCACTGCAATCCCACCGCAATTCCACTCTAATTCCACTGAAATTCTACCGCAACTCCACTCTAATCCCACCGCAATCCCACTGCAATCCCACTGAAATTCCACTGCAATCCCACCGCAATTCCACTGCAATCCCACTGCCATCCATCCCACAGGAGAGCCAAGGCAGGGAATGTTCCCTGCCCTGCCCTGAGACGCGGGGCTGGAGGCTGCGCGGTCTGCACTCGAGGCCGGATCATTTGCCGTGGATTTGTACCATGGCTGCCTTTGGGCACGGCAGTGAATCAGAGCACACTCAGCGCCGGGCTGTGTAAAACTTCCGTGCTCTCCATTTAGTGCATTTCAGCGCTTGAGAACATTGGAGCTGCAGCTGCCTCTTTCCCAGCAGACCCGTGTGTCCTTGCTTACCGTGCTCCATCCACTCCCCTGAAAGTCTGGATTCCAAATTACCCCGTAATTCCGACTGCTAATGAAACCTGAATTAAATTAACGGGTCAGGAGAGGTTTGGGCCATGAGCTGCCCATGTTCTCAATGAGTTTATCGTTCCAAAATTCCTTTGCATTCCAGCAGATATGCCTGAGTGCCTGAGGGGACAACAGACAAGGACTCTGCTCTGGACCACGAGGCAGTTTTAGCAAGTTCTGGGTGTGTAAAGAGTTTCTGAAATCGTTTTTAAGCTCCAAGTAACTCATTTTAATCATCCTTCTGCCTTCTTGGAAGAGCTCCCCTAGGTCCAGTTCCTTTTTCCAGCTGTCTCCAGCGGAAGGAGAGGTTGAAACTGCAGAAGAAGCTTTTCACGCTGTGGGAAGGAGGGAGGGCAGGGAGCCAGAGTTCTGTGAGAGCAGGGATGCTCCTGGGCCCGGGGAGGTGGAGGGGATGTGGAGAGGGGTTCCCTGAGCACAGGAACGCCGGGATACAGCTGTGGGAGCACGGGGAGCCCCAGCCCGGGCCGGGAAGGGAGATCCAGCTGGGAAATGCAGCTGAGGGTGTGCCAGCCTTGGAGCCAGCTGCTCCCCTGGCCCGGGGGGACTGCGGCTGCCAGGGCCCAGAAATAAACACGGCCTTCGTTTGTGTGTTTGCTTGCTTGGAGGAGTTTTGGGGTGTTTGTTTGTTTGTTTGTTTTGTTTGGGGGTTTTTGGGGTTTGTTTTTTGGGGGTTTGTTTTTGTTGTTTTTTGGTTTTGGTTTGGTTTTTTTTTTTTTTGTTTGGGTTTCTTGCTGTATTGGGTTTTTTTGTTTGGGGTTTTTTTTTTGTTTTTTTGGGGTTTTTTTGGTTGTTTTTTTGTATTGGTGGGATTTTGGGGGATTTTTTTGCTTTTTTTGTTCATTTTGGGTGTTTTGGTTTGGTTTGGTTTTGGTTTAGTTTTTTTGGGTTTTTTTTTGTTTGGGTTTTTTTTTGGTTTTTTGGGGTTTTTTTTTTGCTTGTTTGGGTTTTTTGTTTTTTTGGGGTTTTTTGTTTTTTGGGGGTTTTTTTTGTTTGTTTGTTTGGGTTTTTTTGTTGTTTTTTTTTTGTTTGTTTGTTTTTTTGTTGGTTGGTTGGTTGGTTTTTTTGTTGTTGTTGTATTTTTGTTTGCTTTGAGTATTTTTTTTAACAGACTTTAAAAGCAGCCTCTCTCACTGGGTTATGTTTGTTTGTAAGGAGCAGCACGTTAATTATTTACCCGGGGTGGTTTTGTTCCAGAAGTGCGTGTCCTGGCGAGGTGGCAGCACTGGCCCAGGTCTCCCTGAAATCCCTGGTTTGGCGCAGGGGGCAGCTTAGTGCAAAATCAGTAATTCTTACTGGTTATAATAAATAAATAAATATCATTATTAATAGGAACACATGGACGGGCAGCTGCAGTTTGACCTGTGGGACGCAGCAGAGGCTCCGGGAGCAGAGGTGGTGACCAGCCCCGAGCCCTGGGGACACGGGGCCGGTGTCACCCCCGTGCTGCAGCCCGGCTCTGCCCAGCCCTGCACGCCGCTGCTGGCACCAGAGCCAGCCCCGGGTGTCCCCGGCCCACAGCCCTGCTCCTGGCTGCCCCTCAAGCTGGGTTTAACCATCCACGGCTCCCCTGGCACAGCCGGGCAGGCCCGGGTGCATTTTGGGGTTCTCCCTCCTGGCGCAGGTGAGGGAGGTGATGGCTGAGGGGGGACACAGCTCATTATTTCTGTAAATATTTACAGAAATAAATTTAGGTGTTGGGGATACGGCAGGAATTGGTGCCAGGGGGGTAATTAGGTGTTGGGGATACGGCAGGAATTGGTGCCAGGGGGTCACAGACGTGTGTATCAAACAGGTTATGAAAGGGGGACCAGGGTTTAATGCCAGAGTGACACCTGGGCTGGCTGGCAGGGGTTAGGGTTAGGGAGAGCTGCCCAGGCACTGGGGACAAGGCCTGCAGGGACAGCACACAGGCCATGGCTGCACTGCCACAGGGCAGGCACACATTTTGGGATGTTGGGCAGGAATTGGTGTCTGGGAGGGTGGGCAGGCCCTGGCCCAGGGTGCCCAGAGCAGCTGTGGCTGCCCCTGGATCCCTGGCAGTGCCCAAGGCCAGGCTGGATGGGGCTTGGAGCAGCCTGGGACAGTGGGAGGTGTCCCTGCCCATGGCAGGGGTGGCACTGGATGGGCTTTAAGGTTCCTTTCAATCCAAACCATCTCGGTGTTATGTGAGATATTTCGCCCTTGTGGGGCTGTGTGTCTCTTGAGGCTTTGCTCCCATGGCCACATTCAGGGGTTCACCCTCACGGCCCAGCGTCCCCCGCCCCTCAGTGTCCATTCCCCCAGGTGATTCCTGCTCTGGAACCAGCACTGGGAATGGACATGAGGGGCTGGAGCAGGGCAGGGAGCGGGGCTGGGAAGGGGCTGGAGCCCCAGGAGAGGCTGAGGGAGCTGGGAAGGGGCTGAGCCTGGAGCAAAGGAGGCTCAGGGGGACCTTGTGGCTCTGCACAGCTCCTGCCAGGAGGGGACAGCCGGGGGGGTCGGGCTGTGCTCCAGGGAACAGGGACAGGAGCAGAGGGAACGGCCTCAGGGTAGGCTCAGGGTGGGCAAAGCAGGAATTTCTCCCTGGAAAAGGCTCAGGAACTGGAGCTGCCCAGGAGCTCTGCGGTGCCCGGCCATGGGGGCGTCCAAGGAGGCCGGGAGGCGGCACGCAGAGCTGCGGGCGGCTGTCCCGGCGGGAAGGGGGGCCCACCCCGGTGGGGGCCCATCTCGGTGCCGATCCCAGTGCCGGTGCCGGTGCCGGTGTCAGTTCGGATCCCGGTGCCGCTCCCGCCTCCCGCCCGGCTCGCTCCGCGCCGCCCCTCCCTCACGGCCCCGGGCCGGCCCGGCCGCGCCGAGCCCTCCCCGCCCCTCCCGTCCCCTCCTCGGCGAGAGCGGCGCAGGGACCCCCGCACTCCCGCTGCCACACTTTCTAGTCTCGCGGTTCGGTCTCCGGGCAGCCGTGAGCCGCGGCCGAGCGTCGCCCCGCCGGGGTTTAGGCGCCCGGGTCCCGGGGCGCTGCCGGGGCTCGGGCCGCGCACGGGCTCCGGGAACCACCGGTGCTGATCGCCGGGAGTGCCCGGCTCCGCGGCGTGCCCGCGGGCTCGGCAGCCGGGCCGCGGCTGCTGCCGGGGGCAGGGGTGACCCAGCGCGGGATGGGGTCCGGGAGAGCCCGGACACACTGCCGCGGACAGCCCGCAGCGCCCTGAGCCGGGCCCGCCGAGCGCCCTGCCCCGGCCAGCGGGCAGCTCTGCAGTAGCTCCTGTCCCTGCTCAGAGTTCCTCTCCCCTCCCGGGCTGAGGCTCCTGAGCTGCTGCTCTGTCCCCAGCCCCTCCAGGACCCGACTCAGGGCACAGCCCTTCAGCCAGGCCTGTCCTGCCCCTGGACACCTGAAGTGGCACTTGTCCTCCCGGGCCTGCCCCTTCCCTGTGACTGCGAGGAGTTTATTCCCGCTCCGCATTCATGTACCTCTCTGGATTTGCTTGTTGCATCAGCACGCATGTTTAATATTGATTCAGGAACTTTATTTCAAAGAGCTGAGGCCCAGGGAGAAGAACGCTGATTAGAATTCCGTTTTTAAGTAGATGGCTCTTTACATAATGCATTCAGGCTGGGCTGGCACAATGGGGATGTGAACTTCGAGAGGAATCACTGCCTTGGTGAGAACAAAGGTGCTGGAGCAGATCCTGCCCAGGAGCTGCTGCTGGGAGGGTCCTGCAGGGATTTTAGGGCTCTGTTTCTCTGCTGTTGACCTCCTCAAAAACTGTACTTTTGGTCAGGGCTGGAATTTTCCTGCCGTGCCCAGAGGTGAGTTTTGTTTGAGCTGTAGCAAAGGCAGAGAGCACTGCCCCTGTGCAGATTGCTGTAGAGAGCAGATGTTATCAGACTCTGCTCTTGCTGGGCTGTGGAAATCACACACAGCGCTGCTGGGCAGGCTCCTCTGTCCCTTCTGCTGCAGGGTGGCACAGGGACTGTCCCCAGTGAGCTGTGTCCCTGTGCAGGGTGGCACAGGGACTGTCCCCAGGCTGAGCTGTGTGGCTCCAGTGGCACAGGAGGTCATGTGCCGCGGTGTGCCGATCTCCCTGCTCTGACCATGCCGAGGTTTGTACTGAAAGGAGGAGTTGTTTTTCAGCTGTGTGCTTTCTCAAAACGTGGAAATCAGAAAGACCAAAGAAATGTGTAGAATTCCTGGGGTTTAAAACTCGTGGTGCAGTCACGTCGTTGGTGCAGGGTTAGCTTTTCCCGTGCCTCAGAGGGAAGGTTTGGAAGCAAGCATTTTGCTGCTGTTCACCCGTGGGGCAAGTAGATAATAATCTGATGTGCTGGAAAGTATCTGCACTTTAATCACTTACTCATATCTTCATCAAATCACAAGCTCCTTTTTGTTTTATTGATTTATGGTTTTTCCTCTATCGTGTTTATCATAAAACTTCTGCCGTTGCATTATTAAACAGCAAAACTCCAGAGCAATGTGGTGGTGGTTAAAAGCCATCGAGTGTATTCCTGGCATCTCTGTGTTTGTCTAATTCTGGAGGCAGCAGCTGATGCAGGAGCCTTTCTGGTGTGAAATGTTCTAGCAGGACGTCAATTTGCACGCTATTCTAATTAGCCGGTTCGTTAGTGTCGCGTTACTGCCTGGGATCAGAATGCTGGAGATCTGGCTGTTACTCGTGAATCACGCTCCCAGAGCATCGCTGGCGGCTTGGAGGAAGCAATTCTTCTTTTTCCTTAGATACACTTTCCCAGAAATTGCTTTGTGGTCGCAGCTTGGAGGTGCAGTTTCGTTCTTTCAGGTGTGTTGTGCATTAGTTCGTTTCCCTGCTCACCCCCCAGAGCTGCATCCCCCACATCCTTCCCTCTGGCACGGCCAGGCTCGCGCTGTCCTCCTGGCTTTGTTTGGCGTGCGTGGCTTTGTTTCCTTGCCCTGGTGGAAGGTGTTCTCTTGGGCCCATGGCAGCGGCGTTCCCTGCAGGCGTGGCTCTGGAGAAGCGTTCTGCTGCAGACCTGCAGCGCTCAGGCCCTTGGCAGCCTGGGCATGGGACCGTGCCCCAGGCCTGCCACATTTGTACTGAGGGCAGGAATTCACCCGGGGAACGCTGTGGGACACGCAGGCTGGTGTCACATCCGTCACATTGCCCGTCCTGCTGGTGACACCCGCCCCTGCCCGGATTTAGTGCTGGGCTGAGGGTTAGTTTGTGCAAGAAGAGGGCAGTTCCCTCTCTGCCTCGCTGCTCACGGCCTTCCTGAGCCCCAGGCGTGCCACGGCAGCATGTGCAAAACCCTTTTTTCTTTGATTCTGACTCCACAGGCTGGCTGGATTTCCATCACGAGGTGCACTCGGGCTCTGTGGGTGTGACACCCTGGTCACAGAGGGAAAAAACAAGATAAGGTTTACCAGAATCAGTCTGAGAGACTTTTAGGGAGCTGAAGATAAACAATGATAGCTTATTGTCATAAATAACCTGCAGGTGATGTTTTCCTACTCTCTGTTTCATTGTTTTTCTCAAAGATTGTTAATGAGGAAGGTGTTTTGTTAATTAGCCAGTCAGGTGAAATGTATTGATTAATTGACCAACCAGGTCTCTCTGTATGGGAACAAAGTATAAAAGAGGATCCAAAGTAAAGACCAGGCTGTATGCCAGCAGCCTTCTGGGAGTGTGTGCATTTCTTACTCAGCAGTGGCAGTCTCAGATCCGTGGTGGATGCAGTGTGCTGCCCTGGTGTGTTCATCAGCCTTCCTGCCAGCACCCTGCATGCGCCTGTGCCAGCACTGCTTCCCTCTCTCCAGCACACCTTTACAGAGGGCCACTGCCGCCCTGACACCTGCAGGAGCTGTTTTTCCAGTTGTGCTATTTTATTTTTTATTATTTTTTTCTTAAGCACAGCGTTCAGCAGCCTGGCTCTTACAAACAAGTGTTAGGTCACACTACTCCTCACGTAAATTTCCCTGTGAGCAGCGAAGGCTCCCGAGTGTCCCCACGTTTGAGAAATCCCTGGTTTGCTGCAGGAAGTGGAGGAATGAGGCACATGAGGTGGGCTGGAGGGGGCAGTGCCCGTGGGGTTTGTGCTGCTGCCTTTTCAGAGCGAGCCCCTTGGTGACCCTGATGGTGCAGCGGCGCTGGCCGGGCCCCGCTGTGCGCGCGGGTGGGTGCCGGGTTGGGTTCCCCTGGGCTCTGTCCTGACTCCAGCTCCCTGCCCGCTGTGCCTGCTGGGTGCCGGGTTTGGTTCCCCTGGGCTCTGTCCCTACTCCAGCTCCCGCTGTGCCTGCTGGGTGCCGGGTTTGGTTCCCCTGGGCTCTGTCCCTACTCCAGCTCCCGCTGTGCCTGCTGGGTGCCGGGTTTGGTTCCCCTGGGCTCTGTCCCTACTCCAGCTCCCTGCCCGCTGCGGCTGCTGGGTGCTGGGTTTGGTTCCCCTGGGCTGTGTCCCTACTCCAGCTCCCGCTGTGCCTGCTGGGTGCCGGGTTTGGTTCCCCTGGGCTCTGTCCCTACTCCAGCTCCCTGCCCGCTGCGGCTGCTGCTGGCTGCCCTAGGCTTGGTGGTTTGCCCCAGATTGCCACGTGTGGCTTCCGTGGGGGGCGAGGGGGAAGGGAAACTGCTTCTCAGTGGTGAGAGTGTTACTCTAAGGTTGCTTTTAGCATGTAGGAAAGATGTGAGTGTTTTTTAAGGGTCTGTGTTTGTAGCTCCAGGGCAGAGCTCAGCTGGATCACAGTGTTGAAAATGGGAATTGTTTGGATGAAGGGGTTTTTCAGCTAAGTTTAAACGTTTGCATGGCTGAATGACTAGAGCGCTTTGACTGGGGTTTAGTAAGGTTTTGGAGACTTTTAGCAGCCCCTGCCCTTTGTGCCTCAGAGGAGCTTCTGCACAGCTGTAGTAATACCTCCATAAAGGCAAGGAGGTGAAATCCATGTGAGCTTTTTTTCCTAACCATGAAAATCAGAAACACTTTTTTCTGTTTCTAAGCCCCCTTCTTCAGGCTCTGTGTGTGTGTGTGTCTGCCTGTTGTTCTGTAGAACTCAAACTGAAACATACCTCAGCGACTCAAGGGCCTCAGGCGAGGCTGTCCAAGTGATCCTATCTCTTAATACTTAATTTGCTGCCTGAAGAGTTGCTGGGAGTGTTGGGAAGCCGTGTTTTTTGGCACTTTGTTCCTGGGCTGTGCTAGCCTGTAGCGCTGTCTTGCTGGTGCGGCACGAGGTGGAATGCTGGATTTCTGTTCCATAAATGCACTGTTTATCCCCTCATCTGCTTCTTGTGCATCGCCTGGTGTTCTCTGGCTGATCAGGAGCACCTCGCTTGCCCAGACGGGAATGCCCTCCCGGGCTTGTGCAGAGGATGCTGAGTGTGAGACCTTGTCTGCGTTATCTGGTCACAGCAGTAAGATAATCGCTGTTTGGAGAGAGCGTGTCCCAGCTGATCCAAAAACAGTGGCCCAGTCTGGGTCAGCACGGGGCCTGTTTTGCATTCCTGCCCCCAAGACAAGTATAAGTAGGGCGAGGGCAGTCTCCTGGCAGCTTCTCTCCCGTAGGTAAGGCAGCTGTGTGTGATTCCAGCTCGGCAGGGCGGCGCTGGGAGGGCAGCTCGCCCTTTTGGGATCCCTCTGTTGTTCAGGTAACCCTTTCTGGCAGAGCCAGCCACAGGCCTTGCAGTGAGGCTGTGCCAGCCCTGCTGCATTTCCAGCGTTGCACAGCTGCTCCGTGTCCTGTGTTTTATTGCACGGGCTGCATTTCTGAGCTGCCGTGGGGAGGCAGCGTGAGCAGTGCCGGAGTTTGTTCAGGTCTGCATCTGCCTGCAGGCAGGGAGCAGCTGGTTATCCTTCTCCGAGAGACAACTTTGAAAGGCTGTTGTAATTACCTATCAATCTGAACTTCTTTTGTCTTTGGGATTTACCTCCCTTCGGAGTTCTTGTTCTGGTGCTTAGGTTACCTGGAACTCTAGTTGTTGTGTGCTGCTTTTGTAATTTACTCGTTACTTCTTAGTTAATGAAACAAATTACTTTATGTAGCGCAGAATCATGGACTTGCTAAGGCTGGGAAAGACCTTTAAAACCCTTGACCCTGAGTGTTAGCCAGCCTTCTGTGTAGCTCTGTGAAACACTTGTTGGTGCTGTACAGTAGCTCTCCCTTTTTTGTGTGCTGGCTCCTCTCTCTGTGCACAGCGTGTGAGGAGGTGCCGAGACACCTCCCCAGCGTGTGACTGAGCTGAGGATGGGCTCCTGGAGCTGTTTGTGAGGAACTGCATTTGTGGGGTGTGCAGACCTGGCCTCAGAACACCGTGGTGCTTCTGGAGAGGCGTGTGGCAGCACCGTGCCCGCCGCTCTGGCTCTGACACAGCTCCTGCCCTGACTCCTGCGCTGCCCCGTGGTCACACAGCAGCAGCAGCACCCACACCCTGAACCAGGCTTTCCGAGGGGCTGAGCAGTCAGAAATTCCCCTTGTGGGGCAGCTGAGGGGTGACTCACATTCCCCTTAAATAAGGTCTTATTTGCTTGATCTGAACCTTCCGAAAGCCAGCGAGCAAAATTCTCATTCATGGTTTCAGGGCTGTAGGAGATAAAGCTGCGTGTCTAATTTTAATCGTCTCTTTATTTAAAGCTCCTTTAGCTAATAGCTTTATCAGGGCATTTATTTGTGATTACTTGTGCATATCTAGCTGGGGTGGTGTTCTGTATTTAAGGAAAATTATGTTCTGTTCTGTTTTAGCTGACAGGCTTTTACAGATTAGTGTGAGTTGCCATAGAGAATGACTGGCAGTTTAAGCTTGACTTCTGAAAGGGGCTTATTGAATTGAAGCACAAAAAAAAACCCAGCACAGAGAGAGAAATTTTAATAGCTAGGTAAAATCTGTGATCCTGCTTAAATTTAGAGATAATTGTTTTCCTTTGGGAAAAAATTAAGTGCAGAAGCATCCTTACAAAAGAAGAAAAGGCTGGAATATGGGAGGGAGGGGGCAGGATTTTCACCGTGAATTTTTTCAAGTGTATAAAAGCATGGTGTATTCCAGCTAAAACTATAGAAAATATCAAATAAGGAAGAGTCTGTTTCCTTTTAAAATTGTGCTGGATTTGTCTAACAGCATTCGTTTTACAAGGGGGAAGCCGTGTGGTCACACTGTGTGATGCCATAACTTTCTAAATTAACATCACGCTCTTATTTTTGTGCAACACATTTGTTTCCAATAAATAGCTGCTACTTCAGTGCCTCTAATAACATGGAAAATTCCAGTGCAGTAACAGGTCTCCTCAGATAAAGTGACAGGCTTGTTTTTCCCTGGACTTCTGAAATCAGATATATTTTATTTACACGGTCGGGAATGACGCGGTGGTTTTCGGAAAGGCTGGTGTTTTAAGCTTACTCAGAGAACGTGGTAAAATCCCTTCTGCGTGTTTGTTGCCAGTGTTTTAGGGAAGGCAGAGCCGGTGGAAATGCCTTGGCTGGTGACTGCATGAAGCCAGAGTTGCCTGAAGAGCCGGAGCAGCTCTTTGGCAGCACGTGCTCCTTCCCTGAGGAAGACCAGGGGGAAGGGGATTTCTGAGTGCCTCTGTCTTGATCCAGGAAAGACAAATGCTGGGGTTTTCATATCCGCAGACACACATGATCCTGGGTCACCTCAGTGGGTATTGAAGAGCAGCCAGGTACTCAGCCAAGTTTTGGGTGGCGAGGTGATCCTGGTGTGTCCCGGTGCCTCCTCCCTGCTCTGGGCTTGTGCACATCAGCCCCCCTGCACTCCCACCCCGTGTTTGCAGCTTCCACCCAGTGAAACCCAGGAAATCATTGCTCTCCTGATTCATCTAAGGATCCCTGCCTTTCTGTGTGCACGTACTGTGCGTGCAAACGGTAACCTTTATTTAAATATTGTTACTAGGGGAAGAATAAATCTTACATCTAAAACTGTGCAGGCCGCCCCTTAGGCATGTTTTAGCTGTCATGGGACAAGCAATGCAGTTCTTTCCTGTGCTTTTAATATCCTGCACTTAGCTTGAAAATAAAAGAAGAAAAAAAGCCACAGGCTTCCTTAGAAACATGACCTGCGATTTGTTAAAAACAATTCTAATGTAGATATTTTTTCCTCCTAGGTTTTACCAAGAGACAATACATCTAACACTTAACTTGGATCATCCCTTGTTCATCAGCTTGAAAGTCATAACAGCCCCCAAAACTGACATTTGATCTGAAAGAAAAAGCTGTGACAGATGGACAATATGTCTATTACTAACACACCAACAAGTAATGATGCTTGTCTGAGCATTGTTCACAGCTTGATGTGCCATCGACAAGGCGGAGAGAGCGAGACTTTCGCCAAGCGCGCAATTGAGAGTTTAGTTAAAAAGCTAAAGGAGAAAAAAGATGAATTGGATTCTCTGATTACAGCTATAACCACAAACGGAGCTCACCCTAGCAAGTGTGTTACGATACAGAGGACGCTGGACGGGAGGCTGCAGGTCAGTGGCAGACGGGTTCCTGCTGCATTGCTGCCCGGGCTCCTGCTGCAGTGCTGCAGCGCTGGGGCTCTGTCCCTGCCCGGCCGTGCCTGCAGCGGCTGCCGTGGCCTGCAGGAGGAGCAGCAGGCGCGTGTGCTCAGCCCCTGTGTGCTCAGCCGTTAGTGCTCAGCCGTGTGTGCTCAGCCCCTGTGTGCTCAGCCCTGTGTGCTCAGCCCTGTGTGCTCAGCCCCTGTGTGCTCAGCCCTGTGTGCTCAGCCCCTGTGTGCTCAGCCCCTGTGTGCTCAGCCCTGTGTGCTCAGCCCCTGTGTGCTCAGCCCCTGTGTGCTCAGCCCTGTGTGCTCAGCCCTGTGTGCTCAGCCCCTGTGTGCTCAGCCCTGTGTGCTCAGCCCCTGTGTGCTCAGCCCCTGTGTGCTCAGCCCCTGTGTGCCCGGCCAGCTCAGAGCTGCTCTGCACTGAGCACCGGGCTCCCTGCCTGGGCACTGCACTGGCCGGGCTTGGTTGGGACTCACTCCCTGTCCAGCTGAGGCTGTCATCTCCTGCCCCCAGGGCAGACGGCCTGGTGGCTGGATAGCTCTCTGTCTACCCTAGAGCATTTTCAAATTATTTATTTATTTATTTATTTATTTATTTATTTATTTATTTATTTATTTATTTATTTATTTATTTATTTATTTATTTATTTATTTATTTATTTATTTATTTATTTATTTATTTATTTATTTATTTATTTATTTATTTATATTAAATAAATAATTTAAAAATTAAATAATTAAAAAAATTAAATAAAATAATTTTTAAATGCCTACTCTAGAGGCATTTTAAAATTATTTATTTATTTATTTCTATTAAAGAAATAATTTTAAAAATAAATTATTTAAAAACTAAATAAAATAATTTTAAAATGCCTGCCCTAGAGGCATTTTTAAATTATTTCTTTATTTATTTCTATTAAATAAATAATTTAAAATTTAATTAATTTAAAAATTAAATAAAATAATTTTAAAATGCCTACTCTGGAGGCATTCCTAAATTATTTCTTTATTTATTTCTATTAAATAAATAATTTAAAAATTAAATAAAATAATTTTAAAATGCCTACTCTAGAGGTATTTTTAAATTATTTCTATTAAATAAATAATTTAAAATTTAAATAATTTAAAAATTAAATAAAATAATTTAAAAATGCCTACCCTAGAGGCATTTTCAAATTATTTATTTATTTGTTTGTTTGTTTGTTTATTTATTTATTTATATTAATGGATTGGCATTCTTCTGCTTGTAAATTCCTGACGGTGAATTCCTATCTTAGCACCACGTTCCTCTTCTTCTGGGGCAAAGCCCCTTCACATCCAGGGTGGGGAAGGTGACCATACCTAGTACCTGGAGCACAAGTTCTGCTTCTGCCATTTTGTACCCAGCATTTCTTACCTAAGAATCACAGCATTGACTGAACTGTGGCAGAACCCTGACAGAAACTTGTTTCTGCGGGGCACGGAAGCCGTGCAGGAGCTGTGCACACTTTTTTGAAATGGATTTTGGTGGTGGAGGGAGGGCGCAGTGCTGTTGGTGCCCTCCCCGTGTGCTCCTGGCTGCGTGGGGCGCAGCTCCCCACCAGCTCTGTGTCTGCCTTTGCAGGTGGCTGGCCGCAAGGGATTCCCCCACGTCATCTACGCCCGGCTCTGGAGGTGGCCCGATCTTCACAAAAATGAACTCAAGCACGTTAAATACTGTCAGTATGCCTTTGACTTAAAGTGTGACAGTGTGTGTGTAAACCCGTACCATTATGAGCGCGTCGTATCGCCTGGCATCGGTGAGTGCCACACTGAGGGTCACAGTGCAGCCCTGGGGGTGGCTGTGGGAAACACTGCCCCACTCAGAAACATTTCACTTTTAGTGGTCTGGTTTTAAGTTGCTCTTGGGTTTCTCAGTGCGTTACTGTGCTGCCCTTGTCCAGATGTGAAGGGCGAGTTTGTGGCTGCTGTTTCAGCCTTTCTCTGGGTTAGCTCTTGTTGTGCACCCTGGGAGCAGTGAGCAGAGGGCTGGTCTGTGGTGCAAGGGGTCTGATGAGCACAGTCTGCAGTGCTGGCTTTCAAGGGCTGGTAAATTGTGTTGTGAGATCTCTGAATCATTTCTGTGCCCCCTTTTCTCCCTTCACAGATCTCTCGGGACTGACGCTGCAGAGCTCAGGTGAGTGGCTGTGTTTGTGCTGTGTCCTGTGGGCACGGGCTGCTTTTGTCCCTCTGCCTCCCAAAAACCTCCTCAGAACGTGTCTGGGGCAAGGATCCACAAATCCCTTGGGCACAGGCCCCAGCTACACCCTGCGTTCATTACTTCCCCCTGTGAAACCCAACCCAAAACCAAAAATCCCACACTGAGTGCTGCTGGGTAGTGAAAAAAGGCACCCAAAGCTGCGTGCACCTGTATGATATGCTAATTAATTGGATTGGGCACACTAAATGTGATTTAGTAAGAAGGAAAGAATGGAAATTCTGTAATTAATTCTGCAGTTGGATGAAGGAGTCTGATATCCGTGTTTTCCCTGAAGCTTGAGAGAAATTGGACATGAAATCTCGCATGAGCATTAATCAGAAATCTGAGATTCCACTGCTGGTGACTGCTTTATTTCAAAGCCTGTTTTATTCTCCTCCCAGAGGAAATTCATGGAGGAAGAAATTTGTGTGATCCAGTGATTTTAGCACATTATTAAAAGTATCCAAGCAAAAATGAACTGGGAAAAACCCCACCAAACATCCCAACAAACTTAACTTGACAAGCTGTAATGAAGGTGCTCATCTCTGCTGATATGCATTGTCACCTGTCTTCTGAAAAATTGTCCTTCTGTACAGAATCACATTGTTAAATTATGTCATTATTTAGCACCAGCAGCTAAATACATCATAAGCATTCCCTTGTCCTGCTCCTGGTCTTGGCATATTTAGTCTGCTTCAAAAAGGAGCACGGGAGGTGATGTGTGTAGGAGTCAGTGGCAAGCATGGACATAAATTGTTGTAGTGGCAATTCCCTAGTGCTGCATGTGGAATAGTTTGAATTACTGGCTGCGCTGCTGAATGTAGAACTGTTTCCTGTGGTGTTTGAATGTTGATTTGATTCTCTACTCAGTTTGAGTGGGAGTTGCCTAAGATTACCCCAGGGATGCATGGAGTGTACGTGCCATGTTCACAGATGTGTGTTTTTCGTGGGAGCTCTGTGTGTGTGCCCTGTTTGTGTTCCTGGAGTTGGCTGGTTAGCTGCTGCCTGGGCACAGGCCCGGCTGCCTGAAGGAAATACAATTTTCCCTTGTGCTGTGTGTGTGCAGAGCCGGGCTGGGGAGCAGGGGCTCCTGCACTGGGGCTGGGCTGCTGCTCTAGGGGCTCTGTGTGTGTGTGTGTGTGTGTGTGTGCCCGTTATCTGTGCCCTGTGGGACTCTTGCTGTGTGTGCCCTGTGCCATGTGTGACCCATGCTGTTCCTGTGCCCTGTGTCACCCGCGCTGTGTGTCCCTGTTCCCTGTGCCCTGTGTGACCCGCGCTGTGTGTGCCCGTGCTCTGCGCCCTGTGTGACCCGCACTGTGTGTCCCCGTTCCCTGTGCCCTGTGTGACCCATGCTGTGTGTGTGTGACCCGTGCTGTGTGTCCCTGTTCCCTGTGCCCTATGTGACCCGTGCTGTGTATCCCCGTTCCCTGTGCCCTGTGTGACCCGTGCTGTGTGTCCCTGTTCCCTCTGCTGTGTGTGACCCGTGCTGTGTGTGACCCGTGCTGTGTGTCCCTGTTCCCTGTGCCCTGTGTGACCCGTGCTGTGTGTCCCTGTTCCCTGTGCCCTGTGTGACCCGCGCTGTGTGTGCCCTGTGCCCTGTGTGACCCGCGCTGTGTGTGTGTGACCCACGCTGTGTGTCCCTGTTCCCTGTGCCCTGTGTGACCCGCGCTGTGTGTCCCTGTTCCCTGTGCCCTGTGTGACCCGCGCTGTCCCCCAGCTCCCTCCAGCATGCTGGTGAAGGACGAGTACGTGCACGACTACGAGGGGCAGCCGTCGCTGTCGTCGGCCGAGGGCCACTCGGTGCAGACCATCCAGCACCCGCCCAGCAACCGCGCCTCCTCGGAGCCCTACAGCGCGCCGGCGCTGCTGCCGCCCGCCGAGGCCAGCACCACCAGCACCACCAACTTCCCCAACATTCCCGTGGCCTCCACAAGTAAGGTCCCGGGCTGCCGGGGGCTGGGTGGGCCTGCTGGCTGCTCCCTGTGTGCCACCAGGGCTGCCTGGAGAGCTGTGACCTTCCTGTCCCACCCGTGCTGCCTGGGACACGGGTCACAGCAGCTCACCCTGGCAGAGCACTGCGGCTGTCACTCTGTCCTTGCCCTGGAAATCACAGTTTTGTTGAGCAGCACGCAGAGCAACAAGTGCTGTGCTGTGAGGTGGCAGTACCAGGGGACCTTCAGGCAGCTCCTTGGTGTTCCAGTTTAACACCTCTGCTTTTGTAGTGGCTGCTGTGCTGCCAGAATGCAGCCCAGTTAATATTTATAATTCATAATGGCAGCCCCAGTTAATATTTATGATTTATAGTGACAGCCCCAGTTAATACTTATAATTTATAATGGCAGCCCCAGTTAATATTTATGATTTATAATGGCAGCCCCAGTTAATATTTCCGTAGTTTGTTGGAGTGCTGCCACAAAGGTTTTGATGCCATCCGTGTGTCTGGTGCAAGTGGAAGAGTTTGGTGTCCAGCACCAGAGCCACCCTTTGGTGCAGCAGGACAGCAAGGCACTCAGAGCATCCCCAGTTTGGGGAGGTTTCACACAGAAGGTGTGTGAGCACTGCTGATCTCATTACCAGACCTGAGTTCTGGTGGCACGGTGTTTTAGTGCTCATTGATTTTAGCTGATGAAATTTTGGCTAAAAGTACTGATCTTGGTAACATCACTATGTCTTTATTTGTCTCCAGCAGAGATGAAAAGGGTGTTGGTAGTTAATTGTACTGCCTTTGCACCACAGTTTATAGTCAGTAACCTTTTCTCATCAGTGCCATAATTGTTGGAGGCAAGTGGATGTGAAAAAAACCTGATTTTTGTGTTTTACTGCAAGTTCTCAATGTGTTAAAGTGTGCTGGCCACACCAGTTTGAGAGTGCAAGTGTAGTTGTGAAATTGTTGATAAGTTTAGTGTTAATGGCTGAACCAAAGCCTTTTGCAGTCAAATTCTGTTAACCTGTTCTGAAATATCTGTAGTTTTAATCTTAGATAATTCTTGACATAATTATTTAAGAGGAGGAAAAAAAAACACAGGGCCTTTCTGAGGGCAGTGTTGTGTGCAGCTTTATTGAAGCAGTGTTTATCAAAACGAAACTCTGCCCAGAACGTTTTGGAGGAGCGTAAATGTGAGTGAGTGTCCTCCTTAGGAGCAGTAGTTAAAACGTGGTGAAAGCAAGCAGCTCGCTGGACCTGCTGCTGGCCTGTTTGGGTTCACACTGAGCCACTCCAGCCCTGTTACCCTGTAAAAGATGAGACGTCTCCTCTTCCCTTCACCCTGAAGGATGAGCTTGACCAGGACAAAGACGTGGGCCATGAACAGAGTTCTCTGCATTCTCCTGCTCCTGAACAACGTTAGGGGTGTCAGAGTTACCTGATGCAGAGCATTTTGCCTCGCGTTTCCTGGAGGGTGGAAGAGAAGTGCTGAAACCAAGCCTGTGGCAGCTGTGTGTTGCAGTGCCCTCAGCGGGGTGTTTCTCCTACCCAGTAGTGCTGAGCTCTTCTTAATCAACATTTTGGAACGCTCATGAATAGGTAGTGTGTTCTTTTACCAGGTCAACCTCCCAGTATATTGACAGGTAGCCATAGTGATGGACTCTTACAGATTGCTTCAGGGCCCCAGCCAGGAGCTCAGCAGAATGGGTTCACAGCCCAGCCAGCCACTTACCACCACAGTGAGTATCCATCCGTTCACACCTGCGCCTCTCAGCTTCCTCAGCCCGGTTTCCAAGTGCCCAGGAGCAGGAGAGGACCAGCAGGGGGACGTGGGAGGCTGCCTCAGGCGGGTTTGTCTTTGCAGACAGTACCACCAGCTGGACGGGGAGCCGGACGGCCGCCTACACGCCCAGCATCCCGCACCACCAGAACGGCCACCTGCAGCACCACCCGCCCATGCACCCCGGACACTACTGTAAGGAGCCCGCCCTCACAGCCCTGCTGCCCTCAGCCCTGCTGCCCTCACTTCTGCCTGTTCACCCCTCTCACCCCCCTCATTTCTGCCTGTGTTCTGCCCTCACAGCACCCTCACATCTGCCTGTGCACCCCTCAGAGCCCCCTCATTTCTTCCTGTGAACCCCTCTTTCCCCCCTCATTTCTGCCCTCTCTCACCCCTCATTTCTGCCCTCTCACCCCTCATTTCTGCCCTCTCTCCCCCCTCCTTTGCCCTCTCACCCCTCATTTCTGCCCTCTCACCCCTCATTTCTGCCCTCTCACCCCTCGTTTCTGGCTGTGCTCTGCCCCAGCCATGCTGCCAGCTGGGAGCCAGCCCCAGGGGCTGTTCCTGCTGCAGCCACCAGGAGCTGCAGGGAAACCTCAGTGTGGCACATGAAATTACTGTTACACCAAAATAACCCAGGCGCTGCAGGGAAACCTCAGTGTGGCACATGAAATCACTCTGTTACACCAAAATAACCCAGCAGTGCTGCAGGGAAACCTCAGTGTGGGACACAAAATTACTCTGTTACACCAAAATAACCCAGGCGCTGCAGGGAAACCTCAGTGTGGCACATGAAATCACTCTGTTACACCAAAATAACTCAGGGCTGCAGGGAAACCTCAGTGTGGCACATGAAATCACTCTGTTACACCAAAATAACCCAGCAGCGCTGCCTGGCCAAGCCTCTCCTGCAAAGCCCGTGCTGAGCACAAAAAGAAGCTCATTCACTATGTGGTGTTTGGATGGCTTTTTCTTTCAAAACTTGGAAATTCTTGCCTGTTTCTGTTTTTCAGAGGTTTTGAAGTCATGCTAAGCTTTGGAAGATGTGTCCGTGCACACTTTAAAAACTGCCAGCTTTAAAGAACTTAGTGAAACCCTGCACAGTAAAGTATTTTCAGTTCATGAGTGCGTTGGCACACAGATTTGAAAATATTCTTCACATATGAAGTAGGACAAAAAAATATTATCTATTATTTTAGGGTACAGGATGGGTTAAAAAAAAAGTGGTCAAGCTTCTGTTGTAGGGGTCTAGCACAGGAAATGCATTATAGGGCTTTAGTTGTTAAAAAAACTGCCACACAAATTAAAGATTTCAAAATTTTGTAGCAAAACGCTTGAACAGTTCTTTGTTTTCTAGTACAGTTTTTGTTAGAATGTTCCCTGATATTAAAATATATAATATATATTCTGTATTAGAAGATAGAGCACATATTCTGGTATAGATCACTGTATGCAGCAGGTGTTGTTAGTGGAGGGGAGAATGTACTGTAAATTAACCTTAGACTGTCCTTCCAGCCTGTGTCTGTCTGTAAAGCTGTGGTTTGGACACGGTTATTCAGATCAATTCCTTCATTCTGTGAGGATCCCTTCATTCGGGGTGCTGTTTGTCAGGGATGGCAGGATGTGAGGAGCACTGTGTGCTGTGGATGGGCTGTGTATGTGTTTCAGCGCCTGTGTCTCTCCAGAACTGATACTTGCCTGGCTCTGATGCCACACTGAGCTTTCCTTGGCTGTGTTTTGGCACCTCCCGAGGCCGTGCCTGCCCTGACATCTCGGTGCAGAAGCTGCTGTTGCTTGCAGTGCTGTGTCTGAGTCCTCCCTGCCTGTCCTGCTGCCTCCAGGGACGCGGTTCCTAGAGGGCACAGAAAAATCTGACTCCACGATTGTGCACAGCCTATTTTTCTTTAGAAAGTGTGTTACCTGAGGCTTTTTCTCCACCTTGAGTGGTTGTTTCTCACGATCAAGTCCACAGCATGCTGGGCAGCTTGTTCTGTGCTGGATGAAGCTAGGGAGGGGTGGTTTCATAGGAAAGCAGTCTGGGGGAGAAAACCTTGTTTTTGTCTGTGTGAAACAAACTGCATGTTTTCTTTTCAAGGGCCAGTTCACAACGAACTCGCATTCCAGCCTCCCATATCAAACCATCCTGGTGAGTAAAGCCTGGCACGAAGTGCAGTTCTGTGAGGGGTGTGCTGGTGCTGTGAGGAGGAGAGGACCCTTGTTTCCATGAACCCTGTTCTGTCTGGGGTGTCTCCTGGGGCACGAGCTGTGAGCAGGGTTTGGTGCAGCCCTGAGAGCAGCCCTGTGTGCTGTGTGTGTGTGCCCAGGGTGTGTCTGGGGCTGTGCCAAGCCCCGCCAGGACACACAGCCAGCAAGGGAATGTCCTTCCCACGTCTGGGTGCTGCTGTTCCTCCCTGGGCATTCCTAGGGGCTTCTCTTGCTGTAGAAGCTCTCTCTGCTGCAGGTGCAAGGTGATATTTTGTGTTTAATGACAGTAGCACTGTTCCCTGCAGATGGAGAGCTACATAGTTGAAAAGCCAAAAAATTAAGCTTGTTTTTGTCCAGATAGTACAGCAGTGCCGGGTATTAAATGTTGATAACTGCTGGGTGAACTTAACTGCAGCTGAATTGCGTTTCACGTTGTTTGGTGTCTCTTTCACACTGTTGATTTCGTCGTGTTGGGTCCTCAGTGCCCAGAGCAGCTGTGGCTGCCCCAGCCCAGGAGTGTCCCAGGCCAGGCTGGGGCACCCTGGAGCCCATGGCAGGGTTTGGGATGAGCTGAGCCCTAAGGCCCCTTCTAACCCAAACCCTTCTGGGATCCCGTGATGTGTTGGTGCTCCCCGGCAGGCAGGGCCCAGCTGTGTTTTTCTCTCGTGGAAATGGCCCCTTGCAGCCAGCAGAACCCTCTGTGACTGGAGCTTTTGGCATCTTTGGGATGTCCAGACACAGAAACCACAGCACCCAGCAGCCAGGAGTGTGGCAGGCAGCTGCTCTGGGTGGCACAGCAATGACTGACTCTGACACTTGTGTATGAAGCCTCCGGGTGTGCTTGGCCAGCCTTCACTGCCTGCTGGGCTGGTTGGGATTCAGGGGAATGCCCAGGGAGTCAGGGTCTCCTTCCTCACAAGGCAGGTTGCTGCAGCAGCCATCCTTCCTTTCTGGCCAGTTTTTCTTTCCCAAATGCATGGAAGGGGTTAGAAGGCAGCTCTTTGCTTTCAGAACATGCCATTTTGTTCTGCTCCCTTGGCTCGTGCCCCCTTGTTCTGTGCTGTCCCTGATCAGTGTGAGATCTTTGATGTTCTTCCCCCAGTCCTGCTTCCCAGCTCCGGGGAAGCTGATGATCCCTTCCAAAGTGAGGGCAGGCACAGAGACCTGCCTGGCTGGAGGGATCACCCCCATGCCTGCAGCCAGGGCTGGCTCAGAGGCACAGAGGGGTCACCCTGTGTGCAGCCAGGGCTGGCTCAGAGGCACAGAGGGATCACCCTGGTGTGCAGCCAGGGCTGGCTCAGAGCTGGTCTGTCCAGCCCAGCCATGCGTGGGCACACACGTGTTACTCCCGTGTGCAAGGCTGGCTTGCAGGGATGCAGATGGCTCACCAAATCTGCCTGGGATGGTAAACCACACACAAACTTGTACGAGCTGAAGGACAACAACCTCAGGCACTGTGCTGGAATGAAGAGAAGCCATGTTTGCTGTGGCAGGCGGTGTTTCTGGGGGCTAGCAGACCTGCCTGTGTCCAGGTGTGCCCTCTCGTGTGCCTGGCGAAGGCAGCTGCAGAACGGATGGTCTGGGGTGGTTTCAGAGCTCCCTGGTGCCTTTCAGGCGGCTAACTGTGTCTGTTGTTCAGCTCCAGAGTACTGGTGTTCCATCGCCTACTTTGAGATGGACGTGCAGGTCGGGGAGACGTTCAAGGTGCCCTCCAGCTGCCCCATTGTCACCGTGGACGGGTACGTGGATCCCTCCGGAGGGGACCGCTTCTGCCTGGGCCAGCTGTCCAACGTGCACAGAACAGAAGCCATCGAGAGAGCGAGGTACCGGGTCCTGGCTGCCCCTGGAGTTTGGGAGTGTGCAGGGGGTCTGTGTGATTTACCTGAGCCCTCCGGAGGGGGTTCAGAGCTGAGCTCTGCTGTAGCAGTGCCTGTTCTCTGCTCGCAGGGGCCGTGCCTGGGCAGTGAGGCTGTACCTCCTGCCCCTGTGTGTGCAGCTCAGGGATTAGCCTCCACACCACCTCAGGGTGATCTGGGAATGGCTGCAGCACACAGATTGGCCAGAGGAGCAGGGGAGGGCTGGCAGGGACTGTGGGGCCCTCATTCCTGCTCACTGTGCCTGTGCCGGCCTTGGAAGTGGAAGCACACAGAACGGAAGCAATCCTGCAGCTTTTCTTTTTCTCCTCCTCTTTGAAAGGCAATGGGAGAAAATGATGCCTTCTCTCCAGGAATGTCACAATGTGACAATCACAGCCTTAGATGGCCAAAAAAGGAGTAAAACATGGCTTTGTGATTGTTCCTGAGTGACTGTGTGAGATGCAGAGCACTGAGGGTGCAGACACAGTGCTGTGGGTGTGACAGTGTGAGATGCAGAGCAGTGAAGGTGCAGACACAGTGCTGTGGGTGTGACAGTGTGAGATGCAGAGCACTGAGCGCTGCAGCCTGTGCTCCCAGGCAGCTGCAGGGGCGCTGCAGTTCCTGCAGTGGTGCTGACACCTGTTCCCTTGCAGGTTGCACATCGGCAAGGGCGTGCAGCTGGAGTGCAAGGGCGAGGGTGACGTGTGGGTGCGCTGCCTGAGCGACCACGCCGTGTTCGTGCAGAGCTACTACCTGGACAGGGAGGCGGGCAGAGCCCCGGGGGATGCCGTGCACAAGATCTACCCCAGCGCCTACATCAAGGTGGGTCAGCCCCTGCCGTGAGGAAATCTGGGGGATCTGTCCCAGAAATGGCAGGGAGGGGCTGAAATAGAGCCAGCCTCCCTTTCAGAACCCCCAAAAGTTCCATGTGTAATTCACATATGGTGAAATACACCAAAGGTGACTTCAAAAACGACTCTAAACTGAAGGTGTCATCTGGGTACTACAAAAGTGAATTTTGTACTTCATCACAAACAGCGTTGATAGCAGTTATTTGTATTTTTAGCTTTAGCTGGTTTAAATTAACTGCAGCTAAAATTTTTAGCCTTGTGTTTCTTAGAAAAGAACGTAGTCTGTTTCTTTTCTCCAAAAAAGGCAGAGTTGTGAAACTAAATATAAATGCAGCAGAAGTTTAGGGCGTGTGTTAAAGTGTTGTGAATGTGAAGTAATCCAGAGATCAGAGAAAGCTGCACAAAACAAATAATTTTGAGATGGTTCTTACACGGACATGCCTCTGACCAACTGTGAACTTACACACACAAGCCACACTCATAAAAAAACAACCTTGTCTTAACCTGCTTGAAGTTCACAGTGGTGTGGCTTTTTAACCATCAATTTTGGAGGCGGCTGTGCAGTGAAGTGAAAGAAACCCCACAAGCTCTGTGCATGAGCTTTCTAACATGAAAACAGCGTTCTGCACCTATGTCAGTGGCAAATAGTGATTGCAAAGGTACAGAATGCCACCAGACTGAAACCCACAGCCTTGGACTGGGGTCAGTTTCTGGTATTTCTCTCAGACAGCCCACAACACTTGATAATGTGGGACTTGCTGGCTTTTTTAATTTACATGCCCATTTTTCCTGCAAATGGGCATATAAATACAGATTTAACAAGGAAGCAGGGATTTAATCCCCCCTTCAGACGGTGTTCTGCACAAGGTCCTGCTTTGGGCAGGTTTTGGTCGTGCCAGTGGTGGTGACAGCACGAGAAGAGCCTGTAAGGATGGGCTGTGAGGGATGGGGAGCAGGCTGTTGGAAATGGTGGGGCGGGCAGGGTCTGCTGCTGGGCTGTGACCCGTGCGCGTTTGTGTCGCAGGTGTTCGACCTGCGGCAGTGCCACCGGCAGATGCAGCAGCAGGCGGCCACCGCGCAGGCCGCCGCCGCCGCGCAGGCTGCAGCCGTGGCCGGCAACATCCCCGGGCCCGGCTCCGTGGGAGGCATCGCCCCGGCCATCAGTGAGTACTGCACGCCCTGCCCGGGGGAGAGGGACACAGGGACAGAGAGAGACAGAGAGAGCCCTGCTGGGCACTGCCATGGCTGGGCACAGCAGGGCTGCCAGCCCAGCCCCTGGCTGTCCCCTGGCATTGCTGCCCAGCCCCTGGCTGTCCCTGCCATGCTGGGCACAGCAGAGCTGCCAGCCCAGCCCCTGTCTGTCCCCTGGCATTGCTGCCCAGCCCCTGGCTGTCCCTGCTCGCCCCGCAGTGCCCAGCAGTGCTGTGTGTGTGGAGGGGCTGCTCCCTGTCCCACAGCACAGCAGGAAGCTCCCTGTGTGAGGTCCAGCAGCCACAAACAGTCGCTGTGTTCCTTCAAACAGGCATTTCTGGCTGCTCAGACCCAGCCTGGAACATGTGCTTGTGTTTCAGCTCACATAAACATGCTCCAGGCAACAGGGATCGCTGGGCAGCAGAGTCCTGGGCTGGGGTAGGAACATCTACTGTTAAGGACCTTGAGGAAGCTGGGGGTGGCTTTTTCTCTCTCTTTATTGTTATTATTCTGGGCTGGTGCTGTCTTAGTTCCTAAGTTCTGGGTTCTTGCAGTTGTTCCAAAGCACTTTTAGAGGTGTAAGTGCTTACATGGCTCAGGCTGCTCTGTGTGCCACAGGGTTCCTGTCCTGCCCTGTGGCTCCCTTCAACTGTCCTGCAAATTGTTGAAGGCATTTTGAGGAAAGTTTGTCACTTTTTATCTTAGCCATACCTGTGATTTGAAATTAGTCAGCTGTATTTATCTTTCTGCTGTGTCAGGGGAGTGCTATTGTTTTAATCCTGCAGTGCCCAGGCTGAGTTCCCACACTGAAAATGCAGCATTTGGCAAACCTCAGCAATCAGCATTTTGTGGCTGGATTTCCCAAGTGTGGTTTGAGTGTGTTGTGTCATGTAGAGCATTTGGGTTCCGTCCCATCTGCTCTGTGCAGGCACAGATTTTGGGATCTTGGGCAGGAATTGGTGTCTGGGAGGGTGGGCAGGCCCTGGCCCAGGGTGCCCAGAGCAGCTGTGGCTGTCCCTGGATCCCTGGCAGTGCCCAAGGCCAGGCTGGACGGGGCTTGGAGCAGCCTGGGACAGTGGGAGGTCCCTTGTCCCTGCCTCTAACCCAAGCCCATTCCCAGGTTCTGACTGCAGAGTTTTGTGTCTCAGCTCCTGCTGGAGGTTGCAGAGTGCTGTGCAAACTGAACTGCAGGAAATGCACAGGAATGGGTGCATCCAATGCAGCAGGATGAGGCTGGCCTGGCTGGGTGACAGGGAGGTGTGCGTGGAGCAGAGCCAGGCAGGTGTGATGGGACAGGTGTGATGGGACAGGAGGTGTGTCAGGAGCTGTGTCAGTCAGGAGCTGTGTCAGTCAGGAGCTGTGTCAGTCAGGAGCTGTGTCAGTCGCTGTGTCAGGAGCTGTGTCAGGAGGTGTGACAGGAGCTGTGTCAGGCAGACAGCTGTGTCAGGAGGTGTGTCGGGAGCTGTGTCAGTAGGTGTGTCGGGAGCTGTGTCAGTAGGTGTGTCGGGAGCTGTGTCAGTAGGTGTGTCGGGAGCTGTGTCAGTAGGTGTGTCGGGAGCTGTGTCAGCCGGCGCTGACCGCGCTCTCCGCAGGTCTGTCAGCCGCGGCCGGGATCGGCGTGGACGACCTGCGGCGTCTGTGCATCCTGAGGATGAGCTTCGTCAAGGGCTGGGGCCCCGACTACCCGCGGCAGAGCATCAAGGAGACGCCGTGCTGGATCGAGATCCACCTGCACCGCGCGCTGCAGCTGCTGGACGAGGTGCTGCACACCATGCCCATCGCCGACCCCCAGCCCCTGGACTGACCCGCCCGCCGCCGCCGCCTTGTAAAATACCCCTCTGTTTATAACCTGAAGATATATTTTACTTCCCTTCTGCTTAACCTTCTGAAAACAGGTTTTAAAAATGTGTTTGCCGCCTTGCTCTTTTAGCAGAAAGCATCTGAACGTGCAGGATTTGGATTTCAGTTATTTCCAGAACTCAGTAGTCGTAATACAGGGCCTGAAGTGGAAGGTGAACGCTTCATAGAGACTTCACAGTGTTGGGTTTGTTCCCTTTGAAACTCTCCTTCCCTACGGTGGCATCTTGGTGATCGGCCTCACGGGAGCCTTTTGTATGCAGAATATATATTATATATATATTTATATCTGAAAATTCCTTCTAGTAGTTAAAAACATTTACCTTGTAACGACTTTAAAATTCCAACTGATTTGTGATATTCTGTTTAGGGAACAGTAGTTAACAGAAGACTTCTTTATTTTGTTGATGATTGTGTTACGATTTTTCCAGGTTAAAGCCTAGCAGCTGCCAAAAAGTGAGGGGATGACACATACATACATTGTTGGCATTGATCAAAAAATTATTTCGTTTTTAAAAGTAAAACAGTCATCCTAGATTTTTATTTCTGTTACCATGTGAGTTGTAAACACTAAGGAAGGGGATGGTGCAGTGGTGGAGCTGTGAGTGCTGGCAGGAGCGTGTGCTCACCCTGGCTCTGACTCCTGGGGTCACTCAACCCCCAGCACCTACTGTGGCAAATCTGCACCACTCCTTTTTCGTGTCTACGGCAATCCATCGGCATTGAGCGCTGGGGTTTGTGTCTGTTCACCATTTCCACTCAGGGCAAGATGGCAAACCTGTTTTTATACTCCTGCTTGTTTCAGCCCCGTGCCGCGGCAGGGAGCAGCTGCAGGCACACACTCTCCTTCCCCTGCTACAGCACCAATAAAGGATGGAAACCCACGCACCGAGCTGGCTTTGCTTTGATGTGTGCTGCCCCAGCCAGGAGGGGCCCTGCAGGGCCGGGAAACGCGGCTGCTGCTCCTGCTCCTCTGCTCCTCTCCTGGGGATAGCTGCTCCCGGCGCACCGGGGAGCAGGGAGCAGGAGCACAGGGAGGAGCAGGAGCACACAGGGAGCAGGAGCTGCCTGCCCTTGGCTCCTGGCACACACAGGGAGCAGGAGCTGCCTGCCCTCAGCCTCTGCCCCTGCGGGGTCCTGCAGCGCTGTCAGCGCGGCTGCAGCGGCACAGAAATCCTGCAGGGATCGCTGGGGGCCTGCTGCCCAGCCCCTCCACAGAAATCCTGCAGGGATCGCTCGGGGCCTGCTGCCCAGCCCCTCGCAGTCCCGGGCTCCGGCAGTGCCTGGGTGTCGCTGTTCCCGCACGCTGGAATTCCTGCGGGGGCAGCCGGGAGCGCTGCAGGCAGGGACACAGGGGTGGCTCCAGAGCCGCGGCCAGAGACTGATCCATTCCCCCCATGTTCATCATTTCATCGTTTCCCTGTTGGCTCCCTCGGGCTGGCTTTAACGGGTTCACCTTCTGTCCCTGGCAGGCGGCAGTCCCCGGTCCTCGGGAAGAGCAGCGTTTGTCTCTCGGGTTTTGGCCCCAAACCTGTTTGGGTTTGGCTTACCTGTTTGTGCCCGGCAGGAAAGCTGCACCCCTCGCTGGCCTTGTGCTTGTGCCAAACTCGGGCAAAACAGAAAGGCTGGTGCAGCCTGTGCTCTTCCTGCTGGAGTTGCAGTCTGAAAGAGTTCTCCGGTTAAGGAAAGGTTTCTTGCAGGTGTTTTGGAGGTCTCCACCTGCAGAATGAATGGATGGCCCAAAGTGTTCAGAACAGAACAAAACAATGGTGATTTAATTACAGGAAATCACTGTATTTACATCAGGATAAGTCAGAGGCAGCAAAAGCTGAGAAGGCATTCATCTTCTTCACCACGCAGCTCCCACAAGGGTGCACTAGCAGCTGTTAAAGAAAGTGAGACAATCTTATTCGTAGTTCTTCATATGCTGTCAAATTAACTTTTGTACATTTATGACAAGGCGTAAAAGGCAGCAGATAATGGGCTGGAGCCTGCTCAGCAGCAGCAGCAGCACTGAGTTCTTGACAGGCTTGCATTTGTGTCTGAGAGCTGGTGAAGGAGCTGCAGCTCCCTGTGCCCCTGAGCAGGGATCCGGGGATGCCGAGCTGCCCCGGCCCTGAAGGGCTCCGTTCAGGTGACCAGCCAGGGTTTATTCAGCTTGCACCTGCTGCTCCCGGGTGGGCTCTGCTCGGTGCCTCCCGTGGCAGCCGCAGAGCCTTTGTGCTGGAGCCCTTTGTGCTTTCCCTTTGTGCTGCCCAGCTGGGACGAGCGCCGGCAGGATTCATGGGGCTGGGATGAGCGCCGGCAGGTTTAGTGATTTCATCCCATCGTTGTTGGTGTGGAGAGGGAGGGCATTCACACTTGGGTGCAGCAGAGGAAACCTTCCCACTGGAAGGGCTGAACTCCAGCAGGAATCCCCGGGACAGAGACAAAACCATTCCTCCCATCCTTTCTGTGGGTGAGGGCGCTGTGCTGGGGCCCTGGAGAGCTGGGGTGAGCATTGCAGGGACAGCTGTGAGACCCCCCTGCGGCTGTGATCACCCCTGGGTGCCACCACCCCTGGGTGCCCCAGCCCAGAGACGTCTCTGCTCTCTCCAGAGAAGGGCCCCTCAGGAGGGGCTGTCTCACTCCTGTGTCCCTGCCCAGCCCTGGCTCCACCCAGCTTGGATCCTCACCCCGCGTTTTCACACTTCTATAAGTTTTGGTCCATTTCCATACTGGGGTCGGTTGTCCAGTTCCAGCTCAGGTGATGCAGTCCCATCCTCCCAGTTTGCTCTCCTCAGTTCCCTGTGGTTTGCACTTTCGGGCTGAGGCTGCCGCGGTGTCCTTGGTTCTGGGACTGTTTTGTCTGACAGAGCTCTGAAGAGAGCTCGTTACTGCTCCATACGGAGCCAGTGCAGCGCAGACTCTGGAAAACAGGAAAGCTCAGCAGAGCTCGTCCCCACGGGGGTGACCCAGAGCTGCTCGGGGCCGTGCGAGTGTCCCCTGGCGAGGGCTGTGACAGCGGGAACACCCCGGGCCGGCCCCGCGGCTCTCCCTGCCTCGGGCAGGCTCGCAGCACTCACACCCCAGCCCCGCTGGAGCTGGCCTGCCCCAGTGAGCTGTTCTGTCCTTTTGGGGAGGTTTGGTAGCGCCCCAAAGCTGTGATTCAGCTGGATTGAGAGCTGTGAAGTACCCGTAACCCAAAACTCGCCCTGGGAGGGTTTTTCAGGCGTGGAAACCTAGTTGAGCGTTTCTTTTCTTCAGCCATTGCCTTTTGATAAGCGGTCAACAGAATTCCCAGTAGTTCCTTTGTAGCTTCCTGTATGTTTTTCATTAGACCTAGTTTGTGGATAATACACTGTAGCTCACTTTCCTGAAATTCTGTAACAGAGTATGTTTTTGATTAAAAAAGTTAAAGATTCAGTCTCGGCTTGTTTGTTTCATTTAGCAGAGAGTTTTTACCCCGTTTCTCAGGGGGCAGAGCTCGGGCCAGGGCTGCAGTTCAGGGGTCAGAGCTCGGGCTAGGGCTGCGGTTCCAGGGGCCAGAGCTCAGCCAGCCCGGGCCAGAGCCCAGCCCGGTGTCCAGACAGGAGCTGGGCTGCTGTGAGTGACCCTGCTCTGCACCAGGACAGGGACATTGCTGGGGACACCGCCAGGGGCCAGACTGAGAGCTGTGACCTCCCTCGTGGCAGCATTCCCCCAGAACACCCTCCCGGGTCTGCAGGAACGCGAACCCTCGAGTCCCCCCCGCAGGTTCCCGTTTGGCTGGCCGGTCTCTGCGCGTGTAGCTGCTGAGCCCCAGCGCTGTTCCCCTCGCCCTTCCGCAGCCGCGCTCGGCTCAGAGGTCCCCGAGCTGCCGCGGCTCAGCCCGGCCGTGCCCGCTGCGGCTGGCCCTGGAGAGCCACACCGGGACCAGGGGCTGGCCCGGCTCCGGACGCCCTGCCGGGCAGCGCCGCGTTCCGGCTTCAGGATGTTTCCATGCCTTTTCTCTTTCCTTGGCTACGCACGCACACTGCAGAGACAGGCGGTGTCTGGCCAGGCCGGGAGAGGCTGCCAGGGGCGGGGGTGAGCCCAGGGCTGGGATGGGCACGGTGGGGGAATGAGCATGGAGCTGGAATGAGCGT